>NW_028270167.1:66344443-67586946 GCF_037043375.1 Chiloscyllium plagiosum
TTGTGCCATCTACAAACTTACTAATTAAATCGTTTCCATTTTCAAACTTTTCATTTATATACATTACAAGCAACAGATGTCTCAGTTCTGATCCTTGTGGAACAGCACGAGCCATAGACCTCCAGCCAGCAACATACCCCCGCACAACTGTTGCTGGGAGAAATATCCAAGAGGAGCCTTGAGATCTGTGTTGAGCAGCATGACCAACGTTTATTCAGAGCTCCTTACTAATACATGATGGGAGAGGTCCCTCTCTGGCTCCCCCAGATAAGTCCAGTATTTTAATGTGTTTACTTCATACGTTCCAGTAATATTTTCTCCCTGACCTGAACTCCAGGATTTGGAATGTCAGCTCGGATATTTCCGTGTTCCCTTTCACAGTCTCTGATTCGCTCAGCTCATGCAACTGCTTTGCCAGTTCTTTCACAAATGGTTTAACCCTATCCTTGTCATTGCACATCTCCAGCCCTCCCACTACCACACATCTCCGGCCCTCCCACTACCATACCCTCTGGCATCTGCATCGTCCATCCAGTCACTAATTCAAAGGGGGACAGCCCCGTCCCCTTTGCTGTGGTTGCCCTCAGTTTCATTAGGCTGGTTGGGAGTACTCTAACCCATCGCTGCCCTGTCTCTGAGAGAGCCTTAGCCAGACTAGCTTTTAATGCCTGCGTCATTCCTTCTACTGTCCTAGAGCTCTGGGGGTGGTATGGGGAATGGGATTTCTGTTCAGTACCAAACAGGGCACATAGCTCTTTAGCTATGTTCCCTGTAACATTATTCCCTTGGTCAGAATCTGCAGGGGAATGCTTCCACCTACTGAGTAAACCTATTTATTAAAACCCAGCAGGACTTCCTTCCCTGGGATTGGGATGGGCGTGTGTGCAAAATCCATCTGTAATTGTTCCCATGGGCCCCTGGGTCCCTGCTCCTGCCTCCATTTTATCCTGATTGCTTTCCCTGGCTCACACTGTGTACAGACTACATACCTTCGACAAAACCTTGCTGTATTTCTCCCTGTTCCAGGCAAGGATTGTAGTGGATCATCTGATATTGCATTTTATCCTCCCCAATATGGGCCAGCCCATGATATGTTTTTAATAATGTTTGTCTTGTACAGTGTAGTGGCACTGCTGGATCACCCAGACTCTGTCGTGTCCTATTACCGCCCCACCCTTTTCCCATTCCTGTTTCTCCTGTTGTGGGACTGTTTCTGGGAATATCTTTAAACCTCCTCTCACTTCTGTAGCTACGCCCATTGCCATCTCCTCAAATGTCTGCACTGTTTCAGTCAGCACTTCACTTATAAGATTATTAAAGGATTGGACACTCTGGAGATAGGAAGTATGTTTCCGCTGATGGGTGAGTCCTGAACCAGAGGACACAGTTTAAAAATAAGGGGTAGGCCACTTAGAACAGAGATGAGGAGAAACTCCTTCACCCAGAGAGTGGTGGGTGTATGGAATGCACTGCCCCAGAAGGCTGTGGAAGCCAAGTCTCTGGATACTTTCAATAAATAGTTGGATAGAGCTCTTAAGGGTAGTGGAAGCAAGGGTCATGGGGATAAGGCAGGAATAGGATACTGATTGAGGGTGATCAGCCATGATCATAATGAATGGCTGTGCTGGCTCGAAGGGCAGAAGGGCCTACTATTGCACCTATTGTCTATTCACCTGCCTTACCCACATACTCACTGCCCTGTTGGTGTGAGGTTTCTACTTTCCTGTGAGCTATAATCTTCATTATTGCTGCTTCACTGGGAAAGTTAGCTGCTTCCACAAACTCTCTGACCTGTCCTTCATGCTCTATGTGCCTCCAGACAGGGTGATGTACCCTCACCGACCCCAGGCCATTACTTGGTCATGAACTATACCAAAGGCATGCTGTCTGTCTGTGTATATGCTGACTCCCTGACCCCTGGCTAATGTCAATGCTACTGTCAGGGCTCGTGATGGTTCTGCCATTTCTGGGTAATTCTCCACAAAAGTTCCCCAATAATTAAACAATCTTAAAGTTTGCCTTATCCCCTTCACGGTGTGCGGGTGGATAGTTTTGAAATCATGGTCTTTCGTTCCACTGGGATTGTCCCCCTCCCTTCCTGATTTGATCTCCCTGATGTGATGTCCCAGGTACATCTCTCCCTACGTTCCCACGTTCTGTGGGTTAATTTTAAGCCCGGCCTGCCTGACCTGACCCAATACTCTGTGTAATATCCGGATATGTTCTTTCTCACCAACTGAGGTAATGTGGTGATGGTCAGATTAAATCGGTGAACTCCATCAGCCATGTACCGGTGGGATATACTGGAATATTATAGGATCCCTGAGGTAACTGGATCCAGGTCTACTGCATCCCTCAGACAGTAAATACTAGCTTATTCTGCCTTTCCAGGTCCACAGGAACCCATTCACAATATCAAGGGCTGAGATTGTATCCTGTTGCAATTTTAATCCATTAAATAAATAAAGCTAATTATTCACTTTTTTATTTCCTGGTTGTGTTGAATGTTACAGAAACAGGCTCTGAGCAATGTTTCCATTCACTTGTGTTGGAGTCAGAGACAGCCACGTGGTCAGTCAGTTTCAGGCCGATTGATCAGTTTCTCTGTCCGATTAGATAGTGGTCTCCTGCTCAGTTTCCGATGGCTAACATGAGAGTCAGTCCATCAGTTGCTGAAACCCTCCGTGCAGCATTTGTTGCCTCTCACCGTAACTACTCCAATACAGTCCCAGCTTGTCTCCCACATTCTACCTCCATATACTCATGATCACTTCAGATTCTACTGTCTGTGTCCTTGCAGCAAGTTGTGTAAGACACCTACTTCAGTTTTAACCTGATTTATATTATGTTCAGGAAGATAATTTCCAAATTTGGTTCACTGCTTTTAAACCTACCCGGGCCTTCCCTGCGTAGTTCCACACCTCCCTGAGGTATCTCCATTCATCCAATTCCAGCTGTGTGAGTGTTTCTTCTTTTATTCTCCTCCCTGTTGGTGGCTTTAGTTTCAGCTGCCTTGAACCTAAACTTGGTCATTCTCTTCCACCATTCCCTTCAATTCTCCTCCATTCTATCAGCTCTCCTTAATTTCTACCAGTTTGATTAAGGTTTTGGTTTCCACCCTTAAAACCGTCCCTTTGTAGCTCGGTCACAGCCCCGTGGTATCGTTGCCGAAGTGTTAATCCAGAGACCCAGGAAATATTCTGGGGACCCTGATTCGAATCCCATCACAGCAGATGTGGAATTTGATTTCAATACAAATCTAGAATTATAAGCCTATTGATGAAATTATTCTCAATTGTGGGACTGTATCTGCGAAGGACTTTAAACTTTCCTTACTCGCTTCTGTAGCTACTGCCACTGCCACTTCCCCAAATGTCGGTACTGTTTCTGTCAGTATTTTACCTGCCTTACCCACATACTCACTATGCCGTTGGTGTGGGGTTTCTACTTCCCTGTGAGCTCTAATCTTCATTATTGCCATTTCACTGGGATAGTTAGCTGCTCCTACTAACTCTCTGACCTGTACTTCGTGCTCTATGTGGCCCCCAGACAGGGTGATATACCCTTACCGAGCACAGGCCAACACATGGTCATGAACAATACCAAAGGCATGCTGACTGTCTGTGTACATGTTGAATCCCTGATCCCTGGCTAATGTCCGTGCTTCTGTCAGGGCTTTTGATGATTCTGCCGATTCTGGAGAATTCTCCACAAAATTTCCACAGTAATTAAACAATCCTAAAGTTTGCCTTACCCCCTTCACGGTGTAGGGGTGGATAGTTTTGAAATCATGGTCTCTTGTTCCGCTGGGATGTTCCCCTCTTCCTTCCTGATTTGATCTCCCTGATGTGATGTCCCAGGTACGTCTTTCCCTACCTTCCCACTCTCTGGGTTAATTTTAAGCCCGGCCTGCCTGACCTGTCCCTATATTCTGTTTAATATCTGGATATGTTCTTCCTCACCAAGTGAGGTAATGAGGTCTTGGTAAGATCAATGTGACTAACTCCATCAACCATATATCGGTGTGATATAGTGGAATATTGTGGGATCCCTGACGTAACTGGATCCAGGAGTGCTGTTTTCCTCAGACAGTAAACGCCAGCCTATTCTGGGATTCCAGGTCCACAGGTATGGACCAGACCCCATTCACAATATAAAGGGCTGAGACTATATCCTCTTGCGATTTCAATTCATTAAATACAGTGGTGTGGTTTGCTCATGTAGGATACTCTTTAGTGGCGGATTTTACTGAGGGAGGTATACTCAATAGTGAGGTGGGATGAGCCGTCCGGCTTCTGTGAGTTTGTCTGGGATACTGTTGGTCTGACTATTCCCTGCTTCTGTCAATCTGTTACTGTCACAATTACTGCCTCCTGGCCCCAGCTTTGATGGGATTCTATTTGTGTGGGGAGTGAGAGGGCCCTCGATCTTTACAGGATCTACAGTTAATAACCCACATTCCTGTTTGAGTTACCCACACTGCCGTTTGGGTCCTAGCTATAACTCCCCAGATTCCCTGACTGTTCCAGTCTCCCTGCAAGGTAACAATTCTGGAGATGTCGCCTCTCTTTTGCTTCCTGTCAGGGCCTGACCAGGTTGTTCCCATGTTACAGTTCTTGTCTCTACATCAATAGTTGGTCCTAACCGTTCTAAACTGACAACTCCCAGAATGGTCCCCTCCTCAGTTTCTGAATATAGTTTGTCATATCCGTGATCTGCGTCGGGAGAGGTTTATTTCATCCAGCTTCCTCGATTCCCTCTCCGACTGCTCTCAATTTAGTAATTGAGGTGGTAAAGGGCAAATCCATATCGGTCATAGATATAGATGCTCCTTTTAGTAATATTTGTTCTACTAGTTCGCAAACACAGCATCAAAGAATATTCATGTGCCTACGTGAACACATGCACACACAGAATCTGAACATCTATCTCCCTCTCCCTGCCTACATTCCTTGGCTATGTGCCCTTTCCTGCTTCCCTTGTAACATTGCCCATCTGGTTACCCTCCCTATACTGCAGCTATTCCCCTGTGGTTCAGAGTTTGCCTCAGCTCTCACGGCCCAATTCAGAAGGTGGTTAGAATGATCTCCCACTGGGAGTCCCATGTTTATAATTAATGCTTATAAATGGTGTCCCAGTTTAAAAACAACAAACTGATATCATCATCACAGGTTGGGGTTTGGTAATCCCCCATGGTCCTTACACACCTCAGGCTTCCTCTCTGTGTGTTCCTCAATATTACCATTGAGTCCCTGAGTCACCAAGGTTATTTTAGCCCATTCAGCCTGTCCCCTCCCCAGTGTGTCCCTGTAATATCTGTAAATGCCTGGAGACACTGATCGCCTGTGCACTGGGTGGGCGGGGGGGGGGGGGGGGGGGGAGGGGAAACGGCTCACACCCTCACCCTCTCATTGCAGGGACAGGTTCTGATGTACACATCAGGGTATCTTGGCCTGAGAGATTTTGGCCTGACACCATCATCGGTGAGACTGTACTTCAACTAATTCATCCATATTCTCCCAATAAAGCCCATTATTACCATTTCTCTATCAGGCTGGGTGTTATCTCACCAACATCTGTCATTCAGCAGGTGAAGTATTCATGTTTGGATTCTGACAGTTCCCTTTGTTGCTCCCTACTGTCTGTCTAAGTTGAGCTTAGATGCCCAGTGGTGCCATGGTCATGGACTTCTGGGCCTTACAGCGCAGTGTTTGATCCCACGCATTGCCGTCCTTCTGTCCATACGTGTGCGCTTTGTCATCTAACTCATTCCAGTCAGTGTCATTATCTTCACTGCCTTCTGAGGACAGCGGGGCACGAGGTACTTCCCCCACTATAACTACAACCTGGCCCTTTGGCTTTAAGGCCTCACGTCTGTGAGACACCACCTTCACTTGTTCCTGTTTCCCATAATAATGTAACACATCCTGTCATTCCTGGAATAAAACAGAGCAAAATGTAAATTTGGTTTTACTTGAAATAAGAATAATTTGACATTCACTCGACATATGTATAGAGGTGAGAATTGTACTGAGATTATACAAGTGAATTTAATGTGATCATACAGTGAAAATAACCCTGATAATCAATGACAATGAATGAACTGAATAATATGTGATTATTTGTTCCAGTTCTTGCATTGAAAATTCAATTTTATTTAATGTTTTATTTATGGAAGGATATCAGAAAAAATAAAAAGACTTTAATTTTAGCTTCACTGCAATAGTTAACTAAACCAATATTTGGAAATATGGTTAAACTACATAACAAAGTTTCCAGTGTCATTATTAACATGAAAACTACTTTAGTTTGCAAGTTGTTTTGTACTAAGAATAATTGGAAATGAATTGAGATTATGAATTGACCATTTAAAATATATTTTGAAGAGAATAGTCAGATATATTTTTTGGAGGAAATTAGGAAAGGAAATAAATATGTATACATTGGTATTAATAGGTTTAAAGTGTTTGGAGGTTGACTGGGATTATTTAATTGAGAGAGGCTGCATGATTATAAAAACTATTCATCTTTTTCATTGCATTGTTGGTTTCACTAGAATCTGTTGCGGTCTAAGCTCTTGTTGTGTGCAATGGACTGTCATTAATAGCTTAATTAACCTGCGAATCTCAGATCAGGTTTCTTTTGTCTGTAAGTCAGTCTGTAAGTGCGCGACACACCTACTTTTCTGAGGGGAAACAGAGACTCTTTTCAAAGGAAATAAGTGGCAGTTCACTCTGAGAATGGTGGCTACCACACACCATAAGCAGGGAAGTGTTTTTTTCTGAAGGATTTCATTGTCTATCTATAAATCTAATGGTACCTGTGTTTGTCAGTTTGTGGAGGATTCAGCCCCTTTGTTTTGAGCTGTTTTTATTCAAGCAGTTGGTTCATTATGTCTTTGCCAAGAATGTTGTTTACTTTCCCATTTACTGTGATTCTGCAGGTTAGAATATTCTGAGCGTCAGTAATGTTCTATAACTGAACATTGAATGGTTTAGACTCTAACAGAGCAGTTGCTTTGTTTTCAGCTAATTATTCACTTTCCATTTCCTGGTTGTGTTGAATGTTACAGAAACAGGCTCTGAGTAATGTTTCCATTCACTTGTGTTGGAGTCAGAGACAGCCACGTGGTCAGTCAGTTTCAGGCTGATGGATCAGTTTCTCTGTCCTATTAGATGGTGGTCACTTGCTCAGTTTCCGATTGCTCACCTGAGCGTCAGTCCATCAGCTGCTGAAACCCTGCATCCATCATTTGTTCTGTCTCACCATGACTAATCCATTACAGTCCCAGCTTGTCTCCCACATTCACCACCACATACTCACGATCACCTCAGATTCTACTGTCTATGTCCTTGCAGCAAGTTGTGTAAGACACCTACTTTAGTTTTAACCTGATCTATATTATGTTCAGAAAGATCATTTCGAAATTTGGTTCAACGTGCCCGAAACGTTGATTCTCCTGCTCCTTTGATGTTGCCTGACCTGCTGCGCTTTTCTAGCAACACATTTTCAGTTGTAATTGTAGTAACCAGTTAATTACAAGTTACTGGCAAAATATTTTAAGAGGAGCTGCTATTGGTGGTGGAAATTCTGCTGGTTGGTATAACAGAGGGCTGGGGTGAATACTGTACTCGTTTTTGATGAGAAAGTTGAGCAATGTAAGAACCTTCTATCTTTGTTAATAAGAAGAGGCAGTGATTGCAGCTAGGACATCCACAAGCATCCACCATCACCACCACTGGTGCTCAGGAGAGCAGTGCCAATCAAGCGGGCTGCCTTATTCCGGATGGTATCAAGTTTCTTGAGTGTTGTTGGGGCTGCACTCATCCAGGCAAGTGGGGAGTATTTCATCCCACTCCTGACTTGTGCCTGGTAGCGTTTGGACAGGATTTCAGGAGCCAGGATTGAATTACTCTTGTAGCCACGGTGTTTATGTGGTAAATCCAATTCAGTTCCTGATCAATGATTATCCACAGGATAATGTTGATAATGGGTGTTCAGTCATGGTAACACAATCGAATGTCTAGGGATGGTGGTTAGGTTATTTCTTATACGTGATAGCTATGTGGCATACATGTTACTTGGCCCTTGTCAGCCCAAGCCTGGATATTGTCCAGATCTTGTTGTACTTTGACCTGGACTGCTTCAGTACCTGAGGAGTTAATTATTTATTAACATTAAATAGTCATGAGATTATGCAAATTCCTTTTTCTATCAAATGTCATGGACTGTATCTTGTGGTCACTCTCATATACACTTTCATTATCTTTTTATTTTCTTCCTAATTTAGACACATGTGTTTGAACATCGATCAGAATAAAATTACATAAATTAAAAACACATGTTTCTACAAGTAAACTATTTGAATGAAATACATTACATCTGTATTTTCTGCATTTTGACAAAAAAAATATTTTCAATAACTATTGAATGGCTCATTTATTGTCCTCAATCCATCAATCTAGGTATTATATTTCAGTCTTCAGTTTACCGATCTTAATGTAAGCAACATCAGAGCAAAGTGTTTTTAAAATATTGAGTCAATGTATTTGTTCAGAATACAACACTTATTAGGAATTCATTATCCTTCTAATAATTGCAGAATAATTTGTTTGTCTTTCTAACGTGTATCGTCAGATCCATATATCATTTTAATCCATATTTTAATTTAATCCATTGCAACAATGCTGTTGTTTTCAGGTCAACTATCCCACAATGGAACGAATCATTTTGCATCCAACACGCTTTGCAAACTGACTTTTGCTCATTTGAATAATCACAGTAATCTCAGCCTTATGAATTCAGAGAACTATAACTACTTTTGCACAGTCATGTAGCAAAATTAAATTTCTCCTTCTTCTAAGTGTACTGATAGATTTTTCGAAAATCTAAGTGTTGCTAATATCTAATTATTGTTCAGTTCAGTAGGGGGTATAAATGTGTAATAATGGCTCAGTACATGAAGTAATGTGAAGATATTGCAATGTACAAACTCACAATGATTGTGAATATCAATTTTTATTTTAACTATGGAAATACAGTTGAATTGATTTAATTTTATTTCACTTCAATGCTCACATTCATTGTATTTCTAATCACAATAAGAGCGAACTATTTCATGTGACAAAATTATTTAAAATTCATGTCACTTTTTTATGGACACAAAATAGAATTAACACCCTTTTGTTCTTTCCTAAACCAGTCACAGTGAAGTTTGAATTGTAGAATGCTAGACTGATACAGCACGGAAACAGGCCATTTAGCCTAAGTTGGCATTCCGGCCAGGTTTCCTAAACTAAACTAGTCCCATTTCCCTGTGTTTGTCCCATACCCCTTTGGACGTTTTCTATCCAATAACCTGTCCAAAAGTCTTTTAGATGTTGTAATTGTACCAGCCCCTGCCCTTCCTCTCACAGCTCATCCCAATATGTGAAACACACTGTGTGGAAAAGTTGCCCCTCAGACGCCTTTTAAACCTTTCCCCCTCACCTTAAATATTATTTACACCGTAGAACCTTTAAGACTGCAAAGTTATTAAAAGTTGAGAGGTATTTAGAAGCAGCGTCATAACATTCATAATTTAATCAGTGATGTGAAGCAAATAAATTCAAGATGTTGTGATCATTATAATGAACAACAGTTACAGGTTGAGACAATGTTGGTTGGAAAGCAATTCATTAGACATTTAGATATTTTCTAATCAACTCTGAGATGTTTTGATACATCTCTGTTGAAGGTGGGAATCGAACCCATGGCTCCTGGTCTACTAGTACACACATTACCAGAGCCCTCCATAATATTCCCATGCAGGAAGGGCAGGACTATAATCACATACTTACTGTGTTTATTCACAGGAAAAACGGCTCAGATATTTATTGTTATAATTGGACTAGGATTGTATTAGACAGTTCCAGTGTGTAATGAACCGATAAAAAGAATTAGTAATTTCTAATAATGATGGAACGAAGCAACAATGGTCTTAAATAAACATAAATCTCATGATAATCAAGTAAGTCAATTTGTTTGAAGCAGTTATTCATCTGCATAAATTAAAATTAACCTGCTTTTTAATGCACATGAATTAGAAATAAAGCATTACTCATTCAATGTGACTACTCAGCGAAAGACAACTTCCCTCGTTTTCAAAAAATTGTGATATCTACGAATTCAAGATCTATTGTAAAAGCATAGAACAAACATTTGTTAATTCTGGTTTATTTACACAAGGAACACGTGAAATTTAAATAATGCTTAACGTGAAAAATACTTAGCTCTTATTGTAATAATCAGAAATGTAGAAATGTTAGAATTGAAGTGAAATACAATCAATACAAGAATGTAAACAAAACTGTGGATGCTGGAAATCTCAAACAAAATCAATAATTGCTGAAAAATAACTCAGCAGGTCTGGCAGCCTCTGTGGAGAGAAATCAGTGTTAATACTTGGGCCCAGTGACCTTTCTTCAATCTGCACTTTCTCACAAACAATTCAATCCAGCTAAGATTCCACACTTAAAATTATTTTTGCTAAAGTTAAGAGATTGTAGAGTGCAATATTGTTTGTATCAGTTGATGTACTGAGATATAGTTCCACATCTACAGCTGGAGATATTGGATTTCAACAATGATTACCGGTTAGATTTTGGTAAAAAAATAGTTTTAAAATGACTGATAACAAATTTATGAATGATGAGAAAACCCTTATTGCAATGTAATTGTGCAATATGTTGGAAAAAACTGAAATATTGATGTGAAAAATAGTTAGCCATCTCTTAATTGATAAGACTGATTAATGATCCTTCCATTAATACGAGAATTCAAATGAAAGAGAATGAGAGAGTTACAATGAGTGTTAGGTGAGAGAACTTTGGTTGATTGCAGATGTTGACCTGAAAAGAATGTTAATATTTCATTATGATACTGGCTCTAATAAATAATGGATTGAACTAAAATGTAAATCTCATAATGGTGTGATAATTGAAATGACAATTAAATAATATTTAATGTGAGAACGCAACACTTAAAAGGATTCAATATTTTCAAAGCAGTTTGTACTGGATATTCATTAAGATCAGTAAACTCAGAATAAAAATATTGGGTTAATTAAAAAAAAAATCACACTTTAGAAGATTATTCATCAGAATTGTTCTGTCATTGAAAAAACCTGATTTCTTCAAGAATTCTGCATTTCCCTCATTTTCTGTCTTTTTTTCCATAGGGATTTGTACTGGAACCCTTCTGTTTGCGATACAATTATATAGAAGTGACATGGATTAAAATCTAATTGGGTGAGTTAATACGTTTGCAGATAATATAACGTTCAGTGCAGTTGGAGACAATGTAGAGGGTTGTCAAATAAATCAGCAGGAAAAAGATAAATTGCAGATCTGGGCAGAGTAATTAAAGGTGAAGTTTAATCCATACAAGTGTGAGGTGTTTCACTTTGGAAGCTCAAATGCTAAGGAAAAGTAGATAGTTAATGGCAGGGCCCTAACAGCTTTATTATTCAAAGGGATCTTGGCGTTCAATACCATGGCTCCCTGAAAGTGACCATGCAAGTAATTAGGTGGTTAGGAAGGCAAATGGCATGCTTGCCTTTATTGGTCAGAGAACTGGTTACAAGAGTCAGGAAGTCATGTTGTAACTTTATAAGACTTTGGTTAAGGCATACTTGAAGTATTGTATTCACTTTTGTTTGCCATGTTCCAAGAACGGCATGGATGCTTTGGAGAGGGTACAGGAGGCGTTTACCAGGATGCTGCCTGGATTTGGAGAGAAAGAGAAAAACTCAGATTGCTTTTATGTGGAGTGGCGGAGACTGGGGGAAAACTTGATGGATATCTGTACAATCATTAGATACGTAGAGAGGTTTGACCGTCAGAAGGTTTTTCCCAGCGTTGAAGCGTCAAAAACTATGTGACATCCGTTTAAGTTTAGGGGGGGGGGGGGAGTTCAAGGGGCATGGAAGGGCCAATTTGTTTTGTATACAGGGAGTGGTAGATGTCTGGAATGAACTTCCAGTGTTGGTGGTGGAAGCAGATATATTAAGGCTCTTTAATGTTCATTTCGATAATTTGGAAGGATATGGACCAAGGGTAGGCAGAAGGGATGAGTTTCTTTTGCATTAAGTTCAGCTCAACGTTATGGGCCAAATGACCTATTCTTGTGCTGCACAGGTCTTTGAGAGAAAACTGATGTCTAACTCATATGACATTTAATCTAATCAATATTTAGCCACTGGTGTCAGAAATAGGAAGGAAATAAGTAGAAAACGAACTTGATTATAATGTAAAAATATAGTCAATTAAATTTACAGAGGTATTTTTTTGATATTTGTTCTGAATTATCACATTAGTAACTTTGATGGAGATGTGTTGAAAATGTTTGCAATTACTGAAGTTCTTACCCAAAATTACCCTTGTTAAACTGAAGATTGGACAAGAAACTTGTTAGAAAACTTGAAAATATTCAGTAAGGTGAGATTCACATCATAATTTAATCCATTATTTCTTACAGCCTATACTACAATAACAAAATCTTTCAGGTCTACACCAAAAAGCATTGATTTTCCAGCCAATGCTCATTATGAATATCTCAGTACTACTCGTTTCAACAATCAAAGTAATCACAGCCTCATCGATTAAGAAATATCTAAGACATTTCACTAATAATTACTATTTATGTCAACACATTGCTCGTTCAAACATTAATGAGATTTCTCATTAATATTTAGTTCACTGACAACATATTAATAATTTAGTTATTGTTAATATCTAATAATTGATCAATCCAGTAAGGGATAGAACAGTGGAATTATGGCTCAGTACATTAACTGATGGAAGGATATTGTTGTGTTCACTCTCCCAATTATTGTGAATATTGATGTGTATTTTGATTTGATTTGATTATATTTTTCTACAACGTGAAGATTTATTGTATTTCTGATCACAGTAATAGTTAAATATTTTAAAGCTAAAAAAATTCAAATTTGTGACTTTTTTGCCAACAAGAAAAAAGAATTTACTTGCGCACGTTCTTTTCTTTATCAGAGTAAATTTTGAATTGTTGGAAGTTATACATGTGTGTAAGGAAGGGGAGCTGCCTGCAGCTGAATAGTCACATTGAATGATTTTTTTTTGCGATTACATCCTGCTGCTAATCATTCTAGTTATCTTTTCATTATAAGAAAAACTGCTTTAAACACATTCCGCTGTCATATTTTTCATGAATTTACAATAAGTGCATGACATGTGCATTTATCTTTCTTTCAGTTGACATGATTTAATTTTTTGAGTAAGAGCATATGTGCTTAGTACTATCATTATTGTGAATTACCATTTCATTCTCAGTCCATTACACACAGAAACAGTCTAATTAATTCCCAGCCCAATTATCGGAATGAACACGGATTAGTTTTCATTTGAGTAATCACAATTGATTATAATCCCACCCTTCCTTGTTAGGAACATAATGAAAGACACTTGTGGATCTCTCGTAGTGTCACTCCTATGAGACAAGGAGGTGTGGGTTCAGTTCTCATCTCCAACAGAGATACGCCAGAGCAGTTTAGAATGGTGATTAGAAAATATCTAGGCAGAGTTTGAATTGATTTTCAATCTAGTTTTGGATCTGCTTCTGTCTGTTGTTCATTCCAATAATCTCTCAATCTGCAATTTGTTATCTTCAGGTCATTAATAAAAATATGTATTACATTACATTATATCTAAATTTTAGATTTGAGGACACTGCAGTTTTTAACATTTTCAAGTATGTAAGTAATGAAAATCATTTTATTTAATCAAAATACATCCAAGTGTTATCTATATGGTGGGCAACAGGATTTTACTTCCAGTCAGTTCAAGAATGTTCAAATATTGTTTATTCTGTGAACTTAATTCTGCAGAAGAGTTTCAATAAACATTTAACACATCATTATTGTGCATTTCAACCCTTCACGTAGACCAATCCTTATGCTCTTGGCCGAGCAGATGAAGAGATGATCGCCTGATGAAGAGGCAGCACCTTGAAAGTTCGGGCTTCCCAATAAACCTGTTGGACTATAACCTGGCGTCATGTGATTTTTAAATTTACTCACCCCAGTCCAACTCCAGCATCTCTAAATCATTGTTTCACAAAGGAATTCTCATAAATTTTTAGAAAGAAAATATGACTTTAATTAAGAACTTTAACGCGATTATTAATCCCTTCCTGTATAAGCAAAATATCTCAATGTCAATGATATCAATGCTCACACAATATGGCACTTACAGCCACACAAATGTCTTCCTGGCCATCTAATTACTGCTCAGGAGAAAAACCGGAGTAAGTATCTTATCGTTCCTGAGAACAAGAGCCACAATAAACATTTGATGACCAGTTCCATCCAATAAATGCATTTGATTTCTTACATTTTGTTTCAGTAATTGCACACTAAATATTTAGCTAAAACCAATAACCATGCTTTATTACAAATGACCGAGGATGCTAACATCAACATATGTAGCAGCTTGCCAATCAAGGTTCCAGTTGAAGTATTGCAAAATAAAATAATTTAATTTTGGCTTAGTACAACTGTAGGTGAAAACATGTTGATTTTGCGCATGAAAATATTTATCTGCTTATTCAGAGAAAATACTGAAAGGTGGCACTGTAAATTTAATTTATTTTGAGTTTCTTTCACGAAAACAATCATGTGAATTGCTTCTCATTTTCTTCCCAGTTCTGATACACATGTCAAAATATATACGATACTAACTCTTTATGCATAATGAAAGAGTTTTCTCTGCAAGAACGACATGAAGATGTTCAAGCCCCTCTAATTACTGTTGAGCAGAATACTCTTCATAAGGGTCTTATTGTTTTAAACCGATGCTGTTTATGACCTTGATTTTATTTCTGACTGGTGTTTTTGTGACTGATGTGTTTTCAAACCATGTGCAATGCATAAGCATTTATTTCAATTTGTTATAAGAAAGAAACTGCTTTCCATGTTGATTTCTAATTATTTTTTACTCCCGAGTTATTTGCCGATGTGCAATAATCACAAAATTATGGAAGATCCCTGTATCTTATGTTCACCGGAATATGCACTTTCACTATCTACTTATTTACTTCCTACTTCTGACATGAATGTCTAAACATTGGTCATGAACAAAAAAAGTTGTAAATTAAAGCTACATCTCAATAAGCAAACCAATGGATGGAAACATGTAATTCTTGTAATCCTGCATTTTTGAACCAAAAGCAATTCTGCTGAATAATCACTGAATGGCTCATTTTTGTGAATCATAAAGCTAGCTACCATATAGTTCTCAGTTTACCGATCTTAATGAATATCCAATCATCATCACAACAAAGTGCTTTTAAAATATTTATTATTTTTTAGATTACAACGTAATTTTCCAGTCACTGCCATGACAATAATTGCACAATTATTGGAGTTAGTCATTCTAACAAATATAGTGCGATTCGCATTTTAGTTGTATCAATTGTTTCTTAATATGAACACTACAACATAAAAATCAATTTACTGTTCAGGTGAACGATCCCGTAATGGAACCAATGACTTCCCATTCAATGCCTCATTGTAAGTATTTGATGATCGCGGTAATCTCTGCCTGAAGCATTCAGAGAACTGTAAATACTTTTCATTAGAATAATTCCTGGTCGTTTCTCCACATCGCTCAGTGAAATAATTAACTGAGATTTCTCAGTATTCTTAAATGAAATTATGCAATTTTGACAAATCAATTGTTCCTATTATCTAATCATTGCTCAATATAGTTCAGGGTATGACTACGAAATTATGGCTCATAAATTAAATAATGTAAAGATTTTGCAGTAGGCATTGTGAATATCAATTTTTATTTTAACCGTGGAAACAGTTGAATTGATTTAATTATGTTTAACTTCAATGTTAACATTTACTGTATTTATAAACACAATACAAGTTAATCACTTTTCATGGAACAAAATCATTGAAATTTTTTGTGGCTGTTTGAAGTACAACAAAAGGAACTATCATCTTTATTGTTTCACGAAATAGTCACAGTACATTTTAAACTTTGGGAAGTTGAACATTTCTGGAAAGAAGGGAAGTTGTCTTCAGATGAATAGCCGCATTGAGTGACTAATTCATTTATTTCCCTAATCATTAATGTTGTAAATGCATATTAATTTTCTTTTCATTCTGTGAAAAACTGCACTGAACATATTGAACTATTTGATTGATTGAGTTTCGTTCATCAGTGTACACTGATCAAATGATTAGGTTTCTTCTTATCATTAATAATCACGAGATTCATATTTAATTAAAGTCATTATTGCTTTGTTACATCATTACTGTAAATTACTAATTCGTTTTGTCAGTTAATTACACACAGGAAATACGCAATTAATTCCCAATCAAATATTTACAAGAAACATCTGATTAATTTTCATTTGAGTTGCCGCCGTAAGCATGTGACTATACACCTGCCCTTCCCGGATGTTAATATTATGACGGGTCCTTGTGGAGTTCTGACAGTGTCTCTACGACAAGATCAGGTGGAATGATTTCAATTTCCACCTTCAGCGGAAATTTGTCAGAGCAGCTCGGAAATTTCATTCCATTAGAAAATATCTGAGTATAGATTGAACTGCTTTTCAAAACAACATTAGATATTCTTCAATCGGTTCTGCATTTCAATCATCACCATATCGCCTATTTATTTTCTTCAGTTTATTAATAAAATGATGCATCTAATTCTGTTGGTTCTACATTCCTTGGGAAAATAGTTGACGATATTGCAATATTAAAGTTGGAAGAGTCTAAGACATGGTAATCATGATTTGTTTTACTGTTTAAAGGAACCTAGTTCAAACATTTCAAGCACATAAATCCTTATTCTCCGGTATTATAAAGAGGAAAATATTAACTGTCGAAATTCCTCATTAGCAAAATAACCAAATGTAACTTCATGTTATTCATTGGTTAGCTGATCACGTGCATTTGTAAATAAATATTGCATTTCATCTAAATACTGGTATGTGCTTTGATCAAATTAAAGTTCTAATTATTAGTCATTCACGAATTGTCAGGAATTTATTTTTATTTTCCATTCACCTATTCATATTGAATGTAAGATTGATATGCTGTGAAACTATTGGCGTGTTTTCATTTGAGCATTTAATTTCTCTCTCTCTCTCTCACTTATCTCACTTCATGCATGATGGCTTTAATGTATCTTGCTAAACTTAAAAGATTTTGTTGACTTTAAGTAGTATCTTTAGCACTCACTTATCAATTTAATCCAAAATCATAGAATCATCGAATCCCTACAGTGTTGAAACAGGCCATTTGGCCCAACAGTCCACACTGACCATCCAAAGAGTAACCCACCCAGACACTCTCTTGCACTGACTAATGCACCTAACCTTGGTAAAAACAATGACTGCAGATGCTGGAAACCAGAGTTTAGATTATAGTGGTGCCGGAAAAGCACAGCAGTTTAGGCAGCATCCGAGGAGCAGGAAAATCAACGTTTCGGGCAAAAGCCCTTCATGAAGAATACAAGCTGTATTCCTAATGAAGGGCTTTTGCCCGAAACGTCAATTTTACTGCTCCTCGGATGCTGCCTGAACTGCTGTGCTTTTCCAGCACCACTCACAAAATATAATGCACCTAACCTGAATTATCCATCCGTCATGGGCAATTTAGCATGGCCAACTCACCTCAGCTGCACACTTGTATGCTATCACAATGTTATTGAAATCAATGCTCACACAAAGCACGATACATAAAGCCACACAATGGTCTTCATGACCATCTAATTACTGTTCAGGAAATAATCCGAGTAATTGTCTTGTTGTTCCAGAGATTAATCATTACAGTAAGCATCTGGTCATCATTCCCGCCAATAAATACAATGGGTGTCTTCTGAAATTCCTGTTCAGTAATTATCCCTGATACTTGTTGCTCAAAGCAGTGTTTATTCTTCATTTCGAGTGGCTAATGATTCTAACAGCCATTGATCTTGATTTTATTGTTACTGAGTGCAATAACCACAGTAACCATCTGGTTATCAATCTGGCCAATAAATACAAGAGCTATCCTCTTACTTTTCAGTTCAGTAATTATACATGATACTTGTTGCTGAAAGTGGTATTTATTCTTTATGACAATTGGCCGAGGAGACTGACAGCAAGACATGTTGATAGTCCTGATTTATTCATGTTTTCAAACAAGTTTTCAGGCCATGTATTTCAAAAAGAAGTAATTTGACTTCGTTCAAAATTAAATGTAAACATTTTCAGATATTTTCCATTCAAAATGTTTATTTGCTTATTCAGATCAAATTTGAAACTTGCCTCTGTAAAATAGATTTATTGTGCTTTCTACTCATGAAAGTACTCATTAATTGGTCCTTATTTTCATCTTAGATCTGATGGAAATTTGAAATACTGATTACATGTATGAAAATTGTATGAATTATACATGAGTGGTCTCTAAAAGAAAATCACGAAAGGCGAGATAGAATTCTTGAATATTTGAATAAAGAAAACATTCCTTCCAAAAAACAAAGTTAAAAATCACACAACACCAGGGTATAGTCCAACATGTTTATTTGGAAGCACTGGCTTTCGGACCGCTGCTCCTTCAACCACCTGATGAACGTGCAGCGCTCTGAAAGCCAGTTCTTCAAAATAAACATGTTGGTTAATAACCTGCTGGTGTTTGATTTTTAACTTTGTACAGCCCAGTCCAACACTGGCACCTCCAAATCATTCAAAAAATAAAACTCCTAAGTCTATGGTTTAACAATTCAACAATCCTGCAACTATATTATAATTCTCAGTTTATCTATCTTAATAAATATTTAATCAATGTCAGTGTAAATTCCCGGAAAACATCAAATCGTTTTGCTTGTTAAAACACAAAGTTTAATTGAAACTTCATTGCTATCACAATATATGAATTATATTTTAACTCTCCAGTGATGTGATGTGACCCTTGGACAGAAATTGGATGTTTTAAATTCACCTTCAGGCAAAGAAATCGGGACAAATACAAAATCAATCAAACTCAATCAAACAGCAGCTAGAATCAATCAGCTCCAGGATGAATCAGATTTTCTTACACCTTGACTTCCAGCCAGTGCCTGAGCATTATACACCTCTCTTGGAAATATCAATAATGAAGGGTTTTCACACCAACACATTGGATTCTTTAAATCCAGCTCATGACCACATGTGGCCGTTTGTCATAAAATTATTAATCATTTTAGAAATCATGGAAAATATCTCAAAGCTCTTGAAATAAATTAATCACTGCACATAAAGCCACGCGATGGTATTCAAGGCCACCTAATTACTGTTCAGTGCAAAACCTTTTTTCAGTATTGTATTGTTCTCAAGATGAATAACCACAGCAAACATAATGCTTTCGCATCATCCCAAATATATGCAAGAGATGCCTTCTTATAATTTACACACATCTTTCCCACACCATTAAGCAGACTTCATTATTTACGACTAAGGATCCTGATAGTAACATGTTTTGAGATAAAGGAATTCCTAAATATAGGCGAGTTTTCTGATAGGTTCCCTCCAGTCATCATGATAAAAATGTAAATTCGGCTCAATACATTGTAACAGATCCCCATTAAACTTTTTCATCGATTCACGCAGAGACAATGTTTAAAAATTTCCTCTATAAATGCTGTTGACTGTTTGTTGCTATGATACCCATGTTCCTTGTCGATTTATTTTCTTGGTAATGCTGACACAAATGTCTGAATATTGATAACATGAAAAGTTGCATGGATGATATATTGTATTTCTACAGAAAAAAAAGCTGAGACGGCAAGTACAGATTGCAGGAGTATCTGAGAATGTTGAATGACTAATAATCACTGCATATCGAATGTATTTTCCAAAATATCATGCCAGCATTCTAATTCTCAGTTCACTGATACTAATTATTATGTAATCAATATCACAGCAAAGTCATTTGGAAATATTGAATCACTTAATGTATCAGTGTTCTAAAATAGATTACCAATTCATTGTTAGTCCAACAATCACACAATAATTGAATTTAAGTTTTGTAACAAATATCGTGAGATTCACATTTCAAATTAAATCATTATTTCTTAGTGCCATTTTAAAAAGAAAAATTGATCTTTTATTCCAGGTCAACACAACCACAAACCAAGCAATGATTCCTCATCCAACACTGACAGGAAATATCTGATATCTTCTCATTTGGATGTTCACAGAAATTGGATTAATATTCGACCTTACAAATGAAGATACGCCTGATTGTTTTTGACTCCAATAATTAATGTTCAATTCTACATGTTATGGATAGCAATATGACATTTCTAATCATTTTTAGTTTACAGTGACCAGTTTTAACACTAATTGTTACTTATATCTAATATTTAATCATTGATCAAATCCAGTATAGTCGGCTTTAAGTGTGGAATTAAGTCTCAGTGACGTAAGCATATTGCATGGTACGGTTTCCTAATGATAGCGAATGTTGATTTTTATTTTAATGCTAAAATCCTTGTTGATTTGCTGCTGTAGGGATGCCCTGAGCAGCCTGCCTTGGAATTAAAACACAAATGGTGGAGGGGAGATAAACAAGATGAACTGTCTGTTTCAGTCTTAAGTAAAAAAAAACATTTTGTACAATCCTACTCCAAGTCCATAAGTATGCCATTCCAGACAGTCATATTCCAGATAGTGATAGGAGAATGCCAGCATAAAAGAAAAATGACCTTCATTAATGAAAGAATAATTGTCCCAGTGAATGAATAAACACCCGCTGCAGGAATGAGCCCAGCTAACTTCCACAGCTGCTATCAAGGGAATAGATAGGGTTTGATTGTCAGAAATAGTTACTATTTTAAAGTTGCTCAGAACATTTAAAAGTTTTCTAATTACATGCTCTTGAGAATCGTGAATAAGGCAGAGTGAGACGCCCAAAGGACTGCAGAAATTAATTTTTGTAATCTGCGGAAATATAAATGCACAGAGAGATCCCAAGGCCTGCCGATCTTAGCACCTGAAAACACCATGAAACAATAGGAAGCTGGGGTTATCCATAGCGATGTCCATCTGAGATTAGGTGTTCTACAGGATCGGGTGTCTGGATAAGACTGTAACCACGTTGCATGTGGCCATTGTAATACAGAAAGTGTGCAAAAATACTGTTTTTTACTGTACACGTTACAGTGCGTCAAGCTCCCTTCCGAGCTTGGCCTCGGGGGATGATCCCTGCATTAACTGATTTCTGCATGAGTAAACATCTTCCACTTGCCTGAGTTATGCCTATCTCCTGAGTCTTCATTCCCTGTCAGGGGAAATCACGCCTACAGCTATGGTGACATTGAAATTCAATACGAACACTTATTATCTGTGAAATTATTACTTGCAGAGCGTTATCATTTTCATTTTAAAATTGTTTTACTTTTTTCGTGTGCAAGAAAACAATGTAGGTACATCCATTTGTTATTTATTTCAACTTATACTAAATTTTAAATTATTGAAAAGACTACACTGGGGTGGATGGGGGGGAGAACGATTTATCAACTCAAATGTCATATTAAGTGACAGTTTCCGTTTTTCAAATCATGTGACCTCCAAAATGATATTTATTTAAATTTCATTTTGAGACAGTTTCATTTTCTTCCAATATTAGTTGTCAATGAACAATAATCACACAATTATTAGTAATTTGCTACAAAATGACTTCTTGTACCAAATGTCATTAACTCGATGTTTTGTTCATAATAATACTCACTTTCCCGGCCTAATTATTTTCTTCCTAGTTCTGACATTTGTCTAAACATTTATCATGATAAAGGTTACATTAATAAAATAGACATGAACCGACCAAAACAAAATTGAACTGTGTTCAATCGTTGCTGAGTTTTTTTTAAATTATTAAAACCACGTTTTATGTTTTAATTTTCAGTTTATTAATCTTAATGAATATACAATCGACATCAGAGCAAAGTGTATTCAAAATATCAAGTCAATTTATCTATCAGGATTTTAGAAGCAATGATCAATTACAATAATTACGCAATACTTTAACTTAGGATTTATAACAAGCACAATGTGCTTTTAATATCTTCCATATTTCTGAGTGTGAGTGCTGCAATATTAAAACCTGTTTGATCAGGCCAATATACCCACAAAAGACCAATAATTGCCATTGCAAAATCATTTGTAAATATCTGACTTTTGCTTCTTTGAAAGATCACAGTCTTCTCAGCCATTGGAATTCAGAGAACATCAGTTACATTACACTGCAATATTTCTCTTCGTTTCTGAACATTACTCAGTGGAATAGTAAGAGGAGATACCTCATTATTCTTAAATTCATTATTAAAAGTTTTCAAATCGATTTGTTGCCAATACCGAATAATTGTTCAATTCGGTAAGGGTTGTAATTGTGGAACTATGTTTCCATATAATAACTAATTCAAGGACATTGCAATGTACAATCTCTCAAACATTCTGAATATTGCTTTTCATTTTAAACTTGGAAACACGTTTGAATTTTTTTCAAGTACACAAAAAAGGGTTGATATCTCCCTTATTTCAATGAACAATCACAGGAAATGGTGACTTCTTAGAAATCGTACATTTTCGAAAAGAATGAAAGTTGTCTTCAGCTGAATAGGCACATTGACTGACCAATTTATCAGTTTGTTCCAATTTACGTGTAGAACAAAAACATTTTAATTTGCATTTCAGAAAATGAGAAACTTCTGACCATATAGAATAATTGTATTCATTCTTTATTTATATTGCACAGTAATCACACAATCCTGTCAAGCTGTCGTTCCACAAGTGATCATAAAAATCATGTTTAATTAAGACATTTGTTAACTCCCATCATTATTGTAAATTACTACTGAATTTTTAGAAGATAGAACATAGAACAATACAACACAGAACAGACCCTTCGGCCCACGATGTTGTGCCGAACATTTGTCCTAGCTTAAGCACCAATCCATGTACCGATCCAATTGCCGCTTAAAGGTCACCAAAGATTCTGACTCTACCACTCCCACAGGCAGCGCATTCCATACCCCCAACCACTCTCTGGGTAAAGAACCCACCCCTGACATCTCCCCTATACCTTCCACCCTTCACCTTAAATTTATGTCCCCTTGTAACACTCTGTTGTACCCGGGGAAAAAGTTTCTGACTGGCTACTCTATCTATTCCTCTGATCATCTTATAAACCTCTATCAAGCCACCCCTCATCCTTCGCCGTTCCAACGAGAAAAGGCCGAGCACTCTCAACCTATCCTCGTACGACCTATTCTCCATTCCAGGCAACATCCTGGTAAATCTTCTCTGCACCCTCTCCAAATTTTCCACATCTTTCCTAAAGTGAGGCGACCAGAACTGCACATGGTACTCCAAATGTGGCCTAACCAAAGTCCTGTACAGTTGCAAAATCACTTCACGACTCTTGAATTCAATCCCTCTGCTAATGAACGCTAATACAACACTGGCCTTCTTACAAGCTCTATCCACCTGAGTGGCAACTTTCAAAGATCTATGAACATAAACCCCAAGGTCCCTCTGTTCCTCCACCTCACTAAGAACCCTACCGTTAACCCTATATTCCGCATTCTTATTTGTCTTTCCAAAATTGACAACCTCTCACTTGGCAGGGTTGAACTCCATCTGCCACTCCTCAGCCCAGCTCTTCATCATATCTAAGTCTCTTTGCAGCCGACAACAGCCCTCCTCACTATCCACAACTCCAACAATCTTCGTATCAGCTGCAAATTTACTGACCCACCCTTCGACTCCCTCATCCAAGTCATTAATAAAAATTACAAACAGCAGAGGACCCAGAACTGATCCCTGCGGAACTCCACTTGTAACTGGGCTCCAGGCTGAATATTTGCCATCTACCACCACTCTCTGACTTCGACCGGTTAGCCAGTTTTCTATCCAATTGGCCAAATTTCCCTCCATCCCATGCCTCCTGACTTTCTGCATAAGCCTACCATGGGGAACCTTATCAAATGCCTTACTAAACTCCATGTATACTACATCCACTGCTCTACCCTCATCTACATGCTTGGTCACCACCTCAAAGAATTCAATAAGACTTGTAAGGCAAGACCTACCCTTCACAAATCCGTGCTGGCTGTCCCTAATCAAGCAGTGTCTTTCCAGATACTCATAAATTCTCTCCCTCAGTACCCTTTCCATTACTTTGCCTACCACCGAAGTAAGACTAACTGACCTGTAATTCCCGGGGTTATCCCTATTCCCTTTTTTGAACAGAGGCACAACATTCGGCACTCTCCAGTCCCCTGGTACCACCCCCGTTGACAGTGAAGACGAAGAGATCATTGCCAACGGTACTGCAATTTCCTCTCTTGCTTCCCACATAATCCTAAGATATATCCCGTCAGGCCCGTGGGACTTGTCTATCCTCATGTTGTTCAAAATGACCAACACATCTTCCTTCCTAACAAGTATCTCATCGAGCTTACCAGTCCGTTTCACACTCTCCTCTTCAACAATACGGTCCCTCTCGTTCGTAAATACTGAAGAAAAAATCTCATTCAAGACCTCTCCTATCCCTTCCGCATCAATACACAGTCTCCCACTACTGTCCTTGATCGGACCTACCCTCGTTTTCGTCATTCTCATGTTTCTCACATACGCATAAAATGCCTTTGGGTTATCCTTGATCCTATCCGCCAAAGATTTTTCATGCCCTCTCTTAGCTCTCCTAATCCCTTTCTTCAGGTCCCTTCTGGCTATCCTGTATCCCTCCACTGCTCTGTCTGAACCCTGTTTCCTCAACCTTACGTAAGCCTCCTTCTTTCTCTTTACAAGACATTCAACCTCCCTCATCAACTAAGGTTCCCTCACACGACTATTTCTTTCCTGCCTGACAGGTACATACATATCAAGGACACGTCGCATCTGTTCCTTGAAAAAGTTCCACATTTCCACGATATCCTTCCCTGACAGCCTATGCTTCCAACTTATGCTCCTCAGATCCTGTCTTACAGCATCGTAATTACCCTTCCCCCAATTGAAAACCTACCCTGTTGCACGCACCTATCTCTCTCCATAACCAAGGTGAAAGTCACAGAATTGTGGTCACCATCACCAAAATGTTCACCCACTAACAAGCCCATCACTTGTCCCGGTTCATTACCGAGTACCAAATCCATTATGGCCTCCCCTCTGGTCGGACAATCTACATACTGAGTTAGAAAAGCTTCCTGGACACACTGCGCAAACACCGCCCCATCCAATCTACTTGATCTAAAGACCTTCCAATCAATATTTGGGAAGTTGCAATCGCCCATGACTACGACCCTACGGCTTCTGCGCCTTTCCAACATTTGTTTCCCAATCTGTTTCTCCACATCTCTGCTGCTATGGGGGGGTCTATAGTAAACACCCAACAAGGTGACTGCACCTTTCCTATTTCTGACTTCAGCCCATACTACCTCCAAAGGCAGATCCCCCTCGAACTGCTTTTCTGCAGCCGCTTTACCATTTCTAATTAGCAACGCCATCCCCCTACTTTTTTACCCCCCTCCCTAATCTTACTGAAACATCTGTAACCAGGAACCTCCAACAAACATTCCTGTCCCTCTTCTATCCACGTTTCCGTGATGGCTACAACATCGTAGTCCCAGGTACTGATCCACGCCTTAAGTTCACCCACCTTATTTCTGATACACCTTGCATTGAAGTATACGCATTTGAACCCATCTCTGTGTCCGCAAGTATTCCCTGTCTGTGCTACCTTCTTCACAGCCTCCCTACATTCTTGGACATCCTGACAAACAGCTAGCCTACTTCCTGGACTACAAATCCGGATCCCATCCCCCTGCCAAATTAGTTTAAATCCCCCGAAGAGTGCTAGCAAACCTACCCCCCAGGATATTGGTGCCCTTCTGGTTCAGGTGCAACCCGTCCTGCTTGTGCAGGTCCCACCTTCCCCAGAATGCAGTCCAATTGTCCAAATACCTGAAGCCTTCCCTCCTACACCATCCTTGCAGCCACGTGTTCAACTGCACTCTCTCCCTATTCCTTGCCGCACTGTCACGTGGCACCGGCAACAACCCAGAGATGACTCTGTCTGTCCCAGCTTTTAGCTTCCAGCCTAATTCCCTGAGCTCTTGAATGACCTCCCCACCCCTCTTCCTACCTATGTCATTGGTGCCAACGTGCACCACGACTTCTGGCTGCACACCCTCCCCCTTAAGGATTCTGAAGACACGGTCCGAGATGTCTCGGACACTGGCACCCGGGAGGCAACAAACCATCCGAGAGTCTCGCCCATGTCCACAGAACCGCCTGTCCGTCCCTCTAACTAGAGAGTCTCCTATAACTAGCGCTCTCCTCCTCTCCCCCTTTCCCTTCTGAGTCTCAGAGCCAGACCTCACGCCACAGACCCGGTCACTGCAGCTTACCCCTGCTACCCCAACAGTATCCAAAGCGTTATACCTATTGTTTCGGTGAACGACCACAGGGGATCCCTGCACTGCCTGCTTCCTCCCCTTCCCACCTATAACTGTTACCCAGCTACCTCTATTCTCTGGCGTAGCTATGTCCCTGTAGCTTCTGTCTATCACCCTCTCAGCCTCTCGAATAATCCCCAGTGCATCCAACTCCAGTTCCAGTTCCCTACTTCGTTCTGTGAGGAGCAGGATCTGACTGCATTTCCTGCAGATGAAGTCGGCAGGAGTATCGGTGGTCACCCCTACCTCGAACATCCTGCAGGAGGAACATTCCATTGCTTGCGCTGCCATTACTCTAGACCTCGTCTCCGAAAACAAGAACACTGAGTAGCTTACCTGTGGTCTTTAAAATTAGGTTAGAGGAGGAAAATGGAAGGAAGGCCCGACTATGTCGGGCCTGGGGTCTAGAACACACCCACTCAAATATCAATCACTTACCTTCCCGACCAGCTCTGCGCTCCAACCTCACTTCCGCCCAGCTCGCGCCGCTCTCTGCTGTGATATCACACAGTATCAAACCATTTAATTCCAATCCAATTATGACAATAAACATCTGATTAGTTTTCAGCCCTGCCCAGCCTGGTTGGGAATGTTATGAATTAATCTTGTGCAACTCTAGTCGTGTCACTGCTAGCAGACCAGAGGGTACAATTTCAATTCCCAACTTGTACAGAGCTGTGCCAGAGCAGCTCTGAATGTTGAATAGAAAATATCTAAGAATCGAATGAATTGCCTTTCAATTCAACATTAGATATGCTTCCATTTGTTGTTCATTCCAAGAATCACTGTATTTGCTACGGGTTTTCTTCAGTTCGCTAAAACAGAATGCATCTAATTCGACTCAATCAATATTCTTTGGAAAATATTTGAGAATGTTGCACTCACAAAGATGAAATATGCAAAGTAAAGATATTCCTTGATTTTCTTTTGTTCTAAAGAGCTGAGTTCAGACTGCACATAGAACGTGATGCTTCAAAGCTATAAATATGAGAAAAAAATCAAGTTATTCTTCAGTAAAATAAACAAATGCCACTTCCTACTATATATCAATTTTTAGTTATTGATTTGTTTATGAATTGTCTGAAATTTGTTTTAAGTTTTCCACTCACCTATTTATATTGAGTGTAAGATTGAAATGCTGTGAAAATATCTGAGAGCATTCATTTGAATATTGAATTTGCATATTTCGCTCTAATCTCATTTACTGCATGATGTCTTAAGTGTGTTGTGTTCAGCAAATCTAGGGAATACTAAAAATTGTCTATTCTTAAATAAGATCTTTCACACCCAGTTATTACTCTATTCCTAATTCATGTAAATATCTAAATTCATTGAAATCAATGTTCACACAAAACAGTGCACATAAAGCGACACAAAGATATTCTGCTGATTACTATTCAGTGGAATAACCTGAGTAAGTATTTTATTGTTCCTGGGACGAATGACAACAGTAAGCATTTATTTGCTATTCTATGCAGTTAATGCAATTGATGTGTTATGTTTCAGTTCAGTCGTTAATGTTGATTTATATTGTTTAAATCAATAATTCTACTTTATCACGTATATTGACTGAACTACAATAAATTTTTGTCATTCTAACAATTTTTAAGCTCCTTTTTTGTTGTGTGTGTACAAGAGACAATTCAAATTATAACAATTTTTATTACAAATTGAACAAACACTGCATTTTAAATTTGTGAAATCCCTACATTTCTGCAAAAAGGTTAGTCTTCACTGTATATGTCACATTAAAAAACTGCTATTTCAAATCATGCGTGCTACAAAATGAGTATTGTTTTCATTTCATTGTAAGAAAAGAACTGCTTTGAAAATGATGATTTTATTGTCATTTCTATTCCAACCTTATTCATCATTGTACAATAATGACAATATTATTAAAATCGCTTATATACCATATGTCATTGACTACATTGTTTGTTCAGTTTCAAGCCCACTTTCATGACCTACTAATTCTCTTCCTAGTCTGACACCAATCTTTAAACATTGATCATAATATTAATCATATAAATCGATGTAATATATCTCTACAAGGAATCCAGTGGATGGAAATTAACAATTCTTGTATTACGTACATTTTTGACTTTAAAAAAAGAAGCATTTTGCTCAATAATCACTGAATGGCTCATTTTTCTTCAATCCATAAAGCTAGGTACTCTGTTTTATTCCTCAGTTTACTGATCTTAATAAATATCCAACCAACATCACAGCAAAGTGCTTTTGAAATATTGAATCATTTTAATTCTTCATATGACAGCATTAACTATCAAGTCATTGCCATTACAATAATGGAACAATCATTTAAGAAAGTCTTTTGAACAAATATAGTGAGATTCACATTTAGATTTAATTCATTATTTCTTAGTACTATTAGTACAGTATGAAAATGCGTTTATTTTTCAGGTCACCTAGCCCAGAAAGGAACCAATGACTTCCCATCCAACGTCATTGCAAATATCTGATGTTTGCTCATTTGAATGATCACGGTAATCTCGCCTTAAAATTTAGGAAAATGTAATTACTTTTCACTGACTTAATTCCAGTTCATTTCCAGACATTGCTCAATCACTTGCAAAAAGAGATTTTTCATTATTCCTTAATGCATTGACAGACTTTGATAATTCAATTGTTGCTGGTTTATAATAATATATAATAATTATTCAATCCAGTAGGTTGTGCAAATGTGGAATTACGGCACAGTAGATGAACTACTGTAAAGATATTGCAATGCACAATCTCTCAATCATTTTTACGTTACCTGTTAAAACATAGTTGTATTCAAGTAATTATATTTGACTTCAATGCTCACATTTATTGTGTCTGTAATCACAATACGACTTATGGATGTTTCATGCAACAAAATCAAATGAAAAACGATTTATTTTTCTTTGTATTTATTCTTTCATTCAACAATGGCAATACATTTTGATTTTTGGAAAGAAGGGATGTTGTCTTCAGTAGAATGCTTGCATTGACTCACTGATTCACAGTATCTGCTACGTATTCTTTTTGGGTTCCTATGAAAAGGAATTAACTAGTTCTGCTTGTTGTAAATTCCTGGAAAATATTTGTGAATGTTGTGGTCTTAAAGGTGAAAAGACTAAGTGATCGTAAGTCATCAGTTATTTTGTTAGAAAGAGCTTAATTCAAACATTTCGAACACATATATATACACACACACACATCGTTAGTCTGCTGTGTTACAAGGGGGAAAACAAGTCGCTTTCTTCAGCGTAAAATAAATATATGCCACTTCCAATTATTTATTAGTCAGCTAATTACCTACATTTGTTATTAAAAATTGCAATTCGTCTAAATATTTTTATGACCTTTGATCAAATTAAATTTCTAATTATTGTTGATTCATGAATTGCCGGGAATTTGAGTTTTTTTTTTGTTGTTTTCCATATACCTATTCGTATTGAATGTAAGAATGACATGCTTTGACAATATCGGAGAGTGTTCATTTGAGACTTGTCTTTTCGAATCTTTCACTGATTTTGACTTATTGCATAAGATTACACGGTATCTAAGTGGTTAGCAATGCTGCCTCACAGCGCCAGGGACCTTGGTTTGATTCCCTCCTCGGGTGACTGTCTGTGTGGACTTTGTACGTTCTCCCCAAGTCTATGTGACTTTGCTGTTGTGTCCTCCCACAATCCAAAGATGTGCAGGTTAGGTGAGCTGGCAATGCTAAATTGCACATTGTGTTCAGGGATGTGTGTATTAGTCAGCAGGAAATGTGAAGAAATATGATAGGGAAAAGTGTTTGGGTGGGTTACTCTTTAGAGGGGCATTTTTTTCAAACAAATGGCCTGTTACCACACTGAGGTAACAGGGATTCCACAATCGTTTAATTGCGTTTCTCTAAGCAATTGTCACATTTGTAAAATGTTGACTTTAATTAATATCTTTAACATTCGATTATCATTGTCTTCCTAAATCTTGTAAAATATGTTATTGATATTAATGCTCACATAAAACACTACACATGAGGCCACACAAAGATCGTCATGACCATCTAATTACTGTTCAGTGGAATAATCAGAGTAACTATCTGTTTGTTCCTGAGATCAATCCCCACTGCCACAGTAAGGATCTGTTATCATTCCCTCCAATAAATACAATAGTTGTTCTCTGGTATTGCAGTTCAGTAATTACACGATACTGGTTGGTCAAAGCAGTGGTTATTCTTTATTATCAATGGTCAATGATTCTAACGGAAGAGATGTTCATATGTCCTGATGTATTTCATGGTCACAAACAGGTTTTTCCATCCAAGTATTGCAAAAAAAAGTGTTGCTTTGGTTTCGTTCAACTGCCGATGTTAACAAGTTCGGTTCATGCCCATTACAAATATTTGGAGAAAGTGAGGAAAGCAGATGCTGGAGATCAGAGTCGGGAGTGTGGCATTGGAATAGCACAGCAGGTCAGGCAGCATCTGAGAATCTTTCCTGATGAAGGGCTTATTCTCAAAATGCCAACTCTCTGGCTCCATGGATACTGCTTGACCTGCTGTGCTTTACCACCACTATAGTCTCGACATTAAAAATATCTGTTTGCTTATTTGGAGCAAATACTGAAAGATTCTTCTGTAATTGAAATTTACTTTGATTTCTATTCACTCACGTTCTCATATTAATTGCTCCTCGTTTTCTTCTTAACTCTGATACAAATCTCAAAATTCTGGTCACCATAAAAGTGATATGAATTATTAATTAGCATCGGGATAAGAGAACCAATGAACAGCTACATAGACTTCTTGAACAGCCTATATATATGTGAATGAAAAAGCAATTCCATCCAAAAAATTTCTGAATGTTTGTGTCTTTTTAAAAATTAAATAATCCTAAAAATAGCTAATAATTGTCAGTTGATCTCTCTGAATTAGTATCCCATCAACTGCTTAAAAATATCGAATGGTTTTATTTGTAAAATGCAAAGATTAATGATCAATTCCTTGTTACAACAATAAGTAAACCACATTTTATCTATCCACTGAGGTCAAGTGACCAGTGGCCCATAATTGGACATCAGGGTGGCACGGAGGCTCAGTGGTTAGCCCTGCAGTCTCACAGCAACATGGTCCCTGGTTCAATCCCAGCTTTGGGTGACTGTCTATGTGGAGTTTGTACATTCTCCCTGTGTCTGCGTGGGACTCCTCCGGGTGCTCAGGTTCCCACTCACAGCCCAAAAACGCCCACGCTAAATTGCCCATTGTGTTAAGTGCATCAGTCAGAGGGGAAATGGGACTGGGTGGGCTACTCTTTTGAGTGTTGGTGTGGACTTGTTGGGCATGTTTCTACGCTGTAGGGAATCTAATCTATATTCCTCTACCTGAAGACATCGGAGCTTTAAAAAAAAGGTCAAACTAAAGAAAACGGTAGGCAGAGACAATAAGCTCCAGAAAACAGTGTAAAGCCCGGTCAAGGAGGTCACTAAATGTTCGGGAGATCCGTCACAACCAGCCCAAGAGTTGAAGCAGACTTTCTGGTACCTTGAGTTCCAACTCAGTGACTGAGCATTACACACCTCTCTTGGGAATGATAACAGAAGGGCGTTTGCACGAAAGCTACTGGGTGCTTAGAATCCAGAACTTCGGTAAAATGCTGTGAAACATTTCCCAGATCATGGAAATAAGCTTATCATTATTGAAATCAAAGTACCCGCAATGGTCTTCAAGGTCACCTAATTACTGTTCAGTGAAAAACTCTTTGTGTGTACCTTATTGTTCTCAGGATGAATAACCACAGCAAACATCACGCTCTGACCAGATCGAAAGATATGTAAGTGACACCAATTTACACACTACAGCTTTCCCACACCAATTATGACAGTGTTATTTGATGCTGAGAATGCTAATCGTAACATGTATTGAGATGAAGTAAGTCTCGAACAGAGGCAAATTTTCTGATAGGTTTCCAGTCCAAAACTTATGATAAAAATATAATTGTGGCTCATTACATTATGAACATGTTCCCATTAAACGTATTCATCTGTTCATACAGAGACAATATTCAAACAAAAACCTTGATAAATGCTGTTGACTGTATTTTTTCTGTGAAAAGAAATGTTCCTTATTACTTTATTTTTCTGTGTAATGCTGACTCAAATTCTTTAAGATCTGAGAATTATGAATGACAAACCATTTCTGATCAATGTTCACTGAATGTCTAATGTTATTTCCAAACCATCATGCCAGCATTTGAATTCTCAGTTGACTGATGTTAAGAAATATCTAATCTACATCACAGCAAACCCGTTGGAAATATTGATCATTTGCCAAAGTTCTAAAATTAATTATCAGTTAATTGTCATTCAAACAATCATACAGTAATCAGTTTAGGTTTTGTAAAAAAAATCGTCAAATTCACATTTTATTTAATCTATTGTTTCTTAGTGCCAATATTACAAAGAATAATAGATCTTTTATTCCAGGTCAACAACCACAATTCAACCAATGATTCCCCATCCAACACTCACAGATAATATCTGTTCCTTTCTCATTTGAATGTTCACAGAAATCATTAGATTAATATTCGGCCTTACAAATTAAGACACATCTGATTGTTCTACACTCCAGTAATTACTGTTCATTTCTTCACATCACGTACAGCTATATGAAATTTCTAGTCATTTTTACATTTGCTAAGAAATGTTTTTTAAGATTAAATGTTGCTTATATCTAATATTTAATAATTGATCAAATGCAGTACATCCAGCTTTAAGTGTGGAATTATGGCTCAGTGACGGAAACGTATTGTACTGTGCAGATACTAATGGCAGCAAATGCTGATTTTGATTTTAATACTGGGATCCGAGTTGATGTGCTGTTGTAGGGGTGGCCTGCCCCCATCTGGAACAGTATGGTCATTGTTGGATCCGACAGAATGCCGGACAAACAAAACGAAGCACCTGTCAGAAGGGAGATAAACAAGAATAGCAGTCTGTTCCAGCCTTTAATTAAAACAAAAACACTTTCAGTAGACCTACTCCAATGCCAGGAGTACTGCATTCCATAAAATTCCAGCAGGCATACAGATAAACGACAATCCCCGATCATCATTAATGAAAGGATAAATATCCCAGTAAATGAATAAACAGCAGCTGCAGAATGTGGCCCAATTAACTCACTCAGCAGCGATCAGGACAACAGACAGATTTCGTTTCTCAGGAATAGCTATTATTTTAAAGTTACTCAGAACAATAAACAATGATTCTAATTACAGATTTCTGAATATCATGGGGTAAAATTGCAATATAAGTTAGATACATGTAACAAATGTTTATGAAAAAGCATTATAGAAAAGCATTTAGACTTAGTTGTGACGTTAGCTAGTTTTAGGAATTAAGTTCAAGACATGATGTTACCTGCCCATTAATTATGAATTCCTGACAGTAAGAGCGGCTGAATACCTTTACACTGTATAACTAACTTTATAACACAAGTCATTACTAATTGTATCGCAAGTAAGTTAAAACTACACAATGTGTATTTCTTTGTACAGATATTATTAGGGACAATATGAGGAGTAATTGACTTTGATAAAATAAAATACAATGAATAGCAGAATTCAAAATGTCCCTACAGGTAAGGCATCCTGAAAGGCTCGATGGACTGTAGCAAATAACTTTGGAATCCGAATGAACAAGATGCATGGAAAGATCCCAAGGCCTGAAGATTATAGTAACTGTGAAACAACATGAGATGATCGGAACCTTGGGCTGTCCATTAGAATGCCCATCTGAAATTATGTGTTTGTATTGGGTGCCTGGATGAGGAGGGAAGGGCTGTAAGCATGTTATATGTGACTATTGTAATACAGCAAGTGTAGAAAAATGCTGCTTTTTCCTGTACACTTTACACTGTGTCATGGATCTCCCTTACCAGATTAGCCTCGGGGAACGATCCCTGCATTGACTGGTTGCAGCAGGAGTAAATATCTTGCACTTGCCTGACGTCTGCCTGCCTCCTGAGTCTTCATTCCCATCAGGGGAAAACACTACGACAGCTATGATGAAATTTCAATTAAATAGAAACATTTCTGGTGTGTGAAATGATTACATTCAGAGCAATGTCATGGTCATGATAAGATTGCTTTACATTTTCCTTTTTTGGTGTACGAGAAAACAATGGGGGTATATAAATTTGTTCTTTAGTTCAGCTAACACTAAATTTTAAAATATTGTAAAGACTACAATGGGGGAAACGGGAAATAGTCTTCAGCTCAAATGTCACATCAAATGATCGTTTCTTTTTTTCAAATTATATGCCCTCAAAAATGATGTTTATTTTCATTTCATTAAAAAAAAACTTGGAAATGTTGACAATTTTCCTTTTCCTTCCAATACTAGGTGTCAATGAACAATAATCACACAATTATGAGAATTCCTTTCTGTACCAAATGTCATTGACTCTATCTTTTGTTCACAATAATAGTCACTTTGATGGCATAATTATTTTCCTCATAATTCTGAAACAAATGTCGAAACATTTATCATGATAAAAATTACATTAATAACATTGACATGACTCTTCAAGAAAACTACAGGAAGAAAGCATATAACTCTTGCATTGCCTGCAATTTTTGAACAAAAACGAAAACAAAGTGCTTCCAAAATTTTAAGTCAATTTATCCATCCAGATTCTTAAACAATGATCAATTTCACTAATTACACAGCATTTGAACTTAGACTTTTTAACAAATGCAATGTCTTTTTTATTTCATTCATTATTTCTTATTGTTAATGCTACAATATTAAAACCTGTTTGTTCAGGCCAATGCAAACACAAAAAGACCAATAACATCCCGAGCAAAATTCTTGTTCATTTGAAAGATCACGGTAATCTCAGTCTTTGAAATTCAGAGAACTTCAATTACTTTTCACTGCAATACTTCTCTTCATTAGTGCACATTACTCAATCTAATATCAAGGTGAGACATCTCTCTCCCAAGGTTACCTCACAAATATGGTGCACCACATAACGGAACAGTTTTGTCAGACGTGATGGCCCTTTTTAAATTATATTGAAACTGACTTATCAGCAGTAATAGGGCAGCGGTATAGCCGTGGGAATCTTATGGATGCCAGTGAGGCCGCGGGAGGAGGAGACTGGAAGGAAAAGAATATGGGTACTCTAGGGGATCCTCACAGGGATGGGTCTCAGGAGGGGAGTGACGAGTGAGACTGAATAAAGCAGTAGGACATGATCTAATTTAAGTAACTTGAATGTAATTTAAGCTATATTTATTCAATATGTTTGTAATTTAGTTTCAGTTAAGTAAATTGGATTTTTTTCAATAAAATGTTTATTTAAAAAAAAGGTATCTCATTATTCTCAAATTCACAAATATAATTTTTAAAACCCCTTTATTGCAAATGTCTTATATCTAATAATTGTTCAATCCAGTACGGGGTATAAGTGTGGAATTATGCTTCCATACAATTAATAACGCAAGGAGGTTGCAATGTACATTCTCTCAATCAATGTGAATTTTGTATTTATTTTAAGCTTGGAAATATTTTTCAATTGATTTGATTATAATATACTTTGATGCTAACATTTACTGTGTATCCAATCACGATATCAGTGGATTCTTTGAGGTATCATAGTATCTGCTATATACTTTCTTCCAGTCACCACTAGCAAGATGTATCGAACTCCACTCAATCAATATTCCGCAGAAAGTAATTGAGAATGTTGCAATCATAACGCTGAAATATACGAAGTAGTGATAGTCATTAATTTTCTCTTGTTGAAAAGAGCTTAGTTCAAACAACACACAGAATTTTAGGATCCAGTGCTATAAATATGAGAAAAGATCAATTACTTGTTCAGGAAATTTAACAAATGCCACTTGCTATTATTTATCAATTTTTACTTATTGATCCATTTATGAATTTTGTGAGGTTTGTTTTTAGCTTTCCAGTCACATATTTATCTTGAATGTTGCATTGAAATGGTGTGGAAATACCAGGGTGTATTCATTTATAAATTGACTTTGCATATCTCTCACTTATCTCCATTTATCGCATACTGGTTTAAGGACATTCCACTCAGCAGTCCTAGTAAATATCAAAAATTGTCTGATTTTAAATCAGATCATTCACACCCAATTATCAGTCTGTTCCTCATTCATGTAAATATCTCAATTTTATAGAAATCAATGTTCACACGAAACAGTGCACATAAAACAACACAAAGGTCTACAATGCTACCTGATTACTGTTCAGGAGAATAACCTGAGTAAGTACGTATTTCTCCTGAAACCAATGACAACAGTAAACGTTTGTTTACTTTTCCGTGCAACAAGTGCAATTGATATCTCTTATTTCGGTTCAGTAGTTAAAGATGTTTTTAAAACAATGATTCTACTTTATCACGGATATTGACAGTAATACAACCACACAAACAACTAACATGTTGTCATTCTAAAAATCGTTAAGTTTAGTTATTTTAAATTTGTGTGCAAGAGAAATTTCAAATTACAATCATTTTGTTTTATATTCAAAAACTTAAGTTTCGAATTTGTGGAAGTCCTCCATTTTTGCAAAAAGAAATGTAGTCTTCAGTTTATAGAACACATTAAATTAGCTTTTTCAAACCATGCACACTGCAAAACGATTATTGGTTTCATTTCATTGTCTGAAAATGACTGCTTTGAACATTTTTTTTGTCGCTTCTGGTCCAGCATTATTCATCATTGTACAATGATGACACAATAATGAAAATGGCATTCTATACCAAACGTCACCGACTGCATCGTTTGTTCACTTTCATGCTCACTTTCATTATCTATTAATTTTCTTCCAAATTCTGACACGAATGTCTGAACACTGATCATAATATTTATCATATGAATTAAAATACCATTTCTCTATGAAGAAACAATGAGATGGAAATTCATAATTCTTGTATTACCTATATTTTTGAGGAAACAGAAAGCATTTTGTTTTATAATCACTGATTTTTTTCTTCAATCCATAAAGCTAAGTACTATATTTTATTCCTCAGTTTACCGATCTTAATAAATATCCAATCAACATCACAGCAAAGTGTTTGTGAAATATTGAATCATTTTAATTGCTCATATTATAACATTAATTATCAAGTCATTGTCATGACAACAATTGCACAATTATGAAGAAAGTCTTTTGAACAAGTATAGTGAGATTCACATTTTAATGTAATCAGTTGTTTATGACTACCAAAACTGCAGAATGAAACTGAATTTTTTTCAGGTCAAGTATCCCACAATGGATCCAATGACTTCCATCCAAAATTCATTGTAAATATTTGATGTTTGCTAATTTGAATGATCACCAGAATCCGAGGCTTTAAATTCATGGAGCTGAAATTACTTTTCACTGCAATAATTCCTGTTCGTTTTCACATAATCCTCAGACACATAGCAAAATTAGATTTTTCATTATTTCTAAATTCATTGATCGAATTTTACAATTCAGTTGTTGTTCATACCTAATAATTATTCAATTCAGTATGTGCTGTAATTGTAGAATTATGGCTCTTCGCATGAATAACTATAAATATATTGTCGTGTGCAATCTCTCAATCATTGTTAATATCAATTCTTATTTTGCCCATGGAAACATCGTTGAATTCATTTCAATATATTTGACTTCATTATAACATTTTTTGTGTTTGTAATCGCAATAAGATTTAAGTATTTTCACACAACAAAATGATGTAAAATTCATGCATTTTGTTAAGTCAAATGAAAAAGAATTAACATCTCTGTATCATTTCATTAAACAATGGCAATAAATTTTGTATTTTTAGAAGTTGAACATTTTTGCAATGAAGGGTCCTTGTATTCTGCTGAATACTTGCATTGAATGATGAATTCACTGCTGTTTATTCTCTTCGGGTTCCCAAGGAAAAAATTAATTAGTTCTGCTATTTCTAAATTCTAGGAAAAAAATCGAGAATGTTGCAGTCTTAAAGATGAAGCAGTCGAAGTGATCGTATTGATCTTTTCTTTTTATTGGAAAGAGCTTAATCAAATTTTTCAGGCACATAAATCATTATTCTGCAGTATTACAAGGATGAGAAACAATTTCTTCATCAGTAAAATAAACAAAGGTCACTTCCTGTTATTCGCTAGTCAGTTAATTCCCAAATTTGTTATTAAACAATACAAGTTACCTCAATATTGTTGTGTTCTTTGATCAAATTAATTGTCTAATTGCTGTTCATTCATGATTTGTCAGGACTTTTGTTTTGTTTTCCATTCGCCTATTCATATTGAATATAACATTTATATGCTTTTACAATATCGGAGAGTTTTCAGTTGAAATTTGACTTTGCACGTCTCTCACTTATCTCACTTCCTGCATGGTGCTGGGCGTCGAGAGCAGTTGTTAGCACCAGAATGGGTCTGATTGGCGTATTGTTTGGAAGGTCAGTGTGGACTTGTTGGGCCAAATAGCCAGTTTCCACACTGTAAGCATCCCATAATCTTACATTTGTGCTTTGATAAACAAAACCAACAAGTATTTTTTGAAAATGTTGTCTTTAAAAAAATCTTTAACTCTCAATTGTCACACTTGTAAAGTATCGCAATGTTACTAAAATCAATGCTGCAACAAAACACTGCACATAAAGCCTCACAAAGATCTTCATGACCATCTAATCATTGTTCAATGCAATAATCACAGTAACTATCTTATTGTTCCTGAGATCAATCACCACTATCACAGTAGGATCTGGTTATCATTCCCTTCAATAAATACAATAGTTGTCCTCTGGTATTTCAGTTCAGTAATTATACATGATATTGTTAGTCAAAACAGTGGTTATTCTTTACTATAAAAGCCCAAGGATTTACTGGGAAGAGATGTTGATAGCTCGGAATTGCTGCATATTGACAAACAGGTTTTCAGTCTAAATATTGCAAAGTAGTGTTAATATGGTCTTCTTCAAAAGCCGATGCTAACATTTTCAGTTTATGTTCATTAAAGATATTTGGAGACAGTGAGGAAAGCAGATGATGGAGATCAGAGTCAAGAGTGTGCCACTGGAAAAGCACAATAGGCCAAGCACATCCAAAAAGCAGGGGAATTGACCTTTCGGGCATGAGGCCATCATTAGAAAAGATTCCTGATGAAGGGCTTATGTCCAAAATGTTGATTCTGCTTCTCCCCAGATGCTGCCTGATGCTTTTACAGCACCAGAGAAATATTTGTCAGCTTATTCAGAGCAAATACTGAAAGTTGCCTCTGTTATTTATTTTTTCTGTGCTTTCTCTTTACTGATATTCTCGTGTTAATTGCTCCTCTTTTTCTTCTCAAATCTGACACAAATCTCGAAATACAGAACACAATAAAATGTCATTGAATTATAAATTAGCATTCTTGACAAGAACAAAAATGGATGGCGAAATAAAATTCTTGAATGAAAAAAAACAATTTCATGTGAAAAAGATCTTTTTTTCAATTCAATAATCCTGGAACGAGATTATAATGGTTAGTTGATCTGTCTTAATGATTATCTCATCAATGTCACTGTGAACTGTTGAAAGTATTGAATCGTTTTATTTGTTAAAATGCAAACAATAACTATCAGTTAGTTGTTATAGGAAAAAGTGAACCATATTTTATCTGTCCACTGAGGTCGAGTGACCTTCTACCCTTAATTGAATGAAAAAAAACAATTTCATGTGAAAAAGATCTTTTTTTCAATTCAATAATCCTGGAACGAGATTATAATGGTTAGTTGATCTGTCATAATGGTTAGTTGATCTGTCTTAATGATTATCTCATCAATGTCACTGTGAACTGTTGAAAGTATTGAATCGTTTTATTTGTTAAAATGCAAACAATAACTATCAGTTAGTTGTTATAGGAAAAAGTGAACCATATTTTATCTGTCCACTGAGGTCGAGTGACCTTCTACCCTTAATTGAACATTCGAAATATTCCTAAAGCTGGAGAAATCGGAGCTAAAGTAAAATGTCAAACTAAAGCAAACAGTAACCAGAGTTAATCAGCTCCAGAAAACAGAGGAAAGCCAGGGTCAGAAATGTTCGGGAGATCCTTTACAACCAGCACCAAAGCTGTGTTTTGGAGAGGTTGAAGCAGACTTCCTTTCACCTTGACTTGCAGCTAGTGCCTGAGCATTATACATCTCTTGTGCGAATAACAAGAAATGAGGGGTGTTTGCACAAAACCCATTGGATGCTTAGAACCCCATTACTTGGTCAAAACGTTGACAAATGTTTTCCAAATCATGGCAAAAAAGCTCAATGCTATTGAAATCAAAGTACTTGTAATGGGTTTCAAGGCCACCTAATCACTGTTCATTGAAAAACTGTTCATTGAAAAACCTTATTCTTATCTGGATGAATAACCACACCAAACATCTGGCTGTCTGCCCTCAAAGATATGCAAGAGGTACTTTCTTATACTTTACACACAACATCTTTCCCAGACCAATAATCACACTTTATTACTTATGACTGAGGATGCAAATTGCAACATCATCAAAATGAAGAAAGTTGAAACGTTATTGCTGGGACAGCACAGCAGGTCAGGCAGCATCCAGGGAACAGGAGATTCGACGTTTCGGGCACAGGCCCTTCTTCAGGAATGAGCAGAGAGTGTTCAGCAGGAGAAGATAAAAGGTAGGGAGGAGGGACTTGGAGGAGGGGAGTTGGAAATGTGATAGGTGGAAAGAGGTCAAGGTGAGGGTGATAGGTCGGAGTAGGGTGGAGGCGGAGAGGTCAAGAAGAAGACTGCAGGTCAGGAAGGCGGTGCCGGACTGGAGGGATCCGGCTGAGACAAGGTGGGGGTGGGGGGATGAAGAAACTGGTGAAGTCCAAGTTCATCCCCTGCGGTTGGAGGGTTCCCAGTCGGAAGATAAGACGCTCCTCCTCCGACCGTCGGGTTGTTGTGGTTTGGCGGTGGATGAGTCCAATGACCTGCATATCCTCGGTGGAGTGGGAGGGGGAGTTGAAATGCTGTGCCACAGGTTGGTTGGGTTGGTTCGTCCGGGTGGCCCAGAGGTGCTCTCTGAATCGCTCCGCAAGTAGGCGGCCTGTCTCCCCAATATAGAGGAGGCCACACCGGCTGCAGCAGTAGATGATGTGGGTGGAGGTGCAGGTGAATCTGTGGCGGATATGGAAGTTTCCCTTGGGGCCTTGGAGAGAAGTGAGGGGGGAGGTGTGGGCGCAAGTGTTGCACCTCCTGCGGTTGCAAGGGAAGGTGCCGGGAGTGGTGGTTGGGTCGGTGGGGGGTGTGGATCTGACAAGGGAGTCGCGGAGGGAGTGGTCTCTACGGAAAGCTGATAGGGGAGGGGAGGGAAATATAGTCCTGCATATAAGCAAGTTTTCGAGCAGGTTTCCAGTCCAATAGTCATGATAATTGTGTAATTGTAGCTCAATACATGTGGATCTGCAAATATTTCAATCAGATCCCCATGTAAATTTCTTCATCTGCTTTTTCAGAGACAATATTGAAAACACTTCTTTTATTCATGCTGTTGACTGTATTATTCTATGATCCCCATGTTCTTTGTCTACTTAATTTCTTCAAAATCCTGACAAAAAGTTGGAAATATTGATGACATCAAAATGATATGAATTATTTACTATATGTCTCCAGAAGAAAACCGAAGGCAGGAAGTACAGAATTCTTGAATATCTGAGAATTTTGCTTGAGAAAATAATTATAATCAATGATCACAGATTGTCTGACTTTGTTTTGCAACTCATCGAGCCAGCATTTTAACTCTCAGTTCACTGATCTTAATAAATATCTAATCAACATCATTTGGAAATATTGAATCATTTACTTTGTCAGAGTTCTAAAATTATTTACCGATTCATTGTCATTCTAAAAGTAATACGGTAATTCAGCTTAGGTTTTGTAACGCATTTAATGAGCGATTTTTGAGAATATTTCAAAGTCTTGTTGATGACAAGTATGTAAGTTAGCTCGCTGAGCTGGAAGGTTTGTTTTCAGATGCTTCGTCACCACAGCTAGGTAATATAATCAGTGAGAGTCTCCGGTGAAGTGCTGGTGGTATGTAAAATAAAAAGAGCTAGAAATAACAACACTGACTTTAAGAAAAGAAGACATCGAAATAAAGAGGCGGACATACCACCAGCACTTCACTGGAGACTCTCACTGATGATGTTATCTAGTCATGGTGACGAAATGTCTGAAACCAAACCTTCCAGCTCAGCGACCTCACTTACATACAAATGTTGTGTGATTCACATTTTAATTTAATCCATTATTTCATTGTGCCATTATTACTGATTGTTTTACACTCCAATAATTACTGTTCACTTCTACATATTATGGACAGCAATGTGAGATTTCTAATCATTTTCAAGTTTGCTATGTACTGATTAGGATTAATTATTGCTTATATCTAATATTTAATAATTGATCAAATCCCGTCTATCAAGTTTTATGTATGGAATTATGGCTCAGTGATGTAAATGTATTGCACAGTATAGCTTCCCAACAGCAGTGAATACTGATTTTGATTGTAATTCCGGAATCCTAATTGATGTGTTGTTGTAGGGTGGCCTGTCCCCATCTGGAACAGAATGGTCAATGTTGGCTCACACAAAATGGCCAACAAAGATGCAGCCTACCTTAGAGTTAAAGCACAATATGGCAGAGGGGAGTTAAACAAGACTGTCAGTCTGTCCCAACCTTTAATTTAAAAGAAAACAAGAACGTTTTGAATGGACACGCTCCAAGGTCATGAGCACAGCATTTCAAAGGGTTTTTGATAAGAGCATGCAGACATACAAACAAGCGACCAACTCTGGTCTTCAGTAAAGAAAGATTACTTGTCTCAGTGAATGAATAAACACCAGCTGAGGGGTACAGCCCAGTTAACTCCCTTAGCAGCTATCAGGACGACAGAGAGCGTTTGTTCATCAGGAATAATTATGCGACTAAAGTTACTCAAAACATTAAAATGGATGAGGAGGGACAGGCTATAACCACTTTGCATGTCGCCATTGGAATACAGGAATTAAAGAAAGTACTGCTTTACGCTGAACACTTTACACTGTACCATGGCTCTCCCTTCAGAGATTGGCCTTGCGGGATGATGCCTGCATTAACTCTTTGCCACATGAGTAAATATCTTCCACTTCCCTGAGTTCTTCCTGCCTCTGAGTCATCACTCAATGTCAGGGGAAAACACTCCTACAGCTATGATGACATTTCAATTCCATACAAACATTTATTGTGTATGAAATGATTACATTCAGAACAACATCATTTTCATGTTAAAACTGTTTTACATGAGCTTTTTTGTGTGCAAAACAAACAATTGAGGTACATCAATTTGCTCTTTAGTTCAACTAACACTAAAATTTTAATTCTTGAAAAGACAACAATGGGGGAAAAGGGAACTAGTCTTCAGATCAAATGTCATATTATATGATTGTTTCCTTTTTTCAAATCACGCGCCCTCCAAAAGAATTTTTACTTTAATTTCATTATAAGAAAGAAACCCGTATTGGAAATGTTGAGATTTTTCCTTCTTCCAACATTAGTTGCCAATGAACAATAATCAAACAATTGTGAGAATTCCTTTCTGTACCAAATGTTATTAATTCTATCTTTTCTTCACAATAATACTCACTTTCATGGTCTAATTAGCTTATCCATAATTCTGATATAAATGTCGAAACATTTATCATGATAAAAATTCCATTAATAAAATTGACAGTAAAACTATTGGAAGGAAGCTTACAATTCTTGCATTGTCTGCAGTATTGCATCGAAACAATTTTGTTTAATTGTTGCTCATTACTTTTTTTCAGTTCAAAAAGCTACCTGTCAAATTTTAATTTTCAGTTTATCAATTTTAATGAATATTTATCAGCATCAGAGCAAAATGTTTTCAAAATGTTTAATCAATAAATCTGTCAAGATTCCAGAATCAATTATAATTTGATAGCACCTTAATTTAGACAATTTAAAAAAAAATGCATCCATTATTTCTTAATCCAAATGTTAAATCCTGCTTGTTCAGGCCAATGCACCCACAAAAATACCAATAACATACCTTGCATAATTCTTTGTAAATATCTGATTTTGGCTCATTTGAAACATTACCGTAATCTCAGCCTTTGTAATGCAGAGAGCTCTAGTACTTTTCCCTACAATATCTATATGCCTTACTCAGCCTAATAGCAAAACGAGAGAGCTTATTATACATAAATAGAATTTTTAAAATCTATTTGTTGCTAATGGCTAAAACCAAATAGTTGTTCAATCCCATAAGGGGGATAAATGTGGAATGGATAGTTCTATACAACAACTAATGCAAGGACATTGCAACTTACAGTTTCACAATCATTGTGATTATTGCTTTTTATTTTAAACTTGGAAATTCTTTTGAATTGATTTGGTTATAATTTACTTCAATGCTAATATTTATTGCATTTCGAGTTACAATACCAGTTGGCTATTTCTCATGTGAAAAATTACTTAAGTACACGTGGATTTTTTTGAAGTTTCCAAAAAAGGGTTGACATCTCTCTTGTTGCATTAAACAATCACAGTAAATGTTGACTTCTTAGAAATCGTACATTTTCAGAAAGAATGAAAGTTGTCTTTAGCTGAATAGTCACAGTGACTGATAAATTAATCATTTTTCCAGTTTATGTGCAGTGCAAAACGTTTCTAATTTTGATTGCATAAAATGAGAATCTGTTATGAATAAATAGAATTATTTTATTCAGTTTTATTTGTCCTGGACTGTAGTTCATTTGTCTTTCCACAAAGTATCATGAACTTCATATTTAATTAAGAAATTTGTTGACTCATGCCACTATTAATGTGAATTACTATTTCATTTTCAGTCCATTACATGCAGGAACCATCTCGTTAATATCAATCCAATTATCACATCAAACATCTAATTAGTTTTCACTTGAGTAACCACAGTAAGCATGTGATTACAGCCCTGCCTGGCCTGGTTGGGAACATTATGAAGGGAACTTCTGCAGCTCTGTCTCTGGTACTGTCTCTGCTCTTAAACAAAGAGGCATGGTTTCAATCCCCACTTTGCACAGAGCTGTGCCAGAGCAGCTCTGAATGATGATTACAAAATATCTAAGAATAGATTGTACTGCCTTTCAATGCAACATTTTATATACTTGCACCTATTTTTCCTTCCAATAATCACAATGTCTGCTATTTATTTTTCTCAGATCACTAAAAACAGCATAGGTCTAACTCCGCTGAATCAATATTCCTTGGAAAATATTTGAGAATGTTGCAGTTCTAAAGATGAAATATACGAAGTAATGACAGCCATTGATTTTCATTTGTTCTGAAGAGCTTCGTTCAAATAGCAGATAGAACTTTAATGATAAAAAGTGCTATAATTATGTTAAAACATCAACTTCTTCTTCAGCAAAATAAACAAATGCCACTTCCTATTTTTTACATATTTGTAATTATTGATCTGGTTGTGAATTGTGTGAATTTTCTTTTTGTTTTATATTCACCTATTTATCTTGAATGAGACATTGAGAAGGTGCGAAAATATTAGAGTGTATACATTTGAAACTTGACTTTGCATATCTCTCACTTATCTCATTTATTGCATTATGGTGTGTTTAGGTATGTTTAATTTAACAATCCTCGTAAATATCAAATTTTTTCTGATTTTAAATAAGATTTTTCACGCCCAGTTATCAATCTGTTTCTAATTCATGTAAATATCTCAATTTTATTGAACTCAATATTCACGCTAGACAGTGCACATAAATCAACACAAAGGTCTTCATCACCACCTGATTACTGTTTAGTACAATAACCTGAGTAAGTTCCTTATTATTGCCGAGACCAATGATAACAGTAAGCATTCACTTACTATCCCAAGCAACACGTGAAATTGCCATCTCGTATTTCAGTTCAGTACTTAAAGGCGATGTATGTTGTTTAAACCAATAAGTCTAGTTTATCACGCATATTGACTGTAATAAAATGAAACTAACAACAAATTGTTTGTCATTCTAAAAATCCTTAAGATTCCTTTCTTTCTGTGTGTGTGCATGAGGCAGTTCAAATTGCAACCATTTTTGTTGTATAATTGAACATACCTTTCATTTCGAATTTGTGAAAGTCCGACATTTTTGCAAAAAGGAAAGTAGTTTCAGTGGATATGTTATATTAAATAACTGCTATTTCAACCGTGCACTCTGCAAAATGATTATTGTATTCATTTCATTGCAATAAAAGGACTCATTTGAACATGTTGATTTTTTTATCGTTTCTATTCCAACATTATTCATCAATAGACAAGAATAACACAATTATTAAAATCGCTTTATATACCAAATGACATTAACTGCATCGTTCGTTCACTTTCATTATCTATTAATTGCCTTCCAAATTCTGATACAAATGTCAAATCTTTGATCATAATATTAATCAGATAAATTTAAAAAAATGTCTTTACAAGGAAACCATTGGATAGAAATTCATAATTCTTGTATTACCTGTATTTTTGAGTTAAAATAAAAGAAGAATTACGTTCGATAATCACGGAATGGCTCATTTCTTCATCAAGGCATAAAGCAAGCTACTAATATTTTATTGCTCAGATTACTGATTGCATAAATATCCCATCGACACCACACCAAACTGCTTTTGAAATATTGAATCATTTTAACTGTTCATATGACAACATTATTTATCAAGTCGTTGTCATTACAATAATTGCAGAATTAGTTAAGAAAGTCCTTTGAACACGCTTAGTGAGATTCACATTTTAATTTACTCCATTGTTTCTTAGTCCTAATACTACAGTGGAAAACTCTGATATTAGTTCAGGTCACGTATTCCACAATGGAACCAAAACCTACCCATCTAACATTCATTGTAAATATCTCATGTTTGATTATTTGAATGATCACCATAACATTGAGGCCACTTTAATTACTTTTCACTGCAATAATTGCAGTGCATTTCCACACATTCCTCGATCACACAGCAAAATGAGATTTTTCATTATTCCTAAATTCATTGATAGAATTTGAGAATTCAATTGTTGCTGATATCTAATAATTATTTAATCTAGTATGGGGTATAAATGTGGAATTACGACTCAGTACATGAAGTACTTAAAAATATTGCAGTGAACAATCGCTCAATCATTGTTAATATCAATTCTTATTTCACCTGTGGAAACGTAGTTGAATTTATTTAATTACATTTCATTTAAATGCAAACATCCATTGTGTTTGTAATCACAATAGGAGTTAAGTACTTGTCATGCTACAAAATCTTGTGAAATTCATTTGCTTTTTGAAGTCAAATGAAAAAGAATTTGCATCTATTAAGAATGACGGTAAATTTTGCATTTTTTTAAGTTGACCATTTTTGCAAAGAAGGGATGTTGTATTTAGCTAACTACTAACATTGAATGAATAATTCACAGTATCTGCTGTCTATTCTCTTCACGTTCCGAAGAAAAGAAATTAATTAGTTCTGTTGGTTCTAAATTCCTGGAAAATATTTTAAAATATAACCGCTTGAAAGATGAAATGCCCGATGATCGCATGATTGTTTTTGTTTTAAACAGCTTAATTAAAATATTTCAAACACTCAAATCATTATTCTGCAATGTTACAAAGATGAAAGACAAGTCAATTTCTTCTTCTGTTAAAAGCAAACAAATATCACTTCCTATTATTCATTAGTCAGCTAATTACATACATTTGTAGCAAAACATTGTAATTAATCTAACTATTGTTATGTCCTTTGATCAAATTAAATTTCTAATTATTGTTTATTCGTGAATTGTCAGGAATTTGTTTTGTTGTTGTCCATTCAACTATTCATATTGAATGAAAAATTGATGTGCTTTGACAATATTGCAGAGTGCTCATTTGAAATTTGATTTGCAACAGTTTGGAAACAGGCCATTCGGCCCAACAAGTCCATACCAACCCTCTGCAGAATAACCCACGCAGACCCATTTCCCTCCGACTAATGCACATAACACTATGGGCAATTTAGCATGGCCACTTCACCTGACCGACACATCTTTGGAATGTGGGAGGAAACTCACGCAGACACGGACGGAACGTGCAAACTCAACACAGACAGTCACCCGAGGCTGGAATCGAACCTGGGGCCCTGGTGTTGTGAGACAGCACGGTGGCATATCTCTCATTTCTTGTGCATGGTGGCTCTGTGGCTAGCACTGCTGCATCACAGTGCCAGGAGCTTGAGGGCAATTCAATCCTAGGCGACTATATGTGTGGAGTTACGTGATGACCCTGTTTGCATCTTTTCTGAAGAAGAGTTTATGCCCAACATGTTGATTCTTTGACTTCTTGGATGCTGCCTGGACTGCTGTGCTTTTCCAGCACCATGCTGTTAACATTAAAAATATTTGTCTGGTTATTTGGAGCAAAGACTAAAACTCCTTTGTAATATTAATCTACGGTGCTTTCTATTCATTCAAACTCTCATATCAATTGCTCCTCATTTCCTTCTTAACTCTGATGCACATCTCGAAATTCTTTTCACATTAAATGCGGTATGAATTATAAATTAGCATCTCAACATGAGAACCAAAGGACAGCTGCATAGAATTCTCGAAAGGCCTTTATATATGAATGATAAAGCAATTAATTCCAAAAAGCAATCCTCCCAGACCCATTCCCCTACACCTAACAATTTTAGCCAAGCCGGTTCACCTCACCTGCTCATTTTTGGATAGTGGGAGGAAACCAGAGACATAGGGAGAATGTGAAAACTCCACACAGACAGTTGCCTGAGGCAGGAATTGAACTGGGGTCTATAGGTGCTGTGAGGCAGTAGGGCTAACCGCTGTGCCACCGTGCGGGCCACAAATCGTCAGTTGATCTATCTGAATGAGTATCTAATCAATATCACTGCAAACTGCTGAAAAATATTGAATCTTTTTGTTTGCAAAATGCAAAGATTTATTATTAATTAGTTGTTACAACAATAAGTAAACCACATTTTATCTATCCACTGAGTTCCAGTGACCTGTGGCCCGTAGTCGAACATTCTATATACTCCTACCGCTGGAGAAATCGGTACTAAAAAAATGGTCAAACTAAAGCAAACAGTGGCCAGAGTCAATCAGCTCCAGAAACGGTGGAAACACAGGTCAAAGAGGTCAGAAAGGTTCAGGAGATACAGTTTAAACCAAGTGGACACTTGTGTTTTGGAGACGTTGAGGCAGACCTCCTGGCACCTTGAATCAAGCCAGTGCCTGAGAATTAGACACCACTCTTGGGAATGACAAAAAGTGAAAGGTATGTGCACGAAAGCCATTGTATGTTTAGAATTCAGAATTTTGCCAAAATGCTTTGAAACGTTTTCCAAATCATGCAAATAAGGTCAACATTATTGAAATCAAATTACTCGTAATGGTCTTCAAGGCCACCTAATTATTGTTCAGTGAAAATCTCTTTGTAGTATCTTATTGTTCACAGGATGAATAACCACAGCAAACATAACGTTATCATCAGATCCAATGATATGCAAGTAATACCTTCTTATAATTTACACACTACATCTTTCCCAGACCTACTATCAGACCCTATTACTCATGGCTGAGGATGCTAATCGTAACATGTATCGATATGAAGCAAGTCCTGAATATATGTAAGCTTTCTGATAGGTTTCCAGACCAAAAGTTACAATAAAAATGCAATTGTCTCTCAGTACATTAAACATATTCATCCGTTCAGTCAGACACAATATTGAAAACAAATATCCATAAATGCTGATGACTGTATTTTTCTCTGAAAAAAATGTTCATCCTGACTTATTTTTCTTTGTAATGCTGGCTCAAATGTCTTAATATCGATGATATGAAATATTGCATGAATTAAATACATCATTTATTTTAATTACATGTGATGTTTCTCCAAAGAAAAGCAGAGACACCATGTATAGCATTCTTGAATACCTGAAAATTATGAATGCCAAACGAATTCTGATCAATGTTCACTGAATGTCTGATGTCTTTTCCAAACCATCATGCCAGCATTTTAATTCTCAGTTGACTCATTTTAATAAATACCTAATCAACTTCCGAGCAAACCTGATTGGAAATATTGAATCATCTACTTTGCAGAGTTCTAAACTTAATTATGAATTCATTGTCATTCCAATAATCACACAGTAATTCAGTTTAGGTTTTGTAACAAACCTCGTCAAATTCACATTTTAATTGAGTCCATTACTTCTTAGTACCAATATTACAAAGAATAATAGATCTGTTATTCCAAGTGAACACAACCATAAACCAACTAATGATTCCCCATCCAACACTCACAGTTAATTTCTGCTCCTTTTTCATTTGAATGTTCACAGAAATCTTTGGATTAATATTGGGCCTTACATTTTAGATACGTTGGATTTACAATGATTACGGTTCATTTCTTCACATCATGGACAGCCAAATGAGATTTCTAATCATTTTTAAGTTTGCTACAAAATAGTTTTAAGATTAATTGTTGCCTTTACCTAATAATTAATAATTGATCAAATCCAGTACATCCAACTTGAAGTGTGGAGTTATGGCTCAGGGACAAAGACATATTGTATTGCACAGATACCAATGGCAGCGAATGCTGATTTTTATTTTAATACTGGAATGCTAGTTGATTTGCTGTTGTAGGGGGTGGTCTGCCCTCATCTGGAACATGTTGGCCCATACAAAATGCCCGACAAACAAAAAGGGGCAGCCTGCCTTACAATGAAAACACACGGTGTCAGAGGGGAGATAAACAAGAATAACATTCTGCTCCGCCTTTACTTTAAGAAAAACAAGAACATTTTGAACAGACCTACTCCAACGCCAGGACTACAGCATTCTGGACAGTTTTTGTGAAGAGCATGCCAGCATATAGACAATAGACCAACACTGATCTTCATTTATGAAAGAATAATTGCCTCAGTGAATGACTGAATACCAGCTACAGGATACAGCCCAGTTATGCCCAGTTAAGCCCCTAAGCAGCTATCAGGACAACAGACAGGTGTCATTTGTCAGAAATAGTTAATATTTTACAGTTGCTCAGAACATTAAAAAAAAAGTTCTAATTACAGATTTTCGGGAATTATAGGGGTAATTTGTAACGTAAGTTAGATACATGTAACCAACGCTGAATAAAAAGTTTTATAGAAAATCATTTATTCCGAAATGTGAAGTTATCTAGCTTGAGGAAATAACTTCATGATATAATGTTCACTGTCCATTAATTACAAAGCTCTGACTGTGAGAGTGGCTGTATAATTTTACACTGTATAGCTAACTTTATAACAGAGTCCATATTACTAATCTTTTTAGCAAGCAAGTGGAAACTGACTGTCTTTTGCATTTCTTTGTGCATATATAATTAGGAGAGAGGTGAATATAAGGAGAAATTGCCATTGATAAAATAGAATGCAATGAATAACAGAATTCACAATGTCCCTGCAGAATTAGGCGTCCTGAGAGGTCCGAAGCAGTGTAGCAATTAGCATTGGAATATGAATGAATGAGATCTGTGGAATGATCCCAAGGCCTGGAGATTATAACACCTATTAAACAAGATTAGATGGTAGGAACCAGGGGCTGTCTCTTAGAATGCCCATCTGGAATTATGCATTTTGATTGTGTGCCTGGATGAGGAGGGCAGGGATGTAAACAAATCGCATGTGACCATTGTAATACTAAAAGTGCATAAAAATGTAACTTTTTGCTGTACACTTTACAGTGTGTCTTGGATCTCCCTTTCGAGATTGGCTTCAGGGGATGATCCATTCATTGACTGATTGCTGCATGAGTAAATATCTTCCACGTGCCTGAGCTCAGCCTGCCTCCTGAGTCTTCATTCCCTGTGGGGAAAACACTCTGAAAGCTATGACGGAATTTCAATTCATGACAAATATTTATTGTGTGTGAAATGATTACATTCAGAGCAATATCATTTTCATTATAAAGTTGTTTTACATTTGCTTTTTTGTGTGTGCAAGAAAACAATGTAGGTACTTCCATATGTCACATTAAATTACTGTTTCCTTTTTTTTCCAAATTATGTGCCCTCCAAAATTATTTTAAGTTTAATTTTAATTTTAATTTCGTAATAAGAAAAAAAATACTTGGAAATGTTGACAATTTTCTTTTTTCTACCAAACATTAGTTGACAATGAATAATAATCACAGAATTATGAACATTCCTTTCTGTACCACGTGTCATTACTCTAACTTTTCTGCACAATATTAGTCATTTTCATGGTCTAGTTATTTTCCTTCTAATTCTAACACAAGTGTTGCAACATTTATCATGATAAAAATTACATTTATAAAATTGTAATGACTCTACAAGAAAACTACAGGAAGAAACATATAACTCTTGCATTGCTTGCATGTTTGAATGAAAACAATTTTGTTCAAACATTCATTACGATTGATAAGCTGAAAATTAAAATATTAAAGGTATTTTTATGATTTGAAAAAAATCATGTTGTTCAATGGTTGTTCAATGGCTGCTGATTTTTTTTTCAAATCATAAAAATACATTTAATATTTTAATTTTCAACTTATCAATCTTAATGAATATCGAATAAACATCAGAGCAAAGTGCTATCAAAATATTAAGTCAATTTACCTGTCAGCATTCTGGAAACAATGATCAATTACAATAATTACACTGCACTTTAAATTTGACTTTGTAACAAATGTAATGTTGTTTTTTATTATTTCATTCAGTATTTGTTATTGCCAATGCTACAATATGAATACCTATTTGTACAGTTGAATGCAATCGCAAAAAAGACCAATAATATCCCTGGCAACATTATTTGCAAATATCTGAGTTTTGCTTATTTGAAAAATCACAGTAATCTCAAACTTTGAAATTCAGTGAATTCCTCTTACTTTTCGCTGCAATAGTACTCTTCATTTCTAAACATTTCTCAGTCTAATATCAGGATGAGATACTCATTATTCTTAAATTGACTAATAGAATTTCAAAAATCAATTTTTTTGCTAATATCTAACAATTGTTCAATCCAGTAAGGGATGTATGTATGTTTCGAATTATATTTCCGTAGAGTAGCTAGTGTAGGGACATTGCAATATACAATCTCTCAATCATTGTGAACATTGTATTTATTTTAAACATGGAAACATTTTTGAATTGATTTGATTATAAATTATTTCAATACTGATATTTGCAGTGTTTCTAATCAAAATGTCATTCGACTACTTTTCATGTGCAAAATCAATTTAATTTTTTTAAGTAAACAGGAACGGATTGACATCTGTCTTGTTTCATTAAAAAATCACAATAAATGCTGAGTTCTTAGAATTCGCACGTTTCTGGAAAGAATGGAAGTTGTCTTCAGCGAAAATCACATTGACTGACTAATTCATCATTTTGTTTCAATTTAGATGCAGCGCAAATTTACATTTTAATTTTTATTTCATAAAATGGGAAACTCTTATGAATGTATTTTATTCATTGTTATTTATGAGTAGACTGTAATCACACAATTTTGTCAATTTCTCTTCCACAAATTATCATGATTATCATATTTAATTCAGACATTTGTTGACTCATTACGTCATCATAGTAAATTACTATTTGATTCTCTTTCCATTACATACAGGAGCCATCTAATTGATTCCAATCTAATTAGCACAATAATAATCTGATTAGTTTTCACTTGAATAAACAGAGCGAGCATGTGATTACAGCCCTGCACATCCTGGGTGGGAACACTATGAAGGGATCTTGTGCAGCTCTGGTTGTGCCTCTCCAACGAGTCTAAGGGTCACGTTTTCAATTTCCACCTTGCACAGAGATGAATCTCTGAATCTCAGAACTAGCATTTCTGAATTTTGATTAGAAAATATCTAAGAATTGATTGAATTGCCTTTCAATTCGACGTTAAATAGGCTTCTATCTGTTGTTCATTCCAATAATCACAGTATCTGCTATATATTTTCTTCGGGTCACTAATGACATGATGTGTCTAATTCCACTCAATCAATATTCCTCGGAAAGTATTTGAGAATATTGCAGTCTTAAAGATGAAATATACGAAGTAATGATAGTCGGTAATTTTGTTTTGTTCTGAAAAGCTTAGTTCAAGCAGCACATAGAACTTTATGCTCCAGTGCTATAAATATGAGAAAAATCAATTACTTCTTCAGTAAAATTTTAAAAATGCCACTTGTTATTATTTATCAGTTTATAATTCTTTATGAGTTTATGAATTGCGTGAAATTTGTTTTGTGTTTTCCACTCACCAATTTATATTGAAGATGAGATTCAAATGCTGTGAAAATATCAGGGTGTGTTCATTTGAAAGCTGACTTTGCATATCTCTCACTTATCATATTAATTGCATGATGGTTTAAGAACGTTTCACTCAGCAATCCTAGTACATATCAACAATTGTCTGATTTTAAAAAGATTTTTCAAACCACTTATCAATCTGTTCCTAATTTATGTTAGTATCTCAAGTTTATTGAAATCAGTGTTCACGCTAAAGAGTGCACATAAAGCAACACAAAGGTCTTCATAACCACCTGATTACTGTTCAGTAGAATAACCTGATTTAGTACCTTATTGTTCCTGAGACCAATGATAACAGTAAGCATTTGTTTCCTATTCCATGCAATATGTGCAACTGATATCCTATATTTCAGTTCAGTAATAAAAGACGAGTTATGTTTTTTAAAACAAAAATGTTAATTTATCACAGATATTGTCTGCAACGTAATGACACTAAAATGAATTTTTTGTCATTCTAAAAACGTTTAAGTTTCCTTTCTTAATGTACGTGCCAGAGAAAACTCAAATTCCAACAATTTATGTTGTATAGTTCAAAAACCCCTAATTTAAGTCCTCCATTTTTGTAAAAAGGAAAGTAGTCTCAGAGGATACGTCACATTAAATGACTGCTATTTCAAATCGTGTACACTGCAAAATGATTATTGCTTTGATTTCATTGTAATAAAATAACTTCTTGGAACATGTTGAATTTTTTTGCCGTTTCTCTTCCAACATTATCCATCATTGTACAATAATGACACAATTATTAAAATCGCTTTATATACCAAATGACATGACTGCATCATTTGTTGACTTTCATTATCTATTAATTTACTTCCTAATGGTGAAACAAATGTCGTAACATTCATCATAATATTAATAATGTAAATAAAAGTAATATGGAAATGAAGAGATGGAAATTCATAATTCTTGCATTACCTGAATTTTGGGGTTAGAAAAGGAAAATAATTGTTTAATAATCACTGAATAACTCATTTTTTCTTCAATCCATAAAGCTAGCTAGTACATTTTATTCCTCAGATTACTGATCTCCATAAATATCCAATCGATACCACAGCAAAGTGCTTTTGAAATATTGAATCATTTCAATTGTTCATATGACAATATTAATTACAAAGTCATTCTCGTGACAATAATTGCACGATTATTTAAGAAAATCTTTTAAACAAGCATAGTGATATTCACATTTTGATTAATCTATTGTTCCTTAATACCAATACCACAGTATGAAACTGATGTTTTTTTTCAGGTCAAGTATTCCACACTGGAACCAAAATTCATTGTAAATATCTAATGTTTGTTCATTTGAAATATTACCATAATCACAGCCTAAAAATTCATAGAACTGTAATTATTTTTCACTGCAATCACTCATGTTCGTTTCCACACATTCCTCAGTCACATAGCAAAATGAGATCTTTCATTATTCCTAAATGCATTGATAGAATTTGAAAATTCAATTGCTGCCGATACTGAAAAAATATTCAATCCAGTAAGAGGTTTAAATGTAGAATCACGGCTCTGTACATGAACTACTGGAAGTATATTGTCGTGCACAATCTCCCAATCGTTGTTAATATCAATTCCCATTTTATTTGTGGTAAGAGAGTTGAATTATTTTAATTACTTCACTTCAGTGTTAACATTTATTGTATATATAATCACAATAAGAGTTAAGAATTTTTCATGCAACAAAATCATGTAAAATTCATTTGTTTTTTAAAAGTCAAATGAAGAAGAATTAACATCTCTTTTTTGTTTCATTAAACAATGTCAATAAATTTTGAATTTTCAGAAGTTGCAAAGAAGGGATATTATCTTCAGCTGAACTCTCGCGTTGAATGACTAAATCTCAGTAAATGCTGGTTATTCTCTTTGGTCCCCAAGAAAATAAATTAACTAGTTCTGCTGGTTCTAAATTCCTGGAAAATATATGATAATGTTGCGATCTTAAAGATGAAGAAGGCTAAATGATCGTACCTTTTTTCTTGGAAAGTGGTTACTTCAAACATTTCAAACACATGAATTGTTATTCTGCAGGGTAAAAAAAGATGAAAAGCAAGTCAATTTCCTCATCAGTAAAATCAACAAACCCTGTTATTCATTAGTCATTTTTATATATTTTTTTAATTAAACATTGCAATTCATTTAATATTCTTATGTCCTTCAATCAAATTAAATTTCTAATTTTTTGTCACTAGTAATTTGTCAGGAATTTGTTTTTTCTTGTCTTCCATTCCCCTATTCATATTGAATGTAAGATTGATATGCTTTGACAACATCGGAGTGTTTATTTGAAATTTGACTTTGCATGTCTCTCAATTATTTGACTTCTTCCATGCCTGGGAGAACAGTGGATCAGTAGTTAACAGTAGTGCGTCACAGCATCAGGAACTTGGGTCTGTATGGAGGATCCATGTTCTCCCTGTGTCTACGTGGCTTTGATCTGGTTTGCTCCCACCATTTCAAGATGTGCAGGTGTGATGAAGCGGCCATGCTAAATGGCCCATTGTGTTCAGGAATGTGTAGGTTAGTTGTATTGGTCGGAGTAAATGTCGAGTAATAAGGTAGGAGAATGGGTCTAAGTGGGTTGTTCTTTGTAGGGTCGATGTGGCCTTGTTGGATCAAATGGCCTATTTCCACACAGTAGGGATTTTTTGTCATATAATTGTTTCGCTCAACAAAGAAAGCTTTTTTTGAAAATTTTGACTTAAAAATTCTTTAACACTCGATTATCATCATGCTCCTAAATCTTATAAAATGTCTTCGTGTTTTTGAAACCAATGCGAACACAAAACACTGAACGTAAAGCCACAAAAAGATCTTCATGACCATTTAATTACGATCAGTGGAATAATCAGAGTAACTGTGTTATTGTTCCTGAGATCAATTACCACTACCACAGTAAGGATCTGGTTATCATTAGCTCCAATAAATACAATAGTTGTTCAGTGGCATTTCTGTTCAGTAATTACACACGATACTGGTTGGTCAAAGCAGTGGTTATCCATTATTATGAATGGCCAAGGATTTTGTTGATTCTGATTTGTTGCATTTTCCAAACCGGTTTTCACTCAAAACATTGCAAAGAAGTGTTAATTTGGTTTTATTCAACTGCCAATGCTTAGATTTTCAGTTCATGTTCATTAAATATATTTGGAGAAAGTGAGGAAAGCAGGTGCTAGAGATCAGAGTCAATGCTGCAGAGCTGGAAAGGCACAGCTGGTCAGGCAGCATCTGAGGAGCAGAAGAATTGACATTCCGAGCTTGAGTCTGTCATCAGAAAATATTCCTGATGAAAGGCTTATGCCTGCAACATCGATTCTCCTGCTCCTGGGATGCTGCCAGACCTGACAGTTTATCGCAGCACCGCACTGTCAACATTAAAAATATTTTTCTGCTTTTTCCGAGCAAATGCTGAAAGTTGCCTCTGTAAATTAAATTTACTGTGCTTTCTATTCACTGAATTTCTCATGTTAATTGCTCCTCATTTCCTTCTTAAATCTGATACTTATCTCGAAATGCTGAACACAGTAAAAGTTATATAAACTCTAAATTAGCATTCTCGACATGAAAGCCAATGGAATAAGCAATTCATTCAAAAAAAACTCTGCACGTCTACATCTCTTTAAATTCAATTATTGTGCAAATAGATTATAATTGTCAATTGATTTCTCTTAATAAGTACCTCATATAAATCACTGTAAACTGCTGAAAAATATTGAATCGTTTTATTCGTTAAATGCATACATTAATCATTAGTTCATTCTTACAACAATAAGTGAACCATATTTTAGATATCCACTGAGGTCAAGTGACCAGTGGCCCATAATTGAACATTCTAAATGTTCCTCCAGCTGGAGAAATCAGAGCGAGGTCAAACTAAAGCAAACAGTAGCGAAAGTAAACTAGGAGAAAGTGAGGACTGCAGATGCTGGAGATCGGAGCTTAAAAATGTTGCTGGAAAAGCGCAGCACGTCAGGCAGCATTAAAGTTTCAGGAGAATCGATGTTTCGGGCATAAGCCCTTCTTCAAGAAATGTCGATTCGCCTGCTCCTTTGATGCTGTCTGACCTGCTGCGCTTTTCCTGCAACACATTTTTCAGTAGCGAAAATCAAACAGCTCCAGAAAATAGTGGAAACCCAGGTCAAAGAGGTCGGAAAGTTTCCGAAGATCCAGTTACAACCAGCCGGAGAGTTATGTATTGGAGAATTTGCAGCAGACTTCCTGGCACCTTGAATTCCAGCCAAGGTGGAATTATGAGCATTATGCACCTCGCTTGGGAATGACAACAGATGGAGGGTGTTTGCACGGAACCCATTGGATGCTTAGAATCCAGAACCTTCGCACAATGTTGTTAAACATGGTCCAAATCATGGAAGAACCTCAACACTATTGAAATCTAAGTATTCGTGTTGGTCTTCAAGGCCACCTAATTACTGTTCATTGAAAACCTATTTGCAAGTATCTTATTATTCTCAGGATGAATAACCACAGCAAACATCACTCTCTCACCAGATCCAAAGATATGCAAGAGAAACCTTCTTATAATTTAGGCATTATACCTTTCCCGGACCAATAATCATATTAAATTACTTATGACTGAGGATGCTAATAGTAACATGTATCGAGATGAAGAACGTCCTGAATATTGACAAGTTTCTTGCAGGTTTCCAGTCCAATAAGCACGACAAAAGTGTAATGAGAGCTCAGTACATCAGTAGCTGCAAATATTTCAATCAAATCCCTATGAAATTTATTCATCTGCTTTTTCAGAGGTAACATTGAAAACACATCCTCTGAACATTCTGTTGACTTTATTTGTCGATGATTCCCATATTCTTTATCTATTTATTTTCTTCATAATTCCGACTGAAATGTGTAAATATGGATGACAGTAAAATGACATGAATTATATATTATATTTCTCCAGAAAAAAAGCAGATGCAGGAAGTACAGAAATCTTGAATATCCGAGAATTTCGAATGATTATACAATTCTAATCAATAATGGTTAATATTTCATATTTTCTCCAACTCATCATGCTAGCATTTTAATTCTCAGTTCACTGATGTTAATAAATATCTAATCAACATCAGAGCAAGCATGTTCGGAAATATTGAATCATTTACTTTGCCAGAGTTCTAAACTTAACTATCAATTCATTGCGATTCGAACACTTGTACAGTCAGTCAATGTATGTTTTCTAACAAATATTGTGAGATTCACATTTTAACTTAATCCATTATTTCTTAGTGCAAATATTCCAATGAAAACGCATCTTTTATTCAAGATCAACGCATCCACAAACCAACCAATGATTTTCCATCCAACATTCACAGCATATATCAAATCCTTTCTCATTTGATTGTTCGCAGAAATCATTGGAATAATATTCGGCCTGATAAATTAAGACACTTCGGACTGCTTTGCATTCCAATCATTACTGTTCATTTCTGTAAATTACGGACAGAAATGTGATCTTTCTAAACATTTTTAAAGATTGCTATGAACTGTTTTACAGACTAATGGTTACTTAAATCTAATATTTAGTCATTGTCTAAATCTGATATATATATAGCTTATGTGTGGTACTGTGGCTCAGTGATGGAACCATTTTGCACTGTACTATTTCCCACACCTGGCGAAAGCTGATTTCTATCCTAATTGATATGTTTTGATTAAATTTCAATTCAGGACAAACATTTATCGTGATTCAAATGATCATACTAAAAGCAAAGTCTTTTCCATGTGAAAACTGTTTTAAATTTGCTTTTTGTTGTGTGCAAAGAAAACTGGAGGTATATCAACTTGATGTTGAGTCAAACTAACACGACATTTTGATTTTTTGGCGATGCTACAATTTGGGAAATTTTTAAATTAAAGATCGCTTTGACTTTACAAATCATGTGCATTCCAAAATGATTTTTATTTTTATTTCATTACATGAAAAAATTGCTTTGAAGATGAGTATTTTATTTTAGTTTTATTCATCATTAGTTGACAATAAACAATAATCACACGATTATCCAAATTCCCTTTTCTATCAAATGTCATTGACTGCATCGTTTATGAACTTAAATCTTCACTTTTAATGTCTTATTTTCATCCCAATTCTGACATTGATCATGATAAAATTTACATCAATTAAATATATATGTCTCTACAAGAAATCCAGAGCAAGGAAATGTATAACTGCCTTTTGGAGCAGAAACAATTTTGTTCAATTATCACTGAATGGATTTTTTCAATTCATCAAGTTATCTTCTGTATTTTGTTTATCGGTTTATCAATCTGAATGAATATCCTATTAATATCAGAGCAAAGTGCATTCAATATGTTGAATCAATTTATTCATCAGGATTCCTGCATCAATTACAAATTTATCAGCATTACAGTAATTACAAAATTTTAACTTATTCTTTGCAACAAGTGAACTTTTTTTTTACTTATTCTATTAATTCTTGGAGTCAATGCCAAAATATAAATATTCTTTTTTTAATGCCAACATACCCACAAAAGTACCAATGAATTTCGTTCCAAACCTCAATAAAAAATATGATTCATACTCATTTGAAAGGTCACCGTAATCTCAGCCTTATACATTCAGAGAAAAATACTCTTCGTTTCTACATGTTGCTCAGTCAAGTCGCTTCCTCATTCGTCTTATTTGCACTAAAATATTTGTTACTAATATCTAATTTACAATAATTGTTCAATCCAGTAAGGGGTGTTAATGTGGAATTATGGCTCCGTACAATAACTAATATGAAGAAATTGCAGTGCACAATCTCTCAATCATTGTGAATATTGCTTTTTATTTTAACCGTGCAATTATTGTTGAATTTAATTGTTTATATTTTACTTCAAAGTAAACTTCTATTACGTTTCTAATTACAATTGGATATAAACTTATCTCATGTGATATACTATTTAAATGATTGCCAATTTTTTTAAGTATGCAAACAAATAATCTACATCTCAATTGTTTCACTTAACAATGCCAGTAAATTTTGAATTCTTGGAAATCTTGGAACTTTTGGGAAGAACCAAAGTTGTCTTCAGCTGAGGAGTCACAATGAATGATTACTTCATTAGTTGTTTCCAGTTCACATGTATTGCAAAAGCGTTTTAATTTTCATTTCATTAAATGACAAACTGCTTTGACCATATGGAAGTATTTCATTGATTATTATTTATCAGTGTACAGTAATAACAGAATTATGTCAAATTGTCTTTCCATAAATTATCTCGTCTTTCATAAGTAATCATTACCTTCATTGATTCATTCCAACATTACGGTGAATTACTGATTCATTTTCAGTCCATTCCATACATAAACTATCTAATTAATTCTCAACACAATTATCATGCTAAACATCAGATTAGTTATCACATGAGTAATCACAGTAAACATTTGATCATTGTCCTGCCCTTCCTACGTGAGAACATTATGAAGGATTCCTGTGGAGCTCTGGCAGTGTTTCTACTGCTCGACCACGTGGTATGTTTTCAATTCCCGTCTTCAACAGAGGTTTTTCAGAGCAGCTCTGAATGTTGACTGGAAAATATCTAAGAATTGAGTGAACTGTTTTTCAATTCAACACGGGATATGGTCCCACCTATTGCTCATTCCAATAATCACAATATATACTGTTTATTTTTTTTAGGTTTCAAAATAATGTATGTATACATTTCCGCTAATTCTGAATTGCTTGGAAAATATTTGAGAAGGGTGTTGTCTTCAAGATGAAAGAGTTGAAGTATGACTGTTCAGTAGATTGGCCTCAGATTCTTATTGTTCTTGAACGAAATCAGCACTGGCTTTGCATATCTCTCACCAATATAACTTATTGCATGGTGGTTAACGAGCATTTCACAGAGCAATCCACTCCGAATTCACATAAAATAGCTCAATGTTATTGAAATCAATACCCACACAAAACACTGCAAGTAATGTGACAGAACTGTATTCATGACCATCTAATTACTCTCCATAGAAAAATCTGAGTAGCTATTTTATTGTTCCTGAGAGCAACCACTACAGTAAACACATGGATATCATTCCCCCAATAATTGTAATAATTATCCTCTAATATTTAAGTTCAGGAATTACACACGATGTTGTTGCTCAAAGCAATATTTATTCTTTAGTAAGAATGTGCAAGGATGCTAACAGCAAGAGGTGTTGATAGTCCTGATATGTTGCATTTTTTCAAAAAGGTTTTCAATCAACATATTGTAAAGGAAGGGATAAATTTGGCTTATTTCAACTGTGGATGCAAAACTTTTAAGCTCATGTTCATTAACAATATTTATCTGCTGATTCAGAGCAAATACTGAAAGTTGCCTCTGTAAATTTAATTTACTGTGCTTTCTTTTCACTGAAGTACTGATGTTAATTGCTGTTTGTTTTCTTGTTAAATTTCGAAATACTGATTACAATACAGGTCAGATAAATGTTCTCGACAAGAAAACCAATGGAAGGCAACATAGAATTCTAAAACAGCCTATATATTTGTATGAAAAATCAATTCCTTTCAAAAGATGCTGTGATCTATATCTTCTTATAATTCACAATCTTGCAATAAGATTATAATTCTCAGATTATCTATTTTAATGAACATCTAATCAATGTCAGTATTAATTGTTGGAAAATGTATCATTTTACTTGTTTAAATGCAAACTTTAATAATCGTAATAAATGAGCCATGTTTTAACTATCCACTGAGGTCATGTCACTAGTAACCTAAAATTGTGTTTCTGAATTAACCCTCAGCCAGAGAAATCGGGCGCAACAGAAATTTGATCAAACTAAATCAAGCAGCAGACAGAATCAATCAGATCCAGAAAATATTGGAACCCAACTCTAAGCAATCACAAAGGATCGGGAGATGGAGTTACAACCAACCCGAGAGCTGTGTATTGGAGAGATTGAAGCAGACTTCCTGGCACCTTGCCTTGCAGACAGTGCCTGAGCATTATGTACCTCTCTTGGGAAAAACAACAGTGAAGGGTGTGTGAGCCAACCCATTGGATGATTGGAATCCAGATCACGATCATATTCAGAACTTTGTCACATGATTTATTAATCATTTTCCAAATCATGTAAAACAGCTGAAAGCTATTGAAATCAAATTACTCGTAATCACTGCACATAAAACCGCACAATTTTCTTCAAGGCCAACTAATTAGTGTTCAGTGAAAAACACGTTGTAAGTATCTTATTGTTCTCTGGATGAATAACCACAACTAACATCACACTATCACCAGATCGAAAGATATGCAAGAAATACGTAATAAAATTTGCACACAGCATCTATCCCAGACCAATAATCACACTTGATTACTTATGGCTGAGGATGCTAATCATAACATGTTTGAGATGTACAAAGTCCTGAATGTAGGTAAGTTTTCTGATCGGTTTCCAGTCCAAAAAGCACAATAGAAATATAATTCTGTCTGACTGTATTGTGGAAACATCCCCATTAAACTTATACATCTCTTTATTCAGAGATAATATTGAAAACAAATTATTCCATAAATGCTGTTGACTGTATTTTTCTCTGATACCCATTTTCCTTATTGACTTATTTTCATTGCACTGTTGATTCAAAAGTCTAAGAGCTGATGATTTGAAAAAAATACATGAATCAAATATATATTACATAATTTGTTCTAAATACACGTTTCACCAGAAGTAAGGCAAAGACATCAAGTAAAGAAAACTTGAATATCTCAGAAGTTTGAATGACAAAACAATCCTGTTCAATGTTCACTCAATATCTGATGTCTTTTCCAAACTATCAGACCAGCATTTTAATTGTCAGTTCACTAATCTTAATAAATGTCTAATCAACATGAGAGCAAACCTGTTTGGAAATGTGAATCAATCACTTTGACAGATATCTAAAATTAATTATTAATTCATTGTCAATCATAAATCACACAGTAATTCAGTTTATGTTTTGTAACAAACATTGTCAAATTCACAGTTTAATTTATTGTATTCTTTCTTAGAGCCAAAATTATGAAGAATAAAATGGATCTTCATTCCAGGTCCACACAACCACAATCCTATGATTCCACATCCAACACTCACAGTAAATATCTGTTTATTTCTCACTTGAATGTTCAAGGAAATCGTTGGATTAATATTCGGCCTTAAAATTAAGACATGTCTGATTGTTTTACACTTCAATAATTACTGTTCATTTCTACACATTATGTACAGCAATATGAGATTTCTAATCATTTTAAAGTTTGCTATGAACTGTTTTTAAGATTAATTATCGCATATATCAAATATTTAATAATTGATCAAATCCAGTACATTCAGCTTTAAGTGTGGAACTTTGGTTCATTAATATAAATGCATTAAACCGTACAGTTTACAAATGACAACAATTGCTAATTTTTATTACAAGGCTGGAATCCTTATTGATTTGCTGTTGTAAGGCTGGTCTGCCCCCATCTGGGGCAGAATGGCCCATGTTGGCTCATACAAAATGCCAGACAAACAAATAGAGGCAGCCAACCTGTGAATTAATATGCAAGATAGTTGAGGGGAGATAAACAAGATCAACATTCTGTTCCGGCCTTTAATTAAAAAAGAAAACAATAACATTTTGAACGGACCTACTCCAAGGCTATAAATACAGTATTCCAGACAGTTTTTGGAAGGAGCATTCGCTACCATTTGCAGGCTGACAGTCAAACGACCAACCCTGACCTTCATTAATGAAAGAATATTTGTCCCAGTGAATGAATAAACAACAGCTTCAGGATACAACCCAGTTCACCCCCTAAGTAGCTATCAGGGAAACAGACCAGGTTTCGTTTGTCAGAAATCGTTATTATTTTCAAGTTACTCTAAACATAAAAAATGTTCTAATTACAAATCATTTAGTATCATAGGGTTCATTTGCTACATAAAATAGATACATATAACGAAAGCTTAATAAAGGTTTTATTGAAAAGCATTTAGACCATGATATGAAGTTAACTAGCTTTTGAAAATTACTTCAAGAAAGGTTATCAACTGCCTATTAACTACAATGTCCTGACAGTAAGAGTGGCTGTATAACTTTACGCTGTATCACAAACTATCCTATATCAAGTAAGTTTAAACTAACCTCCTTTTGTATTTCTTTGTACAGATATAATTCGGACAGTGGAAAATAAGAGGAGTAATTGACTTTGATGAAAAATACAATGAATAACAGAATCCAAAATGTTCCCACAGATAAGACAGCCTGAGAGTTCCGAAGGAGTGTCGCAATTGACTGTAAAATCTAAATAATTATGATGCGTGGAAAGATCCGAAGGCCTGGCGATTATAGCAACTGTTAAACAACATGAGACGACAGGAAACTGGGAACACCCATTCGGATGCCTACCTGAGATGAGGTGTTTTACAGGATTGGGTGTCTGTATGAGGAGTGACAAGCTGTACCCACATTGCATGTGACCGATGTAATACACAAAGTTTGCAAAAAATGCTGTTTTTTTCTGTACACATTATAGTGTGTCTTGGATCTCCCTTCTGAGGTTGGCGTCGGGGGGATGATCCCTGCAATAAGTGGTTGCAGCATGAGTAAACATCTCCCACTTGCCTGAGCTCTGCCTGCCTCCTGAGTTTTCATTTCCTGTCAGGGGAAAGCACTCCCACAATTAGCATGAATTTTCACGTCAATACAAACAATTATTATGTGTCAAAGAATTGCATGCAGAGTGATATAATTTTCAAGATTAAATTGTTCGAGATTTGCTTTTTTGAGTGCAAAAAGACAAAAGGGTTACGTCCATGTGTTCTTTAATTTAACAAACTCTGAATTTTAAATTATTGTAAAGACTGCAATTGGGGGGTGGGGAACGAAACGAGTTTTCAGCTCAAATGTCACCTTAAATGTTTTTTCTTTTTTCAAATCATGTGCCCTCTAAAATTACTTTTGTTTTAATTTCATTATGAGAGAAAAGTTTATTTGGAAATATTAACATTTTTCCGTTTTCCTCCAATATTAGTTGTCAATGAACAATAATCACGCATTTAGGATGATTCCTTTCTGTACCAAATGTCATTGACTTTATGTTTTGTGCGAAATAATAGTCACATTCATGGTCTAATTATTTTCCTCGTAATTTTATCTGAATAATAATGTCTAAACATTTATCATGACATAAACTACATAAATAAAATTGTCGTGACTCTACAAGAAAGCTATTGCAGGAAAGCATATCACTCTTGTATTCCCTGCATTTTTGAACAAAAACAATTGTGTTCAATTGTTACTGAATTATTTTTTTAGGTTATAAAGCTACCTTTCATATTTTAATTTTCAGTGCAGCAATCTCAGTGAATATCAATCAACATCAGAGCTAGGTTTTTACAAAATATTAAATCAGTTTATCTGTCAGGATTCTGGAATAAATTATTAATTGCAATAACTACACATCACTTTTACTTAGACTTTGTAACAAGCAAAATTTTGTTTTAAATTTCATTCATTATTTCTTGGTACCAATGTTACAGTGTAAAAATCTGCTTGTTTCGGGCAATACATGTACAAAACACCAACAATTTCCCTTTTAACTTCCTTTGCAAATATCTGATTTTTATTCGTTTGAAAGATCACAGTAAACTCAACCTATGAAATTCAAAGAAGTCCAAATAATTTTCACTCTTTATTGTCCTTCATTTCTACACATTGCTCAGTCCAATAGCAAGATGATATATCTCATTAATCATAAATTCACTAATAGTAGTTTTAAAACAATTTGTTTTTAATATCTAATATCTAATAATTGTTCAATCCAGTAAGAGGTGTATATATGGAATCATGGTTGTATACAATAACTAAAGCATAGGCATTGCAATGTACAATCCCTCAATCATTGCGAATATTTTAAACTTCGAAACATTTTGGAATTGATTGGATTATAATTAATTTCAATGCTAACATTTATTCTGTTTCTAATCAAAATAACAGTTGAATATTTTGCATGTGCAAAATTATTTAAATACACTTGTACTTATTGAAGAACAGAAAAAAAGAATTGACACCTCTCTTATCTCATTAAACAATTACAGTCAATGCTGACTTCATAGAAAAATACATTTTTGGAAATAATGAAAGTTGTCTTCAGCTAATTAGTTGGATTGGCAGACGAAATCATCATTCTGTTCCACATTATGTGCAGTGCAAATCATAAAATGAGAAATTTATGAACATATGGAATGCTTACATTAATTTATCTTTATTATTGTACGGCAATCACACAATGGTGTCAATTTGTCTTTCCACAATTCATCATGGATTTCATATTTGATTAAGATATCTGTTGACTCATTGCACCATTATTGTAAATTTTGTCATTTGCTGTCAATTACATACATTAATCATCTCATTAATTTCAATCCAATTATCACCTTAAACACCTAATTAGTTTTCACTTGAGTAACCACAGTGAGCATGTGATTATAGCCCTACCCGTCTTGGGTGGGAACATTATGAGCTCTGGCAGTGGCTCTGCTACAAGATAAGGAGCCACAGGTTCAATTCCCACCTTGTACAGAGTTGTGCCAAAGCGGCTCTGAATGTTGATTAGAAAATATCGAATAATCGATTGAATTTCCTTTCAATTCAAAATGAAATATGTTTCCATCAGCTGTTCGTTCCAATAATCACAGTATCTGCCACATATGTTCTTTCGGTCACTAATAGCAACGTGTATCTAATTTCTTTAATCAATATTCCTTGGAAAATATTTGATAATTTGCAATCAGAGAGCTGGAATATAAGAAGTAATGATAGCCATTAATTTTCTTTTGTTCTGAAGAGCTGAGTTCAAACAGTGCATACAACTTTATGCTCCGGTGTTATAAATATGAGAAAAATCAATTACTTCTTCAGTAAAATAAACAAATGCCACTTGCTATTATTAATCAAATTATAATTATTCATCAGTTATAACTTGTGTGAAACATGTGTTGAGTTTCCCACGCAACTATTTATATTGAATGTGAGATTGAAATGCTGTGAAAATATCAGGGTGTGTTCATTTGAAAGTTGACTTTACATGTCTGCACATCTTATTTATTGCATAATGGTTTAAGAATATTTCATTCAGCAATCCTCGTAAATATAAAAATTGCCTGAATTTTAAAAAGGTCAGACACAACCAATTATCAATTTGTTCCTAATTGATGGAAATAGCTCCATTTTATTGAAATCAATTTTCACACAAAACAGTGTACATAAAGACAAACAAAAATCTTCATGACCATCTGATTAACATTTAGTAGAATAACTGAGTAAGTATTATATTGTGCCCGAGACTAATGACAACAGCAAACATTTGGTTACTATAGCATGCAGGAAGTGCAATTGACATCTTATATTTCAGCTCAGTTGTTAAAGACAATTTGTGTTGCTTCAACCAATAAATATACTTTATCATAGATATTGGCTGGAACAGAAATCAAACTAAGAAGTAAATATTTGTCATTCTAAAAATCTTTAAGCTTCCTTTCTTTTCTGTGTGTGTAAGAGAAAATTCAAATTCCAATCATTTTAGTTGCACGATACAATAAACACTAAATTTCGCATTTGTGAAAGTCCTTCGTTTTTGTCGTCTTCAGTGAATATGACACGTCAAATGCATGTATTTTTCAATCATGTGCGTGGCACAATGATTACTCGTTTCATTTCATTGTAAGAATATAATAGCTTTGAACATGTTGAATTTCTTGTCGTTTCTATTCCAACATTATTCATCATCGTGCAACAATGACACAATTATTAAAATCGTCTTAAATGCCACATGTAATTTACCGTTTGTTCACAATTATGCTCACTTTCATTATCTGTTATTTATCTTCCAAATTCTGACACATGTCTAAGCATTGTTTATAATATTACTCACATAAATTATAAATAACATGTCTCTAACAGGAAACCATAAGATGGAAATTCGAATTCTTCAATTACCTTTATTTCTGGGTAGAAAATGAATAATTTTGTTCAATAATCACTGAATGGCTCATTTTTCCTTCAATCCATAAATCTAGCTCCTATATTTTATTCCTAAGTTTACTGATCTTAACAAATATCGAATCGACATCACAGCAAAATGCTTTTGAAATATCATTTTAATTGCTCATATTAGAACATTGATTATCCAGTCATTGTCATGACAATAATTGCGCAATTATTTCAGATAGTCTTCTGAACATGTATAGTGAGATTCACATTTTACTGCAATCAATTGTTTCTGAGTACTAATACTGCAGTATGAAACTGCGTTTTTTTCAGGTCAAGTATCCCACAAGGGATCCAAGGACTTGTCATCCAACATTCATTATAAAAATCTGATGTTTGCTTATTTGAATGATCACCGTAATCACAGCCTTAAAATTCACGGAACTGTAATTACTTTTCGCAGCAATAATGCCAGTTCGTTTCCAAACATTCATCAGTCACATAGCAAAATTAGATTTCTAATTATTTTTAAATTCATTGGTAGAATTTTACAATTCGGTTGTTAATCTTACATATTAATTATTCAATCAAGTACGTGGTGTAAATGTGTAATTACCACTCTTTGTATGAATAACTGGAAATATATTGTAAGTTATAATTTCTCAATCATTGTTAACACCAATTCTTATTTTACCCGTGCTAACGTGGTTGAATTCAGTTAATGATTTCACTTCAGTGCCAACATTTGTTGCGTGTATAATCACAATAAGAGTTAAGTATTTTTCATGCTACAAAATCACGTAAAATTCATGTGGTTTTCTCAAAAGTCAAATGTAATACAATTAACATCTCTTTATTGTTTCATTACACAACGACTATTAATTTTCAATTTTTGGAAGTTGAACAATTTTTTGGAAAGAAGTGATGTTGTCTTCAGCTGAATACTTGTGTCGAAATACTAATTCACAGTAAATGCTGTTTATTCTCTTCGGGTTCTCAAAAAAAAGCAATTAACTGCTTCCGCGCTGTTCTGAATTCCTGGAAGATATTTGAGAATGTTGCAGTCGTAAAAATGAAGAAGTGTAAGTGATCGTTCCTTTTTCTTTGAAAGAGCTTATTTCAAATATTTCAAACACATAAATCGCTATGTTGTTGTGTTACAAAGATGAAAAACAAGTCAATCTCTTCGTCAGGAAAATCAACAAATGGTACTTCCTGTCATTCATTAGTCAGCGAATTACTTACAGTTGTTATTAAACATTGCACTTCATCTAAATATTATTATTTCATTCGATAAAATTACATTGCTAATGATTCGTCATTCGTGATTTGTCAGAAGTTTCTTTTTGTTTTCCATTCACCTTTTCATACTGAATGCAAGGTTGATATGCTTTGACAATATCGGAGAGTGTTCACTTTGAAATTTGACTTTGCATGTCTCACTTATTTGACTTCTTCCATGCCAGGGGGAACAGTGGATCAGTGGTTATTCGTAGTGCCTCACATCACCAGGGACTTGGGTTTGATCCCACCTCGGGTGACTGTGTGGAGTTTCCATGTTCTCCTTGTGTCTATGTGGCTTTGTTTTAGTTTTATACCACAATCCAAAGTTGTGCAGGTTTGGTGAACTGGCCATGATAAATTGCCCATTGTGTTCAGGGATGTGCAGGTAAAGTGCATTGGTCAGGGATAAATGTCGAGTAATAGGGTAGCTGAATGTGTTTGAGTGGGTTATTTGTTGGACGGTTAGTGTGTCCTTGTTGGGCCAAATGGCCTGTTTCCACGCAGTAGGGATTCTATGATCTTATAATTGCGTTTCGCTAAACAAAACTAGCTTTTTTTTTTGAAAATTTTGACTTTAAAATATATCTTTATGAGTCAAATATCAAGGAGTTCCTAAATCTTGCAAACATCTCCATTTTTTTGAAAGCTATGCGAACAAAAACACTGAACATAAAGCCACATAAAGATCTTTTTGACCATCTAAATACTGTTAAGTGGAATAATCACAGTAACTATCTTATTGTTCCTGAGATCGATCACCACTAACACAGTAAGGATATGGACATCATTCCCTCCAATAAATGCTATAGTTGACCTCTTGTATTTCAGTTCAGTAATTATGTACGATATTGCTTGGTCGAAGCAGTGGTTATCCTTTATTATGAATGGCCAAGGATTCTAACGGCAAAAGATGTTGTTAGGCCTGATTTGTGCATGTTCACCAACAGGTTTTCAGTATAAATATTATAAAAAAAATGTTAATTTGTATTTATTCAACTACCAATACTAAGATTTTCATTTCATGTTCATTAAAAATATTTGGAGAAAGTGAGGAAAGTAGATGCTGGAGTTGAGAGTCAATAGCGTGGCGTTGGAATACCACAACCGGCCAGGCAGCATATGAGGAGCAGAAGAATCGAAATTTAGGGCATGAGGTCATCATCAGAAAATATTTCTGATGAAGGGCTAATGCGGAAACGTCGATTCTTCAGCTCCTTAGATGCTGCCAGAGCTGCTTGTTTTTGCAGAACCGCACTGCTTATTATCTGCTTATTCAGAGCAAATGCTGATAGCTGCCTCTAAATTTACCTTAGTGTGCTTTCTATTCACTAATGTTCTCACGTTAATTACTCCTCAATTTCTTCTTCAATCTGAAACAAATCTCGAAAATCTGAACACAATAAAAGCTATATCAATTATATATTAGCCTGTACATTTGCATGAAAAAGAAATTCATTCCAAAATTCATTCTGCACATCTATGACTCTTTCAATTCATAATCCTGCAACTAGATTATAATCGTCTTTTGATCTCTCTTAAAGAATATTTAATCAATATCACTGTAAACCGATTAAAAATATTGAATTGTTTTATTTGTTAAAATGATTTAATTATCAATTAATTATCAATTCATTGTTACAACAATATGTGAACCACATTTTATCTATTCACTGAGGTCGAGTGAACAGTGGCCCGGACGTGAACATTCTAAGTATTCGTGCAGCTGGAGAATTCGGAACGAAAAAGTGTCAAATTAAAGCAAACAGTAGGAAAAATAAATCAGCTCCAGAAAACAGTGGAAACCCAGGTCAAAGATATCACAACCAGCCCGAGAGTTGTGTATTAGAGAGGTTGAAGCAGATTTCCTGACAACTTGACTGCCAGCCAGTGCCTCCCTTGACAATGACAACAAGTGAAAGGTATTTTGCATAAAACCCATCGGATGCTTCGAATCTAGAACTTTGTCAAAATGTTGTTAAATATTTTCCAAATCATGAAAAACATCTCAACACTATTGAAAGCAAAGTACTCATAATGGTCTTCAAGGCCACCTTATTAGTGTTCGTGAAAAACTCTTTGTCAGAATCATATTGTTCTCAGGATGAATAACTACAGCAAACATCACGCTCTCACCAGATTCAAAATATGTAAGAGATACCTTCTTGTAGTTTACACACTATATCTTTCCCAACCCAAAAATCACACTTTATTACTTACGACTGAGTATGCTAATAGTAACATGTATCGAGGTGAAGAAAGTCCTTAATGTAGGCATGTTTCTTGCAGTTTCCAGTCCAATCATAACGACAAAAATGTAATCACAGCTCAGTACATCAGTAGCTGAAAATATTTCAATCATATCCCCATTAAATTTGTTCATCTGCTTTTTCAGAGACAATATTGAAAATACTTCCTCTGTACATTCTGTTGACTGCATTTTTCTATGATGCCCATGTTCTTTATACATTTATTTTATTCATAATTCTGACTGAAATGTGTAATATGGATGACATGAAAATGACATGATATATATACTATATTTCTCCAAAAGAAAAGCAGACGCAGGAAGTACAGAAAACTTGAATATCCTAGAATTTTGAATGATAAATTAATTCAAATCAATAACCAGTGAATATCTGATATTTTTTCCAAGTCGTCATGCCAGCATTTTAGTTCTCAGTTCACTGATCCTAATAAATATATAATAAACATCAGAGCAAGCCCGTTTGGAAATATTGTATCATTTCCTTTGCCAGAGTTCTGACATTTCTTACCAATTCAATGTCATTCCAACAGTCATACAGTAATTCAGTTTAGGATTTTAACACACATCGCCAGATTTACATTTTAATTTAATCCATTATTTCTTAGTGCCAACATTACAGTCAAAAGTGGATCTTTTATTCCGGGTGAACACAGCCAGCAACCAACCTATGATTTCTCCTCCAACATTCACAACATGTATCTGATCCTTTCTCATTTGATTGTTCACAGAAATCATTGGATTAGTACTCGGCTTTCTAAATGAAGACACTGCGCATTGTTTTGCATTCCAGTGATTACTGATCATTTATATAAATAACGGACAGAAATAGGAGATTTCTAGTCAGTTTTTTAAAGTTTGCTATAAACTATTTATAAGTCTAATTAATGCTTACATCTAATATCTAATCATTGCTCAAGTCCAATATATCCAGCTTTATGTGTGTAATTATGGGTCAGTGTCGGTATCATTTTGCAGTGTACCATTTACCAATGCTAGCGAATGCTGACTTACGTTTTAACAGTGGTATCATAATTGCTATGCTTTGATTAAATTTCAATTCAATACAAACATTTATTGTGTATCAAATGATCACGTTAAGAGTGAAATATTTTTCTGGTTAAAACTGTTTTAAATTTCTTTTTATTGTGTTCAATTAAACAATGGAGTTGCATCAATTTGTTGTTTATTTAAACTAGCATGAAATTTTGAATGTTTGGAAATACTACAATGTGGAAAAACGTTTAGTCGTCAGCTTGCATGTCATATTAAATGGAGCTTTGACTTTTAAAGTCATGTGCATCCCAAAATGATTTTATTTTCATTTTATTACAAGTAAAGATTGCTTTGATGATGTGAGCATTTTTAAAAACATTTTTATTGCAACGTTAGTTGACGATGAACATTAATCACACATTTATCAGAATTCCCTTTTCTATCAAATGTCCTTGATGGCATGTTTTGTTCAATGGAATACTCACTTTCACTGTCTACTTATATCCTTCCTAATTCTGACACAAATGTCTAAACATTCATCATGATAAAAATTACATAAATTAAATACACATGTCTCTACAAGAAACTAGATCCAGGAAATATATAACTGCTATGTTGCCGAAATTTTTGAGCAGAAACAATTTTGGTCAATTATCGATGAATTGCTTTTTTTTCTATTTCTCTAGCTACCTTGTGTATATCATTTATCAGTTTATCAATTTGAATGAGTAACCGATTAACATCAGAACAAAGTACATTCAATATCTTGAATCAATTTATCCGCGAGGATTCTCAGACCAATCATAATTTCATTGGCATTACAGTAATTACTAAAACTTTAAATTATTCTTTGTAACAAATGAACGTTTTTTACTTTATCGATTATTTCTTGGAGCCAATGCTACAATATAAATACCCGTTTTGTTTTCATGCCAACATACCCACAAAAAACATCAATGAATTCCATTTCAAGCCTCATTGTAAATATATGATTTTTAATCATTTGAATGGTCACAGTAATCTCAGCCTTATAAATTCAGAGAAAAGCATTCAACATTTCTACATATTGCTCAGGGAAGTAGCAACCTCATTCATCTTATTTTCACTCATAACATTTGAAAACTATATTTGTTGCTCATATCTAATTTCTAATAATTGTTAAATCCAGCAAGATGTATAAATGTGGAATAATGGTTCCATCCAATAACTAATGTAAAGACATTGCAGTGTACAATCTCCCAATCATTGTGATTTTTTATTTTAAACGTGGGATTATTGTTGAATTGATTTGATCACATTTAACTTCAATGCTACCTTTTATTATGTTTCCCATCACAATAACATATAACGTTACGTCATGTGATAATTACCTTAATGTCATTTTTTCAAAATACGCAAAAACGAATCTACATCTCAGTTGTTCCATTGAACAATGACAGTAAATTTTTAATTCTTGGAAAATTTGGAATTTTTCGAAGGAACCAAAGTTGTCCTCAGCTGAATAGTCACATTGAATGACTACTTCATTATTTTTACCAGTTCACATGTTTTGCAAAAGCTTTTCAAATTTCATTTCATCAAATGACAAACTGCTTTGAACATGTGGATTTATTTCATTGATTATTATTTATCAGTGTGCAACAATAATGCAATTATGTCAAATTGTCTTTTCAGGAATTATCACAAATTTCATATGTAATTCAGGCATTTATTGACTCATTCCAATGTTATGGTGAATTACTGTTTCTCGTGCAGTCCATTCCACACATAAGCTATCTAATTAATTCCCAATAGAATCATTATGCTTAACATCAGATTTGTTTTCACTTGAGTAGCCACAGTAAACATGTGATTATTGTCCTGCTCTTCCTGGGAACATTATGAAGGATTCCTGTGGAGATCTGGTAGTGTCTCTACTACGAGATCAGGAGGCATGTTCTCAATTCCCATCTTCAACAGAGGATTTCCACAGCAGCTCTGAATGTTGACTAGAAAGAATCAAGAATTGAGTGAACTGCTTTTCAATTCTACACGAGATATGCTACCATCTGTTGTTCATTCCTACAATCAAAATATCTACTGTGTATTTCCTTCAGGTCTCCAAAAAGATGTATACATCCATTTCCACTCATTCTAAATTGCTTGGAAAATATTTGAGAATGTTGCTGTCTTAAAAATGTAAGAGTCGAAGTAATGATATTCACTGATATTATTTTTGTCCAAAGGGCATAGTTCAAACAATTTCAACGCATAAAATCTTATGCTGCAATGTTATTAATCAGAAAAAAATGATTTATTCTTCAGTTTAATAACCATATGTCCTTCCTATTAAACATTAAATAGCTGATTTCCTACATTTATAACTAAATATTGTAATTTGTCTAATAATTTATACACTTTGATCAAAGTGAATAATCAATTATTGTTCAGTTTATGAATTGTCTGAAATTTGTTTTGACTTTTCCACTCACCTCTTGATATGAATTTCAGCTTTCATAATATCAGAGAATGCTCCTTTATAAACTGGCTTTGCATATCGTGCACCAACTTCACTTATTGCATGATGCGTTTCACATAGCAATCCTGGTAAATATCAAAAATTGATTAATTTAAATCAGATCTTTGACACGCAGTCATGATTCTGTTTCTAATTCACATAAGGTATCTCAAAATGATTGAAATCAGTGATCACACAAAACACAGCATGTGGTGTAACAAAGGTCTTCACGAACATCTAATAACTGTTCAGTAGAATTATTTAAGTTTCTTATTGTTCTTGAGCACAATCACCACTGTGTTTGCATATTTTTCACCAATCTAACTTTTTTACAAAGGTGAAAGTGCATTTGACAGAGCAATCTGCTTCTAATTCACATAAAATATTTCAATGCTATTGAAATCAATACTGACACAAAATACTGTGTGTAAAACGACAGAACTGTATCCATGACCATCTAATTACTGCTCAGTAGAAAAATATGAGTCGCTATCTTATTGTTCCTGAGAGCAATCACCACGGTAAGCACTTGTATATCACTTGCCCCAATAAATATAACAACTGGCCTCTTATATTTTAGTTCAGGAAGTACACACGATACTTGTTATTTATGGCTGAAGATGCTAATTGTAACATGTTTCAGATGTAGAAAGTATTGAATATAGGCAAGTTTTCCGATGGGTTTCCACTCGAAAAAGCACAATTAAAATGCTATTGTGGTTCTGTATTGTGAACAGACCCTCATTAAACTTATTCATCATTTTATTCAGAGACAATACTAAAACAATGTATTCGATAAATGTTGTTGACTGTGTTTTTCTCTGATACCCATGTTCCTTATCGACTTATTTTCTTTGCAATGATGACAAAAGTCTAAATGTTGATGAATGAAAAATTGCATGAATCAAATATAATACATAATTTGTTCGAATGATACATAATATTTTTTCCAGAAGGAAGACAAAGACATCAATTATAGAATTCTTGAATATCTCAGAATTTTGAATGAGAAATCAATTCTGATCAATATTCACTGAACGTCATATGTCTTTCCCAAACCATCATGCCAGCATTTTAATTCTCAGTTGACTGTTCTTCGTAACTACATAATAAACATCACAGCAAACCCGTTTGGAAACATTGAATCATTTACTTTGACAGAGCTCTAAAATTTATTTTTATTTCCGTGTCATTCAAAAATCAAACAGTAAATCAGATCAGGTTTTGTAATAAACGTTTTCAAATTCACATTTTGATTTCATTTATCCTTTTTATCACGAATATTACAAAGAAAAAATGGATCGTTAGCTCCAGTTCAACACAACCACAAACTAAACAATGATTCCCCAGTCAACACTCAAAGTAAATATCTGTTCCTTTATCATTTGAATGTTCACAAAAATCATTGGAATAATGTTCCACCTTACAAATTAAGACAGGCCTGATTGTTGTATAATTACTGCCCAATAATTACTGTTCGTTTCTACACATTAGGACAGCAATATGAGATTCCTAATCATTTTAAAGCTTACTATGAAGTGTTGTAAGACTAATTATTGCTTATGTCTAATATTTAATAATTCATCAAATCCAGTATATCCAGCCTTAAGTGTGGAATTATGGCTCAGTGAAGTAAACATATATTGCACTTCTCAGTTTACGAATGGTGATTTTTATTAAAGTCCTGGAATCCTTTTTGATTTGCTGTTGTCGGGGTGGCCTGCCTCCTTCTGAAACAGAATGGTCCGTGTTGTCTCACACAAAATGCCTGACAAACAAAAAAAAAGGCAGCTACCTTAGAATTAAAATACGAGGTGGTCGAGGGGAAATACGCAAGACTAACATTCTGTTGCAGCATTTAACTTAAGAAAAGCAAGAACATTTTGAACGGACCTACTCAAAGGCCATGAATGCAGCATTCCAGACAGCTGTTGAAATGAACATTCATATCATTTGCCGGCACACAGACGAACGAGCAGCTCTGACCTTCATTAATGAAAGAATAATTGTCCAAGTGAATGAATAAACATCAGGTGCAGGATACAGCTCAGTTAATTCCCTAAGTAGGTATCGGGAAAACAGATTGGGATCGTTTGTCAGAATTCATTATTATTTTAAAGCTACTCAAAACATAAAAGATAGTTCTAATTACAAATTGTTTAGAATCATAGTGTTAATTTGCAGCATAAAATAAATACATATTCCCAATACTTAAATATGATTTTATCGATAAGCATTATGATTAGAAGTGACGTTAACTCGCTTTAGGTAATAAATTCAAGTTAGGTGGTTCACTGCCCATTAATAACAAAGTCCTGACGGTAAAAGTGGATGCAGGATTTTACACTGTTTCACTAACTTTATAATACAATTACTAATCTTACAACAAATAAGTCAAAATTTACTTTATTTTGTATTTCTTTGTGCATGTATACTTCGGACAGTGGAAAATATGAGGAATAATTGACTGCGATAAAAAGTGCAACGATTAATAGAAAAGAAAATGTCCCTACAGTTAAGACAGCCTGAAAGTTCCGAAAATTTGTAGCAAATAACTGTGAAATCCGAATGAATAAGATGAATCTAAAGATGCAAATGCCTGGAGTTTATCGGAACTGTGAAACAACATGAAACGTAAGGAATCCAGGACTAGTCTTTAGGTGAATAGATGTATTACAGGATTGGCTATCTGTATGAGGAGGGAAGGGCTGTAAGGACAGTGCATATGACCATGTAATACAAAAAGTGTATAATGATACTTTACACGTTACAGTATGTCATGGACCTCCCTTCTGAGGTTCGCCTCGGGGGGTGATACCTGTATTAACTGGTTGCAGCAGGAGTAAACATCCTCCACTTGTCTGAACTCTGCCTGCCTCCTGAGTCTTCATTCCCTGTCAGGGGAAAATACTCCTACAGCTATGATGTAATTTCAATTCATCACAAGCATTTATTGTGTGTACAATCATTATGTTCAGTGATATAATTTTCATGATAAAATGATTACAAGTTTGCTTTTGTTGCGTGCAAAAAGGCAAACGAGGTACATGCATTTGTTTCTTAATTTAACTCTAAATTTTAAATTACTGAAAAGATACAATGGGGAAAAGTGAACTTATCTTCAGCTCAATTGTCACGATAAATGGCTTTCATTTTTCCAAATCATATAACTTCTAAAATGACTTTGATTTTAATTTCATTATAAGAATAAAATACTGCTTTGTAAATGTTGAGATCTTTCCTTTTTTTTCTTGCAACATTAGTTGTCAATGAAACAGAAGCACACATTTATGAGAATTCTTTTCTGGACCAAATGTCATTGACTCCATCTTTTGATCACAATAATGCTCACTTTCACGGTCCAATTATTTTCCTCCTAATTCTGTCTAAATAATAATGTCTAACATTTTTCATGATAAAAATGACATAAATAAAATTGACATAACTCTATAAGAAAACTATTGGAAGAAAGCATATCACTCTTGCATGGCCTGAATTTTTGAATAATAAACAATTGTTTTCAATTGTTGCTGAATGTTTTTTTCCCAAATCAGAAAGCTACCTTTTCTATTTTAATTTTCAGTTTATCAATCTGAATGAATATTCAATCAACATCAGAACAAAGTGTTAACATAATATTAAATCAGTTCATCTGTCTGGATTCTAGAATAAATTATCAATTACAATAACAGCACTTTAACTTAGACTTTGGTACAAGCATATATTTTTTTAAAAAAACATCTTTTTTTTAGGGCCAATGATACATTATGAAAACGTGTTTGTTCAGGCCAATACATGCACGAAAACACCAACAATTTCCCTTGCAACATTCTTTGTGAATAAGCTGATTTTTGCTCATTTGAAATATCACAGTCATCTCAGCATTTGAGATCCAGGAAACTCTAATTACTGTTGTCTGCAATATTATTTTTTATTTCTACACATTGCTCCGTCGAACACCAAGATAGGACATCTCAGTATTCTCACATTCATTAATAAAGCTTTTTAAATCAATTTGTTGCTAACATCTAATATTTAATAATTGTTCAGTCCAGTCAAGGTATAAATGTGGAATTATGGTTCGGTGGAATGACTAATGCAAGGACATTGCAATGTGCAATCCCTCAGTCAAGGTGAATACTTTAAACTTAGAAACATTTTGAAATTGATTTGTTTATAATTTACTTCACTGCTCGCATTTATTGTGTTTCTAATCACAATAACAATTGACTATTTTTTATGTGCAAAATGATTTAAATTCACGTCAATTTTGTTGAAGTACACAAAAAATGGATTGACATCTCTCTTGTTTCGTTAAACAATCACAGTAAGTAGTGGCTTCCTAGAAATCGTACATTTTCAGAAGGAATGAAAGTTGCCTTCAGCTGAAGAGACACATTGCCTGCCTAATATACCATTCTGTTCCAATTTGCATGTAATTTGTAATGCAAATTTATTTTAATTTCCCTTTCATAAAATGAGACATTGTTATGAACATATAGAATGATTTTTTTTTATTTATCAATGTACAGTAATTACACAATTCTGTCAATTAGTCTTTCCCCAAATTATCATAGACTTCATATTTGATAAAGATATTTGTTGACTCATTCCACCATTTTTGTAAACTAATATTTCATTTTCAGTAAGGAACCATCTAATTAATTCCAATGTAATCATCACAATAACCGTCTGATTAGTTTTCACTTGAGTAACGACTTTGAGCATGAGATTATAGCCCTGCGTGGTCTGGATGGGAACATTCTGAAGAGATCTTTGCAGCTCTGATAGTGTCTCTGCTACCAGACAAGGAAGCACGTGTTTCAATTTCCACCTTGCACAGCGTTGTGCCAGAACAGCTCTGCGTGTTGATGAGAAAATATATAGCAATCGATTGAATTATATTTCGATTCAACTTTAGATATGCTCCATCTGTGTTCATTCCAACAATCACAGTATTTGCTATGCATTTTTTTCAGGTCACTAATATCAATATGTATCTTATTCCAATCAACCTGTTCTGAAGAGATTCAATCAAACAACACATACAACTTGATGCTCCAGTCCTGTAAATATGAGAAAAAATCAATTCCTTCTTTCATAAAATAAACAAATGCGTCCTCGTAGTATTTACCAATGTTTTATTGTTGACCTGTTTATGAATTGTACGAAGTTTGCTTTTACTTTTCCAAACACCTATTTAAATTGAATGTGAGATTGAAATGTTTTGAAAATATCAAGTTGTGCCCATCTGAAAACTGACTTTGCATATCTCTCAAGTATATCATTTATTTTTGAGGGTTGAAGCATGTTTTACTTAGCAATCCTAGCTAATATCAAAATGTGTCATTCTGAAAATAAGATCTTTCACACCCAATTATCAATCTGTTCCTAATTCATGTAAATATCTCAATTTCATTGAAATCAATGTTCACACAAAACAGTGCACAAAAAGTTGCCCAAAGGTCTTCATGACATCTAACTACTGCTCAGAGAATAATGTCAGTTAGTATCTTATTATTCCTGAGACCTCTGACTACAGTAAGCATTGGTTTAGTATTCCATACAGTAAGTGCAATTCTATCTTATATTGCAGTTCAGAAGTTAAAGACGATTTATGTTGATTAAAATAATTTTTCTAATTTATCACAGATGTTGATTGTAATACAATCACACAAACAAGTAAACGTTTGTCATTCTAAAAATCTTTAAGTTTTCTTCATTTTAATTTGACTGCCAGAGAAATTTCAAATTACAACCATTTTTTGTTGCATAATTCAACAAACACTACTTTTTTTTTAAAGTCCTCCAATTTTATAAGAAGGAAAATAATCTTAAGTTTTCTGATACATTTAGTGACTGCTTTTCCAAATCTTGTGCACTGCAAAATGATTAGTGGTTTAATTAATTGTAAGAAAATAACTACGTTGAACATGATGTTTTTTTGTCATTTCTATTCAAAATTTATTCATCATTGTACAATAAAGACCACAATTATTACAATCACTTTATATACGATATGTCGCTGACTGCATCGTTTTTTACACTTTCAAGTTCACTTTCATTGTATATAAACTATCTTCATTATTCTGACACAAATATCTAAATATTGATTATAATATTAATTGTACAAGTTAAAATAATGTCTCCACAAGGAAACCAGTGAATGGAAATTCATTATTCTGGTATTACCTGCATTTTTGAATTAAAAAAACAAGGATTTTGTTCAATAATCACTTAATGGCTAATTTTTTTTTTCAGTCCATGAAACTAGTTGCTATATGTTGTTCCTCTGTTTACTGATCTTAATAAATATCCAATCAACGTCGCAATAAAGTGCTTTTGAAGTATTGTATCATTTCAGTTGTTCATATTACAACAATAAGTATTATGTCGTTGTCATTACAATAATTGCACAATTATTTTAGAATACTTTTGAACAAGCATAGTGAGATTCACATTTAAATTTATTCCATTGTTTCCACATACTAATACTACAGTAAGTAACTGCGTTTTTTTTTCATGTCTTCTATCCCACAATGGAACTTCCCTTCCAACATTCATTGTAAATTATCTGATGTTTGCTGGTTTGAATGATCACTGTAATCACAGCTTTAAGTTCAGACAACTATAATGATTTTTCAATGCTATAATTCCTGTTCGTTTCCACACGTTCCTCGGTGATATTGCAAAATGAGATATCGCATTGTTTCTAAATTCATTGATAGAATTTGAGAATTCGATTATTGCTGATATCTAATAATTAATCAGTCCAGGATGTGATATACATGTGGAATTACAGCTCAGTACATGAACTACTGTAAATATATTGCAGTGGACAATCACTCAATCATTGGAAATATTCAATTCTTATTTTACCCGTGGAAACATAATTGAATTAATTTAATTATGTTTCACTTCAATGCTGACATTTATTGTATTTACAGTTACAAGACTTCAGAATTTTTCATGCACAGAATCAAGTAAAATACATGTGTATTTAAAGTCAAATGAAAAAGAATTAACATCTCTCCATTGTTTCATTAAATAATGACAATAAACTTGAATTTTTGAAAATTGAACATTTTTGGAAAGAAGAGATGTTGTTTGCAGCTGAATATTCGCATTGAATGGCTAATTCACAGTATCTGCTGTTTATTCTCTTCGGGTTACCAAGAAAATAAATTAACCATTTCAGATGGTTGTATATTCCTGGAAAATCATTTCAAATGTTGCGATATTAAAGATGAAATGGCAAGTTATCATACTGATTTTTTTTTTGTGTTTTAAATAGCTTAATTCAAACATTTCAAACACATGAATCGTTATTTTGTATTGTTTCTAAGATGAAAAACAAGTCAATTTCATCATCTGTAAAATAATGAAATGCTACTTCCTATGTTTCATTAGTCAGCTAATTGCCTACATTAATCACGAAACATTGTGATTAGTCAAAATATTGTTATGTCCTTTACTCAAATTAAATTTCTAATTGTCTTTCATTCGTGATTTGTCAGGAATATGTTTCCTTGTTTTCCATTCAGCTATTCATATTGAATGTAAGATTGACGTGCTTAGATAATACTGCAGAGTGTTACCTGTTTCTCACTTCATGCTCAAGATAGCATGATGACTGCATACTGCTGCGTCAGAGCACCAGAGACCTGGGTTCGATTCCATGCTCAGTCGACTATCTATGTGGAGTTTGCATGTTCTCCCTGTGTCTGCATGGCTTAATTCCGGTTTCCTCCCTCAATTAAAAGATGTACAGGTTAGATGATTTGGTGACTGCTAAATTTCCCATTGTGTTCAGGGACGTATAGTATAGGTGCATTAATCAGGAAGAAATGCAGAGTAATAGGGTTGGCAAATAGACTAGATTAGATTACTTACAGTGTGGAAACAAGCCTTCAGCCCAACAAGTCCATACCGACCCTCCGAAGAGGAATTCACCCAGACCCATTCCCTTACATTTACCCCTTCACCAAACACTACGGGCAACTTAGCATGGTCAATTCACCTAACCTGCACATTTTAGGATTGTGGGAGGAAACCTGAGCACCCGGAGGAAACCCACGCTGATGCAGGGAGAATGTGCAAACTTCACACAGACAGTTGCGTGTTCAGTTGAAACTTGACTTTGCATGCCTCTCACTTCCTGTACAGGGTAGCATGCTGGCTCCGTGCTGAGTTTTGGTGGATCACAGTGCCAAAGTTTGGTTCTATCCTCAGGCACGTTCTCCCCATGTCTCTATGCGGCTTTGCTCTGGTTTCCTCCAACAATCCAAAAATACACAGGTTAGGTGAATTGGCTATGCTAAATTGCTTATTGTGTTCAGGGATATCTAGGTTAAAGCCTTAGCCAGAGAGAAATGCCGAGTAGTAGGTGTGAGAGGTAATTTCGGTTTAGACTTTAAGATGTGCCTGGACCACAGACTGATCTATAATAAAAGACAAAACTTTTGTTTCTTTTCTAGAACATTTTATATACTCAAAAGTAGAATAGTTTAAATTGTGCAGAATGCTGACAATTTGTGAGCAGAGTAAAAAAACAAACAGGCCCTTGATTGATGAAACCATTAACACAGGCAGGGAAGGATGAGTCCTTGACTGATAAGACTGCAGGATAGGGAAACGACTCGAGAGACATCTGCTACAGATGGATAAGACCGCTAGCACAGACAGAGAAGAATAAGTCTTTGACTGATAAGACTACAGGGTGAGAAAAACAACAACTTTAGAGACTCTGAAGACATTTGTTGCAGACTTTGTGATAAGAGTGCAAATTGGAGAATAATGATGTTTTTAAGAATGTGAACCTCATGGCTCGTTAGAGCCAAGGAGGGGAGGGACTTGTACTGTATATAATGGGAGACTTTGTAAGCCTCAGCGCGCCTTTTTTTCTTTCAAGGGTGCCCAACTCTGCAGACTTGTTAATAAAACTTTGTTTTCCTGAATTTGTCTAGAGCGATTATTGAGAAGCGATTTTCGTTTTTAACAACTTGGGGGCTCGTCGTCCGGGATCAACACTCCGGCCGCAAGGGGAGTTGAGGAAGGATATCGGAGAAGGTGCACCCTGCCGAGTTCGGCAGTCCCTGATTCCTTGCTTGTCGCCCCGCGCGGCTTGAGCGAGTGATATCCGGGAGGCTCAGGAAAACAAAGGAAGGGTGTATCCGAGGCAGTGGGGACGGTTAACGATCGAGTAATTTCGGTGCACCGAACCCAGGTAAGAAAAAAAAACTTGCGGGGACCGTGTTTCCGGAGGACTGGGGACCTACGGGGTGCCTGTGGATTTTTCTACAGAGACGTGGGACTCAGGAACCTAGAAACTGGGGCTCGCCTGTGAGGGATTTTGCAGAGACCGTGTTTGAGGAGGAACGTGTACCTACGGGGTGCCTGTGATCTGTGTCACAGAGACGTAGGACACAGGAATCCAAAGACCGGGGGTGCCTGCAAAGGAACCTGGGCGATCACCGGACTGAAGGTCCGGGAATTGGCTACATTGTGATAGATTATCACGGGAAAAAATACGAAGTCCTCGGAAATGGGAAATAAGGGATCTAAGGCGATTAAGGGAAAGGTAGGCTTAAACAGGGACAATGACACATACCCCAGGGTACCTGACGATAGTCCGTTAGGGAGAATGCTAAATAATTGGAATCAGGGTGGAAGAAAGGGAAAATCTAAAAGGAAGATGGTAAAATACTGTCAAAAGTGGTCCCAGAAACCTATTCAGGGCGACTCAGTGTGGTGGCCTAGATTCGGTACTGATGAAGACTGGGTCCGGCAAGCCCTCATTTTATATGTCAATTCAAAACCTGATGTTAATCTGGAAGAAAGTGATTATGCCCTTTGTTGGCTACCGGTTACGATATCTTGCCAAATGCAGGTTACTAATAAAGACTCGAAAGGGCAGAAAGAATGGGACCCTTTAGATCACTTACCACCGCCCTACGTGACCCCGTCTGCCCCACAAAATGTTCCGTCGGGTGACGACGATTCAGGGGAAGAGGAAGAAAATGGGGAGGAATCACAAACTACCTCAGGGGTACAGACCAGGTCTCAAGCTGGAAAGGGTCACAGACAAAACCCTGTCTCGATTGCAAGAATGAATCCACTCCGGGAAGTGCCCATGGGGGGCGAGGAAGGAAGGACGGGATATGTGAACGTTCCCTTGACGAGTACTGAAGTACGGAATTTCAGGAGGGAGATGAAGGGTCTACTAGAGGACCCCATGGGATTTGCTGAACAATTGGATCAGTTCCTGGGTCCGAATACTTACACGTGGGAAGAGATGTGTTCCATCATGAAAACATTGTTCTCTAGCCAGGAGCGTCAGATGATACGACAAGCTGCGCTCTTGGTCTGGGAGAGGGAGGGGGGAGAAGGAGGGGAGCAGAAGTTTCCCCTCACCGACCCCGAGTGGGATAAGAACACGGAGGGAGGACGGCGCAACATGAGAGACATGCGGGAATATTGGATAAAAGGAATAAGACACGCAGCCCCGAAGGGGCACAATTTTACCAAGGCCTTTGGTAATCATCAAAACCCGGAGGAAACCCCTACGGACTTCCTAGACAGGATTAGGAAGAATTTGCAGCAGTTTGCTGGGGTGGACCCTGAGACGTACGTGGGGCAACAACTCATACGGGTAGAGTTTGTATCAAAGGCCTGGCCGGACATACGAAAGAAGTTAGAGAAAATGGATGATTGGGATAGTAAATCTTTAAGTGAATTACGACGGGAGGCGCAAACGATGTTTGTGAGAAGGGACGATGAGAGGCAAAAGAAGGTGACAAAGATAATGATGCAAACGGTGCAACAAATGACAGCTGGAAGAAGGGAAAAGGGAGAGCCGTGGCAGAAACAGGAAAGGGGAGAGTCGTGGCAAGAGCAGAGGAAAAGAGAACCATGGCCGGAACAAAGGAAGAGTGGAGGAACGCGAGACCGCGACAGGGAAACGAAGAGGACACTCAGATGTTACTATTGTAATGAAGAGGGACATTTTAAACGGGAGTGCTCCCGCTACAAGCGGGAGGTGAGGTCGTACGCCCTGATGGAGGAAGATTAGGGAGGTCGGGGGTTCCTACCCTTGGGGCAAAAGGACGATCGACAGGAACCCCTGGTAAACTTGAAAGTAGGGCCCCAAGGATCGGAGATTACATTTATGGTGGACTCGGGAGCCGAAAGATCAAGTATAATCCAAATACCCCCAGGCACCCGAGCAGGAGGAAAAGTTATGGGGGTATCTGGAATTGGAGGACAGAAATTACAAGTCCCAGTGGTGGAGGACGTGGAAATTGGGTATGAAAACAGAACTACTAAACGAGACCTCCTTCTACTGCCATCGGCGGGGTTTAATTTGTTAGGAAGAGACTTTCAGGTCAAACTAGGGATCGGAACGGTACCAAATAACGGGGAAATGGTGGTATGGTTGTTCGCCCTCACCGAAGAAGATGATCAACAAATAGACCCGGAAGTATGGTACCGAGAAGGGAACAGAGGGGGTCTAAACATCAAACCTCTCCAAATCACCATGTTACCAGGAAGAGGCCCGGTAAGAAGGATTGCTATGGAAGGACGGGAGGGGTTACAACCTGTGATAGAAAGATTAATCACAGATGGACTACTGGAGGAATGCATGTCCCCTTTCAATACTCCAATACACCCTGTGAGGAAGCCGGACGGGACATATAGGCTGGTGCAAGACTTGCGGGGGTTGAATGAAGTAGTCCAGGCTAGATACCCGGTGGTACCTAATCCCTACACGTTAATGAGTAAAATTGCCCCCGAACATGAATGGTTCAGCGTAATAGATCTGAAGGATGCTTTCTGGAGTTGCCCCCTTGACGAAGAAAGTCGGAACCTTTTTGCCTTTGAATGGGAGAATCCCTTCACAGGACGAAAGCGACAGTTAAGATGGACGGTCTTGCCGCAGGGATTCACGGAGTCACCCAATTTGTTTGGACAAATACTGGAGCAGATCATAGGAGGATTTCGGTGTAACGCGGAGAATCAATTGCTCCAATATGTCGATGATCACTTACTCTCAGGACCAAGAAAAGAGGTACGAACAGACATCGTTGCCCTGCTGAACTTCCTGGGGAAACAGGGTCTACGCGTCTCCAGGACAAAACTCCAGTTTGTGGAGCGAGAAGTAAGATATCTGGGTCATCAAGTCAGTAAGGGGCAACGCCGTATCACGCCAGAACGAATATCAGGGATTACGGGTATGCCAATACCCAGGACGAAGAAGGAAGTCAGACAATTCCTGGGACTAGTAGGGTATTGCCGGATATGGATTGAAAGTTACGCCACTTTAGTAAACTTTTTGTACGACAAACTGGGACAAGAAGGACAAAAGGTGGACTGGTCAGATGAGGAGGAGCAGCGATTTAATATTATTAAAAGTAAACTGATTCGAGCTCCGGTATTGGCTTTACCCACCCTGAAGGAACCGTTCCAGTTATATGTTAATAGCGCCGGCGGAATTGCCCAGGGTGTGCTTACTCAGCTGCGGGCAGGGAAACGTCAGCCGGTTGCATTTTTGTCAAAAATGTTAGACCCTGTGTCATGTGGATGGCCGACCTGTATACAGGCAGTGGCAGCTACGGCAATGTTAGTAGAAGAGGCCCGAAAACTTACCTTTGGAGGAAGGATCACAGTATACTCCTCACATTCGGTTAGTACCATACTGGCTCAAAAGGCTCACCGCTGGTTAACAGACTCTCGCATCCTGAAGTATGAGACGATTTTGATGACCGGGAACGATTTCAATTTTGCAAAAGATCTCAGTTGCAACCCAGCCCAGTTTCTGTACGGACGTCCTGCAGATGGGGAACAGGAGCATGATTGTGTGGAATTTGTGGACTTGCAGGCCAAGAGCCGAGAGGACCTGCAAGAAGCCCCGCTGGGTGAGGGACAGGAACTGTATATCGACGGGTCCTCCCGGTGCATCAGTGGAGTACGATACAGTGGCTATGCTGTCATAGATGGTGCAACGAAACGGACGATTGAGTCCGGACGACTGCCCGGGAAGTGGTCAGCCCAATCCTGTGAGTTGTACGCCCTCCAGAGGGCCCTGAAGTTGTTGGAAGGGAAAGTGGGAACCATATATACTGACTCAAAGTATGCATACGGAGTCGTTCATACTTTCGGGAAAATCTGGAAAGAGCGAGGATTGATAACTTCCCGGGGAAAAGAATTAGCTCACGAACAAATGATCAGCCTAACGTTGGAAGCCCTGGTGTTACCTATGGAACTTGCAGTAGTCCATGTACCCGGTCACCAGAAGGGGTCGACACCGGAAGCGGTGGGAAACCGGCTGGCAGACGAGGAAGCCAAGCGGGCAGCGGTCGAAAAATTCGCCCAACTGTTAACGTTAATACCGTTGAGGGAAGGGCTCGCTAAACAACCCGTCTTCACCCAGGGGGAGATTGATAAAATGGATCAATTAGGTGCCCGGTTAGATACTAACGGGAAGTGGACGGTTCCTGTTGGGAGACAAGTACTGAACAAACAGATCACCCGAGGTATTCTGCACCGATTACACCATCAGACCCACTGGGGGGTGCAAGCCATGTGTGATACAATCCTGAGAGACTATGTATGCAGGGGGATATACACATTAGCCCAACAAGAGGTAGTCGGATGCCCCACTTGCCGGCGTATTAATCAGAAGGCCATGCGTTCTATGCCAGCCGGTGGTCAGCCCCTCGCGATTAGGCCATTTCAGAGGATCCAAGTCGACTTTACAGAATTACCCCCAGAACAGAGATGGAAATATCTGCTAGTAATAGTAGACCATTTCACTCACTGGGTAGAGGCTTTCCCATCTGCCAAAGACGATGCACCAACCGTGGCCCGACTGTTGTTAGAGAACATAATCCCGAGATATGGCATAATGGAATCTATCGACTCCGACTGCGGGACGCATTTTATTTCTAAGCTACACCATTTGATCTGTACTGCCCTGGGTATCCAATGGAAATTCCACGCACCCTGGCATCCTCAGAGTTCGGGTCGAGTTGAGAGAATGAATGGCAAGCTCAAGACCCAATTGACTAAGCTGATGTTAGAAACTAAGTTACCCTGGCCAAAGTGCCTGCCCATTGTCCTATTGAAGATACGTACGGCACCTCGCCGAGATGTCGGGGTTTCCCCCTATGAAATGCTGTTCGGATTACCGTATTGGAGTAAGGTTGATGGATGTCCCACTCTACAAGGGGGGGGATGTATTTATCCGAACGTATTTACTGGCCTTATCCCGTTCTTTTGCAGAACTCCGGATGAAAGGTCTCCTGGCTCAGACTCCGCCGCTCGACTTCCTCCTGCATAAGGTGGAGCCCGGAGATTGGATACTTGTTAAGACCTGGAAGGCCGAAAAGCTCCAGCCGCGGTGGGAAGGACTGTTCCTGGTTCTGTTAACAACTGAAGCAGCTGTTCGGATGAAAGAAAAAGGGTGGGTCCACGCATCAAGGATAAAGGGGGCTGTTTCGCCTGAAGAAGAAAGCACCTGGACATGCGAGCAAGGGGACAAGCCGTTGTCGGTAAAACTGAAAAGACAGCAATAATGAACTCTACTTGGACTGTATTGGTGGGAATATTGATCAGTTTACTCCTGTATGTGGGGGAGGGTGAGGGGAGATGTGACAAATGTCGAACTACAGTAAGACTTGGGATTCGAATCTATTCGGGATCATTTGTGTCCCATTCCTATGTGGACGATAGGTGTTACGATGTGAGTGCACGCCATGAATGTTGGAAGGATGGGAGACCCTATTATCAGGTATATAATAAAGGATACGGTGGCAAAATCCATGGATGCCCTATAAATGACCGCTGGGTGTGTATTAGCAAAACTGGGAGGTGGGACCTATCCTCCGTGTTGCTCAGGGAGCAGGTTGACAGAGTCAAGGAGACCAAGATACAGATCACTGAACTGGGGTTGGGGAAAGAGCAAGACCGTCAGGGAACGGTCGTGCTCCCTAAAGTGCCATCTGTATACGCAGAGGTAGAAGGAAAGATTGAACTCCCTGATGTTACACAAAACCTGTTTATTGATCTCACCTCTAGAATAGCCACTGTTTTAAATGTTAGCAATTGCTGGGTCTGTGGGGGGGCCGCATATGTCGGAACAATGGCCGTGGACTGGTCAAAGCTTAGACATTGGGGAATTGCTGCAAACCACTTGGACTCATGACAACGACAGAAAAAGCCAGGGGTGGAGACTGACAAACAGCCCTGAGGGCCAGTTCTGTATTGAAGGCAAGGGGACCGTGAAGGTAGGGATTAGCCCCTGTCAGAATATATTGGATGCAACCACGCGAGTATGGTGGCCTGAGAATATTGCTTGGTACATTGCAAACCGAGATCATCAAAATTGCATTCGGTTACTTTCTGATTCCTCCTCTTACAAGCTAAGTGCTGACCCTTCCGATGGCATGAAAAGAGTGTGGAATGGTGGTTGTCAGGGGAATCAATGCTGGAATAATCCTGTCCAGACTCTGCCACGGGGCCAACAATCCGAATACTGGAATTGCAGTGGTCCTGGTCCTTATGAGGGCGTCTCTGGGGTAAAGGAGTTGTGGGATGACGTTGTGAGGCAGGGAGGGCCTGCTCCAGATGGCCTATTTTGGATATGCGGTAATCAGGCATATTCCAAACTGCCCATGGTATGGGATGGAGTATGCTTCCTGGGTCTAATAAGACCTGAATTCTTCCTATTACCCCGGGAGGAAGGCGATGATTTGGGAGTTAAACTCTTTGACTCCCTGCGTAGGTCGCCAAGGGATATCCAAGTCGGTGATTGGGGGGATTATTGAATACTACGGGCCGGCTACGTGGGCACAGGACGGATCATGGGGATATCGTACTCTATATGTTAAATCGAATTATCAGGCTCCAAGCAGTCGTAGAGGTCATTACTAACCGGACTGCCCTGGCCCTAGAGTTGTTGGCTAAGCAGCAGGATCAGATGAGGGCTGCTATATATCAAAACCGACTTGCCTTGGATTATCTGTTGGCCTCGGAGAGGGGTGTGTGCGGGAAATTTAACCTGACAAACTGCTGTCTAGAAATTGACGATAATGGTAAAGCGGTTTTGAAAATTTCCGATGAAATTCGGAAATTGGCCCATGTGCCAGTACAATCTTGGCGTCCTCTTAGTGGCATCGGATGGTGGGATGGTCTCCTAGGTGGTAGCTGGTGGCGCACGGCGTTGCTGGTGGTTGGGGAGGCATGATTCTTCTTCTCGTAACACCCTGCCTAACTCCCTGTATTCAGTTTTTAATTCAGAAAAATATTTCCCGACTCCAGGCAGTGGTGGTTCCACAACATGGGACGCGGGAACTTAAAGTGATGTTGCTGCGAAAGACCAAGGATTTCCCGGGCCCTTGAGGGAGGGGGGGGGGGGGGCTTATCTTGGTCAGGCACATCTTAAAGAAAGAAAAGGGTGGAATTGTGAGAGGTAATTTCGGTTTAAACTTTAAGATGTGCCTGGACCACAGACTGATCTATAATAAAAGACAAAACTTTTGTTTCTTTTCTAGAACATTTTATATACTCAAAAGTAGAATAGTTTAAATTGTGCAGAATGCTGACAATTTGTGAGCAGAGTAAAAAAACAAACAGGCCCTTGATTGATGAAACCATTAACACAGGCAGGGAAGGATGAGTCCTTGACTGATAAGACTGCAGGATAGGTAAACGACTCGAGAGACATCTGCTACAGATTGATAAGACCGCTGGCACAGACAGAGAAGAATAAGTCTTTGACTGATAAGACTACAAGGTGAGAAAAACAACAACTTTAGAGACTCTGAAGACATTTGTTGCAGACTTTGTGATAAGAGTGCAAATTGGAGAATAATGATGTTTTTAAGAATGTGAACCTCATGGCTCGTTAGAGCCAAGGAGGGGAGGGACTTGTACTGTATATAATGGGAGACTTTGTAAGCCTCAGCGCGCCTTTTTTTCTTTCAAGGGTGCCCAACTCTGCAGACTTGTTAATAAAACTTTGTTTTCCTGAATTTGTCTAGAGCGATTATTGAGAAGCGATTTTCGTTTCTAACAGTAGGGTTGGAGAACAGACTTGACTGAATTATCATTTGTAAGGTCAGTATAACCTTGTTGGGCCAAGAGGTCTGGTTCCACACAGACCACATCCAATAATTGCATTTTGCTAAGCACAATGCAATGATTGATCCTGAGATCAATCACTACTATGAGGATCTGGTTATCATTCCCTCCAATGAATGCACTAGCTGTCCTTTGGTATTTCAGTTCGGTAACGACACATGATACTGGTTGTTCAGAGCAGTGTTTATTCTTTATTATGAGTGGCCAAGAATTCCAATGGTAAGAGATTCTGTTAGTTCTGATTTGTTGCATGTTCCAACAGGTCTTCGGTCTAATTATTGCAAAAAAAGTGTAAATTTGGTTTTGTTCAACTGCCAATGCTTAACAATTTTCAGTTCATTACCACTGAAAATATTTGGAGAAAGTGAGGAAAGCAGATGCTGGAGATCAGAGTCAAGAGTGTGGTGCTAGAATAGCACAGCAGGCCAAGCAGCATACGCGGAGCAGGGGAATCACCGTTTCGCGCACAAGCTCTTGAGCAGGAATCATTCCTCACGAAGGAAATATGCCTAAAATGTCAATTCTGCTGCTCCTTGGATGCTGCCTGGCCTGCTGTGCTTTTACACCACCACCCTCTCGAAGTTAAACATATTTGTCTGCTTATGCAGATAACATACCGAACGTTTCCTCTATAAATTGAATTTATTTAGATTTGTATTCATTAAAGTACTCATGTTAGTTGCTCTTCGTTTTTAATTATAAATAATCATCCTTGACAAGAGAACCTATGGATGGCTACATTGAATTCTTGAGCAGCAGTGTTTATTCTTTATGGTGAATGTCCAAGGATTCTAACGGTAAGAAATGTTGTTAGTTCTGATTTGTTGCATGTTCACAAACACGTTTTCAGTCAAATTATTGCAAACCAAGTGTAAATTTGATTTTGTTCAACTGCCGATGCTAACATTTTGAGTTCACATCAACGACTAATATTTGGAGAAAGAAAGGAATGCAAATGCTGGAGATCAAAATTAAGACTGTGGTGCTGGAATGACAGACCAGGCAGGATCTGAGGAAGAGAAGAATCGATGTTTTGGACATAAGCCGTTCTTCAGGAATCTTTCCAGATGAAGGACTTATTCCCATATCATCGATATGGGAATAAGTTTGCTTCCTGATCTGTTTGCTGCCTGATCTGCTGTGCTTTTCCAGCACTACCGTCTCGACATTTAAAATATTTGTCTTCTTATTTAGAGCAAATACTGAAAGCTGCCTCTGTAAGTTTCATTTACTGCGCTTTCTAATCACTAAAATAATGATAATAATTCGCTAAAATTAATGGTCAAACTAAAGGAAACAGTAACCAGAGTAAATCAGCTCCAGAAAACAGTATAAACCCATTTTGAAGAGGTCACAAAAGTTCAGGAGATCCAGCTACAACCAGTCTGAAAGTTGTGTATTGGAGAGTTTGAAGCAGAATTCCTGGCACCTTGACATCCAGCCAGTGCCTGAGCATTATACACCTCTCTTGGGAATGACAACAAGTGAAGGGTATTTGCATGTAACCCACTGGATGCTTAGAATCCAGAGCTTTGCCAAAATATTTTCCAGTTCATGGAAAAACGATTGAAATCACTATTGAAATTAAAGTGTTCAAGGCCACCTAATTGCTGTTTAGTGAAAACTCTTTGTAATTATTGTTCTTATTGTTCCTTATTGTTCTAAGAATGAATAACCACAGCAAACATCACGCTCTCATCAGATTCAAATATATGCCAGAAATACCTTCTTATAATATACACATTACATCTTTCCCGGACCAAAACTCACGCTTAATACTTATGGCCGAGGATGCTAATCGGACCATGTTTCAAGATAAAACAACTCCCAAATATAGGCAAATTTTCTGATAGGTTTCTAGTACAACAGTAGTGATAAAAGTGTTTTTGTGGTTCAGTACATTTTGAACAGATCCCCATTAAACGTATTCATCTGTGTATTCAGAGACAATATTGAAAAAAGTCCACATAAATGCTGATGACTGTATTTTTCTATGAAAAATGTTCAATATTGACTTATTTTCTTTATAAAGCTGACCCAAATGTTTAAATATTGATGATATGAAAAAATGCATGAATTAAATATAATGCATAATTTGTTCTAATTCTATATTACATTTCTCCAGAAGAAAAGCAGAGAAGCCAAGTATAGAATTATTTATGATCTGAGAAAATCGAATGCCAAACCAATTCTGATCAATGTTCACTGAATGTTTAATGTTTTCTTTTCGCAACCCATCATGCAGCATTTTAATTATCAGTTGACTGATAATTATAAAAACCTAATCAATGTTAGTGCCAACCTGTTTGGGAATATTGAATCATTTACTTTGTCAGAGATCGAAAGTTTTTTATCCATTCGTTCTCATTTCAACACTTACACAGCAATTCAGTTCAGGTTTTGTCACAAACATCGTCAAATTCACATTTTAATTTAATACATTATTTCTTAGTACAATATTACAAAGAATAATAGAACTTTTATTCCTGGTCTACACAAGCACAAATCAACCAATGACTCCCCATCCAACAGTCGCACTTAATATCTATACATTTCTCATTTGAGTTTTCACAGAAATCATTGGATTAATATTAATATTCAGCTTTACAAATTAAGACAGGTCTAGTTGTTTTACACTCCAGTAATCACTGTTCATCACCGACACCAGCATGCGATTTCTCACCTTTTTTTAAGTTTGCTGTGAAAATTTAATAAGATTAATTGTTGCTTATACCGAATATTTAATAATTGATCAACTCCAGTATACCCAGCTTGAAATGTGGAATTATGGCTTAGGGACGTATATATATTGGACTGTACAGATACTAATGGTAGCGAATGCTAATTTCGATTTTAATTCTGGAATCCTACTTGATTTTCTGATGTAAGAGTGGCCTGCCCCTATCTGGAACAGAATGTTCCATGTTGGATCATACAAAATGTCCGACAAACAAAAAGAGACAGCCACCCTGAAAGTCTCGAAGGAGTGCAGCAATAACTTTGGAATCCGAGTGTATAAGATGCTTTGAAAGATCCCAAAGCGTGGAGATTATACTACCTGTTAAACAGCATGAGGTGGTAGGACCGTGGAGCTATCCATTATAATGCCTATCTGAGATTATGTGTTTGGATTGGGTGCCTGGATGAGGAGTGGAGGACTGTAACCACATTGCATGTGAACATTGTAATCCAGAAAGTGCATAAAAATGCTGCTTTTACTGTACACGTTAAAGTGTCGCATGGATCTCCCTTCCGAATTTGGCCTCGGGGGTGGGGGGGGGGGGGGGGGGGGAGGTGGACTGATCAACTCGTTCCAGGATGAGTAACATCTTCCACTTGCCTGAGGTCTGCCTGACTCCTGAGACTTCACTCATTGTCAGGGAAATACACTCCTTCAGCTATGATAGAACTTTAATTCAATATAAACATTTATTGTGTGTGAACTGATTATGTTCAGAGGGATATCATTGTCATGACGCAATGCTTTACATTTGTTTTTTATTTATGTGCAAGAAAACAGTGGCGGTACATCCATTTGTTCTTTAGTTCAACTAACACGAAATTTTAAGTTATTGAATCGACTACAGTGGAGGAATAAGGAATTAAATGACTGTCTCCTTTTTTTTCAAATCGTGTGCCCTCGAAAATGGTTTTTATTTTAATCTCATTATAAGGAAAAAAGAAAACCTGCTGGGAAAGGGTTGACAATATTCCTTTTTCTGCCAACATTTGTTGTCAATGGACAAGAATCACACAATTATCACAATTCCTTTCTGGGACAAATATGATTGACTCTATCATTTGTTCACAACAATAGTCACTTTCACAGCCTAATTATTTTCCTCCTAATTATGACATAAATCTCTAAACATTTATCATGATAAAAATTACTTTAATAAAATTGTCATGACTCAAGAAAACTACTGGAAAAAAGCATATAACTCTTGCGTTGCCTGCATTGTTGCTGGTTTTTTTCGATTCATAAAGCGACATTTTATATTTTAATTTTCTGTAAATCAGTTTTAATTAATATCAAATCAACATCATAGCAAAGTGCTTTCAAAGTAATGAGTCAATTTATCTGTCAGGATTTAAAAAAAAATAAATTCTAATAATTATACAGCAAATTTAACTTAGACTTTGTAACAAACGTAATGTCGTTTATTTATTTCATTCATTATTTGTTATTGTCAATGCTGCAATATTAAAACCTGTTTGTTCAGGCCCATACAAACACAAAAAGACTAATAATATCAATTGCAACAATCTTTGTAAATATTTGATTTTTGTTCATTTCAAAGATCACAGTACTCTCAGCCTTTGGAATTCAGAGAACACCAGTTAATTTTCCCTGCAATATTACTCTTCATTTCTACACATTACTAAGTCTAGTATCAATATGAGATATGTCGTTATTTGTTTAAAAAACACTAATAGAATTTTTACTATGCATTTGTTGCTATGATCTAATATCAAAAAATTGTTCAATCCAGGAAGGGTTTTAAATGTGCAATTAAGGTTTTGTGCAATAAACAATGCAAGGACATTCGTAATGTACAATCTCTCTATCATGGTGTATATTGCATTTATTTTAAACTTGGAAACATTTTTGAATTGATTTGTTTATAATTTACCTCAATTCTAACATTTACTATGTGTTTAATCACAATATCATTTGACTATTTATCATGTGGAAAATTATTTAAATTCACGTGAATTTTTTGAAGTACAGAAAAAGGATTGGCATCTCTATTGCTTCATTAAACAATCACAGGAAATGGTGAGTTCTTAGAAATCACACATTTTTAAAAGGAATGAAGGTTGTCTTCAGCTGAAAAGTCACGTTGACTGATGATTTCATCATTTTGTTCCAAATTACAGGTAGTGCAAAAACATTTTAATTTTTATTTCATAAAATAAGAAACTGTTATGAATACATAGAATAATTTTATTCAGTGTTATTTATTAATGGACTGTAATCCCACAATTCTGTCAATTTGTCTTCGAACAATTATCATCAATTTCACATTTAATTAAGATATTTGTTGACTCATTCAACCATTATTATAAATTACTATTTCTTTTTTCAGTCTATTACATACAGGGATCACCTAATTAATTCCAATCCATTTATCGCAATAAACATCTGATTAGCTTTCACTTGAGTAACCACAGTGGCATGTGCCTATAGCCCTGCCCAGCCTGGATGGGATCATTATGAAGGTACCTTGTTCTCTCTGTTATTGTCTCTGCAACTAAACCAGGAAGCAAAATCATTTAAATGGTTTAAATTCCCAGCTTTCACAGAGTTGTGCCAGAGCAGACCGGAATATTGATTAGAAAAAATCTAAGAAGCGAATGAATTGCCTTTCAATTCAACATTAGATATGCTTCCATTTGTTGTTCATTCTAATAATCACAGTATTGGTTATATAATTTCTTCAGGTCGCTGATAGAAATATAAATCTATTTCCAATCAATATTCCTCGGAAAATATTTGAGAATGTTGTCGTCATAAAACTGGAATATAAGAAGTAATCATAGTCATTAATTTTCTTTGTTCTGAGCTGAGTTCAAACAGTGCATAGAACTTAATGCTCCGGTGCTATAAATTTGCGAAAAATCAATTACTTCTTCAGTGAAATAAAAAAAAAATGCCACTTGCGATTATTAATCAATTTATAATTGTGGATCTGTTTGTGAATGGTGTGAAATTTGTTTTGAGTTTTCCATGCATCAATTTATTGTCACCTTGACACCCCCCCCCCCTCACCTCACCTCAAGGTCAGCGTCACCTTTACCCCCTCACACACACTTCATCACCGTCACCCTGACCACCTCACACTTACTTTATCACTGTCACACTGACACCCTCACACTCACTCCGTCTCCGTCACACTGACCCCCTCACACTCACTCCATCTTGTCACCCTGTCCTCCTCACACTCACTCTATCACCCTCACCATGACCCCCTCACACTCACTCTATCACCGTCACCCTGCCCACCTCACACTCATTCCATCATACTCACCTTGACCCCCTCACACTCACTCCATCACCGTCACCCTGACCACCTCACACTTACTTTATCACTGTCACACTGACACCCTCACACTCACTCCGTCTCCGTCACACTGACCCTCTCACACTCACTCCATCTTGTCACCCTGTCCTCCTCACACTCACTCTATCACCCTCACCATGACCCCCTCACACTCACTCTATCACCGTCACCCTGCCCACCTCACACTCATTCCATCATACTCACCTTGACCCCCTCACACTCACTCCATCACCGTCACCCGGAACCCCTGACACTCACTCCATTACAGTCCACTGACCCCTCATACTCACTCCATCACTGTCGCCCGGACCCCCTCACACTTATTCCATCGCCGTCACCCTGAACCCCTCACACTCACTCCATTACAGTCCACTGACACCTCACACTCACTCCATCACTGTCGCCCGGACCCCCTCACACTTATTCCATCACTGTCACCCTGACCCCCTCACAGTCACTCCATCACTGTCACCCTGACGCTCGAACACTCACTCCGTCACCGTCACACTGACCCCCTCACACACACTACGTCACAGACTGCCCTAAACTCCACTCACCCTCACCCCACTCACTTCACCACAATCACACGCACTGCCACACGACCCCTACCATCACGCTCACCCCCACTCACTCCACCACCATCACACACACTGCCCCACACCACCCCCACCATTAAGATCACCCCCACACATGCCACCACCATCACACACTATCCCCCACCACCCTCACTGTCAGACTCAACCCCGCACTTTCCAGCTTCCTCTCACACACTGCCCCACACCACCCTCAGCGTCATGCTCCCCCACACATTCCACACCAACATCAAACACAATGCCCCATACAACCCCCACTGTCTCACCCACATCCACACACTCCACCACCATAACACACATGGCCCCACACCTTCCCCACCGTCACGGTCTCGCCCACACTCACCAACACCATCACACACTGCCCCAGAGCAACCCCACCATCACGTTCACCACCACACACGTCAATATCATCACACAAAATGCCCCACAGCACCCTGACCATCAGGCTGACATCCACACACTGCACCACCATCACACACACTGCTCCATACCTGCCCCACTGTCTCACCCACATCCACACACGCCACCACACACGCATGCACTGCCCCACTCCACTTTCACCGTCACACTCACCCCGACACACTTCACCACCATCACATACACTGCCCCACACAACCATCACCGTCACGCTCACCATTACACACTTCACCACCATCACATACACTGCCCCACACAACCATCACCGTCACGCTCACCATTACACACTTCACCACCATCACACTCACTGCCCCACACCACCCCCACCGTCACGGTCATCCTGACAAACTGCACCACCATCACACACACTGCCCCACACCAACCCCACCGTCACGCTCACCCGCACACACAACAAAACGCTCACACACACTGCCCCACTCCACCCTCACCTTCACGCTGTCCCCCACACACTCCACCACCATCAAACACGCTGCACCACACCAATCCCATAGTCACGCGAACCCCGATACATCCTACCACCATCACACACACTGCCCCACCCCTCCCCCAAATTCACGCTCACCACCACACACTCGACCACCCTCACACACACTGCCCCACAGCACCCCCACCGTCACGCTCACCCACACACACTCCACCGTCCTCACACACGCTTCCCCACACAACCCCCACCATCAGGATCACAGCCACATACTCCACAAACATCACACACACTGCCCCACAACACCCTTACTATCACACTCACCCCCACACACGCCACCACCCACCCACACACACTGCCCCACACCACCCTCAGCGTTACGCTATCCCCCACACACTCCACCACTATCACACACACTGCCCCACACCATCCCCACCGTCACGCTCACCACCACACAATCCACCACCATCACACACTCTGCCCCACACCACCCCCACCGTCACGCTCACCCCCACACACTCCATCACCATCACTGCACCACACCATCCCCACCGTCATGCTCACCCCCACAGACTCTACCACCATCACACACTCGGCCCCACACAACGCCCATCATCACGCTCACCACAACACACTTCACCACCATCACACTCACTGCACCACACCATCCCCACCGTCACGCTCAACCTCACACTCCACCACCATCAAACACACTGCCCCACACCACCCTTATCGTCACGCGCACACCCACACACTCCAACACCATCATAAACACCACTCCACTGCTCCCCCACCCTCACATTCACCCCCACACACAACACCACCATCACACCCACGGCCGCACAACACCCCGACCGTCAAGCTCACCCCCACGCACTCCACCACCTTCACAAACACTACACCACACCACCCTTACCTTCACGCTCACTGACACACACTCTACCACCATCACACACACGGCCCGATACCACCCTCACCTTCACACTCAACCCCACAGACTCCACCACCCTCACACAAACTGCCCCACACCACCCCCACCGTCATGCTCATCCCGACACACTGCACCACCATCACAGAACCTGCCTCACACCACCACCATCACTCTCATACCCCCACACTCCACAATCATTACACACACTGCCCCACACTACCCACAATATCACACTCACCACTACACACTCCACCACCATCACACACACAGCCCCACACCACCCCCACCGTCACTCACAGCACACAATCCACCACTATCAACCACACTGTACCAGACCACCCCCACCGTTAAGGGCACCCCCACACTCACCACCAACATCACACACTGCACCAGAGCATTCCCACCATCACACACAACCCCACACACACCACCACGCGCACACACAGCACCACCCCACCCCCACCGTCACACTCCACCCACACACTCCACTACCATCACACACACAGCCCCACACGACCTCTACCGTCAATCTCACCCCACACAATGCAACACTATCAAACACACTGCACCAGACCACCTCCACCGTCATACGCACTACCACATACTCCACCACATTCACACACAATGCCCCACACCACCCCCACCGTCATGCTCATCCTGACACACTGCACCACCATCACACACACTGCCCCACACAACCCTCACAGTTACGCTCACCCCCACACGCACCAGCACCATCACACACACAGCCACATACCACCCTCACCGTCACGCGCGCACCCCCACACACCACCACCATCACACACCCTGCCCCACACCACCCCCACCGTCACGCTCGCCCCACACACTCCACCACCCTCAAACACACTGCCCCACCCCACCCTACCGTCACACTTACCCCCACACACTCCACCACCATCACACACACTGCACCACACCACCCTCACCGTTACGCTATCCCCCACACACTCGATCACCATCAAACACGCTGCACCACACCAGGCCCACCGTCACGCTCATCCCCACAAAAACGCCACACCCTCACACACTGCCTCACACCACCCTCATAGTCACGCGCACCCCGACACATCCCACCACCATGACACACAATGCCCCACCCCTCCCCAACGTCTCGCTCACTACCAGACACTCCACCGCCCTCGCACACACTGCCCCACAGAAACCCCACCGTCACGCTCACCCACACACACACTCCACCACTCTCACACACACTGCCCCACACCAACCTCACTGTCACACTCACCCCCTCGCATTACACCACCACCAGACACACTGCCCCAAACCACCGCCACGGTCACACACTCCCCCACACACTCCACCACCATCACGCACTGCCCCTCACCACCGTCATCATCACGTGTACCCCCACACACTCCACTACCATCACACACACTGCCCCACACCAACCCCACCGTCACGCTAACGCCCACACAATCCACCGCCAACACACACACTGCCCCACACCATCCCCACCGTCACGCTCACCCCCACACACTCCACCACCGTCACACACTCTGCCCCACACCATCCCCACCGTCACACTCTCCCCCACACACTCTACCGCCATCGCACACACTGCTCGACAGCACCACCACCGTCACGCTCATCCCCCCACACACCACCACCCGCACACACACTACCCCATGTGGACACCCACCATCACACTCACCCACACACACTCCACCACCAACACACACAATGCCCCGTACAAGTTGCACAGTCACGCCCACACCCACACACACCACAACCACCACACACACTGCTCCACACCTCCCCCTGCGTCACGCATTCCCCTACACACTCCACCACCCTCACACACACAGTGCCCTATACCACTCACAGCGTCACGCTCTCCCCCACATACTCCTTCATCATCACGCACACTGTCCCACTCTACTCCTACCCTCACGCTCACTCCCACACACTCCCACCACCAACACACACACCAGCACACACCACCCCACTGTCACATTCACCCCCACAAATTCTGCCACCATCACACACTGCCCTACACCAGTCTCACCATCACGATCACTCCCACACACTCCACCACCATCACACACTGCCCCACACAACACCCACCATCACGCTCACACCCACACGCTCACCCCACCCTCTCACACACTGCCGCACACAACCCAGACCGTCACGCTAAACCCCACACACACCAGCACCATCACACACAGTGCCCCACAACACCGCCACCATCACGGTTGCCATCACACACTCCACCACACTTGCAAACACTACCACACACCATCCTCGTCGTCACGCTCACCCCCACACACTCCACCATCATCACACACACTGCACCACACCACTCCCACCCTCACGCTCACCCCCACACACTCCACCACACCACTCCCAACCTCACTCTCACCCCCACACACACCACCACCAATACATACAATGCCCTACAGAACTCCCACCTTCACGCTCACCCAACACACTCCACGACCATCACACACACTGCCCCACAGTACCTGCACCATCACGCTTACCCTCACACACTAGTCCAACATCACACACACTGCTCCAAACCACCGCACCCTCACGCTCACCCCCACACACTCCACCACCATCACACACACCGCACCACACCACTCCCACCCTCACCCCCACAGACTCTACCACAATCACACACAGCCCCACACCATACCCACAGCCACGCTCACCCCTACACGCTCAACCACCCTCGCACTCAATGCCCTACACCACCCACAACATCTCGCTCACCCCCACACACTCCACCACCATCACACACACTACCCCACACCCCACCCTCACCGTCACGATCACCCCACACACTCCAACACCCTCACACACACTGCACCAAACCGTCACACTCACCGTCACGCTCACGCCCACACACTCCATCATATCACACACATTGCCCCACGTGACACCCACTATTACATTCACCCCCACACACTCCACGACCATCACGAACAATGCCCCAAACCATCCACAACATCATGCTCACCCCCACACATTCCAACACGATCACGCACACTGCCCGACACCACCCTCACCATCACGCTCACCCTCACACACTCCACGACCCTCACACACAGCACCACACTCCTTCCCCACCCTCACGCTCAACCACACACTCCACCACATCACAAACACTGCCCCACATCACCCTCACCGTCACGCTTACATCCACACACTCCACCACCATCACACACACTACCTCACACCATCCTCACTGTCACGCGCACACCCACTTACTGCACCACCCTCACATACTCTGCCCCACGCCACACCCACTTTCACGCACACTCCAACCCACTCCAGCACCATCACACACACTGCCCCACACCACCCTCACCCTCATGCTCACCCCCACACACTTCACCACCATCACACAAACTGCTCCAAAACACCCTCACCTTCACACGCACCACCACATACACCAACACCCTCACACTCAATGCCCCACACCACCCACACCGTCAAGCTCACCCACACACACTCCACCACCCTCTCACACACTGCCCCACACCACCCCCATCGTCACGCTCACACCTGCACACTTCACCATCCTCACACACATTACCCCACACCACCCCCAGTGTCACGCTCACCCCCACACACTTCACCACCATCACACACAATGCCCCTCAGCACCCTCATCATCACGCGAATCACGACACACTCCACCACCATCACACACTCTGTCGCACACCACCCCCACTGTCACGCTCACCACCATCACACACCAAACATCAATCACACACACTGCCCCACACCACTCCCACCGTCACCCTCACTCCCACACACGCCAGCACCATCACGCACTGCCCCACACAACCCTCACCATCACGCTCACCCCCACACACTCCACCACCATCACGCACAATGCGCCACATCACACCCAACGTCATGCTCACGACCACACAATCTACCACCCTCACACTCAATGCCCCACACTACCCACAACATCATGCTCACTCCCACACACTCCACAACCATCACACACAGTGCCGCACACCAACACCACCGTCACTCTCACCCTCACACACTCCACCACCATCACACATACTGCCCGACCTCACCTCACCTTCACATTCAAACCCACACACTCCACCACCCTCTAACACTGAACAACACCACCCTAACCGTCACACTCACACCCACACACTCCACCACCATCACGCACACAGCCCCACATGACCCCCACCGGCATGCTCACCCCCACCCACTCCACCACCATCACACTCTCTGCCTCACACGAACCCCACCGTCTCGCTCATCCACACAAGCTCTACCACCATCACACTCACTGCCCCACACCATCCCAACCATCAGGCACAACCCCGCACACTCCACCACCCTCACACACAGTGCCCCACACCATCTCAACCGTCACGCTCAACCCCACACACACCATCACCCTCGCACACACTGCCCCACAGCACCCACATCATCACGCTCACCTCCACAAACTTCACCACCATCACACACACTGCCTCACACCTCCCCCACCATCACGCACTCTCCCACTTACTGCACCACCCTCACCCACTCTGCCCCCACACCACGCCCACTTTGACGTACACCCCAACCCATTCCAGCTACATAACACACACTGCCCCACTCCACCCTTACCGTCACATTCACCCCCACACACTCCACCACCATCACACACTAGCCCACACCACCCCCACCGTCACACTCACCCCCACAAACTCTACAACCATCACACACACTGCCCCAAAGCACCCTCACCGTCATGCTCACCACCACACACTCCATCATCCTCACACTCAATGCCCCACACCACCCACATGGTCACGCTCACCTCCTCACACTCCACCACCCTCACACACACTGTCTCATACCACCCCCACCGTCAGACTCACCCCCGCAAACTTCACCACCCTCACACACACTGCGCCACACCGTCACGCTTATTGTCACCTCACCCCCACACACTCCACCACCATTACACACAATGCCCTACGCCACCCCCACCGTCACGCTCACCACCACACACTCCACAACCCTTACACTCCATGTCACACACCACCCACAACATCACGCTCATCCCCACGCAATCCACCACCATCACACACACTGCTCCAAACCACCCGTCCGTCACGCGCACCCCCACACACTCCACCACCCTCACACACACTGCCCTACACCAAACCCCAGCGTCACGCTCTCCAACACACACTGCACCACCCTCACACTCAATGCCCCACACGACCCACAACATCATCCCCACGCACTCCACCATCCTCACACACACTGCCCCACGTGACACCCAAAGTCACACTCACCCCCACACACTCCAACACCATCACACACTCTGTCCCACACCACCTCCACCGTCACACTCACCAGAACACACAACAAACACCAATCACACACACTGCCCTACAACAACCCCACAGTTACGCTAAACCGCACACGCTCCACCACTATCACACACATTGCCCCACACCACCTCCACCGGCACGCTCAACCCCACACACTCCACCACCATCACGCACAATGCCTCACACCACCCACAACATCATTCTCACCCCACACACTCCACCACCATCACACACACTGCTCCAAACAACCCGCACTGTCACACTCACCCCCACACACTCCACCACTATCACACACACTGCCCCATACCACTCCAAACCCTCTCGCTCACCAGCACACACTCCACCACTATCACACAAACTGCCTCAGATGACTCAAAACCCTCACGCTCACCCCCACACGCTCCACCACCATCACACAAATTGCCTCAGACCACCCTAACCGTTACGCTCACCCCCACACTCACCACCACCATCACACACACTGCCCAGAGCAACCCCACCATCCCGCTCAACACCACACTCTCCACGACTCTTGACACACAATGCCCCACACCACCCACAACTTCACGCTCACCAACACACACTCCAACAACATCACACACACAGCCCAACACCACCCTCACCCTCACGCTCACCCCCACACACTGCACTAACCTCACAAACACTGCCCCACGCGACACCCACCGTCACACTCACCCCCACACACTCCACGACCATCACACACACTGCCCGTCTCCACTCTCACCATGACGCTCACCCCCCCAACACTGCACTAACCTCACAAACACTGCCCCACGCGACACCCACCGTCACACTCACCCCCACACTCTCCACGACTATCACACACACTGCCCGTCTCCACTCTCACCATCACGCTCACCACCACACACTCCACCACCCTCACACTCAATGCCCCACACAAACCACATTATGCTCGCCCCCCACACATTCCACCATCATCAAACACACTGTCCTACGCAACACCCACCGTCACACTCACCCCCACACACTCCACTACCATCACACACACTGCCCCTCCCCACTCCCACCATCACGCTCAACTCCACACATTCCACCACCATCACACACTGCCCAACACCACCTCCACCGTCATAGCCACCACCACACACCACACCACCATCACACAAACTGCCCCTCAGCACCCTCATCGTCACGCGCACCCCGACACAATCCACCACCCCACAGTCATGCTTACCATCACACACACTGCCCCACAAAATCCCCACTGTCACATTCACCTCCACACACTCCTCCACGTTCGTACACACTGCCCCACTTCACCCTCGCCGTCATGCTCCCGCCAACACATTCCACCACCATCACACTCACTTCCCCACACCACCCTCACCGTCACGCTCACCCCACATACGCCAGCACCCTCACACACACTGCCCCACACCAACATCACCGTCACGCTCACCCTACACACTCCACCACCCTCACACACACTGCCCCACACCACCCCCACTGTCACGCTCACCCTCACACACTCCACCAAAATCACACTCACTGCCCCACAGCACCCTCACCGTCACGCTCACACTCACATACTCCACCACCCTCACACACACTGCCCCAGACAACACTCACCGTCATGCTCACCCACACACATTCTACCACCATTAAACACACGGCACCACACACAAGCACTGCCACACACCACCACAACTCTCACACACACTGCCCCACACCACCGTCACCATTACGCTCACCCCCACACAATCCAGCACGCCCACACACCGCCCCACACCACCCCCACCGTCACGTTCACCCCTCACACTCTACCACCATCACACTCACTGCCTCACACCATCCCTACCGTCACCCTCACCACCACACACTCCACCACCATCACACGCACAGCCCCATACCACCCCAGCTTCATGCTCTCCCCAACACACCACACCACCATCACACAAACTGCCCCTCAGCACCCTCATCGTCACGCGCACCCCGACACAATCCACCACCACACAGTCATGCTCACCATCACACACACTGCCCCACAAGATCCCCACTGTCACACTCACCCCTACACACTCCTCCACGTTCACACACACTGCCCCACACCACCTTCACCGTCACGCACCCGCCCACACTTTCCACCACCATCACACTCACTTCCCCACACCACCTCACCGTCACGCTCACCCCACACACTCCATCACCCTCACACACACTGCCCCACACCACCCCCACTGTCACGCTCACCCTCACACACTCCACCACAATCACACTCACTGCCCCACAGCACCCTCACCGTCACGCTCACACTCACACAATCCACCACCCTCACACACACTGCCCCAGACAACACTCACCGTCATGCTCACCCACACACATTCCATCACCATTACACACACGGCACCACGCACACACACTGCCACACACCAACACAGCCCTCACACACACTGCCCCACACCACCGTCACCGTTACGCTCACCCTCACACAATCCACCATCACACACACTGTCCCACACCACCGTCACCATTACGCTCACCCCCACACAATCCACTATCATCACACACACTGCCGGACACCGTACCCACCATCACACTCACCGCCACACACTCCTCCACGATCACACACACTGCCCCACATTACCACCACCGTCACACTCAACCACACACACTCCACTACCATCACACACACTGCCCCACATCACCCTCACCGTCACTCTCACCCCCACACAACTCCACCACCATCACACACTGTGCAGTACACAACGCTCACCGTCATGCTATAACCCACACACTCCACCACCCTCACACACACTGCTCCACACCACCCTCACCGTCCCACTCAAATACAAACACTCCACCATCCTCAGACACACAGCCCCAAACCACCCTCACCGTCACGGTCACCCCCACGCACTCCACCACAATCACACACACTGCACCACACCACCCCCACCATCACGCTCACCCTCACACACTCCACCGCCCCCAAACACACTGCCCACAACACCCCCACCGTCACGCTCACCACCACACAATCAACCACCATCACACACACGGCCCCACACCACCTTCAACTTCACGCTTACCGCCTCGCACTCCACCACCATCACACACACTGCTTCACAACACACCCACCGTCACGGTCACCCCCACACACTTCAGCACTATCACACACTCTGCCCCACACAACACTCACCGACACTCTCACACCCATTCACTCCACCACCATCACACACACTGCCTCACACCTGTCTGACCGTCAGGATCAAACCCACACACTCCACGACCATCACACTCAATGCCCCACACCAACCTCACCATCACGCTCAGCTCCACATAATGCACCACCCTCTCACACTCAGCCCCATGCCACACTCACTTTCACGCGACCCCACCCACTCCAGCTACATAAAACACACTGCCCCACACAACACTCACCGACACACACCCCCATTCACTCCACCACCATCACACACACTGGCACACACCACCTTCACCGTCATGTTCACTCCCACACACTCCACCACACACACACACTGCCACACACTACCCCCACCCTTACACACACTACCCCACACGACCGTCACGATTACGCTCACCCCGACACAATCCACAACCCATACAAACTGCCCCATACCACCCTCACCGTCACGTTCACCCCTCACACTCCACCACCTACACACACACAGCCCAACTCCACCCCCACCCTAACACGCACTGCCCCACACCACCGTCACCGTTACACTCACCCTCACACAATCCACCATCACACTCACTGCCACACACCACCCACACCATCACACTGACCACCACACGCTCCGCCAACATCACACACACAGCCCCAAACCACCCACACCAACACGGTCACCCCCACACACTCCACCACCATCACACACAAAGCCCCACCCCACCCCCACCGTCACGCTAACCCCCACACACTCCAACACCATCACACACACTGCCCCACACCACCCACACCGTCACACTCACCACCACACACACCTTCTCCCTCACACACACTGCCCCACATAACCCCCACCGTCACGCTCAGCACCACACACTCAACCACCATCACACACACTGCCCCACACCACCCCCACCGTCACGCTCACCCCCACACACTCCAGCATCATCACACACTCTGCCCCACAACACCTCCACTGTCACGCTCACCCCCACACACTACACTACCATCATACACACTGCCCCACTCCACCCTCACCGTCACGCTTTCCCCCACACAACTCAGCACCCTCACACACACTGCCCCACACCACCCTCACCGTCACACTCACCCCCACACACTCCACCGCCATCAGACAGACTGTCCCACACCACCCCCACCGTCACGCTCACCCCACACACTCCACTACCATCACACACACTGCCCCACTCGACCCTCACTGTCACGCTTTCCCCCACACACCCCAGCACCCTCACACACACTGCCCCACTGAACACTCACCGTCACACTCCCCCCACACACTACCACCATCACACACTTGCCCCACACCAACCCCACTTTCACACTCACCCCCACAAATACCACCACACTCACACACACTGCCCCAACCAGCCTCACCGTCACGATCACCTCCACACACTCCACCACCATCACACTCACTTCCCCACACCAGCCTCACCGTCACGATCACCTCCACACACTCCACCACCACCACACACTCAGAACCAAACCACCCACACCATCACGGTTACCAGCATACACTCCACCACCATCACACACACTGCCCCACACTACCCCACTTTCACACTCACCGCCACAAACTCCACCACCATAACACACACTGCCCCAAACCACTGTCACGATCACCTCCACACACTCCACCACGATCACACTCACTGCCCCACACCAGACTCACCGTCACGTTCACCCCCACACACTCCACCATACACACACACACACTGCCACACACTACCTCCACCCTCACACACAATGCCCCATCCCACCGTCACCATTACGCTCATACCCACAAAATCCACCAGCCACACACACCGCGCCACACCACCCTCACCGTCACGTTCACCCCTCACACACCACCACCCACCCACACACACACACACTGCCTCAATCCACCCCCACACTCAAACACACTGCCCCGCACTACCATCACCGTTACGCTCACCCTCATACAATCCACCATCACACACACTGCCACACACCACCCTCACAATCACACTCATACCCACACACTCCACCACCATCACACACACCGCCCCACACCACCCCCACCGTCACATTATCCCCCACACACTCCACCACCATCACACACACTGTCCCATACCACCCCCACCATCACGCTCACCCACATACACTCCACCACCCTCACACACACTGTCCCACACCAGCGTCACTGTTACTCTCGACCTCAAACTATCCACCATCACACACAATGCCACACAGCACCCTCACCATCATGCTAACACACACACACTCCACCACCATCACACACACTGCCGGACACCGCACCCACCGTCACACTCACCGCCACATACTCCTCCACGATCACACACACCGCCCCACATTACCCCCACCGTTACACTCAACCCCACACACTCCACTACCATCATACACACTGCCCCTCACCGCCCTCACCATCACGCTATCCGCCAAACACTCCACTACCATTACACACAGTGGGCCACACCACGCTCACCGTCACACTATACCCCACACACTCCACCATTCTCACACACACTGCTCCGCATTACCCTCATCGTCACACTCACCGCCACACACTCCACCATCTTCACACACACAGCCCCAAAGAACTCTCACCGTCACGGTCACCCCCCAACACTCCACCACCATCACACACACTGCCCCACACCAACCTCACCGTCATGCTCACTGCCACACACTCCAACACCATCACTCACACAATGACCCACACCACCCTCACCATCATGCTCACCCCCACATTCTTCACCACCCACACACAGACTGCCCCACACCACCCCCACCGTCACGCTCATCCCAACTCACTGCACCACCATCACACACACTGCCCCACACCACCCTCACCGTCACGCTCGCCACCACACTCTCAAACACCATCACACATACGGCCCCACACCACCCTCACCGTCACACTCACCGCCTCACACTCGACCACCATCACATACTCTGCTTCACAACACCCCCACCGTCACTCTCACACCCACATACTCCAACGCCATCACACACATTGTCCCACATAACCCCCACTGTCACACCCACCCTACACACTCCACCACCATCACACACACTGTCCCACAACACCCTCACCGTCACGCTCACACCCACACACACCACCTCCATAGCACACACTACCCCACACCAACCTCACCGTCATGCCCACCACCACACACTCCACCAGCATCACGCACATTGCCCCACATCATTCCCACCGTCACGCTCACCACCACACACTCCACCACAATCACACTCACTAACACACACCAACCCCACCATCACGCTTACCGCCATACACTCCAAACATCAACCACACACACTGCCCCACACAACCCTCTCCATCACACTCAACCCCACCCACTCCACTTGCCTCGCACACACTGACCCACACAACCCTCACCGTCATGCTCACCACCACACACTCCTCCACCCTCACATACACTGCTCTACACCACCCTCACGGTCATGCGCACCCCCACAGACTCCACCACCCTCACATACACTGCCCTACACCACCCCCACCATCACACTCATCCCCACACACTCCACCATCATCACACATACAGCCCCAAACCACCCTCACCATCACGGTCACCCCCATACACTCCACCACCATCACACACACTGCCCCATACTACCCCCACTTTCACACTCACCCCCACAAATTCCACCACCATCACACACACTGCCCCAAACCAGTCTCACTGTCACGATCACCTCCACACACTCCACCATGATCACACTCACTGCCCCACACCACCTTCACCGTCACGCTCACAACACACACTCCACCAACCACACACAGTGCTCCACACCACCCTCGCCATCACATTTTTCCCCACACACCCCAGCACCCTCACACCCCAGCACACTGCCCCATTCAACACTCACCGTCGCATCCCCCCACACACTCTACCACCATCACACACTGCCCCACACCACCCCCACTTTCACACTCACCCCCACAAATTCCAACACACTCACACACACTGCCCCAAACCAGCCTCACCGTCACGCTGACCACCACAAACTCCACCACCCTCACACACACTGCTCCACACCACCCTCACCATCACGGTCAGCACCATACACTCCACCACCATCACACACACTGCCACACACCACTCTCACCGTCACGTTCACCCCCATAAACTCCATCACCATCACACACACTGCCCCACACTAGCCCCTCTTTCACACTCACCACCACAAACTCCACCACCATAACACACACTGCCCCAAACCAGTCTCACTGTCACGATCACCTCCACACACTCCACCACCATCACACTCACTGCCCCACACCACCCACACCGTCACGTTCACCACTCACCGTCCACCACCCACATTCACACTGCCTCACACCACCCCCACCCTCACACACACTGCGCCACACTACCGTCTCACTGTTACGCTCACCCTCACACAATCCACCATCACACACACTGCCACACACCATCCTCACCGTCACGCTCACACCTATACACTCCACCACGATCACACATACCACCCCACACCACCCTCATCGTCACGCTATCCCTCACACACTCCATCACGATCACACACACGGCCCCACACCTCCACACCGTCACGCTCACCCCCACACACGCCACCATTATCACACACACTGTCCCACACCACCGTCACTGTTGCGCTCACTCTCACACTAACCACCATCACACACAATGCCACACAGCACCCACCGTCACACTCACCGCCACACACTCCTCCACGATCACACACACCGCCCCACACTAACCCCACTGTTACACTCAACACCACACACTCCATTACCATCACACACACTCCCCCACACCACCCTCACCGTCATGCTCACTGCCACACACTCGACCACCATCACACGCACAGACCCACACCACCCTCACCGTCACGCTCACCACCACACACAACATCGCCCTCACAAACACTGCACAACACCATCCCCACCGTCACGCTCACCACCACACCCTCAACCACCATCACACACACGGCCCCACACCACCCTCACCGTCCCACTCACCACCTCGCACTCCACCACCATCACACACACTGTCCCACAACACCCCCAATGGTCACTCTCACACCCACATACTCCACCGCCATCACACACAGTGTCCCACACCACCCCCACTGACACGCTCACCCTACACACTCCACCACCATCACACACACTGCCCCACAACACCCTCACCGTCATGCTCACACCCACACACACCACCACCATAGCACACACTACCCCACATCAACCTCATCCTCACGCCCACCACCACACACTCCACCAGCATCACACACACTGCCCCACACCACTCCTACCGTCACACTCACCACCACACACTCCACCACAATCACACTCACTGCTCCACACCACCCCCACCGGCACGCTCACCGCCACACACTCCAACCATCAACCACACACACTGCCCCACACAACCCTCTCCATCACACTCAACACCACCCCCTTCACTTGTCTCGCACACACTGACCCACACAATCCTCACCGTCATGCTCACCACCACACACTCCACCACCCTCACATACACTGCCCTACACCACCCTCATGGGATTGCGCACCACCACACACTCCATCACCCTCACATACACTGCCCTACACCACCCCCACCGTCCATCTCATCCCGACACACTCCATCACCATCACACACACAGCCCCAAACCACCCTAACCATCACGGTCACCTCCGTACTCTCCACCACCATCACACACACTGCCCCACACTACTCTCACTATCACGTTCACCACCATAAACCCCACCACCATAACACACACTGCCTCACACTACCCCCACTTTCACACTTACCCCCACAATCTCCACCACCATCACACACACTGCCCCAAACCAGTCTCACCGTCACGCTCACCACCACACACTCCACCATACACACACAGTGCTCCACACCACTCTCACCGTCACACTCGCACACACACTCCACCACCATCACGCAAACAGCCCCAAACCACCCTCACCATCACAGTCACCCCAGATACTCCACCACCATCACACACACTGCCCTACACCACCCCCACTGTCACGTTCACCACCACACACTTCACCACCATCACACACACTGCCCCACACCTCCCCCACCGTCACGCTCACACCCACACACTCCACCACGCCCAGACACATTGCCCCACACCACCCCCACCGTCACGCTCACCCCCACACACTCCACAACGCTCATAAACACAGCCACACACCACCCACAACGTCACGCTCCAACACCCATACACTCCAACACCCTCACACACACTGACCCACACCACCCCCAGCGTCACGATCACCCCACCCCCACACTCCACAACGCTCATAAACCCAGCTCCACACAACCCACACCTCACGTTCGCACCCACACACTCCATCACCATCACACACAGTGCCCCACCCCACCCTCACCATCACGCTCACTCCCACACACTCTACCTTCATCACACACACTGACACACACCAACCACACGGTCACACTCTCCCCCACAAACACCACCACCGTCACACACATGCCCCACACCACCCCCACTTTCACACTCACCCCCACAAACTCCACCATCAGCACACACACTGCTCCACACCCTCCTCACCATCACGCTCAACCCCACATACTACACAACCCTCACACACTCTGCCCCACGCCACACCCACTTTCACGCATCTCCACCCACTCCAGCACCATATCACACACTGCTCCACAACAACCTCACCGTCACACTCAGCGCCACACACTCAAACACCATCACACACACTGGCCCACACCATCCCAACTGTCGCACTCATCCCCAAAAACTCCATCACCATTACAGACAGCCCCACCCCACCCTCATCATCATGCTCACACCCACACACACCTCCACAATCACACACACCGCCCCACACCACCCTCACCGTCACACTCACACACACACACTCCACCACACATACACACTGCCACACACCACACCCACCCTCACACACAATGCCCCACACAACCGTCACCGTTATGATCACCCTCACACAATCCACTATCACACACAGTGCCCCATACCACGCTCACCGTCACGCTCTACCCCACACGTTCCACCAATCTCACACACACACTGCTCCACACCACCCTCACCATCACACTACCCCCACACACTCCGCCAACATCACACACACAGCTCCAAACACCCTCACAGTCACGATTACCGCCACACACTCCACCACCCTCACACACACTGCCCCACACCACCCTCACCATCACGCTCACCCCACATTCTCCACCACCATGACACAGACTGCCACACACCACCCTCACATTCATGCTCACCACCACACACTCCACCACCATTACACACACGGCCCCACACCACCCCACCGTAACGCTCCCACCCACACACTCCACCACCAGCACACACACTTCCCCACAAAACCGTCACCGTCACGCTCATCTCCATACACTCCACCACCATCACACACACTGCCCCATACCACCATCACAGCCACACACACACCCCACACTCCACCACCCTCACACAAACACTGCCCCACACTTCCCTCACCGTAACCCCCACCCCCACGCAATCTACCACCATCATGCACACGGCCTCACACCACCCTCAATGTCACACTAACCCCCACACACTCCACCATCACACACACTGCCCCACACCAACCCCACCGTCATACTCAACCCTCACACCCCACCACCCACACACACACTGCGCCAAACCACCCTCGCCTCATGCTCACCCCAACACACTCCACCACCATTAAAACACACTGCCACATACCACCTCCACTATCATGCTCACCCCCACACACTCCACCACCATCACACACACTGCCCCACACCACACCCATCATCACGCTCACCCCCACACACTCCACCACCATCACACTGCCCCACACCACAGCCACCATCACGCTCACCCCCACACACTCCACCACCATCACACACAATGCCCATCACCACCCCCACCATCATGCTCACCCCCACACACCCCACCACCATCATACACACTGCCTCACACCACCCTCACCTCACGCTCACCCACACACACTCCACCACCATCACAAACACTGCCCCACATCACCCTCACCATCATGCGCACCCCCACATACTCCACCATTCTCCCACACATTCACCTATCGTTACATTCACTCTCCCGCACAGTCGCTCACCATCACACTCACTCCACCACACAATGCCCCACTCTCATGTGCACTCACCGTGAACTAAACCTCACCATCAAACTCTCAAACACACTCTCCCCCACTGTGTCACTCACTCCTCCACATACACCCCACTCTAATTCTCAGACCCCGTGCCCTCCCCCACCGTCACGCGCTCTCCCCCACACATTACCCCACCATCACGCTCACTCCTTCGACATTCCCCAGCATCACACTCACACGCCCACGCAGTCTCCCACCATCGTACTCCACACACACACCTTAAACTGAGCTGCTGCGTGTAAACACCGACCCAGTTGATCCCCTCGAAATTGCCTTTAACCCCATCCCCATTCTCTTCCCTGAGAAACAGACAGTATGTCCCACACAATGTGTTCTGTTTGTGATATCCTGTTGTACCAGTCTCAGCTACAGCCTATGGTGCCATTCCACCGTTATCCCCTAGTAACGATTCATGCTCTCACACCCACTATATCCCCGAGCAATAGCGTTTGGCCCAAACTCCATACGGTTGCCCTGGCAATGGCCTGACATTTCGTCCCAATCTCTATTCCCTAACATCGGCCTGAAGATCGACAACCCTCTTCTGTTCCCCCAGAACTGAAGATTCGAGGAAGACAGTAACATTGGGAGGTTATGATCGCAAGATGGACAGAGAGTGAATGAGATTGGGGAAGGCAAGGACAGTGAAATTCAGTGGGTAAATGGGAAAAGGAGAGAGAAATAGCAGTGCAGTGTGAGAGTGGGAGGGATATATGGAGGGAGAGGGACAAAGGGTGAAAGGTGAATTCTGTTGAGCGCCAAGTTGGAGTGGGAGACCCAGAAGGGAAAGTAAGGACAGAGGGTGTTAAACCCAGCTCCTGAGGTCAGGGTGCAGTGCCCTCCCCTTCCCTGAGGCCCAGGACTTGGGGCTGAGTCTGTCTCTCTCCAGCTCAGCTTCTCCAACACAAAGACACACAACAACCTCGGTCAGTCTGCTGCTCGGCACGCTTTAATCAACATTTTTATTGTTTACAAATGGAAGTGATGGATACAGTCAGTGGAATGGTGCCTTTTCTCACTGGCCGCTGAGTTGTGAGAAACATTGAAATGTTTCCCTGTCACCCCCCTGTGGGATAGGGATGGACAAACCAGCGCTACCCTCAGTCTGTTACCATAGCAACAGGCTGCTCCATCGCTGAAACACTGAACTGAAATGAGAAAATCCCGGATGGTTTGATTAATGAGGGGATTTGATGGATGGATGGATTTGGGTGAAGGGATATTTCAGCACATTCTTCAGCTGCTGCCTGAACTTCGTCTGGCTCACGGCATAAATCGCGGTGTTTGTGCAGCAACTGAGGAGCTGCAGCATGAAGCCCAATTCCTGCACAAAGCCATCGAGATACACAGACCGATACCCAATATCCGACATCCGTAACCATATAGAATACAGCATGAACGTTGACCATAAGAGGATGAAATTGGCCGAGATCACAAACAGTAAATTGATGGATTTTTTTCGGTTTCTCATTTCAGTGTCAGACTGAGCGGCCCCATTGGTGTGAGCGCGGAGTCTCCTGCGGGCTCTGCTGGTCACTACAATGTGTCTGACGGTGAGAACATTGAGCTGCAGAATCAGGAGAAATGGGACACACGGGGTTAGAATGTGGTGGAGGAACTCGATTGTGACCCAGACAATTGAGTCATATACAGCGGCTGTTACATCACAAAACCAGGGGGCGTTCACCAGCCAATACCGATCCGTGAGAATAAAATACCAGGAAATGTTCTTTAAACAGCTCAGCACAGTCACTGCTCCCAGAAACACAGCCGCCGTTTTCTCACTGCAATATTTACTTTTCAGCTTCTGGCAACAAATGGCGACAAACCGATCAAAGGTGAAAGTGATGGTGAACCAGACAGAGCAGTCAGTGGCTACATAAAGCCGGACGGCGTGGATATTACACACGGGGACGGAGTACAGGAAATAAAACTGTTCCTCAAAAACAATGGGAATGTGTCTCAGGATCAGGTCGAGGAAAATGACCAGGAGATCCGCCGCTGCCATGGCCCCCAGGTAACGTCTGACACATGGAGACAATCCACAATCTTTATAAAGCAGGACGTAGATGGTCACTACGTTAACTGTGAGGAAGGAAAACAAAACCGTTATCCATCAGCCTGGAGGCAAAGGGACCCGTCTGACTGGGAACCCTGTGAGATTTTCAAATGTGTCCCTGTATTCAGGGATTTATTAAAATAATTGGAGCTGGAATAACAAATGGAAATGTCGGAATTACTGACAAAAATGAGACATAACCACAAGAAACCCTCCCTCCCCAAACACACAGAGACACATCCATGTGGACAGATGGTTTCTAGAACATTCCCACACACTCGCGTACTGGAGAGTAGACACAGATCACTCCATCCCAGTTCCTAATACGGAGGGTGGAAACGTTGCTGTCCTGAAGGATTCTCTCCCAGTTTCTTGAACACAAGCAGAGTTTGGGAATTCCTGTAATTTGGTCTAAATTGTGGTCGATCCTGTGTCGTGGAGAAATGCAAACGCAGGGAAAAGGTATTCGCCCCTTTAACTGCCTGAAGGGCCTTCGGAACAGTGTTTCCTTCTCGCTGGAACGGGATCTCTTCCCTCGGGACTTTATCGTTTGTTCAATTCACTGACGTCTGGCCGTTCACAAACAATGTCAGGGACAGAACGTTCCGGGGAATGCCAGTTATAGAATTTTCTGGACAGAACGTTCCGGGGAATGTCAGTTATAGAATGTCGGGGACAGAACGTTCCGGGGAATGACAGTTATAGAATTTTGGGGACAGAACGTTCCGGGGAATGTTAGTTGTAGAATGTTGGGGACGGAACGTTCCGGGGAATGACAGTTATAGAATGTCGGGGACAGAACGTTCCGGGGAATGTCAGTTATAGAATATCGGGGACAGAACGTTCCGGGAAATGTTAGTTATAGAATGTCAGGGACAGAACGTTCCGGGGAATGTCAATTATAGAATTTTGGGTACAGAACGTTCCGGGGAATGGCAGTTGTAGAATGTTGGGGACGGAACGTTCCGGGGAATGTCGGTTATATAATTTTGGGGACAGAACGTTCCGGGGAATGTTAGTTATAGAATGTCGGGGACAGAACGTTCCGGGGAATGGCAGTTGTAGAATGTTGGGGACGGAACGTTCCGGGGAATGAAAGTTATAGAATGTCGGGGTCAGAACGTTCCGGGGAATGGCAGTTGTAGAATGTTGGGGACGGAACGTTCCGGGGAATGACAGTTATAGAATGTCAGGGACAGAACGTTCCGGGGAGTGTCAGTTATAGAATGTTGGGGACAGAACGTTCCGGGGAATGTCAGTTACAGAATGTCGGGGACAGAACGTTCCGGGGAATGTCAGTTATAGAATGTCGGGGACAGAACATTCCGGGGAATGACAGTTATAGAATGTCGGGGACAGAACGTTCCGGGGAACCCCTTGACCTGTCCATCACCTTTCCCCCCTACCCACCCCACCAACATGATGTACTGAGCATGGACACACTGCAACATTAATGGGGTGAGAGACTGAGGGTCCAATCACAGGAATGGGAACTAAAGGCATCGCCCGATCAGCTGAAATCATTAGATATACCACATTCTCAATCCACATCACATCCCCTTGGGGTCCCTCTCATTCAATACTAGCCCAATTCTCCCACCCATCATGGCTGGAAGTACGCACCACCACCCTGGTGCCCCTGGAGATTCCGTGATCCCTGGCACGAGTACCATCTTTAACAAGCCAATGGGCAAATGTTTCAGTTTTCTCCGGTAGGAGCTGTCCTGCACAGTTTACCCCGAGCATGGCAGGTAAGGGAAAATTACACCACAGTTTGTCGACATGGGCACGGAGGTCCTGGTGGATGGGCTAGTACAGAGGGGGGGCCATTCTCTTCCCAGAGGAGGCCGCACCACCAGACCCACCGAGCATGGTCTGAGCTCCCCTCCGAGCTCAGTGCAGTATCTGCGGTCTGAAGAAATATCCAGCAATACAGGACAAGCATCAATATCCTTCCCCGTTCTGTCAGGATAAGGGTCACTGTATGGTCTCTGTTCCCTCACACTCACTGTATATCTGTTATAGCACCAACCCTCGAACAAGACTCGCTGTCTCTCGCTCTCTCTCTCCCTCTCCCCCTCCATCCCTCCCTCCCTCCACTCCCCCCTCCCCCAAACCGCCACACTAATAACACTGCATGCATAAAACACTGTGGACTGACTCCCTCCAGACACCTCACCATGAGCCTGTCCCCCACCTACAGCAGGGCCACCCACTCCCACCCTCACTCCCTCCCTCCCTTCCTCCCATTCCAGGAGAAACAGCCGGGAATAGGACAGAGAGGGCCAAGCCGGGTGGTGGAGTGCCCAATATCCATTCCCTCACCCTCCTCCCCCGCCATGTGGGGAGGACCGTGGTACAAGCCGGAGTGGACCGGGACGCCTCGTGTGGAGATTCTGAAACATCCACGTCCCACCGACCGAGTGAGGAGAAATGTTCAGTGAAGGGCAATTCTCACTTTAAACCCACTGGAAGCTCCGTTTCCCCCCGGCACTACTTAGAAGCCGTGGCCCTGATGCCATCTCCCTTTTGTGTCGAGCTGGTACAAATGGAATCCCCACGGTCTCGGTGGGCAGGAGGGTGGGCTCACATCACATCGTCACCACCACCTCCCAGGAAGGGAGAACGGTGACTCCCTCCCACACCTCCTCCTGTAAACAGCTCAGATACTGAAACTAATCTGTCATTGTTACTGCCCTCCCCACTTGTCATGATATCTACAATAATCTGTGTTCATATACACCCAGGACCCTCTGCTCCCGCACCCCCTTTATAATGGCACAGCCTGTTTTAAACTGTCTTTCATTGTCTTTCCTACCAAAGTGTATCACATCAAACTGCTCTGCATTAATCCCCATCTGCCTTACACCTGAACACTACACCAACGTGTCACTGTCCTGTTACAGTTCCACACTGTCCTCCATAGACTTCAGAGTTCTTTCAGGTTTGATGCCATCTACAAACATTGAGATTGTGATAGCATCACAGTCCCCATGAAACAACTGAAATCCTGCCCCACATACACGAGTGTGAGGAAGTGAAATACTGACATATTCCCACGGACAGAGTCGAATAATGACATGCTGTCAATGGAGCAACAAAAGTCCTGACACACACCAGACGGAGTAAATGAAATATTGACAAAACAAAGAGCAAAAGAAATCCAGAAAGGTCCCACTTATCAATATTCATCAGGGTATAATGTGATGAAGTTGAAAGCATGCATTGTACCTTAAAGAGAGAGGGAATGCTGCTCTGAAGTGAGAGCTGACAAGCACCTGTGGTATGAGAGGATGGCAGACCCAGAAACAGTATATTGCTGTAGAGCTGGAGTCGGGTAATAAGCAGTTTAGAGAAAGAGGGTCCCAGAGTTGTGAATAGTTGATGTAAAATGTTCACTTTCAGAGTGAAAAAATAAATTGATGTTTTTATTTAAACAGTGGAATTTGGCAGATCTCTCACGCATATTTTAACAGTTTACGAGGTGAATTGAGCATTTCTTTATGTTTCATTTAAGTTACCAGATGAGCTTCACGCAGTGTCCTCACCATCCCGTGTGTGTGTATCTGTGTGTGTCTGTGTGGGGCAGGTCTGGAAGTCTCTGTGGTGCTTAAAGTGATGCAATGTCACCCTCTGGTGGCCTCCCCACGCCACTGCACCGGCATTTTCAGAGGGTGAAAACCAACAGGGATTCATTCAGAGAGGGTGAGGGAGAGTGCAGCTGCTCACAGCACCATCCAAACTGATGTCTTATCCATGTGCTGATCTAAATGTCCTTTAAACGTTGTAACTGTCCCTGCTTTCACCACCTCTTCTGGAAGTTCATTCCACACACAAGCCAGCTTCTGTCTAAAATATTTACCTCTCATGACTTTTGTAAATCTTTTTACTTGCACCTTAAAATATCCCTCAGTTTTGAATCCCCACCTCGAGGGAAAAGACATCAGCCATTCAGCTTCTCTGTAACCCGCATTATTTTATAAATGTCTGTAACATCAACCCCTCAATCTCATACTCTCCAGTGAAAAAAGTCCCAGCTGACCCAGCCTATCCTGATAGCTCAATCCCTCCATTCCCAGCAACGTCCAGGTCAATCTCTTCGGAACCCGCTCCAGCTTAACAATATCAAGGTCAGAAAAATCAAAGTGAATAGTTAAGGTGTTTTCTAAGTGTACGGGAAATCCAAAACTAGAGGACATAGGTTTAAGGTGAGAGGGGAAACATTTAAAAGTGACCTAATGGGCAGCTGATTCACCCAGAGGGTGGTGTACTAATGAAATGTGCGGGCAGGATGATCAGACTGGACACAGTATTCCAGAAGAGGTCTCACCAATATTCTGTACAACCTCAACATTGACATCCCAATTCCAATAGGAGATTGGGAGGACTTAAGATGCTGGGGATCAGAGCTTAAAAATGTGTTGCTGGAAAAGCGCAGCAGGTCAGGCAGCATCAAAGTAGAAGGAGAATCGACGTTTCGGACATAAGCCCTTCTTCAGGAATCCCAATTCCAATACTCAAACGTCTGACCAATGTAGACATGTTTGCAAAACACCTTGTTAACCACACAATCTATATGAGATTCAAATTTTAAAGAATTGTACCTGACGGCCTAGGTCTCTGTTATACAACACTGCCAAAGGCTCTACTTTTAATTGTATAGGTCCTGTTGTTGTTTGATTTACTAAATCCAATTCCTCACATTAATCCAAACTAAACTCCATCAGACACCCCTCAGCCCAGTGAGTGATATTACTGTCACCTCCCCTTCCCACTTCAATTTTAAAATGACCATCCCTCTCCAGGAGACCTGCACACTTCGGCCTTGATTTTCACAAAGACCCTGAGCTTGGTTTGCCTTGTGTGGTTAGGGCGAGGAGGGACAGATTGCAGACACAGTCAGTGGGGAGGAGAGGCTGGACAGTAATCAGCGGCCTGGTATCATTTCATGGCTTGAAGAAGACGGCAGTCACACGATAGAGCTGGTTAAGAGTGATCGGTGTTTTGGGGTCAGAAATTAAGGTCTTCCTTCGTCTCTGGTGTTCAGTAATAAATATCTGTTTGAGACCCTTCATTGGGCAGAGTGTGTCTGCAGGATTTCTTTCCCTAACATTTCAGACTACAGATAATAGCAATTAAAGATGTTCATAGTTAATTTCGATAGCACAGCACGCACACTCAATATCCAACAGTTGAGACAAATATTTGTTTAATAATACAAAGTGTTTTGTGCAATTCAGTAACGGTAACCTGATTATAATAAATCCACACCGAGCTTAAAGTGGGCACTAAAATATGACCCAAAATCTGGGTATGGTAGTGTCGTGGGTAGTGTCCTTGCCTCTGAGCCAGAGCTCTGGATTTGATACCAATTCCTGACTTGAGCTGTAGTGTACCTAGCTCTGGACTAGAAGGCCTGGATTCAAGTCCTGCCTGTTGCAGAGGTATGTCCCAGCATGTCAGAACAGGCTGATGAGCAAACACACAGGAGAATAATGTTACAGCTTTGTGCGTATTGCTGAGTGATGCTAGTGTCCCTACCTCCGGGCACAAAGGTCTAGGTGTAAAGCTCACAGATGTATCTCGAGATACATCTGAACAAACTGATTAAAATGGATTTAGAATTGTGACTTGATGGCGAAGGAAGAGTTGTCAGTATTGCATTTCAGAATTTAGGCCCGGGATGACTGAAAGTACAGCCATTCGTGTTGATTGGAGTCACATTTCGCCACAGTAGCGGCTTATAAAAGCAGAATGGTCATGGATAGGGTGAGTAGTCAGGGTTTTTCTTCAGGTTAGGGGCATCCAAAACTAGAGGGCATTGGTGGAAAATGAGAGGAGAAAGGTTTTGATGAGGCCTAAAGGGCACCTTTTCACACAGAGGGTGAGCTGCCAGAGGAAGTGCTGGAGGCTGGTACAACTACAACATGTAAAAGGCATCTGGGTAATGACAGACCTGCCGAGCCTTTCCAGCAATTTCTGTATTGCTTTAAAAATGCATTCATTTTAATACAGGTGTTCTGTTATTCTGTATATAACGCACCCTGAACATCTCGATTAGATTCCAGGCTGTAACTCACTCTAGGGTAGCTGTTATTCTGTATGTAACCCACCCTGACCCCCTCGATTAGATTCCAGGCTGTAAGCCACTCCAGGGTATCTGTTATTTTGCATATTAACCACCCTGAACCCATTGATTTGATTCCACTTCTTGTCATGTTAAGCTCATGTTCCCAACACAATCTAATCTCAATAATGATCAACGTATCACGGGTCCTCCTATCTGCTGGCACTACCACCATTTTAACTTTCTGATGTTTATGAACATGATTAGCTGTAGCATCTGAACAATACTGTTTCAGAATTTCTCATCAATTTACACAGAAACATTCAGCTTTTTCTATTCTGACTGCAAATCACCTTCCAGAATATTCTTTTGCATGTGCCAATGTTTTCAATATAATTCACAAAACACTGACAGCAAAATAGATGACATGATGGGATGTAGCAAACTGTTACACTCAGTACCTTCATGTTGCAATGTAATAATATCCAGTCAGAAACCTGGCCTGAGTCAGGGACAAAACCTCCCTGGGTCTGGAAGTGGGGACTGGGCAGAGAACGGGGTTTTCGCCTGTCACTGAGTTAGTTTGGAAATCTGTGCTGCACATGGACATTTCTCCACATTATATTCAGTTTCTATGTGGGTGTGTGTGTGATGGAGAGAGTTTAACTGAGTTTAACTCTGTGTCTTTGATTAGGGATTCCTTGTCCTTCAATCATTTGAATGCAACACAGAGAGACAGAGACAGAGAGAGAGGGACAGAGAGAGAGAGAGAGGGACAGAGAGACACAGTGAGAGAGAGGGACAGAGAGAGAGGGGCGGTCAGAGAGAGAGGAGGACAGAGGGAGAAGGACAGAGAGACAGAGCGAGAGAGAGGTGGACAGAGAGTGAGAGAGAGGGACAGAGAGAGAGAGTGCGAGGGACAGAGAGCGACAGAGACAGAGAGAGGGACAGAGAGAGATCGAGAGAGGTACACAGTAACGACAGAGTGTGAGAAGGACAGAGATAGAGAGGGGGAAAGAGAGAGGGACAGAGAGAGATCGATACAAGGACAGAGGGAGAGAGAGAGGGACAGAGAGACAGAGAGGGGTACAGAGAGAGAGGGACAGAGACAGAGAGGGACAGAGAGAGAGGGACACAGCGAGAGAGAAAGGGACAGAGAGAGGGAGAAAGGGACAGAGAGTGAGAGGGACAGAAAGAGAGGGACACAGCGAGAGAGAGGGACAGAGATACAGAGAGAGAGGGACAGAGAGACACAGAGAGAGAAGGACAGAGAGAGAGAGACAGAGAGAGGGACAGAGAGAGGGACAGAGAGAGAAAGGAACACAGTGAGAAAGAGGGGGACATAGAAAGAGAGAGAATGGCAGAGAGACACAGACTGAGGGACAGGGAGAGAGAGGGACAGAGACAGAGGGACAGAGAGAGAAAGGGACATAGAGAGAGGGAGGGAGAGGGACCGAGAGACAGAGAGGGAGACAGCGACACAGAGAGGGAGACAGAGAGAGAGAGGGACACAGAGAGGGAGACAGAGATAGAGGGAGGGACAGAGAGAGAGAGAGGGACAGAGATGGAGAGGGACAGAGAGAGGGAGAGAGAGGGACAGAGAGAGAGGGACAGAGAGTGGGGGAGCAGACAGACAGAGAGAGGGACAGCGAGACAGAGAGTGAGAGAGAGAGAGGGACAAAGACGCAGGGAGAGAGGGACACAGAGAGAGAGAGGGACACAGAGAGAGGATAGAGAGACAGAGAGAGGGAAGGAGAGAGGCACACAGAGAGAGAGGGACACAGAGAGGGAGAGAGTGACAGAGAGAGAACGGGACAGCGACAGTGAGAGGGACACAGAGAGAGAGAGAGGGTCACAGAGAGAGAGAAAGGGACAGACAAAGGGAGGGACAGAGAGAGAAAGAAGGCCACAGAGCGAAAGAGGGGCAGAGAGAGAGGGACAGAGACAGAGAGATTGTCACAGAGAGAGAATGGGGACAGAGAGAGAGGGGGGTCACAGAGAGAGAGAGAGAGGGACAGAGAGTGAGATTGTCACGGGGGGGGGGGGTGACAGAAAGAGTGGGGGTCACAGAGAGAGGGGGGGACAGAGAGAGAGAGAGGGTCACAGAAAGAGATGGAAAGAGAGAGAGAGACAGAGAGAGAGGGGCAGAGACAGGGAGAGGGACACAGATAGAGGAACAGAGAAAGGGACAGAGAGAGAGGGGGACAGTGAGAGAGAGAGGGACAGAGACTGAGGGGGACACAGCGAGGGAGAAAGTGACAGAGAGAGGGACACAGAGAGAGTGAGAGAGAGACAGAAAGCGAGAGAGGGACAGAGAGAGAGAGTGACAGAGACAGAGAGAAGGACGCACAGAGTGAGACAGAGAGAGAGTGGGGACAGAGAGACTGAGGGACAGGGAGAGAGGGTGGGAGAGACAGAGAGAGAGGGACAGAGAGAGAGAGGGGGACAGACAGACAGAGAGAGAGACAGAAAGACAGAGATAGAGAGGGCAGACAGAGAGAGAGAGACTGCGGGACAGAGAGAGAGAGAGACAGAGAGACAGAGAGACAGAGAGAGAGAGAGAGAGGGACAGAGAGACAGAGAATGAGAGAGAGGGACAAAGACGCAGGGAGAGAGGGACGCAGAGAGAGAGAGGGACAGAGAGACAGAAGGATAGAGAGACAGAGAGAGGGAAGGAGAGAGGCACACAGAGAGAGAGGGACACAGAGAGGGAGAGAGTGACAGAGAGAGAACGGGACAGCGACAGTGAGAGGGACAGAGAGAGAGAGAAGGACAGAGAGAGAACGGAACAGGGAGAGAGAGAGGGACAGAAAGAGAGAGGGACAGAGAAAGGGAGGGACAGAGAGAGAGAGGGACAGAGAGAGAAAGAGGGTCACAGAGCGAAAGAGGGACCGAGAGAGAGGGACAGAGACAGAGAGATTGTCACAGAGTGAGAATGGGGGACAGAGAGAGAGGGGGGTCAAAGAGAGAGAGAGGGACAGAGAGAGAGGATCACAGAAAGAGATGGAAAGAGAGAGAGGGACAGAGAGCGAGAGGGACAGAGACAGAGAGATTGTCACAGAGAGAGAGGGGGGGGGACAGAGACGCACAGTGAGATAGAGGGACAAGAGAGAGGGGCGGTCAGAGAGAGAGAGGGGGACAGAGAGAGAAGGACAGAGAGACAGAGCGAGAGAGAGAGGGACAGAGATGGACAGAGAGAGAGTGAGAGGGACAGAGAGAGAGACAGAGAGAGGGAGAGAGAGATCGATAGAGGTACACAGAGAAGGACAGAGTGTGAGAAGGACAGAGATGGAGGGGGGATAGAGAGAGGGACAGAGAGAGATTGATACAAGGACAGAGAGAGAGAGGGACAGAGAGACAGAGAGACAGAGAGGGATACGGAGAGAGAGGGACAGAGACAGAGAGGGACAGAGAGAGAGGGACACAGCGAGAGAGGAAGGGACAGAGAGAGGGAGAAAGGGACAGAGAGTGAGAGGGACAGAGAGAGATGGACACGGCAAGAGAGAGAGGGACAGAGAGACAGAGAGAGAGGGACAGAGAGACACAGAGAGAGAAGGACAGAGAGAGAGAGTGACAGAGAGACAGAGAGAGGGACAGAGAGAAAGAGGAACACAGTGAGAGAGAGGGGGACATAGAAAGAGAGAGAGTGACAGAGAGACACAGAGACTGCAGGACAGGGAGAGAGAGGGACAGAGACAGGGACAGAGAGAGAAAGGGACATAGAGAGAGGGAGGGAGAGGGAGAGAGAGACAGAGAGGGAGAGAGGGACACAGAGAGGGAGACAGAGAGAGAGGGACACAGAGAGGGAGACAGAGAGAGAGAGGGATACAGAGAGGGAGAGGGACACAGAGAGAGAGGGAGAGAGAGGGAGAGAGAGGGACAGAGAGACATAGGGACAGAGAGAGACGCACAGAGAGAGAGAGGGACAGAGAGACAGAGTGAGAGAGACAGAAAGAAAGGGAGAGAGGGGGACACAGTGAGAGAGAGGGACAGAGAGACAGAGTGAGAGAGGGACAGAGAGACAGAGAGAGAGAGGGACAGAGAGACATTGGGACAGAGAGAGAGAGGGACAGAGAGAGAGAGGGACAGAGAGAGAGGGACATAGAAAGAGGGACAGAGGGACTGAGAGAGAGGGGTACAGAGAGACTGAGAGAGAGAGAGCGAGATAGTGGCAGAGGGACAGAGAGAGAGGGGCAGAAAGACAGAGAGAGAGGGACAGAGAGACAGCGGGACATAGAGAGAGGTGGGTCAGAGAGACAGAGAGAGGGACACAGAGAGAGCGAGAGTGCGAAAGAGAGAGAGAGGGACAGAGAAACAGAGAAACAGAGAGAGTGGGACAGAAAGACAGAGAGAGAGAGTGGGACAGAGAGAAGAACAGAGAGACAGATGGACAGATAGAGAGAGGGGGACCGAGGGACAGAGAGAGAGGGACACAGAGAACGAGAGAGGGACAGAGAGAGAGGGACAGAGAGACAGAGAGTGCGAGAGGGACAGAAAGATTGAGAGAGAGAGTGGGACAGAGAGAGGGGAACAGAGAGTCAGAGGGACAGAGAGAAAGAGGGACAGAGAGACAGAGAGAGAGAGACAGAGAGAAGGACACAGAGAGAGAGGGACAGAGAGAGATGGACTTAATGATAGAGAGAAGGACAGAGACAGAGAGAGAGAGCGACTTAATGATAGAGAGAAGGACAGAGAGAGATAGAGGGAGGGACACAGAGACAGAGGGACAGAGCGAGAGAGACAGAGAGCGAGAGACACAGAGAGAGAGGGAATGAGAGACAGAGACGGAGAGAGTGTCACACAGAGAGAGGGAGATAGAGAGAGAGGGACAGAGAGACAGAGAGTGAGAGAGAGAGGGACAAAGACGCAGGGAGAGAGAGACACAGAGAGAGAGGGACAGAGAGAGAGGATAGAGAGACAGAGAGAGGGAACGGGGGAGGGACACAGAGAGAAAGGGACACAGAGAGGGAGAGAGTGACAGAGAGAGAACGAGACAGCGACAGTGAGAGGGACACAGAGAGAGAGGGACAGAGAGAGAGGGGGACAGAGAGAAAACGGGACAGGGAGAGAGAGAAGGAGAGGGAGAGAGAGGGAAAGAGAAAAGGAGGGACAGACAGAGAGAGAGGGACAGAGAAAGGGAGGGACAGAGAGAGAAAGAGGGTCACAGAGCGAAAGAGGGACCTAGAGAGAGGGACAGAGACAGAGCGATTGACACAGAGAGAGAATGGGGGACAGAGAGAGAGAGATGGGTCACAGAGAGAGAGAGAGGGACAGAGAGAGAGAGGGACAGAGAGAGAGATTGTCACAGAGAGAGAGAGAGGGACAGAGAGACAGGCGGGTCACAGAGAAAGAGGGACATAGAGAGAGGATCACAGAGAGAGATGGAAAGAGAGAGAGGGGCAGAGACACAGAGAGAGGGACAGAGAGAGATGGACAAAAAGAAAGGGAGAGAGGGGGCACAGTTAGAGAGAGGGACACAGTGAGAGAGAGGGACAGAGAGACAGAGTGAGAGAGGGACAGAGAGACAGGGGGACAGAGAGCGAGAGAGGGAGACAGAGAGAGAGGGACAGAGAGACAGAGGCAGAGAGGGACAGAGAGACATCAGGACAGAGAGACACGCACAGAGAGAGAGAGGGACAGAGGGACAGAGTGAGAGAGGGACAGAGACACAGGAGGACAGAGAGAGAGAGGGACAGAGAGACAGAGAGAGAGAGGGACAGAGAGACATAGGGACAGAGAGACACGTACAAAGAGAGAGAGGGACAGAGAGACAGAGTGAGAGAGGGACAGAGAGACAGGGGGACAGAGAGAGTGCGGGATACAGAGAGAGAGAGACAGAGAGAGAGAGGGACAGAGAGAGAGAGGGACAGAGAAAGAGGGACAGAGGGACTGAGAGAGAGGGGTACAGAGAGACTGAGAGAGAGAGAGAGACAGAGAGAAGGACACAGAGAGAGAGAGGTGCAGTGAGAGAGGGACAGAGAGAGAGGGACTCAATGAAAGAGAGAAGGATAGAGAGAGAGAGGGAGGGACACAGAGACAGAGGGACAGACGAGAGAGACAGAGAGCGAGTGCGCCAGAGAGACAGAGAGAGCGGGACAGAGAGACAGAGGGGGAGAGAGTGTCACACAGAGAGGGAGATAGAGAGAGAGGGACAGAGAAAGAGACGGACAGAGAGGGGGAGAGAGGGACAGAAAGAGAGTGAAACACAGAGAGAGAGGGACAGAGAGACAGAGGGACACAGAGAGGGCGAGAGAGGGACAGAGAGAGAGACAGAGAGAGGGACAGAGTGAGAGGGTGACACGGTGAGAGAGAGAGTGACACAGAGAGAGAGAGGGAGACAGAGAGAGAGGGACAGAGAAATAGAGACGGTCACAGAGAGTGAGAGAGGGACAGAGAGATAGAGGGACAGAGAGAGAGAGTGACACAGAGAGAGACAGAGAGACACAGAGAGACAGAGAGAGGGACAGAGAGAGAGGGACAGAGACACAGAGAGAGGGACAGAGAGAGATGGACAGAGAGACAGAGAGAGGGGGGACACTTTCAGAGAGGGACACAGTGAGAGAGAGGGACAGAGAGACACACAGAGAGAGAGAAAGTCAGAGAGACAGAGACAGAGAGGGACAGAGAGACAGAGAAACAGAGAGAGAAAGAGGGACAGAGAGACAGAGAGAGACAGAGACAGAGAGAAGGACACACAGAGAGAGAGATAGAGAGGGGACATAGAGAGAGAGCGAGGGAGGGACAGACAGAGAGGGACAGAGAGGGACAGAGAGAGCGAGGGACAGACAGTCAGAGAGTGGGACTGAAAAACAGAGAGATAGAGGGACAGAAAGATAGAGACACAGAGAGGGACAGATAGAGAGAGGGACACAGAGGGAGAGATAGAGAGAGGGGGACGGGGGAACAAAGAGACAGAGACAGAGACAGAGAGGGACAGAGAGACACAGTGAGGGAGAAATGGACAGTGAGAGAGGGACACAGAGAGAGGGGGACTTAGGGATAGAGAGAAGGACACAGAGACAGAGGGACACAGAGAGATTATATTAGATTAGATTACTTTCAGTGTGGAAACAGGCCCTTCGGCCCAACAAGTCCACACCGACCCGCTGAAGCGCAACCAACCCATACCCCTACCCCAACATTTACCCCTTACCTAACACTACGGACAATTTAGCATGGCTAATTCACCTGGCCTGCACACCTTTGGACTGTGGGAGGAAACCGGAGCACCCAGAGGAAACCCACGCCGACACGGGGAGAACGTGCAAATTACACACAGCCAGTCACCTGAGGCAGGAATTGAACCCGGGTCTCCAGCGCTGTGTGGCAGCAGTGCTAACCACTGTGCCACCGTGCCACCCAAAGGGATAGAGAGGGATACACATAGAGATGGACAGAGAGAGAGAGAGGGGACCGAGATAGAGAGGGAGGGACACAGCGAGAGAGGGACAGAAAGAGAGAGAAACAGAGAGAGAGAGAGAGAGGGGACAGAGAGAGAGAGAGAGGGGACCGAGATAGAGAGGAAGGGACACAGAGAGAGAGGGACAGAGAGAGAGAGAGAGGGACACTGAGAGAGAGAGGGACACGGAGTGAGAAAGAGGGACAAAGAGACACAGGGAGAGAGGGGGACAGCGAGACAGAGGGACACAGAGAGAGAGGGGGACAGAGAGGGGGGACAGAGAGAGAGGGGGGGACAGAGAGAGAGAGGGACAGAGAGAGAGGGACAGAGAAATAGAGACGGTCACAGAGAGAGAGAGGGACACAGTGAGAGACGGACACAGAGGGTGGACAGAGAGAGAGACAGAGATTAAGAGACAGAGAGAGAGGGACAGTGAGAGAGTGATACAGAGAGAGAGGGACAAAGAGATAGAGGGACACAGAGAGCGCGAGAGAGGGTCAGAGAGACAGAGACAGAGAGAGAGACAGAGACAGGGAGAAGGACACAGAGAGAGAGAGGGGGGACAGAGAGAGCGAGGGAGGGACAGAGAGAGAGGGACAGAGAGGGCAAGAGAGAGAGGTGGACAGAGAGAAAGGGACAGAAACATAGGGACACAGAGAGAGATGGACACAGAGAGAGGGATACAGAGAGTGAGGGACAGAGAGAGGGGGACACACAGAGAGAGGGTCACAGAGAGAGAGGGACAGAGAGAGAGAGGGACAGAGAGACAGAGAGAGAGGGACAGAGAGAGAGAGAGAGAGAGACAAAAGGACATAAAGACACGCACGGAGTGAGATGGACAGAGAGACAGGGGGACAGAGAGAGAGAGAGGGAGACAGAGAGAGAGGGACTGAGAGACAGAGAGAGAGGGACAGAGAGACATAGGGACAGAAAGACACGCAGAGAGAGAGAGGGACAGAGAGAGAGAGGATCACAGAGAGAGAGAGAGGGGCAGAGACACAGAGAGAGGGACAGAGAGAGATGGACAGAAAGAAAGGGAGAGAGGGGGACGCAGTTAGACAGAGGGACACAGTGAGAGAGACGGACAGAGAGACAGAGACAGAGAGGGACAGAGAGACATAGGGACAGAGAGACACGCACAGAGAGAGAGAGCGACAGAGAGACAGAGTGAGAGAGGGACAAAGAGACAGGGGGACAGAGAGATGGAGACAGAGAGAGAGAGGGGGACAGAGAGAGAGGGACAGAGAGAGAGAGGGACAGAGAAAGAGGGACAGAGGGACTGAGAGAGAGTGGTACAGAGAGACTGAGAGAGAGAGCGAGATAGTGGCAGAGGGACAGAGAGAGAGGGGCAGAAAGACAGAGAGAGAGGGACAGAGAGACAGCGGGACATAGAGAGAGGTGGGTCAGAGAGACAGAGAGAGGGACACAGAGAGAGCGAGAGTGCGAAAGAGAGAGAGAGGGACAGAGAAACAGAGAGAGAGAGTGGGGCAGAAAGACAGAGAGAGAGAGTAGGACAGAGAGAAGAACAGAGAGACAGATGGACAGATAGAGAGAGGGGGACCGAGGGGCAGAGAGAGAGGGACACAGAGAACGAGAGTGGGACAGAGAGGGACAGAGAGACAGAGAGTGCGAGGGGGACAGAAAGATTGAGAGAAAGAGTGGGACAGAGAGAGGGGAACAGAGAGTCAGAGGGACAGAGAGAGAGGGACAGAGAAAGAGAGACTTGATGGTAGAGAGAAGGACAGAGAGAGAGAGAGGAAGGGACACAGAGACAGAGGGACAGAGCGAGAGAGACAGAGAGCGAGAGGGCCAGAGAGACAGAGAGAGAGGGACAGAGAGACAGAGAGGGAGAGAGTGTCACACAGAGAGAGGGAGATAGAGAGAGAGGGACAGACAGAGAGACGGACAGAGAGGGGGAGAGAGGGACAGATAGGGAGTGACACAGAGAGAGAGAGAGGGACAGAGAGACAGAGGGACACAGAGAGCGAGAGAGGGGCAGAGAGACAGAGAAACACAGAGAGAGCGAGAGAGGGACAGAGAGAGAGTCAGAGAGAGGGACAGAGTGAGAGTGGGACAGAGTGAGAGAGAGAGGGACACCGAGAGAGACAGAGACAGAGAGAGAGGTACAGAGAAATACAGACGGTCACAGAGAGTGAGAGAGGGACAGAGAGATAGAGGGACAGAGAGAGAGTGACACAGAGAGAGAGGGACAGAGAGACACAGAGAGACAGAGAGAGGGACAGAGAGAGATGGACAGAGAGACAGAGAGAGAGGGGGACACAGTGAGAGAGAGAGGGACACAGTGAGAGAGAGGGACAGAGAGACACAGAGAGAGAGAAGGTCAGAGAGACAGAGACAGAGAGGGCCAGAGAGACAGGGACAGAGAGACACAGAGAAAGAGAGAGGGACAGAGAGACAGAGTAGAAGAGGGACAGAGAGACAGAGAGACAGAGAGAGATAGAGAGATACTGAGAGAGGGACAGAGAGACCGAGAGACAGAGACAGAGAGAAGGACACAGAGAGAGAGGGGGGGGGGGGGTCAGAGAGAGAGCGAGGGAGGGACAGACAGACAGACCGAGAGCGGGACAGAAAGACAGAGAGATAGAGGGACAGAAAGACTGAGACAGAGACAGACAGAGAGACTGAGGGACAGAGAGACTGAGGGACAGAGAGAGGGAGGGGGAACAAAGAGACAGAGAGAGGGGGGCAGAGAGAGAGGGACAGAGACAGAGAGGGACAGAGAGACAGAAACAGAGAGAGAGTGAGAGGGACACAGAGAGGGAGAAATGGACAGAGAGAGGGACAGAAAAATGGGGACACAGAGAGAGAGGGATACAGAGAGTGAGGTTCACAGAGAGAGAGGGAGAGAGAGGGACAGAGAGGGACAGAGAGAGAGGGAGAGAGAGGGAGAGAGGGACATAGAGAGAGGGACAGAGAGTTAGAAGGTCACAGAGAGAGAGGGACACACAGAGAGGGACAGAGAGTGAGAGAGGGACAGAGAGAGAGGGACAGAGAGACAGAGGGACACAGAGGTTGAGAGAGGGACAGAGAGAGAGACAGAGAGAGGGACAGAGAGAGAGGGATAAACAGTGAGAGAGAGAGAGGGCCACAGAGAGAGAGGGAGACGGAGAGAGAGGGACAGAGAAACAGAGACGGTAAAAGAGAGTGAGAGAGGGACAGAGAGAGAGTGACAAAGAGAGAGAGAGGGACAGAGAGACACAGAGAGGGGGATAGAGAGAGATGGACAGAGAGACAGAGAGAGAGGGGGACACAGTGAGAGAGAAAGGGACACAGTGAGAGAGAGGGACAGAAGGAGACAGAGAGTGAGAGGGTCAGAGAGACAGAGACACAGAGGGACAGAGAGACAGAGGGACAGAGAGGGACAGAGAGAGAGAGAGGGATAGAGAGACAGAGGGACAGAGTTAGAGTGAGATACAGAGATACAGAGAGAGGGACAGAGAGACCGAGAGAGAGAGACAGAGAGAAGGACAGAGAGAGAGAGAGGGGGGTCAGAGAGAGAGAGAGAGCGAGGGAGGGACAGACAGAGAGGGACAGAGAGACAGAGGGACAGAGAGAGAGAGAGATAGCGACAGACAGAGAGAGGGGCAGGGAGACCGAGAGACAGCGAGAGAGGGACAGAGAGAGAAGGACAGAGAAAGAGGGACAGAGGGACTGTGAGAGAGTGAGGGACAGAAAGAAAGAGAGAGAGAGTGACAGAGAGACAGCGGGACAGAGTGACGGGGGTGTCTGAGAGACAGAGAGAGTGAGAATGGGACAGAAAGGCAGAGAGAGAGTGGGACAGAGAGAGGGACAGAGAGACAGATGGACAGATAGAGAGAGGGGGACCGAGAGACAGAGAGAGAGAGGGACACAGAGAGCGAGAGAGGGAAAGAGAGAGAGAGAGAGGGACAGAGAGACAAAGAGAGTGAGAGGGACAAAAAGACTGAGAGAGAAAGTGGGACATATAGAGAGGGACAGAGAGACAGAGGGACAGAGAGAAAGAGGGACAGAGAGACAGAGAGAGAGGGACAGAGACAGAGAGAAGGACAGAGAGAGACAGAGACAGAGAGAAGGACAGAGAGAGAGACAGAGAGAAGGACAGAGAGAGAGAGCGAGAGAGGACAGAGAGAGAGCGAGGGAGGGACAGACAGAGAGGGATGGAGAGACAGAGGAACAGAGAGAGAAAGAGGGACAGAGAGACAGAGACAGAGAGAAGGACACACAGAGAGAGAGAGGGGACACAGAGAGAGAGCGAGGGAGGGACAGACAGAGAGGGACAGAGAGAGAGCGAGGGACAGACAGACAGAGAGTGGGACAGAAAAACAGAGAAATAGAGGGACAGAAAGAAGAGACACAGAGAGGGGGACAGAAAGAGAGAGGGAAACAGAAAGAGAGAGAGGGACCAGAGAGAGAGACAGAGAGAGAGGGACGGGGGACAAAGAGACAGAGAGAGGGGGACAGAGAGAGAGGGACAGAGACAGAGAGACACAGAGAGGGAGAAATGGACAGTGAGAGAGGGACAGAAAGAGAGGGACACAGAGAGAGGGACACAGAGAGATGGACTTAGTGATAGAGAGAAGGACACAGAGACAGAGGGACAGAGTGAGAGAGGGACACAGAGAGATTAGATTACTTACAGTGTGGAAACTGGCCCTTTGGCCCAACAAGTCCACACCGACCCGCCGAAGCGCAACCCACCCATACCCCTACCGCTACCCCTTACCTAACACTAGGGACAATTTAGCATAGCCAATTCACCTGGCCTGCACACCTTTGGACTGTGGGAGGAATCCGGAGCACCCGGAGGCAACCCACGCAGACACGGGGAGAACGTGCAAACTCCACACAGTCAGTCACCTGAGGCAGGAATTGAACCCGGGTCTCCAGCGCTGTGTGGCAGCAGTGCTAACCACTGTGCCACCCAAAGGGATAAAGAGAGATACACAGAGAGAGGGACAGAGAGAGAGAGAGAGGGGGACCGAGATAGAGAGGGAGGGACACAGAGAGAGAGGGACAGAAAGAGAGAGGGAAACAGAGATAGAGAGAGAGAGAGGGACAGAGAGAGAGAGGGATGGGGGACAGAGAGAGAGAGAGGGACACAGAGACAGAGGGACACTGAGAGAGCAAGAGAGGGACAGAGAGAGAGACAGAGAGAGAGGGACAGAGAGAGAGGGACACAGTGAGAGAGAGGGACAAAGAGAGAGAGGGACACAGAGAGACCGAGGGACAGAGAGAGAGAGAGAGAGGGACACTGAGAGAGAGAGGGATACGGAGTGAGAGAGAGGGACACAGGGACAGAGAGAGAGAGGGACAGAGAGAGAGAGGGACACTGAGAGAGTGAGGGACACGGAGTGAGAGGGAGGGACAGAGAGACACAGAGAGAGGGACAGAGAGACAGAGGGACACAGAGATAGAGAGGGACAGAGAGGGGGGACAGAGAGAGAGAGGGACAGAGAGAGACGGACAGAGAAATAGAGACGGTCACAGAGAGAGAGGGACACAGAGAGGGGTGGACAGAGAGAGGGAGACAGAGAGAAAAAGGCAGAGAGAGAGGGACAGAGAGAGAGTGACACAGAGAGAGAGGTACAAAGAGACAGAGGGTCACAGAGAGAGCGAGAGAGGGTCAGAGAGACAGAGAGAGAGAGAGACAGAGACAGAGAGAAGGATACACAGAGAGTGAGGGGACAGAGAGAGACAGGGAGAGAGGGGGACAGAGAGAAAGGGACAGAAAAAGAGGGACACAGAGAAAGAGGGACAGAGAGAAAGAGAGGGATACAGCGAGTGAGGGACAGAAAGAGAGGGACAGAGAGAGAGAGGGACACAGAGAGAGGGATACAGGGAGTGAGGGACAGAGAGAGGGGGACACACAGAGAGAGGGTCACAGAGAGAGAGGGACAGAGAGAGAGAGGGGGACAGAGAGACAGAGAGAGAGGGGCAGAGAGAGAGAGACAGAGAGAGGAACAGAGAGAGAGGGGAACAGAGCGAGAGAGACAGAGAGCGAGAGGGAAAGAGAGACAGTGAGAGGGACAGAGAGAGAGGGGGACACAGTGAGAGAGAGTGAGACACAGAGAGAGAGAGACAGAGAGAGGGACAGAGAAATAGAGAAGGTCACAGAGAGAGAGGGGGACAGACAGAGAGAGGGACAAAGAGAGAGAAAGGGACAGAGAAAGGGAGGGACAGAGAAAGAGGGTCACAGAGCGAGAGAGGGGCAGAGAGAGAGGGACAGAGACAGAGAGATTGTCACAGAGAGAGAATGGGGGACAGAGAGAGAGGGGGGTTACAGAGAGAGAGAGGGGGACAGAGAGAGAGAGATTGTCACTGAGAGAGAGGGGGGACAGAAAGAGAGGAGGGTCACAGAGAGAGAGGGGGACAGAGAGAGAGCGGGTCACAGAGAGAGATGGAGAGAGAGAGAGGGACACAGAGAGAGGGGCAGAGACAGGGAGAGGGACACAGAGAGAGGAACAGATAAAGGGACAGAGAGAGAGGGGGACAGGGAGAGTGGGGGTCACAGAGAGAGAGAGAGAGAGAGAGGGACAGAGAGAGAGAGATTTTCACAGAGAGAGGGACACAGAGAGTATGAGAGAGGGACAGAAAGCGAGAGGGGGACAGAGAGAGAGTGACAGAGGCAGATAGAATGACAAACAGAGTGAGACAGAGAGAGAGTGGGGACAGAGAGACTGAGGGACAGAGAGAGGGACAGAGAGAGAGGGTGGGAGAGACAGAGCGAGAGAGGGACAGAGAGAGAGAGAGAGGACAGACAGACAGAGAGATTGACATAAAGACAGAGATAGAGAGGGGCAGAGAGAGAGAGAGAGAGAGACTGCGGGACAGAGAGAGAGAGACAGAGAGACAGAGGGACAGAGAGAGAGGGACAGAGAGACAGACAGTGAGAGAGCGAGTGACAAAGACGCAGGGAGAGAGAGACAGAGAGAGAGAGAAGGACAGAGAGCGTGAGAAGGATAGAGAGACAGAGAGAGGGAACGAGGGAGGGACACAGAGAGAGAGGGACACAGAGAGGGAGAGAGTGACAGAGAGAGAACGAGACAGCGACAGTGAGAGGGACACAGAGAGAGAGGGGGACAGAGAGAGAGGGGGACAGAGAGAAAACGGGACAGGGAGAGAGAGAGGGACAGAGAGAGAGAGGGACAGTGAAGGGGAGGGACAGAGAGAGAGAGGGACAGAGAAAGGGAGAGACCGAGAGAGAAAGAGGGTCACAGAGAGAAAGACGGACCGAGAGAGAGGGACAGAGACAGAGAGATTGTCACAGAGAGAGGGAGAGGGACAGAGAGAGAGGGGGGATCACAGAGAGAGATGGAAAGAGAGAGAGGGACAGAGAGACAGGGGGACAGAGACAGAGAGATTGTCACAGAGAGAGAGAGGCGGGGACCGAGAGACAGGGGGGTCACACAGAGAGAGAAAGAGAGGGACAGAGAGAGAGAGGATCACAGAGAGAGATGGAAAGAGAGAGGGGGGCAGAGACACAGAGAGAGGGACAGAGAGAGATGGACAGAAAGAAAGGGAGAGAGGGGGACACAGTTAGAGAGAGGGACACAGTGAGAGAGAGGGACAGAGAGACAGAGTGAGAGAGGGACAGAGAGACAGGGGGACAGAGAGAGAGAGAGGGAGACAGAGAGAGAGGGACTTAGAGACAGAGACAGAGAGGGATAGAGAGACATAGGGACGGAGAGACACGCACAGAGAGAGAGGGACAGAGAGACAGGGGGACAGAGAGAGAGAGAGAGGGGGAGACCGAGTGAGAGAGGGACAGAGAGACAGAGACAGAGAGGGACAGAGAGACATAGGGACGGAGAGAGACACGCACAGAGAGAGAGGGACAGAGAGACAGAGTGAGAGGGGGACAGAGAGACAGGGGGACAGAGAGAGAGAGGGAGACAGAGAGACAGAGGGAGACAGAGAGAGAGGGACAGAGAGAGAGAGGGACAAAGAAAGAGGGACAGAGGAACTGAGAGAGAGGGGTACAGAGAGACTGAGAGAGAGAGAGCGAGATAGTGGCAGAGGGACAGAGAGAGGGGCAGAAAGACAGAGAGAGAGGGACAGAGAGACAGCGGGACATAGAGAGAGGTGGGTCAGAGAGACAGAGAGAGGGACACACAGAGAGCGAGAGTGCGAAAAAGAGAGAGAGGGACAGAGAAACAGAGAGAGAGAGTGGGACAGAAAGGCAGAGAGGGAGTGTGGGACAGAGAGAAGAACAGAGAGACAGATGGACAGATAGAGAGAGGAGGACCGAGGGACAGAGAGAGAGGGACACAGAGAACGAGAGAGGGACAGAGAGAGAGAGGGACAGAGAGACAGAGAGTGCGAGAGGGTCAGAAAGATTGAGAGAGAGAGTGGGATAGAGAGAGGGGAACAGAGAGTCAGAGGGACAGAGAGAAAGAGGGACAGAGAGACAGACAGAGAGAGAGAGTGACAGAGAAATAGAGACGGTCAGAGAGAGAGAGAGGGACAGAGAGACACAGAGAGACAGAGAGAGGGACAGAGAGAGAGGGACAGAGACACAGAGAGAGGGACAGAGAGAGATGGACAGAGAGAAAGAGAGAGAGGGGGACACAGTGAGAGAGAGGGACACAGTGAGAGAGGGACAGAGAGACACAAAGAGAGAGAAGGTCAGAGAGACAGAGACAGACAGGGACAGAGAGACAGCGGGACAGAGAGAAAGAGAGAGAGAAAGAGTGAGAGAGAGACAGAGTGAGAGAGGGACAGAGAGAGAGGGACAGAGAGAGAAGGACTTCATGATAGAGAGAAGGACAGAGAGAGAGAGAGGGAGGGACACAGAGACAGAGGGACAGAGCGAGAGAGACAGAGAGCGACAGCGCCAGAGAGACAGAGAGAGAGAGGGTCAGAGAGACAGAGAGGGAGAGAGTGTCACACAGAGAGAGGGAGATAGAGAGAGAGGGACAGAGAGATAGACGAACAGAGAGGGGGAGAGAGGGACAGAGAGAGAGTGACACAGAGAGAGAGAGAGGGACAGAGAGACAGAGGGACACAGAGAGCGAGAGAGGGACAGAGAGACAGAGGGACACAGAGAGAGCGAGAGAGGGACAGAGAGAGAGACAGAGAGAGGGACAGAGTGAGACGGGGACAGAGAGATAGAGGGACACAGAGAGAGAGAGTGACACAGAGAGAGAGCGGGGGACAGAGAGACACAGAGAGACGGAGAGAGGGACAGAGAGAGAGGGACAGAGACACAGAGAGAGGGACAGAGAGACAGAGAGAGAGGGGGACACAGTGAGAGAGAGGGACAGAGAGACACAGAGAGAGAGCAGGTCAGAGAGACAGAGGCAGAGAGGGACAGAGAGAAAGAGAGAGAGACAGAGACAGAGAGAAGGACACAGAGAGAGAGAGAGAGAGAGAGAGAGAGAGAGGGGGGACACAGAGAGAGAGCGAGGGAGGGACAGACAGAGAGGGACAGAGAGGGACAAGGAGAGCGAGGGACAGAGAGACAGAGAGTGGGACAGAAAAACAGAGAGATAGAGGGACAGAAAGACAGACACACAGAGAAAGGGACAGATAGAGAGACAGAGAGAGGGGACGGGGTCAAAGAGACTTAGAGAGAGGGACAAGAGAGACACAGAGAGGGAGAAATGGACAGTGAGAGAGGGACAGAAAGAGATAGACACAGAGAGAGGGACAGAGCGAGGGGGACTTAGTGATAGAGAGAAGGACACAGAGACAGAGGCACAGAGAGAGAGGGGAACACAGAGAGATTAGATTAGATTAGATTAGATTAGATTACTTACAGTGTGGAAACAGGCGCTTCGGCCCAACAAGTCCACACCGACCCGCCGAAGCGCAACCCACACATACCCCTACCCCAACATTTACCCCTTACCTAACACTACGGACAATTTAGCATGGCCAATTCACCTGGCCTGCACACCTTTGGACTGTGGGAGGAAACTGGAGCACCCGGAGGAAACCCACGCAGACACGGGGAGAACTCCACACAGTCAGTCACCTGAGGCAGGAATTGAACCCGGGTCTCCAGCGCTGTGTGGCAGCAGTGCTAACCACTGTGCCACCGTGCCACCCAAAGGGATAGAGAGGGATACACAGAGAGAGGGACAGAGAGAGAGGGGGCCGAGATAGAGAGGGAGGGACACAGAGAGAGAGGGACAGAAAGAGAGAGGGAAACAGAGAGAGAGAGAGAGAGAGGGACAGAGAGAGAGAGGGGACAGAGAGAGAGAGGGACACAGAGACAGAGGGACACTGTGAGAGCAAGAGAGGGACAGAGAGAGAGACAGAGAGAGAGGGACAGAGAGAGAGGAACAGAGTGAGAGAGACAGGGACAAAGAGAGAGAGGGACACAGAGAGACAGAGGGACAGAGAGAAAGAGGGGGACACTGAGAGAGAGAGAGAGGGACTCGGAGTGAGAGTGAGGGACAGAGAGAAAGAGAGGGGCACTGAGAGAGAGAGGGACACGGAGTGAGAGAGAGGGACAGAGAGACACAGACAGAGAGGAACAGAGAGACAGAGGGACACAGAGAGAGAAGGGGACAGAGAGGGGGGACAGAGAGTGAAGGACAGAGAAATAGAGACGGTCACAGAGAGAGAGGGACACAGAGAGAGACGGACACAGAGGGTGGACAGAGAGAGAGAGAGACAGAGATTAAGATACAGAGAGAGAGGGACAGAGAGTGACACAGAGAGAGAGGGACAAAGAGACAGAGGGACACAGAGAGAGCGAGAGAGGGTCAGAGAGACTGAGACAGAGATAGAGACAGAGACAGGGAGAAGGACACAGAGAGAGAGAGGGGACAGAGAGAGAGCGAGGGAGGCACAGACAGAGAGGGACAGAGAGGGACAGAGAGACAGGGGAACAGAGAAAGGGACAGAAAAAGAGGGACACAGAGAAAGAGAGACTGAGAGAGAGAGAGCGAGATAGTGGCAGAGGGACAGAGAGAGGGGCAGAAAGACAGAGAGAGAGGGACAGAGAGACAGCGGGACATAGAGAGAGGTGGGTCAGAGAGACAGAGAGAGGGACACACAGAGAGCGAGAGTGCGAAAAAGAGAGAGAGGGACAGAGAAACAGAGAGAGAGAGTGGGACAGAAAGGCAGAGAGGGAGTGTGGGACAGAGAGAAGAACAGAGAGACAGATGGACAGATAGAGAGAGGGGGACCGAGGGACAGAGAGAGAGGGACACAGAGAACGAGAGAGGGACAGAGAGAGAGAGGGACAGAGAGACAGAGAGTGCGAGAGGGTCAGAAAGATTGAGAGAGAGAGTGGGATAGAGAGAGGGGAACAGAGAGTCAGAGGGACAGAGAGAAAGAGGGACAGAGAGACAGACAGAGAGAGAGAGTGACAGAGAAATAGAGACGGTCAGAGAGAGAGAGAGGGACAGAGAGACACAGAGAGACAGAGAGAGGGACAGAGAGAGAGGGACAGAGACACAGAGAGAGGGACAGAGAGAGATGGACAGAGAGAAAGAGAGAGAGGGGGACACAGTGAGAGAGAGGGACACAGTGAGAGAGGGACAGAGAGACACAAAGAGAGAGAAGGTCAGAGAGACAGAGACAGACAGGGACAGAGAGACAGCGGGACAGAGAGAAAGAGAGAGAGAAAGAGTGAGAGAGAGACAGAGTGAGAGAGGGACAGAGAGAGAGGGACAGAGAGAGAAGGACTTCATGATAGAGAGAAGGACAGAGAGAGAGAGAGGGAGGGACACAGAGACAGAGGGACAGAGCGAGAGAGACAGAGAGCGACAGCGCCAGAGAGAGAGAGGGTCAGAGAGACAGAGAGGGAGAGAGTGTCACACAGAGAGAGGGAGATAGAGAGAGAGGGACAGAGAGATAGACGAACAGAGAGGGGGAGAGAGGGACAGAGAGAGAGTGACACAGAGAGAGAGAGAGGGACAGAGAGACAGAGGGACACAGAGAGCGAGAGAGGGACAGAGAGACAGAGGGACACAGAGAGAGCGAGAGAGGGACAGAGAGAGAGACAGAGAGAGGGACAGAGTGAGACGGGGACAGAGAGATAGAGGGACACAGAGAGAGAGAGTGACACAGAGAGAGAGCGGGGGACAGAGAGACACAGAGAGACGGAGAGAGGGACAGAGAGAGAGGGACAGAGACACAGAGAGAGGGACAGAGAGACAGAGAGAGAGGGGGACACAGTGAGAGAGAGGGACAGAGAGACACAGAGAGAGAGCAGGTCAGAGAGACAGAGGCAGAGAGGGACAGAGAGAAAGAGAGAGAGACAGAGACAGAGAGAAGGACACAGAGAGAGAGAGAGAGAGAGAGAGAGAGAGAGAGGGGGGACACAGAGAGAGAGCGAGGGAGGGACAGACAGAGAGGGACAGAGAGGGACAAGGAGAGCGAGGGACAGAGAGACAGAGAGTGGGACAGAAAAACAGAGAGATAGAGGGACAGAAAGACAGACACACAGAGAAAGGGACAGATAGAGAGACAGAGAGAGGGGACGGGGTCAAAGAGACTTAGAGAGAGGGACAAGAGAGACACAGAGAGGGAGAAATGGACAGTGAGAGAGGGACAGAAAGAGATAGACACAGAGAGAGGGACAGAGCGAGGGGGACTTAGTGATAGAGAGAAGGACACAGAGACAGAGGCACAGAGAGAGAGGGGAACACAGAGAGATTAGATTAGATTAGATTACTTACAGTGTGGAAACAGGCCCTTCGGCCCAACAAGTCCACACCGACCCGCCGAAGCGCAACCCACACATACCCCTACCCCAACATTTACCCCTTACCTAACACTACGGACAATTTAGCATGGCCAATTCACCTGGCCTGCACACCTTTGGACTGTGGGAGGAAACTGGAGCACCCGGAGGAAACCCACGCAGACACGGGGAGAACTCCACACAGTCAGTCACCTGAGGCAGGAATTGAACCCGGGTCTCCAGCGCTGTGTGGCAGCAGTGCTAACCACTGTGCCACCGTGCCACCCAAAGGGATAGAGAGGGATACACAGAGAGAGGGACAGAGAGAGAGGGGGCCGAGATAGAGAGGGAGGGACACAGAGAGAGAGGGACAGAAAGAGAGAGGGAAACAGAGAGAGAGAGAGAGAGAGGGACAGAGAGAGAGAGGGGACAGAGAGAGAGAGGGACACAGAGACAGAGGGACACTGTGAGAGCAAGAGAGGGACAGAGAGAGAGACAGAGAGAGAGGGACAGAGAGAGAGGAACAGAGTGAGAGAGACAGGGACAAAGAGAGAGAGGGACACAGAGAGACAGAGGGACAGAGAGAAAGAGGGGGACACTGAGAGAGAGAGAGAGGGACTCGGAGTGAGAGTGAGGGACAGAGAGAAAGAGAGGGGCACTGAGAGAGAGAGGGACACGGAGTGAGAGAGAGGGACAGAGAGACACAGACAGAGAGGAACAGAGAGACAGAGGGACACAGAGAGAGAAGGGGACAGAGAGGGGGGACAGAGAGTGAAGGACAGAGAAATAGAGACGGTCACAGAGAGAGAGGGACACAGAGAGAGACGGACACAGAGGGTGGACAGAGAGAGAGAGAGACAGAGATTAAGATACAGAGAGAGAGGGACAGAGAGTGACACAGAGAGAGAGGGACAAAGAGACAGAGGGACACAGAGAGAGCGAGAGAGGGTCAGAGAGACTGAGACAGAGATAGAGACAGAGACAGGGAGAAGGACACAGAGAGAGAGAGGGGACAGAGAGAGAGCGAGGGAGGCACAGACAGAGAGGGACAGAGAGGGACAGAGAGACAGGGGAACAGAGAAAGGGACAGAAAAAGAGGGACACAGAGAAAGAGAGACAGAGAGAGAGAGAGGGATACAGCGAGAGAGGGACAGAAAGAGAGGGACACAGAGAGAGATGGACACAGAGAGAGGGATACAGAGAGTGAGGGACAGAGAGAGGGGAACACACAGAGAGAGGGTCACAGCGAGAGAGGGACAGAGAGAGAGAGAGAGACAGAGAGACAGAGAGAGGGGGACAGAGAGTGAGGGGGACACAGAGAGAGAGACAGAGAGAGGGACAGAGAAATAGAGACGGTCACAGAGAGAGGGGGATAGAGAGAGAGAGAGAGAGAGAGGGACAAAGAGAGAGAGGGGGACACAGAGAGAGCGAGAGAGGGACAGAGAGAGAGGGACAGAGTGGGCCAGAGAGAGAGAGACAGAGAGAAAAAGACGTAGAGAGAGGGACAGAGAGAGAGTGACACACAGAGCGAGAGAGGGACAGAGAGGCAGAGGGACACAGAGAGAGCGAGAGAGGGACCGATAGAGAGGGACAGAGGGGGACAGAGAGAGAGAGGGACACAGTGAGAGAGAGAGACACACAGAGAGAGGGGCAGAGCGACAGAGAGATAGAGGGGCAGAGAGACAGAGAGACAAAGAAATAGAGTGAGAGAGAGGGGACAGAGAGAGAGGGGAACAGAGAGAGAGGGACACAGTGTGAGAGATAGGGACACAGAGAGGGGGGCAGAGAGTGGGACACACAGAGAGAGGGACAGAGAGAGAGAGTGGGACACAGAGAGAGACGGACAGAGAGATAGAGAGACAGACAGAGAGTGGGACAGACAGAGAGAGGGACAGAGCGACAGAGGGATACAGAGAGCGAGAGAGGGACAGAGAGACAGAGGGACACAGAGAGAGCGAGAGAGGGACAGAGAGAGAGGGACAGAGAGGGACAGAGAGAGGGGGATACAGTGAGAGAGAGGGGGACACAAAGAGAGGGGGAACAGAGAGACACAGAGAGAGGGACAGAGTGAGAGAGAGGGACAGACAGAGAGTGCGTCAGACAGAGCGAGAGAGGGACAGACGGATAGTGGGACAGACAGAGAGAGGGACAGAGAGAGAGGGATACAGTGAGAGAGAGAGGGACAGAGAGACAGAGGGACACAGAGAGCGAGAGAGGGACAGAGAGACAGAGGGACACAGAGAGAGCGAGAGAGGGACAGAGAGAGGGACAGAGTGAGAGGGGGACACAGTGAGAGAGAGAGGGACACAGAGAGAGTGAGACAGAGAGAGAGGAACAGAGAAATAGAGACGGTCACAGAGAGTGAGAGAGGGACAGAGAGATAGAGGGACAGAGAGAGAGAGTGACACAGAGAGAGGGGGGGACAGAGAGACACAGAGAGACAGAGAGAGGGACAGAGAGAGAGGGACAGAGACACAGAGAGAGGGACAGAGAGAGATGGACAGAGAGACAGAGAGAGAGGGGGACACAGTGAGAGAGAGAGAGACACAGTGAGAGAGAGGGACAGAGAGACACAGAGAGAGAGAAGGTCAGAGAGACAGAGACAGAGAGAGACAGATAGACAGAGGAACAGAGAGAAAGAGGGACAGAGAGAAAGAGAGAGAGACAGAGAGAAGGACACACACACACACAGAGAGAGAAAGAGATAGAGAGAGAGGGGACACACAGAGAGAGCGAGGGAGGGACAGACAGAGAGGGACAGAGAGAGCGAGGGACAGACAGACAGAGAATGGGACAGAAAAACAGAGAGATAAAGGGACAGAAAGACAGACACACAGAGAGGGGGACAGATAGAGAGAGGGAAACAGAGAGAGAGAGAGAGGGACACAGAGAGAGAGAGACAGGGAGAGGGGGACAGAGAAAAGAGACAGAGAGAGAGGGGGACAGAGAGAGAGAGGGACAGAGAGACACAGAGAGGGAGAAATGGACAGTGAGAGAGGGACAGAAAGAGAGGGACACAGCGAGGGGGACTTAGTGATAGAGAGAAGGACACAGAGACAGAGGCACAGAGAGAGAGGGGAACACAGAGAGATTAGATTAGATTAGATTAGATTACTTACAGTGTGGAAACAGGCGCTTCAGCCCAACAAGTCCACACCGACCCGCTGAAGCGCAACCCACCCATACCCCTACCCCAACATTTACCCCTTACCTAACACTACGGACAATTTAGCATGGCCAATTCACCTGGCCTGCACACCTTTGGACTGTGGGAGGAAACTGGAGCACCCGGAGGAAACCCACGCAGACACGGGGAGAACTCCACACAGTCAGTCACCTGAGGCAGGAATTGAACCCGGGTCTCCAGCGCTGTGTGGCAGCAGTGCTAACCACTGTGCCACCGTGCCACCCAAAGGGATAGAGAAGGATACACAGAGAGAGGGACAGAGAGAGAGGGGGCCGAGATAGAGAGGGAGGGACACAGAGAGAGAGGGACAGAAAGAGAGAGGGAAACAGAGAGAGAGAGAGAGAGAGGGACAGAGAGAGAGAGGGGACAGAGAGAGAGAGGGACACAGAGACAGAGGGACACTGAGAGAGCAAGAGAGGGACAGAGTGAGAGACAGAGAGAGAGGGACAGAGAGAGAGGAACAGAGTGAGAGAGACAGGGACAAAGAGAGAGAGGGACACAGAGAGACAGAGGGACAGAGAGAAAGAGGGGGACACTGAGAGAGAGAGAGAGGGACTCGGAGTGAGAGAGAGGGACAGAGAGAAAGAGAGGGGCACTGAGAGAGAGAGGGACACGGAGTGAGAGAGAGGGACAGAGAGACACAGACAGAGAGGAACAGAGAGACAGAGGGACACAGAGAGAGAAGGGGACAGAGAGGGGGGACAGAGAGAGAGAGGGACAGAGAGTGAAGGACAGAGAAATAGAGACGGTCACAGAGAGAGAGGGACACAGAGAGAGACGGACACAGAGGGTGGACAGAGAGAGAGAGAGACAGAGATTAAGATACAGAGAGAGAGGGACAGAGAGTGACACAGAGAGAGAGGGACAAAGAGACAGAGGGACACAGAGAGAGCGAGAGAGGGTCAGAGAGACTGAGACAGAGATAGAGACAGAGACAGGGAGAAGGACACAGAGAGAGAGAGGGGACAGAGAGAGAGCGAGGGAGGCACAGACAGAGAGGGATAGAGAGGGACAGAGAGGCAGGGGAACAGAGAAAGGGACAGAAAAAGAGGGACACAGAGAAAGAGAGACAGAGAGAGAGAGAGGGATACAGCGAGAGAGGGACAGAAAGAGAGGGACACAGAGAGAGATGGACACAGAGAGAGGGATACAGAGAGTGAGGGACAGAGAGAGGGGAACACACAGAGAGAGGGTCACAGCGAGAGAGGGACAGAGAGAGAGAGAGAGACAGAGAGACAGAGAGAGGGGGACAGAGAGTGAGGGGGACACAGAGAGAGAGACAGAGAGAGGGACAGAGAAATAGAGACGGTCACAGAGAGAGGGGGATAGAGAGAGAGAGAGAGAGAGAGGGACAAAGAGAGAGAGGGGGACACAGAGAGAGCGAGAGAGGGACAGAGAGAGAGGGACAGAGTGGGCCAGAGAGAGAGAGACAGAGAGAAAAAGACGTAGAGAGAGGGACAGAGAGAGAGTGACACACAGAGCGAGAGAGGGACAGAGAGGCAGAGGGACACAGAGAGAGCGAGAGAGGGACCGATAGAGAGGGACAGAGGGGGACAGAGAGAGAGAGGGACACAGTGAGAGAGAGAGACACACAGAGAGAGGGGCAGAGCGACAGAGAGATAGAGGGGCAGAGAGACAGAGAGACAAAGAAATAGAGTGAGAGAGAGGGGACAGAGAGAGAGGGGAACAGAGAGAGAGGGACACAGTGTGAGAGATAGGGACACAGAGAGGGGGGCAGAGAGTGGGACACACAGAGAGAGGGACAGAGAGAGAGAGTGGGACACAGAGAGAGACGGACAGAGAGATAGAGAGACAGACAGAGAGTGGGACAGACAGAGAGAGGGACAGAGCGACAGAGGGATACAGAGAGCGAGAGAGGGACAGAGAGACAGAGGGACACAGAGAGAGCGAGAGAGGGACAGAGAGAGAGGGACAGAGAGGGACAGAGAGAGGGGGATACAGTGAGAGAGAGGGGGACACAAAGAGAGGGGGAACAGAGAGACACAGAGAGAGGGACAGAGTGAGAGAGAGGGACAGACAGAGAGTGCGTCAGACAGAGCGAGAGAGGGACAGACGGATAGTGGGACAGACAGAGAGAGGGACAGAGAGAGAGGGATACAGTGAGAGAGAGAGAGGGACAGAGAGACAGAGGGACACAGAGAGCGAGAGAGGGACAGAGAGACAGAGGGACACAGAGAGAGCGAGAGAGGGACAGAGAGAGGGACAGAGTGAGAGGGGGACACAGTGAGAGAGAGAGGGACACAGAGAGAGTGAGACAGAGAGAGAGGAACAGAGAAATAGAGACGGTCACAGAGAGTGAGAGAGGGACAGAGAGATAGAGGGACAGAGAGAGAGAGTGACACAGAGAGAGGGGGGGGACAGAGAGACACAGAGAGACAGAGAGAGGGACAGAGAGAGAGGGACAGAGACACAGAGAGAGGGACAGAGAGAGATGGACAGAGAGACAGAGAGAGAGGGGGACACAGTGAGAGAGAGAGAGACACAGTGAGAGAGAGGGACAGAGAGACACAGAGAGAGAGAAGGTCAGAGAGACAGAGACAGAGAGGGACAGATAGACAGAGGAACAGAGAGAAAGAGGGACAGAGAGAAAGAGAGAGAGACAGAGAGAAGGACACACACACACACAGAGAGAAAGAGATAGAGAGAGAGGGGACACAGAGAGAGAGCGAGGGAGGGACAGACAGAGAGGGACAGAGAGGGACAGAGAGAGCGAGGGACAGACAGACAGAGAGTGGGACAGAAAAACAGAGAGATAAAGGGACAGAAAGACAGACACACAGAGAGGGGGACAGATAGAGAGAGGGAAACAGAGAGAGAGAGAGGGGCACAGAGAGAGAGAGACAGGGAGAGGGGGACAGAGAAAAGAGACAGAGAGAGAGGGGGACAGAGAGAGAGAGGGACAGAGAGACACAGAGAGGGAGAAATGGACAGTGAGAGAGGGACAGAAAGAGAGGGACACAGCGAGGGGGACTTAGTGATAGAGAGAAGGACACAGAGACAGAGGCACAGAGAGAGAGGGGAACACAGAGAGATTAGATTAGATTAGATTACTTACAGTGTGGAAACAGGCGCTTCAGCCCAACAAGTCCACACCGACCCGCTGAAGCGCAACCCACCCATACCCCTACCCCAACATTTACCCCTTACCTAACACTGCGGACAATTTAGCATGGCTAATTCACCTGGCCTGCACACCTTTGGACTGTGGGAGGAAACCGGAGCACCCGGAGGAAACCCACGCCGACACGGGGAGAACGTGCAAACTACACAAAGTCAGTCACCTGAGGCAGGAATTGAACCCGGGTCTCCAGCGCTGTGTGGCAGCAATGCTAACCACTGTGCCACCGTGCCACCCAAAGGGATAGAGAGGGATACACAGAGAGAGGGACAGAGAGAGAGAGAGGGGACCGAGATAGAGAGGAAGGGACACACAGAGAGCGGGACAGAAAGAGAGAGGGAAACAGAGAGAGAGAGGGGGACAGAGAGAGAGAGGGGACAGAGAGAGAGAGGGACACAGAGACAGAGGGACACTGAGAGAGCAAGAGAGGGACAGAGAGAGACAGAGAGAGAGGGACAGAGAGAGAGGAACAGAGTGAGAGAGAGGGACAAAGAGAGAGAGGGACACAGAGAGACCGAGGGACAGAGAGAGAGAGGGGGACACTGAGAGAGAGGGGGACTCGGAGTGAGAGAGAGGGACAGAGAGAAAGAGAGAGAGAGGGACACAGAGAGAGAGGGACACTGAGAGAGAGAGAGGGACACGGAGTGAGAGAGAGGGACAGAGAGACACACAGAGAGAGGGACAGGGAGACAGAGGGACACAGAGAGAGAAGGGGACAGAGAGGGGGGACAGAGAGAGAGAGAGGGACAGAGAGTGAAGGACAGAGAAATAGAGACGGTCACAGAGAGAGAGAGGGACACAGAGAGAGACGGACACAGAGGGTGGACAGAGAGAGAGAGAGACAGAGATTAAGATACAGAGAGAGACGGACAGAGAGTGACACAGAAAGAGAGGGTCAAATGAGACAGAGGGACACAGAGAGAGCGAGAGAGAGGGTCAGAGAGACAGAGACAGAGAGAGAGAGACAGAGACAGGGAGAAGGACACAGAGAGAGAGGGGGGACAGAGAGAGAGGGGAACAGAGAAAGGGACAGAAAAAGAGGGACACAGAGAAAGTAGGACAGAGAGAGAGAGAGGGATACAGCGAGAGAGGGACAGAAAGAGAAGGACACAGAGAGAGATGGACACAGAGAGAGGGATACAGAGAGTGAGGGACAGAGAGAGGGGGACACAAAGAGAGAGGGTCACAGTGAGGGAGGGACAGAGTGAGAGAGGGACAGACAGACAGAGAGAGAGGGACAGAGAGAGAGAGAGAGACAGAGAGAGGGACAGAGAGAGAGGGGGACACAGTGAGAGAGAGTGGGACACAGAGAGAGAGAGACAGAGAGAGGGACAGAGAAATATAGACGGTCACAGAGAGAGGGGGACAGAGAGTGAGAGGGACAGAGAGAGAGAGAGGGATACAGAGAGAGCGAGAGAGGGACAGAGAGAGAGGGACAGAGAGGGCCAGAGAGAGAGAAAAATAAACGGAGAGAGAGGGACAGAGAGAGTGACACACAGAGCCAGAGAGGGACAGAGAAGCAGTGGGACACCTAGAGAGCGAGAGAGGGACCGAGAGAGGGACAGAGAGGGACAGAGAGAGAGAGGGACACAGTGAGAGAGAGACACACACACAGAGAGGGACAGAGAGACAGAGATCGAGGGGCAGAGAGACAGAGAGACAGAGAAACAGAGCGAGAGAGAGGGGACAGACAGAGAGAGAGGGGAACAGAGAGAGAGGGACACAGTGTGAGAGATAGGGACACAGAGAGGCGGGGCAGAGAGAGGGACACAGAGAGAGAGGGACAGAGAGAGAGAGGGACACAGAGAGAGACGGACAGAGAGATAGAGAGACAGACAGAGAGTGGGACAGACAGAGAGTGGGACAGAGAGACAGAGGGACACAGAGAGCGAGAGAGGGACAGAGAGACAGAGGGACACAGAGAGAGCGAGAGAGGGACAGAGTGAGAGGGACAGAGAGGGACAGAGAGAGAGAGACAGAGAGAAAAAGACGTAGAGAGAGGGACAGAGAGAGAGTGACACACAGAGCGAGAGAGGGACAGAGAGGCAGAGGGACACAGAGAGAGCGAGAGAGGGACCGATAGAGAGGGACAGAGGGGGACAGAGAGAGAGAGGGACACAGTGAGAGAGAGAGACACACAGAGAGAGGGGCAGAGCGACAGAGAGATAGAGGGGCAGAGAGACAGAGAGACAAAGAAATAGAGTGAGAGAGAGGGGACAGAGAGAGAGGGGAACAGAGAGAGAGGGACACAGTGTGAGAGATAGGGACACAGAGAGGGGGGCAGAGAGTGGGACACACAGAGAGAGGGACAGAGAGAGAGAGTGGGACACAGAGAGAGACGGACAGAGAGATAGAGAGACAGACAGAGAGTGGGACAGACAGAGAGAGGGACAGAGCGACAGAGGGATACAGAGAGCGAGAGAGGGACAGAGAGACAGAGGGACACAGAGAGAGCGAGAGAGGGACAGAGAGAGAGGGACAGAGAGGGACAGAGAGAGGGGGATACAGTGAGAGAGAGGGGGACACAAAGAGAGGGGGAACAGAGAGACACAGAGAGAGGGACAGAGTGAGAGAGAGGGACAGACAGAGAGTGCGTCAGACAGAGCGAGAGAGGGACAGACGGATAGTGGGACAGACAGAGAGAGGGACAGAGAGAGAGGGATACAGTGAGAGAGAGAGGGACAGAGAGACAGAGGGACACAGAGAGCGAGAGAGGGACAGAGAGACAGAGGGACACAGAGAGAGCGAGAGAGGGACAGAGAGAGGGACAGAGTGAGAGGGGGACACAGTGAGAGAGAGAGGGACACAGAGAGAGTGAGACAGAGAGAGAGGAACAGAGAAATAGAGACGGTCACAGAGAGTGAGAGAGGGACAGAGAGATAGAGGGACAGAGAGAGAGAGTGACACAGAGAGAGGGGGGGACAGAGAGACACAGAGAGACAGAGAGAGGGACAGAGAGAGAGGGACAGAGACACAGAGAGAGGGACAGAGAGAGATGGACAGAGAGACAGAGAGAGAGGGGGACACAGTGAGAGAGAGAGAGACACAGTGAGAGAGAGGGACAGAGAGACACAGAGAGAGAGAAGGTCAGAGAGACAGAGACAGAGAGAGACAGATAGACAGAGGAACAGAGAGAAAGAGGGACAGAGAGAAAGAGAGAGAGACAGAGAGAAGGACACACACACACAGAGAGAGAAAGAGATAGAGAGAGAGGGGACACACAGAGAGAGCGAGGGAGGGACAGACAGAGAGGGACAGAGAGAGCGAGGGACAGACAGACAGAGAGTGGGACAGAAAAACAGAGAGATAAAGGGACAGAAAGACAGACACACAGAGAGGGGGACAGATAGAGAGAGGGAAACAGAGAGAGAGAGAGAGGGACACAGAGAGAGAGAGACAGGGAGAGGGGGACAGAGAAAAGAGACAGAGAGAGAGGGGGACAGAGAGAGAGAGGGACAGAGAGACACAGAGAGGGAGAAATGGACAGTGAGAGAGGGACAGAAAGAGAGGGACACAGCGAGGGGGACTTAGTGATAGAGAGAAGGACACAGAGACAGAGGCACAGAGAGAGAGGGGAACACAGAGAGATTAGATTAGATTAGATTAGATTACTTACAGTGTGGAAACAGGCGCTTCAGCCCAACAAGTCCACACCGACCCGCTGAAGCGCAACCCACCCATACCCCTACCCCAACATTTACCCCTTACCTAACACTACGGACAATTTAGCATGGCCAATTCACCTGGCCTGCACACCTTTGGACTGTGGGAGGAAACTGGAGCACCCGGAGGAAACCCACGCAGACACGGGGAGAACTCCACACAGTCAGTCACCTGAGGCAGGAATTGAACCCGGGTCTCCAGCGCTGTGTGGCAGCAGTGCTAACCACTGTGCCACCGTGCCACCCAAAGGGATAGAGAGGGATACACAGAGAGAGGGACAGAGAGAGAGGGGGCCGAGATAGAGAGGGAGGGACACAGAGAGAGAGGGACACTGAGAGAGAGAGAGAGAGAGGGACAGAGAGAGAGAGGGGACAGAGAGAGAGAGGGACACAGAGACAGAGGGACACTGAGAGAGCAAGAGAGGGACAGAGTGAGAGACAGAGAGAGAGGGACAGAGAGAGAGGAACAGAGTGAGAGAGACAGGGACAAAGAGAGAGAGGGACACAGAGAGACAGAGGGACAGAGAGAAAGAGGGGGACACTGAGAGAGAGAGAGAGGGACTCGGAGTGAGAGAGAGGGACAGAGAGAAAGAGAGGGGCACTGAGAGAGAGAGGGACACGGAGTGAGAGAGAGGGACAGAGAGACACAGACAGAGAGGAACAGAGAGACAGAGGGACACAGAGAGAGAAGGGGACAGAGAGGGGGGACAGAGAGAGAGAGGGACAGAGAGTGAAGGACAGAGAAATAGAGACGGTCACAGAGAGAGAGGGACACAGAGAGAGACGGACACAGAGGGTGGACAGAGAGAGAGAGAGACAGAGATTAAGATACAGAGAGAGAGGGACAGAGAGTGACACAGAGAGAGAGGGACAAAGAGACAGAGGGACACAGAGAGAGCGAGAGAGGGTCAGAGAGACTGAGACAGAGATAGAGACAGAGACAGGGAGAAGGACACAGAGAGAGAGAGGGGACAGAGAGAGAGCGAGGGAGGCACAGACAGAGAGGGATAGAGAGGGACAGAGAGGCAGGGGAACAGAGAAAGGGACAGAAAAAGAGGGACACAGAGAAAGAGAGACAGAGAGAGAGAGAGGGATACAGCGAGAGAGGGACAGAAAGAGAGGGACACAGAGAGAGATGGACACAGAGAGAGGGATACAGAGAGTGAGGGACAGAGAGAGGGGAACACACAGAGAGAGGGTCACAGCGAGAGAGGGACAGAGAGAGAGAGAGAGACAGAGAGACAGAGAGAGGGGGACAGAGAGTGAGGGGGACACAGAGAGAGAGACAGAGAGAGGGACAGAGAAATAGAGACGGTCACAGAGAGAGGGGGATAGAGAGAGAGAGAGAGAGAGAGGGACAAAGAGAGAGAGGGGGACACAGAGAGAGCGAGAGAGGGACAGAGAGAGAGGGACAGAGTGGGCCAGAGAGAGAGAGACAGAGAGAAAAAGACGTAGAGAGAGGGACAGAGAGAGAGTGACACACAGAGCGAGAGAGGGACAGAGAGGCAGAGGGACACAGAGAGAGCGAGAGAGGGACCGATAGAGAGGGACAGAGGGGGACAGAGAGAGAGAGGGACACAGTGAGAGAGAGAGACACACAGAGAGAGGGGCAGAGCGACAGAGAGATAGAGGGGCAGAGAGACAGAGAGACAAAGAAATAGAGTGAGAGAGAGGGGACAGAGAGAGAGGGGAACAGAGAGAGAGGGACACAGTGTGAGAGATAGGGACACAGAGAGGGGGGCAGAGAGTGGGACACACAGAGAGAGGGACAGAGAGAGAGAGTGGGACACAGAGAGAGACGGACAGAGAGATAGAGAGACAGACAGAGAGTGGGACAGACAGAGAGAGGGACAGAGCGACAGAGGGATACAGAGAGCGAGAGAGGGACAGAGAGACAGAGGGACACAGAGAGAGCGAGAGAGGGACAGAGAGAGAGGGACAGAGAGGGACAGAGAGAGGGGGATACAGTGAGAGAGAGGGGGACACAAAGAGAGGGGGAACAGAGAGACACAGAGAGAGGGACAGAGTGAGAGAGAGGGACAGACAGAGAGTGCGTCAGACAGAGCGAGAGAGGGACAGACGGATAGTGGGACAGACAGAGAGAGGGACAGAGAGAGAGGGATACAGTGAGAGAGAGAGAGGGACAGAGAGACAGAGGGACACAGAGAGCGAGAGAGGGACAGAGAGACAGAGGGACACAGAGAGAGCGAGAGAGGGACAGAGAGAGGGACAGAGTGAGAGGGGGACACAGTGAGAGAGAGAGGGACACAGAGAGAGTGAGACAGAGAGAGAGGAACAGAGAAATAGAGACGGTCACAGAGAGTGAGAGAGGGACAGAGAGATAGAGGGACAGAGAGAGAGAGTGACACAGAGAGAGGGGGGGGGACAGAGAGACACAGAGAGACAGAGAGAGGGACAGAGAGAGAGGGACAGAGACACAGAGAGAGGGACAGAGAGAGATGGACAGAGAGACAGAGAGAGAGGGGGACACAGTGAGAGAGAGAGAGACACAGTGAGAGAGAGGGACAGAGAGACACAGAGAGAGAGAAGGTCAGAGAGACAGAGACAGAGAGGGACAGATAGACAGAGGAACAGAGAGAAAGAGGGACAGAGAGAAAGAGAGAGAGACAGAGAGAAGGACACACACACACACAGAGAGAAAGAGATAGAGAGAGAGGGGACACAGAGAGAGAGCGAGGGAGGGACAGACAGAGAGGGACAGAGAGGGACAGAGAGAGCGAGGGACAGACAGACAGAGAGTGGGACAGAAAAACAGAGAGATAAAGGGACAGAAAGACAGACACACAGAGAGGGGGACAGATAGAGAGAGGGAAACAGAGAGAGAGAGAGGGACACAGAGAGAGAGAGACAGGGAGAGGGGGACAGAGAAAAGAGACAGAGAGAGAGGGGGACAGAGAGAGAGAGGGACAGAGAGACACAGAGAGGGAGAAATGGACAGTGAGAGAGGGACAGAAAGAGAGGGACACAGCGAGGGGGACTTAGTGATAGAGAGAAGGACACAGAGACAGAGGCACAGAGAGAGAGGGGAACACAGAGAGATTAGATTAGATTAGATTACTTACAGTGTGGAAACAGGCGCTTCAGCCCAACAAGTCCACACCGACCCGCTGAAGCGCAACCCACCCATACCCCTACCCCAACATTTACCCCTTACCTAACACTGCGGACAATTTAGCATGGCTAATTCACCTGGCCTGCACACCTTTGGACTGTGGGAGGAAACCGGAGCACCCGGAGGAAACCCACGCCGACACGGGGAGAACGTGCAAACTACACAAAGTCAGTCACCTGAGGCAGGAATTGAACCCGGGTCTCCAGCGCTGTGTGGCAGCAATGCTAACCACTGTGCCACCGTGCCACCCAAAGGGATAGAGAGGGATACACAGAGAGAGGGACAGAGAGAGAGAGAGGGGACCGAGATAGAGAGGAAGGGACACACAGAGAGCGGGACAGAAAGAGAGAGGGAAACAGAGAGAGAGAGAGGGACAGAGAGAGAGAGGGGACAGAGAGAGAGAGGGACACAGAGACAGAGGGACACTGAGAGAGCAAGAGAGGGACAGAGAGAGACAGAGAGAGAGGGACAGAGAGAGAGGAACAGAGTGAGAGAGAGGGACAAAGAGAGAGAGGGACACAGAGAGACCGAGGGACAGAGAGAGAGAGGGGGACACTGAGAGAGAGGGGGACTCGGAGTGAGAGAGAGGGACAGAGAGAAAGAGAGAGAGAGGGACACAGAGAGAGAGGGACACTGAGAGAGAGAGAGGGACACGGAGTGAGAGAGAGGGACAGAGAGACACACAGAGAGAGGGACAGGGAGACAGAGGGACACAGAGAGAGAAGGGGACAGAGAGGGGGGACAGAGAGAGAGAGAGGGACAGAGAGTGAAGGACAGAGAAATAGAGACGGTCACAGAGAGAGAGAGGGACACAGAGAGAGACGGACACAGAGGGTGGACAGAGAGAGAGAGAGACAGAGATTAAGATACAGAGAGAGACGGACAGAGAGTGACACAGAAAGAGAGGGTCAAATGAGACAGAGGGACACAGAGAGAGCGAGAGAGAGGGTCAGAGAGACAGAGACAGAGAGAGAGAGACAGAGACAGGGAGAAGGACACAGAGAGAGAGGGGGGACAGAGAGAGAGGGGAACAGAGAAAGGGACAGAAAAAGAGGGACACAGAGAAAGTAGGACAGAGAGAGAGAGAGGGATACAGCGAGAGAGGGACAGAAAGAGAAGGACACAGAGAGAGATGGACACAGAGAGAGGGATACAGAGAGTGAGGGACAGAGAGAGGGGGACACAAAGAGAGAGGGTCACAGTGAGGGAGGGACAGAGTGAGAGAGGGACAGACAGACAGAGAGAGAGGGACAGAGAGAGAGAGAGACAGAGAGAGGGACAGAGAGAGAGGGGGACACAGTGAGAGAGAGTGGGACACAGAGAGAGAGAGACAGAGAGAGGGACAGAGAAATATAGACGGTCACAGAGAGAGGGGGACAGAGAGTGAGAGGGACAGAGAGAGAGAGAGGGATACAGAGAGAGCGAGAGAGGGACAGAGAGAGAGGGACAGAGAGGGCCAGAGAGAGAGAAAAATAAACGGAGAGAGAGGGACAGAGAGAGTGACACACAGAGCCAGAGAGGGACAGAGAAGCAGTGGGACACCTAGAGAGCGAGAGAGGGACCGAGAGAGGGACAGAGAGGGACAGAGAGAGAGAGGGACACAGTGAGAGAGAGACACACACACAGAGAGGGACAGAGAGACAGAGATCGAGGGGCAGAGAGACAGAGAGACAGAGAAACAGAGCGAGAGAGAGGGGACAGACAGAGAGAGAGGGGAACAGAGAGAGAGGGACACAGTGTGAGAGATAGGGACACAGAGAGGCGGGGCAGAGAGAGGGACACAGAGAGAGAGGGACAGAGAGAGAGAGGGACACAGAGAGAGACGGACAGAGAGATAGAGAGACAGACAGAGAGTGGGACAGACAGAGAGTGGGACAGAGAGACAGAGGGACACAGAGAGCGAGAGAGGGACAGAGAGACAGAGGGACACAGAGAGAGCGAGAGAGGGACAGAGTGAGAGGGACAGAGAGGGACAGAGAGAGGGGGATACTGTGAGAGAGAGGGGGACACAAAGAGAGGGGGAACAGAGAGACACAGAGAGAGGGACAGAGTGAGACAGAGGGACAGACAGAGAGTGCGTCAGACAGAGCGAGAGAGGGACAGACGGATAGTGGGACAGACAGAGAGAGGGACAGAGAGAGAGAGGGATACAGGGAGAGAGAGAGGGACACAAAGAGAGACAGGGACAGAGACACACAGAGAGAGGGGCAGAGAGAGAGGGACACAGTGTGAGAGAGAGGGACACAGAGAGAGGGACAGAGAGACACACAGACAGAGGGACAGAGAGACAGAGAGATAGAGGGACAGAGAGAGGGAGGGACAGAGAGAGGGACACCGAGAGAGAGAGGGACAGAGAGAGAGAGAGGGACACAGAGAGAGACGGACAGAGAGGGTGGACAGAGAGAAAGAGACAGAGAGAGATGGACAGAGAGAGAGTGACACAGGGAGAGAGGGACAGAGAGACAGAGGGACACAGAGAGCGAGAGAGGGTCAGAGAGACAGAGAGAGAGAGACAGAGACAGAGAGAAGGACACAGAGAGAGCGGGGGGGGGGGGGCAGAGAGAGAGCGAGGGAGGGACAGACAGAGAGGGACAGTAAGAGAGGGGGTCAGAGAGAAAGGGACAGAAAAAGAGGGACACAGAGAAAGAGGGACACAGAGAGAGAGGGATACAGAGAGTGAGGGACAGAGAGAGAGGGACACTGGGAGAGAGGGACAGAGAGAGGGAGAGGGACACAGAGAGAGGGATACACAGAGAGAAGGACAGAGAGAGAGAGAGGGACAGAGAGAGGGACAGAGAGAGAGGGACAGAGAGGAACAGAGAGAGGGATAGAGACAGAGAGAGAGAGAGACAGAGAGAGGGATACACAGAGGAACAGAAAGAGAGAGGGAAACAGAGAGAGAGAGTGGGACACAGAGAGATAGAGGGACACAGAAAGAGAGGGACACAGAGAGAGAGGGACACAGAGAGAGAAGGCAGAGCAAAGGGGGACAGAAATAGAGGGACACAGAAAGAGAGGGACACAGAGAGAGAGAGGGACATAGAGAGGGACAGAGAGAGAGGGACACAGTGAGAGAGAGGGACAAAGAGAGAGAGGGACGCAGAGACAGAGGGACACAGAGACAGAAGGACACAGAGAGAGCAAGAGAGGGTCAGAGAGAGAGAGGGACACTGAGAGAGAGAGGGACACGGAGAGAGAGAGAGAGAGGGACAGTGAGACATAGAGAGAGAGGGACAGAGAGAGAGAGGGACAGAGAGACACAGCGAGAGAGGGACAGAGATAGAGAGGGACAGATAAACAGAGAGAGGGACAGAGAGAGAGAATGAGGGACACAGAGAGAGACGGACAGAGAGAGAGAGGGACAGAGAAAGCGAGACAGAGAGAAAGAGATGGAGAGAGATGGACAGAGAGAGAGTGACACAGAGAGAGAGGGACAGAGAGTCAGAGGGACACAGAGAGAGCGAGAGAGGGACAGAGAGAGAGAGAGAGAGGGACACAGTGGGAGAGAGAGGGACACAGAGAGAGGGATAGAGAGACACACAGAGAGAGGAACAGAGAGACACAGAGATAGAGGGACAGAGAGAGAGAGAGGGACAGAGAAACAGAGCGGGTGAGAGGGGGACAGAGAGAGGGACAGAGAGAGAGGAACACAGTGAGAGAGGGGGGACAGAGGGAGGGAGACAGAGAGAGAGAGGGACACAGAGAGAGAGGGGGACAGAGACACAGAGAGAGAGAGGGACAGACAGAGAGTGGGACAGACAGAGAGAGGGACAGAGAGAGAGAGGGACACAGTGAGAGAGAGAGGGACACAGAGGGAGTGAGAGGGACAGAGAGACAGAGCTAGAGAGAGTGGGACAGAGAGAGAGGGACACAGTGTGAGAGAGAGGGACACAGAGAGAGGGACAGAGACGCACACAGATAGAGGGACAGAGAGACAGAGAGATAGAGGGACAGAAAGGGAGAGGGATAGAGAAATGGAGCGAGAGAGAGGGTGACAGAGAGAGAGAGGGACAGAGAGAGAGGGACACAGAGAGAGACAGGGGGGACAGAGAGAGGGATACAAAGAGAGAGAGGGACACAGAGAGAGAGGGACACAGAGAGAGACGGACAGAGAGGGTGGACAGAGAGAGAGACAGAGAGAAAGAGACAGAGAGAGAGGGACAGAGAGAGATGGACACACAGAGAGAGAGGGTCAGAGAGACAGAGGGACACAGAGAGCGAGAGAGGGTCAGAGAGACACAGAGAGAGAGAGACAGAGACAGAGAGAAGCACACACAGAGAGAGAGAGGGGACCGAGAGAGAGCGAGGGAGGGACAGACAGAGACAGAGAGAGAGGGGGACAGAAAGAAAGTGACAGAAAGAGAGGGACACAGAGAAAGAGGGACACAGAGAGAGAGGAATACAGAGAGGGAGGGACACAGTGTGTGAGAGAGGGACACAGAGAGAGAGAGGGACAGAGAGACACACAGTGAGAGGGACAGAGAGACAGAGAGATAGAGGGACAGAGAGAGAAAGGGACAGAGATACAGAGCGAGAGAGAGGGGACAGAGAGAGAGAGGGGCAGAGAGAGAGAGGGACACAGTGTGAGAGAGAGGGACACAGAGAAAGCGACAGAAAGACAAACAGAGAGAGGGACAGAGAGACACACAGAGAGGGACAGAGAGACAGAGAGATAGAGGGACAGAGAGAGAGGGACAGAGAAACAGAGCGAGAGAGAGGGGGACAGAGAGAGAGAGAGGGACAGAGAGAGAGGGACACAGAGAGAGAGAGGGACAGAGAGAGAGAGAGGGGGACACAGTGAGAGAGAGAGGGACAGAGACACACACGGTGAGAGGGACAGAGAGACAGAGATGGACAGTGAGAAGAGACAGAGAGAGGGACAGAGAGAGAGGGACAAAGTGAGAGAGAGAGGGAGGGAGAGAGAGAGAGAGAAGGTCAGAGAAACAGAGACAGAGAGGGACAGAGAGACAAAGGGGCGGAGAGAGAGAGGGACAGAGACAGAGACAGAGAGAGAGGGACAGAGAGAGAGAGCGACAGACAAAGAGCGAGTGATGGACTGAGAGACAGACAGAGGAACAGAGAGAGAGAGGACCAGAGAGACAGAGAGAGAGAGACAGAGACAGAGAGAAGGACACAGAGAGAGAGAGAGGACAGAGAGAGCGAGGGAGGGACAGACAGAGAGGGACATAGAGATAGAGGGACACAGAGAGAGAGAGGGACAGAGAGAGGGACAGAGAGGGACAGAGAGAGAGGGACACGGGGGGCAGAGAGACAGAGAGGGAGAGGGACAGAAAGACAGAGAGAGAGGGACAGAGAGACAGCGGGACAGAGAGAGATGGGGTCAGAGAAGAGAGAGAGAGGGACACAGAGAGAGAGAGGGACAGAGAAACAGAAAGATAGAGAGAGGGACAGAAAGACACAGAGAGAGAGAGAGTGGTACAGAGAGAGGGACAGAGAGACAGAGGGACAGATAGAGAGAGGGAGACTCAGAGACAGAGAGAGAGGGACACAGAGATCGAGAGTGACAGAGAGAGAGAGGGACAGAGAGACTGAGAGAGTGGGACAGAGAGAGATGGACAGAGAGACAGAGGGACAGAGAGAGAGAGGACCAGAGAGACAGAGAGAGAGAGACAGAGACAGAGAGAAGGACACAGAGAGAGAGAGAGGACAGAGAGAGCGAGGGAGGGACAGACAGAGAGGGACATAGAGATAGAGGGACACAGAGAGAGAGAGGGACAGAGAGAGGGACAGAGAGGGACAGAGAGAGGGATATAGAGAGAGAGAGAGACAGAGAGAGAGGGATATACAGAGGAACAGAAAGAGAGAGGGAAACAGAGAGAGAGAGTGGGACACAGAGAGATAGAGGGACACAGAAAGAGAGGGACACAGAGAGTGAGGGACAGAGAGAGAGAGAGAAGGCACAGCAAAAGGGGACAGAGATAGAGGGACACAGAAAGAGAGGGACACAGAGAGAGCAAGAGAGGGTCAGAGAGAGAGAGAGGGACACTGAGAGAGAGGGACACGGAGAGAGAGAGATGGACAGTGAGACACGGAGAGAGAGGGACAGAGAGAGAGAGGGACAGAGAGAGAGGGGGACAGAGAGACACAGCGAGAGAGGGACAGAGATAGAGAGGGACAGAGAAACAGAGAGAGGGACAGAGAGAGAGAATGAGGGACACAGAGAGAGACGGACAGAGAGAGAGAGGGACAGAGAGAGAGACAGAGAGAAAGAAACGGAGAGAGAGGGACAGAGAGAGAGTGACACAGAGAGAGAGAGGGACAGAGAGACAGAGGGACACAGAGAGAGCGAGAGAGGGACAGAGAGAGAGAGGGACAGAGAGAGAGAGAGATGGACACAGTGAGAGAGAGAGGGACACAGAGAGAGGAACAGAGAGACAGAGATAGAGGGACAGAGAGAGAGAGCGACAGAGAAACAGAGCGAGAGAGAGGGGGACAGAGAGAGGGACAGAGAGAGAGAGAGGGACACAGTGAGTGAGAGGGACACAGAGGGAGTGAGAGGGACAGAGAGACACAGAGAGAGAGGGACAGAGAGAGAAAGGGACAGAGATACAGAGCTAGAGAGAGTGGGACAGAGAGAGAGGGACACAGTGTGAGAGAGGGACACACAGAGAGGGACAGAGACACACACAGAGAGAGGGACAGAGAGACAGAGAGATGGAGGGACGGAGAGAGAGAGAGAGGGACAGAGAGGGAGAGGGACAGAGAAACGGAGCGAGAGAGAGGGTGACAGAGAGAGAGGGGGACAGAGAGAGAGGGACAGAGATAGAGAGGGGGAACAGAGAGAGGGTTACAGAGAGAGGGACAGAGAGAGAGGGGGACACAGAGAGAGATGGACAGAGAGAGAGACAGAGAGAGAGGGACAGAGAGAGAGGGGCACAGAGAGAGAGAGAGATGGACAGAGAGACAGAGGGACACAGAGAGCGAGAGTGGGTCAGAGAGACACAGAGAGAGAGAGACAGAGACAGAGAGAAGCACACAGAGAGAGAGAGAGGGGACCGAGAGAGAGAGCGAGGGAGGGACGGACAGAGAGAGACAGAGAGAGAGAGGGACAGAGAGAAAGTGACAGAAACAGAGGGACACAGAGAAGGAGGGACACAGAGAGAGAGGGATACAGAGAGGGAGGGACACAGTGTGTGAGAGAGGGACACAGAGAGAGAGAGAGACAGAGAGACACACAGTGAGAGGGACAGAGACAGAGAGATAGAGGGACAGAGAGAGAAAGGGACAGAGATACAGAGCGAGAGAGAGGGGACAGAGAGAGGGGCAGAGAGAGAGAGAGGGACACAGTGTGAGAGAGAGACACACAGAGAGAGGGACAGAGACACACACAGAGAGAGGGACAGAGAGACACACAGAGAGAGGGACAGAGAGAGAGGGACAGAGAAACAGAGCGAGAGAGAGGGGGACAGAGAGAGAGAGGGACAGAGAGTGAGGGACACAGATAGAGAGAGGGATACAGAGAGAGAGAGGGACACAGTGAGAGAGAGAGAGGGACAGAGACACACACGGTGAGAGGGACAGAGAGACAGAGATGGACAGTGAGAAGAGACAGAGAGAGGGACAGAGAGAGGGACAAAGTGAGAGAGAGAGGGAGGGAGAGAGAGAGAAGGTCAGAGAAACAGAGACAGCGAGGGACAGAGAGACAGAGGGACGGAGAGAGAGAGAGAGGGACAGAGACCGAGAGACAGAGAGAGAGAGGAACAGAGAGAGAGAGGGACAGACAAAGAGCGAGAGATGGACTGAGAGACAGACAGAGGAACAGAGAGAGAGCGAGATAGGGGCAGTGGGACAGAGAGAGAGGGACACGGGGGGCAGAGAGACAGAGAGGGAGAGGGACAGAAAGACAGAGAGAGAGGGACAGAGAGACAGCGGGACAGAGAGAGATGGGGTCAGAGAAGAGAGAGGGAGGGACACAGAGAGAGCGAGAGTGCAACAGAGAGAGAGAGAGAGGGACAGAGAAACAGAAAGATAGAGAGAGGGACAGAAAGGCAGAGAGAGAGAGAGTGGGACAGAGAGAGGGACAGAGAGATTGAGGGACAGATAGAGATAGGGGGACCGAGAGACAGAGAGAGGGACACAGAGAGCGAGAGTAACACAGAGAGAGAGAGGGACAGAGAGACAGAGAGTAAGAGAGGGACAGAAAGACTGAGAGAGAGTGGGACAGAGAGAGATGGACAGAGAGACAGAGGGACAGAGAGAGAGAGGACCAGGGAGACAGAGAGAGAGAGAGACAGAGACAGAGAGAAGGACACAGAGAGAGAGAGGACAGAGAGAGAGGGAGGGAGGGACAGACAGAGAGGGACAAAGAGATAGAGGGACACAAACAGAGAGAGGGACAGACAGACAGAGAGAAAGACAGAAATACAGAGAGATAGAGGGACAGAAAGACAGAGACAGAGACAGACAGAGAGACTGAGGGACAGAGAGACTGAGGGACAGAGAGTGGGAGGGGGACAAAGAGACAGAGAGGGGGACAGAGAGAGAGGGACAGAGACAGAGAGGGACGAGAGAGAGAGGGACACAGAGAGAGTGGGACAGAGAGGGGGACACAGAGAGAGAGGGTCACAGAGAGAGAGGGGCAGAGAGAGAGAGACAGAGAGAGAAAGGGACAGGGAGAGATTGAGCGCGAGAGAGACACTGAGATGGACACAGTGAGAGTGACAGACAGACAGAGAGAGAGAGGGACACAGCGAGAGTGACACAGAGAAAGTGCTAGGGACAGAGACAGAGAGACGGACAGAGAGAGAGGGGGACAGAGAAAGAGACACAGAGAGAGAGGGACAGAGATAGAGGGACACAGACAGAGAGAAGGATAGGGACAGAAAGAGATCGAGAGAGGGGAATAGAGAAAGAGAGGGGTGGACAGAGAGAGTTGGACACAGAGAGAGTGACGGACAGAGAGAGAGTGAGGGACACAGAGACAGGGACAGAGAGACCGCGGGGGGAGAGAGAGAGAGAGAGAGACGCAGAGAGAGGGGGACAGAGAGGGGGACTGAGAGACAGAGAGAGAGGGACAGCGAGACAGAGGGACAGGGAGAGAGAGAGGGATAGAGAGAGAAAGAGAGTGAGGGACAGAGAGAGTGAGGGACAGAGAGAGAGAGGGACAGCGAGAGAGGGAAAGGGACACAGAGAGACAGAGGGACAGAGAGAGAGGTACAGAGAGAGAGAGTGTGGGACACAGAGAGAGAGAGGAACACAGAGAGAAAGGGACAGAGAGAGAGGGACAGAGAGATAGAGAGAGATGGACACAGAGAGAGACAGAGGGAGAGAGAAACAGAGAGAAAGTGACGCACAGAGAGAGAGAAGTGCAGAAAGAGAGACAGGGAGGGAGAGAGGGACACAGAGAGAGTGTGGGACACAGAGAGAGAGGGACATAGAGAGAGTGAGGGACACATCGAGAGAGAAAGAGGGACAGAGAGACAGATACAGTGAGGGACAGTGAGAGAGAGATACAGAGAAACAGAGACAGACATACGAAGAGAGAGACAGCGAGATAGTCAGACAGACAGAGACAGAAAGAAAGAGACAGAGGGAGAGAGCACGAGATATACAAGGACAGAGAGAGAGACAGAGAGAAAGTGCGCGCGAATGTGAGAGTGTGCGTGTGCGAATACGAGAGCGAGTGTGAGGGATGAGAGAGAGAGGGCGATTGTGCGAGAGTGTGTGTGGGTGCAAGAAAGAGTGAGTGTGTGTGAGAGTGTGTGTGGCTGCAAGAAAGAGTGAGTGTGTGTGTAAGAGAAAGAGAATGTATGTGTACGAGAGTGTATGTGGTTGCAAGTAAGAGTGAGTGTATGTGTGTAAGAGAAAGTGTGATTGCAAGCGAGTGTGTGTGCATGTGAGAGAGTGTGTGTGTACAAGGGAACGAGAGTGAGTGTGCACGTGAGAGAGAGGGGATGTGTGAGAGAAAGAGTGTCTGCGTGTGGAAGAGTGTGCACGAGAGAATGTGTGTGTGTGCAAGAGAAAGCGTGTGCACGTGTGAGAAAGAGTGTGAGAACATGAGAGTGTGTGTGTCTGAGAGAGAAAGAGAGCGCATGCATGTGAGAGAGTGTGTGCGTGCGAGAGAGTGTCTGCATGTGAGAGGAAGGTTTTGTGTTCACACTTTCTGTGTGAGTGTGTGCCTGAGAGATGGGGTCGAGAGAGAGAGAGAGATTGTGTGTGTGAGAGAGAGTGTGTGTGAGAGAGAGGGGGAAAGACAGTATGAGTCTGCACGAGAGAAATACTGATTGGGCGTGTGAGAAAAAGTGTGTGTGTGTGACAGGAGAGTGTGCTAGAGTGTGTGTGTGTGACTTTGCGAGTGCGTGTGTGAGAGAGACAGAGTTTTGTAGAGAGAGAGTGAGCATGTGAGAGTGAGAATATTTGAGATGGTGAATGTGAGTGTGTGGCTGCGTGTGTCAGAAAGTGTGTGTGAGAGTGTGTGTAAGATTGTGCGTAACTGAGAGAGTATGGAGAAGCGAGTGTGAGAGAGACAGTGTAGAGAGAGAAATGAGAGAGTGCAAGTGTGTATGTGTCTTGTCTGTGTCTGTGTATATCTGTGTGTGTGTCTATGTCTGTCTGTCTGTGTTTGTGTCTGTGTGTGTGTCTCTGTCTGTCTGTCTGGGACTTGTCTCTCTGTGTGTGTGTCTGGTTGTGCGCCTGTGTCTGTGTGTGTGCCTGTGTGTGTGTCTGTGTGTATGTCTGTGTGCGTGTGTCTGTGTGTGCGTGTCTCTGAGTGTGTGTGTCTTTGTGTGTGTCTGTGTGCGTGTCTGTGTGCGTGTGTGCATGCGTGTGTGCGTGTGTGTCTTTGTGTGTGTGTCTGTGTGTGTCTTTGTTTTTGTTCTGTGTGTGTGTCTGTGTGCATGTCTGTGTGTATGGGGGTGGTGGTGGTGGTGAAGGCAGGGGAGCAGAGAGGGTGAAATGTGGGTGTTGAGGGGCAGGCACGTGATCCATGATTTAAATTCACAAACTCTGCCAATATTTTTGAGAAAGGGAAAAGTAATAAAATATTGAAAATCAAGTTAGAAATGGCTGGATGTAGAGCTGAGCAGGGAGGGACAGACAGACAGCCAGAGAGAGAGAGAGACAGAGCGAGAGAGAGAAACACACACGGGGACAGAAAGAGAGAGACAGAGAGAGACAGAGACACAGAGAAGAGAGAGACACAGGGACAGAGAGAGAAAGAGACACACAGAGAGAGACAGAGAGTGGGACACACAGGGACAGAGAGAAAGCGATTCACACACACACACACAGGAACAGAGAGAATAAGACAGAGAGAAAGAGAGTGACAGAGAGACACACACAGAGACAGAGAGAGAGATTAATTATGGGAATCACACATACAGCAGGAAAATCCCAAGAGATCCTCAGCAAATATCTCCCTCTCCATTCCCAGCCCTGTGTGTGTGTGTCTCAGGAAGCCTACCTACAGTCAGGCTCTGAGACGCTAGTGTGGGAGTAATCTTTAATATATTCAAACTACACTGACACAACTAATAAGACCGCAAAAAAAGAGAGTTGTAGCAACTGGGAAAGATGACACTTTGTTGCCCCAGAATTAACATCTCCGTGGGCGGCAAGATCCCACAAGGCTCCTGTCCTGAGAATTAACATGTCAATCAGACAGAGCCCTCCCCAGGGAGCAGACTGACAGACGATGCAACGTGTCAGAGAGGGCAGGGGTGGGGTCCAATAACCCCTCACCCAGAATAAATGTGCGCAAGGAATTGGTCAGATTCATTCACAAACCCTGTTCTCTCTCTGTATGGAGAGTGAGCAGCCCTCCCTGTCTGGTTGTGACAGTGTGTGTGTGTGTGTGTGTGTGTGTGTGTGTGTGTGTGTGTGTGTGTGTGTGTGTGTGTGTGTGTGTGTGTGTGTGTGTGTGTGTGTGTGTGTGTGTGTGTGTGTGTGTGTGTGTGTGTGTGTGTGTGTGTGTGTGTGTGTGCTTAATCATCATTCCAGCCTCTGGTTAATCGCTTTCTAATGATTTGCTTGTATTTTAATGTTGCTGTGAGGTAATGAAATGCATTGGGGGATGGGGGAAGGGAGTGGTGGGATTGTGTTTAAACTGGGATCTTCCTGTGTAATTTTGCGTAACACTGCTCTCCCCCCCCCCCCCCCCAGAACCACCAACAACTCATCTTTTCTCTCTTTTGTCCCGAGGAACTTTTGTTGGGAAAGTAAAGATCCAAAATGCCTGGAGGCCCAGGAAAGCCTTGAACAAGAACAACCTCCAGAGGGCAGGGAGAACAGGCCTGAAGCCTGTTGGCCAGGCTGCAGCCCCTGGGGTGCAGTGAGTGGTGGTCTGTTAATTCCCCCGATATTTCATCTCCTCAGGGGGTGGGGGGTGGGGCGGGTGTGGGAGTCTGGTTTGTCGGGGCCTCTGGTTAACTGGGTCCTGTCAGATCACGGCCTTGTCGGTTTTTAAACGGGTTTGAAGCCTGGGGAATTGTTATACCACACGGTAAGCGTGCGGTTGCCTTTAACACAGTGAGATGAATGGTGAGAATACTTTCTGAAATTTGGGTTATTCAGTGCAAAGGGGAAGAGGTGTTTTCAATAAAGTTTACACCAAGAAGGAAACTTTCCGAGAGAAATGTGAGTGGGAGGTGTAAAGCATCATGAATGGAGAGGCCGAACCACCTGAAGAATCCTGAAGAAGGGCTTATGCCCGAAACGTCGATTCTCATGCTCCTTGGATGCTGCATGACCTGTATCAGAAAGGGAAGACAAGCAGGGAAGAGGATGGAACAGCAATGGCAGAGGTTTCAAGGTGTAATTTAGGAAGCACAATTGAAATTCATGCCTCGCATCTGCTTCTGGTCCCTGAAATAAATGTCCTAAATCTGGGCACACTCTGATGCCCGTTACTTTGTGATTGAATAGTATCCTTGACAGACTTTGTGAACCACGGGTGGCTCATCTTCTGTCGAGTCCTTCTTTTCGAACAGAAACAATAATTTATGAGCAGTATGGGATATCTGCTGGAATGTCTACCCATGTATACCCACTGACCTTCCTCTGGGTGCAATTCCACATCACGACTCAGACCAGATGTGAGACAGAAATCCTCAATTTAGATGTCTGGTTCTTTTCAATCGTTCAGGGGGAACTTCTGCATGTGGCTCAACATATGAACAGCGGAGACTGACTTAATCACACCTCCCAGGTGAAGCAACATTTTGCTTGTACTCTTTCAATCCAGTCTCCTGTCATTGCTGCTCACAATGCAGTCTCCTTTACAGTGGTGAGACTAAACAGAGGCTGCACTGAGGAATATTCCCACTCTGGAGGAATAACCCTGACTTTCTCACTGCTTCCCATTTCAATAACCTTCCTTCCTCTCATGCTGACATTTCGGTCCTGTGCTGCTGCAATGTTCCAATGAAGCACAACCCAAGCTCGAGTAACAGCTCACATTACGCATTGTACCTTACAGCCCGTAGGAGTTAACATTCATTTCCATAACTTCACAGTCTGAACCCATTATGGCTGTTCTTCATTGTTCATACATTCTGCTTCCTGGTTTCCCTATGACCTTGTCTATGTCTTGTTTATATGGCACTCAGTAGAGCGAAGCCATTTCTCCCATTCACACTTTAATATACATCCAATTTACATCTGTTTCTCTTTCACCACAATCAAAAGTCCCTCCTCTGTGACATTGCACTTCCCCATGTTCTGTTTCCCATCATCCCTTGTCCACTTTTGTCAAGGGATTAAAACGTCCTTTTCAATTCTGAACAAGGGTCAATCTGGACTTGATACACTACCTCTGTTTCTCTGTCTTCACAGATGCTGCCAGAACTGCTGAGTTTCTACAGCAATTTCTGGTTTTTAACAGCTTGAAAGACGTGTATCAAAGCTGCTCAAACGCCCTGTCCAATATGGAGCACTGTACACTGGGATGTGAACAATAACGTAAGATGTACAAATTCATTGGCCCCAAAGTTAAACAAGATTGGCATCATTGACACTACAAAGTTCTTAATCAAGGCCATGGAGAGAAACAGAGAGAAACAGTTACAATGTTAAAACCGAAAGTGGCACGATTGGACGGAAAAGGTTCTGATGAATATCAGAATTGGAATCGTTACAGTGTGGAAACAAGCCCTTTGGCTCAACAAGTCCACACCAATCCTGTGAAGACTAAACCAACCAGCCACATTCCCCTATCCTCTATTTACCCCTGACTAATTGACCTAACCTGCACATTCCTGAAAACTATCGGCAGTTTAGCAAGGCCAACAACCTGCACATTTTTGGATTGTGGGAGGGAACCGGAGCACGTGGAAAAAAGAACTGGCAGAGACACAGGAAAATGTGCAAGACAGTTGCCAGAGGATGGAATCGGACCTGGGTCCCCAGCGCAGTGAGGCAGCAATGCTAACCACTGAGCCACGGTGCTGTCCCGGAAAATATTTAGTGGTTTTCAGAAACATGACAAGCAAGTGGTGTGACACCATGGACAGACACTCAGAGGAATGAGAATATTAAAATGGAAGTATTAGCACATCAGTAAACAGGGTAGGTCACGGGGTGATGGGTGACTGGGTCTTGGTGTGAACTGAAGGATAGATCACAGCTGGACAGAAGGAGAATTGCATTCAGTTACAACCTGTAACGTTTTGCCCAGTCTAATCTTTCAGTCTATTATTCCCATTATCGGATCGATGTTTCATTGACGATTGTGGGTGAATATTCCAGGGTCAGAACCACGTGCACCTAAAACTGATGACAATCCATTTAAAGCTATCACACTGACTACTGTACTTAGATTCCAAATAGCAAGACTAATATCTGATAGAGAGGGCAACATGATTACAAAGAAAACATATTCAGATCGAAGCTCTGCAGTCCTGCCACATCCAGTCAGAAATCGATTTGAACCATGGAACAACTGACGAGAGAAAAGGACTCCACAAATATTATTTGAAAACAATGTTCATTGGGATTAGGTCAGCATTTATTGCCCAGAGGAATGTTAAGATTCAATGACATTGTGTGTCTGGAGTTACATGTGGGCCAGAGCAGGTATGGATGCCAGTTTCCTTCGCTAAAGGACATCAGTGAACCAAATCAATTTCTCCCACAATTAGCAATTGATTCATGATCATCATTGAACTCTTAATCCCAAACATTTATTGGATTTGAATTCCATCATGTACTGTAACAGGGTTCGAACATAGGTCACCAGAACATTACTGGGGTTAGCAAGGATTTTTGGATTGTGGGAGGGAACACATCAGCAGCAACACCACTTGGCTATTGCTTTAACATTCTGCGAAAAAATGGAAACTTCCTGCACATCAGTGTAAAAGACAAGGATGCAGTGTATACACCATCCTCAGCCAGAAGTGTTGCTTGGATGGTCCCCACAGAAGCACAGACTTCAAGCAATTCGATTCGCTGCACGTAACATGAATAAACAGCTGAACACAGTAGATGCGACAAAGGGAATGGGCCCTGACACCATTCCTGCAATAGAACTAAAGACTTGTGCTGCACAACAAGCCGTGTCTCTGTGGAAGATGTTTCATTCCAGCTCCAACTCTGACATCTCCCTAGCAAGGTGGAAAATTACACGAAAGTGTCCCGACCCTAAGAGGAGAATAATTATAATCTGACTAATTATCACCCCCTCAGTCCCATGACGAGAATCAAATTGGTGGGAATTCCTTTGACGGAACTGTCGACCAGCACAGAAATAATGTGCACAGTGCTGTGTCCGATAGGCCCCCATGTGGAGACGGTGTTGCTGTGGAAATGTCACTGGATTACTAATTCAGACCAGAATAATGCTCTGGCCGGTGGAAGTTAGAAGCAATTAATAAAATATCTAAAATCTGGTGCCAGTAATATTGACCTTGAAGCGCATGTCCATTGTCAACGTAAATTTCCTTCCCCAATGTACATTCAGGAAGTGAATCTCCCGTGCTTTCCTGGTCGAGCCAAAAAGTGACTCCAGACACACAGACATGTGCTAGACTCTTCAATGGTCTCTGAAGCGGCCATGCAAGGCAGTTATATCAAACTTCTCCGAGGTCTTAATGGATAAAAATGAGATAACACCCGGCACCCGCCTCTGTATCGGAAAAGGGAACAGGAAGTAGAGTCCTGTCGACACTGCAGAGACCTCCTTCCTTGCATCTGAGAGCTTATGACAACAATAACAGAGCTTTCCCACAGACTGCACAGAAACATCGCGAAATGAATGGGCCTTTCAACACATTGATCCTTCTCCAATCTAGATTTTGATTAAAAAACTATTCAATTAACTTTTCCCTAACACTATATACTGTATATCCTTTGAAGTGATCATATATCAGAAAAATATGAAGTGGGAACTTTGGTCCGTCAATTTTGCCCTCCATTCAATATAACAATGGCTGATCCTGTATCTCCACACCAAACTCCTGCTGCAACTTCACCCCTTTAGTGTCTAGAAATCCTTATTTATATTCAGTGCCTCAGTAACCACAGTCATATGTGGGGCACAATTCCCCAGGTTCACCAGTCTGCGAGTGCAGAGATGTATTCTCATCTCAATGCAGAGTGGCTTGTCTGTACCTAATACTATGACTCTTGTTTTAGACGTCCCAGCCAGTGGAATTATCATCCCTGCTGCCAATCTGTTTCACCCTGTCAGAGTTTTAAATATTTCACTGAGATCTCCACCCATTTTCCTAAACTCCATGGAATACAGGCCCAGTCGCCTCAAACTCTGCTCCCACATCAAGCTTGTCATCCCATAGATCAGTTTGGTCATCCTTTACTGCACTCCTTCAATGTCAGTTTTGTGCTTTATTAGGTAAGGAGACCAATACTGCACACGATATTGCACAATGTTCGAGATTGGGGCTCACCAAGGCCCTGTGTAGCTGCAGTAAGACAAACCTGGGCTCAAATCACCCGGAAATGAAGGTCAGCATACTATTTATCTTTCTACCTGCTTTCTGTTGCAGCAGTATTGCTTTCTGTGACTGGTGTACAAGGATATCGAGATCCTTTTCAATGATATATCTCCCTACTTGGTGAGTCTATGTATGCTGGTCAGTGTGCCAATATCAATCCCAGTATTGACTTCTGGCTTCAGAACTCACTGCCCTGCACGGACCTTGGAGTTTGGTGAAGAAGTCAACGAAAGTATACACATAAGTGTCTTCATGCAGCAACTTCTTTACATTAATTCCTTTTGAAATGCTAGCCTGTCCATCTATTTTCCCTACCAAATTGCTCAATGTTACGTCTACCACATTGTTCTTCATCTGCCACGTATTTTACCATTTCATTAACTTGTCTCAATTACCTTGAAACGTTTTTATATCCTCCTCACCCACTCACACCTCAGTTTGGTACCATCAGCAGATTTGGAAAGATTACATTTAATACCCATGAACAAATGTTTGATCTGCTTTCTAAATAGATGGGGCCCAAACATCAATTCCTGGATTATCCCGCTAGTCATTGCTTTCTACTCCAAAGTATATGGAACGGTTTAGGCTGATTCTCTTTTCCCTATCAGTTCTCCTATTCTCAACCCATGCCAGTATATTAGATCTAGCTGTTATGTGCCAGGACAGACCCCCTCAAATCATTTCAAGGAAGTAGCACAGACCCAACTTTTGCTCGTTTACTTAAGCAAGTGTAAGGCGGATATTCCAGGAGTCATGCAGCTGGTTAAATCATTATTTTTAAACAAAACAGAATGTCTTTGCAAGATTACTGAGTGAGACGCAAACAGAAGAGGATACAATACAGAATAACCTAACCGAAAACCCAACAGATTATCCCAATTTAATGTCGGTGTTCCAAGTACTTGATATAATCCCCATCATTCCAGAGATTACAAACCTCTGGGTGCAGAGGTTCCTTCTCAATTCAATCCTAAATCTACTCCCTCTAATATTGAGGTCATTCCGTCTTGTTTTAGCTTCACCTGCCAGTGGAAACATCCTGTCTACTTCTACCGTATATAGTCCCTGCATAATTTTATATGTTTCTATGGGATCATCCCATCATTCTTCTAAATTCCACTTAATATAGTTACAGTCTGCAAAGTAGCACTTCATAAGCCAACCCCCGCACCTATGGAATCACCCGAATAAACCACCTCTGCACCCCCTCCAGTGCCAATATTCCCTTCCTGAAGTAAGGAGATCAAAACTGTATGCAGTACTCCAGGTGTGGCCTCACCAGCACCCTGGACAGCTGCAACATAACCTCCTGCTTATAACCTCAATACCTTTAGCAATGAAGGGCAACATTCCATTTGCTTTCCTCAGTAATTGCTGTACATGCAGACCAAACTTATGTGATTCATGCACATGGACACACAGGTCCCTCTGTATTACAACATGCTGCAATGTTTTACCATTCAAGTAATAATCCTTTTTACTGGCACTCCCAACAAAATGAATGATATTATCTTTATCAACATTGTATTCCATCTGCCAGACCTTTACCCACTCACTCAATGTATCTATGTTAATCCATGAAGTCTCACAGTCCTCTGCATGCTTTGCTACGAAACGTACCTTCGTGTCATCTGCAAACCTTGACACACTAAACGTTCTCTCCAACTCCGAATCATCTATATAAATTGTGAATAATTGTGGCCCCAACACCGATCATAGAGGCACACCACTGGGTATTGATTGACAGCCAGAATATCACTCACACTCAAAATTTGCTTCCTTTTAGTCCAGCAATCCTTTATCTATGCTGATACTTAACCTGTAACACTATGCACCTTTTTCTTATGCAGCAGCTTCTTGTGCGTCAACTTGTTGAAGACCTTTTGGAAATCTAGGTACACCATAGCCACTGGGGCCTGTTGTTCACCTTGCTCGTACTGTCTCCAAATATTTCCGAAAGACTTGTTAAACATGACCTGTTCTTCATGATCACATGATGCATCTGCGCAATGGGACGTTTTCTATCGAAATGCCTTGCGATTTCTTCCTTGATAATACACTCAAGCAGTTTCCCCACTACACAGGAAAAGCTAACTGGTCTATAATTCCCCATACTTTGTTTACCTCACTTTTTAACCAGTGGCGTCACATTTTCTGTTTTCCAATCTGCTGGAACTGCCCTGGAGTTCAGCAAATTTTATCAAATTGCCACAATTGCATTTACTATTTCTCCCGCTATCTCTTCTAGAACCCTGGGATGCATTCCGTCAGGGCGAGAAGACTTGCCTACCCTCAGCTCCGTTAGCTTGCGCAACACTATCTCTTCCATAATAATGAATGTTTCCAAGGTCCTCACCTACCTCTGTCTCTTTGGCAATTACTAGCATGCTATTAGTGTCCTCCACTATGATAACAGATACAAAACACCTGTTCATTGCCTTGACCATTTCGTCATATCCTATAACTAAATGTCCATTCCCATCCTCTCAAGACCAACATGTACTTGAGTCATGCTTTTACATTTTATACATTTATGGTATATACCATCATCTATCTATCTTTATATTCTGTACTTGTTTTTTTTCTCTCTCGTGTTCATTCATACTTTTCTTTATAGCTCATTTTGTGGCGTTCTGTTGACCTTTAATGTTTTCCACAATCTTTTAGGTTTCTGCTGTTCTTGACCAGTTCGCAATCCTTCTCTTTCAATTTGATAGCATCCCGTATTTCCATAGACACAATTGATAGATTACCCATTTTATTAGAGTCTTTCCTTTTCACTGGAATATACTTTTGTCACGGAAATTAAAAATCTCCTTTGAAAATTCTCCACTGATTGTCAACTCTCCCATCATGAAGTATTCGTTTCGAGGAGACTTTCGCCAACTCCTCCCTCATTCTATTGTAGTCTCCCTTGCTGAAGCACAGCAACCTGTTATTGGATTCTATCTTCACACTCTTCATCTATATTCTAAAGTCAACCATACTGTGATCACTCCTTCACTATGATGTGAATAATTATTCTTGTCTCATTGTAAATGACCAGACCTATGATACCTTGCTCCTCATCATGCGTGCTTTTATTTTAGACTTGAAAGCATTCCCAAGTAGTCAAACCCAAAATTTTTGGATTCGCTGCTTTTAAGACATCCATAAAAAATAAAACAAAGCCAGAATAAACTTGTTAAAGGAGTAGCATTGTCACAACACTAGACTCGGGATTTCCTCAAAAATGTTTCTGATAATCCAAGTTCACTGCATCCATTGCTGCGCCATAATTTATTTCCCATTCAGTTTCTCATATATGAGTGGCCTTTAGTAAATCGGCAATGACTTTATCTATGTTCATTACTCTATCATTAATGTAATTTTCAAAGTTCCCTGAAAATGCGTCCTTTCTAATAGACCCTTGTATTGTTCTGATTGCTTTTTTGGTGCTAAGCAGACTCTGTTTCCTTGGTTCCTTTAGAAATACTGGGATTACATTTGCTGCTGTGAAATCTGTGAATTCAGTTCCAGAATCATCAAGCATTTGGAAGAGGATAAACAGAGTATTCATTATTACCTTGGCAACCTCCCTTAGGAATCATCGAGAAGGTTAACAGGTCATGGGGATTTATCAGATTTCAGTCAATATAATTTCTCCAAAACTGTTTATGTACAGATTTCATTCTATTTACTTTTTTTCTCAGCGTACTGAGAAGTGCTTGGAATGTACTATTTGAAACGTTTTCTTTTGTGAAGGCAGAAAAGACGTGGTTGCTTCATAGTCCTGCCATTTTCCTGTTCTCTGGTTTCAGCCTGTAAGGAAGGTACAATGATCTTCTCTAACATTTCACCTTGGTATACCGAATGTTGAGAAGCTTTTACATTTCACTCTTGCTAATGTACGCTTCATAAACCCATCATTAATGTACGCTTCGTAAACCCATCATTTCCTGTCTAAAGCTGCTCAGTGATTGACTTTCAACAGCCATACAATTACAGAAGCATACTCTGTACAGTCAGAATCTACATTCGTCCCACTTTCGTACATCAGGCCCATAGACCTGAGTGTTATGACACTTCAAGTGCTTGTCCACGTACCTTCTAACGGCTGTGCGATGACCCACAAAAACTTCCCTCTCAAAAAGTGCATTCCAGACGCCAACATCCTCTGGTAAAAAAAAAACATCCTGAAATCCTCTCTAAACTTCAAACCCTTCACTTTAAAAGCGTGCTCCTTTGTTCTTGACCCTCCGACGTAAAGGAAACACTGCTGTCTATCCAACCTATCCATGCCCTTCGTAATCTTACCCTTCTGAATGACGTTCCCCTCAGTCTTCTCTGCTCCAAAGTAACCAACCCGAGCTTACCCAGCCTCTCTCCATAGCTGAAATGCTCCATCCCAGGAAACATCCTGGTGAATCTCCTCTGCGCCACATTCAATGCAATCACATCTTTCCTGTAATATGGATCTCTGAACTGCACACAGTATTCCATCTTGGCCTAACCAAAGTGCTTTATAGCTCTTGTAATCTATGCCACGATCAGTAAAGGCTATGCCTGCTGTCACCAATTACCTCTTTACTAATCTATTACCCAGTCCCGTCACATTCCAGGCTGTGTGGAGAAGCACCCTCTAAACTTGCTAGTCTGCTGCCATTTATTGAGTCCTCCACTGTCTGGTTCATTCTTCCAAAGTGCATCACCTCATACTTATCAGGGTTACATTCCATCTGCCATTGATCTGCCCATCTGACCATTCCATGCGCATCCTCCTGTAACGTAAGACCTTCCTCCTCACTGCCAACCACCCGAATAATCTATGTGTCAGACACAAACCGAATTATTACACTCATCCCATACCCCTTCACATTCACATTTATATCATTTATGAATACCACAAATAATATGGGACACAGCACTGAAACACAAACAGTCTTCAACAACCACCTATTTTCTGCAATATTTTCTCGAACACTGATCTGATACTCAAAGGTCTGTAGTTTCTTGGTCAATCTCTACAGCCCTTCCCATAAAGGGTGTTCTCCAGTCCTCGTCACCTTACCTGTCACCAGATTATATTTAAAATTTTTCATCAGCGCCTTTCATCCCTTGTCTCCAACAGCAGCCTGAGATGTAACTGATCTGCACCTCGAGATGTGTCCAATTTTATACCAGCCAAAACTATCAAGCCCTGTACACATCTTAGATCAATCTGCTCAAGAGCTTCTCAGTCCATCTTCTCGAATTCTGTTTCTGCATCCTCCTTCTCCCAAGTAAAACAGACATGAAGCTCTCATAAATCAATATTCATCAGCTTCACAAACAGATTCCCGCCTTGATCTCAGCCCAAGTTTCGTCAGCCGAAAACCTTGCTATCTGAGGGATTAATCTGGAGAATGTCCATTCAGTATATGGGATAAGTATATTTTATTTCGATCAAGATATCTAAATTGTATACAATGCTCTGGGTACTGTCTAGGAGAAAGAGAGGACTGCAGATGCTAGAGATCAGAGCTGAAAAAATATGTTGCTGGAAAAGCACAGCAAGTCAGGCAGCATCCAAGGAGCAGGAGAATCGACGTTTTGGACGTAAGCATTCCTGAAGAAGGGCTCATGCCCGAAACATCGATTTTCCTGCTCCTTGGATGCTGCCTGACCTGCTGCCCTTTTCCAGCAACACATTTTTCAGCTCCAGGTACAGTCTCACTAGTACTCTGTGTAACGAGTGCAGAATGCTTTTACTGCTCATCTGAACAAATTACTGCAGAAGATGGAACCTGTACTGAAACTAACAAATGCTAGTCATCACATTGAGTCAGACAGCATCCGTAAAAAGAGAGCAAGTTAACGCTTTATGTCTAGTTGACCCTTCATCGTCTGTATTCGGATTCCCTTTAAATGAAGGCAAACGTAACTTTTACCTTCCCTGTTTGTATATGTTCCTCCCAATACCCTTTGCTTTAATGTTTTCTGCTAACTTACTGTGTGTACTGATTAAGAATCCTCCTGAATATCTGACTACATCGCATCCATTGCTTCTCTATGTTTAGGTCTACAAGATGTAACTTCAAACAGAACGTTTGTAAATGATAACTTCCCTTTCATAAATGCAGAATAATTCTCTTGAAGTTTGCTATTACTTTCTCAGTGTCCAATATCACATTCGTTATGATAGATTGCAAAAGATTACTTCTGACGGATGACAAGTAAACTGGTCTGTAGTTTTCCACTCTTCCTCTTCTTCCCTTCCTAAATAATTGTAATGCATTTATATCCTTTCAAATTGGATACTGATAAATACAGTCATCCACAATACAATCCATCTGTGTATTGCTGCTTTCACTGAAATTGCAGTATGAAGTACATCTGGACTGTCAAATTTATCAATCCTCAATCCAGGTATGTTGTCATATACTACCACGTCACCAGTATGAATGATTTTAGTGTTTAGTTACAAACGGCTGTGGTATTTCTGGGATATTTTCTGGATCTTCGTCAGTGAAGGCAGACATAATGTTACAGTTTCGTCTCCCTGTCAATTTTCTGTTCTCTACAATAAATTATCCTGTCCACACATTCACACTGCCACATTTGGCCTTGTTTTCATTTTCCTTTCAAATATGGACAGACACTTTTCGCCAGTATTTAGCAAAAACAAAAAAACAAAAAACAAATTCCAGCACAGGAACAGGCCCTTCGGGCCTTCCAAGCCTGCACCAATCCAGATCTTCTGTCTAAACCTGTCACCTATTTTCGAAGCATCTGTATCCCCCTGCTCCCGTCCCATTAATGTATCTGTCTAGATACATATTAAATGTCGCTATCGTGACCATCTACCACCTCCGCTAGCAATGCGTTTCAGGCATCTGCCAGTCTCTGTGTGAAGAACTTTCTGAACATATCTCCCATATACCTTTTCCCTCTCATCTTGAATTCCTGACCACTAGAAATTGAGTACCCCACTCTGGTAATAAGCGTCTTGCTATCCACCCTGTCTATACTTCTCATGATTTTGTAGAACTCAACTAGGTCCACCAAACTTCCGCCAGTCTAATGAAAATAATCCTAATCTACCAAACATTTCTTCAGTGCAAGTTCCCTCCAATACCAGGAAACATCCTGGTGAAACTCCTCTGCACCCTCTCCAAAGCATCCACATCCTTTTGGTAAGGTGGGGATCAGAACTGTACGAACTTTTCCAAATGTTGTCGAACCAAAGCCATACACAACTGTAACATGACCTGTCATCTCTTGTACATAATAAGTTCCAACAGATTCCCTCCTGTGGATGACAAGTTAACTGGTCTGTATTTCGCCACTTTTCTTTTCTGCCCTTCTTAAAATGGTGGAATGCAGGAAGCAAAGTATGTTGTATGCCTTCTTGACAACTCTATCGACCTGCCCCTCTAAGGAACAATGCATCTGAACACCGAGATGTCTCTGTACATCAATTTTGCCCAGGGCTTTTTCCATTTACCCTACAGTTCACTCTTGAAATGGATCTTCCAAAATGCATAATCTCACATTTGTCCAGATTGAAATCTATTTGCCATTTCTCTGCACAAATCTACAATCGATCTATTTTCTGCTGCATTCTCTGACAGTCCCCTTCACTTTCTGCTACTCTACCAATCGTAGTGCCATCTGCAAACTTATTAATCAGACCACCTTTACCTTCCTTTAGTTCATTTCTGTGTATCATAAACAATAGCTGTCCCAGCACTAAACCCTGTGAAACACCACCCAGAACAGTTCTTCATTTTGAGAAACTCCCTTCCACTGCTACTCTCTGTCCGCTGCTTCCCAGCCTGTTCTCCATCCATTTAGCTAGTAGACGCTGGACCCCTTGCAACTTCACCTTCTCCGTCAGCTTACCTCATCAAATACCATACCGAAGTCCATCATATAACATCTACAGTCTTTTCCTCACTATCAATTTTCACTTCCACAAAGAAATCGATTATGTTTGCGAAGATGTGACCTCCCCGGACCAAAACCAGGGAAGGTCTTGTTTGGAGTCTGTCTGTGTTGTACTCTGGAATCAGATGGGTTTTAATTCCAAGGTAGAACTTTATAAAATGCCACATTGACTGACTGCCTACAAAATATATGTTCTTTTAAAACAAAATTGAATGCATTTGCAAATACAAGTCTGCAAATTCAAATTCACACCACAGATTTATGTGTGTGTGCATGTGAAAAATGCGGAGTGTGTGTGCGCGGGAGTGGGGGAAGAATGAGAGAGAGAGTGCGTGTATGTGTGTGTGAGAGAGAGAAAGAACGTGTGCATGTGTATGTGTGTGCATGCAAGGGTGGCAGGTGCGTGTGTCCTCTTTAAGACAGACAGATTTGGCAGATCCCTTTCCCCCACAGACTAACGCTCTGGTTTCAGAGCTTCCACACTCTGTAGCCTCTGTTCCATTTGTTGTTCACGTTACAGACCCAGGTACTGTAACTACAGGTCCCCATGATCCATCCAGAGTTCGGTCACAAAATCCTCAGGTCTCCCTGAATGTCTGGGGCAGCTCACAGCACAACCTCCAGCAACCATCCCCAACAACTCCACTAAATTTTGAATAACAGGAGTCAGTCAGAAGATTTTCATAGAGTCATAGAATCACAGAGATGTACAGCATGGAAACAGACGCTTTGGTCCAACCCGTCCTTGCCGACCAGACATCCCAACCCAATCTAGTCCTATCTGCTAGCACCCAGCCCATATCGCTCCAAACCCTTCCTATTCATACACTGATCCAAATGCCTCTTAAACCTTGCAATTGTACCAGCCTCCACCACGTCGTCCGGCAGTTCATTCCGTACACGTACTACACTGTGTGAAAAAGTTGCCCCTTAGGTCTCTTTCCCCTCTCACACAAAACCTATGCCCTCTATTTCTGGACTCCCCGACCCCAGCGAAAATATTTTGTCTATTTACTCTATTCATTCCGTTCATAATTTTGCAAACCTCTAAAGGTCACCCCTCAGCCTCCCACGCAAGTTCGATGCCTGCCCCTTTAAAATAATACTCGAGGGCTTCCTCTCTGCATTTTGTTCGAAGGACGCATGGATCAGAAAGGCTGAGAAGGATATGGGCCAAGTGCAGGGATATGGAGTAAATGTGGACCGAATGTCATGGAAAGATACGTTCACAGGTTTCAGAATTCTGAATGTGCACATGTCGATAGCATCTGGCAACAATAGCCAACATTACCAGGAATGCTGGGTGAATGGGCGGCATGGTGGCACAGTGGTTAGCACTGCTGCCTCACAGCGCCAGAGACTCGGGTTCAATTCCTGCCTCAGGCGACTGACTGTGTGAAGACTTTGGATTTCCTCCCACAGTCCAAAAATGTGCAGGTCAGGTGAATTGGCCATGCTAAATTACACCGTAGTGTTAGGTAAAGGGGTGAATGTAGGGGAATGGGGGGGTTGTGCTTCGGAGGGTCGGTGTGGACTTGTTGGGCTGAAGGGCCTGTTTCCACACTGCAAGTAATCTAATCTAATGGGATATTGGTGTGAGTTCAGATGATGAGGATTTGTTCTGCAACTTTCTACCTAGGAGTGGGGTCTGCAGAGTCTTTAACTCTGGGCTGAATCGAACACTAATTTCTCTCAGTGTCATTTTCATTGAGTAACAGAGGTTATGTCTGTAGTTTCCTGGTGTTATTTGATCGAACTCACCTCATTAACTACTCACCCCACCGTATGGTGTCCCTGTCATTCAATGATTGAATGACAGGGACACCATGACTGATTCTCCCACTCATCATGGTTGGAGGTACTCACCATCGCCAGAAATCCCTGGATATTCCGTGATCCCTGGCACTGATGCCAAAAATAAAGGCCAGTGGGCAAATAATTGAGCTTCCTCAGTTCGGAGCTGCCCTGCCCAGTTTAGGCCGAGCATGGCAGATAAGACAATACATAATAGACAATAGACAATAGTAGGCCATTCGACCCTTCGAGACAGCACCAACATTCATGATGATTATGGCTGCTTATCCACAATCAGTATCCTGTTCCTGCCTCATCCCCGTAACCCTTGATTCCACCATCTTTAAGAGCTCTATCCATCCATAAGGGTTAATTACACTACGGGTTTGTCTACAGGGGCAATGATGTCCTGGTGGCCGGGGTAGTAGAGAGGGGGACCATTCTCTTCTCAAAGGGAGCCACACCACCAGACCCACCAAGCTCAACCACCCTTTTCTCTCTCTCTCTCTCTAGCCTTTGTTTTACCCCCACAAATTTATAGAATGCTCTGGAGAGTGCTGATTATGGAATATTCCAGATAACGTTCCAAACAATTCCCAGTTTCAGGAGAATGACAGTGCACCAGTATGGAAAACATGAGGGAAAGGAACAGCGTGTTTTTTTAAATTAAAATTAAATGCACACGAAATTAAAATCCATCATGAGGCCATTCCGTACTTCAAACGTGCTCTACCATTTAATAAGATCGGGAGTGATCTAACTGTCTCCTGAGCTCGATGTTACAGCAACTTTCAGTCATTCAGACCGCGGCTTCCTGTCACTGACAAGATGACTCTCAGACATTTTTTATCCGGGGTTTCCTCAAGCATCTGTTCCTTAGGCATTTCCCATGGGGGCGGACTCTCCTATCAGTCTGGGCGGCACGGTGGTTAGCACTGCTGCCTCACAGCGCCAGAGACCTGGGTTCAATTTCCACCTCAGGCGACTGACTCTGTGGAGTTTGCACGTTCTCCCCGTGTCTGCGTGGGTTTCCTCCGGGTGCTCCGATTTCCTCCCACAGTCAAAAGGTGTGCGGGTCAGGTGAATTGGCCATGCTAAATTGCCCATAGTGTTAGGTAAGGGGTAAATGTATGGGTGGGTTGCGGGTCGGTGTGGACTTGTTGGGCCGAAGGGTCTGTTTCCACACTGTAAGTAATCTAATATGTCCCATCAGCTTCCTATTTGCATGCAATAATAAGCATGTTTCACACAGACCAATCAGAAATATACTGTTATTTAATAGTTGTCGATATCTAAACACAATTATTATTCTGGTTATTTTGTTTGTGTCACCTTATTGCATTCAGCTCAGGATAGCATCTAAACACTTGTTTCCACAATTTCCAGCAGAGAACATTTTTATCCTCAGCTGGTACCTTGACCATTACCTGAATTGTACCTTTTTCCTTGTTATGAAAGTTTCTCTTGCCCTTTGTCTGTGATTGTTTCTGTCTGAAATAGTTACACAGGATCAGTTGGCTGGACGGCTGATTTGTGATGCAGAGGGAGGCCAATAGCGCAGGTTCAATTCCCCATACTTACAGAGGTCACCATGATGGGGACGTTCTCTCAGCCTCCAGGGCTCAACTCCACTTTCCTGCTAACCCTCTCATATCCCTCAACTCGCTGTTATGTCAAAACCCAATCCAGCCCATCTGTATAAACATTCAGTGACCCAGCCTCCACAACTCACTGGTGAGTGAAATTCAGACTTCACGACCTTCTGAAAGAAGACATTTCTTTGTATCTCAGTTTGAAGTCGATATCCCTTACTCTGTCTCTGAGTCTGAGACTCTGTCCAGGTGTGGAAACACATTGTCAGCATTTACCTTGTCAAGCCCCCTCTGTATCCTTTACGTTTCAGTAATATCACGCTCATTAATTTCAAGCACAATGAATAATCGCCTCACCATTTTAGATGTATTCAATAATTCAACCCTTTCATCCCAGGAATCTGCGTATTGTATCATTCTAATTACTTGCTGCATCACTACGCTGACTTTATGTTTCATACACAGGAACACTCCAATCCTTTTTTACTGCTCCTTTGTTGAGAGTCTTCTTCATTAAATAACAGCCTGCCTTTTGGTTTGCAGTGTCATCCTCAAACTCGGCTGTATATTGCATGCAGCTCCCACCGTCAGGCTGTCAGAATAGACTGTAAATAACTGATGCCATCGGACTGGTATTTGTGATACCCCAGTAGATATGTCTTTATCATAACGATCCATTAATCCTGACTCTCCGATTTCTATGTGCTAACCACCCGTCATTCCATGCTAATACATTGTCCATAACACTATGAGCTTCTATCTTGTGTAAGAACATTTATTTTGTGATACCTTGTGGAAGATCTCTGGTAAGCCGCATGCCTACCAGTTCCCCTTTATCAAATCCGCATGTTACATTTTCAGGGCTCTCAGAATAACTTTGCAGGCAAAATATAGTTTCCCATTCACAAAACCATGCTGACTCTGCGTGAATCTTTTCTAAATGCCCTTCATTTCTTGCCTTAATAATAGACTCCCTCAGATTCCCAGTAATAATGGTTAGGCTAAATGTTTCCTGCTTTCTGTCTCATTCCTTTCTCGAAGACAAGCGCCACATTGGAGGTTCTCCAGTTTCGCTGGAATACTCCTGAAATTCAGAGAGTTATGAAATCTTTCACACAGTACCACCAGCTACTCTGTAACCACTTTAAAAAAAAACAACTGCGAATTGCTGCTGACCGGTCTACCCTTACTCTTATCTGTTTGTCAAAAAACATTGTTCATTTTGTTAGAGACAGTTCAAAATCTTGCCTCTTATTAACATTTTGTTTATATCATTGACATGCTTACAGTGCCTTCCCCTGTGAGGAACAATGCAAAGTACTGGTGTAATTTTTTGCCCGTTCCCTGTAGCCAGTTCCCCAGTCACATCCTCCAAATGACCTCAATATACTTTCCAGACTTCATTTCTACCGAAGGTCACACACTCATTTTGAACTTCTTTTATATACACATAAAAGTTTGTGATGCTTGTTTTTATATTTCTTGCCAATTTACTTACATCATATCTTTTGTTCCCCCTTTTCCTCGCTTTCTAGATTCATACAGTCACATCACGCACGAACAGATCCTTTGGTCCAACTTGTTCATGCTTAACTAAACTAGTCATATCTGCTTTCACGTGCCCCATATGCCTCTAAACGTTTCCCATTTATATTTGTCCAAATGTATTTTAAATGTTGTAGCTGTGCTTTCATCTACCACTCTTCTTCTTGCAGCTCATTCCATACACACATCACCCGATATGTGAAAAAGTTGCACCATTGGCACTTTTACATCTTCTCTCTTTCACCTTAAAGCGATGTACTCTATGTTTGTACCCCTTCCCCCATCCCCCTCTCCCCCCCGCCTTTGCGGGGAAATACCTTGGCTCTCCACCCAATCCATGCCTCTCATGATTGTATAAACTTCTATAACGTCACTTTTCAACCTCCTCCACTCCATCTAATACTAACTTCAAGAATTTGCACTTAATCGTAAGCACTGCAAATTTGAAACAATATTCAAAATGACAGGTAAACAACACAGACAAAACTTCATACTGTTATTTGTTTTATCTCAAAGCAACAATACTAAGACAGCGTGAAACCCTTACCAGTCCCATTAGGAAGTTAAACACTTGAATTTCTTTGTCGAAAGCGGGTGATGATCCCGTCACTGAAAGCGTATCTCTGGCCAAATCCAAGTAAGAAAGGGAATTCCTATACCACACGGTAAGCATGCAGTTGCCTTTAGCAGCGTGAGATGCAGGCAAAGTATACTTGTTGAAATTTGGATCACAGTGTGAATTCAGTGCAAAGTTCTCCAGCAATTTCTTGTTTTGAACAGCTTGAAAGAGGTGTGTCCAAGCCGCTCAAATGCCCTGTCCATCATGGAGTGCCATACACCGGGGAGTGAACAATAACGCAAGACGTAGAAATTCATTGGTTCTGAAACGACATAAGACTGGCATCAGTGACGCTACAGAGTTCTTAATGAAGACCATGGAGAGAAACAGACGGAAACACATTCAATCTAAACACCGAAGGTGGCATGACTGGAAGGGAGAAGATCCATATGAATGTTAGAATTAGAATGGATAGTGTGGAAACAGGCTCTTCGGTCCAACAGGTCCGCAACGATTCTCTGAAGACTAAACCAACCAGACCCATTCCCATATCCTACACTTACCCCTGACTAATGGACCCAACCTAGGCATCCCTGAACACTATGGGCAATTTAATAAGGCCAATGCACCTAAACTGCATGTCTTGGGACTGTGGGTGGAAACTAAGGCAGCTGGAAGAAACCCACGCAGACACAAGGAGAACGTGAAAACTCCACGCACTTAGTCGCCGAAGGATGGAATCAAACTTGGGTCCGTAGTGTTGAGAGGCAGCTGCGCTAACCACGGACCCACGGTGCTGCCTGGCGGAATATTCTTTGGGGTTTTGAGAATCATGACAGTTAAGAGGTGTGACATTATGGACAAACGATCAGAAGAATGAGAATACAAAAATGGAAGTGTTACCACTTCCGAAACAAGAGTAGGTCATGGTGAAGGGGTCTCAGTGAATTGGTCTCGGTGTGATCTTGGGGATAGATGGCTGAATTGCAATGCAGAAATTGCAGCTCAAATTGGGAATTCATGTGGTACTGTCGATCACAACTGGAGAGAAGGAGAATTGTATTGAATCATAATCTGTAACTTTATGCCCAGGATAATCCCTCAGTCTGATCGATGTTTCAGAGACGAGTTGGGAATGTATAGGGTCAGAACCATGTATACCTAAAATTGATGACAATCCATTTAAAGCTTCTGCACGTGACCACTGTACTTACATTCCAAACAGCAGGACTCATATCTGATAGAGAGGGCGAAATGATTACAACGCCAGCAGAACAGATCTACAGTTCTGCCACATCCAGTCAGAAATGGAGTTGAACTATGAAACAACTGACGATTAAAGAGGACTCCACAAATATTATTTAAAAACAACATTGTTCAATGGGATTAGGGCGTCACTGTTCAGGTCATCATTTATTGCCCAGAGGGTAGTTAAGAGTCAACCACATTGCTGTGGGTCTGGAGTTACATGTGCCCAGAGCAGGTATGGATGGCAGTTTCCATTTCTTAAGGCCATCAGTGAACCAGATGTGTTTGTCCTACAATCAGCAATTGATTCATGATCTCATCACTAGACTCTTAATCCCAAACATGTATTGGATTTGAATTCCACCATCTACTGTAACAGGATTCGAACTCAGGGCACCAGAGCATTACTGGGATTGTTAGACTAACATCTCAGCAGCGATTGCTGAGGCTATTGCTCTACCATTCCTCGAAAGAATGGAACCTTCATGTACATCAGTGTAAAAGACAGAGATGCCGTGTCTGCACCATCCTCAGCCAGAAGTGTTGCTTGAATAACGCCCACAGAATCACAGATGCCAGTCTTCAACCAATTCGAACAGCTGCACGTGACATGAAGAAACGGCTGAACACAATAGATACGACAAAGGCAATGGGCCCTGACACCATTCTTGCAAAAGGACTGAAGACTTGTTTTCCACAACAAGCCATGTCCCTGGGGACGCTATGTCATTCCAGCTCCTACTCTGACATCTCCCTGGCAGTGTGTAAAATTACTCAGCTATATGTCATCCCCTAAGAGGGGAATAATCACAATCTGACCAATTACCACCCCCTCAGTCCCATCACGACAATCAAATTAATGAGAGTTCTATCTGCCAGAGATGTCAAGCAGCAAAGAAATAACCAACTCAGTGTGGTTTCCCATAGGTCCCCATGTGGAGATGGTGCTGTTGTGGAAATGTCACTTGATGGCTAATCTAGACCAGGTTAATGCTTTGGCATCTGGTGGATGTCAGAAGCAATTAATAAAATACCTAGGTGTAATATCTGGTGCCAGTAATACGGACATTGAAGCCCATGTCAATTTTCAACATAAATGTTCTTCCCCATTGTACATTCAGGAAGTGAATCCCACGTGCTTTCCTGGTCTTGCCTAAATGTGACGCCAGATACAAAGCCATGTGGCAAACTCATCAGTCGTCTCCGAAACTCCCAAGCAAGGCCGTTATATCAAACTGCTCCGAGATCATAAATGATGAACCCGGACAGAACACCGGGCACCAGCCTGTGCATCGGGAAAGGGAACGGGAAACACAGTCCTGTCGACCCTTCAGAGACCTCCTTCCTAAAATCTGAGAGTTTGTAACAACATTTACAGAGCTTTCCACAGACTGCACAGAAACATCAGGAAAGAGGTAGGTCATCGGAAACATTGAGCATTCCCCACTCTAGGTTTTGGCCAAACATCTCTTCAATTGACTTTGCACAAACACTGTATACTCTATATCGTTTGAAGTGATTAACTATCTGGATAAAAAATGAAATGGGAACTTCGGTCCGTCAATTTGATGAAGAAGTCAACAAAGGTGTACACATAGGTCTCTTCACAGAGCAACAGGTTTACATCAATTACTTTTGAAATGTTAACCATTATTTTATTTTTCCAAGCAATGTGCTCAATGTCACATCTATCCACATTGTTCTTCACCTGCCAAGTATTTGCCCATTCCCTCCAATTTTCTCAATCACCTTTGAAGTTCTTTACAAACTGATCACCCACTCACAATCTCAATTTGGGGCCATCAGCAGATTTGTAAAGATTGCACACAATGCCCTTGAACAAATGTTTCACATGCTTTCTGAATAGCTGGGGTCCACACATCAATTCCTGGATTATCATGCTAGTCATTGATTTCCACTCCAAAATATATAGAACTGTTTATACTGATTCATTTTTTCCTTTAAACTCTCCCATTCTCAACCCATGCCAGTATATTAGATCTAGCTGTTACACACTGATATGGACCAAGACAAACCTCCTCAAATCATTTCAAGCAAGTAGTGCAGATCCAACCTTTGCTCATTGACTTAAGCAGGTGAAAGGTGGATATTCCAGGTGTGATGTAACTGAATATAACACAAACACAAGAGGATAACAGACAGAATAACGTAACTATCTGAAAAATCAACAAATTATCTCTCAACCCCGAATTCAACCCAGTGAAACTCGTTTGCACCCCATCCAGTGCCAGTACATTCTTTCTCAAGTAAGGTAGCTTAAACGTCATACAATACTCCAGGTGTGGCCTCACCAGCACCTTGTACAGCGGGAAAATAACTTACCTGATTTTAAATTGAATCCCTTCAGCAGCGAAAGACAACATACCATTTGCCTTCCTCAGTACTTGCTGTACCTGCAGACCAACCTTGTGTGATTCATGCACATGGGCACCCAGGTCCCTCTGCAGAGCAGCATGCTGCAACGTTTTACCATTTAAGTAATAATCCTTTTTCACTGGCACTCCTAACAAAATGAATGACTTCCCATTTACTGACATCGTACTCCGTCTGCCAGACATTCTCCTACTCACTCAAAATATCTGTGTTCCTCTTAAAAGGTTTCATAGATCTCTGCACACTTTGCTCTGCAACTCATCGTCGTGTCATCTTTGACAAACTTTGACAAACTACGGATGCTCCCAACTCCACATCATTTATATAAATTGTGAATAATTACAGCCCCAAAACTGATTCCTGAAGCACGCCACTAGTCACTGATTGCCAGATATGAATAGCACTTATTTAGACCCACCCGTTGCTTACTGTTAGTCAACCAATCTTCTATCCATACTAATGCTTTACCATAACGCCTTCCATCTTTATCTTCTGCAGCAGTTTACTGTGCGGCACCTTTTTGAAGACCTTTTGGAAACCTAGATACACCACATCCACTGGGGCCACGTTGTCTACCTTGCTCATAATGTCTTCATAAATTTGCAAAACACATGTTAAGCATGACCTGTCCTTCAGGAACCAATGTTGTGTCTGCGCATTGGGCCGATTTGTATCAAAATGCCTTGTTATTTCTCCCTTGATAATACACACAAGCATCTACCCCATTCCACAGATTAAGCTACCTGGTTTATAATTCCCCATTTCCTATCTACCAGCCTCTTTAAACAGTGGCGTCTCATTTACTGTTTTCTAATCTGCTGGGACTGCCTCTGAGTTCAGCAAATTTTAGAAAATCACCACATTTGCAGTTGATATTTCTCCCGCTATCTTTTTTAGTACCCTGGGATGCATTTCATTCGGGGACTTGTCGGCCTTTAGATCCATGAGCTTACCCAAAACTACTCCCTCTGTAATAATGATTATGGACATTTCCTCACCTACTCTCATCTCTTTGTCAATTACTGGCATGCTATTAGTGTCTTACACTAGGAAGATCGATACAAAATATCTGCTCAATGCCTCGGTCATTTCATTATATCCTGGAACTAAATGCTCCTTCTCATCCTCTAAAGGACCAACATTTTCCTTAGCCACTCATTTTCATTTTACATATTTAGGAAACCATCTGCAATCTCTTTTCATGTTCTGTGCTAGTTCTTATTTCTTGTTTTCTATCCTACTTTGCTTTATAGCTCTTTTCGTGGCTTTCTGTTGACCTTTAATGTGTTTCCAATCTAGAAGGTTTCTGCTGTGCTTGTCCACTGTGCATGCCTTCTCTTTAAACTTGGTAGCGTCGCTTACTGCTTAGACACCTGATGCAGATTACCCCCTTTTTTAGAGTCTTTCCTTTTCACTGAATATAATTTTGCTAAGGACTTTGAAAAATTCCTTTGAAAATCCTCCACTGCTAGTCGACTCTCACTATAAAGTCTTTGTTTACAATCGACTTTAGCCAAGTCCGCCCTCATTCTATTGTAGTCTCCCTTGTTTAAGCACAGAGCCTTGGGATTGGATTTTATCTTCACACTCTCCATCTGTACTTTAAATTCAACCATACTGTGATCATTCCTTCCAAGTTGATTTCTATCTATGAGTTCATTAATTATTCCTGTCTCATTACACAGGACCAGAGCTAGCATAGCTTGCTCCTTATTGTACGTGTTTTTATTTTAGAGCAGTCAAACTCAGACATTTTGGATTCACTGCTTTTCATCTTTGAAAAAGAAACAAGGACAGCATGACCTTGTTAAAGGAGTAGCATTTTCACAACACTCGACATGAGACTTCGTCAAAACGTTTCTGAAAATGCCAATTCACTGCATCTATTGCTTCGCCATAATTTATTTCCCAATCGGTTTCTCAAATATGATTCACCTTTAATAATTTGGCATTGAGTTGATCCATGTTCATTACTTTCAACTTAATTTAATTCTCAACGTTCCCTGGCAAAGCATTCTTTCTAATGGACGCTGTGTTGTCCTGATTGCATCTTTGATGCTAAGCAGACTGTAAATCCCGACTTTCTCCCTGCCTCCTTTTGAAATACTGGTGTTATATTTGCTGCACTCAAATCTGTCAATTCAATCATCAGGAATTTGGTGGACAGTAAGCAAAGTATGCATTAATACAATGGCCACTTCGTTTAGGAATCATAGATAAAGATTATTAGGCCATGGGGATTTATCAGATTTCAGTCCAAATATTTTCTCCAAAACTGATTATTTGCTCATTTGATTCTATTTACTGTCTTTTCTCAGTAGACCTGGAATTGCTTGGAGGTTTTTTATTTTTTTCTTTCATGAAGGCAGAACTGAAGTAGTTGCTTCATAGTCTGCCATTCTCCTGTTCTCCATTCGCTGGTTTTGGTTTGTAAGGAAGCTACAATTACCTTTGCCAACATTTCAGCTTGAAATATTGTACTTTGAGAAAGTTAGCGTTTCACTCTTGTTTAATATACTCTTCTGAAACCAATTACTTCCTGTCTTAAGCTGTTCAATGATTGACCTTCCACAGCCATACAATCAATGAAGCATAGCCTGTGCAGCATCAACATTACAGCACGATCTATATTATTCCAACCTTACTACATCAATCCCATAGCCATGAATGGTTTGACACTTGAAGTGCTCGCCACAATACATTTTAATGGTTGTGAGGTGACCCGTGATAGCTCCTGACCACCCTACTCCGCCCAGGAGGTGCATTCTGGACCACATCACCCTCTGGGTGAAAAACAATCCCTGAATCTTCTCTAAACCTCAAATCCTTCCCTTTCAACGTGTGCTCCCCTGTTCTTGGCCCATTGACTAAAAGGAACTATAGACCAGTGTGCGTGCTGTCTATCCACCCTGTCCATGTCCTTCGTAATCTTATCCTTCTGAATCACGTCCCCCTCAGCCTTCTCTCTCCAAAGTAAACAAATGGAGTTTTTGAAACCTCTCTCTATAGCTGATATGCTGCATTTTTGGCAACATCATGGTGAATCTCTGTACCCCCTCCAGAACAATCACATGCTTCCTGTAATGGGGCTCCCAGAACCCCAAATAGTATTCCACCTTGGCCTAACCAAAGTGCTACACAGCTCTTGTAATCTATGCCTCGATGAGTAAACACTATGCCTACTGTTTCCAATTATTTCTTACGCAACCTTTGATCTTCCCCCGTTACGTTCACGGATGTGTGGAGAAGCATCCTCTGAGCTTTCCGTTGTGCTGCCATTGATTGTATACTCTCCTGCCTGGTTCCTTCCTCCAAAGTACATCACCTCATATTTAGCAGGGTTACATCCCATCTGCCATTGATCCACCCATCTGACCTTTCCATCTGTATCTTCCTGTAACATAGGAACTTCCTCCTCTCTGCCAAACACCCAGCCAATATTTGTGTCAACGCAGCCTTACTTATCACGCTGCCATTCCTCCTCCACAGTCACATCTACGTCATTTATAAATACCATAAACAATAAGGGGCACAGCACTGACCACTGTGTTACATCAGGGGACACCGTTCTCCAGTCACACAAACAGCCTTCTCCCACCAACCTATTTTTTGCAAAATTTTCTCTAACACTGATCTGAACACACTGGTCTATAGTTCCGTCTTCTTTCTCCACAACCCTTCCCATAAAGGGTCCTCTCCAATCCTCGGGCACCTTACCTGTGACCAGATTCTCTTTAAACATTTTTATCAGCGCCTTTCATTCCTTGTCTCCAACAGCAGCCTGAGATGTAACTGATCTAGACCTGGGGATTGGTCCAGTTTTCGACCAGCCAAAACCATCAATCCCTGCTCACATCTTACATCAATCTGTTCAAGAGCCTCCCAGTCCATCTTATTGAATTCTGTACCTGCCACCTCTTTTTCCCAATTAAAACGACGTGAAGTTCTCATATAACAATCAATCCGCGTTCTCCAGTTTCACACACAGATTCCCGCCTTGATCCCAGACCAAGTTTCCTCAGCAAACCATTGTGCTATCTGAGAGATTAATCTGGAGAATGCCCATTCAGTATATGTGATCAGTATATTTTACTTAGATCAAGACATCAAAATTGTACAGGTACAGTCCAGGTACGGTATCACCAACTCTCTGTGTTACTAGTGCAGAATGTCTTTATTTCTAGTCGGAGCAAATCATTGCAGAAGCTGAATCTGTACTGAAAACCAACACATGCTAGAGATCACAGTGAGTCAGACAGCACCGTAAAGAGAGAGCAAGCTGACACTTTTGAATCTCGTTGATTCTTCATCATCTGTATTTGGATTCCCTTTAAATTAAGGCGTTTAAATTGGCACAGCACTGAAAGCTGTGGCACACCAGCGTACACTGGTCTGCAGTCACACAAATAACCTTCTACCACCACCTATGTTCTCCAATAGTTTCTCTAATGCTTAGCTTCCCCTGTTTGCTTATGATTCTCCCAATACACTTTGCTTTAATGTTTTCTGATAACTTACTGTGTGTGCTGATTAAACCTCTTCCTGAATATGACTGCACCACCTTCACTGATTCGCCATTTTTTAATATCTACAAGAGATATCTTCAAATAAATTTGTAAATTATAACCTCTCTTTCATAAATGCAGAACAACTCCCTTGAAATTTGCTATTGCTTACTCAGTGTCCAATAGGTTGCAACAGTTTCCCTACTGTGGATGACAACTAACTGGCCTGTAGTCCTCCACTCTCCCATTTCTTCCCTTCGTAAATCATTAGAATGCATTTATAACCTACCGAACTGAATACAGAGAAATACAATGGCCCCTTTTGCAATCAACATGTGTATTGCTGTTTTCTCTGAAATTTCTGTTTGAATTATATCCGGTCTGTCAGACTTATCAATCCTCATCCCAGTTCTGTTTCCAAATACTACCTCATTACTGTATATGAATGGTTTTAGTCTTTAGTTACAAAGGTCCCATGGTGACTTGGTATTTCTGGGAGATATCCTGGATCTTCCTCTTTGAAGACAGATGCAATGTCACTGTTTCATCTCCTTGTCATTTTTTCTGTTCTCTGCAGTACATTCTCGTATCCACACATTCGCTGTGCCACATTTGATCTTGGTTTCATTTTCCTTTCAAGTATCAACAGACGCTTTTCGCCAGTATTTACAAATAACAAAGAAAATCACAGCACAGGAACAGACCCTTCAGCCCTCCAAGTCTGTGTCAATCCAGATCCTCTATCTATACCTGTCGTCTATTTTCTAAGGTTCTGTATCTCTCTGCTCCCTGCCCATTCATTTATCTGCCCGGATACATATTAAATAACGCTTTCGTCCCTGCCTCTACCACCTCCGCTGGTAATGCATTCCAGCACCCATAACCCTCTGCGCAAAGAACTTTTTGAGCATATCTCCAATAAACCTTTCCCCTTTCATCTTGAATTCTTGACCCCTAGTAACTGAGTCACCCAATCTGGGAATAAGCTTCTTGCTATTCACCCTGTTTACACCTCTCATGACTTTGTAGACCTCAGTCAAGTCCTCCCTGAACCTCCATCTTTCTAATGAAAATAATCCCAATCTACCAAACCTCTCTTCATATTTGGCTCCCTCCATACTAGGTAACAACGTGGAGGAAATCCTTTGCACTCTTTTCAAAACATCCAAATCTTTTCAGGAATGTGGTAGCCAGAACTGTTCGCAGTATTCTGAATGTGGCCGAACCAAAGTCCTATACAACTGTAATATGGCCTGTTTACACTTGTACGCAATAGATTCCAACAAATTCCCTCTTGTGTGTGACGGGTTAACTGGTCTGTAGTTCCCCGCTCCTTAAATTATTAGAATTCAGGAAGATAAGTATGCTATGTGCCTTCTTGATCATTCTATCGACCAGGAGAAGGTGAAGACTGCCGATGCTGGAGATCAGAGCTGAAAAATGTGTTGCTGGAAAAGCGCAGCAGGTCAGGCAGCATTCTATCGACCTTGCACTTCCAGCGAACAATGGTCTTGAACACCCAGATCACTCTGTACATCAATTTTCCCCAGAGCTTTTTCCAGTTACTGTATAATTCGTTCTCGAATTGGATCTTCCAAAATGCTTCAACTCACATCTGCCCTTTCTCCACTCAACTCTCCAATCTATCTACATTCAGTTGTGTTCGCTGACAGTCCCCCCAAGTTTCTGCAACTCTAACAATCTTAGTGTCACTTACAAACTTGCTCATCAGACCACCTATACCTTCCTTCAGATCATGTAAGTATATCACAACAAACAGTGGTCCCAGCACGGATCCCTGTGAAACACCACACGGAGGAGTTTTCCATTTTGTGAAACTCCCTTCCATTACTACTGTCTGTCTCCTGTTACCCAGCCAGTTCTCTAATCCATCTAGCTAGTACACCATGGACCCCTGTGACTTCACTTTCTCCTTCAGTCTATCTCATCAAACGCCTTACCTGAAGTCCATATATACGACAACTCCAGCCCTTTCTCTATTATCAACTTTGTCATTCCTCAAAGAATTCTATTCTGTTTGCTAAGATGTGACCTTCCCTGCACAAATCATGGAAAGTCTTGTGTGGAGTCCGACTTGTTTTACCCTGGAGTCATCCTGGTTTTATTTCCAAAACAGGACTTTATAAAATGCCACAATGATTGGCTGCGTACAAATTGAATGTTGTTTTGAACAAAATGCAATCTCTCCACAAACATAAATCTGCAAACGAAAATTATCATCCCAGATTTATATGTGTGTCTGTGCGAGAGATGCGGAGTGTGTGTGTGTGTGTGTGTGTGTGTGTGTGTGTGTGTGTGTGTGTGTGTGTGTGTGTGTGTGTGTGTGTGTGTGTGTGTGTGTGTGTGTGTGTGTGTGTGTGTGTGTGTGTGTGTGTGTGTGTGTGTGTGTGTGTGTGTGTATGTTTAAGGATGAGAGTGAGAGCCTGTGCTCACGTTAAGACACAGACAGTTTTGGCAGATCCCTTTCCCCACACACACCCAGTCCGTGGTTTCAGAGCTTCCACACTCTGCAGCCTCTGCTCCGATTGTTGTTCATGTTACAGACCCAGATTCTGTAACTACAGACCCCATGCTCCATCCAGGGTTAGGTCACCAAATCCTCTGGTATCCCTGAATGTCTGCTGCATTTCACAGAACAACCTCCAGCAAACCATCCCCAGCCCCTTCACTAACTTTTCAATAACAGGAGACAAATAGGCTTCCCTCCACTAAAAGTGAGATATCTACTTCTTTATAATTATACTTCAGGGTCCTACCACGTAATCAGCAGAGAGGGGCAAACACAGGCTTTCAGTGGACACGCACAGACCAAGTTTTAAAGACATGGGTCAAATATGCTGAAACTCCCTGTCCAACATGGAGCAGAACTTGGGAAAGATCGGGTAGGGAACAGCTGCCCTACACACACACACACACACACACACACACACACACACACACACACACACACACACACACACACACACACACACACACACACACACACACACACACACACACACACACACACACACACACACACACACACACACACACACACACACACACACCTCAAGGGACACAGTGGGAAGTGAACAATAGCCTGACACACACCATTACATTATTTCTGAACTTAATAATGCCAATATTCGATACAATACACAACCAAAAACCAAGGTCAGGGAAAGATAAAGATGGACAGAGACATTCACATTAAAGATAGAAACGGACAATTAAGACAGAAACAGAGCATGTTGTTGAAATATGAGAATAAAAACAAGGGAGTGGGTATATCTGGAGCAGTGAGACCATGGCGGCTCAAGTCACAAGAATGAGAACATTGAATAAAGGCATTGCCAGATCAGCTGGCAAAATTTGTTCCATTAAACTCTGAATTTGCCTCACAGAACAAATGCAGAAACTATGAACTGGGACAAGTAGACAACCCAGCATGCAGAGCAACGCAGCATATGCCAGTGTATTGCTCAGTAAACCTGACTATCGGGCCAGCCTGGAGAGCTATGCAGACTATGCCAGTGTATTAGGTAATAACAATGACTGCAGATGCTGGAAACCAGATTCTGGATTACTGGCGCTGGAAGAGCACAGCAGTTCAGGCAGCATCTGAGGAGCAGTAAAATCGACATTTCAGACTTTTGCCCGAAACGTCAATTTCACTGTACCTAGGATGCTGCCTGAACTGCTGTGCTCTTCCAGCGCCACTAATCCAGAATATGCCAGCGGATTGCTCAGTAAACCGGACTATCTGCCCAGCATGGTGAGCTGTGCAGACTAACCCAGTGTTTTGATCAGTTCGCTGGACTATCTGGCCAGCATGGAGAGCTCTGCAGACTATGCCAGTGTTTTGCTCAGTTCGCTGGATTATCTTCCCAGCATGGGAAGCTGTGCAGTCTATGCCAGTGCATTGCTCAATAAACTGGACTATCTGCACAGCATGGGGAGCTATACAGACTGTCCCAATGTATTGCTCAGTAAACTGGACTATCTGCCCAACATGGGGGGCTGTGCAGACTATACCAGTGCATTGCTCAATAAGGTGGACTATCTGCCCAGCATGGGGAATTGTGCAGACTATGCTAGTATATCGCTCAGTAAGGCAGACTATCTGCCCAGCATGGAGATTTGTGCAGACTATGCTAGTGTATTGCCCGGTAAGATGGACTATCTGGCCAGCATGGGGAGCTGTGCAGACTATGCGAGCGTATTGCTCAGTAAACTGGACCAACTGCCCAGCATGGCAATATTGCAACCTTTTGCTGGTATATTGCTGCTACGTTTGCACTACGTAACTGCCCAACACGGGACAATTTGCCGCCTATACTGCAAGTGACAGTAAATGGGCTCCCACAAATTAATGTCTCTATATCTTCATGAATCAGCTCAAGGTAAGGGGTTATATGTATGCATGTGTGTGTGGCTCTGGGGCAGTGTTAGATGTGAAAGTCATTGTCTAAGAGAGAGCGCACATGGCGGAAATCATTTTAAATGTGAACAACAGTTAGGGCTTGGTATAATTGACAGAAAGAGGTAGATCTGGATTAGTGGTGCTGGAAGAGCACAGCAATTCAGGCAGCATCGGAGGAGCAGTAAAATAGACGTTTCGGGCAAAAGCCCTTCATCAGGAATACAGGCAGAGAGCCTGAAGGGTGGAGAGATAAGTGAAAGGAGGCTGGGGGTGGGGAGAAAGTAGCATAGAGTACAACAGGTGAGTGGGGGAGGGGATGAAGGTGATAGGTCGGGGGGAGTGTGGAGTGGATAGGTGCAAAAGAAGATACGCAGGTAGGACAGGTCATGGCGACACTGCTGAGCTGGAAGTTTGGAACTGGGGTGAGGTGGTGGAAGGGGAAATGAGGAAACTGTAGTTCATGGGCAGCTGATAGTTACTATTAAACTAAAGGCATTGCAGGACCCAATAGCGTTATAGATCAGTACGCACAGGAATTATGGATGGATGGGGAGTTCATTGTGATATCAGATATGAGCTATGGAGTATTGACTCAGAGTTGTTTCTGCAGGTTTGCAGATGTGAGAGTCAGCAAGGTTTGCAGATGTGAGAGACGAATGCCATCTTTAAGACTGTATTTCACAGCTCATGGTTCAAATAGCAGATGGGATGAGCCAGTGAAGTATATGCTGAATTTATTAGTAATTAGAATTAGGGATGGTCAGGGTATAGTGTCAGGAATTAGTTCATGGCCAGAGGGATCACCACTGTGGTCATTCGTCTATTTCAGCTCAGATATTGGCCGGGGATGAGATGGAGTCAGAGGAAGGAAATGCAGTTTGTAACCAGAACAGAAGATAGTGACCTCAATGCTTTCAATATTTAGATAGCAAGTGCAGTGATACAACGGATCATGGTTCACAGCTGTAACTGAACAAGTCAACATAGCAACCCATGAGTAACACTGCCAGAAGCAAGGAGGGAGAGAGTGATTTAACAATTTAGTAGTGGTTTGTCAAGTGAATATCTGGATTTAGAATCTTAGCAGGAAAAATAACAGTGGCAAGGAGGGTAGAGTGAATGAAAGATCAGTATTACTGTCAAACATGATTTATATAATTAATGACTGAACAGTGAGACCTACCAGGAACACCAACAAACGCCAGGATTGGATAATAAAAATATCGTATAATGTAAAGTACATATTTGATCCGCCACGATATTGACCTTCGATCATAATATGTAGAAAGAAACCAAACATCCCAGTTTAAACTCCTGCCCATTCTTGGGACTTTCCAGTCTAATGTCCTCAGATTGTGATCCATTGCTGTAACATTCCAGTCTAATGTTCTCAGATTCTGATTCATTGTTGAAACATTCCAGACTCTTGTGCTCAGATTCTGATTTCTCTACCCTTTCTCTCTGGAGCTGCTGATTCCTGCTGATTCCTGCTGAAAAATGTGTTGCTAGAAAAGCGCAGCAGGTCAGGCAGCATCAAAGAAGCAGGAGAATCGACGATTCCGGCATAAGCCCTTCTTCAGGAACCTGGAGTACCACCTGCTGATTCCTGTTAACACTGTTGGTGATTCTCCCACCATACTATGGATAACACATTCAACGGAGCCCACTTATCATTAAAAGATGGAAACCGTACGCTGGGGTAATTGCAACTCATGGAGACTAACACCAATCACAGTCACGGAACAAACAGGTCCAGTTGACCCCTTCCTGACATCACTTTTCATATCCCAATAAAAGGGAACATTTATTCGGTGTGGGTGGAATGGATGGGCGTTGCTTAGCGATGGACCATAAATCTTTCAATATTCTTATTGTTTCTTCCGTGTGTGTGGGAGTAGAGCCTGAACACTGCAGGACTGTGTACATTACATACTGTTTATAAAGGACGACAGTGAAAAAGTAACAGACCCGCTGCATAAGATGACTGGTGGGGTAATTTCCAGAGCCGAAAAACCAGTGTATATATTTATTGACCATTTACTTTGTGTAATGTTGCTCCTGGTTTTATGTGCACTGTTGTCAAATTCTTCCATAACCTTGGGACATCATTCAGATCGAGCCTCTCACACAGGAACAGGAGGAAGTAATTCTGTGCCCATGCCCCTGTTGCAAAGGGACAGGGGAGGCCATTCAGCCTCTCAAGTCTGTTACAGAGAGATAGGAGGATGCCATTCTGCTTCTTGAGCCTGTTATAAAGAACATAGAACATAGAAGAATACAGCGCAGTACAGGCCCTTTGGCCCTCGATGTTGCGCCGATCCAAGCCCACCTAACCTACACTAGCCCACTAACAACCATATGCCTATCCAATGCCCGCTTAAATGCCCATAAAGAGGGAGAGTCTACCACTGCTACTGGCAGGGCATTCCATGAAATCACGACTCGCTGAGTAAAGAACCTACCCCTAACATCTGTCCTGTACCTACCACCCCTTAATTTAAAGCTATGCCCCCTTGTAATAAATGACTCCATACGTGGAAAAAGGTTCTCACGGTCAACCCTATCTAAACCCTTAATCTTCTTGTAGATGATTAGGAACTATGCAGGAACTATCAGTTGTGAAATCCCCATGGAGCAGAATAGTCCTAATATAATTTTAATGTTTTACGTTGAGTCAGGCCAACATTTAACTTTTATGTTGGCACTTTGAAAAGTTGTTTTTGAGAAGCTTTTGGCGGGAAAGTGGGAGACCTTCACATGTGAGGTACAGAGTCGAGCGACAGCATGTTCCTGACTATGAGCAGGGTAAGGCTTGTAGGTGTAGGGAATGCTGAATGGCGAGCAGAATTGTGGCACTGTTCAAGAAAAGGCGGAAGCATATGATAGGTACAGACAGTAGGGATCGAGTGAATCCATCGTGGAGCACCAAGGCTGTAGGATAATACCCAAGAGGGAAATCAGGAGGGCAAAATGGTGACATAAGATAACTTTCAAAAATAGGATAAGGGACATTCCAAAGAGATTCTACATACCATACACATTAAGGTCAAATAGTAACTCTGGAGAGAGCAGGACCCCTTAAAGATCAGCAAAGTGACCTATGTGTGGAACTACAGGAGATCAGTGAGATACTAAATAAAGATTTTGCATCAGTATTTACTGTGGAGTAGGATATGGAAGGTACACAACTTGGGGAAATGAATAGTGATATCTTGAAAATTCGATATTACTGAAGATGAGGAGCTGGATATTTTAAAATGCATAAAGCTGGATAACCCTCTCTGACGTTTTAAGTGACTCTTGGTTAGGGACATGGATTTTAGTACAATGAAGGGCATAAAGGTTAGTCTGAACTTAGAGTAGGATAAACTGGCGGCACAACATCAACAGCTCAAGGGCTTGTATGTGATGCACTGTTCTATGATCCATAAACTGATCAGATGTACCCCAGAGCTGTTGGGAAGCTAAGGAAGTAATTGTTCAGTCTCTGGCTGAGATATTTGTATCATGGACAGTCACAGGTAAGGTTATGCCATTGTTTAAGAACAGTTGTTAAGGAAAAGCCAGAAAACTGTAGACAAGTGGGACTGATGTCATTGGTGGGTAAGTTGTTGGAGGGGATTCTGAGGGATAGCATTTACTTGTGTTTGGAAATATAAATTCTGATTAGCGATATTCAACATGACTTTGTGTGTGGGAAATCGCATCCCACTAATTTGATTTAGCGTTTTGAAGAAGTGACGAATAAGATTGATGAAGGCACAAAAACAGAACTGTGGAATAGAATATAGACTTTAGTGTGGCATTCAAAAGGTTCTGCATCGTAAACTGGTTGGCATGGTGAGATCACATGGAATACAGGGAGAGTTGGAGGAAATTGGCTCGAAGGTAATAGACGAAGGAAATGTTTGTGAACTGTTATTTTTATTGGACTGGAGGTCTGTGACCAGCAGTGTACCGCAAGAATTGAATGGATTTTGTCATTTTATACAAATGTTTTGGATGTGAGTTTGCAGATAACACCAAAATTGGTGAGGTAGTGGAGAATGAAGATGGTTTACACAGAGTAAAATGGGACGCTGATCAGATATACTAAAGGGCCGAAGAGTGGCTGATGGAGTTCATGTTAGACAAACGAAAGATGTAACATTTTATTGAGGCAACATATGTCATCACATATAGGTAGGATCCTGGGCAGCGTTTTCAAATACAGACAGCTACATAGAAATTATAGAAGCCCTGCAGTGTGGAACCAGGCCATTTGGCCCACCGAGTCCACACTGACCCTTCACATAACATCCCGAACAACAAACGCAAACGTTACCCCGGTAACTGTACATTTGCCATAGACAATCCAATGAACCTGCACATCCCTGGATACTGCGGAACAATTTAGTGAGGTCACCAAACCTAACCTGGGCAATTTAGTGAGGTCACCAAACCTAACCTGAGGAAAACCAAACACCCAGAGGAAACACACACACACACACACACACAGGGAGAAGGTGCAAGCACCGCACAGAGAGTCCCCAAAGGTGGAATCGAACCCAGGTTATTGGCGTTGTAAGGCAGCATTGCTAGTTACTGCGCCAATCAATGCCCAGTTGCGAGAGAAACTGCATCCTGCCACTTTCTCTGGATCTGTCACATCTGTGCAAAAGATGTGAACCGAATAAGGTTCATGCTCCACCACTGTCGCTCCTGCATGCAGCGAACCCCCCCCCCCCCCCCCCCACCCCTCCCCTTTGTGGCTCTTGCCTTTTTAATATTCCGACAGATTGTAGAATGCTCCGGAGAATGCTGATTATGGAATGTTCCAGATAATATTCCAAATAATTCCCAGTTTCAGGAAAATGGCAGTGCCCGAGTGTGCAAAACATTAGGTGAAAGAACAGAGTTTAAATGCAATTAAAATCAATAATGAGTCCATTCAGCCCTTCAAATGTGCTGTACCATTGAATAAGATCAGGAGTGATCTGACTGTCTCCTGAGCTTCACGTTGTAGGAACTTTCAATCATTCAGCCCCCTGGTTTCCTGTCACTGACCAGACGACTCCCATGCACTTTCTACCCTGAGTTTCTTCAAACATGTGTTCGGGAGGCATTTCCCATGGGACCAACCCTCCAAAAATATGTTCCATCAGCTTTTTACTTTCACACAATGGTTAGCATGCTTCACACAGGCCAATCAAAAATGTACTCATAGTTTATAGTCATTGATATCTAATCACAATTAGTAATTCTGGTTATTTCGCTTGGGTCACATTATTATATTCAACCAAGGATATCATCCAATCAACTGTCTCATTATAAAATACAATTTCCAACGGCTATTTTTTTCCTCAGCCGTTATCTTAACCATTATCTGAATTGTACCTTTTTTTTTTCCTTCTTATCAAAGTTTATATTTTACTTTGACTTTGGCTATTTCTATCTATAGCAGTTACACAGCCTCGCAGTCTGTTGGCTGGATGGCTGGCTTGTGATGCAGAGGAAGGTCAACAGCGCATGTTCAATTCCCCACACAGGCAGAGGTTGCCACGAAGAGGACGCTCTCTCAATATCGTCCTGTCACCTGAGGTATGATAACCCTCCAGATAAACCATAATTTGTGGTCTCACTAATGAGGGTCCTTTGGGACTCTATTCTATCCATGTTAACATTTTAATTTTTCAAAAATATTTTTATTCAGAGAAAAGCTTTTTAATGCTTCAATGAACCAATAAGTACCCAACTGAAAAAGCAATGCAAATTGAACACAATTTCACCCATGTACTTTGTACATAAAAAAACAAGGTAAATCAACGGACTGAAGGAAAATAAAAAAAAAATAAAAAACGAATAGTAGAACTCAGTGTAACAAAACTACAGCTCTCAATCTTCAAAAGCCTTAACTAATACACGTTCATTTGTTCGTAATTCTTCCTCTCTGGACATTAGATTCATTAGTCAAGTTCATCATAGCTATATACAAGTCCTTAATACAGAGGCAGATCAGCCTGTACCTTGGTAATTCAAAAAGGGCTGCCATGTCTTATAAAAATCCTCTATTTTCTGGTGCAACATACCTTTAAAAGAGTCCAAAGGGCGATGCTCCATGACGAGGTTACGACAACCCAATAAACCCCGCGGGTTTTCAGACACCCAACACAACAGAACTTTTTTTTCCTGAACACAGAGAGTGAGGGTATTGAAGTATTTTTTCCTCTGCAGATCTGAGTAAGTTAGACTGGGCAGGCCCAGGAAATGGGAAACCTGGTCCGTCTCCAATTCGTTCCCCAAGATCCTCTCCATCCCACGGAACACACCGCTCCTATAGCGACGGTGGAAGGTCAACAAACAATGAGTAAGACTGCCCATAGTCATTCTGCTTTAAGACATACTCCCATCTTGAATTTTGAGAGAGTATCTGGGGCCAGATAGACTCTGTGAAGAATCTTCAACGTCAGGGCAAGAGTCTTCTTACAGATCGAAATAATTCTTGCATTTTCACAAATATCCTCCCCTGTGTCCGAAGAGATCTGAACCCCCAACTCTCTTTGCAGACCTCAGTAAGGCACAAAGACTCGTCTGAGGGGCCACACTCCAACAAATGATAAAGGGTACTGAGAGAGAGTGTGTTCTTAGCACTAAGCACCCTCTTCTCTGTATCAGATCTGTACGGGTCTGTTAAAAGCGTGGTTATTTTTTGAATAACATCTCTGATCTTATAAAAAGAAAACAGAAGAGATCTCTACGCGGTAGTCTATAGTTACGACTTATTTAATCAAAGGACATTCTTATTTCTCCCTCAGATAAATCATCAAAGCAAGATACATGCACGAGTTGCCCATAGATTAAACATGGAATCCAGTGTCCCCCGTCGGAAACACGTTACACCACGTTTTGTGGTAAGAAATGAGGTTTGGCTATAGTTCCCTCGATCAGACACATTGCTTTGAAATTATTAATACTTATTTGGAAAAGGCAATACTTCGTAACCGTCCTCATTTTGTATTTGAATAGTAGACTAATAATGGAGCACTTTGCCTGACAAGCTTTAATATCTAACCATATGGACGCCGAGGTCTCATTAACATCGGGTAAAGAAGAGCTTAATTGATAGCTTTTAATATCCGGGAGAACTACTCCCCACAAACTGTGGGGTCGTTGTAATTTGGTTAACTTGACAAGAGGTCGCTTATGGTGACAAATCAGAGCTACATTATCCATTGAGTCTCCTAAATGTCTGCCTGGGAAACATCAAAGAAAGCATTCACACGGGGTATAGCAAACAAGGGAGGGAATTCATTTTAATAACAGCTATCCGACCTAGCCAGTCTATGGGAAGTGTCTCCCACCTTCGAAGGTCTTGTTTAATTTTGTCAAACAAATGCACAAATCCCACGTTAAATGTATGTTCAAAGACAGAATTAATGAATATACCTAAATAGGGAACATCACCATACCCCCTGGGACCATTGAAAAGGAAATCAGGATTCTCCCACGGCATCAGGTATTACCCTGAGTTCGCCCAGAGGGATGGCCTCCGACTTTGTAAAATCAATGGTATAGCCGGAAAAGGCACAAAACGAACTGATGCATTGCATGACTTGAGGTACCAAAACTGTGGTATTAACAAAGAAATAAGACCTTCATCAGCAGACAATGTGATCTTACGTGAATTCTATCCCACTTCTGTGGTAGATATGTTGGGGTCCCTGCAGATGGCCTTCGCCAGTGGCTCAATCACCAACGTAAACAACACTGGTGAAAGGGGTTAACCTTGTTGACTGCCTCTCGAAATATTAACTTTATGGGATTGCACACAGAGAATCACTTTCAAGGACCGTCACCCACTTGATAAAAACTTTGCCTAGACCAAACCATTCTACCGTATAGAAGAGATACAGCTACTCAACCCAAGAAAATGCATTCTCTGCATCTAAAGAGATCATTAAGACATGTATAAGTTGCTGTTGATCCGCTTGGATCATATTGAGCAGTCTCCTAACATTGTTGGAATATCTGCAGCCTTTTATAAGCCGGTATGGTACACTTTGACAATGGAAGGATAAAAAGTTTCCATCTGTAATGTAAGGGACTCATACAGAATTTTGATATCAACATTTAGAAGTGAGATGGGCCTATGAGAAGCACAATATTTCGGTGTCCACCTTTTCTTAAGAATAAGAGAGATATGAGCTTCTCTTAAGGATGGTGGGAGGCAGTCGTGACTGTGCGAGTGACTAAAATGGTAAGCATCGGCCCTGACAATAGGTTTATAAATTCCTCAAAAAATTCACTTGGACATCCGTCTAGACCGGGCGCCTTTTCGCACGGAAGCTGCTTTATACCCTCCGGCACTGACAATGATGCATTAAGGCAAGATGCGCATTTGGGGGTTACCCCTGGAAGATCCAAGTTCTTGAAGAAAGATTCCAGCTTAATCCATCTATCCTCATAATGCTCAGTCTGATATAATTCGGAATAAAATCTCCGAAATGTTGCTTTAATCTTTATGGGATCGCAGGTCAGGGTCCCAGTACCTTCCCTAATTGAGGTAATGGCTTTGGGGCTCTCTCTTTCCTCGCAAGATAGGCTAAATACTTGCCTGGCTTATCACAATGCTCAAACAGCCTGTATTTTGCAAAAGTAAGTTCCTTCTTTGCTGTCTGTGTGAGCATGGAATTCACTGCAAACCGAAGCGTTGTGATCCTCTGCAGCCTAGCCACCGAGAGTCTATCACAGTATGCCCTCTCGGTGGCTAGGCTGCCTTCAAACGTGTCTCGAGCAAGCGTTCCTGCTTCAGCTTCTGCCGCATCCTAAGGAATAAGTATTCCTTTGGCATAAGCCTTAGCAATTTTCCATATAATGGATGGGTTACTGGTTGAACCTAAATGAATGTCTAAGAAAGGTCTGAATTCATTGCAGAAATACTCAATGAACTTATTATCCTGAAAAATAAAGGGATCCATTCGCCAGTGTCTCCAACCTGCTATATTGCCCTTAATCTTAACCAATAAGTATACTGCTGCATGGTCAGAAATGGTAATATTCCCAATTGTACAGAACACCACTGAATCGATGATTGCTTCAAGGTGAGGAAGAGATCAACCCTAGTGTGGCATTTGTGCATGTTAAAGAATAAAGTAAAATCCCTATCTGTGAGGTGGATCTCCCTCCAAACATCCACCAGCCCCAGTTCCACACAAAAAATCCACTAATTGCTTAGATTGCAAACATGGGGCTTTGGGGCATTCTGTCTACCGTGGGTGCAAAAGACAATTGAAATCTCCCCCTACAATAATGTGCTGTGAAGAAAGATTAATTAATTTGGAAAATGCATCTATCAGGAATTTAAGGCTGTAATTACCAGAGGGTAATTACCATTCAAAATACCGTTTTATTCCACATATCTTTTAGGATTATAATCCTCCTGTGGGTGTCTAATACAATCTCATAATTTAAATGGAAGATTCTTCATCACCATCCTAGTATTAAAAGACGAGAAATAAACCCGATCAAATGCGCCCTTCTGTAATGACGAATGTTCCTTGTCATGCAACAGGACAATATCCATCCTCTCCTTTTTAAGGCTAGAAAGTTCCTTTTTCCTCTTAACTGGCTCCCCTTAATTTCCAGAAAAACCATTTAAGGACGATATTAGCCATTACACACTGAAACAATATTTGAACTCCAGATCGGAAGAACTCGAAGTACAAATCGCTGAGCACCAATGAAAAAAGAATCATAGAGACTAACAAAACATACAAGCTAAAGCTATTACAACTAACAAGCTCACAAACCGTTCCACAACTAATTACATACAAAAACAAACAAAAAAATGATACAAAGTGCCAATGGCACACAGGAGGGCATTTATTCCACGACCACTTTGTGGCATTTGCACGTCACAAATCCTTATCTTCTGCCCCATTATCAATATTGTATCCAGGGCAATTAATCACAAAAATCGGGATTGAACTGCCCTTAGGTAGGCATTCAGTCATCACGATCATCTTCTAACTCCCTCCAGCTTGAGCCAACCCCGACATACAAACTTAGCAAGAGAAAAGCGAGTAGTAATATTAATGAAGAAGTTCAAAGTGTATACTCTACCCACCCTCGACTATAATTTAGATTAGATTACTTACAGTTTGGAAACAGGCCCGTTGGCCCAACAAGTCCACACCAACCCGCCGAAGCGTAACCCACCCAGACCCATTCCCCTTCATTAACCCCTTCAACTAACACTACGGGCAATTTAGCATGGCCAATTCACCTAACCTGCACATTTTTGGACTGTGGGAGGAAACCGGAGCACCCGGAGGAAACCCACGCAGACACGGGGAGAACACTGCTTAATATCAGAAGCATTCAACAAACTTTTTTTAAGAAAAAGAAACATGATTATCGATATCCATTTAAACATTCAGCCTACTTTAAAGTGTCCACAAAGTTTTCGCGTTCTCTGGAGAGTCAAGGCATCTATTGAAAGATCCACCAGTGCGTGGAAATATTGAAAGCATATGGAGCACGGCTGAGTTAATTAAGGAATACTGAATCTCAAGTTCCTTTAATCTTCTCTTGATACCATCAAAACGTTTTCTTTTATGAATCTATGCCACTGAAAAGATATGGAAAACATCATCCTAGAGCCCTCCTCTGGTTTTTTCCCTGTGTTCTGGAAGCTTCCATAAATCTTTGTTTGTCTCTGCAACTATGAAATCGCACAAGGACAGGGTGAGGGGGTTGGTCTGAGCCTGACCTGCGCGCTGTAACCGAATGAACTGTCTCACTCTTCACCCGTCCCTCTTCAGCTTCGAAGTGAAGGAATCGCTGCAGCCAGTTCTCGCAAAATAAAACCTCACTGGCTGATCACCTTATGTCCGGTCCAGCAGACCGATGATATGAGCATTCTTCATTCTGCCCCTGTTCTCGAGGTTGTCACCTTGTTCAGTTAAGGTATGGACCTGTTTTTCAAGGGTGAAGATCCGCTCCTTACAGGAATGGATCACTGTCTCTGCCACTGCAGTTTGGCGCTCGACATCATCCGTTCTGTTTCTAAGGCTTTCAAGTTGCTGCGCATGTTTTGGAGCATGCCTGACAGTGGTTCTATCCTCCTGCTGAACTTTTCTTCAATCGTGGCTTCAATCATTTCATGTAACTTGGTGAACTCAGTGACCAAGGCCTGGTGAGTAATTGAGTCCATCGAACGAGCAGAGGGGTTGTAGCCGTGGCCACGGTATGCTGAAAGCTTCTGACCAAGCCGTGTGTGTTTGGAGTTACTCAATCTTTTCCCATATTTTGTCATTTCCACTTGACAAAATGAGATTAGTAAGGATCTTGTAGCTCTTTTAGTGTGGACTTTTAAGTAAATGACTGTGGTGGGGTGTGGTAGAGCATTACTGTGATGCAGAGCTCAGCAAAGCAGACCTTTCAGATCTCTGCCATCTTGTTTCTCCGTTAAAACCTTATCGATGTAACCATTTCGTTTAATTCCTGGATATTGGGGAGCCATTCTGGCGTCATTCAGTACAACTGTCTACATTTTCCCCAACACTGCACATTGCTGCCCACTCCTCGATAATCCTTGACCCCTTTGTGCTTCGTGAAACTTGCCTCAAAAATATTCTATATCTCTGCCTCCATTGCTCTGCGGGGAAGAGTGTTTCAAAGCCTCACTATACCCCGAGAAAACAAAAATAAACTGACTCATCGGTGTGTGAGATTAGTTTTATTTTTGCATTCTTATCTGAAAACGGATATAGTAACACTGGAAGCAGAACAGGCTTATGCCTGAAACGTCGATCCACCTGCTCCTTAGATGCTGCCTGACCTGCTACGCTTTTTCAGCAACACATTTTTCAGCCCTGATCTCCAACATCTGCAGTCTTCACTTTCTCTTACTCGGTATCTACCTCCTCGAGTTCGAGACTTGGTGGAAACACCTTCTCAGCATCTACCTTGTCAAGCCCCCTCTGTATCTTGTACATTTCAGTAATATCATCCTCATTCATTTCAACCACAATGAATATTCGCCTCACCATTTTAGATGTTTTGAATAATTCAACCCCTTCATCCCAGGAAGCCGCCTCATGAACCAACCTAGTTACTTGCTGCATCAGCATGCTGACGTTACTTTTCATGCACAGTAACACTCCAGTCCCTTTGTACTGATCCTTTCTTGGGAGTCCTCTTCATTAAATAACAGCCTGCATTTTGGTTCTCAGAGTCATCCACAAACTCGGATGTACATTGCACTCAGCTCCCGCCGTCAGGCTATCAGTATAGATTGTAAATATCTGATGCCATCGGCCTGATATTTGTGATAATCCAATAGATACGTCTTTATCATAAAGATCCATTAATCCTGACTCTCCGATTTCTATGTGTTAACCAACCGTCATCCCATGCTAATATATTATACATCATACTAAGAGCCTCTGTCTTGTGTCAGAACGTTTATTTTGTGATACCGTGGGAAGAATCTCTGGAAAGCCTCATGTTGACCAGTTCCCTTTATCAAATCTGCATGCCAATTTCTCAGGGATTCCTGATGAAGGGCTCCTGCCCAAAACATTGATTTTCCTACTCTTTGGATGCTGCATAACCTGCTATGCTTTTCCAGCATTACTCTAATCTTGACATTCTCGGGAATCTCCAGTAAAATAATTTGCATGATTTTACAGAACAAAAATAGTTTCCCCTTCACAAAACCATGCCAACTCTGCATTAAGCTTTTCTAAATGCCCTGCAATTCCTTCCTTAATAACAGACTGTAGCAGATTCCAGGCAATAATGCTTAGGCTAAATTGTTCCCACTTTCTGTCTCATTCATTTCTTGAAGATAGGCGCCACATTGGAGGTTATCCAGTTTCGCTGGAACACTCCTGCAATCCAGAGAGTTATGGAGTATTTCACACAGCGTCGCTAGTCACTCTGTGACCACTTCATTTAAAATTAACTATGAATTACTTCTGACCTACCTACCCTTAATCTTATCTGTTAGACAAAAACGTCTTCATTTTGTTAGAGACAGTTCAAGACCCTTCCTCCTATTACCATTTTGTTTATACCATTTATCTGCTTACAGTACTTTCCCCATGAGGAGTGATTTAAAATGCTGGTGCAAATTATCTGCCTCTTCCCTGTGACCAGTTCGCCAATCACACCCTCCTAATGGCCTCAATGTACTTTCCTCGCTTCACTTCTGCCTCAGCTCACACACATATCTTCAAGCTTTTCTTATGTAGACAGAAAAGCTCATGATGCTTGTGTTTATATTTCTTGCAAATTTATTACATCATATCTTTTCGTACATTTTCCTCGCTTTCTAGATTCATACATTCATATCGTGCACAAATAAACCATGCCCAACTTGTCCATGCTGACCAGGTTTTCTAAATTAAACTAAGCCCATCTGCTTGCAGTTGGCCCATATGCCTCTAAACGTTTCCCATTCATATGTTGGTCCAAATGTCTTTGAAATATTGTACCTGTACTTGTATCTCCCACTGTTCCTCTGGCAGTTCATTCCATACATACATCACTTTTTATGTAAATAAAAGTTGTCCCTTTGTCCCTTTCAAGTTTCCACGCTTTCACCTTAAACCTATGAACGCCCCGATCATGCAGAAAAGACCTTGGATATTCGCCCTCTCCATGCCTCCCATGATATTATAAACTTCTAGAATGCCACCTCTCAACCTCATGCACTCCTTCTGATACTAACTTCAAGATCAAATGTTTAACGATATGCACTGCAAATTTGAAAGAATATTAAAAATGACAAGTAAAGAAAACAGCCTAAACTTCATACTGTTAGTTTTGCTGTATGTTACAAAACTAAGGCAGCATGAAACACTTACTAGCGCCAATAAGAGGTCAAGCACCTGAATTCCTTAGTATGAAGGCAGTGATGATGTATACTGTGAAAACGTATAGATCTAGATCTATGTAATACCACATGGTCAACATTCTCCCTCCTGTTCTCCTTCTGACTTTGTGTGGTTGTGTCTTCATTATCTTAAAATCAGTTAGAGAGAACCCCTTTCCCCCATTCACACCTTAATTTAAGCCCATTTTGCATCATCTTCTCGTTCACAAGTGCTAATAGCCCGTTTATCTTTTGCCACGCCATTTTTTCATCACCAGCAAGGGATTAAAAAGCCCAGTTTCAAACCCTTTTCAGTTCTGAACAAGTCACACTGGACTTGTAACGCTCACTCTGTTTCTCTGTCTCTGCAGTTTCTGCCAGGCCTGCTGAGTTTCTCCAGCAACGAATAGGCACAGCACAAATTTTTAATTAAAGAAATAGCGAAGAATACTGGAACTAATAACACGAAAATTGCTGGAGAAACTGAGAACTTCGTAAAAGGGTCACTGGACCAGAAATATTAACTCTACATTCACTACAGAAGATGCCGCCAGACCTGCTTTGTTTCTACAGCAATTTCTGTTTTTGAACAAGTTCCAATGACGTGTGTGAAAGCTGCTCATACGCCCTGTCCAATACGGAGCGCCCTACACTGGGAACTGAACGATAACTCAAAGTTCACACATCCATTCGCTCAGAAACTGCATAAGGCTGATATCACTGACACCACAGAGCTCTTAATCATGGTCAGGGAGAAAACCAAAGGGAAATGTATTCAATTCAAACGCAGAAGATGGCATTACTAGAAAGGAAACGATTCATGATGAATATGTTAAAGGGTTTGCGTAAGGTACCAAAGTGGAAGCATGACACCAAGGAGAGACTCTCAGCAGAATGATAATATTAAAATGTCAGTGTTACTGCATCAGAAACCAGGTGAGATCACTGAGTTCACGGCTAATGGGTGAATGAATCTCGATGTGAACTGGGGGACAGTCAGTAGAATGGAATTTCAGATATTGCAGCTCAAACTGGGCTATCATGTGATGCTGTAGACAACAGCAGCAACAGAAGCCGGATTGTATTCAAACATAATCAATAATATTTTCCCCAGGATATTCTATCAGTCCATTATTACCATCCAACGAGTGATGGTTCAGTGACGAGTGCGGGTGAACATGCCAAGGTCAGAACCAGGTGTAGCAAAAGCTGATGACAATCCATTAAAGCTACCGCACATGAGTAGTTTCATTCCAAACAGCAGAACTAACATCTGATAGAGAGAACGAAATGATCCCAAGACCAGCAAATCAGATATTACCTCTGCAGTCCTGCCACATCCAGACATAAATGTCGGTGTACTATTAAACAACTTACTGGAGGAGAGGACACCAGAAATATCCCCATCTTAAGTAATGGAACAGCCCTATACATCAGTGTAAAAGACAAGGATATAGTATCTGCATCATCCTCAGCCAGAGGTGTTGAATGGATGATCCACCTCACTCTCGTCATGATACCACCAGAATCACAGATGGCAGTCTTCAACCCGACTCTCTGTGTGGAGTTTGTACATTCTCCCCGTGTCTGCGTGGGTTTCCTCGGGGTGCTCCGGTTTCCTCCCACAATCCAAAAATGTGCAGGTCAGGTGAATTGGCCATGCTAAATTGCCCGTAGTGTTAGGTGAAGGGGTAAATGTAGGGGAATGGGTCTGGGTGGGTTGCGCTTCGCTGGGTGAGAGTGGACTTGTTGGGCCGAAAGGCCTGTTTCCACACTGTACGTAATCTAATCTACAAAAAAATTCAACTCGTTACACGTGACATGCAGAAACAGCTGAAAACAGCAGATACAACAAAGGCAATGGGCCCTGACACCATTCCTGCAATAGGACTGAAGACTTGTGCTGCACAACAAGCCGTGTCCCTGGGGAAGCTGTTTCATTCCAGCTCCAGCTCTGACAACTCCCTGGTAATGTGGAAAAGTAGTCAACTACTTTCCGTCCCCTAATAGATGAATAATGAAATTCTGACAATTTAACACAACCTCAGTTCCTTCACGATAATCAAATTGGTGGGAGTTCTGTTTGACAGAGTTATCAAGCAGTACAGATCTCCTGCCCGAATGTACTTTCAGGAAGTGAATCTCCCGTGCTTTTCTGGTTTGGCCTAAAAGTGACTCCAGACACACAGACATGTCGCAAATTCATCAATGGTCTCTGAAAAGGCCAAGCAAGACACTCTAATGTATCAAACTGCTCCGAGGTCTTAAAGGATAAAACCGGACAGAATACCCGGCCCCAGTATCGGTTCCATATAGGGGAACTGGAAACACAGACCTGTTGACCCTGCAGAGACCGCACATCTGAGAGCTTGTGACAACATTTACAGAGCTTTACCACAAACTGCATAGAAACATCGGGAAAGGAGCAGGGTATTCAACACATTAAGCCTTCCCCATTCTAGTTCATGGAGAAAATCTCCTCAGTACAGTTTTCCCGACACAGTATTTATATCCCTTAATATGTTTAAATATCGTGAAATACAAAATAAGCACTGCTGTAGTCCCTTTGGCACATCAATCTTACTCCTCGATTCAATATACAGGCAGTTCTCTGACAGTGCGTGTTTATTAAAAACGATCTCGCGGCAATGCAATTCGTGAATTGCGCACCATTTTCTATAAAGTGAACTCCCGTTCACTGTGACACGATTCATTGCCTGGCACCAGCTGAACAGCAAAATGCACAATCAATGTGTTCAGCTAAAACAGGAATGTAATTGGCTCTGCAAACCTTGAAACTGTGCCTGAAACTGGGAATATTAGTCTATATTTAGAAAGAACTTTAGTTAAAACCGGGGGAGAATCTTGGGGAGAACTCGGATTCAGCATCAGCATCACGTGGTCAGACAGCCCTGCGTGTCTTCTGGTGAAGAGCATGGTGAAATGTACAAGGCTGTAGTCAGTGACTGTAGTGTGATAGTGTTACATTAAGAGCACTATTGCATTACAATATATGATTTAAAGGTTTACTTATACTGTGCTCGTATGTGTGTGCGTTAGACTAACTTTAATTTTTAGTTTTTAACGACATTTTGTGTTTCGCCCCTTACTCGTTTTTTTCCCATTGGTCCCATTATTAATATTGCACGATTTTCTGTAACACTGTATTGCACAAGGAGACAGCTACCGTGATATTGGATAATAACTTGTAAAGATATCTGATCCTCTCTCTTCATACCATACGCCTGCTCGCTCCCTATCCCTTTACTATATAGAAATCATTATTTATATTTAGTGCCTTGGTTTACACAGCCTGGTCTGGGAGATTATTTCACAGGTTCACCAGTCTCTGAGTGCAGATCTCATCTCAATGCAGAGTGGCCTGTCAGTATCTAATATTGTGGCCCCTTGTTTTTGATGTCGCACCCAGGGAAATTATCACCCCTGCTTCCAATCTGTCTCGTCCTGACAGAATTTTAAGGATTTCATAGAGATCTCCACTTATTTTCCTAAACCCCATGGAATACAGGCCCAGCCGCACCAGACTTTGCTCCCACAACAAGCCTATCATCCCAGAGATCAGTCTTGTCATCCTTCGCTGTTCTCCCTCAATGTCAAGTTTGTCCTTTATAAGGTAAGGAGACCAAAACTGCACACAATACTGCACAATGTTCGAAATGGGATCTCACCAAGGCCCTGTCCAGCTCCAGTAAAACACCCTCACTCCTGTATTCAAATCCCCCTGAAATGAAGGTGAATACACGATTTATCTGCCTTCCAGCTTTCTGCTCCTGCAATATTGCTTTCAGTGACTGGTGTACAGGGAGATCCAGATCCTTTTCAATGTTACAGCTCCCCACTTGTTGGGTCTGTGTACACTGGTCAGCGTGCCAATGCCAATCCCAATATTGACTTCTCGATTCAGATCTCACTGTCCTGCACTGACCTCGGAGGGCTGCACAGAAGAAAACAAAAATGCAGCTTAAGTTCCTTTATAGATCAACGTTTTTCAACCAATCCCTTTTCAAATGACAGGCTGCCGTTCTGTTTTTCCTTTATAAGGTCACAACAAACATATCCCCGCACCCCCATTGTTCTTAATCTGCCACGTATTTGCCCAGATACTCCATTTGTCTAATCACGTTGCGGTTTTTTTGACATCCTGCTCACCCACTCACAATCCGATCTGTTTAGTGCCATCAGCAGACTTGGAAATATTGTATTTGATCCCCTCAACAAATATATGATTTGTATTTGGAATAGCTGGGGCCCACGCCCCAGTCCTGCTATATCCGCCAAGGGTTCCACTCGAAACAAAACTTATTTATTCCTACTCACTGCATCCTGCCAGCTCCCCCATTCTAAAGCCATATTAGTCCCAGGCCCATAGGATTTGAATTTGCATAATAGGCTTTATCAAAAATCTTCCTGAAAATCCAATCGTATTGTATTGATTGCTTCTCCATAATTTTGCTAAAAGTCACTTTCTCAAATATGATTCCCATTTGATAAATCTCTGTTGACTTTGTCTGTACTCATTACTTGCAGTTCCAATACTTCCTCTAAAACTGTTTGGTTGCTAATTTCATTCTATTCTCTTTTTTCTCAACAGACTAATGTTTGCTAGTATTGTTGGGAAGTTTTCTTTTTTTTTTTTTTTTTTCTGTGAAGACCTAACAAGAAGTGGGCGGCACGGTGGCACAGTGGTTAGCACTGCTGCCTCACAGCGCCAGAGATCCGGGTTCAATTCCCACCTCAGGCCACTGACTGTGTGGAGTTTGCACGTTCTCTCCGTGTCTGCGTGAGTTTCCTCTCGGTGCTCCGGTTTCCTCCCACAGTCCAAAGATGTGCAGGGTCAGGTGAATTGGCCATGCTAAAATTGCCCGTAGTGTTAGGTAAGGGGTAAATGTACAGGAATGGTTGGGTTACGCTTCAGCGGGTTGGTGTGGACTTGTTGGGCCGAAGGGCCTGTTTCCACACTGTATGTAATCTAATCTAAACTGAAGTATTTGCTCCATAGTTCTGCTCTTTCCCTGTCCTCAATTCTCTTGTATCAGACTGTAAGAAAGCTACACTTTTTTACTTTAATTTTGCCATTGACATATTTTCAGAAGATATTACAATCTCAATCTTAAAACCCTTGTTAATATACTCTTCAGAAACAGATCAATTCCTGGTCTTAAGCCACTCAATGATTGACCTTCCACAGCCATGCAAACATAGAGGCACAGACTTTGTACCTTCAGAAATACAGCACGGTCTACATTAGCCCCACTTTCCGACACAAGACCCGTGGCCGTGAATCTTCTGGCATTTCAAGTGGACAGCCGTGTATTTTCTAATGGTTGTGAAGTTACCATGACAACTCATCTCTCAGGCAGGGCATTACTGACCCCAACACCCTCTGGTTGAAAAACAATCCTCAATTCCTCTCCAAATCTCAAACACATCACTTTAAAATGTGCTCCATTGTTCTTGGTCATTTGACTGAAAACAACAGCTGCTGTCTATCCATGTCCCTCGGAATACTATTCCTTCTGAATCACAACCTTCTTGCCTCCAAACTAAACAACCCGAACTTATCCAGCCTCTCTCCATAGCTGTTATGCTCTATCCCTGGGAACATCCTGGTGAATCTTCTCTGATCCCCCTCCACTACAATCAGATCCTTCCCGTAATATGGTTTCCAGAACTACATACTGCATTGCATCTTGGCCAAACCAAAGTTCCACATAGCTCTTATAATCTATGCGCTGATGAATAAAGGTTATGTTAACTTCCCCCATACTTACTCAAATTGTGTATTAACCTGTTCTTTTTTGTTTTGTTTTTTTTTTCTGTGAAGACCTAACAAGAAGTGGGCGGCACGGTGGCACAGTGGTTAGCACTGCTGCCTCACAGCGCCAGAGATCCGGGTTCAATTCCCACCTCAGGCCACTGACTGTGTGGAGTTTGCACGTTCTCTCCGTGTCTGCGTGAGTTTCCTCTCGGTGCTCCGGTTTCCTCCCACAGTCCAAAGATGTGCAGGGTCAGGTGAATTGGCCATGCTAAAATTGCCCGTAGTGTTAGGTAAGGGGTAAATGTACAGGAATGGTTGGGTTACGCTTCAGCGGGTTGGTGTGCTGCCATTCATTGAGTACTCCCCTGTCATTCAAGGAGGTGCTGCCATTCATTGAGTACTCCCCTGTCTGGTTCCTTCTTCTAAAGTGTATCATATCATATTTATCAGGATAAAATTCATCTGCTATTGATCTGTCCATCTGACCATTCCAACTGTATCTTTCTGTAATATAAGGCCTTTCTCCTCACTGCGAACAACCTGGCCAATCTTTGTATCAAACACAAACTTAGTTGTCATACTCCCGCCAACCCCATCTATATTCACAGTTGCATAATTTATGAGAACCATAAATAATAAGGTTATAGTTCACACAACACCAGATTGTAGTCCAACAGGTTTATTCGGAGGCACAAGCTTCGAAGGGCTGCTTCTTCATCTGGTGATGTCAACTTTGCCTCTGAATAAACCTGCTGGACAATAACCTGGTGTCATGTGATTTTTAGGTTTGTTCACCGCAGTCAAACACCACCACCTCCGAATCAAAAATAATAAGGGACACGGCACTGATCCCTGTGATACACCATTGGACACTGGTCTCCAGTCACTCTAACAGCCTTCAACCATTACCCTCTGTCTCCTAAGACTAAGTTGATTTGGATGCAAGATTCTGGATCAATGGTGCTGGAAGAGCACAGCAGTTCAGGCAGCATCCGAGGTTTCCAGCATCTGCAGTCATTGTTTTTACCTTGTTGATTTGGATGCAACTTGGAAAGTCACTAATGACTCCTACCTGTTCCCTTGTTATTCTTTTTTGCTTGACACATTTGCAGAATATCTGGGGATTCTCCCTAATCTTACCCTGCCAGCAGGATTCTATGCTGCTGTTTTAGACAGTTCTCACCGAGTGATGAATTTCCTCATTATTACCGTCTTAAGTGGCAAATCCCTTATCTTGCCATCATTTGTCTTGAATGTGGATAGGACAGCCAGGGAGGTGTTCTGTTAATTTCCAAACTGTCATATGTTTTGTGAATTTCCTAAATTTCACCGTGACCCACCTCTCATTCTTTGAAACTCTGGAGAACATAGGCTGAGTTTCCTCATCAGTAAACGTCGTTATCTGTGGCATTAATCTGGAGAATGTTCATTGCACTTTCTTTGTAGTCAGTCTATTCTTTCTCAGATTGGGTCACCAACATTTAACACCATGGATGCAGGTTTGGAAGGTTCATTTCCAGAGGTTTCATTACCTTACATCTTCAATGGACCTCATGAGAAGCAATGGTGAAAATTCCTGCTTTCTATTGGTATGTTTGGGTTTCTTTGGATTGTTGATGTCATTTCCTGCGGTGATGTTATTTCCTATGTTGAAGTCTCTTCCTGTTGCTTTTCTCGGGTGGTGGTAGATGGGGTCTAACAACTAAGAGCACATCTAGTTAGACATCTGTCAGAAATACATAAATATTCTCTCCATTGTTGCTGTTAATTTCTAAATATCCAATATTACATGCTGTATAATAGATTCCAACCGTTTCCCTGCAGATGTCAAGTTAATTGGTCGGCAGTTCTCCAAACTATGTATTCTTGCCTTTATAGATCCTTGCATCCCTTCCATTAATCTATCGTGCTTGGACCACGTTCACTAACTTCCATTTATCCACAATGGCTTCCTGCCTCTGCAGGATGCAGGAAAATAAAACACAGTCATCGACAGTGCAATTAGTACTTCTATTGCTGATTTATGCCTGGCATTTTAATATGACACACATCAGGTTTGTCAGACTGAGCAATGCTCAATCCTGTTACACTTTCAAATATCACCTTGTTACTGATATAAATTGACTTTATGTCTTTAGTTGCACAAGCCCTACAATATCACTGGGTATTACTGGGTGATTTTGTGGAAATTCCTCCATGAAGATAGATGCATAGTAACTAATTATTTTCTTGACCATTTCCCTGTTCTTCGCAATAAACTCTCCTCTCCCGATTACAGATTTCCATATTTGACCTTGCTTTTATTTTGTTTCCTTTGATATACAGATTGGAGATTAATGCAGTGTTTTTTGTTCATGTTTGTTAGCATTCATGTTCTCTTTCAGATTTCCTTATCAGTTTCGTTGCCCTCGTTTCTGGATCGTGAATTTCTAAAATTCTCAGGTTTCCACAATGACTGAAATTCTTTCAAAACCACTTCATATGATTAATTCAATTTCGAATTTGTTATGTTAAACATCATTGTGTCACTTTCCCTTTCTTTGATGTTTGTACCTGAAATAAATAGACGTAGTTTTCAGACATTGGATTTCTATTAATCTTCTGATCTGACCAGATATGTTCAGGAGCACTGCAGGAGGACAGAGGAGGAATTGCTGGGGCCCTGGCTGATATTTGTGCATCATGTCTGACGAACGGGGGAGGTCCCGGAGGCCTGGAGGGTAGCGAATGCTGTGCCCTTACTCAAGAAGGGCTAGGAAGAAAAGCCTGGGAACTATAGCCCAGGAAACCTAAAATCTGTAGTTGGTGTCTTACTGGAAAAGGTTCTGAGAGATAAGATATACATGCATTTGGAAAGACAGGGTGTGATTAGGAGTAAGATTAGAGTGGTGCTAGAAAAGCACAGCAGGTCAAGCAGCATCCGAGGAACAGGAAAATCAATGTTTCAGGCAAAAGTCCACCATCAAACTCAGCACTGCTTTGTGCATGGTAGATCATGGCTCACAAATTTGTTACAATTCTTTAATGATGTGACCAGCAACGTTGAGGAGGGCAGGGTGGTATACGTCGTCTCTATAGATTCCAGTAAGGCCTTCACTGAAGTTCCAAATGGTACGCTGCTCTGGAAGGTTAGATCGAAAGTAATTGAGGAGGAGCTGCCAAATTAAATACAAAATTACATTGATAGTAGGATGCAGAGGGTAATACTGGAAAAATGCTGGTCAGACTGGAGGCCTGTGTCTCGTGGAATGCTTCATGGGTTGGTGCTGGGACCACTACATATTACATGTATCTATGATTTAGATGAGAATGTATAGGCATGATTTGTAAGTTTGAAGAGGACACGAAAATAAGCAGCATCATGGAGAGTGAGGACATTTATCAGAAATTTCGGAAAATTCAGCAGTATCTTGATCAGCTGGAGAAGTGGCTTAGAAATGGAAAATTGATTTTAATATTGATCAATGTAAGTTCTTGCATTTTAGAAAATCAAATCAAGGTTGGAGTTTCATGGTGAATAGTTGGTTCCTAAGGAGTGTAGTGGAATAGAGGGACCTTGGAATTCAGGTGCATGGTTCTCTGAAAGTTGGATCAGAGGTAGACAGGTCAGTGAAGAGAGTTTTTGGCACACTGTCCTTCATCAGTGTATATCACTGTGTATCAAAATTAGCTCGTTACGTTGCAGTTGTACAGGACGCTGCGGAGGCCATATTGGTAGTGTAATGTTCAGTTTTGTTCACTTTGCTATAGGAAGGATGTTATTAAACTGGAAAAAGTGCAGAAGAAATTTACAATGATGCAGCAAAGGACTCAATGGTCTGCGTTATAGGGAGAGGTTGGGCAAGCTTTTTACTTAAGATGTATGAGGCTGATTGGGAATCTGATAGATGTATATAAGCTCATGGGAGGAATGGACAGAGTGAATGCACTCAGATTTTTTTTTTTCCCAGGGTTAGGCAATTACTGACAAGAGGACATCAGTTTAAGGTCAGAGGGGAAACAATAAGAGGGATCCTGAGGATCAACTACTTTTCACACGGGGGTGATACGCATATGGAATGATGAACCAGCGGAAGAGGTTGAGGCGGGAACATTCGCAACATTTAAACGGCATTTGGACAAATACCTGGACAAGAAAGGAATAGAAGGATGATTGGCAATAGCAGGGAAATGGGGTTAGTGTGGATGGACATTTTGGTCGGAATTGACGAGTTTGGGCCGACGGGCCTATCTCCGTGCTGTCGGACACTATGACTCTAACAACCATTGCTTGTCTCCCACTGAATGTTATATTGTACTTTCCCAATTCACTGGAGCTATCTTGACCCGCTAGCCTCCAGTCTTCCATGATGTTTGACTAGAATGTTCAAGCATTCTATATTGTATGTTCACGCCGTGGAAAATGCGCCTTATTAATGTCATTATTCCTTAAAAGCTGTTTCAGAACAAGGTTATTAATTCATCCTTCTGACCCCACAATGCCAAATCCAAATAACCTGCCTCTAGCTTGCTTCACAACCTACTGTTCAACCTACCGCATATTCACTTACAGAATTTATTTTTCACAGCATGAGCAGTCACTTAGTTAATGCAGTTTAGATGCAACTTGAGACCATCCAATAACACTCCAGAATCCTTGATACTTGCATACCTAATTTCCAGAGCATATGATGCTTAGATTTTCTGCAGCCGTTTTGGTTTCGATATATAACACACCAATATTTGCTTCTCCATGCCATTTGTAGACTCTACGTAAACTGATTCTGTGAAAGCTGAGGGACAGGTCTTTGTCATTATTAGTGATAGACTTGGACAAGACATTCGGGGAGACTAACCTCGAAACTGAGATGATCTGAAGTAATGCCTGTCAATACAGGACAAGCATCAATAACCTTCACCGCTCTGTCAGAATAAGGGTCACCGTATTCTCTCTGTTCCCTCACACTCACTGTATATCATTTAAAGCACCTATCCACAGACAATCCTCACGTTCTATCTCCAAATAAGGCTCAGACACTACTACTCTCACTTTTGAATTCAGTAACTTCCTTCTCACACTTTCTCTGTCACCTACGCAATACCCCACACATTAGTAATGCTATATGGATTCAAAACTGTCGACTGACACATTCCAGACCTATCACAATTCCCCCCAGCCCCACCTCCCCCAGCACTAACAGCAGGGTCATCCACTTCTGCCCTCATTCCCTCCCTCCCTCCCTTTCTCCCATTCCAAGAGACACAGCCTGGAATAGGACAGAAAGGGTCAAGCCAGGTCGTGGAGTGCCCAATATCCATTCCCTCACCCGCCTACCCCTTGCCCTGTAGGGAGGACCCTAGTACGAGATGGTGCAGACTCTGATGCCTCGCGTGGAGTTTCTAAAACATCCATGTCCCACTGAGAGATTAAAGAGCAGTGCTCAGTGAAAAACAATTTTCACTTTAAACCCATTGGCAGTTCCAACGACAGTCCTTTCACGCCCTCCCCAAAAAACATAGATACCTCACTGAACAGAGATGCAGACACAGACATACACAGAATTATTGGTAAACACCCCAATATACGAACAAACACAATACATGCAAGGGGAAAGGCATGCACACACGTTGAAACACACACAGACATATACAGTCACACACAAATAGACACAAACACAGAGAGAAATACACAGGCTGATACACAGAAGAACAGACGTTGACAACATATACAGATGACAGGCAGATGAACACACACATACATGCACACAGGCACAAACACTAGTGTCATTAAAACACACTAGATGAGTTTTTGATTTATAACGGGGTCAAGGATTCTCGGGGGAGGCAGGAGAATGAGGTTGAGGAACATATAAAGAAATTACTGAATGGCATATCAGAATCCATGGGCCGAATAGCCTCATTCTGCTCCTTTTTTCATGCTCATGTGGTTTTATGCTATCAGATATTCTCTTCCTGAGACAGCAGCAGAAGCTGGGTTTGATACATATTTGATTGGAAAGGTTCAGTGGCAATGTGGGACAGGTTTTTAATCTGGAATGGGTTATGTTTATTCCAGATTATTATGTCTTATGTCTGAAAAGATGTGGTGATTTGTTGTTCAGTTAACCCAGTTTTTAAAACAACAAGTCCCACAATAAAATGAGGACGTCCCTTTCTCTTTAGTGTTGTGTCCCTGTGGTGTCTTCATCCACAGGGCGCAGTGGACACTCGGTTTATGAAGATATTCAAGGCTGAGCGCGACTGATCTTTGCTGGGCAGGAGAGTCAATGTTTAGTGGGAACAGACAGGAGACGGATGGTCAGCAAAACTCGGATCAGCCGTGAGCATTCTGAATGGTGCCGCCGAATGGCCAACTGCTGCCCGTCCGCCATGTGTTGTTCCCTCAATCCACCCCTCGATGCTGTTACAGAGATATACTGCTGCCCCTACCCCGTGTGTTGTTCCCTCAATCCACCCATCGAAGCAGTTACATGGTACGGGACCACCCATTTCGTCAGACAGAATCATTACAATGTGACAGGAGGAGACAATTCTATCCATGTAATGAATTTCACAGGAAAATAGAATGAAGTAATTCAGCTCATTGAGTACATTATACAGCCCAGGAAGAGGCCATTCAACCTGCCTGAACGGCTACACAGGAACAGGGAAGCTGTCACTAACCGTAAATAGAGAGTAGAGACCAATATTTATTTTCAGGCAGCAAAACGGTAACTCAGAGAGTGTCTCAGAGATCACTGTGGGGTTATCAGTGACCAATAATGTGTTTCAAAGATCTGAAGGAAGGCGAGGGAATGGCTTGAAGCTCAATTGGCTCATACACCAAGATAATCATTTAATGTGACATCATATGGAGTAGTGAGTCTGCAATGCGATACAGACAGGAAAGGTTAATGAGGAAAACCTTCAGCAGAAATAACATAATGTAGGTTGTCTATTTTTGGCATGAAGGATCAAACAATGTTGGTCAATTTAAATGGAGAGAGATTGCGGAACCCTGTGATACATGCGGTTTCCATGTTCTTGGGACATGAATCATATGAAATCAGTCTGCAGATGCAGCAAGTGATTTGGAATTTAAGTGGAATGATGCTGTTCTTAACAAAAGAGTATTGGGTTTAATCGCAGGAATGTTTTACTGCAACTGTACAGGACATTGCTGAGCCCACACCTGAGGCACTGTACGTAGTTTTGATACCCTAAACTAAAATATAATGATGTAATTCTTTTCGAAGATTTTCAAAGAGTTTTCCCTTTACTCATCCCTGGAATGCCGGCTTATTGTTATGTGGTATTATCAGTTTCGACCTTAGCTGAGGAATAGCATTGAACGATCCATGACTTTCTGAAAAGTGTATCCACTGGATGCATATTATCACTTGTCAGGGAGACTAATGCTAGAGAATAAACTTTAAGAAAAAGATGTCTTGATATTAACACACATACTATGAAGACAGCGACCAATATTTTCAAATTACACAGACATATGTAAGCATGTTATCAAAATATAAAGTGGGGACTTTTTTGCGATTGAAAGGAATGACAAACTTGCATATAATCTGTAATCAAGTTTTCCAGAGAATGTTCCAGGAGAGCACACATGGTCCAGTTTGGTTTTCAGTTGACATGATTGTATGTTTCAACACAGAGAGGGAGAAAAACGTTACCTGCCCGAGAAGCAACAGCAAATTTATCCCTCTCTCTTACTTTGTTCTGCCCAATAGCAAAGTGTCAGTCCATAAAATCCCTGAGTTATCTTTACCACTTGTGAAGGATTCCTGGTGAGGATTAATTGACGTCTTTCCACTGCCTGAAACAAAGGGAATTCAGCCAAATCCAACTGTTCCAGAAAGAAATCCCACTACCAGTAGCTTGTGTGAGCATAATAACTTCAAAAGCAGAATAGCGTTTGGGACACTCTATCATTTTATCATTTGTTATGAGTTCAACTTTTTATGTCTCCCATTTTTCTAGAAAATGACCTACTCTGAGACCTATATCATTGGCCGCATCACTAAACTATTTAAGATTGGTGTAACCAGTGGAGGAGTGGGACTGGTAAAGAAAACAGTGACCCTCCAATATTGGTTGTAACACAAATTAGAAATTCTGAAAGGACTGCTCAAGTGGAAATTCCCTTCCACAGATGTTTGTGGTGCCTGGATGTTTGCATTTGTTCAAAGTTGTTTTTGGTGATATTTGACAGACAACTGAATGTAGGAAAATGATATACAAACAGAAAAGTGCTGCTGAGACCACAAACACAGCACCCATGATCTTGATGCATGGTGGAACAGTGACAAAGTGTCTAATGTCCCAATCCTGTTGCTTGGTCCTATGTTCCTATGTTCTATTCAGCCCCTCACAGCTCCTGAAAGGAGCAGATGGATGCCACTTGCTCCAAATACCTGGTGCACAATTACACAGGATATCATTCATTCCCTCCAGACTGTCACACAAGGTTTGATGTGGGTTGGAAAATATTTTTGGGAAATTGAGGCTGGGTTCGAAAGACACTTCTGGTCTCTTTACGGAGTATGTCCTCTCTGCAACTTGTGCTTCATTTGCTGGTCATGGTGCTTACCCAGATTCCCTGTGAATACAGCCCCCATGCCTCACCCACAGATAAGTCACAAAATACTTTGCTCTCTCTGATTGCAATGTTCAATAACGGAACGTTCAGGAAAATTACAATCATTAACTTCGTAACGACAGAATATGAGGACATAAGGAAGAGGATCAAATAATTCGGATGGTCAAGCTATTGTATACCACCGTGGCTGATCAACTGTTGACATTAACTCCTCTTTAATGCCTAATTCTGCACCGCTTAGCTCTCTGACAGGTCAAAATTGCATCTACCTTCTCTTTAAATACTTTCAGTGATTTAGCTCCCATAACTCTCGATCCCAGATAATTCCTGACAGTGATTATCCTCTGTGAGACACCCTGCACAGACACCATCACTTATTGATTCGAATAAGAGGTGAGCACAGGCGCTCAGGAAACAGTGAATAGCTTTGATATCAAGGCAGTATTTGTCTGAGGATGGCATCGGGACCCCCTACTTAAATGAGCTGAATAGAAATCAGGTGTAACCTCCCACTAGTTGGGGTCTTTCAGAAAGATGTTTGTTCTCGATTGCTAACAAACATCTCAGTCCCCGGATATCTCCTCAGGAGATTCTCAGATTAGCTTCCTCAGCACAAACATCCTCAGCTACTCCATCAATGTCTTTCCCCATCATAAGATCTGAAGTGGGGGTGATGACTGAAGGTCACACAACGTTCAGAACATTTTGTCCCCCATCAGCTCGTGAACCATTCTGTACCCATGTGCAACAAAACCCGGAAAGCATTCCGGGTTTGTGCTATTAAAGTGTGGGTAACATTCATGTATCAGCCCACAGTGGAAAAAGGAGCTCATTCAGCATCTCAAGTGGGTTACAGACTGATATGTGGAAGCTATTCAGCCCGTCGAAACTACTGAACAAGAAGAGGGACAGCCCATTCAATCCTCATGCCTGTTCCACAGGAAGAGAAGTGGTCAGATCAGTACATCGAGCTGTTAAACAGGCACAGAGCCCAATCAGACCCTTAAGCCTGCTCCATGAGACCAGGAGGAAGCTATTCAGCCACACGTGATAGTTATACAGGAACAGGAGGGTGTCACTGATACTCCAACATGACAAACCAATGAAACCAAGATTGCACTGATAGAGAGCTCCATGATATTAATCATGTCTCCATTGTTTGTAGAACGTTTGATACTTTCACGTGGTTTGCTGGCAGTGAGGAGGGAAACCAAATATTTCGTGTCGAGTCTCAATGAGACATTTTCCATCTCCGAGAAGACATACCCATGTTCTCCATGTAGGTCAGTAGCTGCAGAGAATAGTTAACTCTACTGGAATGAAAGCATTGTGGCTGCTGTCCGGATTATGGATAGCATGACGTTCATTGCAGGATCACGCACCAATTCAACTGCATTAATGTTGGAAGAGTGTATTCAAAAGCCTGAACCTCTCTCTCTCTCTCTTTCTCTTTCTCTCTCTGTCTCAATCGAAATAGGGAGTGGGTGTGGTTGGGTGGAACGTTCCAAGAGGCTCTTAAACTATCGAGAATCATGTGACCCGAATGAAAAGAAAAGCCATGGAATTTATCACCGTAACAGTGTCTGTTTAGAACATCATGAGTGATTGACCATCCCCCTTAATGTTCAATGCACTCACCTCTTATTCACTTACTAAGCTTCATTCATTGCTCATGTTGCCATCATCCCAGAGATTAGTCTAGTGAGACTTGTGAGAATGTCTATCCACAGTATCCCAACTACTGCCTCAACTACTGCCTCAACAACACTCTCAGTGATGAACGCAATAATCCTTTTCTCTCACTTAGACATCGCCGTTTCTTTCCTGTGCCATAAAACATTACTCTCTATGCACGATGACTGACCTGGAATTTATAAGTCCCTTACATCTGTACGTCAGCCTATGGTGCATCATTCTCGGAGAAAATTACAATGAGATTCAATTTACCTTAAATAGGGAATGATCACCTACCTGAATAGAAATGAGCTGTAGGAATACGGGAAACAGGCAGAGGGAGGGAGCTATCTTTACTTTTGTTCTTCTCTCACAGGATGTATGCAGCCCTGGTCAGGGAAGCATGTTATGCCAACCTTAAACTGAGTGGCAGGTTCAGTTGTTCCACAGGACACTAAAAAGTAAAATACATTGCTGGGGGTTTGTGGTGTTACAACACAAGATAAATTCTCCTGCTTAATTAAAACCAGCAACAGAGAAAAGATTTGTCCCATACAGTAATCTGTGATAATTCTAGAATCCAAAACTATTTAAAGTAAAAAATTAACAACTTTATTTCTTAAAGTATAACAGAGAATAATAAACGAACGACTATTTACAACTTATACCTCTAACCTATCTTTTACCTCCCCACCCCCACCACAATACTAGTCCGATAAGACTCCGAATTAAGATTTACAAAACAAAGTTCTTATCTCAAAACCAGGAAGCTTTCTGCTCTTTTTCATATTCCTTTCTTATTTTCTTCTTGGGGATTCTGCTTCACCAATTACGAATCAATAAATGTACCTTTAAGACAGCTATTTTTCAGGCAGTCTGCATGCTGGTAGCTTGGCAGTTCTTCTCTCAACTGTTCAATTTCCATGGTCTTGTTCCCCCAAAACATTGGATTGTCATTGGCTTTTAAGATTGTCAGTACACTAAAATCAAACTTGATTGGAAGTGTGTATTTTGGGATATAATTTAAAATGTTTGGCTGAATTTGTTTTTGACTCGACACAATGAGCTAATTTAGTTGTCCGACCAAATGTTACATTATATCTATTTTTCAGAACACTTGGTGCTGTCAGGTATTTATTACTGGCTTTTAATTCTCTAGAAAGTGCAGTACACACACATGTTCATCACAGAAGCCAGACGGAAACCAAACTAGGGAAGTATGACACGTTGACTTCTCTAAAGGACTTGAGCCAAGCTTTTATAACAAATGATAATGGATGCTTTTAAATTCCACCAATTTCCTTCACGAGATATCAACACTATTCTTCTGTGGTTCTAGATTATGAGTCAATACCTTGACCATCATAAACTGTGTTCCCGTCTGTGCAGAGAACGAGTTAAACATCAACAAGAGCAATTATTTAGTGATGGACATGTGATGAGAAGGATCTCGAAACTGTTGCATCCGGATTGAACAAAGGCACAAATCGTGGTTAATTCAGAAGTTGCACTGAGACTGCGGATGAGACTGAGATATCATAATGGTGGTATTGGACAGGATTGGTGAGTGTGGAGGTCATGGAGATGTAAATCTGTGAAGGGAAAACTGGATTATGGAGTTTGAGAAAAGTTTGGTTCCTTCTCGCATCTCTGTGAATAATTCATAAATAGTCGTTTGATAGTAATAATTCATAAGGAAACGAACTTTTGTTTGGAACTGAAGACATTGACTTGCATTTTCCTAAATCTATATATCATGAGCAGAAATTCAGTTCAACCCGGCTTAGTAGACAAATTTGGTGACTTACCAGGAACACCAACTATAGCGAGGATGGGATAGTAACCACCTTGAATAATCCAAAGGATATTCTGGATCCGTGATGCTAATGATATCCAAGGCCGAGAAAGCCAGTAAAGACCATCAGATAAACTCCTGTGCATTGCTGTAACATTCCAGTCTATTGTTTTCAGATGCTGATCCATTGTTGGAACATTCCAGTCTCTTGTTCTCAGATTCTGATCCATTGTTGGAACATTCCAGTCTAATGTTCTCAGATTCTGATCTAATGTGGGAACATTCTAATCCAAGGTCCTCACATTCTGAACCATTATTGTAGCATTCAGTCTAATGTTCGCAGATTCTTATCTTTTCTCCCCCTCTCTCTCGTGCTGCAGATCCCTGTTAGTGCTGTCAGTGATGTTCCTACTCGAACTATGGGATAACTCATTGAGAGAGCCCATTTATCATTCAATGATGGAAACACTCCACTGGGATAATTAGGATCCACAGAGATTGACAATAATCACAGTCACTGAACAAATAGCTCCAGTTAACCCCTTTCAATTCAATACTGATTTTATTAAAATTCAAAAGAACGTTTAATATTTACACATATGGCATGCATTATGTCGGGGTGACAAAGGGAAGGAATATTGGAATGGTTGTGTGTAATGGATATGGGAGTAATATCAAAGGATTGTCAGAACATAAACAAGTTTCTCCATTTATAAATGGAAACATAAAGTCTGTAACTACTGATCAGTGATTATAATGTCAGTAAAACATGGAGAGAACTTTTCTAGCCCATAATCTGACAGGGAAATGTGCCTACGGGCAACCTGATTTATAGCAGACAAATGGGCATTAATATGTTAACAGAGAATATGGAGTCATATCCAATTCAGATGGTTATTCGAGGATCAGAGAGGGCAGGTGAGGGTCCTGATGTTAATGTTATCAACGATAGTCAACTGTGACTAAGTACCATTCACTGGATTTAAATTCCAGTGTGATTATGATATTGGGGTCATGTCTACTGAGTCTGGAGGGAGAGAACATGATATTTCCCAGTCATCAGTATTGGAATGTTACTCTTTATAAATCATATTAAGATCAAATTCCAGGATGCATCTCCAATAAGGAATGAGGAGATCTAATATTAACCATACAACCAGAAGACATAGGAGCAGAAATTTGGCCATTCAGCCCATTGATTCTGCTCCGTCATTCAATGATGGCTGTGAAGCTTCTCAACTCCGTTCTCCCGCTTTCTACTTGTAACCATTGATCGTCATTACAATAAAGAACCTATCTGTCTCACTCTTTAATATGCTCAATGACCTTGCCTCGGCAGCCTTCTGTAGTAGTGAATTCCGTAGATTCACCACTCTCTGGCTGAAGAGGTTACTCCTTATCTCTGTTCTAAAGGCCTCCTCTTAACTCTGTACCCACGGGTCCTACTCTCTCCTTCCATTGGAAATATATTTCCAATATCCACTCTGTCGAAGTCATTCGGTATTCTGTAAGTTTCAATTATAACTCCTAATATCCTTCTGAACTCTATGAAATATAGTCCCTGAGCCCTCAGATGTTCTTCGTATGTTAAGCTTTTCATTACTGGGACCATTCTCATGAATCTCCTTGGAAAACGTTCCAGGGCCAGTATATTCTTCCTGAAATAGGGGATCCAAAACTGTGCACAATGAGCCAAATGTGATCTGACCAAAGCCTTATAGAGCTTCAGAAGTACATCCCAGCTTTTATAGTCAAGCCCTCTTGAAATAAATGCCATAAATGTATTTGTCTTCATAACTACTGACGACATGCACGTTTACCTTTCGAAACTCCAGGACTAGATCTCCGTCGTCTTATTGCACTTCAGACTTCTGGACTTGCTCGCTATTTAGAAAATAGGCCATGTCTGTATTCGTCCTGACAAGGAGCATGATGTTACACTTGCCCACGTTATACTCCATCTGCCACTTCTTTGCTCACTCTCCTAACCTGTGCAAATCCTTTAGCATGAGAAAGTGAGGACCGCAGATGCTGGAGATCAGAGTCAAAACATGTGGTGCTAGAAATGCACAGCCAGTCAGGCAGCATCCGAGGAGCAGGAGATTCAACGTTTCAGGCATAAAGTCTTCATCAGGAATGGGGGGGGGGTGTGTAATGGGGCTGTGCGATAAATAGGAGGGGCTAGGCTGGGAGGAAGGCAGCTTAGAAGGCGATAGCTGGATGAAGTGGTGATAGTGATAGGTCAGAATGGAAGGTGGAGTGGATAGATGAGAAGGAAGATGGACAAATAGGAAAGTTCAAGTGGGAGGTTCTGAGTTGGAGGGTTAGATCTGGGATAAGGTGGTGGGAGGGGAGATGAGGAAACTGGTGAAATTGCCCTTCATACCGTGTGGTTGGAGGGTCCCAAGGCGGAAGATGATGCGTTCTTCCTCCCGACGACTGCTGGCTAGAATTTGGCAGTGGAGGAAGCGTAAAACTTGCATGTTCTTGGTGTAATGGCGGGGGGGGGGGGGGGGGGGGGTGTACGTATTCAAGCACAGGGAAGTGGGTTGTTGAGCGTGTGTGTCCGAGAGTGTTCCCTGAACCGTTCTGCAAGTTGATGTGCTGTCACCCCAATATAGAGGAGACCAGGAGCAATGGACAGAGTAGATGAAGTGTTTGGATGGACAGGATGTTCTTTGCCTGATGTAGAAGGATCCTTTGGGGCTTTGGATGGAGTTGCGGAGGGTAGTGTTGACACAGGTTTCATACCTCTTGTAGTGGCAAAAAAGGTGTCAAGAGTGGAAGGTGGCTTGGTGGGGGTTGGGGAGGCGGGCGTAGCCCTAAGAGGGGTTATTACGGAAGAAGAAAGAACCTGTTCTGATGGGACACAGTCCTGCGAAGGGAGTATCCAATGCCAGGCAACGGGGTGTGGACTACATTCCAATGCTGAAGACAGAATAGAGGCGATCGTGGTGACCTTTCAGGAATCACTGGAGTAATGAACAATCTCAGAACACTGGAAAGCCACTAATGTGACACCCCTCTTTAACAAGGGAGTAAGGAAAAAAGACAAAATATCCACAATGAATAGCTTGGGTCGTGGGTAAGATCCTGGAATCCATTGTGAAGGATGAGATTTCTGAATACTTGGAAGTGTTTGGTAAAATAGAACAAAGTCACTATGGTTTCATCAAGAGAAGGTTATGCTTGATAAATGTGTTGGAATTCTTTGAGGACGAGATGAGCAGGCTCGACCAAGCACAACCAATGGATGTTATCCACCTGGTCGTCAAGAAGCTTTTGACAATGTGTCACACAGGAGATGACTGAGTACGATAAGGACCCCTGGTGTTAGAGGCAAGGTAGTGGCATTGGTAGAAGTTTGGCTGTCTGGCAAAAAGCAGAGAGTGGGGATGAAATGATCCTTATCAGGGTGGCAGACCGTGACAAGTGGTGACAGGGCTCAGTGTTGGAATGGTAGCTTTTTATTGGTTACGTTAACAATCTAGATAAGGGAATTGAGGGAAATCTGGATAAGTTTGCACATGATAAAAAGATAAGCAAATGGACAAGTCGTATTGATGAGGCGGAGAGGCTGAAGAAGGATTTGGACATGTAAAGAGATTGACAGATGCATTCCAATGTGGGAAAGTGTGAAGTCATGAACTTTGGCACGAAGAATAGAGGCATGATCTTTCTTTTAAATGGGGAGAAAATTCAGAAAGCTGAAGTGCAAAGGGACTTGGGAGGTCTAGTGCAGGGTTCTCTCAAGGTAAGCTTGCAGGATGAGGCAGTAATTAGGAGTGCAATTGCATTTATTATTGATGGCATTTATTATGAGAGGAATTGATTATAAAACAGGTTGTATACGTCTGTAGTCAGACCACATTTGGAGTATTGTGCGTAAGTTTGAGTCCCATATCTCAGGAAGGATGTACTGGTCCTGGAGTGTGTTCACAAGATCTTCACGAGAATGGTCATAGGAACGAAAAACTTATTGTATAAGGTACGTTTGAGGACTCTGGGTCGATATTCGATAAAGTTTAGATGAATGAGAGGGATTGAAATGGAAGCATGCAAAATACTGAATGACCTGGACAGAGTGGATGTTGGTAGGTTGTTTCGATTGGACGAGGACGCGAGCGCACAGCCTTAGATGAAAGGGAACACTCCTTAGAATAGTGATAAGGAGAAATGTCTTTAACCAGAGAATGGCGAATCTTTGAAAGTTATTGCCATAGAAGGCTGTGGGGCCAGGTCATTAAGTATATCTGAGACGGAGATAGATAAGTTTTTGATTATCCATGGGATCAAGGGTTACAAGGAGTAGGTCAGAGAATGGGTAAGAGAAAATTGTCAGCGATGATTGAGTGTTGGTGCAGACTCGGTGGGCTAACTGGTCTAATTTCTGCTCCTATGTCTTGTCATCTTATGGTCTAAACCTCAAGGAGCCACCTTGCATCTTGGAGAAGCTGGATTCATGTTCTTCATGAAGGTCAGAAGCTGATGGGAATAGTTAACTGTTTTAAGATGAAGGTGTTGTGGCTGCTGTCGAGGTGGTGGATAATATGATATTCAGTGCACAATCACACAGCAAGTGCACCGTATTAATGTGGGGAGAGTTTATTCAAAACCTGGACCTTTCTGTCTCTGTCAATGACTGTGGGGAATAGGGGTTGTGGTAGGAGGGCGTAACGTCCTCCCAGGCAGTTAAACTATCCAGAATCATGCATCCTGTGTGTAACAGCAGACATCGAATTTATGACCTTCTCATTGGCTGTTTAGAATATAAGGAGTGATTGCCCATCCCACTCAGTGTTCAATGCAATCACCTCCTATTCCCTCACAGCGCTACCGATCAACCTTCACTCACTCCACATGGTGCCATCATCCCAGGGATTAATCTGGTGGAACTCCTCTTCACACTCTCTGTGATAAGGAGCTCACACCTTCTAAAGGAGAGAAAATCTGTCCACAATGCCCCAAATGCTGACTCAACAACACTCTCAGGTTTGATCGCAATAGTTCATTTCCCTCACTTAGCTGGCTCCGTTTCTTTTGTGTGAAAAAAGAAACTATTCATTTACGATGCATTGTCACTGATTTGGAATTTAAAACATCCTTACATCTGTAGGTCAGCATCAATAAAGCCAGCACTGGAGGTGCCTCGTCAGATGGACATCACTCTAGGGGAGATAATCAATCACAAAGAATCCCTCTAAAACAGTGAATGGCCACCTACCTGAATCGGAATGAACTGCTGGAAAAGAGGATAGAGGCAGAGGAAGGGAGCTATCTTTCCTTTAGATCTGCCCTCGCGGGATGTGTGCAGACCTGATCAGGACAGCACCTTAGGCCAATCTTGAACTGAGTGGCTAGTTCAGCTGTCCCACAGAACAGAAAAGAGTAAAACACAGTTTTGTGGGTTTGCAGTCACACAGAGACCTGACCAGGGAAGGATGACCCGCTGCTTTCTCTAATCAGAATGAGGCAAGCCGATATCCACAGATTATTATTCTGTGGCTCTGGATTTTAAACCAATGATATGACTACAATACACTGTCATCCCATCTTTCAGATTCTGTGCATAGAACAAGTTAAACAACTCAACTGCAATGGTTCGCAATGAACACGTGGTAAGAGGGGACTTGAAACAGCTGTATGCGGAATTAACAAAGGCACAAATGATGGTTTATTCAGGAGTTGCACTGAGGCTGAGGAGGACACTAGATGTCACAATGGTGGTACTGGAAAGGATTGGTGAGAGGGGAGGGTATGGAGATGTAAACTGTGCAGGAGAAAATGAATCAAGGAGGTTGTGAACAGTCTGTTTCATCATCGCATATTGGTGAGCAAATTGTATTGAGTAATTTGCTAGTTATAATTTATAAGGAATGGAATCTTTGAGTGGAAATGAAAATGTTGACTTGCCCCTTTCCAAAATTTAAATATTATGAGCATCAATTCAGTTCAGACCGTTTCACTAGACAGCTCGAGTGACTTACGAGGAACACCAACTAAAGCAAGGATAGGATAGTACCCAGCTTGAATAACAATCAGTACATCTTCAATCCGCGATACTAATGATATTCAAGGCTGGGAAAGCCAGTACAGACCCAAGGATAAACTCCTGTGCATTGTTGGAACATTCCAGACTAATGTTCCTGGATTATGATCCATTGTTGGAACATTCCATTCTAATGCTATCCGTTTCTGATCTCTCCTCACCCTCTCTCTGAAGTTGCGGATTCCTGTTACTGGTGTGGGTGATGGTCCCGCTCAGACAATGGGATAAAACACGGAAAGCATTCCCTTATTCATAGGAGAGAGAAACTCTCTAGGGACGCATAGGATCCATGGAGACTGACATAATCACAATCGCTGAGTAAACAGCTCAGTTAATGCCTTTCAAATCAATACTATTTCATGAAATATCAAAATACCTTTGAACATTCATGCATTCTGGTTGTGATATGTGAGTGTGACTGAAGGAAGGAATGTTGACGATGGAAGATCGATTGTGTTTAATCATTCAGTCTGCCTTGGATATGGAATTAATGCCAGAGGTTTAACAGACCATAAACATGCTTCTCCGCTCATACGTGGAGAAACCACTCCCTCACAAACATCTGCGAACAAAACTGTGCACAACCTCGAGATCCCTTTTAGCCCTGAACTGATTTATGTCTCGTGTTCACTCTGTCACCAAACCTGTCCACTCGCAGCTCCTCATATCCCCAATCTCCATCTCTGTGTCAGTATTGTTGCTGAACCAACCATTGGCTGCACGTTGGTAAAATTCAGACTTAATGTTTCAAGCACTCTTCTGACCACTTTTCCGATTACAAATATTTCAATCACAAAATTGCTCTTGTCTCGGACGTTACTTCATGATTAAGACAATATATGAATGTAGGAATGTCGCTGGATGTAATTCAGAAGCAAAGTTTATTAAACGAAAGATATTGTTTCAAATAATGTGTTTCAAGTCCACTACAGCTGATGACAGAACTTAAATAAAAATGATAAGAATTGGAATAAAAGTGAATTTCACGAAAAACAAACATAAAAGCAACATTTTGTCTGAAACCTTCATCTTTCACTGATCGCCTTCAGTAAAGAAATCTAATGTTTTTACCAGGTCTGGGTTAATTGTGACTTGAGACCCATGACAATGTGCTTAACTGTATATTGGCTTGTGGAATGGCCTCAGAATCAGGGCAATTAGTGATGGTAACTGACTACTGCCTTTGGAAGAGATGCCAACATCCCACGAATTAACAAAATGGAAGGTGAAATCAAATAAAGAAAGTAGCTGAAAATTTGAAATTATAGAAAGAAATGCAAAGAAACGAACAGAAAGTGCTGAGAAACTTGCCTGAACTGAAAGCAGCTGCAAAGGAATGTGATTAACACCGTTGACAGGGAAGTCTGCTTTGAAGGGGAGGAGGAATCAATAGAGAAAGAGAGATAAAGAAGAAAAAGAGCAAACAAAGAGAATGACGATCAGCTGGTCTCGATATAAAATGTGAGATTCACCTCATTTATTTTTCGCCTTTCCCATCTTCCTGAATATCATGCCCTTGTAAATAAAGGTATCACCCGCTTTTCAAAAGTTCGCTTTTCGCCACTTCCCTCTCGGAATGACTTACATTAGGACATTGTTTCGCTAACTAAAAGAAATCCGAACAGGATTTTCACTTTTACGAAAAAAGCCGAAAATGTTCCCATATAAATCAGTGCTACTGCACTTTACACCATATCTGCTTGTGAACGGTTTTGTAGGAACACTCTACTTACAAATAGTGAGGGAAAACTGTGTATATCTAAGATCATGTTGAAAGCGATTTGCTTCCCTCTGTCTGTCCTTCCTAAGTGTAGTCATCTTCTTATATTCATTAATTAGATCTGGGTATCTCTGACTGGGGCAGCATTATTCACTTTCACAGTTGCCCTTGAGAAGACCTTGAGCCACTGCAGTCCACGTGTTTGATCTGATTTGGTTTCGTTTATTTTAGCTGGAAATGTGTTGCTGGAAAAGCGCAGCAGGTCAGGCAGCATCCAGGGAACAGGAGAATCGACGTTTCGGGCATAAGCCCTTCTTCAGGAATGAGGAAAGTTTGTCCAGCAGGCTAAGATAAAAGCTAGGGAGGAGGGACTTGGGGGAGGGGCGTCGGAAATGTGGTAGGTGGAAAGAGGTCAAGGTGAGGGTGATAGGTCAGACTGGGGTGGGGGCCGAGAGGTCGGGAAGAAGATCTCAGGTTAGGAAGGCGGTGCTGAATTTGATGGATTTGACTGAGACAGGGTGGGAGGAGAGGAAATGAGGAAACTGGTGAAATCCGAGTTCATCCCTTGTGGTTGGAGGATTCCGAGCCGGAAGATGAGGCGTTCTTCCTCCAACCGTCGTTTTGTTGTGGTCTGACGATGGAGGAGTCCAAAGACCTGAATATCCTTGGTGGAGTGGGAGGGGGAATTGAAATGTTGAGCTACAGGGTGGTTGGGTTGGTTGGTCCGGGTGTCCCAGAGGTGTTCTCTGAAACGCTCCGCAGTAGTTAAGAAGGCTAATATGAAGTTCTCATCCATCCTGGACATATTGGAGTGCCCGCCCACCCTCTGACGACCCCTTCTCCCGCCTCCAACACACCCCATCCACCTGGACACCCCGTGCTGGCCTCCTACCTGCCATCGACCTCTTCATAGCCAACTGCTGCCGCGATATTAACCGCCACCTGAACTCCCCCACCCCACTCACCCACTCCAACCTCTCACCCTCGGAACGCGCAGCCCTCCACTCACTCCGTTGCAACCCCAACCTCACTATCAAACCAGCAGACAAGGAGGCGCGGTAGTCGTTTGGCGCCCCGACCTCTTCACCGCTGAGGCCAAACGCCAGCTCGCAGATACCTCCTCCTACTGCCCCCTTGACCATGACCCCACCCCCCACCACCAAAACCATCATCTCCCAGACCGTCCATAACCTCATCACCTCGGGGGATCTCCCATCCACCGCCTCCAACCTCATAGTCCCACAACCCTGCACCGCCCGCTTATACCTCCTGCCCAAAATCCACAAACCTGACTGCCCCGGCCGACCCATTGTCTCCGCCTGCTCCTGCCCCACCGAACTCATCTCTGCGTACCTTGACACCGTCCTGTCCCCCTTAGTCCAAGAACTCCCCACCTACGTTCGGGACACCACCCATGCCCTCCACCTGCTCCATGATTTTCGCTTCCCCGGTCCCCAACGCCTTATTTTCACCATGGACATCCAGTCCCTGTACACCTCCATCACCCATCACGAAGGACTCAAAGCCCTCCGCTTCTTTCTTTCCCGCCGTACCGCCCAGTACCCTTCCACTGACACACTCCTTCGACTGACTGAACTGGTCCTCACCCTGAACAACTTCTCTTTCCAATCCTCCCACTTCCTCCAAACGAAAGGAGTAGCCATGGGCACCTGCATGGGCCCCAGCTATGCCTGCCTCTTCGTAGGATATGTGGAACAATCCATCTTCCGCAACTACACTGGCCCCACCACCCACCTTTTCCTCCGCTACATCGATGACTGTATCGGCGCCGCCTCGTGCTCCCACGAGGAAGTTGAACAGTTCATCCACTTCACCAACACCTTCCACCCCGACCTCAAATTCACCTGGACAGTCTCAGATTCCTCCCTCCCCTTCCTCGACCTTTCTATTTCTATCTCAGGCGACCGAATCAACACGGACATCTACTACAAACCGACCGACTCCCACAGCTACCTGGACTACACCTCCTCCCATCCTGCCCGCTGTTAAAATGCCATCCCATTCTCCCAATTCCTTCAACTCCGCCGCATCTGCTCCCAGGAGGACCAGTTCCAAAAACGCACAACCCAGATGGCCTCCTTCTTCAAGGACCGCAATTTCCCCCCCGACGTGGTCGACGATGCCCTCCACCGCATCTCTTCCACTTTCCGCTCCTCCGCCCTTGAACCCCGCCCCTCCAACCGCCACCAGGACAGAACCCCACTGGTCCTCACCTACCACCCCACCAATCTCCATGTACAGCGCATCATCCGCCGTCATTTCCGCTACCTCCAAACGGACCCCACCACCAAGGATATATTTCCCTCCCCTCCCCTATCAGCATTCCGTAAAGACCACTCCCTCCGTGACTCCCTCGTCAGATCCACACCCCCCACCAAACCAACCTCCACTCCCGGCACATTCCACTGCAACCGCAGGAGGTGCAAGACTTGCGCCCACACCTCCGCCCTCACCTCCCTCCAAGGCCCCAAAGGAAACTTCCATATCCGCCACAGATTCACCTGCACCTCCACACATATCATCTATTGCATCCTCTGCACCAGATGTGGCCTCCTCTATATTGGGGAGACAGGCCGGCTACTTGCGGAGCGTTTCAGAGAACACCTCTGGGACACCCGGACCAACCAACCCAACCACCCTGTAGCTCAACATTTCAATTCCCCCTCCCACTCCACCAAGGATATGCAGGTCTTTGGACTCCTCCATCGTCAGACCACAACAAAACGACAGTTGGAGGAAGAACGCCTCATCTTCCGGCTAGGAACCCTCCAACCACAAGGGATGAACTCGGATTTCACCAGTTTCCTCATTTCCCCTCCCCCCACCCTGTCTCAGTCAAATCCATCAAATTCAGCACTGCCTTCCTAACCTGAGATCTTCTTCCCGACCTCTCCGCCCCCACCCCAGTCTGACCTATCACCCTCACCTTGACCTCTTTCCACCTATCACATTTCTGACGCCCCTCCCCCAAGTCCCTGCTCCCTACCTTTTATCTTAGCCTGCTAGACAAACTTTCCTCATTCCTGAAGAAGGGCTTATGCCAGAAACGTCGATTCTCCTGTTCCCTGGATGCTGCCTGACCTGCTGCGCTTTTCCAGCAACACATTTCCAGCTCTGATCTCCAGCATCTGCAGACCTCACTTTCTCCTCAAAGATTTCGTTTATTTTAGTCAAATGTACAATGGAAAGGTTTATTTTTATTGTAGTGCAGGCACAAGACCCTAAACAAGAAAACAGAGATCACAGGGTCCTTGGACAGAGTGAGGCATACAAGGTTACAGCTTCACAGGAGTTTGGCGAAGTAAGATCGACATGAGTAAGGTTAATATTATTTGAAAAGTGAGAGATGTCAATTTGTCAGTCTAATAATGGTAGGGAAGGAAGTGTCCCTGAGCATTCTGGTCCATGTTTTCAAGCCTCTGTGTCTCCTCCCTGTTGGAAGAGGTTGTAGGAGATTAGCACTGTTTTGGGAGAGTTCTTTGATGTTGCCAGCCTGTGACAAGTACAAATAGACGAAAGGTTATCTTCCGTGATGGTCTGGACTGTGCAGACAACCGTCTGTAGTTTTTAATGGACCTAGGCAGAGCAGTTACCATGTCAGGTCATTATGCACCTGAATAGAATGCTTTGAGTTGCCAGTATGCAGAGCACTGGGAGACGGGTTGTTTTAAAATAGTTAGATGCAACAATTGGCTTTTAAATGGATGCTCACGTTCTGGTTGCTGTTTTGACAACAACTGAAATTTAACTGATAATTTTAAATTATATCCTCTATACCAGAACCTTGTGGAGTGTATTGTATTGCCAACATCGAACCAATGAGCCATCACCTGCTTCAAACTAATAGAGAAGCCATCACCATCACAACAAAGGAGAAAGCGACAGAAACAAAGGGAAGGAGAGAGAGAACACAGCGAGGGAAACAGATGGACAGTCAGTCAAAGAGAGAAAGGAAACAAAACAAGGAAACAAACAGTCACATTTGCAGGGAGAAGGGAAGATAATAGGTTCAGGGAAAGACACAGAAGACAGGAAAAAGGAAAACACAGGGAAATAGGCAGTGTGAGAGAAACAGTGAGAGGCAAAGTTCACAGGGAGCTGGGGATAGGTCAAGGGGAGCTTGGGAGAATGGGAGGAGCTGGGGGTGAGGACCGGAGAGATCTCGGCGTGAGCACTGGATGGAGCCGGGGGTAGGGAGGTGAGGATTTATTTTGTCCTGTGCCAATATGTCCAGGAAGATCATGGTCAGAATGGATGTACTGAACGATGGCTGTAAAACATGTCTGAGAGGGTTATAGGTTACGCTGTACAGGGTGTGCGCTAAGCAAGATCAATATGAACAAAATCAGCATTATCTGAGATTAGAGAGTCCATTCATCAGTCTAATAACAGCTAGGAAGGAGCTGTTCCTGAACTTGCTGCTCTGTGTGTTCAAGTGTCTGTGTCTTTTAGCCTGATGGAAGAGGTTGTGAGATATTTACAGGCATATGATGGGTCTTTGGTAATGTTAGAACAAAGAACATTCCGGTACAGGAATAGGCCATTCGGCGGTCCAAGCCTGCGCCGATTCAAATCCTGTATCTCAACCTGTCTCCTATCTTCTAAAGGTCTGTATCCCCTGCTCCCTTCCCATTCATGTATATTTCCCGGAACATCTTAAATGGAGCACCAGTCGTCGGAGTTCTCCATTTTGAGAAACTCCCTTCCTTTACTACGCTCTGTCCCCTGTTGCCAAGCCAGTTCTTTATCCATGTAGCTAGCACACCCTGGACACCATGTGACTTCACTTTCCCCATAACCTGACCATAGGAAATCTTATCAAACGTCTTCCTGAAGTCCATGTACATGACATCTACAGCCCCTACCTCATCAACCAACTTTGGCCCTTCCTCAAATAATTCTATTAAGTTGGTAATTCATCACCTTCCCTATCATTGATAATACCATTTTCATCCAAATGAGAATAGATCCTATCCCTCAGTATCTTCTCTCGCAGCTTCCCTACCCCAAATGTCAGGCTCATCGGTCTATAATTAACTGGATTATTCATGCTACACTTCTTAAACAAGGGTCTTTAGAAACTTTCCAGTCCTCCGGGACCTCAGTTGTGTTCAAGGATGTTACAATGATATCTGTTAAAGCCCTAGCTATTTCCTCTCTCCTTTCCCTCAGTAATCTTGGATAGACGTTGGTAGCCTTTCTGCAGCAACGAGCCGTGTAAATAGAGTCAATGGTTTGGAGATTGGAGTCCGTCATAGTCTGGGCTGTGAACACAACCTTCTGTAGTTTCTGATGGTCCTGGGCAGAGCGTGGCCGTACCAGGCCATTACCCGGACAGTACGTTCACAATAGTGCATCTGTAGAAGTAGTGCATGCTAAATATCCTGAGCCAAGTGAAGAAGGAGAGACGTCTTTGAAGCATCTTGACTGTCACAACTATGTGACAGTGTAGGTTGCCAGTTATCATCAGTCTGAGGGACTTAACGCGCTGCACTGTCTCGACCGTTGATGTAGATAGTGGCTTGTTTCCCTCCTTTCGTTCTAAAGTCAATGATCAGTTCTTTACTTTTGCCGAATTTGAGAGGGAGGTTATTATCATCCCACCATGCCACCAAACCTACTATCTCCATTCTGTGTTCAGACTCATCGTTGTTTGATATCCCTCCTGCTTTGGTGATGTCATCAGCAAACTTACAGTTGGCATTGTTTGGAATTTGGCAACACAGCCACGTGTGTACAGGAAGTACAGTAGGGGGCTGAGGACACAGTCGCGTGTGTACAGGGAGTACAGTAGGGTGCTGAAGACATAGAAGTGGGTGTACCGGGAGTACAGTAGGGCGCTGAGGGACGCAGTCGTGTGTATACAGGGAGTACAGTCGGGTGGCTGAGGGTACAGCTGTGTGTGCACAGGGAGTACAGTTGGGGGCTGAGGGCACATCTCTTGGTGCACATGAAGTACAGTCGGGGGTGAGGACACAGCCGTGCGTGTACAGGGAGAACAGTAGGGGGCTGAGGAAACAGCCCTGCGTGTACAGGGAGTACAGTAGGGGGCTGAGGGCACAGCCGTGTGTGTACAGGGAGTACAGTAGGGAGCTGAGGGCGCAGCTGTGTGTGTACAGGTAGTACAGTAGGGGGCTGAGGGACACAACCGTGTGTGTACAGGGAGTACAGTAGGGGGCTGAGGACACATCCTCCAGGAGCTCCAGTATTAGGTGTTATTGTGGCGGAGGTGCAGATACCTATCTTCACTAATGGTTGTCTGTGGGTCAGAAACCGGTGGATCCAGTTGAAGAGGGTGGAGCCGCGACTAAGGTCACGGAATTTTGAGATCTGGAGGGGATAATGATGTTTAAGGTGGAGCTGTCGTCAATGAGCAGGAGTCTGGTATAGGTGTCTTTGTTGTCCAGATGTCCTAGGGATATGTGCAGGGCTCGGGATACGGCATTTGTTATGGACCCGTTACATCAGTCGGCATAGTATCGGGGATCAAGTCAGGCTGGGAGATTGGAGGTGATATGGGCCCTAACCAGCCTTTCAAATCACTCCATGTTTATTGACGTTAGAGCCATTGGGCGGTAATCATTAAGTCATTAAAGCATGAGCTTTCTCACTTACAAGGTGGATGTTATGATTTGGAGATGCTGGTGTTGGCCTGGGGTGTACAAAGTTAAAAATCATACAACACCGGGTTATAGTCCAACAGGTTTAATTGGAAGCACAATGATGAAGGTTGATGTTGGTCTTTTTGAAGCAGGTTGGGACTTCAGCTTTTGGGAGGGAGAGTCTGAAATTGAATGTGAATACCTCTGCGAGTTGGTCCTCACAGGACCTGAGAGCTTAGCTGGGAACACTATCCAGGCCCGTCGCTTTCCTTGATTTGACCTGCGGGAAGACTGATCATGCCTGCAGTGGTGACAGCAGGCACAAGTACATCCGAGGCTGGCGGGGCAGGTTTCAGCCTGGCAGTCACACTGTTATTAATCATAGACATCCCCCCGCCGACCTCCCTCCATCGTCATCAATACACAGTGACATTGGTTGGTGTGAGCACCACTCAGTTAGTGTTGAGAAGGAGTGACATCAATAGACTGGGATTCTGCGCCATAATGAAGTAAACTCACAACAAAAGGGGGTAGGGTGTGCTTCTACTGAGAGTCAGTGGTGCAGAGACTGAAGACTTTACAGGTGTAATTCAAGTCAAGCCACTGCTTAAACCTGAATGGAGTCAAGCACCTTGACTGTTGTGCCTTATAGATGGTGGACGGTTCATAGGGAGCCAGGAACTATATTATATATGAACAAACTGAACAAAGGACTTGAGGGCAGTTTTTCTAAGTTTGCAGATGATATTGAGGAAGTGGGGAAGCTGCAGAAAGGTTTGAACAGTTTCGGACTGTGGGAAAACACGTGGCTGATGGAACACAATATGGGAACGTGTGAGAATATGCACTTTGTTCGGCGGAATAGAGGAGACACAATGTTCTAATAAGATCCATTAAATCTGAAGCACAAAAGTATTTTGAAGCAACTCGTCCTCTCTTATGGTTAACGTGCATGTTCACTTGGCAGTTAGGAAAGCAAAGGCAATGTTCACATTCATTTCAAGAGAGCAAGAATGCAAGACGGGAGATATACTGCTGAGAATGTAATGGGCTATGGACAGACGGCATTTGGCCAGTTGTGAGCTGTTTTGGATACTATCACTGGAGAAAGATCTGCTGGTGTTGGAGGTGATCCATCCTGGGGATGACGGCTTGTTATAAGAGCGGCAGTGTGTACTCAATGGAATTTAGAAGAATTGTGGGGCTTTGAGTTGGTCTGATTGAAACTAATGGATTACTGCAAAGGTTGATACAGTCAGTATGTAGAAGATATTTCCACTTTTCATAGAGACAATGACAAAATGGCACAGTATCAGAGTGAAAGAATGGGCTGAATCGCCTAAATCTATTGCTATATCTCATGCCCTTTCGGTCATCGGGTCTATTATTCAGTATAGACTTGTAAGTCTCTGACCTGCTGTTGTAACCCTTGTATTTGTATGTTGATTTGACTTCACGTTCTGGGCAATGGTAACCCGTGTGATATGGACGGTGGGAGGATTCAGTGTCAAACAGTATTCCATTAATATTTTGAATATGAGCTGCTATCAGTGAGTCTCATCTGGCGGGAGTACATTCTCCCTACGATGAATGTCATATTCTGTCTGGTACTTCGCGAAGGATTCGTCCTGTTACGCCAGTATTGTTCATTTAAACAAAACAGGTGCAATTTATCACAGCACTCAGCAACAATACGCCATCGAATACTGAACACACATCGAATAACAGAAAAGTCTAAAATGTTCAATATTAGAAACACTGCTTTCCTGTTCGTGTTCAAATCAGATAACCTGTCCCATCGAGATACTCAGCTTGGAACTATTTTTTTAAAAAAGTTTTTTATTGGATGTGGGCATCGCTGGATGTGCCCAGCATTTCTTGCCCGTCCCCAATTGCCCTTGAGAAGTTGGTGCTGAGCTGCCTTCTCGAACTGCTGCAAACTACCTGCTGTGCGGAGACCCACTATTGATTAAAGAGGGAATTCCAGGGTTTTCACGCAGCAACAGTGAAGGAAAGGCGATATATTTCCAAATCAGGATGTTGACTGGTTTGGAGGGGAATGTGAAGGTGGTGGGGTTCTCAAAAGTCTACTGCCTTTGCCATTCCAGATGGAAGTGTTTGTGAGATTGGAAGAGGTTGTCTCAGGATAATAGACAATAGACAATAGACAATAGGTGCAGGGGTAGACCATTCAGCCCTTCAAGCCTGCACTGCCATTCAATATGATCATAGATGATCATTCCTAATCAGTATCCTGTTCCTGCCATCCACTATCTTTGAGAGCTCTATCCAACTCTTTCTTAAATGAATCCAGCGACTGGGCCTCCACTGCCTTCTGGGGCAGAGCATTCCACACAGCAACCACTGTCTGGGTGAAGAAGTTTATACTGAGCTCTGTCCTAAATGGTCTACCTCGTATTTTTAAGCTGTGTCCTCTGGTTTGGCACTCACCCATCAGTGGAAACATGTTTCCTACTGACAGAGTGTCCAATCCTTTCATAATATTATACGTCTCAATCAGATCGCCTCTCAGTCTTCGAAACTCAAGAGTATACAAGCCCAGTCGCTTCAGTCTTTCAGTGTAAGGTAATCCTGCCATTCCAGGAATTGACCTCGTGAATCTACGCTGCAATCCCTCAATAGCCAGAATGTCTTTTCTCAAATTTGGAGACCAGAATTGCACACAGTACTCCAGGTGTGGTCTCACTAGGGCCCTGTACAGCTGCAGAAACACCTCCTTGCTTCTATACTCAATTCCTCTTGTTATGAAGGCCAGCATGCTATTAGCCTTCTTCACTACCTGCTGTACCTACATGCTTGCCTTCATTGACTGGAGTACAAGAACACCCAGATCTCTCTGTACTGCCCCTTTACGTAAATTAATTCCATTGAGGTAGTAGTCTGTCTTCCTGTACTTGCCACCAAAGTGGATAACCATACATTTATCCACATTAAACTGATCTGCCATGCATCTGCCCACTCACTTAACTTGTCCAGGTCACTCTGTAATCTCCTAACATCCTCGTCACATTTCACCCTGCCACCCAGCTTTGTATCATCAGCAAATTTGCTAATGTTATTGCTGATACCATCTTCTATATCATTAATATATATTGTAAAAAGCTGCGGTCCCAGCACGGATCCCTGCGGTACCTCACTGGTCACTGCCTGCCATTCCGAAATGGAGCCATTTATCACTATCCTTTGTTTCCTATTAGCCAACCAATTTTCAATCCAATCTAGTACTTTGCCCCCAATACCATGCGCCCTAGTTTTACTCACTAACCTCCTGTGTGGGACTTTATCAAAAGCTTTCTGAAAGTCCAGGTACACTACATCTACTGGATCTCCTTCGTCGAACTTCAGAGTTACATCCTCAAACAATTCCAGAAGATTAGTCAAGCATGACTTCCCCTTCATAAATCCATGCTGACTCTGTCCTATCCTGTTACTACTATCCAGATGTGCAGTCATTTCATCCTTTATAATAGACTCCATCATCTTTCCCACAACTGAGGTCAGACTAACTGGTCTATAATTTCCTGCTTTCTCTCGCCCACCTTTCTTAAAAAGTGGTATAACATTAGCCATCCTCCAATCATCAGGAACCGACCCCGAATCTATTGAACTCTGGAAAATAATCACCAACGCATCCACGATTTCCCGAGCCACCTCCTTCAGTACTCTGGGATGCAGACCATCAGGCCCCGGAGACTTATCAAACTTCAGACCTAACAGTCTCTCCAACACCAAATCCTGGCAAATATAAATTCCCTTAAGTTCATGTCCTTCAGCCACTGTTACCTCAGGGAGATTGCTTGTGTCTTCCCCAGTGAACACAGATCTGAAGTACCCATTTAATTCCTCTGCCATTTCTTTGTTCTCCGTAATATATTCACCTGTTTCTGTCTTCAAGGGCCCAATTTTTGCCCTAACCATTTTTTTTGCCTTGCACATTCCTATAAAAGCTTTTACTATCCTCCTTAATATTCTTGGCCAGTTTACCTTCGTACCTCATTTTTCCTCTGCGTATTTCCTTCTTAGTAATCCTCTGTTGCTCTTTAAAAGCTTCCCAGTCCTCAGTTTTCCCACTTATCTTAGCTACGTTATACTTTTTCTATTTTAACTTTATATGTTTCTTTACTTCTCTCGTCAGCCACGGCCGCCCATGCCTCCTCCTGGGATCTTTCTTCCTTTTAGGAATGAACTGATCCGGAAACTTCTGCATTATACACAGAAATATCCGCCATTGTTCCTCCACGGTCATCCCTGCTAAGGTATTGCACCATTGAACTTTGGCCAGCTCCTCCCTCATAGCTCCATAGTTCCCTTTATTCAACAGAAGTACTGTCACTTCCGACTGTACCCTCTCCCTCTCAAATTGCAGATTGAAGCTTATTGCATTATAGTCACTACTTCCCAATGGCTCCTTCACTTCGAGGTCTCTGACCAATTCTGGTTCGTTACATAATAGCCACCAGAATTGCGTTCTCCCTGGTTGGCTCCAGCACCGGCTGCTCTAAGAATCAATCTCTGAGGTACTTCACAAAGTCACTTTCTTGAGGCCCAATACCATCCTGATTCTCCCAGTCTGCCTGCATGTTAAAATTCCCCATAACAACTGTAGTGACATCTTTGCGACAAGCCAATTTCAGCTCCTGATTTAACTTACATCCGACATCCAGACTACTGTTTGAGGGCCTGTAGATGACTCCCAAGAGGGTAATTTTACCCTTAGTATTTCGAAGCTCTATCCACACTAACTCTACATCTCCTGACTCTAGGTCCCCCCGCGCAAGGGACTGAATATCGTCCCTTACCAACAAGGCCACACCACCCCCTCTGCCCGTCAGTCTGTCCTTACGATAACACGTGAAGCCTTGAATATTCATTTCCCAGGCCCTGTCCACTTGAAGCCACGTCTCAGCTATCCCCACAATATCGTATCTGCCAATTTGCAAAAGACCCTCAAGCTCATCCATCTTATGTCTAATGCTTCGTGCATTCATGTACAGTATTTTTAATTTGTTACTGCTCTCACCCTTCCCATCAACCCTTATTTCATTCAACCTTACAGCATGATGCCTTTCCGAGTTTTCTGCCTCATTGATACAGTTATCTTTCTTGACTTCTCTTGTTCTAAATTTCCCTTCGATTTCCTTTTTAAACATCTAGCTTGTCCCCTCACCACCCCCCCCCCCCCCCCCGCTACTTAATTTAAATGTAGCGGTGTTGCAGTAGAAAACCTGCCTGCCAGAATGCTGGTCCCTCACCTATTAAGGTGCAAGCCGTCTCTTGTAGAATTTATGCTTACCACAAAATTTACTCCAGTGATCCAAGAACTTCAATCCTTGCTTCATGTACCAGTTCCCCAACAACATGTTCAAGTCCATTATCTCCCTGTTTCTGGCCACACTAGCCCTGGGAACTGGAAGCAAACTGGAGATAACCACCTAGGACGTCCTGCTTTTCAGCCTTCTTCCTAGTTCTCAGAAGTCTCGCTGTAGTACGTTCTCGATGTAGGATCTTTGGGGAATTTCTCCATTGTGTCTTGTAGATAGTACACATTGCTGCTCCTGAGTGACCATGGTGAAGGGAGTGAATGCTTGTGGATGTGGTGCAAATCAAATGGACTGTTTTGTCCTGGATGGTGTCAAGCTTCTTTAGTGTTGTTGGGGCTGCACTCATTCAGGCAAGTGACGGTATTCCATCTCATTCCTGACTTGTGCCTTATAGATGATGGACAGGCTTTGGTTAGTCAGGAGGTGAGTTTCTAGTGCAGTATTCCTAGTCTCTGATCTGCTGTTATATTCATGTGGCGAGTCCAGTTGATTTTCTGGTCAATGATACGCCCAGGATATTGATACTGGGGGTGTTTAGTGATGATGCTGCTGCTGAATACAAAGTGGTTATATTGTTTCTTATACATGACAGTCATTGTCTGAACTTATATGGCGCAAATGTTATTTTCCACTTGCCAGCGCAAGCCTGGATATTGCCCAGATATTGTTTCTTTGGGCATGGACTGCTTCCGTATCTGAGCATTTGCGAATGGTGCTGAACATTGTGCAGTCATCATCGAATATCCCCACTTCTGATCTAATGATGGAAGGAAGGTCATTGATGAAGCAGCTGAAGATGTTTGGACCTAGGGCATTATCCTAATGGACTACTGCAGAGATGTTCTGGAGCTGAGATGACTGACCTCCAACAACAATGACCATCTTCCTATCTGTCAGGTATGACTCCAATAATGGAGTGTTGGCCCGCGAAACCGTTTGTGCTTGGGGTCATTGGTGTCACATTTGGCAGAATGCAGCCTTGATGTCAAGGGCTGGAATTCAGTCCTTTTTTCTATGTTTGAACCAAGGCTGTGACGAGTTCAGGAGCTGAGTGACCCTGGCAAAACCCAAACTGGGCGTCACTGAGCAGGTTATTTTTTGAGCAGCTGCTGCTTGATAGCACTGTTGATGATACCTTCCATCATTTTACTGATGATGGAGAGTAGACTGATTAGGCAGTATTTGGACTGGTCGAATTTATCCTGCGTTTTATGTACAGAACATAGTTGAGCAGTTTTCCCCATTGACGGTTTGCAAACATTCTGAAACAGCTTGGCTAGGAGAGCGGGATGTTCTGGAGTACAAGTCTTCAGGGCTATTGCCCTCATGTTATGAGGGCCCATAGCCTTTGCAGTATCCAGTGCCTTCAACCGTTTCACGATAGCAGTTAATCGAATTTGCTGAAGACTGCACGGGAGGAGGCCGAAATGGATCATCCACTCAAAACTTCTGACTGAAGATTGCAACGAAAGCTTCAGCCTTATATTTTGCACTGATGTGCTGGGCTCTTCCATCATTGAGGTTCGGGATATTTGTGGAGTCTCCTACTCAGGTGAGTTGTTTAATCGTCCGCCACCATTCACGAACGGATTAATTCTGATGCATTGGTTCTGTGATCGCTAAGCTCTGTCTGTCCCTTGCTGTTTATGCTATCTGGCACACACGTATTTCGGTTTGGAAGCTTCAGCAGATGAACATTTTATCTTTATATATTCCTGGTTCTGCTCCTAGCATGCCCTCCTGCATTCTGCATTGAACCAGGGTTAATCCTCTGGATTGATGGTAATGGTTGAGTGGGGGACATGCTAGGCCGTGACATTACAGATTGTGCTGGAGTATAGTTCTGCTGCTATTGATGGTCCACAGTATCTTATGGACGCTCAATCTTGAGTAGCTAGATCTGCTAAAAGTCTGTGCCATTTAACATGGAGATCGTGCCACACAACACAATAGAGTTTATGGAGACAATAGACTTTGTCTCCACAAGGAGAGAGTGGTGGTCACTTTTACCGATACTGTCATGGACAGATACATCTGCAGTTGGTAGATTGGTAAGGATGAGGTCAGGTTTTTTTTTTACCCTCTCGTTCATTCCCTCATCACCTTCTGCAGACCCAATCTAGTAGCTATGTCCTGAGGAACCGACCAGCATGATCAGTAGTACTGCTGCCAAACCACTCTTGACAGTCGGCTTTGAAATCCCCCAGCCAGAAAAACTTTGTGCCCTTGCCACAGTTAATGCTTTCTCCAAGTGTTGTTTAACATGGAGGAGGACTGATTCAGCTGAGGAACGACGTTACGTGGTAATCAGTAAGAGACTCCTTTGTCCATGTTCAATTTCTGTTATTTCCGTAAGGTATGATTCCGTAAGTAAGGCAGTTGTTCCAATGTTGGCACCAGACCTCAGATGTTAGTAAGGAAGACTTTGCAGGTTCTACAGTGATGTTTCTACTGTTGACTTTTCCGATGCCCATTTCGATGCCAGGTGGTCCATCCGGTTTCATTTGTTAAAATCTTTGCAGCGATTGGTACAACTAAATGACTCATTAGACCGTTTCAGACGGCGATTGGGAGTCAATGACATTGCTTTAGGTCTAGATTTGCATGTCAGTCAGACCAGGTGAGGATGGAAGATTCCTTCATTGCAGGATATTGGTGAACCAGATGGATTTGTCTGACAATCGGCAATGATTTCAATCAGTAGATTCTTAATTCCAGGGATATTTTTACATTATGGAATTGAATTTCCACCGTCTGCAGTGGCGGGATTCAACCTGGATCCACAGAAAGGGAGCTGATTTTTCTAGATTGATAATCTATTGGTAATACAATGAGGAGAAAGTGAGGACTGCAAATGCTGGAGATCAGAGCTGAAAATGTGTTGCTGGAAAAGAGCAGCAGGTCAGGCAGCATCCAAGGAACAGGAGAATCGACGATTCCTGAAGAAGGGCTTATGCCCGAAACGTCGATTCTCCTGTTCCTTGGATGCCTGCCTGACCTGCTGCGCTTTTCTGGTAATACAATGAGACCTACTTGGAACCACATGTTGTACTCAACTGCCAATTCTTGTGTTACCCTGTTTTTCATTCATTGCTTATGTTATTCTGGAATCTCATCCTTCATTAAATCTTGATTGAAGTTCACACTCATGAACGCCTTCTCAACTGCTCGGATTTCATTCAGTCTGTTTTATTTCAACAGACATTTCAAGGCAGCTGTACACCAGAGAAGAGCAGGAAAAGATAACGGGTAGTTGTGCACTGTACCTGTCACCGGACCAGCAGGTCTGTCCAGGAAGTATTTATTGTGGGTCAGAGAACCTCAATTATTATGGCATGGAAGGAGGCCAGACAGCCCATCGTGGAGTCACAAGCTCTCCAACTGCACAATCGGAGAGAGAGAGAGTGTTTGAAGAGAGATTGTGTGAAAGAGAAACAAACAGAGAGAAAGCAAGTGAAGGGAGATAAACTGAGAGAGGATAGAAGGGGGAGCGACTGACTGAGTGCAAGAGGAAGAGGTGGTAGATGAGAGTGAAGTTAGATAGATCAGAAGACTGCATTACGGTGGATAACAATGGAGAGACAGAAGTTAGAAGCTTTATTTAGAAACTCCTCTGGACGGCAAGCCCTTTGTCAGGGCACCATACACTGTGAGCACTATGCTGATACTGGCTGTCATCCCAAATTATTTATTTCCAACAATATCACAGAGCTGGGTTACTGACAGCTAAACAGAACCCATTAGGCCAATAGATTGGTTCCATGGAGAAGGCACAGTTTTTTTAAAAATAGACTGTGCTAAGAGCAGCAGTAAACGATAACCACCACCCCGCCTCCACGACACCCCCACCCCCCCTCTCTGCCCACTGAGAGACGAGGCCATGGAATCTCAGTGAGGGGACTCACTGACAGAGGTGAAATCACGATCTTAGCTGTGGGTCAAATAATGATTGATAAAGTTTGCATACCACTTTCCAAGTTATGTAATTCACATTTCAATTTATATAGCTCAATATCAGGAGTGTATTTTAACAACCTTATCTCTTTGTACTTTGCACATATTGGTGGGTGCAGAAAATCATTTTGTTTCTGTGTTTTATATTGCATAAACGCATTTCATTAATATTGTGTCTGCTAATTCCTCATTGTAGATGTATTCTTGAATCTGTTCTTCATCTGAGCTACAAAGAGTAACATTCCAATTCTGATAACTGGGGAACATCACTGTCCCTCCAACCAGTCTAATCAGCCATGTCCTCCAGTCTTCTCCGTCTTCTGTCTTTTCCCCAATATCAGAATCCCAATGTAATTGAAGACCATTCAATGACACTTCATGACAGTTCCTTAACATCGAGAACGTCGTTAAAAATCACACAAGACCCGGTTATAGTCCAACAGGTATAATTGGAAGCACACTAGCTTTCGGAGCAACGCTCCTTCATCCTCCTGATGAAGGAGCGTCACTCCGAAAGCTAGTGTGCTTCCAATTAAACCTGTTGGACTATAACCGGGTGTTGTGTGATTTTTAACTTTGTACACCCCAGTCCAACACCGGAATCTCCAAATCATGACTACTATCGATAACATCAACAGCATGACCCACAGCTGCCCTCTCTGATCGTGCAATAACAACTGAACTGTGTTTGCCATGTGCAATTCTCTGTTAACGTATCCATGTCGTTTGTTTATTGTAACCCAAGTTTTTTTGGCATATTCTGCTGTCAGAGCATGGATGATAGATGTTTTCTGAATGTTTTACAAATACAGCAATGACTGGTCAGTAGTTACGGGATTCATTTCCGTATTTATGAACAGAGAAGCATGTTTGTGTTCCGTTAAACTTCTGGCATTACTTCCATTTCCAAGGCTGACTGAATGATTATACACAATCAATCTGCCATCTTCAACATCCCTTTCTTCAGTCACACTCGCATATCACACCCAGAATGCATAAATGTTCAACGTTATTTTGAATTTTAATAAAGTAGCTTTGAATTCAAAGGGGTTAACTGGAGCTATTTGTTCGGCGTTTGTAATTATGTCAGTCTCCATGGATGATATGCGTCTCTAGAGAGTTTCTCTCTTCTATCAATAAGGGAATGCTTTCAGTGTTTTATCCCATAGCGAGCGGGAGCATGTCCAACAGCAATAAGAGGGATTAGCAGCTTCAGAGAGAAGGGCACGAGAAATGGAAATCTGGGAACATTAGACTGGAATATTCCAACACTGGATCAGAATCTGGGAACATTAGACTGCAATGTTCCAACAATGGATAGGAGTTTATCCTATGGTCTTTACTGGATTTCCCAGCCTTGGATTTCATTGGGATCGCGGATTGAAGATGTACTGATGGTTATTCAAGCTGGTTACTATCCTATCCTTGCTATAGTTGGTGTTCCTGGTAAGTCACTCTGTCTGTTTAGTGAAATGGTCTGAACTGATTCGATGCTCATGATATGCAGATTTTGTAAAGGTGTAAGCCGACGTTTTCAGCTCCAATCAAATTTTCATTCGTTAGAAATTATAACTAGCAAACTATTATTTACAAATTACTCACCAACACGCGAGGGTAAAACACACTGTTCTCAGCCTCTTTGATTCGTTTTCTCCTGCAAAGTGGACATCTCCATATCATCCCCACATACCAATCCTGTCCAGTACCACCATTAAGACATCCCAGTCTCCTCCTCATCCTCAGTCCAATTCCTGAATAAACCATCGTTTGTTCCTTTGTTAATTACAGATACATCTGTTTCAAGTCCCTTCTAATCACGTGACCATTACAATATAATTGCACTTGAGATGTTTAACTTGTTCTCTGCACAAAATCTGAAAGATGGGCAGACAGTGTATGGTGGTCACGCCATTGGCTCGTATTCTAGAACCACAGAATGAAAATCTGTTGATATCGGCTTGCCTTAAGCCCATTAGAGAAGGCAGTGGGTCATCCTTCTCTGGTCAAGTCTCTGTTTAACTGCAAACCACGGCAATTTGTTTTACTATTTATTGTCCTGTGGAACAGCTGAAATAGCCACTCAGTTCAAGATCGGCATAACATGCTAGCCTGACGATGGCTGCACACATCCCGTGAAGGCAGAACAAAAGGAAAAGTAGCTCCCTTCCTCTGCCTGAATCCCATATTCTTCCGGCCCATTTCCATTCAGGTAGGTAGCCATTCACTGTTTTAGAAATACACTTTCTGATTGAGTCTCTTCCAAGACTGAGTGATGTCCATCTCCCTGGGCACCTCTGGTGCTGGCTTTATTAATGCTGACCTACAGATATAAGGATGTTTTTAAATTCTACATCAGTGGCAGTGCATTGTAAATTAATTGTTTTCTGTGTCACACGAAAGAAATGGAGCCAGCTAAGTGAGGGAAAGGAATTATTGTGATCAAACCTGAGAGTGTTGTTGAGGCAGTATTTGGGGTATTGTGGACAGATTTTCTTTCCTTTATATGGAGTGATCTCCTTACCACAGGGAGAGTGAAGAGGAGTTCCACCAGATTAATCCCTAGGATGATGGCACCATGAGGAGTGAATGAAGGTTGATCTGTAGCGCTGTGAGAGAATAAGACGTGATTGCATTGAACCCTGAGAGGGATGGACAATCACTCCTTATATTCGAAACAGACAATGGGAAGGACATAAACTCCATGACTGCTATTTCACTCAGGATGCATGATTCGGGATAGTTTAAGTGCCTGTGCGGACGTTACGCCCACCCACCCCAACCCCTACTCCCCATTGAGAGAGACGGAGAGGTCCACGTTTTGAATAAACTCTCCCCACATTAATACAGTGCAGTTGGTGTGTGATCCTGCACTGAATGTCATATTATCCACCACCCTGATAGCAGCCACAATACCTTCATTCTAAAACAGTTAACCATTCCCAACAGCTTCTGACCTTCATGAAGAACATGAAGCTATCTTCTCGGAGATGCAAGGTAATTCCTTAAGGTTTAGACCAAAAGACTATAAGACATTGGAGCATAAATTAGTCCATCGGGTCTGCTTCGTAATTCAATCATCTCTGATAGGTTTCTCAGACCCATTCTCCGACCTTCTCCCCATAACCCTTCATCCCCTAGTTAATCAAAAACGATCTATCTCCTTCTCAAATATACTCAATGACTTTCCCCCACAGCCTTCTGTGGCAATAAATTTCAAAGATTCACCATTCTATGATTAAATAACTTTCTCCTTATCACTGTTCTAAAAAGTGTTCCCTTTCATCTAAGGTTGTGCCCTCAGATTCTAATCCAACGGAAACATATTATCAACATCCACTCTCTCCAGGTCGTTCAGTATTCTGTCTATTACAAATACATTCCCTCTCATCCTTTCAAACTTTATCAAGTATAGACCCAGAGTGCTCAAACATTCCTCATGCAATAAGCTTTTCATTCCTATGACCATTCTTGTGAAAATCTTCTGAACACGCTCCAGGACCAGTACATCCTTCCAGAGGTATGGAACTCAAAAATGAGAACAATACTCCAAATGTGGTCTGACCAGAGCCGTATACATTTAGTTCTTATGTTCAATTCTTCTCGCAGTAAATGCTCCCAGTCATAATTGCAATTGCCCTCCTAACTACTCCCTCAACCTGCAAGCTGACCTTGAGAGTATCCTGCGCTAGAACTCCCAAGTCCCTTTGCACTTCAGATTTCTGAATTTTCTCGCCATTTAGAAAATAGACCATGCCTCTATTCTTCGTGTCAAAGTTCATGACCTCACACTTTCGAACGATGGAATGCATCTGACTATCTCTTTACCTGTCCAAATCCTTGTTCAGCCTCTCCACTTCGTCTATACGACCCGTCAATCTGCCTGTCTTTGTATTGTCTGCAAACCTAGCTAGAGTGTCCTCAATTCCCGCCTCTAGATTGTTAATGTAACAAGTAAAAAGTTATGATTCAATCACTGAGCATTCTGGATCACCACTTGTCACTGGCTGCCATCCTGAGAAGTAATCTTTTATCCCCACTCTCTGCTTTCTGCCAGACAGACAAGCTTCTATCCATCCCACCACCTTGCCTCTAACACCACGGACCCTTATCATACTCAGTAATCTCCTGTGTGACACCTTGTCAAAGACCTTCTTGAATTCCAGGTGGATAACATCCATTGTCTGTGCTTGTTCGAGCCTGCTCATTTCCTCTTCAAAGAACTCCAATAGATTTGTCAGGCATTAACTTCCCTTGATGAAATCATGCCGATTTTGCCCTATTCTACCAAACACTTTCACGTATTCAGAAATCTCATCTTTCACAATGGATTCAGGATCTTACCCACGACAGAGGTTAAACTATTCATGTTGGGTTTTTTTTTGTCTTTTTCCTTATTCCCTTGTTAAAAAGGGGTGTCACTTCCAGTGCTCTAGTATCGTTCCCTACTCTAGGGATTGCTGAAAGATTTCCACGATTGCCTCCACTCCCTCTTCAGCTATCTCCCGTATAATACTGGGATGTAGTCCATCTGGTCAAGGTTATTTAACATCTTCGGGCCATTACATTTTTTTCTAGCATGTTCTCCATGGTGGGGGCCATCATACTCAGCTCTGGCCTCTCAGTCTCTTGAACGTTTAAGGTATTACTTGTGCCTTCCACCATGAAAGTTGATGCAAAGTAATTATTCAGTTCCTTGGCCATTTTCTCGTTCCCCACTGCTATCTCTCCAGCATCCTTTCCCAGCAGTCCAATGTTCACTTTTGCCGCTCTTTTGCACTTTTCATATTGAAAGAAACTGTTATAGTCTTCCTTTACATTACTTGATAGCTTACCCCCATATTTAATAATCTCCCTCCTTATTTTATTTTGTTTGCCCTCTGTTTTGTCTTTGTAAGCTTTCCAATCCTTAGGTTTCCCACTGCGCTTTGCCACATTATATCATTTCTCTTTTGCTTTTATGCTATACCTGACTTCCCTCGTCAGCTATGGTTGTCCCGTACTCCCTATACAACCCACCTTTCCCTTAGGATAAATCTCCGCTGAATTACTCCAAAAATCTCTTGCCATTGCCGTTGTACTGTCTTTCCTGCTGGGCCCGTCTCCCAGTCAATTCTACACAGCTTCTCACTCTTGTCTGTATATTTGCCTTTATTCAGCTGTAATACCGTTACTTCTGATTCTAACTTCTCCATCTGAAATTGCAGAGTAAATTCAATCATATTATGATCACAGTCAGGTTAAGCTCCCCTCATCTAGTCTGCCTGCACAAGCTGCTCCAAAAAGCCATCTCGTAAACATTCCACAAATTCCCTTTCTTGCCAACCACTATCAATCTGAATTCCCAGTCCATCTGAAAAGTAAAATCCCACATGACCACTGTAACTTTGCCTTTCCTACAGATCTTTCTAGATCCTGGTGTATCTTACACCCCAGCTCACTGTATATAACTCCAACTGCATTTTTTCACCTTTGTGATTCCTCAATTCTACCGACACAGATTATACACCATCTGACCTTATTTCATTTCTCATTGTTGATTATTGATTCAATTCCATTCTTAATACTGAGACAACTCTATCTCTCTGCCCAACTGCCTATCTTTTCGACAGGATGAATATCCTTGAATATTCAGCTCCCAATCCTGATCCTCTTGCAGCGATGTCAAATGATGCCACTATGGATGAGACACAAGCTCATTTACCTTATTCCATATAATGAATGCATTCCGATATAATAGTTCAGTCCTGTATTACCCGTCGCTCTTCCCATTGTCATTTGTTTGTCCAGCCGTTGGTACCTATACGGACCCTGACCACTGGATCATTCCCCTCCCACTCCAAGTTCTGCAACCCAAATGATATATCCCAAACCCAAGCACCATGTAGGCAACATAACCTTCAGGACTCTTAATCCCGATCACGGAGAGCAGTATCTATGTTTTTTTTTAAATATACTATCCCAAATTATCCATCATTGGGCAGCATGGTGACACAGCAATGCTGCCTCACAGTACTAGGGACTTGGGTTCATTTACAATCTCTGGGCCCTGTCTGTGTGGACTTTGTACATTCTTCCTGTGTCTGGATTGGGAACATTAACTCTTTTCTCTCTCCACAGTACGCCTCTGTGTTTGCTTCAGATTTCTACCATCTACAGTATCTTTGCTTTTGTTCGATGGAGAAATGCAGCAAATGTGACAGGTTTTTGTAAAAGCAGCCGTGGTTCGCGGGTTCCTCTGGTGTTTAGGAATCTTGCCCGACCACTTGTCTGAGTGCAGTGTTCCAGGGTGCCCATTTCATCTCTCTCAGTTCCCTCAGTCCATCATCACTACGTGCAGCTTTTCCTTGTGCCACCCCTGGGACTCCCCCTACACCATTGCCTGGCACTGGATACTCCCTTCGCAGGACTGTGCACGCAACGACACTGGGAACTTTTTGACCCGCTGGGGATGCTGGGTAACGACTCTGCCATTGAAAGGAATAGAATAACTAGAATCCATTTGAATAGCAAAGCTGAGTAAACAGGCTGAATTACATCCATCTGCTCTGACATTTTCTAATCTTCTGTTTATCTTCGTCCATCTACAAATAGATGGTCCATATGTATGCCTTGTCAAACAGGTTTGTTGGCGGGGATAGATATCAGATCCAGTGGTCATTGGACTGATTCAGTGGTCTCACTTTCCTGACGCCACACTTAAGTTTTTATTATCAAGTCTATCCAGTTTAAAGAAAAGGCCTTGCTGGAGTTGTGCTGAAAGGATATTTGAATTTTGGAGACATTAGAATATGTCATATGCGAGTGAAGTTAGGAATCGTAAGGTAGCACAGTTAAATACACGATCAAAATGCTGGTCGGGGAGGCAGCACTTCCGATATGTGGATCATTGGGATTCCCGAGGTGATAGGAAATACACAAAAAGGACGGTTTGAACCTGAACTGGCAGCAATTTACGATATATGTCGGATTATTGGGATTCACGGGTCAGTAGCGTACACACAAGAAGGACGGGATGCACATGAACTGATAACAATCTCCGATATGTGGATCATTGGGATTCCCGGGTTGGTAGGATATACACAAGATGGACGGGATGGACTTGAACTGGCAGCAATCTCCTGGCAGGCAGGTTTGCTAGTGTCCTTTATAAGGTATTAAACTATCGTGTGGCGGCGGTGGGGGAGGGGTGTATGGAACCACAGCAGTAGGTCCACAGGTCCAGTGACTGAGGGGGAGTTGGAGACTAATCCCAGTACAGCTAAGACCAACCAAAAAAAAAGAGGGTACTGAACACAGTGGCCTGGCTGTCTGAAGTGTGCCGATTTTAATATGAGGAATCTGTTTGTTTGAACATATATTTCTATGTCGCTGTATGTCAGAAGATAGGAAGAGATAATGGTTAATTGTCCACTGTGTCCTTCACTGGACTAGCTTGTCTCTCCAGGCACCATAACTTGTTACTGTGGGTCAGAGAACTTCAGAATTAATACAACACGGGGATCCAAGATGGCGGCGACCCAGCAAGTCTGAGTCTTCAGAGCTCCTCCCAAGACTTGGGTAAAGTGGGTCACCCACCCCCACCATACTCACCAAATCATTTAAATTAGCTGTTTAATTTAATTAGTTGCTTAATATTAAATTTAAACAATCTAATGTTTAGTAAAAATGACCAAAGGGAAGGGAGCCCGCAGCTCTCAGCAAGCAGGACCCCCTCCCCCACCCTCTCCAGCTGCAGCAGAGGCGTACACAGCCGCCCCGGGGGACTTACCTACGGTGACAAGCCTTGTGGAAATCATCTCTAAACTTGATGCGAAGATCGACGCTTTCATTGAAGAATCCCGAAGTCGATGGGACTCACTCTCGGCCGCGCTGGAAAAGCACGAGCGAGACATTAAAGAAATCGAGCGCCGAGTCGGAGGGGCGGAGCTAAAGGCCGCGACCTCCGAAAATACAGCGCAATCGGCCGTGGAACATGTCTGGACTCTCGAACAGCGAGTCCGGACCTTAGAGAATCACATTGAAGAAATATTCGTTTGCTGGGTCTTCCCGAACGGGAAGAGGAAGGCCAGCTTACAGCGTTTCTCGAGCAGTGGCTGCCACAGCTTTTAAATCTGGAAGCTGTATCAGGCCAGGTAAGGGTAGAATGGACCTACCGGGTCGCAATATGTGAGCCCAGCTCGAACCAGCACCCACGCCCGGTCCTGTTCCGGCTGCAGAGCTATCGGGAGAGGCAGATACTCCTAGAAGCTTCTAGAAATCTTGGAAAACATTCCCAAGCCATGATCTATAAAGGATCCAAGATTATGTTGTTCCAGGAGGTTTCCTGAGCTCTGGTCCGAAAGTGGGAAGCATTCGATGAGGCGAAGAACTGTTTAAGAGACTAAACTATTCAGTACTCCTCACACTACCCAGCGACGCTACGCTTTAACCATGAAGGATCCGTGTATAACTTCAGATCGCCAGAAAAGGCTAAGGAATTCTCGGACTCTCTTAGATAAATTGTAAGAGATAGTGGATGTTTGTTTACCTTTTCCCCACTCCGGTTTATACCCCACCCATTTTTTTATTTTATCTTACATTATTGTTTAATATTATCTTGGGGTGGGGAGAGGGATTTATTTATTTGTTCTCTATTTAACGATTTTTTTCTCCCCCCGGGTTTTTTTTATTATTCTATGTATGTATGTGGGTATGTATGTGTGTGTGTATATGTTTAGTTAATGTTGGTGGGGGTAGATGGTTACCTTATTCCATTTTACCTCTGTCTCTAGGAGCGGGGTTGTTTTCCCTTGTTATTTGTATTATACAATTTAATTATTATTTGTTGAGGTTGTAATTTTATAGTTATATATGTTTATACATGGTATTAACATTACCAAATATATCCAGGTGTTTGTCTGTGTGTGTGTGGGGGGGGGGGGGGGGGGGCGGGGGTAGGGTACTCACTGTTAACTCTAGCTTTGTGTTATATCTGAATTCTCCTCATCCTATTGAGGAGCGCCTGGGTCAAGGGTGGGCCTTGGTTGGGAGAGGATACAATGAACCTTTGGAGAGGAAGTGACACCCCCTGGGAACAAGGGGGAAAATCTTCATTTAAATACGTTTTTTTATTATTTCGAAATAGTTTTTATTATATTGTTGTGAGTGTATCAGAGAGCCTTTATTTCTGTGAATCTTGTATGCTCTATGCTCGGGATTTTCTGGATAGGGTTTCCCCTCCCGAGGGGTCTCGGATTTGCCCGGATGATTATGGTTGATCAGTTGGTTAAGTGGTGCACCTGGAATGTAAAGCGGAGTAATTCCCCAGTCAAAAGGAAGACAATATTATCAAATCTTAAGAAAGGAAGAGTTGATATAGCTCTCCTACAGGAGACACACCTGTTGGATAAAGAACAGGGTGGATTTGATCAGGCCTTTTTTACTTCTTTTAGCTCAAAAAGCAGGGGAGCTGTTATTCGTGTTCGGAAGAATTTCCCTTTCAAAATCCTCAATCAGATAAAAGACGAATCTGGACGATATATTTTGATTAAAGCCCTTATAAATGGAGAGGAATATGGGATTTTAAATTTGTACTGCCCCCCGGCACACCCCATTAAATTTATAAAGGAAGACTTTACAAAATTGATGGCGCTTGGTGCCCGTCATACGATTATAGGGGGAGACTTTAATTGTATTATGGATCCGGAAATAGTTATGATTCCCAAGAGTACTGCAGGAGTATCTCCCAGATCTAGACAATTGGTGGATCTGAACAAAGAATTAGGATTAGTAGATGTATGGAAATGTCTTCATCCACAGGGCGGAGAGTTTTCCTTTTACTCCAATCCACATAAATGTCATACCAGAATTGATATGTTTTTTGCCCCCTCGTTTTTTTTTGTTAAATTCCATATAATCCTGTAAAATAGGTAGTATAGCAATTTCCGACCACGCTGCTGTATATATGGAAATCAAGGCGAGAAACATCGGGACATCCCCTCCGCATTGGCGTATGGACCCCTTCCTAATTAAAGATAGTAAATTTGTAAAGTACTTCTCTCAAGAATTTAAAACTTTTTTAGAAATTAATTTAGGTGCGACTAGCAACCCATTAATGATGTGGGAGACCATCAAAGCTTACGCATGAGTTTTGATCATCTCCTACTCAGGGACACCGAAGAAAGTAAAGGGACAACAACAGCATCGGCTCGAAGCTCGCTTAAAAGCAGCTGAAACAGCATACGCTGATAGACCTTCCATTATCAAATTGCAAAGGGTTACGGCCTTTAGGACAGCTCTAAACACCACGCTTACCCAAATGGCTAAGAAAGAAATATTATTTGCAAAACAAAGGTTATATGAATTTGGCGACAAACCGGGTAGATACTTAGCATTTCTTGCAAAGTAAAAAAAAGGCCCCTAAAACTATTACATCTATCAAGAAAAGTACGGGTATTTTGACTCATGATCATAAAAGGATTAATGCAATCTTTAGAAAATTTTATTCTGATTTATATAAATCGCAGGATTGTGAAGACAGGCCGAGGAGGATGCAATCATTTTTTTTTTTAATTTGACCTTTCCGGGCCTAACTTCGGAACAGGTATCGGTCTTAAATGCTCCCCTCACAGTCCAAGAAATACTTGACGCAATCAGGCAACTTCAGAGCGGTAAGGCACCTGGCCCAGATGGTTTTCAAGCTGAATTCTATAAAGAATTTACAGAAATATTGGCGGGTCCATTTATGGACATGTATAACTGTGCATATAGTCAGGGCTGTCTCCCACCTTCGTTGAAAGAGTCAAATACTCTCTTATCCTTGAAAAAGGAAAGGATCCAGAAGATTGTCGGCCATACAGACCAATATCCTTGCTAAATGTAGATTGTAAAATCCTTTCTAAAACGTTAGCATTGAGACTAGAAAGGGTACTGCCACATATCATAAAGGAGGATCAGACGTGGTTTATTAAGGGCCGTAATTCATCCAATAATATTAGTAGGGTTTTGAATATGATTCAGGCCTGCTATCAGGGAAAGATACGAGGAGTAGTAGTCTCATTAGACGCAGAAAAGGCATTCGATATGGTTGAATGGTCCTATTTGTTTTACACATTGGAAAGGTTTAGCGTTGGAAAGGTGTTTACCAAATGGGTCTCAACATTGTATACTGATCCCAAAGCAATTGTGGTTACCAATGGATTAGGTTCGGATAGCTTCAGTGTGGATAGGGGCTGCCGTCAGGGATGTCCTCTCTCGCCATTGTTATTTATGCTAATAATTGAACCACTAGCAGAAGCTGTACGGGCTGGTCCTAATATAACGGCCCCGAGGATTGGTACAGGTAAACATAAAATTACCCTTTATGCAGATGATGTTCTTCTATTCCTCAGTAATCCTCTGAGGTCCGTACCTCGCTTAATCCGAGTTATTAATACATTTAGCGCATTCTCAGGCCATAAAATTAATTTCCCAAAATCGGAGGCTATACCAATGGGTGGCCTAGCTATGATACCCCACTTAGTGGACTGATCCCACTTTCCCTTTCGTTGGTCCCTGGAAGGTTTCTTATATTTATGCATTTTTATTACCCCAGTTAAAAAAGGCTAACTTTGTGCATTTACTGGAAAGGATAAGGCAGGACCTCCAGCGATGGGGAGACCTTCCAATTTCTTGGCTAGGTAGAATAGCACTAATTAAAATGAATGTCCTGCCCGGTCTCCTATACCCTTTGAAAATGCTTCCGGTGATGCTGCCGAGGCTGGCACTACGTAAATGAGATGGCTGGTTGAATACCTTTATCTGGAAACATAGACAGCCCCTCATTAAGCTGAAGAAGCTATAGCTTCCACGGGAAAGGGGAGGATTGGTATTCCCAGATTTTAGGAAATATCAGTTAAGTTCCCTATTAAGTTACATAGCTGATTGGGTCTTGTCTGATCCGCAATCAATCTGGCTGGACATCGAGGCTTCTCAAGTAAAATGCCCATTTATTAACCTTTAATTTTCAGACAAGAGGAAAATCATTACAGATCACTGTAAAAACCCTATAATACTAAACACAATTAAAGCTTGGAATATAATCCGGCAAAATGAGGGCAACTCACATAAGACATCCCCCTATGTTCCGATAGTGGAAGCATGGGGAATTCAACCGGGGTTTACAGATGCCACTTTTAAACTCTGGAGATCCAGGGGCATCTCATGTCTAGGGGACCTATTTAAAGATGGGGTCCTGATGTCTTTTGAACAGCTGTGTCAGAAATTAGGATTACCTAATGGAGACCTCTTTTGATACTTCCAAATTCGAGATTATATACAGAAGAAGACTATGTTATTAGATAGTCTTTATAGAGAATGTAGAGTACTACGACCAATGGGGGTATCTTCCGTCAGTACTATTTATCATTTACTACATGATGAAGTATCAGGAGATATGGACAATCTGCGGAAGACATGGGATCTGGATTTGGGACAAGAGATGTCTGTAGAAATGTGGAATGACATTTGGGAAAACGCCAAAAGAATCCCCATCTGCAACAGACCTCATAGGGCCCATAAAGCACCGAATTGATTGGCAAAAGTTAAGGCAGGACCATCTCCAATGTGTCCCAAATGTAAAATAGAGGTGGGCACTCTTGTACATTGCCTATGGACCTATCATATGATCCGTAGATACTGGACTAAAGTAGCAAGTACCCTGAGAGAAATTTTAGGAACGGAAATTAAACTGGACCCTGTATCTCTCCTTTTGGGCTTTTCAAACTTACCCTCCCTGGATATGCACGGGAAGATGTTATTTTCTATTCTCTCTTTCTGTGCGAGGAAAAATATTTTGGTAAACTGGGTGGCTGAGGACCCCCTGGACATTTCATATTGGCACAGATTAATTATGGAACGTATTGCCCTTGACATCTTTACAAATATGGTGCACAGAAAGACCGAATTATTTCATAAAATATGGCAGCCATTCTTGAATTACATAAATACAGATATTTCGGCTATCCTAACAAGGACTTTTATTTCATTGAGATTACAAACCTGGCTGGTCCGGGGCCCCTTGGGAGAGGAATCCCGCACGAATATGGGTTTTGTAACATTAGATGTTAACACATTCCGAGCATGTATCTCGCTACCCAATTTCTGTGTTATCCATTTTTTTTTCCTTTTCCTTATTTGAATAATGTAAGAGACTTAATCATACACTCGGGTTAGTTGTAGGTTAGATTAGTAGTTTTATTTTCTCGGTATTTTTCTTTTGTTGAATTTTGGTTATTATTTATTTAAGATTTAATTGTATATCAATGTTTGTACTTGAGAGTTTTGTTTATTTTTGTAAACTTGTAAAACTGTTAAATTTCTAATAAAAATATCTATTCAAAAACGGGGATGATAAACTGAGGGATTAAACTGGGCAAACAGTTACAGATTGTGATTCAATACAATGCTCCTTCTGTCCAGCTGTGATCTACAGTACCACATGAATTCCCAGTTTTCAGCTGCGATATCTGCAAAGCATTTCTTCTGTCTGTCCCCAGTTCACATCGAGACCCATTCACCCATCACCCCTTCATCTACTCTGGTTTCTGATGTAGTAACACTTCCATTTAATATTCTCATTCCTCTGAGTGTCTGTCCATGGTGTCACACCTCTTGTAATTTTTTTTCAAAACTTCTAAACATATTCCGTGAAGCAGCACCATGGCTCAGTGGTTAGTGCTGCTGCCTCACAGTGCTAGGGACCCAGGTTCGATTCCATCCTCTGGCGACTGTCTATGTGGAACTTGCACATTCTCCCTGTGGGCTTCTTCTGGGTGCTTTGGTTCCCTCCCACAAACCAAAAATGTGCAGATTTGGTGAATTGTAATGTTCAGGGATATGTAGGTTAGGTGCATTAGCCAGGGGTAAATATAAAATAGGAGAATGGGTCTGGTTGGTTTACTCTTCAGAGGATCGGTGTGGACTTGTTGGGCTGAAGGGCCTGTTTCCACACTGCTACGACTCTAATTCTAACATTCATCTGAATGTTTTCCCTTCCAGTCGTACCACTTTCGGTGTTTAAATTGAATGTGCTTCCCTCTGTTTCTTTCCATGGCTTTTATTAAGAACTCTGAAGTGTCAATGATTCCAGTCTTATGTAGTTTCACAACCAAGGTATTTGTGCACCTTGTGTTATTTTTCACTTCCAAGTGTATGGCACTCCATGTGGGTCAGGACATTGGAGCAGCTTTAACACACATCTTTAAACATGTTCAAAACCATAAATGTCTGGAGAAACTCAGCAGGTCTGGCAGCATCTGTGGAGACAGAGAAACAGAGATAGCGTTTCAAGTCCAGCATGGCCCTTGTTCAGAACAGAAAAGGACTCCTTATTGCCTTGGCAAAAGTGGATGAGGGATGATGGGAAACAGAGCATGTGGAAGTGCAATGGCACAGAGGAATGGACTTTTAATTGTGGTGAAAGAGAAACAGATGTAAAATGGTTGTAAATTAAAGTGTACATGGGAGAAATGGGTTGCCTCTATTGAGTGCAGAATAAACAAGATACAGACGAGATCATTGGGAGGCCAAGATCATTGTTAGGCCAGGAAGCAGAATGCATGAAAAATGGAGAACAGCCATAATGGGGTCAGACTGTGAATTTGGAATTGTATATTAACAACTACAGGCTGTAACACATCAAAGTGTAAAGTGAGATGTTACTCGAGCTTGAGTAGTGTTTCATTGGAACATTGCAGCAGCTCAGGACCGAAATGCTAGGATGGGAACAAGGCAGAGTATTGAAATGGGAAGCAATGAGAGGGTCAGGGTTATTCCTACAGACAGAGTGAAAGTGTTGCTCAAAGCAGTCTCTGTTTGGTCTCCCCAATGTAAAGGAGACTGCATTGTGACAAGAGACCGGATTGAAAGAGTAAAAATAAAATACTACTTCACCTGGGAGGTGTGATTGGGACCTTGGACAGTGAGGAGGGAAGAGGTGAATGGGCTCGTGTTGTAGTTTATGTTATTGCATGGGAAGCTGTCATGGGGGAGTGGGGAAGTGTTCGGGTTGATGGAGGATTTCACAGAGGGAATGGTCTCTGTGAAATGCTGACAGTGGACGCGAGTGGACGATGTGTTTGATGTTGCTGTCCTGCTGGATGTGGTGGAAGTGGCGCAAGATGAGTCAGTGAATGTGGATTCCAATGCAGTAGGAAGTGACGACAAGGGGAGGTCTATCATTGTTCTGGGAAGGAGGGAAAGGAGTGAGGGCAGAATTGTGGTAGATAGGGCAGTCACATGAAGGCCCTGTCCACCGTAGTTAGGGGATTTCTGGTTTGAAGGAAAAGGAGGTCACGTCAGAGGAAGCTCACTGGAATGTGGCATCATCAAACAGAAACAACAGAGATGGAGAAACTAGGAGAATGCAATAAGCCTACGCTGATTATGTGTTGAGCTACATGCAGAAGACTCCCCCTGAATTATTTAAAAGAACCATGTATTTAAATTGAGGATTTCTGTCTCACATTTGGTTTGAAGCGAGATGTGGATATAGACTGACGGGAAGGTCCGTGCTTATACATAGGGAGACATTCAAGCAGATTTCCCATAATGCTCAGCAATTAATGTTTCTTTCAAAAAGAAGGACTCCATAAGAAGTTTAAGTACCCATGGTTGACAAAGGTTTCTCAAGGATACTATTGATGAGCATTAGTGTAGGGCCAGAATTAGGATGTTTATTCTCGTGACCATAAGCAGATGCTGGGTATGAATTTAAGTTATGCTTCCTGAATTATCCACAGAAATCCCTGCCATTGCTGCTCCATCCTCTTCGCTGCTCCTCTCAACTTCCTGATTCCAAGTTCTCTCTCTCAAATTACTGAGTACATTCTCTTACATTAGGATGCCTCCCCACTTTACTTGAAGCTCTTTGATTGAGTCTACTTGCCCTGCAGTAGCATCAAGCTGTGTTTGTGCTGCCATTTTGCCTCTGGTCTCAGTGTGGCTCGGCCTCACCATTCATCCTGCTTTACACCTCCCACTCACATCTCATTCTGGAAAGTTTCCTTCTTGGAGTAAACCTTATTGAAAACACCTCTCCCCCTTTGCACTGAATTCACACTGTGATCCAAATTTCAAAAGGTATACACAGACTTCATCTCACCCTGCTAAAGGCAAACGCACGCTATCCGTGTGGTCGAAGAATTCCCTTTCTTACATAGATCTGATCAGAGATACGTTTTCACTGGAGAGATCATCACCCCCTTTAGACAAAGAAATTCAGGTGTTTGACTTCCTATTGATACTAGCAAGAGTTTTATGCTGCCTTAGTATTGTAACATGGAGAAAAAAACAAATCACACTATGAAGTTTTGCTCTGAGTGTTGTTTACCTGTCATTTTGAATATTGTTTCAAATTTGCAGTGCTTATCGTAAAATGCTGGTTCTTGAAGTTATTATCAGATGGAGTGTAGGAGATTGAGGGGTGGCATTATAGAAGTTTATAAAATCATGAGAGGCATGGATAGGGTGAATAGCCAAGGTGTTTTCCACAGGATAGGGGAGTCCAAACATAGAGGATATAGTTTTAAGGTGAAATTCGGAAGATTAAAATGGGACGAAGCGGCTACGTTTTCACACAGAGGGGGATGTGTGTATGGAAAGAGCTGTCAGAGGAAGAATGGTAAATCCAAGGATAGGGGAGTCCAAACATAGAGAATATAGTTTTAAGGTGAAATTCGGAAGATTAAAATGGGACGAAGCGGCTACGTTTTCACACAGAGGGGGATGTGTGTATGGAAAGAGCTGTCAGAGGAAGAATGGTAAATCCAAGTACAGCTACAACATTTAAAAGGCGTTTGTACAAACATCGGAATAGGAAACGTTTAGAGACACATGGACAAAATGCAATCAGATGGGACTAGTTTACTTTGGAAAACCTGGCCAGCATGGTCAGGTTGGACCAAAGGGTCTGGTTGTGCACGATATGACCGTATGAATCGAGAAAGCGAGGTATGGGAGGAAAAGGTATAATGTAAGCAAATTAACAAGAAATATAAAAAACAAGCATCACAAACTTTATGTGTACATAAACAATGTTCAAGATTACTGTGTGACCTTAGGTAGAAATGATGTCCAGAACGCATACTGAGTCCATTTGGAGCGTGTGACTGAGGAACTGGCTATAGGAAACAGGCAGATAATTTACACCAGTATTTTACATCATTCCTCACAGGGAAAGGCACTGTAAGTATATCAATGATACAAACAAAACTGTAATAGGAGGGAAGTTCTTGAACCGTCTCGAACAGAAGGAACAAGGTTTCTAACAATCAGATAAGAACAAAGGTAGACAGATCAGCAACAATTCTTAGTTGGTTTGAAAAGAAGTGGTCATAGTCTTGGGATCATTGCACCCTCTCTATCAGATATTATTTCTGTTGTTTGTTAATGTAAGCAGTAAGTGCAGTAGCTTTAATGCATTGTCATCAGATTCAGGTACATAGGTTTCTGACCCTGGCATGTTCTCCCACACGCATCACTGTACCATAGATCAGCTTCATGGTAATTGTTAGACTGAGGGATTATCCCGGGGAAAATGTTACAGATTGTGGCTGAATATAATTCTGGGAGTGTTGCTGCTGCTGCTGCTACTGCTGCTGCTAGGATTTGCAGCATCACATGAATTCCCAGCCTGAGCTGCAATATCTGCAATACAATTCTGCTGCCAGTCCTCAGTTCACACCGGGACCCATTCACCCATCACCCCTGTACTCCATGACCTATCCTGATTCCTGATGTGGGAACGTTTTTTTAAAAATTCTCCTCCTGTTAGGGTCCCGTCATGATGTCATACCTCCAATTTTGCGTTCCTCAAACGCATTTAACATTTTCATCTGAATCTGAATCATTTCCCTTACAGTAGTGCCATCATCTGTTGAAAGTGAATGTGTTTCTCTCCCTCACCATGATTCAGAACTCAGCCTTATGTAGTTTTAAAACAAATGAATTTGTGCACTTTGCGTTATTGTTCATTTCCCGGTGCATGGAATTGCATGTTGGACTGGGCGCTTGAGCACGTTTGACACGTATTTGAAACTTGTTCAAGAACACTAAACAGGTCTGTCAGCATCTGTGAAGTGAAAGCAGAGATAATCTTTCGGGTCCTGTGACTGTTCTTCAAAGCTCTTGGTGTCTGCAACATTTTTTTTTTGTTTCCTCTTTCCAGTATCCACTGGTCTTTGCTATATTGAAAAAAAGTTCTGTGACCTTTCGCTTTTGAGCGAACTCAGTTGGTCTGGCAACGTCTGCATAGACAACGAAACAATGTTAAACTTTCAAGTCCAGTGTAAAACTGCTTCAGAAAGGGTTTGAAAGTGAGCGCTTTACCACCTTGGTAGAGGTGGGAAAGAGTGGTTGGAGGCCCAGTGCAAAAGACAAATGGGCTTTAAATTGTGGTGAAAGAGACACAGATGTAAAATGGGTGAAAATTAATGTGCAAGTATTAGAAATGGATTTTTTTCAGTTGAGTGCAAGATAAACAAGACACAACCGGAGAGAGCCCAGGAGGGAGAGTTTATGATAAATGAAGAACAGCCATAATGGGGTCGAGTTGTGAATTTATGGAACTGAATATTAACCCCTACAAGCTGGAACGCACCAAAGTGTAAAGTGAAGTGTTACTCGAGCTTGGGTTGAACTTCATTGGAAAATTGCAGCTGTCTGCACTTTCTTAACCTCCCTACAGCATGGAAAGAGGCCCGTTGGCCCAACGTGTCCATGCTGACCATCTAAATTGTATCAGAACTAAACCCATTTTCTACCCTATTACTATACATTGGACCATGACTATTGCACCTAACCTCACATTCGTGAACAGTATGTGCAATTTAACATGGCCAATTCGCCTAACCTGCACATCTTTGAACTGTGGGAGGAAACCGGTGCACCCAGAGGAAATCCACGCAGACAATGTGCAATCCCCATGCAGGCAGTAACCCGAGGCTGTAATGGAACTCATGTCCTTGTTTCTGTGAAGCAGCACTGCAAACCACTGAGCCAGCGCACCTTCCAGGACTGAAATTGTATATGGTCACAAGACTATAGGAGCTGAAAAGAAGACATTCGGTCCATAGAGTCTGCTCCACCATTCAATTATGACTGACAGATTTTCAACCCCATTTCCCTGCTATATCTCCATAACCTTTGATCCCGTTGTCAATCAAGAACTTATCCATCTCTGTTTTAAATATACTCAACGATCTGGTTTCCACAGCCTTCGGTGGTAAAGAATTCCAGTTTCACCACTCTCTGCTTAAAGAAGTTTCATCTTGTCTCCGTTTTAAAGGGTCTTCCCTTTGCTCTAAGCTTGTGCCCTCAGGTCCTTGTCTCTCGTACCAGTGCAAACGTCCTCCCAATGTCCTCTCTGTCTATGCCATTCAGTATTCTGTGAGTTTCAATCAGATCCCTCCCCCCATCCTTCTAATCTCCATCGAATATAAACTAGAGCCCGCAAACGTTCCTCATGTGTGAAGCTTTTCATTTCTGGTGAACCTTCTCTCGAAACGCACCAAGTTTAATACATCCTTCCTAAGGTATGAGGTACAAAATGCTGGCGATGTTGTCTGACCAGAGACGTAGAAAGCGTCATAATCCTTACCTTTATACTATAGTACTCTTGAGATAGATGAGAACTTCATATTAGCCTTCTTAAATACTGACTCAACCTGCAAGTTTCTCTTAAGCGAATCCTGGACTTGGAATCTCAAGTCCCTTTACACTTCAGATTTCTGAATTTTCTTCCCATTTAGCAAATAGTCCATGCCTGTATTCTTCATAACAAAATGCATGACCTCGCACTCTCCCACATTGTATTTCATCTGCCACTCCTTTTCACACTCACTTGAACTTTCGAAATATTTCTGCAGTCTCCCTGCCTCCTGAATAATACACGGTCCTCCACTATCTTTGCATCATCTGCAAATGTAGCCAGAATGCCCTCAGTTCTGCCATCCAGATCATTAACGTCTAAAGTGAAATGTTGTGGACCTAACACTGACCCTTGGGGAACACTACTTGTCACCGGCTACTACGTTGAGAAGGACCATTTTATCTCCACTGTGCCTCCTGCCAGACAGCCAACCTTTTATCCATGTTAGTACCTGGCCAATTACACCACTGGCCCCTGCCTAACTCTGCAGCCTCCTGTGTGGTACATTATCAGATGCCTACTGCAAGTCCACATAGTTACCTCCCATTGGCTCTCCTTTATCTAACCTGCTTGTTACCTCTTCAAAGAATTCTCATTAGCTTCAGGGCAAGGTAGATAATTGTAATGGCGAACAATCTGAAGGTTGGCGTCATTCATACAGACAGAGTGGAGATGTTCTTCAAAGCAGTTTCTGATTGGCCTGCTAATGTGAAGGAGACTGCATTGTGAACAGCAAAGACAGGAGACTGGATTGAAAGAGTACAAGTGAAATGCTGCTTCACTTGGAAGTTGGATTGGGGCCTTGGACTGTGAGGAAGGATGATGTCAATGGGCAAGTGTTGCAGCTTCTGTAATTGAATGGGAATGGGCCATGGGGGGCAGTGTGGAAGTGTTCGGGTGGTGGAGGGTGTCACAGAGGGAATGGTCCCTTTGAAATACTGACAGTGAACGGGAGGGGAAGATGTGTTTGATGATGCTGTCCTGCTGGAGGTGGTGGAAGTGGCGGAGGATGATTCTGTGAATGCAGATTCTAGTGCAGTAGGAAGTGAGGACAAGGGGAGATATATCATTGTTCTGCGAAGGAGGGGACGGAGTGAGGGCAGAAATGAGGGAGACGGGACAGTCACAGCTGAAGGCTCAGTCCATCATAGTTAGAGGATTTCTTGTTTGAGAGAAAAGGTGGTCACGTAGGAAGCTTCCCACTGGAATGTGGCATCATCAAACAGAAATCACAGAGCCAGAGAAACTGGGAGAATGGAGTCACTCTCAGCTGATCATGTGCGCATCCACATACGGAGGTTCCCCCAAATGGTTGAAAAGAGCCAAGTATTTCAATTGCCGATTTATGTCTTATATTTGGTGTAAAACAGAATGTGAAACTAGACTCAGGTGAAGGTCAGTAGATGTGTGGGGGAGACATTTAAGCAGGTACTGCTTAATAACGCTCAGTAATGATGGTCTCTGGTCAACAAGAAGATGATGTGAAGATGTGAAGACGAACCACCCATGATGCACAAAGGCTGTGAAGGATACTCATCACTCACAAACTGAAGAATTCAGATTGGCGAGCACTTGCGTCGGCCACATTTGGGAAGTTTATTTTTGGAACCAGAAGCAGAATACAATACCATAAAACAAAATACAAAGAAAAATATTCCAAAACTGGCAAGAAATATAAAAAATAACTAACCGCAAGAGTTTTCTCCTATCGAATAAAACACGTTTATGATGTTTGTGTGACCCTTGGAAGGAGTGTCTATGTGGGACACCTGGAGGATGTGACTGGGGATTTGGTTTCAGGGAACAGGCAAAGAATTTAACACAGTAATTTACATCGTTACTCACAGAGGAAGGCGCAAATTCGTTCAATAATATAAACAAAATTGTAGTCGGATGAAAGTTCTTGCACTGTCTCTAACAAAACGAACAAAGATTTCCTCAAACAGAAAAGATCAAGGGGAAAAAGGTCATCAGCAATAGTAAACTGGTCTTAATAGAAGTGGTTACAGAGTGTTTTAGTGGCACTGTGTGAAATATTCTATAACTCTCTGGATTACAGGAGTGTTCCAACGAAACTGAAGACCCACAAATATGGCACCTGTCTTCAAGAATAGAATTAGTCTTCAAGTGTTTCGGTGCTCCCTTTGTCTGAACAGTGGAGCATATTTGAGAAGATTAATGGCCTCTTGATGCACTTTCATCCTGAGTGATTTAAAAAAAGTAAAACTCTGCTCCTTCCTCTGATGCCGAACATACTGGGATTTGCTAAAGTTGGGAATTATTTTGAAAATTATCTGGAACATTGTACAAATGACATCATCCAGAGATTTCTTGAAACAAAACTCATGAGAACGTTTCATCACCATGTGGGGGTATTGCACAGGTGACAGTGAGAGAAGGTGCTGCATGCAGCAGTGAGAGTGATGGAGCCTTATTTGGTGGATAGGTGCTATTACAGATATACGGTGAGCGTGAGGGAGCAGAGAGAATACAGCCACCCTTATCCTGACGGATAGTTATTGATGCTTGTCCTATATTGCTGGAAATTTCTTCAGACCGCAGATACTGCACTAAGCTGGATGGTGAGCTCAGACCATGCTCGGTGGGACTGGTGGTGCGGCCCCTCTGGAAAGAGAATGGTTCTGCTCTGTACTAGCTCATTCACCAGGATCTCCATGCCCCTGTCTACAAGCTGTGGTGAAATTTCCACTTATCTGCATGCTCGGGTAAACTGTGCAGGGCAGCTCCAAACTGAGAAAGCTCAACCGTATATCCATTGGCCTTTTCAAGATGGCAGCAGTGCCAGGGATCACGGAATATCCATGGGCATACGGACAATGGCGAGTACCTCCAGCCATGATGGGTGAGAGAGTAGGGCTGGCATTGAATGAGAGCGACACCATGGAGTGGGGTGGGTAGTAAATGCGGTGAGTTCGATAAGATAGCACCAGGAAACTAGCTCTGCCTTGTGCAGACATTCCCTCTGTCACACTCAATGAAAATGGCACTGAGACAAATTATTGTTAGCTTCAACCCAATGAGGCGAAGACTCTGCTGACTCTACTCCCATTTACAAATCTGCAGGACAAATGCTTATTCAAACCTCTCCATCATCTTAACTTACACCAATATCCTGTTCATCCATCATTCCTTGAAACAGTGCACTGTTGGACAGATAAGTAGTGGACTGGTGAGCTTTAACCAGTGTTCGATCCTGGACGGATTGCTGAGCAGTACATTAGTCTGGTCTACGCAATGCTTCATGCTGAGCAGGTATCTCGTCTGGGTGAATACGTGTCTGGGCTAGATCTGTGAGGTGGATTGAGTATCCGATATAATTCCTGACATAATTATCACTCCTCCAGCTCAGCCCATTCCGCTGGTAAATCGGAGGAGTTGTGTTTCAGATAGAATTTATTTGGTCAAAATATTCGACATTAAGCAAAACACAATTTATTCAAACACAAAAGACAACAAAAGGAAGACGAACTTGCAATAACGTAATTCTGTTGGAAAACCTAGCAGAATAATAGTTTATTTAACTACTATACAATAACTGTTCCAATATGGTATTATACAATAAGCACACAAATGTCAAAAAACAAATTCAGGAAACAGATTGTCTGACATGCAATTCTCCAATCCAGGAGGAAAGAACATCAAAAGACAGTTCCGAGAGAAATCACAGAGAGAGTGTGTAGCACCGGCGATAGTTTTCCTGCCTTCCAACCCTGCTGAAACCCGAGCAATAACCGGCAAAAGGTAAAACAAAGAATCCTGGTTCTGTGAGAGTTTGACCATCACTCCACAGGAACAGGCCGCAGCTTCAAGGACCACAAGGAAATGACTGTATCTACACAGTCCTGGATTGGAGAATTGCATGTCAGACAATCTGTTTCCTGAATTTGTTTTTTGACATTTGTGTGCTTATTGTATAATACCATATTGGAACAGTCTATGGCACTGTAAGTGTCTCTGAAAAATGCCTCAACCCACCTCAGCCGGTTCATGCTCGACAGATAAATGTCAAAGTTAAACATGAGTAAATAAAACGAAAAGATGCAGCAGGCCTGGTGATCAGACACAAATGGCCTCGAGAGCTCAGCAATTCCTACCCTGCCAAAACACAGTAGAATCTTCGAACTTCTGAAGAAAAGCATTATCTCTCTCCTTCACCTCTACATTTACAGATGGAGATATGCGATTAGCCCAATAATCAGTGATATCAAAATCCCACCCACACCAAGTATTATTGTGATATGTCTGAGTTCCCGTGAAAGGGGTTAATTGAAACTGTTTGTTCAGTGACTGTGATTAATACCAGTCTCCCTGGGCCTAACTGGGTCACTGGAGGGTTTCCCTCTTCCATTATTAGGGGCTTCTTTCAACCTGTTACGCCATGTATCAGGGGCAGCGTCATCCTCAACAGAACTTGGATCAGCAGCTACAGAGAGAGAGAGAGAGAGAGACCTCAATGTGAGAACATTAGAATATTCCAACAATGGATCAGAATCTGAGATAATTAGACTGGAATGTTACAACAATGGACAGGAGTTTATCTTGGGGTCTTTATTATCTTTCACTGGATTGGGCACGGTTAGAATGGCGGATACGAGCCGGACTGATGATTATTCAAGCTGGGTACTATCCCATTCTCGCTATTGTTGGTGTTCCTGGTAAGCTTATCTCTGTCAATTCTATAAATGATGCTGAATGTTATTGTTATTCTGGTTAATTATATTTAACAAATACATAAACTTTCAGTCACAAACGTCACATCCTTTTCATGTATTTCCAACCTACTTACTCGTAAACATCTGAGAAGGAAAAAGACTGTTCGGAACCTTGAGTCTCCTTTTGACTGTGAGCTGTTTTATGTCTCCATATTCTCTCTGTCATCAAACCTGCTGACACCCACCTTCATAATATCCCCAGTTTCCAGCTCTGCCTGAGTTCTGTTGCTGACTTCGCCATCATCTACCCCTTAATTAACGACAGATTATGTGGCTCCAGTTCTCTTCTGACCTCTCTTCCAGTTACAAATAGTTTGATCACAAACTTGCTCTGTAGTTACTTCATAATAGGGACTCTGTATCAGAGTAATAACGTCACTGACCGTGTAACTCAGAGGCACAGGTTATGACTCGAAAAGCATTGTTTGAAATCTTACCAATGTTAATGACTAAATTTTAATTCCAGTGACAAAAATTGGAATGAAACCTAATTTCACTCATAGCAACCATAATCCATCAGAATTTCTTTTATTATTTTATCGATAACCTTTGGTAAAGACACCTAACATTTTTTCCCTATTTGGACTAAGAGTCCCGTCAGACCCACAACAATGTGGTTGGCTCCATATTTCCTTGACAAATGGTCGCATGGTAAAGGGCAGTTAGGATGGACAACAAATGCTGCCCTTGCCAGTGATGCTGGCGTCCCGGGAAACAACAACATTAAAGGTGAAATAACCAAGGAAATGTGGATGCTGGAGATCTGAAATAAAATTCTCCACCGTCTGAAAGAATGTTGGAGAATCTCAGCAGGTATGGCAATCTGTCGGGACTGAACGTTTCGAGTTCAGTGACCCTATCAAAACTGAATGCAACTGGGAAATAATATTATTATATCAGCGATGGTTGGAAGGGAGAGCGGGAGATTTGTGGTGAGTGGATCATGTGCAGCAAGAGAGAGAAAAAGAGAGAGAGGGAGAGAAAAGAAAAGCAAGCAAAAAGATTGCTGATGATGGACTAGAAGGAAAATAGAATGGCAAGTTATTCTAACATTTCCCCTTTTCACATATTCCTGAATATCATAGCTATTACGGGATGTTCCTGCTTAACGTGAGTGACGTTCCCTCTATCTGTCATCTCTGAGTGTGGTGACCAACTCCTTCAGCAATACTTATAGTTGCTGAATATAGAGAAACATAATGTTCCATTGTCAACTGCTTCTTTGGAGAGAGGAACTGTTACTGTGCGACTGTGTGGAGATGTAACAGTTTTCTCAGCCAGGAAGAGAAACTGAGGAGACCGAGGCATTTTCAACACTGAATGGACGCACTATGGGTGTGGGGAACTGACTTGCTGCTGTCATCTAGAAAGTCAGTGGAGGCTCTGTGGATGGTGTTCTCAGGATTGTGATGTCAGCTACTTGGTTCATTCAGGGAGCTGAAAAAGGGCTAATGCCCGAAACGTCGATTCTCCTATTCCCTAGGTGCTGCCTGACCCGCTGCGCTTCTCCAGCAACACATTTCCATCTCATTCAGGGAGCCCCGAGGTTCTGTGGACCCCACTCTGAATACTGCATTTACTGTGTGTCTGGGTCCATGGGAAACAAATGGAGCTGAGACTCCAAAGAAGGGAAGCTGTGTGAACAGGGAGGAGCAGGGCACTGTACTATACTCTCTGGGATTTCCAGGAACATTTGTCTAAGCTGCACCCATTCAGGTGTAAAGTGTTAAACCAGCTTGTCTCAAAATTGAGGTGGTCACTGAGCTGTATCACCTCCTTCATTATAACCTGCAGTCTCACACCAGGGACAGGATTGTGCTGACACTCACGATGAAGTAAACTGGATTGTTTCTGGAACTTTGCAGGCAGTAGTGGGGAATATATCTACCATCTCCGAAGTGCAATCCTCCAATGTATTCACGAGCTGACTGAAATCATCGGCCAGCTGAGATGAATGCATTGGTTCCATCTCCACAGAGGAAGGTACATAAACTAATTTCCAGAAATATTAGGGAACAGAGTGACTGGTAAAATGGGAAACTGCTGGAAATCAGCATTATTGAAGAGTATGTTATCGAAAATCTAATTGCGTTGAAGTTTCATAAGTTGCTGCATCTGATGAGCTATATCCCAGAGTGATGGAGATGAGAACAGAGCTAATGAAAGTATTACTGATTATTCTTCAAAGCTAGTTAGATTCTGGAAAGGACGCTGCAGACTGGAAAACAACTATTGTAAACTTAAATATTTAAAACAGGATGGTGAGGGAAAACAGAATACTAAATAGCTTGATGTCAGCTGTGAGAACAGAATATTGGAACGTTTCATAAGCAACATGACAAATAGTTACTTGGAGAATAATGATACGATTTGGTACGTTCGACCTAGATTCAGGAAAGGGAAATGATCTTTGATAAACCTGTTTGTGGAGATTACCCGTTGTGACATCGACAGTTGAGAACCAATGGGAGTGGAGTATTTGTATTTTTAGAAGACGCTTGACAAGTTTGAGTACAGGAGAATGGGGAATGATAAAGTCCATGGGTAGGTAGGGGTGGAATATATACCACATGGATTAAAAAATGGATAATGGAGGTAGGAGAAGAGTAGTGTTTTTCTCTGGACTGAAGGATTGATGGGTGGTAGCAGGATCAGTGTTTGGACAATAGCTGTTCACAAGGTATAAAAATGATTCAGATGTGAACAACAAATACCATCATGTACATTTATATTTATTAAATGTTAGAGAGGTTGGCGAGTGCTTTTGTTGAAAATGACCTGGATGTCTTTGGCCATAAGTCACTGACAGAATTCATACGGGGCTGGAAGTAAATGATATGTTGCCCTACGTGCAAAATTATTGAAGTACAAAAGTTAGATTACCTTTCCCACTGATCGTGATTTGTTGAGAGAGTATTTGGTGCATTGTGTAAAGGTTTGGTCTGCTTTATAAATAACGATCCTTTTGTAACTGAGAGAGTGCAAAGTAGTTTGACCAGACTAAACATTGGCATGATGTTACCATGAGGAGAGCGTGCAGTAACTATGTACTTAATCTGGAGTTCTATGAGAGAATAAGAAGTTGAAGCCTCATGGGTCTGGCCAGAAACACATTAGGTCCCAAACAGCTGAATGGGGTGAAAGTGTCATACTTTTCATTGGATGTTTGATTCATGACATTTACATGCATCTGCAGAGCCCCCATGTCGATTGACAGCGAGGTACAGGCTCTGAATGAACTCTGAACGCTTGAATGCACAGTTACTGTGTGACACTGCATTGAATGTCACTTTGTATACAATCCTGACAGCAGCCATATTACCTTCATTCTGAAACAGTTAGTCATTCCCCAACGGCTTCTGACCTTCACGGAGACCATGGGTCTGCATTCTTGGAGATGGAAGATAACTTGGAGAATGGCAAAATAAGTTGGTTTCATTCCAACTGCCAGAAAACCATGATAAAGTAACACAGATGTACCATGAGTAATTAAGCCATGTGGATCAATTCGGAGCAGTCTGTCTGTGCAGCCCCTGCTCCATTTGTTTGTGATGTTGGAGCATCTCTGACACTTTCCTGTTCCTGCGTTAGTGGCTTGACAAGCTGAATAACCTCTTCCTGTTCCTTTGTAAGTGACTCGGGTGTGAAATGGTTATTTCTGTTCTGTATGTGACATGTGAGAGAGAGCAGACTCCCACCTTCCTGTGCAACAGGCAGCAGGGACTGAATGGGCTATCCCTCTTCTTGCTCAGTAGTAGTGATGGGATGAATGGCTTCCCACATTCTTGTGAAACCAGATTGAGATTCTGAATGAACTCCTCCTTTTACTGTGGAAATGTACTGTGCTGTTACATAAATGTTCCCCAGACTTTAACAGCACGATCTTGAATGTTGTCCAGGTCTTGCTGCACATGGTCACAGACTGTTCCAAGGGCTGAATAGGGACAACTTATTCTGAAAATTTTGTAAACTTCAGTGAATGCCCCCTCTTCTACTGGCACGGTGGCTCAGTAGCTAACACTGCTGCCTCACAGCACCAGGGTCCCAGGTTCGATTCCGGCCGTGGGCAACTGTCTGTGTGGAGTTTGCACATTCCCCACTAGTCTGCTGAGATTTCCCTGAGTGCTCTGGTTTCCTCCTACAGTCCGAAGATGTGCAGGCCAGGTGAATTGGCAATGCTAAATTGTTCATTATGTTAGGCGCATTAGTCAGAGGGAATTGTGTCTGGGTGGGTTACACGTTGGAGGGTCGGTATGGGCTGGCTGTTCCGAAGGGCTTGTTTCCACACTGTAGGGAATCCAATATGCTCAGTTTAGACTCAATGGGCTGAATAGCCTCCTTCCACACTCGTGGGATTCTATGATGACAAACTGGAGATGCCTGGGCTGGAGGAGCGACGCTGAGGATCTCCTGCAGATGTTTCCCACGGCTGAGATGATAGATTCCCACCAATGATAATCATCTTCCCTTGTGCCTTGAATGACTCCAAAACGTGTAGACGTCATAATTAATTCTCACTAAGTGCGATCTTGTTCAGGCTCCTTGATGTCATGCTCAGTCAAATACTGCCTTGAGTTCAGGGCCAGTCTCTCTTACCTAGGCCCTGCGCTGCCTCTTTGGTTCATATCAACAGGTCATGGTGTAGAAGCAGAGAACATTATCTTCAAACAGAGGGTCGTGAATGCCAGTATTTCTCTTACGCAGAGAGTTAGGGGAGCTAAATCACTGAAGGGGACCAGTGGTGTCCCGCAGAGATCAGTCCTGAGACCCCTGCTCTTTGTTACTTTTATAGATGACTTGGATATGGGTGTTGAAGAGTGGGCTAGTAAGTCTGCCGATGACACAAAGGTGATTGGAGTGGTACAGAATGTGGAGGGCTATTGTAGGTTGCAACGGAACATGGACAGGATGCAGAGCTGGGCTGAGAAGCGGCAGATGGAGTTCCAACTGAAGTAATTCACCTTGAAAGCTCGAAAGTGAATGTAGAATACATGGTTAAAGGGAGGATTCTCGGCAGTGTGGAGGAACAGAGTGATCTTGGGTTCCGTGTCCACAGATCCCTCAAAGTGGCTACCCAAGTTGATCGGTTTGTTAAGAAGGCCTATGGTGTGTTGGCTATCAGTTGCAGGGGGATTGAGTTTAAGAGCCACGAGGTTATGCTGCAGCTCGATAGAGCCCTGCTCAGATCGCACAGGGAATATTGTGTTCATATCTCGTCTCCTCATTATAGGAAGGATAAGGACACTTTTGATAGGGTAAAGAGGATATTTACCAGGATGCTGCCTGGACGGAAGGGCATGACTTATGAAGAAACCGTGAGGGAGCGAGGGCTTTTCTCACTGGAGGAAAAATAGATGAGAGGTGACTTGACAGGCATAGAGAGAGTGAATAGTCAGAAACATTTTCCCAGAAATGTCTGTCACGAGGTGGCATAATTTTAAGGTAATTGGAGGAAGGTTTAGGGGAGATATCAGAGGTAGATTCTTTACACAGAGAGTGGTGGGTGTGTCGAATGCACTGCCAGTGGTGGTAGTAGATTCAAATGCGTGAGGGAAACTTAATAGACTCTTGGAAAGGCACATGAAACAAAGTGAATTGAAGAATGAAGGTGAGTCTGATCTTAAAGTAGAACAAACGGTGCAACATCGAAGGCTGAAGGTCCTAACTGCATGCATTCATGTAAAACTCTGAGCTCAAAAACTGCATGAATTCATGTAAAACGCCGATATTTCACTTTTTAGATTAGAATCAATCTAAACATCATGGCGTAGGCAGAGAACACAGGGGGCCAACACTTTCAACATATTGTCGAGCTGTCGCCATTGTTAACAGTTAACCTGAGATTGCAACTTTTTTAAAGAAAAGTTTTCTGTTTTATATATGAAAGAAATGAAACTATCATGGTATTCTAACAGACGAAAGGCTTAACAGACAATCAATTTTTCAATGTATAATTTTCAATGTATAAATCACCAGTGAGTGGGCGGCACGGTGGCACAGTGGTTAGCACTGCTGCCTCACAGCGCCAGAGACCCGGGTTCAATTCCCGACTCAGGCGACTGACTGTGTGGAGTTTGCACATTCTCCCCGTGTCTGCGTGGGTTTTCTCCGGGTGCTCCGGTTTCCTCCCACAGTCCAAAGATGTGCAGGTCAGGTGAATTGGCCATCCTAAATTGTCCGTAGTGTAAGGTAAGGGGTAAATGTAGGGGTATGGGTGGTTTGCGCTTCGGCGGGTCGGTGTGGACGTGTTGGGCCGAAGGGCCTGTTTCCACACTGTAAAGTACTCTAATCTAATCTAGTAATCTAATCACACTGTAAATTTCTGCTATAAATTCTGTGTTATGCTTGACACTCCACTATCACCTGATGAAGGAGCGACGCTCCGAAAGCAAGTGTGCTTCCAATTAAACCTGTTGGACTATAACCTGGTGCTATGTGATTTTTAAATTTGTACACCCCAGGCCAACACCAGCATCTCCAAATCAGTCCTGTTCTTTGTTCTGTACTCTGTGGAAGTGCTCAAGAAGACTTGGACATTGAGAAAGATTTGAGACTTGGAGCAGGTCAGCCTTGATCTTAGTGAAGGGCAAGGCAGGCTTGGGATGGGAATGACCTGCCCCTGTTCCTGATGTTCTCCCATTCTGTTATTGGAAAGTTAGTAGGTGTTATTTTCCTGGAAGGTCTTTTATGGAATGTTGTAATCAGGGAGACCATTCTCAGGGAGATTTTGTGAGCCATCGCTGGGTGAGATTTGAGGGCTGTATTCACAGTGAATCTGTGTCTACAACATAATCAACAAATGAAGCACAAGTTACAGAGAGGGAAAACTCTGTAAAGAGAGATGAGCGACCTCTTTCATATCCAGCGTGGGTCTTCCAATTACATTTTCCAAATCTCCCAAACCGTGTGTGACAGTTTTGAGGGACGAAATGGTCTCCTCTGTTTCTGAGCACCATGCTATAACAATAAGTGGACTCCAACTGCTCCTGTCTAGCAGGTTAGAGGGGTTGAGTACAACACAGAAACATGGGACTGAGGAGCAGGAGTGGGTCGTTGGATAATTGAGCCTTCTCCACCAGGCATTAAGATTGTGGCTGATCAGATTGTGGTCTCAGCCTCATCGTCCTGTCTGTGTCCCATTATCCGTGACTCACTTCTCTGTCAAATCTTTAACTCAGCTGTGGATACTTGTAATCAGAGAGGCACCACAAACTTCTGGGAAAGAGAATTCCCATTCGAATTGCCCTTTTAGAATTTTTCCTCATCCCGCTGAGAGAATAAGAGAGTCATACAGAGTCAGGAAGGGCACAGGCCTGAAGAAGGCCTGTGCCCGAAACGTCGAATCTCCTGTTCCCTGGATGCTGCCTGACCTGCTGTGCTGTTCCAGCAATAAAGTTTCATACAGAGTGGAAACAGGTCCATTTGTCCAAATTCTCCATGCCAGTCAGGCATCTTAATCAGATCTCGCCCCACTTGCCAGCATTTGGCCCACATCCCTCTGAACGATTCCTATTTATGTACCTATCTTAAATTTTTAATTGTACCCGCTTTCACCACTTCCTCTGACAGTACACTCACCAGCCTTTGTATGAAAAAGTTTCACCTCAGGTCCCTTCTAAGTCTTTGCCCTGTCACCTTCACCCTATGCCGTCTAGTTCTGGACGCCCCTACACTGGGAAAAAGATCTTGCCCATTCAGACTATCCATGCGCCTCAGGACATTTTTAAACCTCTGACATGTCACCGGTCAATCTCTGACAGTCCGGGGTAAAAGCCTCAACCTGTTCATCATCTCCCTGTAGTTCAAACCCTCAGGTTCCAGAACATCCATGTAAATCTTTTCTGCACCATTACAAGCTTAACAACATCCATCCTTTAACAGAGTCAGCTGATACATAAGCAGTATTCTTAAAGTGGCCTCACATACGTCCTGAACAAGCGCAACACGCTACCCCAACTCCTATACTCAATGCTCTGACCGATTAAGGCAAGCATTCCAAACACGTTCCTCACCACTCTACCGACCTAAACCCCACTTGCAAGGAACTATGAATCTTCACCCGTAGGTCTCTGTTCAGCAAGATTCCCCAGGGCACTGCCCCGCTTTAACTTACCAAAATGCAAAACCTCACAAATATCGAAATTAAAATCCATCTGCTAGTCCTTGGCTCATTGATGTTCAAGGATCCCGTTATATTCTGAGATAATCTTCTTCACGGTCAACTGCACCATTTTGTTGATGTTATCTGTAAACTTACGAACCATGCCTCCGTTAATCACATCAAAGTTGATTATATCCGTGATAAAAAGCAGTGAGCTCAGCACTGATTCTTTCAGCACACCGCTGGCCACAGGTCTTCAGTCTGGAAAACAATCCATTACCTTCAATCCAATTTTGTATCCAATTGGTTAGCTTTTCCTAGATTACATATAACCTAATTGTAGTAATCTGTCTACGATGGGAAACATTATTAAATACCTTGCTGAAGTCTGTGTAAACAATGTATACCACAGTGTCTTCTTCAATCTTCTTTGTCACCTCTGCATAATACACAATCACATTAATTAGACATGATTTCCATCACACAAATCCATATTGACCCTCCCTAAGCAGTCCTTGTATTTCTAAGTAAATGTAAATCCTATCCCTCAGAATCCCCTCCCACGAACTCCTCGACAATGACGTTGGCTGAGTGAGTCGATAATTACCTGAGTTTTATTGGCTTACTGCTCCCTATTCTCGCCCCACTGCTCCACTGGCCACAAAAAATAATTACAACTAGGTTGGTGATATGGCCAATGATATAGTTCTCAGAGTGTGTTGGGGTCAGTGTTAGGAACAAGTCAGGCAGATTGCTGTACTCTGCTAAAACATCACATCTATGACCAAAACAAAGTTGCTCAAACTATGATGGAAAGAGTAATGACGAGAGGTTATTGCAATTATGTACATTGATATTTCCCTTTGAAAAATACTGAGAAACACACACACAGGTACACAGACACACAGAACACACACACACATACACACACACACACGCGTATTGTCGATAACAAACTGGAAAGCCAAATATCTGCAAAGTTAACTTGAAAGACCATTGTCCAAATATGATTTGAACTCATGATCAAAGGAAAAATTAGAGTTTGACCCAAAGGCTATTCTATTTGCAGAGTCATCAAGTCCTACAGCATGGAGTATGTAGTCCCTTCTGTTCAGGATGACTAGGGAGCTCCTCCCCGCCCCTAGAAAACCTCCAAAAAGACAAAAACATCGTTCTATGACCTGCAGACAATGATCGGCTCACAGTCATCCTGAACAGAAGGTACTACATGAAGAAAGCTAAACTACTACTCGCAGACACCAACACCTACCAACAGGTGGCGCTAGACCCGACCCCACATCCAGAAAACAAAATTAAATATCTCCTAAGAAAATGACACAATTCTGGACAATTAAACAAGACGGAATTCCAGAAAATGCAACCAGACGGACCAACGTCCCACGATTCTACAGACTACCAAAAAACCATAAACCAGGAACACCCCTCAGACCCATAGTCTCACTACCCGGAGCACCAACTTCCAGACTGGCAAAAGAACTACACGCTAGAATGAAATACCTAGTAGAAGAGTCACAACATTCCATCCACTCCACCCAGGAATTCCTGAAAATCATCAAAAACACCAAAATAGAAGAAGATGAAACAATGATCTCATTCTACATAACAGTACTGTTCAACTCCATCAACATCGACCTGGCAAAGGAAACACTTACCACACTTTTAGAAGAGACCATCACATACACATCCCAACCACCATCAATCACATTACCAACGAAAACATCATGAAGCTAGTTGGCCTGTGCCTCACCACCCACTTCACCTTCAACAACATAATCTACAAACAAACCAACGGCACACCCATGGGATCTCCGCTTTCAGGATTCATAGCAGAAGCGATAATGCAAAGACTAGAACAAACAGCCCTACCAACAATCAAACCAAAAATCTGGGTCCGCTACGTAGATGATACCTTTGTCATCACAAAACGAAACAAGATAGAAGAGACATTTAACATCATCAACAACACCCTCACAGGCATAAAGTTCACCAAGGAGGAAGAAACCGACAACAAACTCACATTCCTGAACGTCACAGTAGAAAGAAAGGACAACGGAGAACTACAAATCTGCGCACACAGAAAACTGACAAACACTGACCAAATACTTAACTACTCCAGCAACCATCCCAACACACCCAAACAAAGCTGTATCAGAACACTATTCCAACGAGCCACCACACACTGCAGCACAGACGAACTTCGGGAAACAGAGGAGCACCACTATACAACGTATTCAAGAAGAACAGATACTCAAAAAATACGGTTCGTAGATTCCTCAAGAACAAACCACGACAATCAGACAAAACACGGCCAAAAACCCGAACCAACTTTCCATACATCAAAGAAGTTTAAGAAATGACAGCCGGACTACTAAGACCTATCGGAATCCTAGTAGCACACAAACCCACCAACACTCTCAAATAAAAACTAACAAACTTAAAAGACCCAGTCCTACCCATGGACATAACCAACGTCATCTACAAAATTCCATGCAAGGACTGCCACAAACACTACGTAGAACAAACAGGAAGAAAGTTCAAAGTTTGTGAGAAGATTTGTAGCTCGGGTGCTCGTTGCTGTGGTTCTGTTCGCCGAGCTGGAAGTTTTTGTTGCAAACGTTTCGTCCCCTGTCCAGGTGCCATCCTCAGTGCTTGGGAGCCTCCTGTGAAGCGCTTCTGTGGTGTTTCCTCCGGCATTTATAGTGGCCTGTCCCTACCCCTTCCGGTTGTTAGTTTCAGCTGTCCGCTGTATTGGCCGGTATATTGGTTCCAGGTCGATGTATTTGTTGATGGACCCAATATACCATCAACAAACACATCGACCTGGACCCAATATACCGGCCACTACAGCGGACAGCTGAAACTGACAACCGGAAGCGGCAGGGACAGGCCATTATAATGCCGGAGGAAACACCACAGAAGCGCTTCACAGGAGGCTCCCAAGCACTGAGGATGGCACCTGGACAGGGGACGAAACGTTTGCAACAAAAACTTCCAGCTCGGCGAACAGAACCACAGCAAGAAGAAAGTTATACACTTATAAACAGGATATACGAACACCAGCTAGCCACAAAAAGACACGATCCTCTCTCCCTCGTAGCCCTACACACGGATGAAAAAAACCACCAGTTCGACTGGGACAACACATCTATCCTGGGACACGCCAGAGAATTCATTGAAGCCTGGCACTCCAACCACAACGCCATAAACAAACACATAGATCTAGATGCCATCTATCAACCCCTCAGAAAACGAACAGGAAATGATATTACCACAAACCCCAGCAACCCCATCCAGGAGAAAGATATAAATAGAAAGCAGGAGACAACAGCTTCGCTTCACTTGGAGGTCGCCACTGATGATGTTACCTAACCAGGTAATGAAACGTCTGGATATCAAACCGACAGCTCGGCGAGCAAACCTACACCCTAAACTTCAACCTGAGATACAAACCTTCACAAACCTTCCACTCATTTCCCAGCACTTGGCCCATAGCATTCTTGTCCTTCCCTGTCCATGTATTTGCCCAAATGCCGTTTACACATCCTTAATATAAATGCTTCAACCACTTCCATTGGCAGCTTTGTGTACCACTCACTGTGTAAAACAGTTTTCATCTGTTTCTATTGTATTCTTTCTCCTCTCACCTTAAACTGATTCCCCAACTCTAGGCAAAAAAAGGCTGGGTCCATTCACCCTATCCATGCAAACTATATAAGATCCCTTTCAGTCTCCTATGCTCGAAAGAAAAATGCCCTCGCTTGTCCAACCTCTCCCTATAATTCATACTGTTTCGTCCTGGCAACATTTTTGTAAATTCTATCTGCACATATTCCAAATTAAAAACATCCTTCAGATCGCAATGTGACTAAAACTGAACACAACACTCCAAGTGCAGCCTCACCAACATCCTGTGTAACTGCAACATAACTTCTCAACTGCTCTCCTCCATGTACTGACCGATGCATGCTAGTGTGGCAAAAGCCTTCTTCACTACCATGTCTAACTGTGACCCCACGTTCAGCGAATGGTCCATCTGCTCAACTACACTCCTTAAGGTTCTACTAATCACCATCAAACTCCTACCTTGATCTAGCGTTACCAAAATATTCCTCGGCCCACTTCTCCAATTTGATCTATGTCCTGCTGCAATGTCTGATATACTTCGTCACTGTCCACGATACCACCTATTTTAGTGTCATCTTCAAGTTTCCTAATCATGCCTTGTACATTCGCAAGAATATCATTGATACAGATAACAAACAGCAATGGGCCCAGCAGCGACCCCTGAGGCACTTTATGTGTCACAGGCCTCCAGTCCGAGAGCATCCTTCCACTATTACCCTCTGTTTACTACCATGAAGCCAATTGTGTGGACAATTTGCCAGCTCTCTCTGGATCCCATGCAATTCTAACCTTCCAGACCAGCCTATCAATGGTAACCTTGTCAAAGGTCTTACTGAAAATCATCCAGACGACGTCTACCGCCCTACACTCATCAACATTCCTGGTCACTTCATCAATGAACTCAAACAAATTTGAGAGGCATGATCTCCCACTCACAAAACCATGCAATCTTTCCAGTCTAAAAACAACGATTAATAATAATTATTAAAATTAATAATAACAAACTAATAAATAATAATAAGATGACATTTTCAATGGAGAATGAATTATCCATGGTATGTGACATTGGAACGTGCATCATGGGTGAAGGGCAGAATAGATTTTGTACCTGTGTCATTGAACTGTGTTGAAAAAAGCAAGATTGGCATGGTGGTTCAGTGGCTAATACTGCTGCCTCATAATGCCATGGATCCGGGTTTGGTTCCAGCTTCGGATGACTCTCTGTGTGGAGTTTGCACATTCTCACTGTGTTTGTGTGTGTTTCCTCTGGGTGCTCCATTTTCCTTCCATAATCCAAAGATGCATAGATCAGGTGAATTGCCGTGCAAAGTTAGCCATAGTGTTATGTGCATTCTTCAGGGGTAAATATAGTGTAGGGGAATGGGACTGGGTGGGTTACTGTACGGAGCATTGGTGTGGCCTTGTTGGGCCAAATGGTCTGTTTCCATACTGTAGGGAATCTGAAAAAATATTCTAAATAAACCCTATCTTTCCAAATGCACATATATCTTATCCCTCAGAGTCTTCTCAAGTAACCTACCTACCACAGATGTTAGGTTTCCTGGTCTATAGATCCAGATTTTTCTTTGCTTCATTTCTTGAGTAATGGCACAACATTTGTTACCCTCCAATATTCTGGAACCTAAACTGTAGCTACCGATGATGCAAAAATATCAACCAGGTCCCGTAGTTTCTTTTGTAGCCTCTTGCAGTATTCTAGGATGCATCTGTTTAGGATGAGGAGATTCATCCACCTTCATACATTCTAATGCATCCAATACGTTCTCTCCCATGATATTGACTCAACCCAAGATAACACCACGACCTTTGTTAACCTCCCAAGTCTTCATGTATTTATCCACGGTAAAGGCAGAGGAGAAATAATCATTGAGAATCTCGCAAATCTCCTACGGTTCTAGACATGCACGTCCACTTTGGACCTTGAGGGGTCATATTCTCATTTCGTTATTCCTTTTAGTTCAATATACTTAAAGAATCTCTTAGGATTCACCCTAATCTTCTCAGCCAAAGCTATCTTGTGCCCCCTTTTCGCCCTCCTGATTTCCTTCTTCAGTAAACTAGGGCATCCTCTGTACACCTCTAGGGATTCCCTCGATCCCAGCTGCCTGGACCTGAGCCACACCTTCCTTTTGCTGGTCAAAGCCTCAATATCTCCTGACATCCGAGGTTCCCTGTTCCTACCAACCTTGCCTTTTACCCTCATAGGAACATATAGACATTGAACTGTAGACATGTCACTTTTAAAGGCCTCCCACTTGCAGGAGGTCCCCTCGCCTCCAAACAAACCCCTCCAACCAACCCCTACAAGCTCCTGTCTAATTCCATCAAAAATCGTCTTGCCTCAGTTTTGAACTTGAACATGTGGACCAGTTTTATCCTTCTCCATAACTATTTAAAAATTTATAGAACTATTGTCACTGTTCCCAGAGTGCTCCCTCACTGCCACCTCGGTCGCCTGTCCTGCCCTAGTCCTAGTCCCTCCGCCCTACCTTTTATCTTAGCCTGATGGACACACTTTCCTCATTCCTAAAGAAGGGCTTGTGCCCGAAAGGTCGATTCTCCTGTTCCCTGGATGCTGCCTGACCTGCTGCGCTTTTCCAGCAACACATTTTCAGCTCTGATCTCCAGCATCTGCAGACTTCACTTTCTCCTTCTTAGAGTAGGTCAAGTTTCGTCCCTTCCCGAGTTACACCCTCTACTTACTGCTTGAGGAAACTATTCTGAACACACTTAATAAATACACCCCATATCAGTCCTTAATTCCATGTCATTCCCAGTCTATGTTAGGATAATTAAAATGTCCTACTAATGCAACCTATTGGCCCTGCAAGTCTCCCCAGTCTGTCTACATATTTTTGTTCTCCTAATTACTTGTTTACTATTTGGGGGCCTATAGTGCAATTTAAATACTACCACCATTCCCTTCTTATTTCTTTGCTCCCCGACAAATCTTCATTGGATGATCCATCAGTTATTTTACTGCTGTGATACTCGCCTTAATCAAAAGTGAAACTCCCCGTCCCCTCCTTCCACTATCTCTGTCCCGCATTAAGCACTTGTTCCCTGGTACATTAAGCTGCCAGTGCTGTCCATCCCTTATACATGTATATGTAATGGCTATCATATCCCTGTTTCACCTACCTATCCACGCCATGAGTTCATCAGCCTTACCTCTCAGCCATCTTGCATTGAAACAGTTGCAATTTAATCCATCAGGCATTCCTTGCTCCCTATCATGTTCCAGCCTGACCTGTCTCTTCACTTTACTGTTTCTGATTACTGCATCTCCTTCCAGCCTCGCACTTGCGTCCCTGCTGATGAGGATCCCACCTCTCGCCAAGCCCAGCCAATCTAGTTGAAACCGTCCCTTGCCCCAGTAGCAAACCTGCCTGCCAGGATATTGGTCTCCTTCCAGTTCAGGTACAACGCGTCCTTCCTGAACACGTCAGCTCTGCCCCTCAAAAGATCCCAGTAATCCAAAAATCTCTGCCCCATGCACCAAATCTTTAGCCACCCCTTCATCTGCCATATCATCCTGTTCTTACCCTCACTAGCACGGAGCACTGGAAATAAACTGGATATTACCACTGTCATGGTCCTATCTTTTATCCTTCTCCCTATCTCTCTACAATCACTCTGCAAGGATGTCATCACTATTTCTACCTGTGTTACTCTGACATTTTTACCAATGCGCACAATGACCTCTGGCTCATTCCCCCCAACCTCACCCCAGGTGAGAACGTTCTGCAGCCGCTATAAGACATCCTGGCATGTGGGAGGCTCCACACCATTCCGGATTTCCATTTACAGCCACAGAATCTCCTGTCTGTTCCCCTCACTATCGATTCGGATAATTACTTCTGTAGTTATTCTGCTCGCACAACCTTCTAACAATGGGATTAATTCCTGAAACAGTTGTATTTAGCTGAATTGCTTTGCTTCAGGCATGGGGAGATGTTAAGGAATCCTCATCAGGAATCCTTCATTACTGGGAAAGAAGACTGGGCTTTTTTTTTTCGCTCCCACACATTAGTGTGATGAGTGACAGGGAAACAGAAAGGGAGCAATAGACTGTTCCTCCACTGATAGGCTGCATTTTCCATCTGTAAGTTAAATCAGTAACGTTATCAGTCCCACACTGGACTCTGAGAGCTCTACTTGAACATTGTCCGAACTATATGACTCCTTCCCATTCTCGATTCCAGGTCAGTGAGGTATTGCAGAATCAATTCATTAACAATAAATGGTCCAATTGTTTTGGAGATGTGTTAATATGTGCTTGCATAAATGTATAATAAGCGTTTCATGTCTTCACAATATCTGTGTTAAAATGAATATTCTTAAACATATACAGTAATTGCTGAAAAACTCAGCCTGTCTGTCAGCATGTAAGAATAGAATTCAGAGTTCGATTTTTCGGTCCAATGACCTTTCCTTTGAACCGGACTTATTCTTAAAGTAATTCCCCAGTTTTATTCTCCCACACAAGAAGAAATATCCATCCGGTATTCACCAACTACACTCTTCTCAAGATCTGATATGGGCAGTAAAACATTCTCATTCTCAGACCGAACTGTTAATTCTTCATAACGTAATGCCTTCATCCCAAGAATGAGTAAAGAGAAACATCTTTGAAAGATTTCGAAAGCAATTTTGTCTTTTCTTCAGTTTAGACAGTTATAACTACACATAATATAACAGATGTAATCTCAGCAATGCCCTGTACTAACACAGAAAACATCGCTAAGATCATACCCAACAGCCCTTGCACGAAACAGAATCATTCCATTTACCTTCCAAATCACTTGCAACATCTTCAGCTTAATTTGATGTGATTCATGTACTAAGACACACAAATCCCTCTGTACCATTGAGTTCTGCATTCTCCTTGCATTTAAATAAATTTCTGCTGTTTCATCTTTTCCCCAAAACAGAAACTTTCCATCACATATATATTGCACTGCTTTTTTTTCTGCTACAGCTTTGCTCACAGCCATTCTCTGTCTGTATGCCAACGCTTGTTGCTGCGCCATCCCCCAGTTCGTGACCCATTGCATACGCTCTCCCCTCCTCTGTCTGAATCCCATTGTAGATGCTCCGCCCTCAGTCGTCTGTATCCCATTGTAGATGCTCTGGCTTCCCCCATTTTTATCCCAATACAGATGCTCTGCCTTTCCCCAGTTGTATCCCAATGCAGACGCAGTGCCCTCCCCTGTCTGTATCCCATTGCAGACTCTCTGCCTTCCCCCGTCTGTATCCCACTGCAGATGCTCTGCCTTCCCCCAGTTGAATCCCAATGCAGACGCAGTGCCCTCTCCTGTCTGTATCACATTGTAGACACTCTGCCCCTCCCCCTGCCTGAATCCCATTGCAGACGCTCTGTCCACCCCCGTCTGTATCCCATTGCAGACGCTCTGCCTTCAACTGTCTGTATCCCATTGCAGACTCTCTGCCATCACCCTCTCTGTATGCCATTGCAGACGGCCTGCCTTCACCCTATCAGTATCCCATTGCAGACTATCTGCCCTTCCCCTGTCTGTATCACATTGCAGACTCTCTTCCTTCCCCCCTGTCTGTATCCCATTGCAGACGCTCTGCCTTCCCCTGTGGGTATCCCATTGTAGACGCTCTGCCTTCTCCCTGTCTGTATCCCATTGCAGACGCTCTGCCTTTCCCCAGTTGTATCCCAATGCAGACGCAGTGCCCTCTCCTGTCTGTCTCCGATTGCAGACGCTCTGCCTTCCCCCGTCTGTATCCCATTGCAGACGCTCTGCCCTCCCCCGTCTGCAACCCATTGCAGACGCTCTGCCTTCCCCGTCTGTATCCCATTGCAGACTCTCTGCCTTCCTCCTGTCTGTATCCCATTGTGGACGCTCTGCCTTCCCCCTGTCTGTATCCCATTGTAGATTCTCTGCCCTGTCCCTGTCTGTATCCCATTGCAGTCTCTCTGCCCTCCCCATCTGTATCCCAATGTAGACACTCTGCCCTTCCCCTGTCGGTATCCCATTGCAGACGCTCTGCCCTCCCTGGCTGTATCCCATTGCAGACGCTGTGCCTTCCCCCTGTCTGTATCCCATTGCAGACTCTCTGCCCTCCCCCGTCTGTATCCCCCAGCAGACGCTCTGCCCTCCCCCTGTCTGTATCCCATTGCAGACTCTCTGCCCTCCCTCTGTCTGTATCCCATTGCAGGCGCACTGCCCTCCCTGTCTGTATCCCATTGCAGACGCTCTGCCTTCCCGTGTCTGTATCCCATTGCAGACTCTCTGCCCTCCCCCGTCTGTATCCCATTGTAGACACTCTGCCCTCCCTCTGTCCGTATCCCATTGCAGACACTAAGCCCTGCCCCGTCTGTATCCCATTGCAGACTCTCTCCCTTCCCCCTGTCTGTTTCCCATTGTAGATGCTCTCCCCTCCCTGTCTATATCCCATTGCAGACGCTCTGCCCTCCCTTGTCTGTATCCCATTGCAGTTGAAACTTTATTGCTGGAACAGCACAGCAGGTCAGGCAGCATCCAGGGAACAGGAGATTCGACGTTTCGGGCACAGGCCCTTCTTCAGGAATGAGCAGAGAGTGTTCAGCAGGAGAAGATAAAAGGTAGGGAGGAGGGACTTGGAGGAGGGGCGTTGGAAATGTGATAGGTGGAAAGAGGTCAAGGTGAGGGTGATAGGTCGGAGTAGGATGGAGGCGGAGAGGTCAAGAAGAAGACTGCAGGTCAGGAAGGCGGTGGTCAAGAAGAAGACTGCAGGTCAGGAAGGCGGTGGTCAAGAAGAAGAGTGCAGGTCAGGAAGGCGGTGGTCAAGAAGAAGACTGCAGGTCAGGAAGGCGACCTCACTTTCTCCTGTATCCCATTGCAGACGACCTGCCCTCCCCCTGTCTGTATTCCATTGCAGACGCTCTGCCCTCCCACTGTCTGTATCCCATTACCGACGATCTGCCCTCCCCTGTCTGTATCTCATTGCAGACGATCTGACCCTCCCCCTGTCTGTATCCCATTGCAGACGATCTGCCCTCCCTCTGTCTGTATCCCATTGCAGACGATCTGCCCCTCCCCCTGTCTGTACCTCATTGCAGACGAACTGCCCCTCCCCCTGTCTGTATCCCATTACAGACGATCTGCCCTCAACCTGTCTATATCCCATTGCCGACGCTATGCCTCCCCCTGTCGGTATCCTATTGCAAACACTCTGCCTCCGCCTGTCGGCATCCCATAGCAGACGCTCTGCCCTCCCCCTGTCAGTATCCCGTTGCAGAAGCTCTTCCCTCCACCTGTTCGTATCCCATTGCATAGGCTCTACACTTCCCTTGTCTGTCTCCCATTGCAGACACTCTGCACTCCCCCTGTGTGTATCCCATTGGAGACACTCTGCCGTCCCCCTGTCTGTATCCCATTGTAGATACTCTGCTCTGCTCCTGTCTGTATCCCAATGCAGACGCTCTGCCCTCCCCCTGTCAGTATCCCATTGCAGACGCTCTTCCCTCCCCCTGTCTGTATCCCATTGCATAGGCTCTGCACTCCCCTTGTCTGTCTCCCATTGCAGACACTCTGCACTCCCCCTGTCTGTATCCCATTGCAGACGCTCTGTCCTCCCCTGGCTGTATCCCATTGCAGATGCTCTGTCCTCCCCCTGTCTGTATCCCATTGGAGGACAAAGTGAGGTCTGCAGATGCTGGAGATCAAAGCTGAAACTTTATTGCTGGAACAGCACAGCAGGTCAGGCAGCATCCAGGGAATCTCCTGTTCCCTGGATGCTGCCTGACCTGCTGTGCTGTTCCAGCAATAAAGTTTCAGCTGTATCCCATTGGAGACACTCTGCCCTCCCCCTGTCTGTATCCCAGTGCAGACTCTCTGTCCTCCCCCAGTCTGTATCCCATTGCAGAAGCTCTGCCCTCCCCCGTCTGTATCCCATTGCAGACGCTCTGCTTCCCCCTGTCTGTATCCCATTGTCGATGTTCTGCCTTTTCCCTGTCTGTATCCCATAGTAGATACTCTGCCCTGCTCTTGTCTGTAACCCATTGCAGACAGTATGGCCTCCCCCTGTGTGTATCCTATTGCAGAGTCTCTGCCTTCCCCCTGTCTGTATCCCACTGTAGACACTCTGCCCTCCCCTGTCTATATCGCATTGCAGACTCTCTGCCCTCCCCCGTCTGTATCCCATTGCAGATGCTCTGTCCTCCCCCGACTGTAACCCATTGCAGACGCTCTGCCTTCCCCCTGTCTGTATCCCATTGTAGATGATCTGCCTTCCCCCTGTCTGTTTCCCATTGTAGATACTCTGCCCTGCTCCTGTCTGTATCCCATTGCAGAGTCCCTGCCCTACCCCTGTCTGTATCCCATTGCAGACTCTCTGCCCTCCCCCGACTGTAACCCATTGCAGACCGTCTTCCTTTCCCCTGTCTGTAGCCCATTGCAGAGTCTCTGCCCTCCCCTATCTGTATCCCATTGTGGACACTCTGCCCTCCCCCTGTTTGTATCCCATTGCAGACTCTCTGCTCTCCCCCGTCTGTATCCCATTGCAGACTCTCTGAACCTCCCCCGGTCTGTATCCCATTGCAGGCGCTCTGCCCTCGCTGTCTGTATCCCATTGCAGATTCTCTGCTCTCCCCCGTCTGTATCCCATTGCAGACTCTCTGAACCTCCCCCGGTCTGTATCCCATTGCGGTCTCTCTGCCCTCGCTGTCTGTATCCCATTGCAGGCGCTCTGCCTTCCCTCTGTCGGTATCCCATTGCAGTCTCTCTGCCCTCCCCTGTCTGTATCCCATTGCAGTCTCTCTGCCCTCCCCTGTCTGTATCCCATTGCAGTCTCTCTGCCCTCCCCTGTCTGCATCCCATTGTAGACACTCTGCCCTCCCTCTGTCTGTATCCCATTGCAGAGTCCCTGTCCTCCCCCTGTCTGTATCCCATTGCAGACGCTCTGCCCTCCACCTGTCTGTATCCCATTGCAGACGCTCTGCCCTCCCACTGTCTGTATCCCATTACCGACGATCTGCCCTCCCCTGTCTGTATCTCATTGCAGACGATCTGACCCTCCCCCTGTCTGTATCCCATTGCAGACGATCTGCCCTCCCTCTGTCTGTATCCCATTGCAGACGATCTGCCCCTCCCCCTGTCTGTACCTCATTGCAGACGAACTGCCCCTCCCCCTGTCTGTATCCCATTACAGACGATCTGCCCTCAACCTGTCTATATCCCATTGCCGACGCTATGCCTCCCCCTGTCGGTATCCTATTGCAAACACTCTGCCTCCGCCTGTCGGCATCCCATAGCAGACGCTCTGCCCTCCCCCTGTCAGTATCCCGTTGCAGAAGCTCTTCCCTCCACCTGTTCGTATCCCATTGCATAGGCTCTACACTTCCCTTGTCTGTCTCCCATTGCAGACACTCTGCACTCCCCCTGTGTGTATCCCATTGGAGACACTCTGCCGTCCCCCTGTCTGTATCCCATTGTAGATACTCTGCTCTGCTCCTGTCTGTATCCCAATGCAGACGCTCTGCCCTCCCCCTGTCAGTATCCCATTGCAGACGCTCTTCCCTCCCCCTGTCTGTATCCCATTGCATAGGCTCTGCACTCCCCTTGTCTGTCTCCCATTGCAGACACTCTGCACTCCCCCTGTCTGTATCCCATTGCAGACGCTCTGTCCTCCCCTGGCTGTATCCCATTGCAGATGCTCTGTCCTCCCCCTGTCTGTATCCCATTGGAGGACAAAGTGAGGTCTGCAGATGCTGGAGATCAAAGCTGAAACTTTATTGCTGGAACAGCACAGCAGGTCAGGCAGCATCCAGGGAATCTCCTGTTCCCTGGATGCTGCCTGACCTGCTGTGCTGTTCCAGCAATAAAGTTTCAGCTGTATCCCATTGGAGACACTCTGCCCTCCCCCTGTCTGTATCCCAGTGCAGACTCTCTGTCCTCCCCCAGTCTGTATCCCATTGCAGAAGCTCTGCCCTCCCCCGTCTGTATCCCATTGCAGACGCTCTGCTTCCCCCTGTCTGTATCCCATTGTCGATGTTCTGCCTTTTCCCTGTCTGTATCCCATAGTAGATACTCTGCCCTGCTCTTGTCTGTAACCCATTGCAGACAGTATGGCCTCCCCCTGTGTGTATCCTATTGCAGAGTCTCTGCCTTCCCCCTGTCTGTATCCCACTGTAGACACTCTGCCCTCCCCTGTCTATATCGCATTGCAGACTCTCTGCCCTCCCCCGTCTGTATCCCATTGCAGATGCTCTGTCCTCCCCCGACTGTAACCCATTGCAGACGCTCTGCCTTCCCCCTGTCTGTATCCCATTGTAGATGATCTGCCTTCCCCCTGTCTGTTTCCCATTGTAGATACTCTGCCCTGCTCCTGTCTGTATCCCATTGCAGAGTCCCTGCCCTACCCCTGTCTGTATCCCATTGCAGACTCTCTGCCCTCCCCCGACTGTAACCCATTGCAGACCGTCTTCCTTTCCCCTGTCTGTAGCCCATTGCAGAGTCTCTGCCCTCCCCTATCTGTATCCCATTGTGGACACTCTGCCCTCCCCCTGTTTGTATCCCATTGCAGACTCTCTGCTCTCCCCCGTCTGTATCCCATTGCAGACTCTCTGAACCTCCCCCGGTCTGTATCCCATTGCAGGCGCTCTGCCCTCGCTGTCTGTATCCCATTGCAGATTCTCTGCTCTCCCCCGTCTGTATCCCATTGCAGACTCTCTGAACCTCCCCCGGTCTGTATCCCATTGCGGTCTCTCTGCCCTCGCTGTCTGTATCCCATTGCAGGCGCTCTGCCTTCCCTCTGTCGGTATCCCATTGCAGTCTCTCTGCCCTCCCCTGTCTGTATCCCATTGCAGTCTCTCTGCCCTCCCCTGTCTGTATCCCATTGCAGTCTCTCTGCCCTCCCCTGTCTGCATCCCATTGTAGACACTCTGCCCTCCCTCTGTCTGTATCCCATTGCAGAGTCCCTGTCCTCCCCCTGTCTGTATCCCATTGCAGACGCTCTGCCCTCCACCTGTCTGTATCCCATTGCAGACACTCTGCCCTCCCTCTGTCTGTATCCCATTGCAGAGTCCCTGTCCTCCCCCTGTCTGTATCCCATTGCAGACGATCTGCCCTCCCCTGTCTGTATCCCATTGCAGACACTCTGCCCTCCCCTGTCTGTATCCCATTGCAGACACTCTGCCCTGCCCCGTCTGTATCCCATTGCAGATGATCTGTCCTCCCCCTGTCTGTATCCCATTGCAGACGCTCTGCCTTCCCCCTGTCTGTATCCCATTGTACACACTCTGCCCTCCCCCTGTCTGTATCCCATTGCAGATGCTCTCCCCTCCCTGTCTATATCCATTGCAGACGCTCTGCCCTCCCCTGCCTGTATCCCATGGCAGACGATCTGCCCTCCCCCTGTCTGTATCCCATTACCGCCGATCTGCCCTCCCCTGTCTGTATCTCATTGCAGACGTTCTGACCATCCCCCTGTCTGTATCCGATTGCAGACGATCTGCCGTCCCCCTGTCTGTATCCCATTGTACACACTCTGCCCTCCCCCTGTCTGTATCCCAGTGCAGACTCTCTCCCCTCCCCCGTCTGTATCCCATTGCAGACACTCTGCCCTCCCCGTGTCTGTATCCCATTGCAGACTCTCTGCCCTCCCCCTGTCTGTATCCCATTGCCGGCGCTCGGCCCTCCCTGTCTGTATCCCATTGCAGACTCTCTGCCCTCCCTGTCTGTATCCCATTGCAGACGCTCTGCCTTTCCCCTGTCTGTATCCCATTTCAGACTCTCTGCCCTCCCCCTGTCTGTATCCCATTGTAGACACTCTGCCCTCCCTCTGTCTGTATCCCATTGCAGAGTCTCTGCCCTCCCCCGTCTGTATCCCATTGCAGACTCTCTGCCCTCCCCCTGTCTGTATCCCATTGCAGACGCTCTGCCCTCCCCTGTCTGTATCCCATTGCAGACGCTCTGCCCTGCCCCGTCTGTATCCCTTTGCAGACTCTCTGCCTTCCCCCTGTCTGTATCCCATTACAGACGCTCTGCCCCTCCCCGTCTGTATACCACTGCAGACGCCATGCCTCCCCTATCTGTTTCCCATTTCAGATGCTCTCCCCTCCCTGTCTATATCCCATTGCAGGCGATCTGCCCTCCCCCTGTCTGTATTCCATTGCAGACGCTCTGCCTTCCCACTGTCTGTATCCCATTACCGACGATCTGCCCTCCCCTGTCTGTATCTCATTGCGGACAAACTGACCCTCCCCTGTCTGTATCCCATTGCAGACGATCTGCCCTCCCCCTGTCTGTATCCTATTGCAGACGATCTGTCCCTCCCCCGTCTGTATCTCATTGCCGACGATCTGCCCCGCCCCCTGTCTGTATCCCATTACAGACGATCTGCCCCTCCCCCTGTCTTTATCGCTTTGCAGACGATCTGCCCCTCCCTCGTCTGTATCCCATTACAGACGACCTCAACCTGTCTATATCCCATTGCCGACGCTCTGCCTCCCCCTGTCTGTATCCTATTGCAAACACTCTGCCTCCGCCTGTCTGCATCCCATAGCAGACGCTCTGCCCTCACCTTCAGTATCCCGTTGCAGACGCTCTTCCTTCCCCCTGTCTGTATCCCATTGCATAGGCTCTGCACTCCCCCTGTCTGTATCCCATTGCAGACACTCTGCACTCCCCTGTCTGTATCCCATTTCAGACTCTCTGCCCTCCCCCTGTCTGTATCCCATTGTAGACACTCTGACCTCCCTCTGTCTGTATCCCATTGCAGAGTCTCTGCCCTCCCCCTGTCTGTCTCCCATTGCAGACTCTCTGCCCTCCCCCTGCCTGTATCCCATTGCAGACGCTCTGCCCTGCCCCGTCTGTATCCCTTTGCAGACGCTCTGCCTTCCCCCTGCCTGTATCCCATTGCAGACGCTCTTCCGTCCCCGTCTGTATCCCTTTGGAGACGCTCTGCCCTCCCCCTGTCTGTATCCCATTACAGACGCTCTGCCCCTCCCCGTCTGTATACCACTGCAGACGCCATGCCTCCCCTATCTGTTTCCCATTTCAGATGCTCTCCCCTCCCTGTCTATATCCCATTGCAGGCGATCTGCCCTCCCCCTGTCTGTATTCCATTGCAGACGCTCTGCCCTCCCACTGTCTGTATCCCATTACCGACGATCTGCCCTCCCCTGTCTGTATCTCATTGCAGACGATCTGACCCTCCCCTGTCTGTATCCCATTGCAGACGATCTGCCCTCCCCCTGTCTGTATCCTATTGCAGACGATCTGTCCCTCCCCCGTCTGTATCTCATTGCCGACGATCTGCCCCGCCCCCTGTCTGTATCCCATTACAGACGACCTGCCCCTCCCCCTGTCTTTCTCCCTTTGCAGACGATCTGCCCCTCCCGTCTGTATTCCATTACAGACGATCTGCCCTCAACCTGTCTGTATCCCATTGCCGACGCTCTGCCTCCCCCTGTCTGTATCCTATTGCAAACACTCTGCCTCCGCCTGTCTGCATCCCATAGCAGACGCTGCGCCCTCACCATCAGTATCCCGTTGCAGACGCTCTTCCTTCCCCCTGTCTGTATCCCATTGCATAGGCTCTGCACTCCCTCTGTCTGTATCCCATTGCATAGGCTCTGCACTCCCCCTGTCTGTATCCCATTGCAGACGCCCTGCACTCCCCTGTCTGTATCCCATTACATAGGCTCTGCACTCCCCCTTTATGTATCACATTGCATAGGCTCTGCACTCCCCCTGTCTGTATCCCATTGCAGACACTCTGCACTCCCCTGTCTGTATCCCATTGCAGATGCTCTGTCCTCCCCCTGTCTGTATCCCATTGGAGACGCTCAGTCTCCATTTGACATCTTTTTGAATGACTATCCTGCTGCATGAGCAAAATGAGCTCCATCCCCTTCATTGGGTTCATTCGTAGAGATTACAATTTGTTGATGAGCTCACACATATCCCTGAAGAATTCTACTCGTTACCGCTTTCCAAACAAAAAATGAGTAATGATCTACACTCTGTATTTCCTGACAGCTGCACAGGCCGCCCCTGCTTCTGCATAACATAATTTAGTCTTCGTAAAACCATGTTGACTCTGACGAATTGTGGTTTGAGTTTGCAAATGTCCTGAACCATGGACTCGAAACATTTGCCTTAAATTACAATAGTTTATTGTTACACTTTACTCCCTAATGCACACCATTATTACAAGCTCTTCCCTTTTAAAAACCTTTATATTTTCTTTGAATTCCTGTTTAATGGGCACAAGGGTTTAAGAGATCTGCTCCAATTGCTGAATAAGAACCACGCGTGGCTGAATGGATGCATCATCCTACTGGTGTACAATATCAATGGGCTGACGTCTTTCTGGTGTTCCCATGTTGCCATCTCCAAGGCTAGAAGAGCCTCCTCTTGTTGATGCTTTAGAGGATTGGGAGATTATGGAATCTTCCTGTTGCTGTCTAACATTTTGAGGGGCTGCTGGATCTTCTCATACTCCTCCATAACAGGTGGATATACTGAACGGTCTCCTCATGTATCCCGGAGATGGGACCGAGGGATTGATTGGTCTTCTCTTGTTCCCATACAATAGACACGTGTCTAAATTACCTCTTTCTTTCTCATGAAAGAAGTCTCAGATAGTTTTTATCCTATCCAATTCCCTTGCAATAGCCTCGGTGGGTCTGAATGGCCTCCTGTTATCCCAGTATAACAATCTCCAGTCACTGTGTGAGCTCTTCCAGTTCCTATGTGACAGAGTTGAGGAGGCTGAATGGACTGATCCTGTTGCTGTTTAACAGGATACTGGTGCAGCATGACCTACTGTTATAGGCTCGAATGGCTGACTGGCCTCCTTCTGTAAATGTATAGGGGTTGAATAGCCTCGTTCTGTTTTGGTGTAACAGGTTCGAAGGCCTGAATATCCTCCTGTTGTTCCTCTGTAACAGGCTGGAGAACGGAATGGATTCTTCCATTATCTGTGTAATTCACTTCACTTGTTGACTCCTTCTGTCATCTATGTTGAAATAGGACACTCTTTAATTTTTGTAAACTCCAATGGCTACTGTGTCAACCTGATCATCCTTTCGTTATAAGCTCACACCTTCATTGCAGGAATCAATTGAGGGAACCATCTCTGAGCTGCTTCCAATATAACAACATCCTTTCTTCATTGAAGACATTACATCTGTACACATTACTCCAGATGTGATCTCACTAAGACCCTGTATAGCAGCAGCAACACTTTACCAGCCTGCTGTAAAGTTCCGTCCCAGGTTAGAGCTGTCTCAGCTCTCTGGGGGAATACAGAGCATTGTTTGAAGATCATTGTCCTTCTCTACTCCATCAGCATAACGGGAGATCTGGAGAAGTTAAAGTTGGAGAAGATCATAAATGATGTGAGAGATGTCTACCATTAATCTCCCCAGAGCCCACGTCACTCAGATTCCACAGAATCTAGTAAGGTGGAGCACAAAAACAGCAAGGAGGAGCAAACATTGATGGGAGTTATATATCAAAGTGAAAGCTGCAGTAAGAATGCTGGACATGCTATAAAACACGAAATGAGATATACACATTTGTGGGTACTTCAGTAATAATGTACTGTTTAAATTCTATCGAAACTGTGTTAACCCAATTGAATGCTAATGCTGGGAAAAATGGATTACATGACCACGTGTGAGATGGTTTACATGAACATTATGTCGAGCACTGAACTCAAGATCAGATTATTTAGGAATTGGTGTTGATGATCAGAAGAGCTAATTTAAAGTTTTGCTGTAAAGGACCTTTTGGGAATAGTGACCATAATGTATTGGTTTTCTTTTATGCTGTTTGAGTACAAGACAATTTTTAGGTTTATTTGCAGTAACCGTTATAAATCTGAGTCATGCAAGCCATGAAGGTGTGAATAGAAAGTGGGGACTACAGATGCTGGAGATCAGAGTCGAAGAGTGTGGTGCTAGAAAAGCACAGTCAGGCAGCATACTAAGAGTAGATAAATCGATGTTTCCGGCATAAGCCCTTCATCAGGAAGAATCTTCTGGGCTAAGGGGGCTGAGAGATAAATGGGAAGGGGTGCGGCAGGAGGGAGGCAACTGGGATTGCGATAGGTAGATGAAGGTGGGGTTGAAAGTGATAGGCGACGAAGGGAGACAGAACGCCTCATCTACTGCATCCATTAAACGCAATGTGGTTTTCTCTACATTGGCGAAGCAGGAGGTCAACTTGTGGATCATTTCAGAGAACACCTCTGGGAAAACCACATTGAACAAATCCATCACCTTGTGGCTGAGCACTTCAATTCCCCTTCCCACTCTGCCAAGGACATGAGGGTCCTGGGCCTGCTCCATCGCCAAACCCAAGCCACCAGAAGCCTGGAGGAAGAAAGCCTCCTCTTCTGCCTTGTGACCCTCCAACCACAGGGGATCATAGTGGATTTCCCCATTTCCCCATTTCTCCTAATCCCACCTTATCCTACTCCAAACTTCCAAATCAGCACCGCCCTTTTGAACGTTCCTATGTGTCCATCTTCCTCCCTATCAATCTGGTCCACCCTCCTTCCTCTCCGACTACCACTTTCAACCCCACCTTCATATTCCTATTAGATGAAAGGAGGCAGCTTAGAAAAATGCCAAGTGTTGCAATAAGCTAGTAGATTCAGAAAAATGTAGGACCCAGCAAAGGATGACCAAGAAACTGAGAAGACAATCAGAATGAGAAAAAAAACGTGCAAATGAAAGAAAAACATGAAGACTGCTAAAAAGCGTCTATCACTGTATGAAAAAAACACTAAAAACAAGGTCAAATGTGGAGCAGTTGGTGCGCGTTCAGGATAATTTATTGCAGAGAACAGAGAAATCGCAGGGAAAAGAAACAGTTTCTTTGTGTTTATCTTCATGGAAGAATGTCCAGAAATTCTTCCAGAAATACCAAGTGACCATGGGACTTGTGCAAGTAAAGTCTAATGTCATTCTTAGCAGTGTTGAGGTCATCTTTGAAAAGAAAGCTAGATTGAGTATAAATCTGACAGACTAGATGCACATCGTACAAGAATTTCAGAGGAAGCAGCAATAGACCTGTTGATTGCATTGCGGATTTTCACTTTATTTTCTGACACATTCACGAAAGGCATTTAGCCAATCTGGATAAGGCAAAAGATTATAAATATTATCCAACAGTTTAAGAAAGGATGGATTTGGAGAATTGTGAACTTCTCATCCGCAGTCATGTATCTGTTTGATTCGTTGACAAAGAACATGCTACTAGATATTTAGAAGGTAATAACATAACTGGGGAGTGTGAGAATGTACCGATGAAAGGAAAACCAGAAGTGGTAAACATTTTTTTGGAATGGTTTGAAAATGATTCTTGTGGACATAGGCAATGATGAACCATTGGATAACGTGGAGTTGGATATTCATGAGCTTTTTCTAAAGAAGTCACACAGCAAGTTCATAAGAAAAATTAAAGCGAGAGGTATTGGGAAGAACATATGCAAATGGGAAAGTAAAAATTCGGTTTACATTCATGTGAATGTAATTGGAACATAGAGGATGTCGTGCACCAGTTGCATCGAGCGTTGGTGAGACTAAACGTAGAATATTGTGTATCGTTCGGAGTCCCGAACTAAGAAAGAATATATTGACTACAGAGGAACTTTAAAAGGTATTATTCAGATTAATCCGTAAAATGGCAAGATTGTCTGATGGGGAACCTCAGCCTGTAATCTCGAGTGATTGTAGTGAATCTTAGAAACATCGAAAGGACTGAATAACAGAGGGACATGGAGAAGTACAAGTAGGCGAGATAAGGGAGAATCCTACGATATTCTCCACGCAGAAGTCGAACAGAATAATCAGCAAACAGTTACTGTACATCAGAAACCAAAGTGGCAATCTGTGTGTCAAGCTGGAGAACATTGATGGATTGTTACATGAGACCTTCTCATCTATTTTACTTGGGAGAAGGAGGAGGCAGGTACAGAATTCAAGAAGATGGACTGGGAAGCTCTTGAACAGATTGATGTAAAATACGAGCAGGGATTTGAAGTTTGTTCTGTTCAAATTTGGACCAATCTCCATGTCTGAATGAGTTGTATCACAGGCGGCTGTTGGGGTCAAAGGAGGAAAGATCCACTTCACTTCACAGTAAGGGTGTGAGAGATAGACCAGGCAACTATAGACGAGCGAGTATTAGATCACTGTTAAGGAAACTACTGGAGAAAATAGGGAAGGAGAAAATTGAACTCCAATCAGAGTTGCAAGGTTTGATCAGGGATAATCAACATGACGTTATCAGGAGGAAGTCACATCCAATGGATTTGATTGAATTAGTTTGAGGAGGCCGATTATTTAGTTTTGTAGGAAGGCCTTTGACAAATCTCTACCTGGGGAACTGAAAAATAAAGTAAAATCTCACAATATGATGGATAACTTGACAAATTACAAAGAAAATTGTCTTAGTAGCAGGAGGCAGAAGGTGGTGAGAGAAGGCTGTTTGTGTGACTGGAGATTAGTGTCCCCTGGTGTACCACAGGGATCAGTGTTGTGTCCCTTATTGTTTGTGTTATTCATAACAAAATATAGATCTGAATGTGAAGGGGGCTAGATGGACAGTGGGGAAGGTGTGATAAGTAAGTGTATATTTGACAGTGAGGAAGAAGGCCTTAAGTTACAGGAAGATGCAGATGGAATGGTCAGATGGGCACATCAATGGCAGATGGAATGTAACCCTGATAAATATGAGGTGATCCACTTTGGGAGATGGAGCCAGGCAGGGGAGGACTCAATGAATGGCAGCACACTGGGAAGCTCAGATTATGCTTCTCCACACATTCCTGAATTTGACTGGACAGGTTAATGCTTAAAAATGTGTTGCTGGAAAAGCGCAGCAGGTCAGGCAGCATCAAAGGAGCAGGAGAATCGATGTTTCTGGCAGATTCCTGAAGAAGACTTATGCCGAAACGTTGATTCTGCTGCTCATTTGATGCTGCCTGACCTGCTGCGCTTTTTCAGCAACGCATTTTTTAAGCTCTGATCCCCAGCATCTGCATTCCTCACTTTCTCCTGGACAGGTTAATGGACTGGTTAAGAATTGGACCTTGGGTGTAGCGTTTCCTAATCAGGATGTAGATTATAAGAGCAATACAGGGCCTTGGTTCGGCCAAAATGGAGTACTGTATGTTGTACCGGGAACCACATTCCAGGAAGGATGTGATTGTATTGGAGAGGGTGCGGAGGTGATTCACCAGGATGTTCCCTCGGATGGAGAGAGGCTGGATAAGCTCGGGTTGTTTACTTTGGAGCGGAGAAAGCTGAGGAGTCAGTGATTCAGAAGGATAAGATTATAAGCGACACGGACAGGGTGGATAGGCAGCAGCTGTTCCATTTAGTCAGAGGGTCAAGAACAAAGGAGCACACTTTTAAAGTGAAGAGTTTGAGGTTCAGAGATGATTTAAACATTTTTCACCTCGAGGTGTGGGGTTCTGTGATTACTTCCTGAGAGGGGAATGATCACCTCACAATCGTTAAAAAGTACTTGGACGAGCAATTGGAAGTGTCATAACATTCAAGGCTATGTGCCTGGTGTAGGAAAGTGGGACTAGTACAGATCGTGCTGTATTTCTGTTGGCACAGAGTCTATGCCCCTGTGAGTGTATGGTGTGGAAGGTCAATTATTGAGCAGTTTAAGGCAGGAATTGATGGATTTCTGAAGTTATATTCATAATGGTTATAAGAGTGAACTGTATTGGCTTGGTAAATTATGTCAATGTGAGAAATATGAGAAAACAAGTGCAGTTTCCTTACAGGTTGAAACCAGAGAATGGAGAATGGGGAACAGGGAAGTGGCAGAACTATGAAGCCACTACTTCAGTTCTGTCTTCACAAAACTTTCTAACAATACAAGGAAAACCGAGTCTGGTGTAGGAAAATGATAGAGTACATGGAACAATAGACTTAGTAAGTAATTGGTTTAGCAGAAATTATTGTGGCTGAAAGTAATGGTCATAGACAACACTAACATAGATTTATGAAGTGGGAATTATGTTTGAGAAACAAACTGGGAGACAAATGAAAGAGAAGCAATTGATGTAAAACATTTTGATTTTTAGCAAAATGTTGATAAAGCTCCAAGCCCAATTTGCAAAATCAAATCTGAGTGGATTGGGGCTAATATTTGGACATGTTTCTAGAATGGGAAGCTGGCAGGAAACAGTGAATAGAAATAAACAGACTCATCAAGTAATAGCCTGATATTTTCTGAAAGGTATGATTCTGTGAGTATGACTATGTCCCAGATTCCCCATCACCTACCCCGAATACCTCCTGTCTCATCAGCAGGAAGGACACAGCAGAGGTGGTGGTACAGTGGGATACAGTTGGAAGGAATTGCTCTTGGAGTCCTCAACAGTGACTCCGTATCCCATGACGTCTCATGGCATTAGTTTCTACATGGGAAAGGAAACCTCCTGCTGATTACCATGTGCCAGCCTCTCTCAACTGATGAATAATTACTCCTCCATGATGACCAACAGTTGGAGGAAGCACTGAGGGGAGCACGTGCGCAAAATGCACTCTGGGTAGGGGATTTCAATGTTCAACACCAACAGTATCTCAGCTACTGCATTACTGATCGAGCTGGCCGGGTCCTAAAGGATAGAACTGGCGGCAGGTGGTGAAGGAACCAATAAGAGGAAAATACATACTTGACCACAGCCTTACTAATCTGCCAGTTACAGAAGTATGTGTCCATGACAGTATCGGTAAGAGTGACCACCGCATAGTCATTGTGGAGACAAAGTCACACCTGCATATTGAGAATAACCTCCACCATTTTGGGTGGTACTATCATGGTGCCTAATAGGGCAGACTTCTAACAGATCTAGCAGTTCAAATCTGGATGTCCTTAAGGTGTTGTGGGTCATCAATAGCAGTGGAATTGTACGCCCACATAACCTCATGGCTGGCATATCCCCCTCGCAACAATTGCTATCAATCCAGTGGATCAACATTGGTTCAATGGAGTGTGCAGGATGGCAGGAGCAGCACCAGGCTTACCTGACAATGAGGTGTCAGCCTGGTGAAGCCACAAAAAGGACTTCTTGAGCGCCAAACAGCATAAGCAGGAAGTGATAGACAGAGCTAAGTGATCCCACAAGCAACGGTTCAGATCTAAGCTCTGCAGTCCTTCCACATCTAGTCGAGAAACGTTGGGGACAATTAAACAATTCACTGGAGGAAGAGATTCCACAAATAACCCCTTCCTCCATGATGCAAGAGCCCAGCACTTCAGTGTATAAGATAAGGTTGATGCATTCGCAACAATCTTCAGTCAGAAGTGCTGAGTGGATGATCCATTTCAGCCTCCTCCAGTCGTCCTCAGCAATTCAGTTACCAGTCATCAACCAATTTGATTCAGTCCACGTGATATCCAGAAACGGTTGGAGATACTGGATACTCCATAGGGTCCATAATCTGACAACATTCTGGCAATAGTACTGAAAACTTGTGCTCCATAACTTGCCACTCCCCTAGCCAAATTGTTTCAATACAGTTACAACAATGGCTTTCCCCGATTATGTGGAAAGTTACCCCAAATATCTCCTTGTATATAAAAAGCAGTACAAATCCAATCCGGCCAATTACCACTTCATCAGTCTACTCTCGATCATCAGTAAAGTGCTGGAAGGTCTCAGTGCTTTTAAGCAGCAACTTGCTCAGCAATACCCTTGTCAATGACGCCCAGTTTGGGCTCCACCAGGGCCACTCAGCTCCTGACCTCAGTACCGTGGTTAAAATATGGACAAAGGAGCTGAATCCAGTGGTAGGGTGAGAGTGACAGCCCTTTAATTCAAGACTGCACTCGACCAAGTGTGGTATCAAAGGGCGTTAGCAACCCTGGAATCAATGGGTATCAGTGGCAAACTCCCTGCTGGTTAGATTCATGCTTGACGCGTAGGAAGGTGGTCATGTTTGATGATGGTCAGTCAACTCAGCTCCAAATCTGTAGGGGTCCCTCGAGCAGTGACCGAAAACTTCTTCAGGGCTGCTTCATCAATGACCTTCCCTCCATTTTAAGGTCAGAATGTTGTACATTCGCCAATGATGTTCGCCAATGATTGTACAATGTTCTGCAACATTTGTGGCTCCTCAGATACTGAAGCAGTCCATGTTCAAATGCGACAAGATCTGGAGAGTATCCAATCTGACAAGTGGCAAGTAATATTCAGCCCACACGAATACCAGACGAGGACCATCACCAATAAAATACAATCTAACCTGCCCCTTGGCATTCAATGGCTTTACTATCACTGAATCCCCCAGTATCAGATTCCTGGTGGGTAATCATTGCTCAAAAACTCACTGGTCTCGCCACATGAACACAGTAACTATAAGAGCAGGTCCGAAGCTAGGAAAACTGCGGCGAGTAACTCACATCCTGACTTCCAAAAGTCTGTCCATCGTCTACAATGCATAAGTTAGAAGTGTAATAGGAGACTCCCAATTTGCCTGGATGAGTGCAGCCCCAACAACACTCAAGAAGTTTTATACCATCTAGGACAAAGCAGCCAGTCTGACTGTCTCTTCATCCACAATGCTTCACCATCGACGCTCAGCAGCAGCAGCAGTGTTTTACTATCTACATGCTGCAATGAAATGATTCACCCAAGATACTCAGATACCATCTTCCCAACTCACGACCATGTCTATCTAGAAGGACAAGGACTACAGATGTATGGGAATACCATCATCTTTAGGTTCGCCTCCAAGCTATTCACCATCCTGACTTGGAAATATATCACCGCTCCTTCACAGTCACTGGGTCAGAATCCTGGGATTCCCTTCCTAATGGCATTTGAGGTCAACCACAGCAGGTGAACTGCAGCGTTCAACAAGGCAGCTCACCACCACATTCTCAAGGGAAACTAGGGACAGGCAATAAATGCTGGCCCCGCCAGTGACACCCAGATTCACGAAATAAATAAATAGAAATTAACAGAAGACGGTTGCTGAGGTGTCGTAGGGATCGATGCTTGGGGCCCAGCTGCTCACAATGCCCTTTAAACATTGGGTTGCTGGAATCAGATACAATATATCCCAGCCTGCTGACAGCACTAACTGATGTGGGATTGTGAGTGGGTGAGGAGGATGTAATAAAGCACCGAGAAGACTAAGACAAGTGGAGTGAATGGGTAAATACGTGACAGATGGAGAACAATGTAGATAGAGGCGACGGTGTGCCCTTTGTTGGAAACGATAAATTGGCAGCCTACCATTTGAAAGGGATTGGTTAAAACATGTTGATCTACAAAGGGACGTATGCTCCTTTTTGTTGTTTCCTTCTGCATAAACCTCTGAGACCCATGCAGTGCAGTGCGTTCTGGAACCAGAAGTCAATACTAGGAATGACATTGCCACGCTGACCAGTGTACACAGACCCACCAAGTGGGGATCTGCAATACTGAAAAGGATCTGTATCTCCTTGTATACCAGTCACTGAAAGCAATATTGCAGAAACAGAAAGCAGTGAGGAAGATAAACGGTGTGTTGACCTTCATTTCAGGGGGATGTGAGTCCAGGAGAAAAGATATCTTACTGCAGCTGTACAGGGCCGAGTGAGATATCATCTTGAACATTGTGCAGTATTGTGGGCAGTTTTGGTCTCCTTACCTAATAAAGGACAAACCTGACATTGACAGAGAGCAGTGAAGGATGACCAGACCGATCTCTGGGATGACGGGCTTGTTGTGGGAGCAGAGTTTGGGGAGACTGGGCCAGTATTTCATGGGTTTTAGGAAAATGAGTGGAGACCTCAGTGAAACATACAAAACTCTGACAGGGTGAGACAGATTGGAATCAGGGATGATAATTCCCTTGGGACTTCTAAAACAAGACCACAGTATTCGGTCCAGGCAGGTCACTCTGCATTGAGATGAGAATAAATGTCTGCTCTCACTGACTGGTGAACCCGGGGAATTCGCTCGCACCTGGAAACCGAGACACTGATTGTAAATAAGGATTTAGAGACAGTAAAGGGATGGTGGGAGAGCAGGAGTACGGTGTGGAAATGAAGGGCCAACCATCATTATTTTGAATTGGTTAGCAAACTCGATGGACCAAACGTACGACTGCACTGCCTATTTTATAGCTTCCCAAGGTTACTAACATTAACGGATATGTATATCTGTGGGGTAAGTGTATTGAGAAGATTTTTTCCATGAACTAGAACGGGGAGGCTAAATGTGTTTTCCATTCCCGATGTTTCTGTGCAGTCTGTGGGAAAGCTCTGGAAATGTTGTCACAAGCTCTCAGATGTTAGGAATGAGGTTTCTGCAGGGTCGACAGGACTGTGTTCCCATTCCCTTTTCCGACATTGATTCTTGAGGCTGGGTGTTCTGTCCGGTTTCATCCTTTCAGACCTCGGAGTAGTTTGATACAAATGAGTGCCCTTGCTTGGCAATTTCAGAGACCATTGAAATGTTTATCACATGTCAGGGTCTTTGGAGTCACTATTAGGCCAGCCCAGGAAATCACGGGAGATTCACTTCCTAAAAGTACATTGGAGAAGGAAATTCTGTTTATAATCCATATTGGCTTCAAGGTCTCTGTTACTGACCCCAGATTTTAGATCTCGATATTTTATTAATTGTCTTTAACTTCCACCCGCTGCCAGAGCATTAGCCTGGTCTGGATCAGTAATCCAGTGACATTTCCACAGCACCATCTCCACATGGGGACCTGTCAAAAATCACACTGAGCTGGTTATTTCTGTGCTGCTTGACAGCTCTGTCAAAAAGAACTCCCACCAATTTGACTGTCATGATGGGAATGAGGAGGTGGTAATTGGTCAGATTGTAATTATTCCCGTCTTAAGGAACGGGACATAGCTGAGTAATTTTCCACATTGCCAGGGAGATGTCAGAGTTGGAGCTGGAATGGAAAAGCTTCCCTAGGGACACAGCTTGTTGTGCAGCACAAGTCTGCAGTCCTATTGCAGGAATGGAGTCAGGACCCATTGTCTGTGTCGTATCTACTGTGTTCAGCTGTTTCTTCATGTCACGGGCAGCGAATCAAATTGGCTGAAGACTGCCATCTGTGATTTTGTGGGCATCATGATGAGGGTGAGGTGTATCATCGACTCAACACTTCTGGCAGAAGATGGTGCAGATAAAATATCCTTCTCTTTTACACTGATGTGCAGGTCTGTTCCATTATTTAGGATGGGGATGTTTGTGGAGCCCTCTCCTCCAGTCATTTGTTTAATCGTCCATCACCATTTATGACTGAATGTGGCAGAACTGCAGGGCTTCGATCAGATCTGTTGGTCATGTCTGGTAGCTTTAATGAGTTAGCATCAGTTGTTGTGGTTCTGTTGGCCGAGCTGGAAGTTTTTGTTGCAAACGTTTCGTCCCCTGTCTTGGTGACATCCTCAGCGCTTGGGAGCCTCCTGTGAACCGCTTCTGTGGTGTTTCCTCCGGCATTTATAGTGGCCTGTCCCTGCCGCTTCTGGTTGTCAGTTTCAGCTATCCGCTGTAGTGGCCGGTATATTGGGTCCAGGTCTATGTGTTTGTTGATGGAGTTTGTGGATGAGTGCCATGCTTCTAGGAATTCCCTGGCTGTTCTTTGTTTGGCTTGCCCTATAATGGTAGTGTTGTCCCAGTCGAATTCATGTTGCTTGTCGTCTGCGTGTGTGGCTACTAAGGATAGCTGGCCGTGTCGTTTCATGGCTAGTTGATGTTCATGGATGCGGATCATTAGCTGTCTTCCTGTTTGTCCTATCTAGTGTTTTGTGCAGTCCTTGCATGGGATTTTGTACAAATCTTCACCCAAACATTGAGTTAGCATCAAATTAAGGTTCATGTGATTCTGACTCTGACATGTTCACCCACACTCGTCACTGAGCCATAGATGGTGTTGATGGTAATGACAGACTGAGGTGTTATCCTGGGCAAAACGTTACAGGTTGTGGTTGAATGCAGGTCTGCCTCTCCTGCTGCTGTGGTCTGCAGCACTACATGAATACGCAGTTTCGAGCTGCAATACCTGCAATGAAATTCTGCTGTCTGTTCCCCAATTCTCACTGACACCCATTCACCCATCAGCCCTGCAGTCAGTGACCTAACCTGGTTTCCGATTTGGAAATACTTCCATTTTCATACTCTCATTCTGCTGAGGGTCTGTCTCCCCGGGTCTTGCTTCCAAACTGACACAATCCGCAAAAGCATTTAACTGATCTTAATTCAAATGTTTAATTCACCTGAATCTTTTTCCTTGAGATTTACCATCTTCTGTGTTTAATGTCAATGTGTTTCCTCTGTTTCTTGCCCTGACCATGATTAAGAGCTTTGTAGTGTCAGTGATGCCAGCATTATTTAGTTGCAGAGCCAATAAATTCTCTGGATTCCCAATCATCTTCACCACATTGTATATTTTCTCGTTTGGTTTGATGCCTTACCTCCAATAATATGATCGACACTAGGTTTGGAAAGAACACAGCAGGCCAACATATTGAAATCCCGGAAGAAAGGGGATTAACTGAAATAAGTTGGGACACCAGAATCAAGAATTTGGAGCACACTTCCTGGTAAGAATGAGAGACTAGAATTGGGAATCCCAGAAAAGGAGGGAACGTTGAGAGGATCAAATCATGTTTTAATATTTTATCAATTTTATACATCATATGCATCATTTTTCGTTAACTGTGTCTCTGTTGTTCATTGACAATGTGTTGTGCACATTTGAAAAATACGACTTATCTGCACACACACATTGATTAAACAGTGTATATAAAATCATTTTTCCACCATTGAAACTGTCCTGTTGTCGTGTTACGAGGATACATGAACACCAACTAGCCACCAAAAGACATGACGCACTATCACTATGTTCCATAAATACAGACAAAGAAGGGCACCACTTTGACTGAGACAAAGCACACACACATACTAAGACACGCAAGGACCTTCTTAAAGGAATGGTATTCTAACCAGAAGTCCATCAATAAACGCATCAATTTCGATCCTGTCTGCATTCTCTTGTTAAAGTAACCGGAAATGACATCACCCACTTTAAGAAACCAAGACCTATAAATCGAGAGGCGGCACATACCACCAGAGCTTCAGCAGATACTCTCACTGATGATGTCACCTAGTCATGTGTACGAAACTTCGGAAAACAAACATTGAAGCTCAGCTAGCTAACTTGCACACATATAAATTGTTATTTTTTGTTTATTAGTGGAATTTATGAGTTCTCTGTCTCTCAGGTTTTGACAGATTATGATGTGAGGTGAGCTTTTCTCGGCGTGTGTTTTTAATTTACAGAGGGATTCGACATTGATGTCATAACAGTTTGGAGCCTTGCCATTTGGCACTTGGACCAACGTGAACAGATTTGAGATACAACAGGCCCCAGAAAATTCCAACTCATTGCGATTAGTGACTTTGATCTTCAAATAAAACCAGTGGGACAATTTGTTTTATTTTGTTACTTGTCGTTGGTTAAATGAAAAGTGAGGGAAATGGCTTTAAACATTAATAAAGAGGTTCCCAAATTTTCCAAGGAAGTTTAGATAGACAGAAGGAGGACATTTTTTAGAATTAGCAAATAGGTTGGAATTGTGTTTAACCAGGGATAAAAGAGAAGTTGAAATTGTAATGGAGTTGGTCAAGCACTTTGATGTATCAGAGAAATAGGCAACTGCAGTAGAGTTATAAAAACTTAAATTGCAAATGTGGCAACTGGAAATAGAAGATAAATAAAGGGACGGAAACAGAGAGAGAGACGAAAGTGAAAGAGAGGAAAAAGAAAGAGAGAGGAGATTTGAAATTCAAAAGTTGGGAATTAGACAAGAAAGTTAAATTAACAGGATGGAGATGAAGGGAGAACGTAGGGATGAATACAACTAGGTTAGTAACTTGCCATATTTCGGTGAGAAAAATGTCAAAATCTTTTTTATTTCATTTGAAAAAATGGCTAGGCAGATGACGTGTACAGTGAACTTGTGGGTAATGCTAGTTCAGATTAAGCTGGTGGGCACAGCGGGTGAGATATGTGCAGCACTGTCAGATGAGGGATCAAGAGATTATCAAGATGTCAAACTGGCTATTTTGATTGGTTATGATTTGGTACTAGAAGTATATAGACAGAAGTTCAGAAAAATAGAGAAGGAATCATGTCAGACTTATATTGAGTTTGAAAGAATTAACCAGTCATTTTGACAGGTACTGGCCTTAAAAATGGATAAGACCTGTGAGGCTTGAAGGGAGATTATTCTGCTGGAGAAGTTAAAAACTCACTTCCAGAGATAGTAAGAATTTATGTGAATGAATTGAAAGTTCAAGAAGTGAGAAGCGCGGCAGAAATGGCAGGTAAATATGCATTGTGGCATGTGATGAAATTTAGCTTCTGGCAGGAATTTCATCCTGTGAGGGATAGACATTGGGAGAATGGACGATAACACATTACAAAGCGAACAGTAGCTCACAATAGTTTACCACAGGTGAAGAAAGAAGCTCAAGAGGTTTGAAAGGTGGTGAAAGGCCTCCGGTGCTCTCACTACAACGGAGTGGAACACATAAACTTACAGTGCTGGTGGTTTAAAAAGGGCACAGGGAAAAAGTTGTTTTCACTGCAGTAAGCTGGGACACACCGTGCTGGGCGTTAAAGGAAGACACTTTGGGGAAAGATGCGGTAGAAGAGGCTAAGCCCAGTGGAATTAGTGAAACTGGTAAAGGAGACCCCAAGTGGAGCCGCGAGGAGCTGCAGGAAATTGCACAGCCTAGGCAAGGGCTGGGTATGGAGGCAGTGCCTGATCTCTCTAAAGAATTCACCTCTGTAGATAAAGTTTACTCAGAAAGAACAGGGGGAGTTGGACAAGAAGTTATAATTTTGTGAGATACGGGATCTGCTCAGTCTCTCACAGTTGAGAAGTGAGGCTCCGGAAAAGCACAACAGATCAGGCAGCATCCGAACAGCAGGACAATCGAATATCAGGCAGAAACCCATCGTCAGGAACATGGTGCGGGGACAAGGGGGCTGAAAGATAAATACAAGGGTAGTAGCTGGGCCTGTGGGAGGGTCACTGGGGAGGCAATAAGAAGATGTAGGTGGGAGTGATAGTGATATGTCGGAGGGTAGGGTGGAGTCGATAGATGGAAAGGAAGATGGCTAGTTAGGGTAGTCCAAGAGGGCAGTGCTAGTTTGAACAGTTGGATCTGGGAAAGGTTGGTGGAGGGGAGATTTGGAATTTGGTGAAGTCAACGTTGACGCTATACAGTTTGAATATTCCAGCTGTCCTACCACCGATAGGAGTCCTATCACCCTCCTGTCCGACCTGCCACCATCATACCCCGCTTGCATCTACCTATAGCCTTCCAAGCTCCCTTCCACCTATCTCCACCGCCACCCTCCCATTTATTTCTCAAACTCCTTCCCCCTCCCTTACCTCCCACTTTCCTGATGAAAAGCATTTATGCCTGAAACGTCAACGCCCCTGCACCTCGGATGCTGCCGACGTGCTGTGCTTTTCCAGCCCTACACTTTTCAACTCTCATCTCCAGCATCTGCAGCGCTCACTTTCTCTCACCCTCTAATAGTAAGAAATGAAAGGTTTTTTCACTCTTTCTGGCATGTTAATCAAGAGCATGTTAATTTGTGGAATGGGGACAGAAATTAAGCATTCCCTTGCGTAACATCAGGATGGGATGCCAAATCAAGATAAGGGAAGTAACAGTAACAGTGAGTAACAGAGTGTCAGTTCCAGGAATACAGTTTATTCTTGGGAACGATTTAGCAGGAGGCGAGGTGAGATAGGCACCCCTTGTGGTGGAGCAGCCAAAGGAAGACTAGAGAATTGGTGAGTTAAAAGAAAATTAACCAGGAGTTTTTCCAGACTGTGTAGTAACAAGATCCCACTGTCATAAGTTATAGCAGGAAGGAAAACGAACGAAAAAGACAAATGGGTTGATGCACAATGTACTGACCCCCTGTTTGATGTAACGGTGCAGGAAAAACCTGAACAGGCACAGAAAAGGAATCAGAATATATTGTTGAACGTTATTAACTTAAAGATAGAACCATAAAATTAAAATGGAGACCCCGATAGGTTACTGCAGAAGGGAAATGGGCCGATGTGCACCAGATTGTGTTCGCAGTAACGTACAGTGTTACGGGTAGCTCATAAACTAACTGCAGGCGGTCACTTAGGTGTACAGAAGACTCAGGCTAAGATACAGAAGCATTTCTAGTGGCCTGGAATGCGCAAGGACGCTGTTAGTTTTTGTTGTACGTGACATACATACCGAATTGTAGGTAAGTAACAGGCAGTAATAAAACCAGCACCTTTCTTGCCAATTCCTGCATTGGAAGAACCTTGCACGTGGGTTATGATTAATTGTGTAGCTCCCCTTTCTAAAGTAAAAGTGGAAACCAATATTTGCTGACCATAGTGGATGCATCTACCAGATGTCCAGAGGCAATTCCATTATTGGAGTGTCAAGGCAAAAAGGGAAGTGGAGGAGTTGGTAGCTTTCTTTACTCACTGTGGACTGCCCAGAGAGATTCAATCAGACCAAGGGTCTCATTTTACCACTCAGCTGTTTAAGGAAATCATGGATGGCTTAGGCATACAGCACTTCAAATCAAGGGCGTCCCATCCTGAATCCCAGGGAGCCTTGAAAAGTTAGCATCAGACGCTGAAGACTATGTTAACAGCGTACTGTCAGGATTGGCCGAATGATTGGGATAAAGGTGCCCCATTAAATTGTTTGCAATTAGAGATGCCCCAAATAAATCTACTCACTTTACTTCCTTTGAGTTAATATTCGTACATGAAGGGAGAGCTCCTTTGAAATAAATTAAATATAAATTGACAGGACAGAAGTCGGAAATCTCACACCTGGATTGTATGTATGAGGTGAAGGAGAGAGTAGATGGAGTAGGTGAGTTTGCTAAACAGTATCTAAAGAGCACAGCTCAGAGTGATGCAGGTGGCAGATAAAAAAACACTGAAAGATTTCCCGTGGGGATTACATATTAGTATTGCCACCAGTGGTAAAAAATCTCTTCAAAGCCAGGTTTAGTGGCCCCTTCCAAATTAAAAATAAAATGTGGAGTCAGTTAAACGATCTAGTAAAGATCCCAGAGATGACAAAAAACTTTATCGAGTATTTCATATGGATGAATAATGCACCAGCCACATTTGAAACTCAGAAACAGAGTTGTGGCCAGATGAACAAATTGTGCAGTTTATCTGTATGATGTAGTGATCTTTAGCAAGTGATTGAAAGCTCACATGTTACAGTTGACAGAGCATGTTGAACGATTAGAAGAAGCAAACCTGGTAATAAACTTAAAGAAAACAGAATTCGCGAAGACAGAGGGGACGTTCCTGGGACATTACATTGGACACGGAAGGTTGACCCCGTGGAACATAAAAACAAAGGGCTTTGAGGAATTTCCACGACCATCCTCGAAGAAAGAGGTGCTTCGATTTTCCTAACTGAGTGGATTCTATCGGAAGTTTGTTCCAAACTTCAGCAGCGTATTGGCACCATTGCGGGATTTATTAAAGAAGAACACAGAATTGTGGTGGACAGAACAATGGCAGAGGTATTAGATTTTTAAAGCAGGATTAATCACCGCACCAGTTTTAGCTACACCAAATATTCTGAAACCCTTTGAAAATTATGTTTGATGCTCGGGATATAGGGCTCGGAGATGTATTGATGCAGAAAGATGATGATGGAATTGAATGGCCAATTGGCTACTTGTCGAAAAAATCTCAATAAAAACCAGAAGGGAAATACAAAATCTCCATTATTGAACAAGAATGATTAAGTTTCGCACTAGCCTGACTATATTTTAATGTGTATATGACAAACAAATTGTCGGAGAAGGTTGTGGACAATGACAAACCCTCGCATTTTTTGGAATATTTAAAGACCAGAATATGAGACTATTTAATTGGAGTCTTACCTTACCGACTTTAAACTCACAAAATGTAAATGCTGTGGGTCCTACAATGTGAGAGCAGATGTGTTTTCGCTGATTTAAAGGAAAGCAGTATAGATAAGATTTGACTTATTCCAGTGTTATATTGGTGTGCAGAATTAATATGAATGATATAACTGAGATTAATACTTTCGTATTTCATAAAATTGGGATTAAGAATTAGAGGAAAAGGAATGTAGCCATCTTTTTATTCTGCTAGTTCATTTTATTTACTGAAGCGGGAAGATGTTATGAAGCCAAACACATGTATGGGCACTTTAAGACAGATCGGGTTTTGTTGAATAGAAATTAAAGCCACAGATGCCAGCTAAATGTCACACTGTTCCGCATGTCACCATTAGTTGAAAAATGGATACCTGAGTTTTGGTTGCTGTTTTGACAGCCATTCAAATGCAACCAAAGAGTTTAAATAACGCTCAGGATATCAGAAACCAACAGAATTTGAATATTATTGTTTGGACACCTGGACAGCAATCAAATTATGAGAATTATTATATCATGGGGAGTATATAAACCCAGCATTTTGAACACTGGAGGGAGAGCTGCTGCCATCCAGCAGTAGAGCAACTGCTGCAGAGCAGGAGTGCTAACTGGCTATCTCAAACACTCTCTATCAAAGACAGATGTTCATGTAAACCTACTTGCAATAAAAAAAAGACCCAGGGAGATCAGCAGCTGAATGAGGGAACACAGCGGGGAAGATAGAGACTGTATGGTCTTGAGATTGTAATGTTTAATATGTGGGTTGTTGGAACAGCATATTTTTACAGGGTTGGAGTCAGATAGTAAGTAGCTAAGAAAAGAGGAGCTTGTATTTGTGAATAGTTGTTATTTAGTGCTCACTATTAAAGTTAAGAAACTAACTTGATCATTTTTGTTTGAATAGTGAAATGTAGGAGATCTGTGTCACTCATATTTTAACAGATTACAAGGTGAGGCGAGCTTTTCTGGGTGTTTAGTTTTAATTAACAGAGGGGTTCGTGTCCACCTTGTAAATGTCCATCCACGCTAACCCCATTTCCCTGCAGTTGGCCCATATGCTTCCAGTCCTTTCCTATCCACATATTTATCCAAATGCTTTTGAAATGTTGTTAATGTACCCCCCTCGAACACATCTGAAGGCAACCCATCCACGTACCAGTCCTCTGCACAAGGAAATTGCCCCTCGGGTTCCCTTTTATTCCTTCCCCTTTAACCTTAAACTGATCCCCTTTAATCCTCGATTCTCTACACCTTGGAAAAAGACTGAGAGCATTAACCCTATCCATACTCCTCGTGATTTTATACAGCTCTATAAGGACTCCCTCAGTCTCTTACACGCTGAAGAAAAGGTCCTAGCTTTTCCAACCTCTCCCTATAACTCAGACCATTGGGTCCTGGCAACGTCTTTGTAAATTTCTTCTGCACTCTTTCTAATTTAATAACATCCTCCCCATAACAAGGTGACAAAACTGAACACAATACTCCAAGTGCGGCCTTACCAAAGTCCTGTGTAACTGCAACATAAATTCCCAACTTCTATACTCAATATCCTGCCTGATGAAGGCCAATGTGCCAAAATCCTTCTTTACTGCCCTGTCTACCTGTGACTCCACACTTAGAGAACCGTGCACCTGAATACCAAGGTCCCTCTGCCCACTGCACCCCTTAAGACCCTCCCATTCACCATGAAACTCCTCCCTTGATTTGAGTTTCCAAAATGCAAGACCTCACACATCTTTATTAAATTCCATTTGCCATTTCTCAGCCCATTTCCCACCTGATTAAGGTCCTGCTGCAATTTCTGATAAACTTCCTCACTGATCATGCTCCCAATTACTTTAGTGTCATCTGCAAACTTACTAATGATGCCTTGTACATTCTCAACGAAATCATAGATAGCAAACAGCAGTGGACCCAGCCTCCAGTCTGACAAGCATCCTTCCACTAAACCCTCTGCTTCCTACCAACAAGCCAACTGTGTATCCAATTGGTCAGTTCCCCCCGCATTCTACGAGATGTAACCTTCCTGAGCAGCCTGCCATGTGGAACCTTATCAAAGGCCTTACTGAAATCCATAGAGACTACGTCTATCACTCTGCCCTCATCAAACATCCTCATAACTTCATCAAAGGACTCTAAGAAATTTGGGAAGCATGATCTCCCAATCACAAGTCTATGCTGACTGCTCCGAATCAAACCCTGTGTAAGTAATGGGTGCTGTCAATGGTATGCTGTCCTTCATTGTAAGATGATTCGAGTACTTAAGTAAAGCCATCTTCCTGCTGTTGTAGATCCTTGCTGAGAGAGCATTTGGGGCACTCTGTACAGATTTGATGTCCTTTGTAAGGAATGATTCCATTACCACAGACACCGGTGATGGTAAGATGAGGATAGAGTGAAGAAGCTGAGTGTTTAATCTGTAGAGCTGTGAGAGATGTAGAAATGGTGATGCTGAAACACGAGGAGTGGCAGCGATCACTTATTTCCAAAACAGACATTGTCAGGGAGAGAAATTCCATACTTTACCCAGGATTGATTGGTTTGATTTATTGTCACGTGTATCTCAGTACAGGGAAACACTTTATTTATGAGCAGTGGAGGCAGATCATAGTTAGCATGGCCAGGCAGATCATAAGGTGGAAATAGACTTGGACAGAGTAAGGCATACAGGTTACAATGAACAGGACGTGCACTAGACAAGATCAACATGAGAAAGATCATCATTATTTGAACTTAGAGAGTCCATTCATCAATCTAACGTGACTTTCCTAATAGTTTATATGCCTTAATTAACTCTCCCCATGTTATTGTGCAGTCGGCGAGTGAATCCTGTACTGAACGTCAGGTTGCTCACAATCCCCAACAGCAGCCACATTACCTTCCGTCTGAAATAGGTAGCCATTCCCACCAGCTTCCATCCTACATAGAGAAAACCAGGCTGTCTTCTTGGAGATGGAAGATGCCTTCTTGAGACTTCACACAAGACACATGGCTTCCCTCCTCACCGCAAGAAAACCACGTTAAAGTCCCACATGTGTATCATGAGCAACGGACCCAGGAGGAACAACGTGGAGCAGTCTGTCTGTGCAGCCTCTACCCCACTTGTTCATCATGTTAGAGCATCTATTAGGAGACACATAAGACTGCTGATACTGGAGATCAGAGTAGACAGTCGATTGCTGGAAAAGCACACGAGATCAGGCAGGATCATTGAAGCAGGAGAATCGACGTTTTGGGCATAACCAATTCATCAGGAATCAGCATAAATTACCTCATTCTGCCCCCGTGTAAGTGCATTGAGGTGGGAATGGCTTCCTGCTGTTCCTGTGTAAGTGGCTCAAGGGACTGATTGGCGTCTTCCTCGTCCAACTGGACAGGGCCAAGGGCCTGACTGGGTTTCCCCTGGTTCCTGTTTGACAGCTCGATGTGCAAACCAGTATGACAATGCTGCAGCTTTAAGAGGTTATTTTGTCCGGGTTTCTTTTATGAGAGAGATTGAACGATCGATACCAAGCTGGCTAGTTAAGACCACTTGAGTAACAGCTAGTGAGGCGTTGTGTTTATTTTAATGCAGCCTGAATGGGTGTGGCCAGCTCTCACAGATTAGGATCTCTGGGTTTTGGTTTCTCAGTAACGTCAGAAACTATTGGGGTCTCCACAAAGTTGGAAGCGTCAGTGAATGTCTCCTGGTTGCTACTCTGTCTGAATTTTCTCTTGATGTTGTTTTCAATTTCTGGATTGGAGAAATAGTTGGGACATTCTGTGTCTGAATTTTCCTTTTTGCCAAGGGCTGTGTTTATGGGATTTTCCTATGCGCAAGGCAAACCAAGCTCTGTGTCTTTGGGAAACTCAAGGCTGGTGTCTGTAGGCCTTCTGGAGAGGGGATTGTCGTTTTAATCCGAAGGGGAAGTATGAGGGGGTAGTAATATCATTCATTGGGCTGAGGTGTGGCAGGTGGAGTTTAACTTAGACACATGTAAGGCTTTGCATTTTGGTAAATCAAATAAGGGCAGGGCTTACACAATTAATGCTGCGCTTTGGTAGTTATATAGAAAAGAGGGACTAAGGGGCGCAGGTATAATTCTTTGAAGTTTGTGGCGCAGGGTGTTTAAGGTTTCTGCATTGCTCAGGCCTTTGAGGTTAGAAGTTGGGAAGTCATGATGAGGTTGTGCAGGACATTCATAAAGCCTCTTCTGAAGTACTGTGTGCAGTTCTGTTATAGGAAGGAGATTATTAAGCTGGAGAGGGTTCAGAAGAGAATTACCAGGATGTTACCAGTAACACCTCATCTTCTGCCTCGGAAGCCAGCAAACACACGGCATGAACATTGGATTCACTGATGTACAAATCTCCCCTGGCCAACCCAGATCCCAGATCCAACCCCTGGACTCACATCTGCCCTCTCGAGGAGACCGAATGTCCATCTTCCTTCCCACCATCTGCTCCACACTCCCCACCGATCTATCACTATCACCTCCTACCTTCGCTCACCTATAACTTATCTTTTCCCAGCCTCACCCCATCACCCAGTTTCACTTAGTCCCCTTCTCCCTCCCCAGTCCTGAAGGAAGGTCCTGCCTGAAACGTCGACTCTCTTGCTAAACGGATGTTGCCTGGCATACTGTGCCTTTTCCATCGCCATGATTTGCCTACACTGAATTATCAAACATCTGCAGTTCCCATTGTCTCTTAGGTACGATTCCCTGTTAACATAACCATGTTGTTGTCTGTTATAACTGCACGTAGTCTTAGGGATATTTCCTTCTCAGATCATGGTCGATAAAACTTCTCTCAATGTCTTCCTAATATTGCAGTGCCTGATCAGTCGATACAGAACGTATGTTTCAATTTAGAAACGGAGAAACATGCTATATTCTGATAAACCTCTGGCATTGCTCCCATATCCAAGATTGATTGAATGCTTACACATGATTGTTCTACCAGCCCCAACATTTGTTCCCTCAGTCACCCCCACATATCCCATCCAGAATGTGTAAATTTTAATCAGAATTTTGAATTTTAATAAAAAGTATTGAATTGAAATGGGTTAACGGGAATTATTTGTTCAGCGACTGTGATTGATGTCAGTCTCCGTGCATCCTAAATGTGTAACTGGAGGGCTTTCCTCTTCTCTTAATTAGGGACTCGGTTCAATGTGTTATCCCATAGTATCAGCGGGAGCATCACCGACAGCACTAACAGGGATCAGCAGACCCAGACAGAGGCGGAGGAAAGATCACAATCTGAGAACATTAAACTGGAATGTTCCAACAATGGATCAGAATCTGAGAACATTAGACTGGAATGTTCCAACAATGGACAGGAGTTTATCCGGGAGTCTTTACTGGCTTTGTCAACCTTGGATGTCATTAGCATTTCGGATCTATAATGTACTGATAGTTATTCAAGCTGGTTACTATCCCATCCTCGGTATAGTTGGTGTTCCTGATAAGTCATTCTATCTGGTCATTGAGCCAGGTTGGACTGAATTGCTGCTCATGTTAAGTGTGTACAAGAGGATTTTCTGATTCAGTATGTGGATGAATCTCCTCGAGCAGGTGCAAAACTTGACCCAATCTGTGGAATTAAGGCAGAGCAGGTGACTGAGGTGTCAGTGGAGGTGCACTTTGGGGCCAGCTACCATAATTCTATTAGATTTAAAATAATGACGGAAAAGGATAAACCACATCTAAAAGTTGAAGTTCGAAATTGGAGAAAGGCCAATTTTGACGGTATTTGACAAGAACTTTCAAAAGCCGATTGCTGACAGATGTTCACAGGTAAATGGACGGCTGGAAAATGGGAAGACTTCAGAAATGAGATAACAAGAATTCAGAGAAAGTATATTCCTGTTAGGATGAAAGGAAAGGCTGGTAGACATAGGTAATTCTGGCTAACTAAAGGGTTTGATTAATAAAAAGGAGGAAGCATATGTCAGGTATAGACAGGATAGATTGAGCGAATCCTGAGGGCCTGTGCCCGAAACGTCGAATCTCCTGTTCCCTGGATGCTGCCTGACCTGCTGTGCTGTTCCAGCAATAAAGTTTCAACTTTGATCTCCAGCATCTGCAGACCTCACTTTCTCCTGAGCGAATCCTGAGAAGAGTATAAAGGCAGTAGGAGTATATGTAAGAGGGAATTCAGGAGGGCAAAAAAGGGGCCATGTCATAGACTTAGCACGTAGAATTAAGGAGAATCCAAAGGATTTTTACAAATACATTAAGGACAAAATCATAACTAGGGAGAGAATAGGGCCCCTCAAAGATCAGCAAGGCAGCTTTTGTGTGGAGCCGCAGAAAATGGGGGAGATAATAAACGAATATTTTGCATCAGTATTTACTGTGGAAGCGGATATGGAAGATATAGAATGTCAGATAATAGATGGTTACACGTTGAAAAATGTCCATATTACAGAGGGTGAACTGCTGGACGTCTTGAAACGGGTAAAGGTGAACAGGTGTACCCTAGAACTCTGTGAGAAGCTGGAGAAGTGATTGCTGAGACATTTGTACTATTGATAGTCACAGGAGAGATGACAGAAGACTGGAGTATGGCAAACGTGGTGCCACTGTTTAAGAAGGGTGGTACGGCCAAACCAGGGAACTATAGGCCAGTGAGCCTGACGTCGGTGGTGGGCAAGGTGTTGAACGGAATCTTGAAGGACAGGATGCACATGCATTTGGAAAGACAAGGACTGATTAGGAATAGTCAACATGGCTTTGTGCGTGTGAAATCATATCTCACAAACTTGATTGGGTTTTTTCAAGAAGTAACGAAGATGGCAGAGCGGTATATGAAATTCAGTAACGTGTTCGACAAGATTCTCCATGGGTGACTGGTTAGCAAGTTGAGATCTCATGGAATACAGGGACAACTAGCCATTTGGATACAGAACTGGCTCAAAGATTGAAGACAGAGGGTGGAGGTGGAGGGTTGTTTTTCAGACTGGAGGCCTGTGACCAGTGGAGTACCACAAGGATCAGTGCTGGGTCCTCAATTTTTTGTCATTGACATAAATGATTTGGATGCGAGCATAAGAGGTACAGTTAGTAAGTTTGCAGATGACAAAAAAATTGGAGATGTAGTGGACAGCAAAGAAGGTTACCTGAGTACAACAGGATCTGGACCAGATGGGCCAATGTGCTGAGAAGTGGCAGATGGAGTGGAATTCAGGGAAATGCAAGGTGCTGCATTTAGGGAAAGCAAATTTTAGCAGGACTTAATGGCCAGGTCCTCAGGAGTGTTGCTGAACAAAGAGACCTTGGAGTACAGGTTCATGGCTCCTTGGAAGTGGAGTCGCAGGTAGATAGGACAGTTAAAGTGGCGTTTGGTTTGCTTTCCGTTGTTGGTCAGTGTATTGAGTATTGGAGTTGGGAGGTCATGTTGCGGCTGTACGGGACACTGGTTAGGCCACTGTTGGGATATTGTGTGGAATTCTGGTTTCCTTCCTGTCGGAAATATGTTGTGAAAATTGAAAGGGTTCAGGAAGGATTTACAAGGATATTGACAGGGTTGGAGGATTTGAGGTATAGGGAGAGGCGCTGTACGGCTGGTGTTGTTTTCCCTTAAGCGTTTTAGTCTGAGCGGTGACCTCATAGAGATGTACAAAATTATGAAGGGCATGGAGAGGATAAATGGAAAAAAGTCTTTTTGCTCGGGTCGGGGAGTCCAGAACTAAAGGGCATAGGTTTAGGGTGAGAGACGAAAGCTATTGGGTGGCACGGTGGCACAGTCACAACGCCAGCGACTCGGGTTCAATTCCCACCTCAGGCTGTGTGGACTCTCTGTGTGGAGTTTGCATATTCTCCCCATGTCTGTGTGGGTTTCCTCCCACAATCTAAACTGTGCATATTAGGTGAATTGGTCATGCTAAATTACCCGTAGTGTTAGGTTAAGGAGTCAATGTCGGGGAATGGGTCTGGGTGGGTTGTGCTTCAGCGGGTCGGTGTGGACTTGTTTCCATACTTTAAGTAATCTAAACGTAAAAGAGACCTAAGGGGCAACTTTTTCACACAGACGGTGGTACGTGTATGGAATGAGCTGTCAGAGGATGTGGTGCATTTAAAAGGCATTTGGATGGTTATATGAATGGTAAGGGTTTGGAGGGATATGGGCCAGGTGCGGGCAGGTGGGACTAGATTGGGTTGGGATATCTGCAAGACATGGAAGGATTGGACTGAAGGGTCTGTTTCCATGTTGTACATCTCTATGCCTCTCTAACTCACACAGTGAGTTCGTAAATGCAATTAGTGTAAATGATATTTGGAGGAATACGTGTAATTGGAAAGTTAAAGTTAGTTGGAGATTGTTTAAGGGAATCTGAATATAGAGGTAAACAAGTTGCATAGTGTTGGTGAGAATGTACCTGAGGTATTGAGTGCATTGTTGGTGACCTAATCTAAGAAAGATTACACTGATCAAAGAGGACGTGCAATGGACATTCACCAGATTAATTCCTGAGATGACAAGATTTTCTGATGGGGAGATTTTTCTTGCGACCTCTCCAGTTTCAAAGCATGAGAGGTGATTGCATTGAAATTACAAAAATCTATGATACATGTGATGAAGTGGAAACAAATCGGATGTTTCTCTAGCTGTCTACTCTATATTTAAGGCAAATAATGACAGGATAAGGGATATGCTATTTAAGACCGTAATAAGGAGGAAATTCTCCCTTTGAGGGGACTGACTAACACAGGAGCAGGGCAAGATTAAGGAGAATCCCCAGATATTCTTCACGGATATCAAGTGGAACAGAACAACCAGGGAACATGTAGGGTCTATTAGTGACTTGCCAAGTTGCATCCCAACTCAACTTCATGGTAGAAGGGTGTATGTGTGACTGGATCCCAATTTCCCCTGGTGTACCTTATTATTTGTGGTATTCATAAGTGATGTGAATGTGAAGTGGGTAGGGGGAGTGTGATAAGTAAGTTTATGTTTGATACAAAGATTGGCCGGATGGTTAGCAGTGAGGAGGAAGGTCTTATGTTACAGGAAGATACAGGTGGAATGGTCAGATGGTCAAATCAATGGCAGATGGAATGTAACCCTGAAATATATGAGGTAATACACTTTGGAAAAAGGAACCAGACAGGAGAGTAGTCAAAGAATGGCATCACACTATGATGATCAGAGCGTGCTTCTCCACACATCCCTGAATGTGACTAGATATGATAATTGATGAGTTCAGCATGCCTGTAGATAAAGCCTTTATTCATTGACCCAAAGATTATACGAGTTCTATGTAACACTTTGGGAAGGCCAAATGAAATATTGTGTGCAGTTCTGGGAGCCACATTGCAGGAAGGATGTGATTGGACTGTATGAGATGCAGAAGAGATTCACCAGGATGCTCCCTGGGATGGAACATATGAGCTGTGGAGAGAGGCTGGGTAATATCGAGTTATTTATTTTGGAGCAGAGGAAGTTGAGTGGGTAATTAATTCAGGTTTAAGCTTACAAGGGGCATTGACAGGGTGAATAGACAACAGCTGTTCTTTTTACTCAAAGTGTAAGCTTCCTTACAGTCTGAAACCAGGGATTGGAGAATGGAGAACAGAGAAACATGACACAAGTACTTCACTTCTGTCTTCACAGAAAAAGACATAAACAAAGCCTTCCCAGCAATAGGAGAAAACCTGAGTCTGACAAGAAAATGATGTGGAATGAAACTAGTAAATAAACTAATTTTGAGAAATTATTAAAACTGAAAATAATGGGCATAGAAAAAAAATCAACATAGATTGATGAAATGGGAAACATATTTGAGAATCTGACTGGTAGATTAATTACAGAAAACACAATAGAGGGACTGAACTTGGATTTTCAGCAAGAATTTTAATTGAGTCCCAAGCCTAGTGTGCAAAGTAAAAGCACATGGGATAGGGGGTAATATATGAACATGGTGTTAAAATGGGAGTGTTGACAGGAAACAATGAGTAGGAATAAATGGATGGTTTTCAGTTTGGAAGGCTCATGAGGCATCGCAATGATTGGTGCTGGCGCGCCAGATATTCACAATACATCTCAAACATCTCGTTGAGGGAATCAAATGCAAAGTTTTCAAGTCTGCTGACGGAACTAGGATTTTGAAAGTGAGGAGGATGTGAAAACAACTTCAAGGTGATTGAAACAAATTGAGTGAATGAGTAAATATGTGGCAGATGAAGAGCAGTGTGGATAGATGTGATGTTGTCTACTTTGTTGGGAAACACTAAAATTCCAGCCAACCATTAGAAAAGGGAGTGGTTGAGAAATGTCGATCTATGAAGGGAACTGCACTTTTCTTCTGTTATTGTTTGGACTGACATCTGAGTTCCATGCAGGGCAGTGAGTTCTGAAAACAGAAGCCAATACAGGGAATACATTGGCACACAGACTAGTTTACGCAGACCCACCAAGTGGGGAACTGTAACATTGAAAAGGATCTGGGATCTCCCTATACACCAGTCACTGAAAGCAATACTGCAGGAGCAGAAAGCAGTCAGGAAGATAACTGGGGTGTTGACCCTCATTTCAGGTGGACTTGAGTCCAGGAGTAAGGGTGTCTCAGTGCAGCTGTACTGGCCCTTGGTTAGACCTCAACTCGAACATTGTGCAGTATTGTGTGCAGTTTTGGTCTCCGTACCTAATAAAGGACAAACGTGACATTAAGGGAATGCAGCGAAGGATGAACGGACTGATCTCTGGGATGACAGACTTTTTGTGGAGCAGTGTTTGGGGCAAATGAGCCTGTATTCCCTGGGGTTTAGGAAAATGAGTGGCGATCTCAGTGAGATATATAAAACACTGACAGGGTTAGATAGATTGGAAGCAGTGATGATAATTCTCTTGGCTGGAACTTCTAAACCAAGGGGCCACAGTATTAGGTACAGACAGGTCACATTGCATTTAGGTAAGAATAAATATCTGCACTCAGAGGCTGGTGAACCTGGGAATTCTATCTCACATAAGGCTGTGGAAGACAAGGCACTGAAGACTAATAAGGATGTCTAGACATCTAAAGGATGGGGGAGAGATCAGGAGTGTGGTGTAGAAATAAAGGGTCAGCCGTCATTATATTGAATTGGATAGCAAACTCGACAGACCAAAGGGACTAGTGCAGTTCCTATTTTATAGCTTCACAAGGTTAATCACATTAAGGGATGTGTACAGTGTGTGGGGAAAGTGCATTGAGGAGATATTCAGACATTAACTAGAATGGGGCAGGTTCAATGTGCTGTATGGCCTATTCCATTCCCGATGCTTCTGAGCGGTCTCTGGGAAAGCTCTGTAAATGTTGTCACAAGTTCGCAGATGTTAGGAAGGACGTCTCTGCAGGATCAACAGGACTGTCTTTCCAGTTCCCTTTTCAATACTGAGGCTGGGGCTGGATGTTCTGTCCGGTTTTATCCTTTAAGACCTCGGAGCAGTTTGATACAATAGAGTGTCATGCTTGGCTTTTTCAGAGACCATTGAAGAGTTTATCACATGCCTGTGTGTCTGGAGTCACGTTTAGGCCAGACCAGGAAAGCACGGGAGATTCACTTCCTGAAAGTACATTGGAAAAGCAAATTGGTGTTTACAATTGACATGGACTTCAAGGTCACTGTTACTGACATCAGATTTGAGATCTCGATATTTCATTAATTGTTTTAACTTCCACCAGCTGCCAGAGCATTAGCCTGGTCTGGATTATTAATCCAGTGACTTTTCCAAAACAGCACCATCTCCACATGGAGAAGCTATCGGAAACCACACTGAGCAGGATATTTCTGTGCTGCTTGATAGCTCTATCAAAAAGACCTCCCAATTTGACTATCGTGATGAGACTGAGAGGGTTGTAATTGGTCAGATTGTAATTATTCTCCGCTTATGAAGTGGACACAGCTGAGTAATTTTCTACATTGCCAGGGAGATGTCAGAGTTGGAGCTGGAAGGAAACCGCTTCCCCAGGGACACGGCTTGTTGTGCAGTACAAGTCTTCCGTCCTATTGCAGGAATGGGGTCAGGGCCCATTGCCTTTGTCGTATCTACTGTGTTCAACTGTTTCTTCATGTCACGTGCAGCGAATCGAATTGGTTGAAGACTGATCTGTGATTCTGTGGACATCATGATGACGGAGAGTTGATTCGTAGACTCAACACCCCTGGCTAGGATGGTACAGATACTATTTCCTTGTTTTTTACACTGATGTGCAGAGTTGATCCATTGATAGAATGGGAATAATTCAGTTAGTTGTTTAATCGTCTATCACGTTTTTTGGCCGGATGTGGCAGGCTGCAGTGTTCTATCTGGGTGTATTGACCTTTTGACAATTTCTCTCTCTCTATTATTAGATTTGGTTTCATTTGATTTGATAGGATACATTGACGCTTGTATCTAAGTAGAGTGACACTCTTTGTTTATACACAGTTCTGGCAGATCATAGTGAGAGTTGGAGCTGCCTTTTTTTAGAGACATGGTGTGGCCGAAATTTAAAAGATTACTTCAGCTGTCTGTTTTTGAAGAGCCACAAAATAGCCAGAAATTAAAATGGACTGCTTCAGCATTAGTGAAAAAGGGCCTTTGATAAGGGAATTATTCCAAGCAAAAGAAAGGATAATCTGATTCGCAAGATTCTGAAACATGCCAACATAGTGATAAAGAAAGTTCTTTTTTTAAAAAAAATGCTGATTTGTAACAGAACACAGATGAAATAATGAAATTGTAGCACAAAATCTTTGAAGAATCACTACAAAAGGTAACTTATTCTGATCTCAGTAAGGATTTTTTTCATCCACAAAAACAGCAACACAAGTTATCTTTCAGAAGCTCGCTGTGCCTTTGAAACTGTTTACAATAGTAATAAGTTCTAGTTAAATATTTGGTAAATAATCATGGACACAGATTTCAACGTAATTATAAAACCTTAAAGAGATGCCTGGCATGTCTTGTCTAATTCGCTGAGAAAAAGGTTAACAGTAGAAATAATAATAATATTACGAATTTTGTAACAGAATCAACTTTTTAATGTAAAATGTGATCACGGAATTTGATAAGAGATAGCCTGCCCATTGGAGAATAGAATTTATGCAATCCTTCAAGATAAACAATGAGGGGTATGACTAAAAAGAGCAAAGTCACGAACTTTGGAATGCATTATAGAAAGCTCCCAAGGACTAGAGACAACAACAATCGTGAAACATCCGAAACAAATAAGAACCTCGGGCTGTCCATACGAGTGTCCATCATTGATCAGTTGTTGTACAAGACTGGTTCTGCAGAAGGGGAGTGGAGGGTACACTGACAAGGTTGTGTACGATCATTGCAACACAGAACGTATAAAAATACTGTCCTTTTACTGTAAACTCTAAGTGGGTCATTGATTTGCCTTCTGATCTGAGCTACAGATTAAGGAAACGATTGTCTTCTCATGTCAAAACCAGATTCGAGTTAGATCCTTTGGTATTCTCCCAGCATTAACCAGGTTTTGCTTGAATTAAAGTCCATTCCGTGCCAGTGCCCTGTCTGCCTCCAGAGTCTTTGACCCTCGCTGGGGAATCTCGCTCCTACAATAAGCAAGGACATGCAGATCATAGGGTAAAGGAAAAACTGAGACTGAGACACAGAGGCTACACCAGAAAGGGAATGCAATAGGCAACATCAATGTGAGCAAGATCAGCATTATTTGAAGTTAGAGAGTCTATTCCTTAGTTTAATAATGGCTGGGAATATGCTGTTCATTTGCCGCTGGTTTGTGTGTTGAAGCCTCTGTAGTGTCTGCATGATGGAAGAGATTGTAGGAGATCCAGGGTGCGATGGGTCTTTGATCATGTTGTCAGCCTTTCCGCGGCATTGAGCTGTGTAAATGGAGACAATGGATGGGACGTTGGTTTCCGTGATGGCCTGGGCTGTGCACACAACCTTCTGTCATTTCTCTTACTGTCCTGGGCAGGGCTGTGGCTACACCAGTTCATTAAGCACCCAGATAGTTTGCTGTCAATGGTGCATTTGTAGACATTGGTGAGGGTCCTTGTGGAAATGTCAAATGTCCTGAACTGCCAGAGAAAGAAGAGGCGTTATTGTGCCATCTCGACTGTCACATCTACATGGGGAGTTGGTTATCATCACTCCAAGCAATGCTTTCCACCCTTTCAACTTCAGTTCCATTGATGCAGATGGGGGCATGTTCTCCTCCTTTCTTTCTGAAGTCATTGATCAGTTACTTAGTTCTGCCGACGTTGAAAAAGAGGATGGTCTCAGTGCAGCATGTCACCAAGTCCTCTATTTCCGTTCTGTAACTTGACTTGCCATCATTACATACCTGTCCTACTATGATGGTGTCATCAGTGAACATGTGGATGGCATTCGTTCAAAATTTGGCAATACAGTCGTGGGTGTACAGGGGTATAGTAGGGGGCTGAGGACACATCCTTTGGGATTTCAGTGTAGAATGTTATCATGGAAGAGACGCACTTACCTATTTTCACTGATTGTGCACTGTAGGTCAGAAAGCTGAGGATCCAACTTCAGAGGACGGAGCCGAGACTAAGATCAGGGAGTTTTGTGATCAGTCTGAAGGGAATCATGGTGTTGAAGGTGAACCTATAGTCAATGAGCAGGAATCTGTCGTGGGTGTCCTTGTTGTCCAGATGTTCCAGGGATATGGCACCCGCTATGGACCCATTCCACTGGTAGGAAAATTGTAGGGGATCGAGGCAGGATGGGAGACTGGAACTGATGTGGGCTATGACTAGCTTCTCGAAGCACTTCATGCACCCCTCAGTCCCCTTCGCTCTAAAAAGAAATCTCCCAGCTTATCCAACCTCTCCCTATGACTCGACCCTTGAGTCCTGGCAACATCCTTGTAAAGTTCCAGTTTAATATCATCCTTCCTATAGCATCCTTTCAAAACTGAACACAATGCTGAACTTGGAAATATTTGGAACTGTAAATGTTATTCTGCTGCCAATTATTATGCTGCTGTGATTTTTTTTGTGTTATTCTGAAATCTTATTATTCATTGAATCCTCTGACGGCAATCCCCTCGGGTGAACATCGTCCTGGCTGCTTGAATTTGAATCTATCTATTTTGTTTGGACTGATATTTTGAGGCCGCTGTATATCAAGAAAACAGGAAAAGATGATGGATGATTGTGCAGTGTGTATCCTTTACTGGACCAGCTTGTCTCTCCAGGCACCTAAAGCTTTTATTGTGGGCCAGAGTACCTCAGAATCGTTACATCACAGAAGGAAGCTATTTCGCCCATTGTAGGTCCATGCACATTGAACATTACAGCTCAGTACCTGCAGCATCCTTCAGCACTGCCCACAGCTCCACCGACCTTAATGCCAACCGTAAATTTACTAACTCATCCTTCTATTCCCTCATTAAGGTCATTTTCAAAAGGACAAACAACAGTCACTCCAAAGTAGATCCTTGCAGTATACCATTAGTAACTGAACTCCAGGATGAACATTCCCCATCAACTCCCACCTTATGTCTGCTTTCAGCTAGCCGATGTATGATCCAAACGCTAAATCACCCACAATTCCACGTCTCCATATTTTCTGGGAGATAGTAGGGACTGCAGATGTTTGAGATCAGAGTCGAGAGTGTGGCGCTGAAAACACACAGCAGGTCAGGCAACATCCGAGGAGCGAGGAGAAAATGAAGACTGCAGATGTTGCAGACCAGAAAACTGATTCCTGATGAAGGGCTTACAAGAGAAACATTAACTTGTCTGCATCTTGCATGCTGCATCATCTGTTCTGCTTTTCCAACACCACACTCTCCATATTTTGTCAATACCCTACCATGGGGGACCTTATCAAACGCTTCACTGAAATCCATATACCCCACTTTACCGTCATCCACCTGTTTGGTCACCTTCCCAATGAACTCGGTAAGATTTGTGAGGCATGACATACACTTCACAAAACCTTGTTGACTATTCCTAATCAAATGATTCCTTTCTAGATGATTGTAAAACCTATCGCTTATAATCCTTTCCAACACATTACGTACAACTAAAGTAAGACAGGTATACAATTACCAGGGTTGTCTCTTCTCCATTTCATGTGCAAGGGGACAACGTTTGCTGTCGTCCAGTCTTCTAGCACTATTCCTGTAGACAATGGCGATGTAAAAGTCCGAACAGATGGTTGTGTAAACTCCCCCCTCGCTTCTCAGAGAATCCTAGGATAAATCCCATCTGGCCAGGGGACTTATCTATTTTCACACTCTCCAGAACTGCTAACATCTCCACATTACGAACTTCAATCCCGTCTAGTCTAATAGCCTGTATCTCAGTATTGGCCTCGACAGCATTTTCTTTTTCCATTGAGAATACTGATTCAAATATTAATTTACTGCCTGTCCTATCTCCTCAGACTCCACACACAACTTAACACTACTGTCCTTGGTTGTTATTAATCTTCATTTGGTCATTCTTTTATTCGTGACATACTGATAGAAAGCTTGAGGGTTTTCCTCGATCCTACCTGGCAAAGACTTATCATGGTCTCTCCTGGATATTCTTAGCTCTTTCTTTAAGTCCTTCCAGGCTAACTTGTAACTCTCAAGCATCCGAACTGAGCCTTCACGTTTCATCTTTACATAAGCCTCCTTCTTCCTCTTGACAAGAGATTCAACTGCTTCAGTAAACCACAGCAGCCTCACTCGACCACTTCCTCCTTTCCTGACAGGTCTAAACTTATCAAGGACACACAGTAGCTGTTGTTTGAAAAAGCTCCATCCAAATAATTGTACCCATCCTCTGCAGTTTCCTTCCCCGTCCGATGCATCCTAAAACCTTTCCTAATCGCATCATAATTGCCTTTTCCCCAGCTATAACTCTTGCCCTGTGGTATACACCTGTCCCTTTCCATCGCTAAGGTAAACATAACTGAATTGTGGTCACTATCAGCAAAGTGTTCACCTACCTCCAAATCCAACAACTGGTCTGGTTCATTACTCAGCACCAAATCCAATTTGGCCTCACCCCTTGTTGGCCTATCTACATAATGTGTCAGGGAACCATTCTGCACACATTGGACAAAAACTGACCCATATAAAGTAATCGAACTGTAGCGTTTCCAGTCAATATTTGGAAAGTTAAATTCTTCCATAACAACTACTCTGTTACTTTCGCTCCTGTCCAGTATCATCTATGTAATCCTTTCCACGACATCTCTGGAACTTTTCAGAGTGCAATAAAGAACTATCAACAGGGTGACATCTCCGTTTTTGTTTCTAACCTCTTCCCATACTATCTCAGTAGATGAGTCCTTATCAAGCATCCTTTCTACCAACGTAACGCTGTCTTTGATTTTCAATGCCACCACACCCTCGCCCACCCCAACCCCAACCCCAACCCCCGCCCCACGTTTAGTACCTTCCTTGTTCTTAATGAAGCATCTAAACTCCGGAAACTCCAACGATCAGTCCTGTCTCTGCTCTATCCATTTCTCCAAAATGACCACAATATCAAGCTGGACAACTGCACAATTTGGAAACAGGGAGTGATTTGGAGGGATGTAAAACGAGGGTGAGTTGGATAGATCAGAAGACAGCATGAGAGGAGATAGACAGGAACAGACAGAAAATGGAAGTTTTATTTAGAAATTCTCACAGACTGCAAGGCCTTTATCTATTGCCATACGGCTTGATCACTATGCGGATACTGTCTGTGGTTCCAGATCATTTATCGCCAATAATATCACAGAGGTGAGTTGCTGACAGTGAAACAGAGTCCAAAAGGCCAAGTGATTTTTTTTTTTCTACAGTGAGAAGGTGATTTAATTTATATAGACTGGGTGAACAACAGCAGGAACTGAGAACCCCCTCAGAACTGAGATACTGCGCCAGAGGATCTCAATGAGGTGGATCACTGACAGAGGGGAAATCAGCATCTCAGCTGTGGGCCAAATAATGATTGACAAAGATTACACACCTCTTCCGTGGTTTTGTAATACACACTTCAATTTATGTAGCTCAATATCGTGAGTGTATCTTATTTCTTTATACTTCCCATAGTTTAGTCTGGACAGGAAATCATTTTGTCCCCGTATTTTGTGTTCACTAAACAAGCTTTACTCCTTCTTCCTCACTTTAGATGTATCATTGAATCTGTTCTTCATATGAGTTATAAAGAGTAACATTCCAATACTGATGACTGAGGAATATTATTGTCCATCCCTCCAGTCTGAACTGCCATGTCCCAAACTTCTGTTTTCTGTCTCCTCCACAATGCCATAATCACACTGTAATTGAAGTCCAGTAAATGACATTTCATCACAGTTCACTAACATCGATAACATCAATAGCAGAGACCTCATCTGCCTCTCTCTGAACTTGGAATAAAAGTCTGAATTGCATTTGTCACGTTCAGTTCTCTGTTAACATACCCATGCCATTTGTCTGTTACAACCCCACGTTTCTCAGACACACATTCCCCTCAGATCATGAACTATAAAAATTGTCTCAATGTTTAATTGAAATTATGATGCTTGATCAATAGTTCCAGGATGTATGCTTCCATTTATAATCAGAGAGGCATGTTTACGTTCTGATAAACTTATGGCATTACTCCAGCATCCAAGACAGATTGTATGGTTGCACTCAATTGATCTACCAGCCTCAAGATTTGTTCCATCAGTCACCCTTACATAGCCCAACCAGAATGCGAAAGTTTGAATCATTGTTTTGAATTTGAGTAAAACAATATTGAATTGAAAGGCGTTAGCTGGAGCTATTTGTTCAGTGACTGTGATTGATGTCAGTCTCCGTGGATCCAAGATGTGTCACTGGAGGGTTTGCCTCGTCTATTAATTAAGGACTCGGTTCAATGTGTTATGCCAGTATGAGCGGGAGCATCAACGACTGGAATAACAGGGATCAGTAGCTCGAGAGACGGGGAGGAGAGATCAGAATCTGAGAACATTAGACTGGGATGTTCCATTAATGGATCAGAATCTGAGAACATTAGACTGGAATATTACAACAGACAGGAGTTTATCCTTGGGTCTTTACTACCTTTCTAAGCCTTGGATATCATTAGCATCACGGATCGAAGATATCCTTTGGATTATTCAAGGTGGTTATTATCCCATCCTCGCTTTTGTTGGTGTTCCTGGTAAGTCATTCCATCTGACCATTAAGCTGAGTTGAACTGAATTGCTTTTCATATTCATATTTTAAAATTTGGAAGTCATCATTTTCAGATCAGGTCAAAAATTTTATTCCTTCCTGATTATAACTAGCAAATTACTATTCAAAACTTACTCAACAATACGCGAGGAGAAACCAGACTCTTCTTAAACTCCATGATCTTTTTTCTCCATTCATATTTACATTTCTGCATAATGTCCCCGCTCACCAATCCTGCCCATGACCACTATCAGGATATTTCAGTCTCCTTCTCAGCCTCAATGCAGCTGCTGAATAATCCATCGTTTGTGCCTTTGGTAAATCCAGATATAACCGTTTCAAGTCCCTTCTAACTATGCTTACGTCACAAAATATTTGCACTTGAGATGGGTAATTTGTCCTCTCCACAGAATCTGTCAGATGGACAGACAGTGCATGGTAGTCAAGTCATTGACTCATAATCAAGCGGCACAGAATAATAATCTGTTGGTGTCTCATGAAGGGAGTTGATGGAATGCAAATGAAATCATCACCACTTGTTTTAAACAGAAGCCTATCTGTTTGCCTCATGTCCTTTAGAGAATGCAATGGGTTATCCTTCCATGTTCAGGTCTCTGTGTGACTGCAATGTGGTTTTCTCTTTATTATCCTGTACAACAGCTGAATCAACCACTCAGATAAGAGATCAGCGTAACATGTTGTCCTGTCCAGGGCTGCACACATCCCATGAGAGTAGAACAAAAAGAAAGATAGCTCCCTTCGTCTGTCTAATTTCCATGTTCCTGCAAGTAATTTCCATTGAGGCAGGTGACCATTCCCTGTTTCACGTGAATTCTTTCTGATTGAGTCTCCCTCTGAACGTTATATACATCTCCATCGACAACTCTGGTGATGAATGACGCAAAGATGTAAGAGACTTCAAAATTCCACATCATTCGCCGTGTAGAGAGAAGGAATGGCTTTTTATACCACAGGAAAAAAGCTGAGACAGCTAAGTGAGGGAACAGAATCATTGTGATCAACCCTAGAATGTTGTTGACATAGTATTTGGGGTATTGTGCACAGATCGTCTCTCCTTTATAAGGAATAATCCACTTGGCAGAAAGAGTGGAAAGGAGTTTCACCAGACTAATTGTTGGGATAATTGTACCATCGGGTGTGCATGAGGATTAATCTGTAGCGCTTTGAAGAATAAGAGGTGATTGCATTGAACCTTAAGGTGATGGACAGTCACTCATTATATTCCAAACAGAACTAATACGTTGATAAATTCCATGTTTTTTTTAACTTGGTTTACATGATTCCCGATGATTTAAAAGGCTCTGAGAACGTTCCTCTCACTCCACGCCACTCCCCATTTCGATTGAGAGAGAGAGAATCGGTCTTTAACTGAGCTCTTCCAACATTAATACAGTGCATTTGATGTGTGATCATACACAGAACTTTACGATATCCACCATCCCGACAGGAGCCACAATAGCTTCATTTTAAAACAGTTAATTATTCCCACCAGCTTCTGACCCCACGGAGAACATACGATCTGTCTTCTTGGAGATGGAAGATGCCTCCTTGAGGCTAGGCACAAAACATTTGACTTCCTTCCTCACTGCCGACAAAACACGTTAAAGTATCATTTGTTCCACAGGCAATGGAACCACGAGGAACAGTATGAGCAGTCTATTAGTGCAGTCTCTGCTCCATTCGTTTTCCAGGTTGGAGCATCAATGACACCCTCCTGTTCCTGTGTAAGTGTCTCGAGGGGTGAATGGTCTCCTCCTGGTTCTATAGAACAGGGTTAGGGGTCTTACTGGACTCTGCCTGTTCCTGTTTAACAGCTCAATGTACTGACCAGACGCCTCCTCTTCCTGTGGAACAGGCAGGAGGATTGAATGGGCTGTCCCTCTTCTTGTTCAGTCATTTCAATGGGCTGGATGATTTCCACATATCCATGTAACCAGCTTGAGATGCTGAATGAGCTCCTCTTTTAACTGTGGAAATGTGCAGTGTCTGGCAGCACTGTTACATGAATGTTACCGACACGTTAACAGCACAAACGTGAATGTTGTTTGGTTCTTGCTGAACATAGACACAATCAGGTTCAGGAGCTGAGTGAGGACAAAATGTTCTGAATATTGTGTGATCTTCAGTGATCAGCCTGCTTCTGATCTTGAGATAGATGGTGGGGGCGGGGGGCGGGAATGGGGGCACATAGACGTTGACAAAGGAGCTGAAGATGTTTGTGCTGAGGAAGTTAATCTGAGGGTCTCCTGAAGAGATGTCCCGGGACTGAGAGGATTGTCGGCCACCGACCACAAACATCTTCCTTTGTGCTTTGAAAGACCCCAACCAGAGGGGAGGTGAGACCTGATTCTCATTAAGCTCAAATAAGTAGGAGGTCCCGATAACATCCTCAGTCAACTACTGCTTTGATGTCAAGGCCATTCACCCTTTCCTGAGCCCCTGTGTTCACCTCTTGTTCATATCAATAGGTGACGGTGTATGTGTAGAGAGTGTTTTCCTCTCACAGAGGGTAATCAATGTCAGGAATTATCTGGACTAGAGAGTTAGGAGAGCTACATCACTGAAAGTATTTAAAGAGGTGGTACATGAATCTTTGACCTGTCAGAGAGCTGAGGAGTGTGAATAACTGGGCACTAAGGAGGAGTTAATGCTAACAGTAGATCAGCCATGATCGTATACAATGGCTTGACCGCCCGAATTACCTATTCCTGTTCCTTATGTTTTCATTTTCTGTAATTTCAAAGTAAACAGCTGTAATTTTCCTAGATGTACTGTTATCGCATGTTGTAATCAGAGAGAGCAAATCACTTTTGAGTCATCTCTGACTGAGGCTCTACCATGCACTATGATCTGATTAAGGTCTCAGCAGCACTTTTCTGTCAGTGTACCATTTTCCGACATTCATTTGTCTTTCAAATGTCTTACATACACAATTTTGAACAAATGGAAATATCCAGGCCTCACAATCTTCTGTGGAAGGGAATTCACACCTTAACAACCCTATGAGAATCTCTTGTGTGTGTTCTGACCAATGTTGGAGGGTCACTCATGTCTTTTCCCACTCCTCTATTGGTGAAAGCAAAATTTAACTGTAACCAGTTGAGTGCTGTGTTCAATGATATAGGTATCGGACTGGGTAATGTTTCTTGAAAAATCTGAGACACAGAAAGTTGAACTGTGAACAAATGGTAAAATGATAGAGTGTCCCAAATGTTTTTCTGACTTTGAACTTATTCTGCTCACATAAATGTCTGGGAATGCGGATTTCTTCCCGGAACAGTTGGATTTGGCTGAATTCCCTTTGCTTCCAGCTGTACAGAGATTCCTATGAATCCTCATCAGGAATCCTCCACGAGTGGGAAAGATGACTCAGGATTTTTCTGCTCTCACACCTTGTTTTCAGGCAGAACAAAGTAAAAGAGAGAGAGAGAGAGACCAATTGGCTGCTGCCTCTGAAGCAAGTAATAATTTTCTCCGTCTCTGTGTGGAAAAATTCAAGAATATCAACTGTACACCAAACTGGACCATGTGCACTCTCAATGTACATTCTCTGGAATGGGTGATAATAGACTGTATGCTGTATGCTGCATCATTGCTGTTGTTGTGCACAGTGCCTTTCATTAGCAAAAGAAAGTAATGTGACCGTTTTATGATTTGATGAGATGTTTATATGCGTCTGCATAATTTTTAAAAATGGGTTGATATCTTCATAATATTTGTGTTAATACCAATGCATCTCATTCAAAAAATTATTATCTAGCTTTAGTCTTCTTAACAAGAGAAAATATGCATCCAGCTGAAAGACTTCTCTGAAAATCGTGGTTTAATAAGATTTCTCATCTAAGATCTAAACAGATAATCCCCGATAACAAAAGGCCTTCATTTCGGGAATGAGTAAAGGGAAACATCTTTGAACATCTTTGAAAGGAATTGTATCTTGTTGTATTTTTAGTTTAGAGGATCAAAACTGCACCCAGTGTATCTGATATGGTCTCAGCAATGCCCTGTACAGGTACAGTGAAATATTCCTAATTACACCCAGTACCCGTTGCCACAAACAGCATCATTCCAGTTACCTTCCGAATCACTTGCTGCATCTGCAGACAGACTTCATATATTCATGTACCAAGAATATGAAAAACATCTGCATCACAGAGTTCTGCAATCTCTCTCCATTTAAATTGTTCCTGACTGCAATAGACAACTCACATTATATTATTTCTGCTGAGGGTACACTCATTAACCTTCCCTGTCCACATCATAATGCAGATTCGCTACCTCCATTTGAAGATCCAATGAATGATCATTTTGGTGTACAAGGTAGTTCAGCTTTGATCCATTCAGTCCCTTCATCCAGATATTTTACATCGATTATTGATCATTGATGACCCTACAGTGATCTCTGAGTCAAAACTGGTTACAGTTCTGTTTAAAAAGTCATATATCACTACTGTCTATTTCCTGTTATTGATAGCATCCCTGTTCCTGTGCAGCCGTTCAGGCGGGTTGAATGGCCTCGTCCTGGGCTGTGTAATGTACTCAACGAGCTGAATTACTTCATCCTATATTCCTGTGTAAATCTTTGGAGGGGCAGAATGGTCTCCTCCCGTCTCATTGTAACGATCCAGTCTGGCTGAATGGGGTGGTCCTCTACCCTGAAATCGACTGAGGGGTGGATTGAGGGGACAACACATGGGGTAGGGGCAGCAGTATATTCCTGTAACGGCCGGGAGGGTGGATTTACGGAACAACACATTGGAAAGGGGCAGCAGTTGGCCATTTGGTGGCACCATTCAGAATGCTCGTGCCTGATCTGAGTGTGTCTGACCATCCGTCTCCTGTCTGTTCCCAATAAACATTGACTCTCCTTTCTGGCAAAGATCAGTCAAGCTCAAACTAAAATACCTTAATTAACCGAGTCTTCACTGCTCCCTGAGGATAAGGACACCACAGATAGCACAACATTAAAGGGAAAGGGACATCCTTCTTTCATTGTGGAACACATTTTTTAAAAACTGTGTTAACCTCATATCAAATCACTGTCCCTTTTCGGATAAAGTGGTACAATAACTAGGAATAGACACTAACCATCCTGCCCTCCAATCTTTTCCCATATTACCACTGACTGTTTCCAATCAAATATGTTGCTGCTGCTGTCTCAGGAAGAGAATACCTGATAGCATAACACCACACGAGCATTAAAAAAAGGAGCAGAATTAGACCATTTGGCCCATCGAGTCTGATATACCGTTCAGTCATTTCTAATATGTTCCTCAACATCATTCTCCTACCTTCTCCCTAGAATCCTTGATCTCCTTATAAATGAAAAACTTATTTTTTGCGTCTTAATGGCACTCGTGTCTGGGTCTCAATGTGTATTTAAGTGTGTGTGTGTCCATGTACTTGTTATTTTTGTATTTGTGTGACTATATCTGTCTGTCTTTGTATCAACCTGTTGTTTCTATCTGTGTTTGTGTCCATTTGTGTGTGACTGTTTATGCCTCTGTGTGCTTCTACGTGTGTGTATGCTTATCTCCTTGTATGCATTGTGTATGTTAGTATATTGGGGTATTTACCAATACGTCTGTGTATTTCAATGCCTGCATCTCTGTGCAATGAGGTACCTGTTCTGCGAGTGAGAGAGATGAGGTTGGAACGAACAGTAGGTTTGAATTGAGAATTGCTCTTTATTGAACACTGCTCCTTATTCGGTTGGTGGGACCTGGATGTTTCCGAATCTCCACACAAGGCCTCCTGGTCCTCTCCGGAGCTCTCCAGGATCCTTCCCACATATCAGGGTAGGGGGATGTGGGAACGGATATCCGGCAGTCCACCACCCGGGTTGGCCCTTTCTGGCCTTTTCCAGGCTGCTTCTTCTGGAATGGGAGAAAGGGAGGGAATGAGTGAGGGTGGGAGTGGATGGCCCTGCTGTTCGTGCTGGACTAGGTGAGTTGTGACATGGTGAGGTGGCCGGATGGACTCTGTCCATAGTGTTGTATCCATGTAGTGCTATTATTGTGCGGGGCTATTGCATCAGGGCCAGAAAATGTGGGGGACGGAAGGTGCTGAATTCAACAGTGAGTGTGGTCGTGCTTGAGCCTTATTGGAGTTAGAGTGTGAGTCTTGGTCGAGGGTGCTATAAGAGACATACAGTGAGTGTGAGGGAGCAGTGAAAATATACGGTGACACTTATCTTGACAGAGCGGAATGGATATTGATGCTTGTCTTGTACTGCTGGTCTTGTCTTCATATCATCTCAACATCGAGGTGAGCCTCCCCGAATGTCTTATCCAAGTCTGTCACTAATAACGACACAGGTTCTGTCCCTCAGATTCCACAGAATGAGTTTGGGTGGGTCTTACAAATAGCAAGGAGAAACAAACTTGTTGTGTTGTATATCTGAACCAAAACTATCGCGCAAATATTTTGCATCATATGCTCTGGAAATCATATATGCAACTATATGCAAAGGGAAGCTATGACATACTGATATTATCGCTGGGCTCTTAACCCAGAGACCCAGGTAATTTTCTGGGGACATGGTTGCAAATCCTGCCATGGCAGATTGTGGAATTTGAATTCAATAAGTGTCTGGAATCAAGGGTTGATGATGATCAGGAATCCATTCCTGATTGTTGGAAAAATTCGTCTGGTTCACTAACGTCCTTTAAGGAATGAAACAGCTGTTCTTATATGGTCTGGCCTGCATTTCACTCCAGATCCAAGGCAACGCTGTTGACACTTAACTGCCGTCTGGCATGGCCAGTAAATGCTGGTTTTCCAGCTAAGCCCTCATCCTGTGAATGAGTAACAGATACACGTGGGTTCTGCAGTAATAATGCATGGTGTCAAGTTGTATCGAAACTGGGTTAACTAAGTGACTGCTAATGTTGTGAAAAATAAATTCCATAAGTGTATATCAGGTAGGTTGAAAAGTATGTTGTGAACCAAACTAGAGAGCAGATTATTTCGGATTTGGTGTTGTGTGATGCTGATTAAGGATGATCAGTCATGATCATATTGAATGGTGGTGCAGGCTCGAAGGGCGGAATGGCCTACTCCTGCACCTATTGTCTATTGACTATTGTCTATTGTGTGGTCGGAAGGACTAATTACTAATCTTGCTCTGAAGCAGCTTTGGAGGAATTGTGACATTAATATGTTGTATTTTACACGGCGTCTGCATTCAATGTGGAATGTTTGAACATTCTGATCAAACATCATGGAAGCCCAGAGGCGTGAGTGTCAAGTTCGCTCCAATGAATTGGGAAAACACAATATAACATTCAGTTGGAGAACAATGGTTGTTAGACCAATATAGTCTTACAGCACGGAGACAGGCCATTCATCCTAAGCTGGTCCATTCCGAAAAAAATATCCATTCACACTAACCCCATTTCCCTGCCATTTCCCTGTATCATTCTAATCCTTTGCTACCTCTGTATTTGTCCAAATGTATTTTAAATTTTGTGAATGTACCCGCCTCAACCACTTCTGCTGGCAGCTCATCCCATATGCATACCACCCTGTGTGTAAAAGAAATTGCCCCTCAGGTTCCCATTTACTCTTTCCTCTCTGACCTTAAATTGATGCCCTCTAGTCCGTGATTGCCCAATCCTGGGGAAAAAAAAGACTGAGTTCATTGACTCTATCCATGCCTCCCATGATCTTATACACTACTATCAGATCCCCCTCAGACTCATACATTCTTAAGTAAAAACTCCTAGCTTGTTCAATGTCTTGCTATAACTCTGACCATTGAGTCTTGGCAACATCCATGTAAATTTCTTCTGCACTCTTTCCAGTTTAATAACATCCTTCCACGAGCAAAGTAAACAAAACTGAACATGACGCGACAAGTATGGACTCGCCAACATCTTGTATAACTGCAACATAACTCCCTAATTTTGATACTCAGTGCTCGAACTGATGAAGGCCAGTGAGTCAAATGCCTTTTTCAGTGCCTTGTCTACCTGGGACTCCACTTACAGAAAACCGTGCACCTGAATTCCAAGGTCACTCTGTTCCACTGCATTCCTTCAGGCCCTGCCATTCACCATGAAACTCCTGCCTTGATTTGACTTTCTAAAATGCAAGAACTTACTCTTATCTGAATTAAATTCTATTTGCCATTTCTCGGGCCATTTCCCCAACTGATCAAGGTACTGCTGTAATTTCTGAAATTTCTGATAACCTTCCTCACTGTCCATGATACCACCCATTTTAGTGTCACCTTGAAACTTACAAATCATGCCTGTACATTCTCATCTAAATCATAGATATGTGTAATATATGAATATATGGTCCCAGCACCGACCCCTGAGGCATTCCACTCATCACAGGCCTCCAGTCCGACAAGCACCCTTCCACGATTACCCTCTTTTTCCTATCATCAAGCCAATTTTGGACCTAATTTGCCAGCTCCCCCTCAATTCCATCTGATCTAACCTTCCAGAGCAGCGTACCATGTGGAACCTTATTGAAGGCCTTACTGTAATCTATATAGACTATATATACAACCAAAGTTACTGGTCACTTCATCAAAGCAGTCTAACAAATGTGTGAGCCATAATTCCCCATTCACAAGGCCCTGTATTTCCAAATGCATGTATATCTTCTCCCTCAGAATCGTCTCAAGTAACTTTCCTGCTACAGATTTTAGGTTTACTGGTCTATAGTTCCCCGGTTTTTATTTGTAGCCCTTCTTGAATAACGGCACAGCATTCACTACCCTCCACACCTCCAGGACCTCACCCATGGGCTACCGCTGATGCAAAAGTACCAACCAGGGTCCCCGCTATTTCTTTCCTGTCCTCCTGCAGTGTTCCTGGATATATCTGGTCAGGACCAGGAGATTTATAGAAATACTACAAAGTCTGAAAAAATGTCTATTTATTTCAGGGAAACTCTCAAGAGTGAGAAAGTGAGTTAACAATGATTAGCATAATAAATTAGAGATTACATGAATCACAGGAAGTGACTTCAGAAGAATTCCAGACATTGTGGAATCCTGAGAATACTCTTGAAATTTACGATCCAGAAAAGGAGCTCCATGAAACGGGTAAGGAAATCAAAAAGCGAACATATATGCAAACAAATAGGAACACAAAGACTGCATAAATCTATGTTCTATATTTCAAAGGAAAGAGAAAAGCATAGTCAAATGTGGAAATCAGCAATCAGGAGAGACGAGCTTATTATGGATAACAGGGAAATGGCCAAGCAAATAACCAGTTACTTTGCATCTGTCTGCATGGAGAAGATGCAGAAAATCACCCCGAAATACGACGTCATTATATAGGACTTGTGGATCATTAGACATAAAGTCAATTTGTATCAGTAACAAGGCTCTACTTGAACATACAGCTTGATTGAGCATTGCTAACCATGACAAACCAGATGTACTTCATACCAGAATCTTCAGAAATAAACCACTAATAGAAGTATTAGTTGCACTGTCGATGACTGTGTTCTATTACCCCGTGCATTCTGCATAGTCTGGAAGCCGTTGTAGATAAATGGACATTAGTAAACGTGATCCAAGCACTATAGATGTACGGTAGCGATCCAAGCATCTACAAAGGGAAGAAGAGTTAGTGTGGAGAACTGCAGACCAATTAACTTGACTTTTGTGGGGAAACTATTGGAATCTAACATGTAGGATGTGATATTCGTTATTTAGAAATTAACAGCCACAATGGAGAGAATCAGTATGCATTTCTGAAAGGGCAATCATACTTGAAAAGCTTTGGAATTGTTTGAAGTTGATTCTTACTGCATAGATAATGGGGAACCAGTACAATTGGCATATTTTAGATTATCAGAAGGCTTTCTAGAAGAACTCACACAATGAGTTCGTAAATGCAATGAATGTGAAGGGTATTTGGAGGGATATATGCAAGTGGTAAGTTAAAGTTTGGATTGCCTTGCTTTAAGGGAATAAGAATATAGATGTAAAGACATGTTGAATCAGTTTAACAGCGTGTTGCTGTGAACTGTACCTGTAATACTGAGTACAGTTTTGGTCACCAAATCTGAGAAAGAATATACTGACCACAGAGGAAGTTCAATGGACATTCTCCAGATTAATCCCTCAGTTGGCGAGATTGCGTGATGAGGAAACTCGGCCTGTGTCCTCTAGAGTTTCAAAGAATGAGAGATGGGTCACTGTGAAATGTATAAAATTCACAAAACATGTGACAAGTTGGAAATTAACACGATGTTTCTCCGGCTGCCTAATCCACATTCAAGAGAAATAATGGCAGGATAAAGGACAGACCATTTAAGACTGCAATAAGGAGGAAATTCTGCACGGTTCGGGAATAACTAACTCAGGGGCATGGAAACTTCTGGCAGCGCAATATTCGGGAGAATTCCCAGACATTCTACAAGTGTGTCCAGCGGAACAGAATAACCAGGGAACAGGTAGGTCTCATTAGTGACTTGCCAAATTGCATCCAAAAGAAGTTTAGTGCTAGGAGACACAAGGTGGTGGTTGACTGCTTGTGTGACTGGAGGCCAGTGTCCAATGGTATATCACAGGGATCAGTGCTGTATCTCTTATTGTTTGTGATTCGGAGGTACTGGTGTTGGACTGGGTGGACAATGCTGTAAATCTCATAACGCCAGGTTAGAGTCCAACAGGTTTATTCGGCGGCACTAGTTTCGAAGTGCTGCTTCTTCATCAAAGCGCACAATCACCTGATAAAGAAGTAGTGCTTAGATAGCTAGTGCCTCTGAATAAACCTGTTGGACTCTAACCTGATGTTGTGTGATTTTCAACTTTAATATTTGTGGTACTCATAAATGATGTAGCTGTGAATATGGACGAGGGGTGGGGAGTGTGATAAGTAAGTTTGTGTTTGATACACAGATTGGCCGTTGGCTGGCAGTGAGGAGGAAGGCCTTAAGTTACGGGAAGATACAGATGGAATGGTCAGCTGGGAAGATCAATGACAGATGGAATGTAACCCTGATAAATATGAGGTGATACACTTTGGAAGAAGGAACCAATGAATGGGAGCACATTAGGAAGGTCAGAGGGTGCTTCTCCACACACACCTGAATGTGAGTGGACAGGTTCATGCACAATTTAGGAAAACATAAGAGACTGTAAACATAACCTTGATTCATTGGGGCACAGATTATAAGAGCTATGTGGAACTTTGATGAGGCCAAGGTGGAATACTGTGAGTAGTTCTGGGAATCACATTACAGGAAGGATGTGACTGCACGGGAGGGTTTGCAGAGGAGATTCACCAGAATGTTCCCTGGGATGGAGCATATCAGCTATGGAGAGAGGCTGGATAAGCTTGAGTTGTTTAGTTTGGAGGAGAGGAGGCTGAGGGGGACGTATTCAGAAGCATAGGATTACGAGGAGCATGGACGGGGTGGATGGACAGCAGCTGTTCCTTTTAGTCAAAGGGGCACACTTTTAAAGTGAAGGGTTTGCGGTTTAATGAGGATTTGAGGATTGCTTTTCAGCCAGTGTGTATTGGGGTCTTAAGTGCACTTCTTGAGAGGGGAGATGTCATGGCAAACTCAAAACCATTAGAAAATACACGGCTGTGCACTTGAAATGCCTTAAGATTCGCGGCTAGGCGTATTGTGTCGGAAAGTGGGCCTTATGTAGAACATGCTGTATTTCTAATAGTGCAGAGACTTTGCTTCTGTTACTGTATGGCTGTAGAAGGTCAATCAGTGAGTACCTTAAAATAGGAATTGATAGGTTTCTGAAGAATGTCTTAACAAAGTTTATAAGACAGAACTTGTGATATTTTCTGAAAATATGTTAATGGCAAAATTAACAAATAAAATGTGCAGCTTTCTTACAGTTTGATGTCAGATAATTGAGGACCGGGAAATGGTAGAACTTTGGAACAAAAGTTTCAGTTATGCCTTCACAGAGGAAAACAAAATAAAAAAGAAAATTTCCTGGCAATACTCGAGATCTTTAGTCTGGTGAGAAAAAGGGAATAGAATGAAATTAGCAACTAAACAGTTTAGAGAAAGTATCGGAATGAAATTAATGGACATAGACAGAGATTTACGAAATGGGAATCATATTTGAGAAAGTGGCTTTTAGCAACATTATGGAGAAGGTATCAATGTAATACGAGTGGAATCTCAGAAAGATTTTTGATAAAGCCCCAAGCCTATTGTGCGAATTCGAATCCTGTGGGACTGGGTCAAACATATGGTCATGGTTTTAGAATGGGAGAGCTGGCAGGAAACGCTGCGCAGGAATAAAACAACATTTTTTTTTAAATGGAAGGCTTGGAGTATATATCAAGGATCGTGTCTTGGGCCCCAGCTATTCCCAATACACATCATATATTTGGTTGACGGGCTCAAATGCAATATTCCCAAGTCTGCTGACAGCACAAAACGATGTCAGCATGTGAGTTGGTGAGGAAGATGTAAAAAAACTCCAAAGTGACTGAGACAAGTGAAATTACTGGGAAAATAAGTGGCAGATGGAGAGCAATGGGAGAGATGCTTTGATGGGAACAATAGAATGGCAGCCTCTCATTTGAAAAGGAATGTTTGAAAAATGTTGTTCTACAAAGGAACTTAAGTTGCATTTCCATTTATTTCTGCGCAGCCCTCTGAGTACATGCAGGACAGTGAGTCTGAAGCCAGAAGTCAATACTGGGAATGGCATTGACACGCTGACCAGTGTATATAGACACAGCAAGTGGGGAGTTGTAATATTGAAAAGAATCTGGATCACCTTGTACACCAGTCACTAAAGCAATATAGTAGGAGCAGAAAACAGGTAGACAGATAAATGGTGCACTCATCTTCATTTCAAGGGAATTGAGTACAGGAGTAAGAGTATCTTACTGCAGCTGTACAGGGCCTTGGTGAGACCCCATCTCTAACATTGTACAGTATTGTGTGCAGTTTTGGTCTCCTTACCCAATAAAGGACAAACCTGACATTGAGGAAGAGCAGCGAAGGATGACCAGACTGATCTCTGGGATGACAGGCTTGTTGTGGGAGCAGAGTTTTGGGCAACTGGACCTGTATTCCATGGGATTTAGGAAAATGAGTGGTGATCACAGTGAAATATATAAAACTCTGACAGGGCGAGACAGATTGGAAGCTGGCTTGGACGCCTCAAACAAGGGGCCACAGCATTAAGTACAGACAGGCCACTTTGCATTGAGATGAGAATAAATGTCTTCACTCAGAGACTGGCGAACCAGGAGTACTCTCTCCCAGCTCAGGCTGTGGAAACCTAGGCACTGAATATAAATAAGGATTTCTGGAAATTAAAAGGATAGGGAGAGAGCAGGAGTATCATGTGAAGATAGAACATCAGCTATCAGTCCAGGTTGTTCTCCAATAACTCAGTAGCTGTGTTCCTGTGCAACACCGTGTTGTGCAAAATCGTGCAATATTAATAATGGGGTCTATGGGAAAAAGAGGGTAAGGGGCGAACCCCCAAAAATATTAGTAAAGCCAAAAATTTAATTTAGTCTAACACACATACTAGCACAGTCTAAATAAATCTTTAAGTCACATATTGTAATAAAACAGTGCTGTAAATGTAACACTTTCAAACTACAGGTCACTGACTACAGCAGTGTACCTTTCACCACACTCTTCACCAGAAAGTGCGTGGAGCTGACTGACCATGTGATGCCGATGGGGAAACTCCAGTTCTCCTCAAGATTCTCCCCACAGTGTGAAATAAAGTTCTTTCTAAATTGATACTACAATTCCCCGTTTCAGGCTCAGCTTCAAGGCTTCCTGAGCGCATTGCATTCCTGTTTTAGCTGAACACATTGATTGTACATTTTGCAGACAGAGGATCCTGAGGCTGGGTTTTGCTGTTCAGCTGGTTCCCGGCAAGGAATTGCGTCACAATGAACGGGAGTTCACTTTATGGGAAAAGCTTCATGAATTACATTACATTGTATTTAATCAACATGTGTTATCTAAGAACTGCATGCATACTGAATGGAGGAGCAAAATTGATGGGCTGAAGGGACTACAACAGTTCTCACTTTGTATTTCACAATGTTTAAACATATTAAGGGATATGAATATTGTATGGGTCAAACTGCATTAAGGAGATGTTCGACCATTAACTAGCACAGAGAAAGCTCAATGTGTTGTGTGACGTACTCATTTCCCGATGTTCCTGTACAGTGTGTGGGAAAGTTCAGTAAATGTTGTCACATACTGTCAGATGTTAGGAAGGAGGTCTCTGCAGGGTCAACAGGACGATGTTTCCCGTTCCCTTTTCCGACACCAAGATTGGAGCCAGGTGTTCTCTCCGGGTATATCCTTTAAGCGCTCGGAGCAGTTGATACAATTGAGTGTCTTGCTTGGCCGTTTCAGAGACTATTGAAGAGTTTATCACATGGCTATGTGTCTGGAGTCACTTTTAGGCCATACCAGGAAAGCACGGAGATTCACTTCCTGAACGTACATTGGTAAGTAGATCGATGTTTACAATCAACATTGGACTCAAGATCACTGTTACTGACACCAGGTTTTAGATCTTGATATGTTAGTAATTGTTTTTATCTTCCACCAGCTGCCCAAGCATGAGCCTGGTCTGTATTAGTAATCCAATGACAATTCCACAACAGCACCATCTCCACATGGAGACCGATCTGAAACCATTCTGAGCAGGTTATTTCTGTGCTACTTGACAGCTCTGTCAAATAGAACTCCCACCAATTTGACTGTCGTGATGGGACTGATGGGGTGGTAATTGGTCAGATTGTATTTATTCCCCTCTTAGGAAACTGGACATAGCTGAGTAATTTTCCACGTTTCCAGGGAGATGTCAGAGTTGGAGCTGGAATGAAACAGCTTCCCCAGTGACACGGCTTGTTGTGCAGCACAAGTCTTCAGTCCGATTGGAGGAATGGGGTCAGGGCCCATTGCCTTTGTTGTATCTACTGTGTTCAGCTGTTTCTTCATGTCACATGCAGCGGATCGAATTGGTTGAAGACTGCCATCTGTGATTCTGTGGGCATCATGATAGGGTAATTGGATCATCCACTCAACACGTCTGCCTGAGGATAGTGCAGACACCACATACTTGACTTTTACACTGATGTACAGGACTGTTCCATTATTTAGGATGGGGATATTTGTGAAGTCCTCTCCTCCAGTAAGTCGTTTAATAGTCCATCGACATTTATGCTTGGATTTGGCAGGGTGACAGTGCTTAGATCTGATTTGTTACTCGTGGTATAATTTCTGCCTCTGTACCAGATGTTAGTTCTGCTGTTTCGAGAGTAACCAGCCAATTGCGGTAGCTTTAATGGGTTGTCATCAGGTAAAGGTACACATGGTACTGAACCTGGCTTGTTCACCCACACCCGTCACTGGCTTGAGGGTAATGGTGGACTGAGGGATTATCATGAGGGAAAGGTTACAGATTGTCATTGAATACAATTCTGTTTCTGCTGTTGCTGCTGTGACCTATAGCATCAGATGATAACCCAGTTGAAGCTGCAATATCTACATTTCAGTTTCACTGACTGTCCCCCAGTTCACACCGAAACCCATTCGCCTAACAGCCCTGTATTCACTGACCTACTGTGGTTTCTGATGCGGTAACACTTCCATTTTCATATTCTCATTCTGCTGAAATTCTTTCCTTGGTGTCACACCTCCAATTTGTTACTTTAACTCAATCAATTTAAGGTACGAATCTAAATCTTTTCCTTTCAGTAATGTCATCTTCTGTATTTGAAGTGAATGTGTTTCCTTCTGTTTTTCTCTCTGACCACGATTCAGAGCTCTGCAGTGGCAGTGATGCCAGCCTTATGCAGTTTCAGAGTCAGGGAAATTGTCACCATGCGTTATCGTTCAGTTCCCATGTAAGGCGCTCCATGTTGGACAGGATGTTTGGGCATCTTTGACATATGTCGTTGGAAATTGTTCAAAAACAGAAACTGCTGAGGAAATTGCTGATGATGTTGCAGCATTTTATGGAGTGAATGCAGATATAAACGTTCAGGTCCAGTGAACCTTTTACAAAGCTCCCAGTTTCTCCAGCAATTTTTGGTACTTTTATTTCCAGTCTCTGCATCTGCAGAGACAGAGAAACAGTGTTTCAAGTCTAGTGTGACACTTCTTCAGAACTCAAAATGATTGGAAAATGTGCTTTTAATCCCTAGCCAGAGTTGGGGAATGAGTGACAGGGGAAAGAGGGTTTGGCAAAAGAGAAAAGAAGATTCTGTGAAACGGGTTTAAATTAAGATGCGATGGGGAAAGGGGTTCTCTCTATTCAGTGCAAAGTAAGGAAGACACAAGCACACAAGGTCATTGGGAGGCCAGGAGGGGGAATTTCATCAACTTCATCAACAGATGCCTAGGAGAAAGACCACGGAACGAGGACATACCACAACCAAAAGGACTAGCCACACTACCATACATCAGGAGCATCTCAGAACTGACAGCCAGACTACTGCGACCCCTAGGACTCATAACGGCACACACACCAACAGCCACGCTCAGACAACAACTCACCAGAACGAAGGACCCGATACCCAACATGAGCAAAACTAATGTAGTGTACAAAATACTATGCAAGGACTGCACAAAACACTATATAGGACAAACAGGAAGGCAGCTAACAATCCGCATACATGGAAATCAACTCGCCACGAAACGACACGACCAGCTATCCTTAGTAGCCACACACGCAGGCAACAAGCAACATGAATTCGACTGGGACAACACTACTATCATAGGGCAAGCCAGACAGAGAACAGCCAGGGAATTCCTAGAAGCATGGCATTCATCCACAAACTCCATCAACAAACACATCGACCTGGACCCAATATACCAACAACTACAGCGGACAGCTGAAACTGACAACCGGAAGCGGCAGGGACAGACCACTATAAACACCGGAGGAAACATCAAAGAAGCGCTTCGCAGGAGGCTCCCCAGCACTGATGATGTCGCCTAGCCAGGGGACGAAACGTTTGCAACAAAAACTTCCAGCTCGGCGAACAGAACCACAACAAGTAGGGGGAATGTTGACTATGTATTATTATATAGATCTGGCCATAGATACGTTTTCATTGTCGAGATCATCACCCCCGTTAGACAAATAAATTCAGGTACGTGACTTGTTATTGGCACTAAATAAGCGTTTCATGCTGCCTCAGTATTGTAATAAGAAGAAAAACAAATAATAGTATGAAGTTTTGGCTGAGTATTGTTTGACTGTAATGTTTAATATAGTTTCAAATTTGTAGCAGTTATCTTTAAATGCTTGTTCTTGAAGTTCGTATCAGATGGAGTATGGAAGGTTGTCGGCTGACTTTATAGAAGTTTATGAAATCATGAGATGAATGCATCGGGTGAATAGCCAAGGGCTTTTCCACAGGACGGGAAAGTTCAACCATAAAAGGCATAGGTTTAAGGTGAAAGGGGGAAGATTTAAAAGGGACGCAGGGGCAGTGTTTTTATACAGAGTGGTATGGGTATGGAACGAGCTGTCAGAGGAAGAGTGGTAGATGCCAGTACAGCTATAACATTTAAAACTCATTTGGACAAACATACGAATGGGAAACATTTCGAGGCCTATGGGCCAAATGAAAGCAAATGGGGCTAGTTCAGTTTGGAAAACCTGGCCAGCATGGATATTAAGAAAAGCTTCACGCAGTGTCAGTGTGGGTTTATGAAAGGGAAACTATATTTTGCCCTATAAGATCATGCAAAGAATTCTCGAGATGCCTGAGAATATAACAAGCGGACTTGATAAAGGGGATCTGGTAGACAAGAGGCTTTCCAGAAATTTTCCGCAGGGTATTACAAAATAAAAGATCTTACTCAAGCAGGAAGCTCGTAGGATGATGGATAATGTATTAACATGCGATGATGATTGGTTAACACATATAAATCGGAGATTCAGGATTAATGGATCTTTATGAAAAAGGTGTATCTGCTGGAGCACCACATATATCAGTCCGATGGCATCAGTTATTGTAATCTATACTGACAGCCTGAAGGAGGGAGCTGAGTGCAATATACATCCGAGTTTGTGAAAGACACTGAGAACCAAAAGACTGGCTGTTATTTAATGGAAAGGACTTGCAGAAAAGGAGTATCAAGTGATTGGAGTCTTCCTGTGTATGAAACATAACGTCAGCATGCTGATGCAGCAAATAACTAGATTGAATCATTAAACGGCTTCCAGAGATGAAAGGGTCGAGTTATTCAGAATCTCTATAATGGTGAGGTGATTATTCATTGAGGTTTAAATGAATGAAGAGGGATACTGCTGAAATATACAAGATACAGAGCGGTCTTGAGAAAGTAGATGTTGAGAAGTTGCTCCCATTCCTGGGCAGAGTGTCGAACTCGAGGATAAAGATACCGAATAAGGAACATCAATTTCAATCTGAGATACAAAGTGATGTCTTCTCTCAGAAAGTAGTGAATATCTGGAATTCCCTAAACCAGAGAGGTGTGGAGAGATACAGGAGTCGGCAGGAAAGTGGAGTTGAGGCCTGGAGTAGATCAGCCATGTTCTTATTTTATGACAGGGCAAGCTTGAGGGGGCGAATAACCTACTTCCGTTCCTATTTATTAATTTCACATGTTACGCTATTGGAAACTAACAGGTTATTTTCCTGGAAGTCGTGTTGCACAATGTTGCATTCAGGGACAGCAGATGATTTGTTTGGGTTAACCGTAGGTGGGGTATGGGGGCTGTATACCCAGCGTATCTAGGTCTGTAACATGACCCAAATCTGGAGCAGAGGTTACAGAGAGGGGAAGTCTGGAAAGAGAGCTTGGGGGTGGGGGATCGGTTCCTGACCCAGCCTGGATTTTCCAAGTATCTTTCCGAAACAACACCTATCCATCGGAGTGGCCTCGATGTGCTTTTGTTTAGCCGGTCCGAGGGTTGAACGTAACATCAGGACATGGGGCTGAGGGACATGAGTGGGCCATTCGGCCCATTGACACTACTCCACCAGTAAATAAGGTTGTGGTTAATCTCATTGTGTTCCCAGCTGCACTTTGCTCCCAATGCACCATTATCCCTGATTCACCTGTTTGCGGAAAATCATTTTATATTATATCGAAGCAAGCCTCGATATAATATAAAGATTCAGCCATCCCAAACTTCCGGGAAAGAGAATTCCCACTGGAATAAATTCCCACTTGGAAAATTTCTCCGAATTCCTGCATTGACTGAGGTTGGAAGGTGTCACTGTTTCATTTTTATCCCACTCCTCCACTGCTCCCAACAAATTTAAAATGTCGCTTAAAAATGCATTGCTGGAAAAGCGCAGCAGGTCAGGCAGCAGCAAAGGAGCAGGAGAATCGACGTTTCGGGCATATGCCCTTCTTCAGCAATGAGGAGGGTGTGCCAAGCAGGCTCAGATAAAAGGTAGGGAGGAGGGACTTGGAGGAGGGGCGTTGGGATAGGTGGAAGGAGGTTAAAGTGAAGGTGATAGGCCGGAGAGGGGTGGGGCGGAGAGGTCGGGAAGAAGATTGCAGCTCAAGAAGGCGGTGCTGAGTCTGAGGAACTGAGAAAAGGTCGGGGGAGGGGAAATGAAGAAGCTGGAGAAATCTGCATTCATCCCTTGTGGTTGGAAGGTTCTTAGGCGGAAGATGAGGCGCTCTTCCTCCAGGCGTCATGTTGCCACGGTCTTGCGATGGAGGACGCCAAGGACCTGCATGACTTTGGCGGAGTGAGAGGGGTAGTTAATGTGTTCAGCCACAGGGCGTTTGGGTTGGTTGATGCGGGTGTCCCAGAGGTGTTCTCTGAAAGGTTCTGCAAGTAGGCGGCCTGTCTCCCCAATGTATAGGAGGCCACATCGAGTGCAGCGGATGCAGGAAATGATGTGTGTGGAGATGCAGGTGAATTTCTGACGGATATGGAATTATCCCTTGGGGCCTTGGAGGGAAGTGAGGGGGAGGTGTGGGCGCATGTTTTGCATTTCTTGCGGTTCCAGGGGAAGGTGCCGGGAGTGGAGGTTGGGTTGGTGGGGGGTGTGGATCTGACGAGGGAGTCGCGGAGGGAGTGGTCTTTCCGGAACACTGATAGGAGTGGGGAAGGAAATATATCCTTGGTGGTGGGCTCTGTTTGCAGGTGGCAGAAATGACGAAGGATGATACGATGTATCTGGAGGTTGGTGGGGTGGTAGGTGAGGACCAGTGGAGTTCTGTCATTTTGGCGATTGGAGGGGCGGGGTTCACGGACGGAGGAGCGGGAAATGGAGAAGATGCGGTGGAGAGCATCGTCATCCACGTCTGAGGGGAAATTGCGGTCTTTGAAGAAGGAGGCCATTTGGATTGTTCAGTATTGGAATTGGTCCTCCTGGGAGCAGATGTGGTGGAGATGAAGGAATTGGGAATATGGGATGGCGTTTGTACAGGGGGCAGGGTGGGAGGAGGTGTACTCTAGGTAGCTGTGGTAGTCATTCGGTTTATAGTAAACATCCGTGTTGTGTCGGTCATCCAAGATAGAAATGGAGAGGACTAGGAAGGGGAGGAAGGTGTCTGAGACCGTCCAGGTAAATTTGTGGTCGGGGTGGAAGGTGTTAGTAAAGTGGATGAACTATTCTCCTAGTAAACTTTAAATGTAACCCGGTTGGTGATATGGCCGATCATAAAGTTCTCAGACTGCATCAGGTTCAGTGACAGGAACAAGTCAGGCAGATTTCTTTAGTCAGCCACAAATAACTAATAGAACTGACGGATGTGCATGGTGGATATCTGATTAGCACTGCTACCTCCCATCATCAAGGAGCTGCGTTCAATATAACCTCAGGCGACGCTATGTGTGGAGTTTGAGCATTCTCTCTGCAGTTTTCTGTGTGGGTTTCCTCCCAATGCTCCAATTTCCTCCAACAGTCCAAAGATCCGCAGCTTAGAGTGGATTGGCCTTGCTAAATTGCCCATCGTGCCCAGGGATGTGTAGGTTAGGTAGGTTAGTCATGGGAAATGCAGGGTGACTTGGATAGTATAGGGGGGCAGGTCTGGTGGATGCTGTTTGGAGGGTCAGTGTGGACTTCATGGATGGGATGTCCTGCTTCCACACTGTAGAGATTCTGTGAAAATGACAAGAAATTTGGACTATACCCAGTGGGTATCTATCTGATCCACTCTCGTCTAGGTCTTGTATGTTTCAATACGATAATTTCTCTTTCCAAGAGTGACCTGCTAAATCCTTCATAATATAAGGTACTCATTCCTGGAATGCGTGAAGTGAAACATCTCCGAACTGCTTCCAATGTAATTATATTCTTTCTCAGATAAGGAGACAAAGAAAAAAATAATCTCACACTCAGATCTTGAGATTTATTTTTGTTTTCTCAGTGTTGTGGTTCTTTGTAACTCTCTTCCCCACAGAGCACTGGAGGCAGAGATATTGTATATTTTTGAGGCACAGACAGAAGGTTTATAAATAATAACGGTGTCGAGGATTATCAGGGATTGGCAGGAATGTGCATTGTAGGGGAAATGTAGACAGTGGTACCAAATGACACTGCTCCAGAACATCCAGGAATATAATTCAAAATGAAATGGTAATATCAATAAAATGTTAAGGGGGAAGCCCAGATGGCGGCAATCCGGGAAGTCTGTTTTACTGGGGTCTGCATCAAAGCACAGGCGAAGTGGTTCTCTAACCCACCCCATACCAGCCAGTTACTTAACATTCAACACTAAAAGAGCGATATAATCTTTACTATCCGGTTTTGTCAAGTGGAAATGACAAAACATGGGAAAGGATCGAGAAAGTCCCAACACACGGTGCACCCGTCAGAAGCATCGAGCCTGCCTGAGGCTGTAGCTGCAACCCACTCTGCTCGTTCAATAGACCCAGTTACTCACCAGGCCTTGGTCACTGAGTTCACCAACTTAAGTGAAATGATTGAAGGGATGACTGAACAGAAGTTCAGCTGTGGCGAGAACCACTATCAGACGTGCTCCAAAAACATGAGCAGCAATACAATGTCAAGTGCCGAACTGCATTGACAGAAACTGTGATCAATTCCTCTCGGGAGAGGATCCTCCCCCTTGAAATACAGGACCATACCTTAACTGAATATGATGACCACCTCGAGAACAGGGACAGGATGAAGAATGTTCACATCGTCGATCTGCTGGGCCAGACGGCAGGTGGTCAGCTTTGAGTTGGCTGCTGTGATTCCTTCACTTCGAAGCTGAAGAGGGACGGGTGAAGTCAGTTCATTGGGTTACGGCACGGCGGTTAGACTCAGACCAACGCCTTTGCCCTGTCCTTGTGCGGTTACATAGTTACAGGGATAAACAAAGACTGATGGAAGCTCAGTGTGGTTTCCGATGGCTTTAATTCACGAGAGCTCCAGGGTTATGTTCTTTCAGGACTTTTCAGCATCGATGATTCAGGAAAGAAAAACTTTTGATGATATCAAGAGAAGAGTAAGGGAACTCTGGTTTAAGTATTCCTTAAGGTTCCCAGCGGTGCTCCGTATTGCTTTGAATGGATCAATGAACTCGTCTGATTCTCCAGAAAAAGCGAAAACTTTGTGGACATTTTAAAGTAAGCTGGATGTTTAGATAATCATGTTTCTCTCTTAAAGAAATCTTGTTGGATTTTTCTGGTATTAACCAGTGTTAAATTATTGTCGGGTATGGGTAGAGTTAACACGTTTAACTTCTTCATTAGTATTACTACTCGTTTTCTCTTTCTTTGCTTGTGTCTGGGGTGTGGCTCAAGCTGGAGGGAGTTGCAAACGTAGTTGTGATGACAAAATGCCGACCGAAGGAAAGTTGAAGCCTGTGTTTTGCTATTAATTGCCCTGAATGCCATATTGGTAGCGGGGAGAAGATAAAGTTTTTGGATATGTAAGCGTCCCCCATGGGCGGGGTAAATTCCCCTATAAAGTGTCATTGGCACTTGGGATTTTGTTTCTTTCGTTGTTTTTTTATGTGTTTAGCTTTGGAAAATTTTGCGAGCTTGTTAGTTGTAGTAGTAATAGTTTGTATCGTTTTTAGAGTCGCTGAGTCTTTCATCAGGGATGTGTAATTCGCTGTGAAACTCTCTCGAATTCAAATGTTGCTGCAGTGTGTTATGGATTATTATGTGCTTAAATGGTGTACCTGAGACTTTAAGGGCAGTGATCTGCCAGTCAAGAGGAAAAATGTAATTTCTCGTCTTAAAAAAAAAGAGGATGGATGTTGCTCTGTTGCAGGAGATGCACCGTGATGACAAGGAACATTTGATGTTACAGCAGGGCGGCTTTGATCGGGTTTAGTTCGCGTTTTTTAATACTAGGAGTAGGGGAATAGTCATAATGGTTAGTAAGAATCTTCCATTTAAATTACTAGATTGTATTAAACACTCATGGAAGGATCATAATCCTCAAAGCCTTGAACTATGGGAATTAATACAGTATTTTGAATTGCCACCCAGTGCACCCTCTTAAAATCCTGGTAGGTGCATTTCCCAAAGTAAGTTATCTTGCATCGTAGCACATTATTGTAGAAGGATATTTCAACTGTCTTATGCACCCCAGGGTGGACAGAATGTCCAAAGGTCCCCAATACCCTCGTTACAATGTAAATAATTAGTGGATTTGTGTGCAGAATCAGAGCTAGTGGATGTCTGGAGGCAGTTCTACTTCACAAGTAGAGATTTTATTTTCTTCTTGAACCCGCATAAATGGCACACAAGGGTTGATTTCTTCCCCATCCCTGCAACAATCTTAGATTCGTTGGCATCCTGCACATTTGGGAATATTACCCCAACATACCTGCCCCAGAAGTGGAATAGAAGTCACATAAGATTATGTTGTTTGCAGATGGAGGTCTTATATTTTTGTCAAATCCCGCAATTTCGGCAGCTCACGTGACGCAATGCATTAATTCGCTCGTCGCCATTTTGGTCTTTAAGATTAATTTTACAAAGTTGGAGACCATGCCTATGGAGGTCTTAGGGAAATACTAGAATTTGAGGGTAAATCCTGTTTTATTTTTAAATGGACGGGGTGGGGGGGGGAGGTTTCTCTATTTCAGCATATTCATTACATCCGTTTTTGATCATTTATTTAACGTGAACTATGTCCATTTGTTTGAAAAATTAAACAAGACCTTCAAAGATAGGAGGCACCTCCGATATCCTGGCTAGGTCGCATAGCTGTTCTTAAAATGCATGTCCTACCTCATTTACTACACCCCGTGTGAATGCTTCCTTTGATGTTTCCCAGACAGACATTTAGGAGATTTTATGGCTGGTTTAGCTCTTTCATTTGACACCATAAGCGACTCTCTATCAAGCTAACCAAATTGTAACTACCCCATATTGTGGGGAGTAGATCTCCCAGATTAAAAGCTATGAATTAAGGTCTTTTTTTATCCTATGTTAGTGTCTGGGCCGCTGAGGACTCGGCGTCAATAGGATTAGATATTGAACCCTCTCAGACAAAGTGAACCCTTATTAGTCTACTGGTCTTAGACCAAATGAGAACATTTATGGAGTATTGTCATAACCCAATAATTATCAATACTGTTAAAGCATGAATGACAATGCGTCAGATTGAGGGCAATACAGCCAAAACCATGTTTCTTACCACTATAATTGGTATACCGGGTTGTCATCCTGGGATAATGGATACCAGGTTTAAACTGTGGGCAGCAAGGGGTGTGCCTTGCTGGACTGATTTAGAATTGGTAGAATCCTTACAGTGTGGATACAAGCCCTTGGGCCCAGCAAATCCGCTTTGACCCTTTGAAGAGTAGCCCACCCAGACCCATTCTCCTATCATCCTATATTACCCCTGACTAATGACCCAACCTACTCATCACTGAATACTATGGGTGATTTATCAATAATCAATTCATCTAACCAGCACATCTTTGGACTGTGGGAGGAAACCCACACAGACACAGCAAGAATATGTTAACTCCACACAGCCAGGCACCCAAGGACGGAACCAAATTCGGGACCCTGGTGCTGTGAGGCAGCAATGTTCACCACCGAGTCACCTCGTGCTATTTGAGGGAGAATCAATGATGTAATTTGATCAAATAACTCGCACGTCTGGACTGGCTAGTAGAGACCTCTTCTCTCTCTTTTCCAGATCAGAGACTTTATTTAAAAAAAACACACTTTTACCAGACTCTTACAGATCCGATAGAGAGAAGAGGGTGCTTATTGCTTAGAATACACTCTCTGTCAGTACCCTTGGTTCAGAACACTTTGGAGCCATGGGAGGATAGTTGTGAAAATGCTCGAAGAATTTCATCTGTAATAGTACCCATTCCATGCAGTTGAAAATTCTTCATAGGGTCTATCTGACCCTAGATTATCTCCCAAAATTCAAAGTGGGAATATCTTCAACATGTCCTAAATGCAGATTGACTACAGGCACTCTTACCCATTGCTTGTGGTCCTGCTGCAGGCTTCATATATATTGGAGCACTGTGTCAGGTGTGATCGAGTGGGTCGAGGGGACTGAATTGGGGATGGACCTGGTTTCTCTTTTCCTGGGCCTGCCCAGGGTACTTTACACAGATGCACAAGTGAAAAAATATCCTTACTTTCTGTGCTAGGATAAGCATTCTGTTGTGTTGGATGTCTAAATCACCCCCTCCCACCCCCAACCCCCTCCACCACCCCCCGCCCGGGTCTGTTGGGTCGTCGTAAGCTCTTCATGGAGAATATCCCTTTGGCCTTTCTCACCAGCATGGTGCACCAAAACAGAGATTTATATAAGACCATGGCAGACCTCTTTGAATTACCGTGATACAGGCTTATCTGCCACTCTCAGAAGGGTTTTTATACAGCCATGACGATATTATCTAATGAGGAAGAACATAAAAAGGGATATCAGTTAATGCTCTTGAAGAACGAGAGCTATCATTTTGTTATGCTGAGCTGCATTATTTATTCATTATTTACTGTTTATTTTTTGTTTTTCTTCTGTCCGTTTAGTGTTTTTAACTTGTTTTGCATGTACATGCACATGGGTGTAATTTTGATCAGTTACTTGAGTTGTGTTGTTATTGGTTTATTATAATATTACAATTCTCTTTTTCAATAACGATATGTTTAAAAGTATTGAAATGCTAACATTGATAGAATAGAGTCCCAAAGAACTCTCATTCGAGAGACCACTCATGGTGGTTTATCCTGAGGGTCACCACACCTCGGGTGATGGGGTGAGGTTGAGAGAGCGTCCCCTTCTTTGTAAGCTCTGTCAGTGTGAGGAACTGAACCTGCGCTATTGGCTTCCCTCTACATCACAAACCAGCCGTCCAACCAACTCAGTGTGAGACTGTGTAACTGTTACACACAGAAACAGTCACAGACAAAGGGCAAGAGAAACAGTCATAACAAGGAAAGTGGAACAATTCAGATAACGGCTGAGGGTAAAAACGTTCTCTGCTCAAAATTGTATTTTGTAACAAGACGTGTTTAGAAGCTGTTTTTGGTTTAATATCATTAAGGTGAGTCAACTGAAATAACCAGAACTACACAGTGTGATTGGATATCTATAACCATAAAATAAGAGTATATTTTTGTTTGGTCTGTGTAAAGCATGCTGACTGTTGCATGAAAGTATACAGTTGATGGAATATACTGTTAGGAGAGTGCGTTCCATGGGCAATGCCCTCAAACAGGCGCTTGAAGAAAATTGGGGTAAAAGTGCCTGAGTGCGATCTGGACAGTGACAGGAACCCAGAGGGTTGAATGACTGAAAACTCCTGTATCTGAGAAAAACATCAGATCAGCCGGGAACTTATTAAATGCTAGAGCACATTTGAAGGGCTGAATGGCCTCAACGTGGTTTGAAATATGTGTGATTTGGAAAACGTGCATCTCTACTCCTTCCTCTTATGTGATTACACACTGGGGCAATGCCATTTTCTCGAAACTGGGCATTATTTGGAACACTATCTGGAACATTCCATATTTGGTATTCTCCGGAATATTCTCTAACTGTGTGGGGGGTATTGCAAAGGCGAGAGAGAGAGAGAGCGAAGCTGTTGTATGCGGCAGTGAGACTGGTGGAGCATGAGCCTTGGTCGTGCTATAACAGATATACAGTGAGTGTGAGGGAGCAGAGAGAATACAGTGACCAATTACCCTGACAGAGCAGGGAAGGTTATTGATGCTTGTCCTGTTTTGCTGGACATTTCTTCAGGCCGCAGATACTACACAGAGAACCTCCAACCATAATGGGTGGGAGAATCGGGCTGGAATTCAATGAGAGGTGGGTGAGGTTGGTGGTATTTAATGAGGTGAGTTCGATAAGATAGCACCAGGAAACTAGCTCAGCTTCGTACAGACAATCCCTCTGTCACACTCAATGAAAATGACACTGAGACAAATTACTGTTTTATACAGTTCAATGAGCCAACGACTCTGCTGTCCTCACTCCCAGTTACAAAGCTGCAGAACAAATGCTCATTCAAAACTCTCCATCGCCTGAACTCACAGCAATATTCCATTCACTCATAATTCTTCATAATACTGACCCGTGTTGCATGATACTTTCGAAATGTCTTCATATCAGCATTCTGAAACCTGTGAACATATCTTTCCATGACATTTTTTCTCAGTCTATCCCTCTCTGTCTCTATCCCGAAACACACGTATTTACGGTCATACATTTCTACTGCATGGAAACAGGCCCTTCGGCCCAGCTGGTACATGCCGACCAAAATGTGCATCCACACTCACCCCATTTCCCTGCCCTTGCTCCTTTCCTATCCATGTATTTATCCAAATACCTTTTTAATGTTGTTATTGTACCCACCTCAACCACTTCCACTGGCAGCTCAGTCCACATGCAAAACACAGTCTGTGTAAAAACGTTGACCCACAGGTTCCTTTTTATTTTTGTCCTCTCCAAACATGAACAGATGTCTTCTAGTCCTTGGTTCCCCAACCTTGCCAAAAAATTTGAAATATTCACCCTATGCATGGTCCTCATGACTTGATAAGAGCTACACTTCTATATAATCCCCCTCAGTTTTCTACGCTGTAAAGAAATATGTTCTAACCTGTCCAACCTCTCCCTATAACGCAGACCTTTTAGCCCAGGAAACATCTTTGTAAATTTCTTCTACATTCTTTCCAGTTCAATAATATCCTTTCTAGGGCAAGGTGAACAAAACTGGGCACAATACTCCAACTGCAGCCTTATCAACATCCTGTACAATGGCAACAGAACGTCCCAACTTCTATACTCAATGCCCTGATGTAGGCCAGTGTGCCAACAGCCTTCTTCACTGTCCTGTATATCTGCGACTCAAATTTCAGACAACCGTGCACCTGATTTCCAACATCCTTTTGTTCCACTACACTCCTTAAGGCCCTCTCATTCACCATTAAACTCCCACCTGAATTTGACTTTCCAAAATGAAAGATGTCGCACTTATCTATATTAAACTCTATTTGCTATTTTTCAGCCCACTTTCCCAGCTGATCAAGGTATTGCATCAATTTCTGATAACGTACCTCACTCTAAACAATGCCCCCTATTTTAGTGTCATCTGCAAACTTACTAAACTGCATTGTGCACTCTAGTCTAAATAATTGATCTAGATAACACACAGCAATGAGGACAATACCGACCACTGAGGCACTCCATTTGTCACAGACCACCAGTCCGACAAGCATACCTCCACCATAGCCATTTGCTTTATAATGTCAAACCAGTTGCGTCGCCAAATTGCCAGCTTACCTTGGAGTCCGTGCGATCTAACCTTCTAGAGCGGCCTTTCATGTGGAATCTTAGCAAAGGCCTTACTGAAATCCATATAGATTATGTCGACCGCCCTGCCCTCGCCAACTTTCCTGGTCACTTCCTCAAAAAACTCTAATAAAATTTGTAAGGCATGATCTGCCACGCACAAAGCTATGCTGACTGCTGCAAGTCAAACTCTGTCTTTCCAAATGCATGCATATCTTGTATATCAGAAACTTCTCAAGTAGTTTACCGAAACAGATGTGAAGCCTACTGGTCTATATTTCCCAGACATTTATTTGCAACCCTTCTTGAAGAAGGGCACTATATTTGTTACCGCCCAGTCATCCGGGACCTTGGCCCCTGAACTGTCTTCTCTCGCCTCTTGCAGTGCTCTTGGATATATCTGGTCAGGACCAAGAGATTTATCTGACTTTGTGCATTCTAATATGTCCATCAGCACCTGTACTGTGATATGGACAGTACCAACATATGACAATTAACCTCCCAAAGGTCACAGGTCTTCATGTCTTTCTTCATGGTAAACACAAAGGGGGAATTGAGGACCTCACCCATCTCTTGAGGTTTTACACATGCGTGCCTATTTTGGTCTTTAAGGCGTCCTATTCTCTCTCTAGTTGTTCTTTTTCTTTGCTATACTGAATTTGGATTCACCTTCTTCAGTAAACTCCAGTATCCCCTGTGTACCTCCAGAGATTCCCTTGGTCCCAGCTATCTGTACCTGAGCCACGCCTCATTTTTGCTGGCTAGAGCCTTAATATCGCTTACCGTCCAGGGTTCTCTCTTCCAGCCTCACTTTCCCTTCCCCCTCACAGGGACATGTAAACCTTGAACTCGAGCTATCTCACTTTTACAGCCCTCCCTCGTGCCCAATATCCTTTTACATGAAAACAAACTACTCCAATTAACCCCTGCAATCCCCTGTCTAATTCCAACAAAATATGCCTTGCCGCAATTTAGAACTTGAATCTGGAGACCAATTTTGTCTCTTCCATAACTATTTTAAAATTAATACAGCGCTAGTCACTTTTCCCAAAATACTCACCCACTTTTCCACCGTCACCTATCCATCACTATTTCCCAACAGTAGGTCGAGTTTGTCCCTTCCTGTGTCGGACCTTTTATATACTGCTTGGGGAAACTTTCCTGAACAAACTTAAGAAATTACGTTCCATCCAAGGTCTTAACCATCTGGATGTCCCAGTCTATGTTAGGAAAGTTTAAATCACCTATTATGACAACCCTAATGCTCCTGCTACTCTCACCAGTTTCCCTGCTTATTTGTTCCTCTAATTCCCATTGATGACTTGGAGGCTTATAGTGCAACCACTATAACATCACCATCCCCCTCTTACTTCCTTGTACCATTCACAAAACCTCATCGGATATTATCTCAGTTATTTCATTTTTAAATACTTGTGTGATACTCGCCTTAATCAGAACTATTGGTATTTAAACTGTTTCCATTTACATCTCTCCCTTGCAATGATTTTCACATCTGCAGCAAAACTTGTCAAGGTACAGTGGAGATATAGCGCTGTAACTGGATGGGAGCTGCACATCCTGTCACTTCCAGCAAGTTTCCCCACACTGGGCAGTGATCTAACACAGTGTTACCGAAAACTGGAACAGCCTGTGTTTATATATGAATGAACCAGTGAGGTCTGCACACCTCCCCACGCTGGACATTTAGCCCATGATTATAGATCAAGTATTTGTGTGGGTTGCACAGATTTCCATTCTGGATATTGTTGGGTTGCATTCAGCAGTACGCTAGCCATATCTACACAGTGCTCCACCCTGAATGTATTATGGATGGGCTGTTTATGTGAGTTTGATTGCGAATTTGAGAGAACTAAACATCTGGCAATACCTTTATTTTGTGTTTTCATTCTTGTGATTGGACCCTTCAAATCCCGACTCGTCTGGATGAGTGATGGTGACTGTTGTTAAAGCATCTAGGTGTGCAACATGACCAACAATGGTGCAGAGGCTGCAGAGAGGACAGTCTCCGTAAAATGGAATGAGGAAATCACAGTCAGATCAGCCGTGCTCTTCGTGAATGGTGGGGCAGGATTGAATGGACCACGGATGCAACTTATTCATGTATTTCTGTTTGTTCCAAGCAAACCCCTCTTCTCTCCCAATGTCCCATACTGCTGGGAAGTGAGACACCTCCTCTTGTTCCTGCGTAACAGGATCCTGGGGCCTCACTAGCCTGCAGATTTCCCTGTGGCCCAGTTTCGAACAGTTGAGTGATGGCCTCCTGTTCCTGTTCCTGGTCCCATGTCCCAGTCTCAAGCAGTTGAGTGACTCCCTCCTGTTCCTGTGTCCCAGCCTCCAGCAGTTGAATGACTGCCTCCTGTTCCTATGTCCCAGCCTCGAGCAGTTGAATGACTGCCTCCTGCTCCTGTGTCCCAGTCTCAAGCAGTTTAATGACTGCCTCCTGATCCCAAGTCTGTGAAAATGGATGTCCTCCTCCTGTTCCTGTGTAACAGGCTCCAATAGCTCTGTGCTCACCTCCTGCTCCTGTGGAATGGAATTGAGTGACTGAATAGCCTCTTCACATTCCTTACAGCTTATGTTGACTAAAAGCAATTCTCCCGATTCTGTAAATCACCATCAAAATCTGAATAATGTATTTTTATATTTTACTCTCAGTAATTGAGCAAACAAGCTGACTGACAGAATTCAGAAGCTAAGTAGCCCCCTCCTGTTTCTGTGTTATACGCTCAAGAGGCAATAGAGTCTCAGAGATGTACAGTACAGAAAACGATCCATCAGTCCGGTCGTCTATGCCGACCAAATATCCTAAATAAATCTCGTTCCCCTTGCCAGCATTTGGCCCATTTCCCTCTAAACATCTCCCATGCATGTATTCATCCAAATGCCTTTTAAATAGTGTAACTGTACCTGCCTCCACCACTTCTTTTGGCTGTTCAATCCATACAAGCAGCAGTCTCTGTGTGAAAATGATGTCCCTCATGTCCCTATTTAAATATTTCCCCTCTCGCCTTAAACCTTGGTCTTCTAATTTTGGAGTCGCCTATCCTGGGGAAAGACGTTGACTGTTTACCTTATCTATTCCCCTCATGATTTTATATACCTCTTTAAGGTCACCCCTCAGCCTCAACACTTGAAAATAGCCCAGCCTATTCAATCTCTCCCTGTAACTCCAACCCTCCAACACCTGCAACATTCTTTTAAATATCTTCTGTACCCTTGCAAGTTTGACAACATCTTTCCGACAGCAGGGAGAACAGAATTAAAGGCAGTATTACAAAAGTGATCAAACCAATGTCCTGCACAGATGCAACATGTCGAGAAAATGTTTAGACTCAAAGCACGGGCCAATAAAGGGCAGGTCACCAAGTGCCTTCTTCACTGCGCTGTCTACCTGTGACGGCACTTCCAAGGAACAGAGAACCTGCACCACAAGGTGACACAGTAGCTCAGTTACTAGCATTGCTGCTTTCGAGCGCAGCGATCTGGGTTTAATTCCATCCTTGAATGACTGCCTGTGTGGGGTTTGTACATTCTCCCCATGTCTGCTTGAGTCTCCTCCGGATGTTATGTTTTCCTCCGACAGTATAAAGATATACAGATAGGGTTAGATTGGCCATCCTAAATTGTGTATAGTACCCAGGGATATGTAGGCGAGGTGGATTAGCCATGGGAAATGCAGGCTCAGAGTGATAGTGTCGGGGTTTGTCCAGTGGGATACTGTTTAGAGGATCGGTGTGGCTTCGATGGACCGAATAGCCTGTTTCCTCACTGTAGGGATTCGATAACTTCTATGGAGTTCTCCTTGATTGGCAGCTTTTGACAGGACCCTACCTATATGTCTTGCCCTGATTTGTCTTTCCAAAATGCTACACCTCACAGTTATCTAAAATAAACCCCATCTGCCACTCCTCGGTTCACCTAAACAAAGTCCCATTGTGGTCTGAGAGATCATTCTTCACTGTGGATGACACCAACAAATTTGGAATTATCTACAAACTTACTGACTATACTTCATATACTCAAATGCAAATGATTTGTATAAGTGACAAAATACAGTGGACCCAGTATTCATCTTCGCGGCATGCCACTGGTGACAGGTCTCCAAGTTTAATGAACAAATGTCCACTCTCACGCCCTGTCTCCAATATTCAAGAAAATTTTGGATCTAAATGGCGACATCTCCCTGGATCCCAGGCAGTCTAACCTTGCTAACCACTCTACTATGTAGACCATTTTGGTTTTCTTACTGAATCCTATAAAGACAACATGCACTGTCCTGCCTTGATCAATCATCTTCATCACTCCCTCAAAAGATTACACCGAGACGTGATCTCCAATGTACAAAGCCCTCTTCAGTCCTTGTCTTGCCAAATGCATATCGATCCTTTTCCTCGAAATCCCCTCCAACAATTTAGTCACCACTGACGTCATGCGCACTGATCTATAGTTACCTGCTTTTTCCTTACTTTCTTAAATAATGACACTATGTTAGCAGCCTTCCAGTCTTTTGACACCTCACCTGTGAAAATCAATGTTACAAATATATCAGCAAAATGCATAAGCAGTCTATTTCCGAGCTTCCCACAAACATCTGGGATACAACTGATCAGGTCCCAGGGATTTGTTCACCTTTATGTATTTTAAAATGTCCAACACCTCCTTGTAATATAGACACTTTCAAGGTATCACTATATATTTCTTCATTCTCTCGCTGTTGTAACCTCCTCCACATTAAATACTGAGGAGAAATACTTGATTAGTATCCCTCAAATCTGTTGTGTTTCCATACATTGGTAGCCTTACTGATCTTTAAGGGACCCTATTCTCTTCCTACTTAATCTTTTGCCATTAAAGGATTTGTAGAATTTCTTCAATGCCTCATTAACCCAATTTCTAAAGCCATCTCTTGTCCACGTTTTTCTGGCCCGATTTCCCCATTGACGATACACTTGCTGCCCTGATACACCTCTTGGGATTCACTTGATCTCAGATCTGTTTATCTGACATACGCCTCCTTCCTTACCTTGACCAGAGCATCAATATATCTAGCCATCCAGCACTCCCTGCACTCACCAGCCTTGCCCATCTCACGAATAGGAACACGTTGGCTCTGGACTCTTTGAAACCACGTTTTGTTGGCCTTCCATTTGCCAACCATCCCTTTACCTGTGAATAGGGTATCCCAATCAGCCTTTAACAGGGCACGCCTAACATTTTCAAAATTGGCCTCATTCAAAGTTAGAACTTTAATGTTGACATCAGATATTTCCGATTCCATAACTAATTTAAAACTAATATTTATGCATAACAAACTTGAAAGTTAAATAAACACTTCCTGTGCCTCTCTAACGGGCTCGAGATACTGAATAGGCTCCTCCTGTCCCTCTGTAATACACTGGAAATGCTGTCCCTCTGTGATAGACCCAAGAGGCTTAATGGCCTCCTCCAGTTCTTCTATAACACACTCGGGATGCTGCATGGCCTCCTCCTGTCCCTGTGTAACAGATCCGAGACACAGCAACACGTGGATTACGAGCAGCCGGTAAACTGTATCTAATGGAGACCTATTCCTTCTCAGTTTAAGAAACACAAACAACACAATGTACTCCAGGTGCCCTCTCAGTGACACCTCATACAGCTGCAACAACACATTCCTTTGTTTGGAATGATTCTGTTGACAACATGTGCCAATATTCCAACTTTCCACCTTTTCAAGTAGCAACAGGCTAATATGGGCTGAATGACCTTCTCCTATCCCTCTGTAAGAGGCCCATAGGGACAGAATTGCTTTGGCCTGTTCCTGAGCAGCAGTCTCAATGCCCTGTCTCAAGGTTATGAAAGGATTTGACAACAGGGCATTAAAACCATGAGTAGCCCCACGCTGGTCAATAAGTACCGTACTTTGTTTCAGGTATCGAGAAACTTGCCCACCCGACATGTTTTTTTACGCAGCAGATCTGTTATTTTAAAACTGTCTCCTTTCATAAACAGAGTGGAACATATATAGACCGCTGCAGTGTTCTGTGAATACTCTCATATACAAGGAAAAAAAAGATTTAAAATATTGAAAGATTTATGGTCCATCCCTCAGCAACCTTATCCATTCCATCCAAAACCAGTAAATGAAAACTGATGTATTGAATTGGTTAACTGAGTCTATTTGTTCAGTGACTGCGATTAATGCCAATCTCCATGGATTCTAATTATCCCAGTGGAGGGTTTCCATCTTTTATTGATAAATGGGCGCCGTTCAATGTGTCAACCCATAACATGAGCGGGAGCATCACCGACAGCACTGACAGGGATCAGCAGATCCAGAGAGAGGATGAGGAGAGATCAGAATCTGAGAACATTAGACTGGAATGTTCCAACAATGGATCAGAATCTGAGAACATTAGACAGGAATATTCCAACAATAGACAGGAGCTTATCCGATTATGTTTGGTATCTTTCTACATTTGATTGGTTGTCATTATCATCACGGATCTATTACGCTCTTCTCATTATTCAATACTTTTATTATCCCTTCCTGGCTATCGTTGGTGTTCCTGGTGAGTGTCACTATCCAGATTTTGTTTTCTATAAACCAATTATGAGTATATTATTGTTATTTCATATAGTCTACACTTCCTGCCACTGTTATTGTTCATGTTGAATCTCTCCATCCAGATATTCACTCTACAGACCACTGCTAACTACATCAATGAAGGTGTTCAATTACTGTCTCCCTCTCTGCCCTGGCAGTGTTACTCACGGGTCTCTATGTTGAACTATTCAGTTTCAGGGGAGAACCACAATGCATTGTATCATTGCCTTTACTGTTAAGAGCATGGAGGTCACTCTCCACTGTTCTGGTTACAAACTCCACTTCCTTCCACTGTTTCCATCCCATTCCTAGCCAATATCTGCGGCTGAAGTAGTCAAGTCACAACTGTGGGAGATCCCTTTGACTATGAGCTGATTCTTGACACCATTCCCTGACCATTTCTAACTTGAAATACTCACCACTACAGAATATATCTCACTGGTTTATTCCATCTGCTGTTTGAACCTTGAGCTATGAAGTACAGTCTTAATGAAGCCAATAATCTGCTGCTGACGCTCCCGGCTTCAAACCTGCCGAAGTAAATCTGATTCGAACTCACACCAAACTCCCATCCATCTGTCATTCATGTGCACGCCGAGGTATATTGCTGTTGTGTCTGGCAATGCCTTTATTTTAACATTCTCAAACACTTTACCTTATCTGTCCATGAAACTCCCCTCGTTCTCTCTACTGATTAACAAAAACCCTGCCGGTTGTTCGTATTTAAAGTTGTTTTCTCCATGTACGTTCCTTCTCAAACAATGAGTTTCGCATTCAACCACGCCAATCACGCGCGCACACACACACTGTCGCTCAGTCTCTGATGAACACACACACACACAGGCAGAGAGAGCAAACCTTCCCATTGTAGGCAGTAATCTGATGCGAGTATGGTTAGCATATGGTAGTAAAGTTTGCAATACTCTCTATGCTGGGCAGATAGTGCAGTTTACTGAGCAACACACTAGCATAGTCTGCACAGCTCTCCATGCTGGGCTGTCATCTAGTCCCAGTTTATGTTGTTTGTGGTGTTCTGTGAAGCAGATTCAGAATTTGATGTAACAAACCATTTCAGCTAATCTGAAAATGCCTTTATTCAATGTTCTCATTCTTGTCATTTTACTCTCGAAGATCTCACTTCTCCAGTTAGTCCCACTGCCCTGACGTTTTCCGCATATTTCCACAACATCTTTTCAGTTAATTAACTGTCTGTTTCTGTCTTTAATGTGAATCTCTCTGTCCCTTTGTGTCTTTCCCTGGCCTTGGGTTTTGGCCTCCCTAGTGTATCGATTTGCTGGCATTGTGGAGCTCAGAAATAATGAAATGGGGCGTGTCAAGCTGTTGTTCACTTCCTGGTATGTCCCATGTGATGGTCCATGGACAGGCGTGTTTCAGAAGTTATGAGACACATCCTTGTAACTTGGTCTGTACCTGTGGCTGTCCCTCTCAGGTGACCTTGCAATCAGTAACACAGTTCTCCTGGATTGGAGAACTGTATGCAAGAATGCATGCCTGAATGTTCCTTTTTGCCAAGCGGTGTGTTTATTGGATGTTAGTATATTGGAATTAATTCATTAGTAGAAGGTACTGTATCCATTATTCGGTTAAGATTTCCAATAGTTAAATTATTCTAAATTCATCTTCACTTTTTATGGATTTTCATTAGAGTGTTTAAATATATTGTGTTTTGCTTAATGGTGAGTGGTTTGAATAGTTTGACATCTGGAACACCCAACTCACATCTACATTTAAAATAAGGAAAGGTTGGCATCCAACCTACCTTCTTAAAATAGTTTGAGGCAGCCTGGTTCAACTGTAGCGAACTGGGGACTCTTGTACGGTTCTAAATCGATAATACCAAATTGGGTTTAGAATTTGCAAACAGGCCATTCTCCCCAACAAGTCCAAAACGACCCTCCGAGGAGTAACCTATCCAGACCCATTCCTCGACCCTATTATTACACATTTACCCCGACGAAGGCAACTAACCCACACATCCCTGAAAACTATGAACAATTAATCATGGCCAATACACCTGACATGCACAACTTTGGGTTGTGGGAGGAAACCAGAGAATCCAGAATAAGTCATGGAGAATATGCACCAGGAGGCTATTGGGTTCAAAGGTCGCGTATGGTAGTTGATAGTGTCTTTTTTCTGGATGTTGAATTCGGTACTTTTAACCAGTGTTTTGTGTATAAAGATTCAGTCACTAAGAATTCTCTGGGTGTGGAAAAGTGAAATTGGGGGTTTTACAAAAGGTAACGATGGCAAAGCTGTAGGAATTGACAGACAAGCTGGGTTTGGGGTTGCGATTGTCTGTGAGAAAATGAGAGATAATTACAGCTATAGCTCGGAAACTACATTTAGTGGAACCACCATCAGACTCTTTGGAAATGGCTGGAATTCAATTTCAAATGAGGCACCTGGAACATGAGATGGAATTGAAAGAGTTTGAATTATGATGAAAAGTAGAAATAAAAGAAAGGGAAATGAAGAAGAAAGACAGAAAAGGACAGAAGAAAAGCAGAGAGTTTCAACTTAAAAAGTTAGCAATTAGAGAGGAAAATTCACATAGAAGGTGGAGATGAAGGTAGTAGGTCGGTGGGATGAGGAGGATAGTGCGGTTGAGCAACCCTATCGTAACCAATGGTCTAATAGGGTTCTGTTTAGATGCATCCAGGCATTCTCTAAATTTTATGAGAAGGATGGAAAAGCCTTTGGAATTTCATTTGAGAAAGTAGCTAAACAAATGCAGACACCAGTGACCATGTGGATTTAGTTGATCCAAAGCTGATAGGTATTTGCATCCCTATCAGAGGAGGTAACTGGCCAGTATGGAGTGGTGAAGAAAGCCATCTGAAGTGCACATGAGCTTGTGCCAGAAACTGACAGACAGTGTTACAGGAATCTAAAAGAGGGTCCCTGGTTAAACGCACATTGAGTTTGAAAGGATCAAACAAAGTAATTTTGAAAGGTGGGGGTAAGGGTATTAAAAACAGAGCAAACTTGTGACACTGTTAGAGAGATTCTTATTTTGGAGAAGTTTAACAATTCACTTCTTGCAGTCATGAGAACTCGTGTGGAAAAGCAGAGAGTTACAATGGCAAGATTAGAAGCTGAAATGGCTGATGATGATGATTGAGTTCAGAAATCAAAGTTTGGTTTCTGTGAGAGATGGAGAAGAATGTGCGAGGTCTGATTAAGGTTTACTGGCATAAGCCAGGAGTAGCAGGTAAAGAGGTTAGAGCATTAAGAGGTACAGAAGGATGCAATACTTTTATGCTGAGACATGCGGTGCTATGTCATTCAAAAGGACTATTGGAAAGATGAGAAGTGCTCCATTATGTAACGTGTGGTTGGAGTGTCCAGTGGAAACATGAACAGATTTATTCCACAATGGGGAAGGAGGCCTTGAGCTTGGTGTTGGCATTACAACATTTCAGATTTACATTGCCAATAACATACATGAGACAAATCTTTATCACTGATCGTGACCCTTTAAAGATTTTGGAGAAGTTTAGGGAGAAAAATATCAGTCTGTTTCGATTGAGCTTATTATTGCTGCCTTTCAATTTGAAACTACACAGGTGACGGCGCGAGAAAACCTAAGTTTTGACACTTTGTAGAGATTTGATGAAGAAAGACAAAGGCATTCTGTGGCAGGAGTAAAATGACTGAAATTGAAATAGATGTGAATATTTGTATGCTCAGAGTTAATGTAATGTATATGCATTTCAGTCTACTAATAGAGGAAGATTAGGATGTCTAAAATAAATCCACCTTTGTAAATTGATGGATTATTTTATTAAAGATGGAGTTGTGAGGATACTATCACTGTAAAAAGATTATTTTCTCTTCGGTTTTTTTTTTGAAGAGTGGTGTTAAAGGCAGAGGTGCAGAACTGCTGTCTGAAAACTGTTCAAGTAAATAACTGAGATTTTAGGTTTCATTAAAACGGTGGTAACAATGGAAGGGCAGTTGCCAGCTCTCCCAGACCAGATTTCCTCATTTTGTTTTAGCTGCAGCATTCAGAAGCTGCTGGGGATCACAGAAGGGTTGGCAGCTTCAATACATGATCCCCAGCTGCTTTTCTCTCTGAGATCTCTGTTCATGTTGTTTCCTCCTGGATTGGAAAGCTGCTGTAAGGATCAGTATTTGAATATATCTTTGTGCCAAGCGGTGTATACCAAGAAAGTACGGTATCTAATGTTTGTGTAACTGTTCCAACATATAAGCTATCCCAAAATGTTCTTTCCTTTGATTGTATTTTAACGAAATCATTTGAATAGATTATATTTTGCTTAATGTCGAATGGTTTGACCAGTCGCAACATATCTGGAACACGCCCTTCCCATCTATATTCAAAATAAGGAAAGTTTTGGGTCTAAAAGGACTTCTGGAAATATTTTGGCGGGATCTGGTCTGGTCCACAACACTTGTACCAAGGGGCTTCTGACTGGCTCCTGTAATTGAAAATTTAGTTGCGAGGCAGGGAATGGTTTGCTGGAGGTTGTGCTGTAAGTTGTAAGGGAGACCTGAGGATTTGGTGACCCAACTCTGGATGGAGCATGGGGACTGTAGTTACAGCATCTGAGCCAGCAACATGAACAACAAATGGAGCAGAGGCTGCAGAGAGGGGAAACTCTGAAACCACACAGTGAGTGTGTGTGGGGAAAGGAATGTGCTGTGTCCACCCCTGGTTTTCCAGGAAGAGCTTCCCAAACTAACTTGGCCCAGGAGCGGAGTGGACACGATGGGCCGAATGACCTTACTTCTACTCCTATGTCTTATGGTCTTATGGTCTTATGGACATCACCAAATTCAGCATCTGTATATCTGTTCCATCCTGCTGATCATTAATAAACACTGTAAATATTTGAGAACCCAGCGCTGGTCACTGTGTGACCCTACTGGTTACGTTCTTTCTACTGATTTATCCTGAGTGTCTGCTTCCTATATGATACCCAGTCCTTCCCCATTCCTGGGCAACACAGTCGAAGAGTTGAATAAGAACAAGGAGCATCTGTGAGGTACCCAACCCCTCGATGAGGCTGATGTCAACGCGGCCTCTGTTCCACTTTCCTGCCATCTCTCGATCCTAAAACGCTCGTCTCTTGTTGTAGATTGCGCCACATGAAAAAAAAACACTCCACATCTGCACTTTCAATTACTTTTAGCATTTTACAGACCACAATGAGATCTCCTTTCATTCTTATGAACTCGAGAGTATAGAGCTAAACTGCTCAATTGCTCTTCATAAGACAAACACTTCAAAATGGAATCAATCTAATGAAGCTCTTTTGAATTGCCTCCAATGGAAATACCTCATTCTGCAGGACACCCAAACTGTACTCCAGTTGCAGCCTCATTAACGCCTTGCACAGCTACACCAACACTCCCTACCTTTCTACTCTATCCTTTAATAAATAAACACTGAAATTATGCTTGCATTTCTCATTACTTGCATTACCCGCACACAGGTTTTCTGTGATATGCAAGCAGACACCCAGATCCCTCTGCACCTAAACACTTTGAACTTTCTCTCTATTCAGATAATAATTTGTCTTTCTATTATTCTGGCCAACTTGAATAGCTCCATATTTATTCACTTTAATTTTCCTTGCCAAATGTTGGCCCATTCACCCAACCTGTCCATGTGTTTTAAAATCTCTTGCATCAACATTCCGAAATAATTGCCTTCCAATGTTAGTGTCATCTGAAAATGTGGCATCGTATTTTCTAACCCGTCAACCGAGTACAGTACTACCATCGATCTCAAATGGTTGTGGCATGAGAACTGAAATCATCGCACCCCACAAATTGCATTTGCCAAAATAAAATGACACATTTATTCCACCTGACTATATTTTGTTGGATAACCAATCCTCCATCCAAGCTAATAAATTACTCCTAAACCATGTTGTCTGATCTTACTACTTACTCTTTGGAGAAGCGACATATCCGATGCCTTCAGGAAGACCAGATATGTTCCATCTCCAGGATTCCCACTATCCACCTGGTTTGTGACATCTTCAAATAACTCAAGCAAACAATTCAAACATGATTTAGCCTTCGTAAAACCATGTTGACTCTGACGAATTGTGGTTTGAGTTTGCAAATGTCCTGGACAATGGACTCTGACAATTTGCCTAAAAATTACAATAGTTTATTGTTACACTTTAGTCCCTGATGTAGAACATTATGATAAATTCTTCCCTTTCGAAAACCTTCACGTTTTCTTTGAATTCCTGTTTAATGGGCACAAGGCTTTAAGAGGTCTGCTCCAATTGCTGTGTAAGAGCCATGTGTGGCTGAATGGATGCATCATCCTGCTGGTGTACAAACTCGATGGGCTGACGTCTTTCTGGTGTTCCTATGTTGTCGTCTCCAAGGCCAGAATGACCTCCTCCTATTGATGCTTTAGAGGATTGGGAGATTATGGAATCTTCCTGTTGCTGGGTAACATTTTGAGGAGCTGATGGGTCTTCTCATACTTCTCCATAACAGGTGGATATCCTGAACGATCTCTTCATATATCCCAGAGATGGGACCGAGGGATTGATTGGTCTTCTCTTGTTCCCATACAACAGACACATGTCTAAATTACCTCTTCCGTTCTCATGAAAGAAATCTCAGATAGTTTTTATCCTTATCCAATTCCCTTGCAATAGTCTCGGTGGATCTGAATGGCCTCCTGTTATCCCAGTGTAACAATCTCCAGTCACTGTGTGACCTCTTCCAGTTCCTATGTTACAGACTTGAGGAGGCTGAATGGACTGATCCTGTTCCTGTTTAACAGGATACTGGTGCAGCATGGCCTACTATTTTCGGCTCGAGTGGCTGATTGGCCTCCTTCTGTAAATGTATGTCAGGCTCCAGGGGCTGACTAGCCTCGTCCTGTTTTGGTGTAACAGGGTCGAAGGCCTGAATATCCTCCTGTTGTTCCTGTGTAACAGGCTGGAGAACGGAATGGATTCCTCCACTCTCTGTGTAATTCACTTGACTTGTTTACTCCTTCTGTCATCTATGTTCAATAAGATCATCTTTAATATTTGTAAACCCCAATGGCTACTGGGTCAACCTTATCGTCCTTTCGTTATAAGCTAGCAACGTTATAAGTTAGCACCTTCATTGCAGGAATCAGTTGAGGCAACCATCTCTGAGCTGCTTCCAATATAACAACATCCTTTCTTCATATAAGAGGCTAAATCTGTACACACTACTCCAGATGTGACCTCACTAAGACCCTGTACAACAGCAGCAACACTTCACCAGCCTGCTGTAAAGTTCCCACCGAGGTTAGTGCTGTCTCAACTCTCTGGGCGAATACAGAGCATTGTTGGAAGATCATTGTCCTTCTCTACTCCATCAGCATAACGGGAGATCTGGAGAAATTAAAGTTTGAGAAGATCATAAATGATGTGGCGAGATGATCTCTGCCATTAATCTCCCCAGAGCCCACGTTGCTCAGATTCCACAGAATCTAGTAGGTGGAGCGCAGAAACAGCAAGGAGGAGCAAACATTGATGGGAGTTATATATCAAAGTGAAAGCTGCAGTACAAATGCTGGACATGTTATTAAACAGGAAATGAGATATACACATTTGTAGGTACTTCAGTAATAATGTACTGTTTACATTATATCTAAACTGTGTTAACCCAATTGAATGTTGATGCTGGGAAAAATGGATTTCGTGACCACGTGTGAGATGGTTTACATGAGCATGATGTCGAGCACTGAGCTCAAGATCAGGTTATTTAGGAATTGGTGTTGAGTGATCAGAAGAGCTAATTGAAACTTTTGCTGGAAAGGACCTTTTGGGAACAGTGACCACAATGTTTTGGTTTTCTTTTATGCTGTTTGAGTACACGGCAGTTTTTGTTTTATTTGAAGTAACCGTTAGAAATCTGGGTCATGCAGCCATGAAGGTGTGAGGAGAAAGTGGGGGCTATAGATGCTGGAGATCAGAGTCGAACACTGTGGTGCTGGAAAAGCACAGTCAGGCAGCAGACTAAGAGTAGATTAAATCGATGTTTCGTGCATAAGCCCTTCATCAGGAATGAAGCTTCTGGGCCAAGGGGACTGAAAGATAAATGGGAAGGGGGTGCGGCAGGAGGGAGGTAGCTGGGATTGCGATAGGTAGCTGAAGGTGGGGTTGAAAGTGATAGGTGACGAAGGGAGACAGAATGCCTCATCTACTGCATCCATTAAACCCAATGTGGTCTTCTCTACATTGGCGAGGCAGGAGGTCAACTTGTGGATCATTTCAGAGAACATCTCTGTGACAACCACATTGAACAACTCCATCGCCTTGTGGCTGAGCACTTTAACTCCCCTTCCCACTCTGCTAAGGACATGCCTGCTCCATCGCCACACCCGAGCCACCAGAAGCCTGGAGGAAGAAAGCCTCCTCTTCTGCCTTGGGACCCTCCAACCACAGGGGATCATAGTGGATTTCCCCCTTTCCCAATTTCCCCTAATCCCGCCTTATCCTCCTCCAATCATCCAAGTCAGCACCGCCCTTTTGAACGTTCCTAAGTGTCCATCTTCCTTCCTATCAATCTGGCCCACCCTCCTCTCCGACTATCACTTTCAACCCCACCTTCATCTTCCTATTAGATGAACGGAGTCAGCTTAGAAAAATGCCAAGTGTTGCAGTAAGCCATTGGATTCAGAGAAATGTAGGACCCAGCAAAGGATGACCAAGAAACTGAGAAGAAAATCAGAAAGAGAAAAAGCGTGCAAACGAAAGAAAAACATAAAGACTGCTAAAAAGCATCTATCAATGTATGAAAAAAAACTAAAAACAAGGTCAAATGTGGAACAGTTGGTGTGCGTTCAGGATAATTTATTGCAGATAACAGAGAAATCGCAGGGAAAAGAAACCGTTTCTTTGTGTCTATCTTCATGGAAGAATGTCCAGAAATTCTCCCAGAAATACCAAGTGACCATGGGACTTCTGTAAGTAAAGTCTAAGATCATTCTTATGAATGTTGGGGTTATCTTTGAAAAGAAAGCTGGATTGAGCATTTATTAATCTGACAGACTAGATGTACTTCATACAAGAATTTCAGAGGAAGCAGCAATAGACATGTTGAATACATCGCGGATTTTCACTTTATTTTCCGACACATTCCCGAAAGACATTTAGCCAATCTGGATAAGGCAAAGGTTATAAATATGATCCAACAGTTTAAGAAAGGATGAATTTGGAGAATGGTGAACTACAGACCAGTTATCTTGTCATCCGCAGTCAGGTATCTGTTGGACGCGATCACAAAGAACATGCTACTAGATATTTCGAAGGTAAAAACATAACTGGGCAGTATGAGAATGTACCGATGAAAGGAAAACCAGAAGTGACAAACATATTTTTGGAATGGATTGAAGATAATTTTTGTGGACATAGGCAATGATGAACCATTGGATAACGTATAGTTGGGTATTCATGAGATTTTTTTTTCAAAGAACTCACACAGTAAGCTCATAAGAAAAATTAAAGCGAGAGGTATTGGGAAGAACATATGCCACTGGGAAAATAAAAATTAGGTTTACATTCATGTCAATGTAATTGAAAGATAGAGGATGTCGTGCACCAGTTGCATCGAGCGTTGGTGAGACTAAACTTAGAGTATTGTGTATCGTTCGGAGTCCCAATCTCAAAAAGAATATATTGACTACAGAGGAACTTTAAAGGGTATTATCCAGATTAATCCGTAAAATGGCAAGATTGTCTGATGGGGAACCTCAGCCTGTGATCTCGAGTTTCAAAACATGAGAGGTGATTGTAATGAATCTTAGAAACATCGAAAGGACTGAATAACGGAGGGACATGGAGAAGTACAAGTAGGAGAGATCAGGAAGAATCCCACGATATTCTCCACGGACAAGTAGAAGAGAATAATCAGCAAACAGCTAGTGTCCATTAGAAACCAAAGGGGCAATCTGTGTGTTCAGCTGGAGAACATTGATGGATTGTTACATGAGACCTTCACATCTATTTTACTTGGGAGAAGGAGGAGGCAGGTACAGAATTCAAGAAGATGGACTAGGAAGCTCTTGAACAGATTGATGTAAAATACGAGATTGGATTTGAGGCTTTGTTCTGTATAAATTTGGACCAATCTCCATGTCTGAATGAGTTGTATCACAGGCGGCTGTTGGGGTCAAATGAGGAAAGACCCTGACTGAATATTTTAATTAGAATCTGACCAGAGAGGAGGTGCCAGAGAACTGGAGAACCGCTAATACGATTCCACTTCATAGTAAGGGTGGGAGAGATAGACCAGGGAAGTTTAGACGAGCGAGTATTAGATCACTTATAAGGAAACTACTGGAGAAAATAGGGCAGGAGAAAATCGAACTCCAATCAGAGTCACAAGGTTTGATCAGGGATAATCATCATGACTTTATCAGAAGGAAGTCACATCCAATTGATTTGATTGAATTAGTTTGAGGAGGTCGATTCTTTAGTTTTGTAGGAAGGCCTTTGACAAATTTCCACCGGGGAAACTGAAAAATAAAGTAAAATCTCACAATATGATTGATAACATGGCAAATACAACGAAAATTGTCTTAGTAGCAGGAGACAGCGGGCGTTGGGAGAAGGCTGTTTGTGTGACTGGAGACCAGTGTCTCCTGGTGTACCACAGAGATCAGTGTTGTGTCCCTTATTGTTTGTGTTACTTATAACAAAATATAGATCTGAATGTGGAGGGGGGCTAGGTGGAGAGTGGGGAAGGTGTGATATGTAAGTGTATGTTTGACATAAAGATTGGCTGGGTGGTTCGCCGTGATAAATATGAGGTGATGCACTTTGGGAGATGGAACCAGGCAGGGGAGGACTCAATGAATGGCAGCACACTGGGAAGCTCAGATTGTGCTTCTCCACACATCCCTGAATGTGACTGGACAGGTGAATGCTCAAAAATGTGTTGCTGGAAAGGCGCAACAGGTCAGGCAGCATCACAGGAGCAGGAAAATCGATGTTTCGGGCAGATTCCTGAAGAAGGCTTTTGCCCAAAACGTTGATTCTGCTGCTCCTTTGATTCTGCCTGACCTGCTGCGCTTTTCCAGCAACACATTTGTTTAGCTCTGATCTCCAGCATCTGCATTCCTCACTTTCTCCTGGACTGGTTAATGGACTAGTTAAGAATTGGACCTTGTGTGTAGCGTCTCCTAATCAGGGTGTAGATTATAAGAGCAATATAGGGCTTTGGTTCGGCCAAAATGGAGTACTGTATATGGTTCCGGGAACCACATTCTAGGAAGGATGTGATTGTACAGGAGAGGGTGCAGTGGTGATACACCAGGATGTTTCGTGGGATGGAGCATATCAGTTATGGAGAGAGGCTGGATAAGCTCGGGTTGTTTACTTTGGAGCAGAGAAGGCTGAGGGGTCAGTGATTCTGAAGGATAAGATTATAAGCGACACGGACAGGGTGGATAGACAGCAGCTGTTCCTTTTAGTGAGAGGGTCAAGAACAATGGAGAAAACTGTTAAAGTGAAGAGTTTGAGGTTCAGAGAGGATTTAAACATTTTTTCACCTCGAGGTGTGGGGTTCTGTGATTACTTCCTGAGAGGGGAATGATCAACTCACAATCGTTAAAAAGTACTTGGACGAGGAATTGGAAGTGTAATAACATTCCAGGCTATGGGTCTGGTGCAGGAAAGTGGGACTAGTATAGATCGTGCTGTATTTCTGTTGGCACAGAGTCTATGCCCCTGTGAGAGTATGGTGGAAGGTCAATTATTGAGCAGTTTAAGGCAGGAATTGATGGATTTCTAAAGAGTTATATTCATAAGGGTTATAAGTGTGAACTGTATTAGCCTGTTAAATTATGTCAATGCGAGAAATATGAGAAAACAAATGCAGCTTCCTTACAGAGAATGGAGAATGGGGAACAGGGAATTGGCAGAACTATGAAGCCACTACTTCAGTTTTGTCTTCACAAAACTTTCTAACAACACAAGGAAAACCGAGTGCGGTGCGGGAAAATGGTACAGTACATGGAAAAATAAACATAGTAAGTAAATGGTTTAGCAGAAATTATTGTGGCTGAAAGTAATGGTCATAGACAACGCTAGCATAGATTTATGAAATGGGAATTATGTTTGAGAAACAGACTGGGAGACAAATGAAAGAGAAGCAATGGATGTAAAATACGTGGATTTTTAGAAAAATGTTGGCAATGCTCCAAGCCCAATTTGCAAAATCAAATCTGAGTGGATTGGGGCTTATATATGGACATGTTTCTAGAATGGGACAGCTGGCAGGAACCAGTGAATCGAAATATACAGACTCGGCAAGTAATAGCCTGACATTGTCTGAAAGGTATGATTCTGTGAGTATGACTATGTCCCAGACTCCCCATTACCTTCCCCAGATATCTCCTGTCTCATCAGCAGGGCGCACACAGCAGAAATGGCAGTACAGTTGGATACAGTTGGAAGGGAATTGCTCTTGGAGTCCTCAACAGTGACTCCGTATCCCATGAAGTCTCATGGCATCAGTTTGTACATGGGAAAGGAAACGTCCTGCTGATTTCCATGTACCAGCCTCTCTCAACTGATGAATCAGTACACCTCCATGCTGACCAACACTTGGAGGAAGCACTGAGTGGAGCACGTACGCAAGATGTACTCTGGGTGGGGGATTTCAATGTTCACCACCAACAGTATCTCAGCTTCAGCATTACTGATCGAGCTGGCCGGGCCCTAAAGGATATAACTGGCTGCAGGTGGTGAAGGAACAAACAAGAGGAAAATACATACTTGACCACAGCCTTACTAATCTGCCAGTTGCAGAAGTGTCTGTCCATGACAGTATCGGTAAGAGTGACCACCGCATAGTCATTGTGGAGATAAAGTCACACCTGCACATTGAGAATAACCTCCACCATTTTGGGTGGTACTATCACGGTGCTAAACAGGACAGACTTCAAACAGATCTAGCAATTCAAATCTGGGTGTCCATAAGGTGCTGTGGGTCATCAATAGCAGTGGAATTGTACTCCCGCATAACCTCATGGCCTGGCATATCCCCCTCGCAACAATTACCATCAATCCAGAGGATCAACATTGGTTCAGTGGAGTGTGCAGGATGGCAGGAGCAGCACCAGGCATACCTGACAATGAGGTGTCAGCCTGGTGAAGCCACCAAAAAAGACTACTTGTGCGCCAAACAGCATAAGCAGGAAGTGATAGACAGAGCTAAGTGATCCCACAAGCAACGGTTCAGATCTAAGCTCTGCAGTCCTTCCACATGTAGTCGAGAAATGTTGGGGATAATTAAACAACTCACTGGAGGAAGAGATTCCACAAATAACCCCTTCCTCCATGATGGAAGAGCCCAGCACTTCAGTGTATAAGATAAGGCTGATGCATTCGCAACAATCTTCAGTCAGAAGTGTTGAGTGGATGATCCATTTCAGCCCCCTCCAGTGGTCCCCAGCAATTCAGTTACCAGTCATCAACCAATTTGATTCAGTCCACGCGATATCCCGAAACGGTTGGAGATACTGGATACTCCATAGGGTCCATAATCTGACAATATTCTGGCAATAGTACTGAAAGCTGGTGCTCCATAACTAGCCACTCCCCTAGCCAAACTGTTTCAATACAGTTACAACAATGGCTTTTCCTGATTATGTGGAAAATTACCCCAAGTATCTCCTGTTTATAAAAAGCAGAACAACTCCAATCTGGCCAATTACCACCCCATCAGTCTACTCTCGATCATCAGTAAAGTGATGGAAGGTCTCGGTGCTTTTAAGCAACACTTGCTCAGCAATAACCTGCTCAATGACGCCCAGTTTGGGCTCCACCAGGGCCACTCAGCTCCTGACCTCAGTACCGTGGTTCAAACATGGACAAAAGAGCTGAATTCCAGAGGTAGGGTGAGAGTGACAGCCCTTTAAAACGAGGCTGCCTTCTACCAAGTGTGGTATCAGGGGCCTTAACAAAACTGGAATCAATGGGTATCAGAGGCAAAATCCCCGCTGGTTAGATTCCTACGTGCCACGTAGGAAGATGGTCATGGTTGATGAAGATCAGTCAACTCAGCTCCAAGTCTGTAGGAGTCCCTCGAGCAGTGGCCGAAAACTTCTTTAGGGCTGCTTCAACAATGACCTTCCCTCCAATTTAAGATCAGAAGTGGGGATGTTCGCCAATGATTGTACAATGTTCTGAAACATTTGTGGCTCCTCAGATACTGAAGCAGTCCATGTTCAAATATGACAAGATCTGGACAGTATCCAGGCTGACAAATGGCAAGTAATATTCAGACCACACAAATGCCAGACCATGATCATCACCAATAAAATACAATCTAACCTGCCCCTTGGTATTCAATGGTGTTACTATCAGTGAATCCCCCAGTATCAAAGTCCTGGTGGGTAATCATTGCTCAGAAACCCACTGGTCTCGCCACATAAACACAGCAACTATAAGAACAGGTCCGAAGCTAGGAATACTGCGGCGAGTAACTCACATCCTGACTTCCAAACGTCTGTCCATCATCTACAATTCATAAGTCAGAAGTGTGATAGAAGACTCCCAATTTGATTGGATGAGTGCAGTTCCAACAACACTCAAGAAGCTTTATACCATCCAGGACAAAGCAACCAGTCTGACTGTCCCTTCATCCACAATGCTCCACCATCGACGCTCAGCAGCAGCAGCAGTGTTATACTATCTACATGCTGCAATGAAATGATTCACCAACGATCCTCAGAGACCATCTTCCCAATCACGACTATGTCTATCTAGAAGGACAAAGGATGCAGATGTATGGAAATACCATCATCTTCAGGTTCCCCTCCAAACCATTCACCATCCTGACTTGGAAATATATCACCGCTCCTTCTCAGTCGCTGGGTCAGAATCCTGGGATTCCCTTCCTAATGGCATTGGAGGTCAACAGCAGCAGGTGGACTGCAGCGTTCAACAAGGCAGCTCATCACCACCTTCTCAAGGGCAACTCGGGTCAGGTAATAAATGCTGGCCCAACCAGTGACACCCAGATTAACGAAATAAATAAATAGAAATTAACAGAAGAAGATTGCTGAGGTGTCGCAGGGATCGGTGCTTGGGGCCCAGCTGTCCACAATGCCCTTTAAACATTTCGTTGCTGAAATCAGATACAATATATCCCAGCCTGCTGACAGCACTAACGGATGTGGGATTGTGAGTGGGTGAGGAGGTTGTAAAAAAACACCAACAAGACTAAGACAAGTGGAGTGAATGGGTAAATACGTGACAGATGGAGAACAATGTGGATCGAGGTGATGGTGTGCCCTTTGGTGGAAACGATAAATTTGCAGCCTACCATTTGAAAAGGATTGGTGGAAACATGTTGATCTACAAAGGGACCTATGCTCCTTTTTGTTGTTTCCTTCTGCATGAACCTCTCAGGACCCTGCAGCGCAGTGAGTTCTCTAACCAGAAGTCAATACTGGGCATGGCATTGGCACGCTGACCAGTTTACATGGACCTACCAATTGGGTAGCTGTAACATTGAAAAAAGATCTGGATCTCCTTGTATACCAGTCACTGAAAGCAATATTGCAGAAACAGAAAGCAGCGAGGAAGATAAATGGTGTGTTGATCTTCATTTCAGGGGGATGTGAGTCCAGGAGAAAGGGTGTCTTACTGCAGCTGTACAGACCCTTGGAGAGATCCCATCTCGAACATTGTGCAGTATTGTGTGCATGTTTAGTCTCCTTACCTAATAAAGGACAAACCTGACATTGATAGAGAGCAGTGAAGGATCACCAGACTGATCTCCAGTATGACAGGCTTGTTTTGGAAGCAGAATTTGGGGTGACTGGGCCAGTATTCCATGGGGTTTAGGAAAATGAGTGGAGATCTCAGTGAAATATACAAAACGCTGAAGGGTGAGACAGATTGAAAGCAGGAATGATAATTCCCCTGGCGGGGACGTCTAAAACAAGGAGCCACAGTATTCGGGACAGACAGGCCATTCTCCATTGAGATGACAATAAATGCCTGTACTCACTGACTGGTGAATATGGGGAATTCTCTCGCACCTGGAAACCAAGACACCGATTATAAATAAGGATTGAGAGACAGTAAAGGGATGGTGGGAGAGCAGGAGTACGGTGTGGAAATGAAGGGCCAACCATCATTACATTGAGTTGGGTAGCAAACTCCATGGACCAATCATACTACTTCACCGCCTATTTTATAGCTTCCCAAGGTTACTCACATTAACGGATATGTATATCGTGTGGGGTAAGTGCATTGAGGAGATTTTTTCCATGAACTAGAATGGGGAGGCTCAAAGTGTTGTATGACCGACTCCTTTCCCGCTGTTTCTGTGCGGTCTGTGGGAAAGCTCTGTAAATGCAGTCACAAGCTCTCAGATGTTAGGAAGGGGGTCTCTGCAGGGTCGACAGGACTGTGTTCCCATTCCCTTTTCCGACACTTGCGCTGAGGCTGGATGTTCTGTCTGGTTTCATCCTTTCAGACCTCGGAGTAGTTTGATACAAGATCCCACTGTCATACATTACAACAGGAAGGAAAACCAAAGGAAAAAGCCAAAGGAGTTGATGCTCGGAAGACTCGGCTAAAGCATTTCTAGTGGCTGGAATGCACAAGGACGTGGTTAAATTTTGTTGTACATGTCATACATTCCAAATGGTAGGTAGGTCACAGTCAGTAATAAAACCAGCACCTTTGTTGGCAATTCCTGTATTCGAAGAACCTTCGAGATGCCCCAAATAAATCTACTCACTTTACTTCCTTTGAGTTAATATTCGTATATGAAATGAGAGGCCCTTTGAAATTAATTAACTATAAACTGACAGGACAGAAATCGGAGATTTCACACTTGGATTATGTATCTGAGGTGAGAGAGAAATTAAATGGAGTAGGGGAGTTAGCTTAACAGCACCTGAAGAGGACACAGCGTGGAATGAAGCAGGTGGCAGATTAAAAAAAAACGAAACGTTGACGATTTTCCATGGGGATGACGTGTTAGTATTGCCACCAGTGGTAGGAAATCCCTTCAAAGCCAGGTTTAGTGGACCCATTCAAATTAAAAAAAGTATTGAGTCAGTTCAACTATCTGGTAAAGATACGGAGATGACAAAAAAAGTTAGAGTACGTCATGTGAATGAATAATGCTCCAGCCACATTTAAGACTCAGGAACAGAGTTGGCTAGTTAAGACCACTGGGTAAACAGCGAGGGAGGACTTGGGTTTATTTTAATGCAGCTTGAATGGGTGTGGCCAGCTCTCACAGATTAGGATCTCTGGGTTTTGGTTTCTCAGTAACATCAGAAACTATTGGGGTCTCCACAAAGTTGGAAGCTTCAGTGAGTGTCTCCTGGCTGCTACTCTCTCTGAATGTTCTCTTGCTGGTGTTTTTAATTCCTGGATTGTGACAATCTGTGTCTGAATATTCCTTTTTGCCAAGGGCTGTGTTTATGGGATTTTCCTATACTGGAACAGTTCATTCGTAATCACTCCACAATCTACTATTCTGTTAACTTCTCCAATAGAATTACGTTATTCTAAATTCCTCTTTCTTTGGTTTCATTTTATCTTCCGTGTTTAAATAAATGGTATTTGCTTCACACCAAGTAGTTTGAAAAGTCACATTGCATCTGGAACAGACAGTTTACATTTCCTTTAAAATACAAAAAACATTAGAGTCAAGGCTACCGCCTTCAAATATTTTCGAGGGGCTCTGGTGTGGTCCATCACACTAGACTCCTTCTGTTCCTGAGTAATAGGCTGGAGGCACTGAATGGGCTGTCCCTGTTCTACTCTAATACTGTTAATGGGCTGAATAACTTCCTCATAGTCCTGTGAAACCAGCGTGAGGTGCTGAATGAACTCTTGTTTTACTGTGGCAATGTGCAGTGCCAGGCAGTGCTGTTACATGAATGTTACAGACCATTTAACAGCACAAACCTGACTGGTGTCTGGGTCTTGCTGCAATGGACAAAGACCGTTTCAGGAGCTGACGGGCGACAAATGTTCTGAACATTGTGGAATCTTCAGTAACCATCCCCATTTCTGATCTTATGTTGTGGAGGGTGGGGGCGGGGAGACATTGATGAAGCAGCTGAAGCTGTTTGTAAAGAGGAAGCTAACCTGAGGATCTCCCAGAGAGGTGACCCAGGACTGAGATGGTGAACATCCTTTGTGCCAGGTGTGTCTCCAAACACTGGACAGTTTAGTCTGATTCCCATTAAGTCCAGTTTTGTTAAGCTCCTTGATGTCAACAAAAGCCAACCACTGCCTTGATATCAGGGCCCGTCATTTTTACCTGAACCCTTGAGCCAACCTCTTTTGTCCATATCAATAGGCCATGGTATAGGAACAACACGTGTTTTCTTCAAACAAATGGTATTGAATGTCAGGGTTTCTCTTCTCAAGAATGTTAGGGAGCAAGATGACTGTAAGTATTTGAAGAAGGGGTAGATGGATATTGACCTGACAGAGAGTTGAGGGCGATGAAGAATTGGTTATGAAAGAGGGTTTGAGACTAAGAGCAGATCAGTCTTGATCTTAGTGAAGGCAAGGCAGGCTTGGGGAGTGAACGACCTGTCCCTGTTTCTGATGTTCTCACATCGGTTATTGGAGAGTTAGTGGGTGTTATTTTCATAAATGTGCAATTACTGAATATTGCAGTCAGGGAGACCAGATGATATTGTGAGTCAGCTCTGGTGAGTATGTGGGCTGTATTCAGAGTCAACCTGCGTCTACAGCATGACCAACAAATGAAGCACAAGTTGCAGAGAGGGCAAGCTCTGTGAAGAGAGATGAGGGGCCTCTTTCCTGGATTTTCCGATTACATTTCCCAAATCACTTCAAAGCGTGTGTGACAGTCTTGAGAGGCTGAATGGTCTCCTCTGTTTCTGTGCACCAGATTATAGGAGTAAGTGGCCTCCAACTGACCCGGTCTAACAGGTATGAGGGGCTGAATGGAACACAGAAACATGGGACTGAGGAGCAGGAGTGGGTCATTAGACACTTTGACCCTTCTCCACCAGGAACTACGATTGTGGCTGATCAGGTTGTGGACTCAGCCCCACTTTCCTGTCTGTATCCCAATATCCGTGACTTACTTCCCTGTCAAATATTTAGTAATGCAGCTTTCAATCAATGTGAACATAGAGGCACGATAAACTTCCAGTGAAGAGAATTCGCACTTGAAAGGTCATTTTAGAATTTTTCGTAATCCTTCTTACAGAATCAGAGATTCATGCAGAATGGAAACAGACCCGTTAGTCCAACCTGTTCACTCCGATCAGATATCAAATCTGATCTCGTCCCATTTGCCAGCATTTGGCCAATATCCCTCCTCTTTCAGATACTTTTTAAATGTGCGATTGTAACCGCCTTCAGCACTTCCTCTGACAGCACTTTCTGTACACACACCACTCTCTGTGTGAAACATTTATCTTCAGGTCCCTTCTAAATCAATTCCCCCTTGCCTTCAACCTATGCCTCTGAATCTGGTCTCCCCTACACTGTAGAGCAGAACGTGGCTGTTCAGAATATCCATTCCCCTGATGATTTTATAAACATCTATAATGTCACCCTTCAGCCTCTGGCACTCCAGGGGGCAACACCTCAACCTAATCAACCTCTCCCTGGGACATCTGCGTAAATCTTTTCTGCAGACAACCGCGTTGTATGCAGTTTTCTTAAAATGGCCTTCCCAACACGGTGTAGAGATGCAACATGCCACCACAAACCCTATACTCAATGCTCTGACTGATTAAGGCAAATGTGCCAAATATGTTCAGAACCACTCTGTCTACCTGCGACGCCACTTTCAAGGAACAATGTACCTGCAGCCCTAGGTCCCTTTGTTCCATAACACTCCCCAGGACCTTGCCATTAAGTGTATAATTTCTTCCTAAAATGCAAAACCTTATATTTATCTAAATAAACTTCATCTGTCACTCCTTGCCCCTTTGTCCCATCTAATTGTGGTCTCGTTTAACTCTGAGGTAATCTACGACACCACATTTCTGATGTCATCTGTAAATTTACTAACTATGGCCCCGATATCCACATCTACGTTCTTTACATAAATGATGAAATGCAGTGAACTGAGCACTGATTCTTGCAGCACACTGCTGGTCACAAGCCTCCAGTCTGAAAAATATCCCTCTTCATTCACGCCAATTGTGACTAGCTTCTTCTGTGTCCCATGTGATCGAACCTTTAATCTGCCGACCAATTGGAATGTTTTGAACACCTTGCTGAAGTCCATATAGACAATGTCTACCATATTGCCTTCATTAATCTTTTTTACCTCTTCATAAAACTCAACCAAATTAATGAGACATGATTTCCCATGCAGAAAGACACATTGACTTCCCCGATCAGCCCTTGCCTTCCCAAATGTATGTAAATGCTATCCCTCAGAATCACCTCCAACAACTTACCCACCACTGACATCAGGCTCACCCGTCTATAGTTCCCCGACTTTTTGGGTCACTGTTTCCTTTTCTCATCCCACTCCTCCACTGCTCATAACAATTGTTAAATATAACCAGATCGGTGATGTGGCCGATGATATTGGTCTCAGACTGGGTCAGGGTCAGTTTTAGGAACAAGTCAGGCTAGTTTCTTTAATCAGCTGAAAAAGCACGTTTATGATCCAGAGCAATGTTACTCAAACTATGATGGAAAGATGAGTGGCAAACCGTTTGGGTACTGCAAATATATAATCAATACTTCCCTGTTTAAAATGCTGAGACACACACAATCTCTGCAATTTGAAGCTGAAAGAACTTTGTCCAAATATTAGTGTACCTTATGACAAAAGGAAAAATTGAGAGATTGTCCAAAATATGATTCGGCTTCTGAAGATATTCTCCTCACACCAGCTGCTAGCAATGGGATTTCATCCTGGGACAGTTGGATTTGGCTGAATTCCCTTTGCATTAGGCAGTGAGAAGATTCCAATGAATTCTGGTCAGTAATCACCCAAAGGGTAGCACAGTGGCTCAGTGGTTAGCACTGCTACCTCACAGCACTAGGAAACGGGGGTTCTATTCCAGCCTCGGGCGACTATCTGTGTGGGGTTTGTACATTCTCCCTTTGACTTTGTGAGCTTCTAATAGGTGCTCCAGTTCGCTCCCACTGCTCAAACTGTGTACATTAGGTAGATTGGTCATGCTAAGTTGTCTGTCGTATTCAGGGATTTCTAGGTTAGGTGCATTAGTCAGAAAGAAATCTCAGGGAACGGGCCTGGCAAGGTTACTGTTTGGAAGATTGGTATGGACTTGTTGGGCCGAAGGGCCTGTTTCCACACTGCATGAATTCTTTAAAAATGAGAATGGTAATGATGACCGTATAGGTGTTTTTTTTTTAGCTCACACACATTGCTGTGATGAGGAATAATGAGGGAGAGAGAGAGTGTAACAGGCCATTCCTTCTCAGGAAGATTACATTGTCTCCCTCTCTGAGTTGAATCACACAATAATGTCATCCTCTCCCAAACTGGATCATGTGAGGTCTCCTTGTAAAATGTCCAAACTATGTCTCCATCACATTCCCTGCTCCATGTCGATGCATCATTGTTGCCATCTCGCACAGAGCCATACCCTTAGCAGAAAATGGTCTTGGTCAATTTGAAAATATGTTTATATGCCCCTGCGTCATTAAAAAAATACAATATTTAATGTATTTAGAATACTTGTGTTAAAATGAATGCATTTTTTAAAGAAAAACGGAAATTGCTGGTAACGCTCGGCAGACCTGTCCGTACCCAGATGCCTTGTAAATGCTGCAGTTGTACCAGCGTCCACCATTTCTTCTGGCAGCTCATTACATACACACACCACCCTCCGCGTGAAAAGGTTCCTTTTAGGCCTCTTCAAAACCTTTCCACTCTCACTTTCACCCAATGCCCTCTAGTTTTGAATGCCCCTAACCTGGGGGAAAACCCTAACTACTCACCCTATCCATGACCATTCTGATTTTATAAACCTCTACCGCTGCAAGATGTGACTCCAATCAACACGAATAGCTGTGCTTTCAGTCATTCCGGTCCTAAATTCTGAAATTCAATTCTGACACTTCTTTCTCCATCAAGTCACAATTCTACAACTAGTTTAATCAGTTTGTTCAGATGTATCATGAGACACTTCTGTGGGATTTACACCGAGACCTTTGTGCCCGGAGGTAGGGACACTAGCATCACTGGGCAATTCCCATAAAGATGTAACATTATTCTCCTGTGTGTTTGTTCATCAGCCTGTTCTGACATGCTGTGACAAACCTTTGCAACAGGTAGGACTTGAATCAAGTCCTACTAGTCCAGAGCTAGGAACATTACCACACGAGTTCAGGAATTAAAATCAAATCCAGAGTTCTGGTTCAGAGCCAGGGACATTACCCACTATGCTACCATACCCAGACATGGGTCATATTTTAAGTGCCCGCTTTCAGCTCAGTGTGGATTTATTATAATCAGGTTACCATTACGGAACTACACAAAACACTTTGTATTGTTAAACAAATGCAAGATATTTGTCTCAACTGTAGGATATTGAGTGTACGTGCTGTGCTATCGAAATTAACAATGAACGTCTTCAATCGCTATTATCTGAAATCTACAATATTAAGGAAAGAAATCCTGCAGTCACAGTCTGCCCAATGAAGGGTCTCGAATAGATTTTTAACACTGAACACCACAGACAACGAAAAAGCATAATTTCTGGTCCCAAAACACCGATCACTATTACCCACCTCTAACGTGCGACTACCCTCTTCCTAAAACAATGAAATGACACCAGGTCGCGGATTACTGTCCAGCCTCTCCTCCCCATTGACAGTGTCTGCAATCTGTCCCCCCTCCCCCAAAACACACAAGGCAACCCAAGCTCAGGGTCTTTGTGAAACTCAAGGCCGGAGTGTGCAGGCCTCCTGGAGACGGGGAGGATATTTTAAAGGGGGAGAGTAGGGGGTGGTAATATCACACACTGGGCTGAGGGGTGGCAGATGGAGTTTAGTTTGGATTAATGCGAGGTATTGGATTTGGTAAATCAAACAACAGCAGGACCTATACATTAAAAGCAGGGCCTTTGGCAGTGTTGGAGAACAGAGACCTAGGCCGTCAGGTATAATTCTTTAAAATTTGCATCTCATACAGATAGTGTGGTTAAGAAGGTGTTTAACACACTTGTCTTCATTGGACAGACCTTTGAGAATTGGAATTGGGACGTCATGTTGTGGTTGTACAGGACATTGGTGAGACCTCTTCTGGAATGCTGTGTCCAGTCTGGTCATCCTGCCCGCTCCTTCCATAGGCACACCATCCTCTGGGTGAAAAAGCTGCCCCTTAGATAGTTTTTAAATGTTTCCCTTCTCACCTTAAACATGTACTGTCTAGTTTTGGTCTCCCCTGCCCTTAGAAAATACCTTGACTATTCTCTTTGATATTAGTGACCTTGATATTATTAAGCTGGAGAGGATTGAGCAGACATTAACCTGGATGTTGTTGGGAAAGGAGGGAATGAGCTATAAGGAGAGGCTGGGTAGACTCTTTTCACTGGAGAGTATGAGATTAAGGGGTAACTTTACAGAGGTTTATAAAATAATGAGGGGTACAGATAAGCTGAAAGGCTGATGTCTTTTCCCTAGAGTTGGGGATTCAAAACTGAGGGATATTTTAAGGTGTGAGGAAAAAGATTTACAGAAGTCATGAGAAGTAATTCTTTTAGACAGGCTCTGGCTTATGTATGGAATGAATTCCCAGAGCAAGTGGTGAAAGCAGGGACAGTTACAACGTTTAAAGGACATTTAGATCAGTACATGGATAAGACATCAGTTTGGATGGTGCTGTGAGCAGCTGCCCTCTCCCTCCCCACCTCTGAATGAATCCCTGTTGGTTTTCACCCTTTGCCAATGCCTGTGCAGTGGCGTGTGAAGACCAGCAGAGGGTAGCATTGCATTACTTTAAGCACCACAGCGACTGCCAGACCTGCCCCAAGTGAAATAACCAGAATGTCTAATTGCGATTGGATATCGATAACCATAAAATAAGTGCATGTTTTTGATTGGTCTGTTATATGAATTTTGTATGACTGTTGTATGAATTTATAAAGCAGATGAAATATATTGTTAGGAGAGTCTGTCCCCATGGGAAATGCCTTCTTAGCACATGCTAGAAGAAACCCAGGGTATGAAGTGTCTGAGAATCATCTGCTCGGTAACAGGAAGCTGGAGGTTGAATGACTGAAGGTTCCTCTAACGTGGAGCTGAGAAAACCATGAGATCACCTCCAAACGTGTTGAATATTGGAGCATGTTTGAAGTACTGAATGGCCTCATGATGGATTTTAATTGTGTATCATTACAAAAAATGTACGTCTCTACTCCATCCTCTTACATGTCACACACAGGGGCACTGCCACTTGGATAAGTTGGAACATGATCTGGAAAATTCCATAGTTGGAATTCTCCAGAATATTCTATAACTGGGAGGGGGGGGGGGCATTAGAGATGCAAGCGAGAAAGAGAGGGAATATGCTGTATGCAGTAGCGAGAGTGGTAGAGCATGAGCCTTGTTTGGGAACCGGTGCTATAACAGACATACAGTGAGTGTAACCCTTATCCTAACAGAGTGGGGAAAGTGATTGATTCTTGTCCTGTTTTGCTGGACATATCTTCAGACTGCAGATACTGCACTGAGCTGGGTGGTGAGCTCAGACCATACTCGGTGTGTCTGGTGGTGTGATCCCTCTGGGAAAAGAATGGTCCCCCTCTGTACTAGCTCATCCACCAGGACCTCCGTGCCCCTGTCAACCAACCGTGATGTAATTTCCTCTTATCTGCCATACTTGGTGTAAACTGTGCAGGGCAGCTCCAAACTGCAAAAGCTCAACCGTGTGCCCCTTGGCCTTTTAAAGGTGGCCCCAGTGTCAGTGGTCATGGAATATCCAGGGTCATCCGGCCGATTTTGAGTACCTCCAATCATGATTGGTGGGAGAATCGGGCTGGCATTGCATGACAGGGAGACCATGGAGTGGGGTGGGTAATTAATGAGATGAGTTTGGTAAGATAGCACCAGGAATCTAGCTCATCCTCGTGCAGACAACCCCAATGTCACACTCAAAGAAAATGTCAGTGAGACAGATTTTTGTTAGATTCAGCCCAGTGTGGCGAAGACTCTGTAGTCCTTCCTCGCAGTTGCAAAGCTGCAGAACAAATGCTCATCCAAAAGTCTCCATCACCTGAACTCACAGCAATATCCCTTTCACTCATAATTCTTCTTAATACTGACCCGTGTTGCATGATACTATCGAAATGTCTTCATTTTAGCATTCTGAAACCTGTGAACATATCCTTCAATGACATTTTTTCTCAGTCTCCCCGACTCTGCATCCACTCCAAAACACACTCATTTGCAGTCATACTGCACGAGACTGCCAGTATGACTGGCCACTTGGCCCAGCTCGTCCATGCCAACCAAAATGCCCATCCACATTCACCCCATTTCCCTGCTCTTGCACTGTATCCCTCTAATCCTTTCCTATCTGTGTATTTGTCCAAATGCCTTTTCAATGTTGTTATTGTACCCACCTCAATCACTTCCACTGACAGCTCAGTTCATATGCGTACCACATTCTATGCAAAAAAATTGCCCCTCGGTTTCCTTTTTATATTTTCTATCCTTCCAAACATTAATGGATGTCCTCGAGTCCTCGATTCCCCAACCTTAGGAAAAAAATTGAAGTATTCACTCTATGCACGCCTCTCATGATTTTTTCAGAGTTCCACTTCTATAAGAACCCTCTCAGTTTCCTACGCTGTAAAGAAATAAGTTCTAACCTGTCCAACCTCTGCCTATAATTTAGAGCCTTTAGCCCAGGAAACATCTTTGTAAATTTGTTCTACACTCTTTCTCGTTCAATAATATCCTTTCTAGAGCAAGATGAACAAAACTGAACACAATACTCCAACTGCAGCCTTACCAACATTCCGTACAACTGCAACATAACGTCCCAACCTCTGTATTCAATGTGCTGATGAAGACCAGCGTGCCAACAGCCTTCTTCACTGTCCTGTATATCTGTGACTCAAACTTCAGACAACCGTGCACCTGATCTCCAACATCCTCTTGTTCCACTACACTCCTTAAGACCGTCTCATTCATCCTTAAACTCCTACCTGGATTTGACTTTCCAAAATGCCAGACGTCACACTTATCTGTATTAAACTCAAATTGCTATTTCTGAGCCCACTTCCTCAGCTGACCAAGGTACTGCTGCAATTTCTGATAATATTTCTCATTGTAAATGATGCCTCCTAATTTAGAGTCATCTCCAAACTCACTAACCTTGCGTGTGCACTCTGGTCCAAATCATTGGTATAAGATAACGAACAGCAATGGTCCCAGGACCGACCACTGAGGCACTCCACTAGTCACAGGCCTCCTGTCCGACAAGCATACCTCCACCATAGCCATTTGCTTCATAACATCAAGCCAATTGTGTCACCAATTTGCCAGTTTACATTGGAGTCATTCGATCTAACATTCCAGAGCGACCTACCATGTGGAACCTTATCAAAGGCCTTACTGAAATCCATATAGACTATGTCCACCACCCTGCCCTTATCAACCTTTACGGTCACTTCCTCAAAAACTCTAACAAATATTCTAAGGCATGATCTGCCACGCACAAAGCTATGCTGACTGCTTCAAGTCAAACTTTGTTTTTCCAAATGCATGCATATCTTATATCTCAGAATCTTCTCAAGCGGTTTACCAAAAACAGATATGAAGCGTACTGGTCTATCTTTCCCAGGCTTTTCTTTGCAGTCCTTCTTAAATAAGAGCATATTTGTTACAGCCCAGTCTTCCGGGTCCTTGGCGCCTGAACTGTCTTCTCTCGCTACCTGCAGTGCTCTTGGGTATATCTGGTCAGGATCAAGAGATTTATCTGACTTTATGCATTCTAATATGTCCATCAGCACCTCTACTGTGATATTGGCTGTACCAAGATATCACAACTAACCTCCCAAAGGTCACAAGTCTTCATGTCTTTCTACATGGTAATCACAGAGGGGAAATTAAGGACCTCACCCATCTCTTGAAGTTTTACACATGCATACCCATTTTGGATTTTAAGGCGTCCTCCGGTTGTTCTTTTTCTTTCCTATACTGAATTTGGATTCACACTAATCTGCTCAGCCAAGGCTATCTCATTCTCCCTTTTTGCCTTGCTGATTTCCTTCTTCAGTAAACTCCTGTATCCCCTGTGTACCTCCAGGGATTCCTTGATTCCAGCTGCCTGTACCTGAGCCACGCCTCATTTTTTTCTGGTCATATACTCAATATTTCTTGTTATCCAGGGTTCTCTCTTCCAGCCTCACTTTCCCTTCATCCTCACAGGAACATATAGATCTTGAACTCGAGCTATCTCACTTTTGAAGCCCTCCCACTTGCGCAGGATCATTTTACCTCCGAACAAACTACTCCAATCATCCCCTGCAATCCCCTCTCTAATTCCAACAAAATACCCCTTGCTCCAATTTAGAACTTGATTCTGTGGACCAGTTTTGTCCCTACCATTACTATTTTAAAAGCAATACTGCTCCAGTCACCATTCCCAAAATGCTCGCCCACTTTACCTCCGTCATCTATCCTACCGAATTTCCCAACAATAGGTCGAGTTTGTCCCTTCCCCAATAGGAACCTCTCTATATTGCTTGTGGAAGCTTTCCTGAACACACTTAACAAATTACGTTCTATCGAATTTCTTAACCATCTAGAAGTCCCAGTATAAGTTAGGAAAATTAAAATCACCTATTATGACAACCCTATTGCTCCTGCAAGTCTCGCCAATCTCCCTGAATATTTGTTCCTCTAATTCCCATTGATTATTTGGAGGCTTATAGTGCAACCACTGTAACATCACCATCCCCCTCTTAATTCTTTGCACCGTTCACAAAACGTCATTGGATATTATCTCAGTTATTTCAACTTTAAATACTAGAGTGATATGCGCCTTAATCAGAACTAGTGGTATTTAAATTGTTTCCATTTATATCTCTTCCTTACATCGATTTTCACGTTCGCAGCACCCCTTGTCAAGGTACAGTGCAGATATGGAGCTGTAAATGGGTGGGAAGTGCACATGCTGTCACTTCCAGCATTGGCTGCAAGTTTCCCTACACTGGACAGTGATCTAACACAGTGTTACCGAACAATGCAATAACCTGGTTTGTATATGAATGAACCAGTCTGGACTGCACAGCTCCCCACACTGAACATTTAGTCCAAGATTATAGATCAAGCATTCGTGTGGGTTGCATTGAGTTTCCCTCTGGACAATGCTGGGGTGCATGCAGCTGTTCACTAGCCGGATCTACACAGTGATCCATCGTGAATATGTAATGGATGGGCTAGTTATGCGAGTTGAATTGCGAATGTGAGAGTACGAAACATCTGACAATACCTTTATTTTGTGTTTTCATTCTTGTCATTGGACCCCTCAAATCCTGACTTATCCTGTTAGACCCATCCTTCTGGATGAGTCATGGTGAGTGTTGTTGCAGCATCTGAGTCTGCAAAACATAACCAAGAAACCGAGCAGAGGCTGCAGAGAGAGGAGTCTTAGTGAATGTTGGGGCAGGATTGAATGGACCACTAATGCAACCTATTCATATATTTCTGTTTGTTCCAAGAAAACTCCCCTTCTCTCCCAGCGTCCATACTGGTTAGGGAGTGAGTCACCTCCTGCTGTCCTTGCATAACAGGATGCTGGGGCCTCACTAACCTCTAGATTTCCCTGTGCCCCAGTTTCGAGCTCTGAGTGACTCCCTCCTGTCCCTTGTCACAGTCTCAAGCAGTTGAATGACTGCGTCCTGTTATGTGTCCCAATCTTGAGCAGCTGTGTGACTGCCTCCTGATGCATGGTTTGCGAAAGTAGATGTCCTCTTCCTGCTACTGACTAACAGGTTCCAATAGCTCTGTGCTCACCTGCTGCTCCTGTGGAATAGAGTCGAGGGCCTGAATGGCCTCTTCACATTCCTTACAGTTTCTCTTGACTAAAAGCCTTTCTCCTGTTTTTGTAAAACACCATCAAAATCTGAATGATGTATTTTTGTATTTTACTCTCAGCAATTGAACAAACAAGTTGCCTGACAGAATTCAGAAGCTGAATAGTCTCCTCCTGTTCCTGTGTTATACACTCAAGAGGCAATAGAGTTTCAGAGATGTACAGCAGGGAAAAATACCTTTCGGTCTGATCGCCCATACCGACCAAATATCCGAAATAAATCTCGTTCCCCTTGCCAGCACTTGGCCCATCTCCCTCTAAACACTTCCCATGCATGTATCCATCCAAATGCCGTTTAAATGGTGTAACTCTACCTGCCTCCACCACCTCTTTTGGCTGTTCAATCCATACACACAGCAGTTTCTGTATGAAAATGTTGTCCCTCATGTTCCTTTTTAAATCTTTCCACTCTCACCTTAAACCTTTGACTTCTAATTTTGGACTTGCCTATCATGGGTAAAAGACGTTGACTGCTTATCTTATGTATTCCCCTCATGATTTTATAAAACTCTTTAACTTCACCCCTCAGCCTTAACACTTGAAAATAGTCCCAGCCAATTAAACCTCTCGCTGTAACTCTAACCCTCCAAAACCTGCAACATTATTTTAAGTCTCTTCTGCACCCTTTCAAGTTTGACAACATCTTTCCGACAGCAGGGAGACCAGAATTAAAGGCAATATTAAAGTGGCCAAACCAATGTCCTGTACAGATGCAACACGTCATGAAAATGTTTAGACTCAAAGCACGGACCAATAAAGCGAAAATCACCAAGTGCCTTCTTCACTGCGCTGTCTACCTGTGACGGCACTTTCAAGGAACGGAGAACCTGCACCACAAGGTGACACAGCAGCTCAGAGACTAGCATTGCTGCTTCAGAGCGCAGCGAGCTGGGTTTAGTTCCATCTTTGAATGACTGCCTGTGTGGAGTTTGCACATTCTCCCCGTGTCTGCATGAGTTTCCTCCGGATGTTATGTTTTCCTCCGACTGTATAAAGATACACAGATAAGGGTAGATTGGCCATGCTCAATTGTATATAGTACCCAGGGATGTGTAGGTGAGGTGGAATAGCCATGGAAAATGCAGGCTCAGAGTGATAGAGTAGGGGTTTGTCCAATGGGATACTTTTTAGAGGGTCGGTGTGGCCTCGATGGGGAGAATAGGCTGTTTCCTCACTGTAGGGATTCGATAACATCTATGGAGTTCTCCTTGTTTGGAAGCTTTCGGCAGGAGCATACCTACATGCCTTGCATTGATTTGTCTTGCCAAAATGCAACCCCTCACATTTAACTAAATAAACTCCATCTGCCACTCCTCGGTTCACCTCAGCAATGTCCCATTACAGTCTGAGAGTTCATTCTTCACTGTCGACGACACCACCAAATTTGGTATTATCTAAAAACTTACTGACCATACTTCATATACTCAAATGCAAGTGATTTGTATAAGTGACAAAAGGCAGTGGATCCACTGTTGATCTTTGTGGCACGCCACTGGTCACAGGTCTCCAAGTTTAAAGAACAAATGTCCACTGTCACTCCCTGTTTCCAATAGTTAAGAAAATGTTGGATCTAAATGGCGAGCTCTCCCTGTATTCCAGCCAGTCTAACCTTGCTAACCAGTCTACCATGTGGAACATTTTGGTTTTCTTACTGAATTCCATAAAGACAACATCCACTATCCTGCCATCATCAATCATCTTCATCACTTCCTCAAAAGATTAGACCGAGTCAGTGAGACGTGATCTCCAATGTACAAAGCCCTCTTCAGACCTTGTCTTTCCAAATGTATATCGATCTTTTTCGTCGAAATCCCCTCCAACAATTTAGTCACCATTGACGTCAGGCTCACCCGATCTATGGTTACCTGTTTTTTTCCTTAATTTCTTAAATAATGACACTATATTAGCAGCCCTCCAGTCCTTTGACACCTCATCTGTGGAAATCAATGTTACAAATATATCAGCAAAATGCTGAGCAATCTCTTTCTTAGCTTCCCACAAACATCTTGGATACAACTGATCAGGTCTCAGGGCTTTGTTCACCTTTATGTGTTTTAAAATGTCCAACATCTCCTTGTAATATAGACACTTTCAAGGTATCACTATATATTTCTTCATTCTCTCGCTCTTGTAACCTCCTCCATATTAAATACTGAGGAGAAATACTTGTTTAGTATCCCTCCAATCTCCTGTGGTTCCAGATATAGGTAGCCTTACTGAACTTTAAGGGGCCCTATTCTCTCCCTAGTTAATCTTTTGACATTAAAGGATTTGTATAATTTCTTCAATGCCTCGTTAACCGTATTTCTAAAGCCATCTCTTGTCCACATTTTTCTTGCCCGGTTTCCCCATTGACTGTCCACTTGCTGCCCTGACACACCTCTCGGGAGTCACTTGATTCTCAACTCTGTTTGTCTGACATATGCCTCCTTCCTTACCTTGACCAGAGCATCAATATATCTAGCCATCCAGCACTCCCTGCACCCACCAGCCTTGCCCCTCTCTCTAATGGGAACATGTTGGCTCTGGACTCTCTGAAGCCAAGTTTTGATGGCCTTGCGTTTTCCAACCATCCCTTTACCTGTGAATAGGGTATTCCAATCAGCCTTTTACAGGGCTCACATAACACGTTCAAAGATGGCCTTGTTCAAAGTTAGAACTTTAATGCTTGCATCAGGTCTTTCCTATTCCAAAACTAATTTAAAACTAATATTTATGCGTAACAGACTTGAAAGTTACATAAACACTTCCTGCCCCTCTGTAACAGGCTCGAGAGGCTGAATGGGTTCCTCGTGGCCCTCTGTAATAGACTGGAAAGGCTGAATGGCTTCCTCCTGTCCCTGTGTAACAGACCCCAGACATTAAATAACACAGCAACCCGTGGATTACGAGCAGCCATTAAACTGTATCTGATGTCGGTCCAACCCTTCTCAGTTCCAGAAGCACAAACAACACAATGCTCAGCAACAGGCTAATATGGGCTGAATGGTTTCTCTTATCCCTCTGAAAGAGGTCCAAAGGGACAGAATTGCTTCGGCCTGTTGCTGAGCAGCAATCTCAATGCTCTATCTCAAGGTTATGAAAGGATTTGATAACAGGGAACCTAAAACCAGGAGGAGCCTCACACTGGTCAATAAGTATTATACTTTGGGGTAAGGTATCTAAAAATTTGCCCACCCGACTTTTTTATGCAACCGATCTGTTATTTTATAACTGCCTCCTTTCATAAACAGAGTGGAACACATATAGGCCACTGCAGTGCCTTTTAATACTCTCATATACAAGTTTTTTAAAAAGATTCAAAAGATTTAAAGATTTATGGTCCATCCCCCAGCAACCCTTATCCATTCCTTTCAAACTCAGTAAATGTTCCCTTTTATAGTGATATGATAAGTGATGTGTGGATCTGGTTAACTGAGCCTGTTTGTTTAATCATGATTTGGAGATGACGGTGTTGGACTGGGGTGTTCAAAGTTAAAAATCACACAACACCAGGTTTTCGTCCAACAGGTTTAATTGGAAGCACACTAGCTTTCAGAGCGCTGCTCCTACATTTGGTGATAGTGGAGGACACAGGTCCAAAGCACAGAATTTATCGCAAAAATTTACAGTGTGATGTAACTGAAATTATACATTGAAAAAAACCTTGATTGTCTGTTGAGTCTTTCATCTGTTCGAATATCATGATAGTTTCATTTCTTTCATGTGTAAATTACAAAACCTTTTTCTTTTAAAGTTGCATTCTCAGGTTAGCAGTAACAACGAGTGTTAGTGAGACAATATTTTGAAGATGTTGACCCCTGTGTTCTCTGTCTATACCATGATGTTTAGATTGATTCTAATCTGAAAAGTGAGATAACAAGAGTTTTACATGAATTCATGCAGTTTTGGAGCTCAGAGTTCGACATAGATGCATGCAGTTTTTAGGCAAAGTACAATGTAACTCTGCAAGTACAAATTCTCCCCACAAAATATATGTGTGCATGTGGGTCTTTGTCTGTTTGTATGTGTGTGTTTGTCTTGGTTGGGGGTTGTGAGTGTGAGAGGGAGTGTATATGTGTGTGTATTGATGTAGAGTGTCTTAAGTCTGTGAGGGGGTGCATGTGTGAGTGTGGGAGTGTGTGTGTGTGTCTGGGGTTGGGGTTTGAATATCAGTGAGAGAGTGTATATGTGTATGCATGAGTGTAGAGTGGTCTAAGTCTCTGAGCGGATGCCTGTGAGAGTGTGTGTGCCTGGAAGGGTGTGTGTGTCTGTGTGTGTCTGTGTACATACGTGTCCCTATGTATGTGTGTGTATAGGAGTGCCTGTGTGTTTGTGTGTGTGTATATAGTGCAATGGTGGTCACCTGCAATGTGACATGAACCCAAGGCCCCAGCTGAAGCCCTCCCTGTGGGTACCGAAATTTGTAATCAGCCTCTGCTCGGCCACTTTTCGCTGCTGCCTGTCCTGAAGTCCGCCTTAAAGGATGGTCACCAGAAGGTCCGAGGTTGAATATCCTGGACCACTGAAGTGTTCCCCAACTGGGAGGGAACCCTCCTGTCTGTTGATTGTTGTGCAGTGCTCATTCATCCGTTGTCGTAGCCTTTGCTAATTTTCCCAGTGTTTGTTCAGTAACTGTGCTTAATGCCAATCTCCATGGATTCTAATTATCCCAGTGGAGGGTTTCCATCTTTTAATGATAAATGGGCGCCGTTCAATGTGTTATCCCAAAACATTAGTGGGAGCACAACCGACAGCACTGACAGGGAACAGCAGACCCAGAGAGGGGGGGAGGAGAGATCAGAATCTGGGAACAATGGACTGGAATGTTCCAAAAATGTAACCGAATCTGGGAACATTAGACTGGGATGTTCCAAAAATGTAACAGAATCTGGGAACATTAGACTGGCATGTTACAACAATAGACAGGAGTTTATCTAATTATGTTTGGCGTCTTTCTGCACTTTATTGGTTGTCATTATCATCGCGGATCTATTACGCTCTTCTCATTATTCAATATTTTTATTATCCTTTCCTGGCTATCGTTGGTGTTCCTGGTAAGTGTCACTGTCCAGATGTTTTTTTTCTATAAACCTGTTATGACTGTATTACTGTTCTTTTATATAGTCTACACTTCTTGTCACTATTATTTTTCTGTTGAAACTCTCACTCCAGATATTCACTCTACACAACACAACTAACTACATCAATGAATGTGTTCAATGACTGTGTCCCTCTCTGAGCTGGCATTGTTACTCTCTATGTTGACCTACTCAGTTCGAGCGGAGAACTACAATTTACTGTATCATTGCCTTTGTTATTTTAATATTAAGAGCAGGGAGGTCACTCTGTACTGTTCTGGTTACAAACTCCACTTCCTTCCACTGTTTCCATCTCATCTCTGGCCAATATCAGCGACTGAAGCAGACAAGTCACAACTGTGGGAGATCCCTTTGACCATGAGCTGAGTCATGACACCATATCCTAACCATTTCTAACTTGAAATGCTCACCACCCCAGAATGTATCTCACTGGTTTAGTCCATCTGCTGTTTGAACCTTGAGCTATGAAATGCAGTCTTAATGAAGCCAATAATCCGCTCTGACACTCCCGGCTTCAAACCTGCCAAAGCAAATCTGATTCGACCTCACACCAAACTCCCATCCATCTGTCATTCATGTGCACGCCGATGTATATTGCTATTGTGTCTGGCAATGCCTTTATTTTAACATTCTCACATACTTTATGTCATCTGTCCATGAAACGTCTCTCGTTCTCTCTCTGTCGATTAACAAAAAGCCTGCCAGTTGTTCGTATTTGGAATAATTTCCTCCATGTGCGTTCCTTCTCCAACAATGAGTTTCACATTCAACCACGCCAATCGCGCGCACAAACGGACTCTCTCTCAGTCTTTGATGAACACACACACAGCAAATCTTCTCATTGTAAACATTATAGTAATCTGATGCGAGTATAGTTAGCATATGATAGTAAAGTTTGCAACACTCTCTATGCTGGTCAGATAGTCAGTTTAATGAGCAACACACTAGCATGCTCTGCACAGCCCTCCATGCTGGGCTGTCATCTTGTCCCAGTTTATGTTGTTTATCGTTTTTTCTGTGAAGCTGATTCAGAATTTGATGTAACAAACCTTTCCAGCTGATCTGACAATGCCTTTATTCAATGTTGTCATTCTTGCAATTTTACTCTCGAAGATCTCACTTTTCCAGTTCGTCCCACTGCCCTGTCTTTTTCCCCATATTTCCGCAACATTTTTTTTAGCTAATTAACTGTCTCTTTCTTTCCTTCATGTGAATCTCTCTGTCCCTCTGTATCTTTCCCTGGCATTTGTTTTTGGCTCCCTAGTGTATCGAGTGCTGTCATTGTGAAGCTCAAAAACAGTGAAATTGTGTGTGTCAGGCTGTTGTTCACTTCCTGGTATGCCCCATGTGATGGTCCATAGACAGGCATGTTTCAGAAGTTATGAGATACATCATTGTAACTTGGTCTGTACCTGTATTTGTCCCTCTCAGGTGATGTTGCGATCGAGGAAGCCCCTTAAGTAAAGGACCGGGTATCTAAAGTGTGCGACAATGCTGCGACTTCAAAAAAAAGATTCATTTCTCTTTTTTTTCATATAAGAGATCTTAAAGGCCAAACTGCCTACTGAAAACGGCTCAAGTAAATAACTTACGACACTTTTACGGTTTTTCATAAGTAGTAGTAACAACGGCCTATAACTTATCCCTAGCTACTACTCTCTCTGAAACCTGACTTGATGCTGTTTCCTCCTGAATTGGAGAACTGTATGCAAGAATGTATGTCTGAATGTTCCATTTTGCCAAGGGGTGCGTTTATGGGATGTTGGTGTATTGGAACAGTTCATTTGTAGAAGGTACTGTATCCATTATTCGGTCATGGTTTCCAATAGTTAAATTATTCTAAATTCCTCTTCATTTTGTATGGATTTTCATTAGAGTGTTTGAGTATGTTGTGTTTTGCTAATGGTGAGTGGTGTGACAAGCAGCATCACATCTGGAACGCCCACTTCACATCTACCTTCAAAATAAGGAAAGTTTGGCATCCAAGCTACCCTCTTAAAATAGTTTGAGGTAGTGTAGTTGGTCCATAGCAAACTGGGGACTCCTGCCTGATTTTAAATCGATAATACCAAATTGTGTTCAGAATTACAATCCCTAAAGTGTGCAAACAGGCCATTCGACCCAACAAGTCCACACCGACCCTCTGAGGAGTTACCTACCCAGACACATGCCTCTACCCTATTATTACACATTTACCCTAACAAAGGCTCCTAACCCACACATCCGTGAAAACTACAAACAATTTAGAACGGCCAATTCACCTGACATGCATATCTTTGGATTGTGGGAAGAAACCAGAGAATCCAGAATAAGCTCATGCAGACACTGGAGAGTATGCAACGGGAGGCTATTGGGTTCAAAGGTCGCGTATGGTAGCTGTTAGCGTCTTTTGTTCCAGATGTTGAATTCGGTTGGTTTAAAAAGTGTATTATGTAAAAAGATTCTTTCAGTCACTAAGAGTTCTCTGGGTGTGGAAGAAGTGAAGTTGGGGGTTTTACAAAAGGTAATAATGGCAAAGCTGTAGCAATTGACAGACAATCTGGAGTTGGGGTTGCTTTTGTCTGTGAGAAAATGACAGACAATTACAGCTATAGGTCGGCAATTGTGTTTTGTGGAACCGCCATCAGACTCTTTAGAAATGGCTGGAATTCAATTTCAAATGAGGCACTTTGAACATGAGAAGGAATTGAAACAGTTTGAATTATGATGAAAAGTAGAAATAAAAGAAAAGGAAATGAAGAAGAAAGAGAGAAAGGGAGAGAAGAAAAGCAGAGAGTTTCAACTTAAACAGTTAGCAATTAGAGAGGAAAGTTGACATAGAAGGCGGTGATGAAGGTAGAGGGTCGGCGGGATGAGGAGGTTAGTGAGGTTAAGCAACCCTATTGTAACCAACTCCCTAATGGGGTTCTGTTTAAATACATCCAGGCATTATCTAAATTTGATGAGAAGGATGTAGAAGCCTTTTGCACTTCATTTGAGAAAGTGGCTAATGCAGTGGCAAGTGATCATGTGGATTTAGTTGATCCAAACAAAGTTGATAGGTATTTGCATCCCTATTGGAGACGGTATCTGGCCAGTATGGGGTGGTGAAGAAAGCCATCTGAGCTTGGTGTTGGCGTTACAACATTTCCGCATTTAAATTGCGAATAACATACATGAGACAAATCTTGATCACTGATCGTGACCCCTGAAAGGTTTTGGAGAAGTTTTGGGAGAAAAATACCAGTCTGTTTCGATTGAGCTTATTATTGCTGCCATTCAGTTTAAAATTATACAGGTGACATGGCGAGAAAACCTACATTTTGACACGTTGTGGAGACTTGGATGAAGAAAGACAAAGGCATTCTGTGGCAGGAGTGAAATGCCTGAAATCGAAACTAGTTGTGAACATTTGTATGCTCACAGTCAATGTAATGTATATGCATTTCAGTCTACTAACAGTGGAAGATTAGGACGTCTAAAATGAATCCACCTTTGTGTATTGATGAATGATTTTATTAAAGATGGAATTGTGAGAATACTATCACTGTAAAAAGGTTATTTTCTCTTGGGTTTTTTTTTAAGAGAGGTTTTAAAGGCAGAGGTGCAGAACTGCTGTCCGAAAACTGTTTAAGTAAATAACTGAGAAAGCCTTAAGGTGTCATTAAAACGGTCATAACAATGGAAGGGCAGTGGCCAGCTCTCTTAGACCAGAGTTTCTCATTTTGTTTTTAGCTGCAGCATTCAGAAGCTGCTGGGGATCCCATAATGGTTGGAAGTTTTATTACAGGATACCTAGCGGCTTTTCTCTGAGATCTCTGTTGATTGTGTGTTTCCGCCTGGATCGGAAAACTGCTGTAAGGATCTGTGTTTGAATATATCTTTGTGCCAAGCGGTGTAAACCAAGAAGGTACGGTATCTATTGTTTGTGTAAGTGTTCCAACATATAAGCTCTTCCAAAATGTTCTTTCCTTTGATTGTATTTTAACTAAAGCATTTTAATAGATTATATTTTGCTCAATGTCAAGTGGTTTGACCAGTAGCAACATATCTGGAACGCACACTTCACATCTATATTCAAAATAAGGAAAGGTCTGGGTCTAAGCGGCCTTCTTAAAGCATTCTGGGGGGATCTGGTCTGGTCCACAACACGTGTACTGAGAGGTTTCTGACTGACTCCTGTAATTGAAAATTTAGTGGAGGGGCTGGGGATGGTTTGATGGAGGTTGTGCTGTGAGCTGCCTCAGACATTCAGGGAGACCTGAGGATTTGGTGACCCAACTCTGGATGGAGCATGGGGACTGTAGTTACAGCATCTGGGTCTGTAACATGAACAACAAATTGAGCAGAGGCTGCAGAGAGGGGAAACTCTGACACCACGCAGTGAGTGCGTGTGGTGAAAGGGATCTGCTGTATCCACGTCGGGTTTTCCAGGAACAGCTTCCCAAGCTTCACTTGACCCAGGAGCAGAGTGTGAGGGGACCCTGACTGAACAAGGAGTTGGTCACAGTGCGGTGTCACCTCCTTCAACACGACCTGCAGCTTCACACCAGTGAGAGGACGGTGCTGCCAGTGGCTGTTAGGGTCACTGGTTCATTTAACGTCTATGAACCAGACCTTTCCAGGCAGGACTAGGAGTCATATCCATCATTTCCCAGTATCTCAACATCAATGTCACCATTCAGTGATGGAGTATATATGTGGTGGATGAGATAAATAGATTGTTTCTCCCTCAGCAGAAAGCTGTCGGGTGTATCCAGTATAGTGGGATTCCTGATGGTGTACATGGCATCTGCAGAGTCCCCATGTCAATGGGGAGAGGTAGAGGAACTGAAGGAGCTCTCTCTCTCTCTCTCTATTAATGTTACACTGTGTCCATGCACAGTACATCATGTTGGTGAATATCCCTGTCCTGACAGCAGCCACTGCCTCTTCATTCAGAAGCAGCCAGCCATTCCCATCATCTTCGGGTCTCCACGTAGAAAGAAATGAATATATCTTGGATAAAGGCCGTCCCATTGATGCATGTGTCAAAACACCATCTCCACCACCAATCAACCACATCAAAGTATTCCATGTGTGCGGAGAGAAATAGGGTCACTTGGAGTGTCTGGGAGCTGACGATCAGGGATGGAGCAAAACCTCCCATGTCTGAACGGGGCTGAGTGAACCCCCCAGTACACAGTATCATTAAGTCCTGTAATCCCTCTCCATTTCAGTACGATACTGCCTTCCATTATTCCTGTAAATGAAATGATAGGTTATATCATGTTAAATTCCACCTACCAAACTATTATCTATTGTCTTTACCTCTCTGAATCTATTTGCAGACTCTCCACCCTCTCTTGATAATTTAATCTCTTGATTATCACAACGACATAACAATTATTTGAATAGGGGACAATAGTTTAGACCAGGGAAACCCAGTGGATGTGGTCGATCTAGACTTCCGAAAGGCCTTTCATAAGGCGAGGAGCCATGGTGTTCGAGGTGAGCTACTGGCATGGATTGAGGACTGGCTGTCTGACAGAAGGCAGAGAGTTGGGATAAAAGCTTCTTTTTCGGAATGGCAGCCGGTGACAAGCGATGTCCCGCAGGGTTCAGTGTTGGGGCCGCAGCTGTTCACGTTATATATTAATGATCTGGATGAAGGGACTGGGGGCATTCTAGCGAAGTTTGCCGATGATACGAAGTTAGGTGGACAGGCAGGTAGTACTGAGTTGGGGAGGCTGTAGAAGGGTCTAGACTGTTTGGGAGAGTGGTCCAGGAAATGGCTGATGGAATTCAATGTGAGCAAATGCAGGGTCTTGCACATTGGAAAAACGAATACAAGCGTGGACTACTTTCAAAACGGTGAGAAAATTCATAAAGCCAAAGTACAAAGGGGTCTGGAAGTGCTAGTCGAGAATTCTCTAAAGGTAAACATGCAGGTTGAGTCCGTGATTAAGAAAGCGAATGTAATGTTGTCATTTATCTCAAAAGAGTTGGAATATAAAAGCAGCGATGTGCTACTGAGACTTTATAAAGTTCTGGTTCGGCCCCATTTGGAGTACTGTGTCCAGTTGTGGGCCCCACACTTCAGGAAGAACATACTGGCACTGGAGCGTGTCCAGTGGAGATTCACACGGATGATCCCTGGAATGGTAGGTCTAACATACGAGGAACGGCTGAGGATCCTGGGATTGTAGTCATTCGAGGTTAGAAGGTTAAGGGGAGATCTAATAGAAACTTACAAGATAATACATGGCTCGGAAAGGATGGACGCTTGGAAGTTTTTTCCGTTAGGCGAGGAGACTAGGACCCGAGGGCACAGCCTTAGAATTAGAGGGGGTAAATTCAGAACAGAAATGCGGATACATTTCTTCAGCCAGAACGTGGTGGGCCTGTGGAATTAATTGCCACGGAGTGCAGTGGAGGCTGGGACGCTAAATGTCTTCAAGGCAGAGATTGATAAATGCTTGATGTCACAAGGAATTAAGGGCTACGGGGAGAATGCGGGTAAGTGGAGTTGAAATGCCCATCAGCCATGATTAAATGGCGGAGTGGACTCGATGGGCCAAATGGCCTCACTTCCACTCCTATGTCTTATGGTCTTATGGACATCACCAATCTCAGCATCTGTATATCTGTTCCATCCACCTGATCATTAATATAGACTGTAAATATTTCAGAACCCAGCGCTGGTCACTGTGTGACCCTACTAGTTACGCTCTCTCTAAATGATTTATCCTGAGTGCCTGCTTCCTGTATGATACCCAGTCCTCCCCCATTCCTGAGCAACACAGTCGAAGAGTTGAATAAGAACAAGGAGCATCTGTGAGGAATCTAACCCCTTGATGAGGCTGATGTCAACACGGCCTCTGTTCCACTTTCCTGCCATCTCTCGATCCTTAACCCTGGTCTCTTGTTGTAGATTGTGCCACATGAAACAAATCCACTTCACATCTGCACTTTCAATTACTTTTAGCATTTTACAGACCTCAATGAGATCTCCTTTCATTCTTATAAAGTCGAGAGTATAGAACTAAACGGCTCAATTACTCTTCATAAGACAAACACTTCACATATGGAATCAATCTAATGAAGCTCTTCTGATATGCCTCCAATGGAAATACCTCATTCCGCAGGATACCCAAACGGTACTCCAGTTGCATCCTCACAAATGCCTTGCATAGCTACAGCAACATTCCCTACATTTCTACTCTATCCTTTTATAAATAAACACTGAAATTATGCTTGCATTTCTCATTACTTGCAGGACCCACAGGAAGGTTTTCTGTGATATGCAAGCAGACACCCAGATCCCTCTGCACCTAAGCACTTTGAGCTTTCTCTCCATTTAAATAATAATTTGTCTTTCTTTTATACTGGTCAACTTGAATAGCTCCATATTTATTTACTTTAATTTTCCTTGCTAAATGTTGGCCCATTCATCCAACCTATCCATATGTTTAAAATCTCTTGCATCATCATTCCGAAGTAATTTCCCACCGATGTTAGTGTCATCTGAAAATGTGGCATTGTATTTTCTCTCCCGTCAACCCAGTACAGTAATACCATCGATTGCACATGCTTGAAACATGAGAACTGAAATCAATGGCTCAAACTGCATTTGCCAAAAGAAAATGACACATATTTATTCCACCTGACTCCATTTTGTTGGATAACCAATCCTCCATCCAAGCTAATAAATTACTCCTAAACCCATGTTGTCTGATCTTGCCATTTACTCTTTGGAGAAGCAACATATCCGATGCCTTCAGGAAGACCAGATATGTTCCATCTCCAGGATTCCCACTAACCACCTTGTTTGTGACATCTTCAAATAACTCAACCAAAAAATTCAAATACGATTTAGCCTTCGTAAAACCATGTTGACTCTGACGAATTGTGGTTTGAGTTTGCAAATGTCCTGAACAATGGACTCTGAAAATTTGCCTTAAATTACAATAATTTATAGTTGCACTTTAGTCCCTGATGTATAACATTATTATGTTATTCCCTTTCGAAAACCTTCACGTTTTCTTTGTATTCCGGTTTATGGGCAGAAGGCTTTAAGAGGTCTGCTCCAATTGAGTAAGAGCCATGTGTGGCTGAATGGAGTCATCGTCCTGTTGGAGTACAGTATCGATGGGCTGACGTTTTTCTGGTGTTCCCATGTTGCCATCTCCAAGGCCAGAATGACCGCCTCCTGTTGCTGTGTTAGAGGATTGGGAGATTATGGAATCTTCCTGTTGCTGGGTAATATTTTGAGGGGCTGATGGGTCTTCCCATCTTCTCCATAACAGGTGGGTATACTGAACGGTCTCCTCAAGTATCCCGGAGATGGGACCGAGGGAGTGATTGGTCTTCTCTTCTTCCCATACAACAGACGCGTGTCTAAATTACCTTTTCCTTTCTCATGAAAGAAGTCTCAGATAGTTTTTATCCTTATCCAACCCCCTTGCAATAGGCTCGGTGGGTCTGAATGGCCTCCTGTTATCCCAAGTAACAATCTCCAGTCACTGTGTGACCTCTTCCAGTTCCTATGTTACAGACTTGAGGAGGCCGAATGGACTGATCCTGTTGCTGTTTAACAGGATACTGGTGCAGCATGGCCTACTATTATAGGCTCGAATGGCTGATTGGTCCTTCTGTAAATGTATGTCAGGGTCCAGGGGCTGACTAGCCTCGTCCTGTTTTGGTGTAACAGGGTCGAAGGTCTGAATATCCTCCTGTTGTTCCTGTGTAACAGGCTGGAGAACGGAATAGATTCCTCCACTATCTGTGTAATTCACTTCACTTGTTAACTCCTTCTGTCATCGATGTTCAAATAAGTTCATCTGTGATTTTTGTAAATTCCAATGGCTACTGGGTCAACCTGATCACCCTTTCGTTAAAGGCTAGCACCTTCATTGCAGGAATCAGTTGAGGAAACCATCTCTGAGCTGCTTCCAATATAACAACATCCTATCTTCATTGAAGAGGCTAACTCTGTACACACTACTCCAGATGTGATCTCTCTGTTCAGCAGCAGCAACACATTACTAGCCTGCTGTAAAGTTCCCACTCAGGTTAGAGCTGTCTCAGCTCTCTGGGGGAATACAGAGCATTGTTGGAAAATCATTGTCCTTCTCTACACCATCGGTATAACGGGAGATATGGAGAAATTAAAGTTTGAGAAGATCATAAATGATGTGGTGAAATGGTCTCTGCCATTAATCTCCCCAGAGCCCACGTTGCTCAGATTCCACAGAATCTAGTAAGGTGGAGCGCAAAAACAGCAAGGAGGAGCAAACATTGATGGGAGTTATATATCAAAGTGAAAGCTGCAGTACAAATGTTGGGCGTGTTATTAAACAGGAAATGAGATATACACATTTGTGGGTACTTCAGTAATAATGTACTGTTTAAATTCTATCTAAACTGTGTTAACCCAATTGAATGCTCATGCTGGGAAAAATGGATTTCATGACCACGTGTGAGATGGTTTACATGAACATTATGTCAAGCACTGAGCTCAAGATCAGGTTATTTAGGAATTGGTGTTGAGTGATCAGAAGAGCTATTTGAAACGTTTGCTGGAAAGGACCTTTTGGGAACAGTGACCACAATGTTTTGGTTTTCTTTTATGCTGTTTGAGTACACGGCAGTTTTTGTTTTATTTGAAGTAATCGTGAAAAATCTGAGTCATGCAAGACATGAAAGTGTGAGGCGAAAGTGGGGATTACAAATGCTGGAGATCAGAGTTGAAGAGTGTGGTGCTGGAAAATCACAGTCAGGCAGCATACTAACAGCAGATAAATCAATGTTTCGGGCAGAAGCCCTTTATCAGGATTGAAGCTTCTGGGCCAAGGGGGCTGAGAGATAAATGAGAAGGGGGTGCGGCAGGGGGGAGGTAGCTGGGATTGCGGTCGGTAGATGAAGATGGGGTTGAAAGTGATAGGTGACGAAGGGAGACAGAATGCCTCATCTACTGCATCCATTAAACCCAATGAGGTCTTCTCTACATTGGCGAGACAGGAGGTCAACTTGTGGATCATTTCAGAGAACATCTCTGGGACAGCCACATTGAACAACTCCATAGCCTTGTGGCTGAGCACTTTAACTCCCCTTCCCACTCTGCCAAGGACATGAGGGTCCTGGACCTGCTTCATCACCAAACCCGAGCCACCAGAAGCCTGGAGGAAGAAAGCCTCCTCTTCTGCCTTGGGACCCTCCAACAACAGGGGGTGATAGTGGATTCCACCATTTCCCCTAATCCCACCTTATCCCACTCCAACCTTCAAAGTCAGCACAGCCCTTTTGAATGATCCTATGTGTCCACCTTCCTCCCTATCAATCTGGCCCACCCTCCTCTCCGACTATCACTTTCAACCCCACCTTCATCTGCCTATTAGACGAAAGGAGGCAGCTTAGAAAAATGCCAAGTGTTGCAGTGAGCCAGTGGATTCAGAGAAATGTAGGACCCAGCAAAGGATGACCAAGAAACTGAGAAGAAAATCAAAAAGAGAAAAAGCGTGCAAACGAAAGAAAAACATTTAGACTGCTAAAAAGCGTCTATCAATGTATGCAAAAAATAAAAACAGTGTCAAATGTGGAACAGTTGCTGCGCGTTCAGGATAATTTATTGCAGAGAACAGAGAAATCGCAGGGAAAAGAAACCGTTTCTTTGTGTCTATCTTCATGGAAGAATGTCCAGAAATTCTTCCAGAAATACCAAGTGACCCTGGGACTTGTGAAAGTAAAGCCTAAGATCATTCTTATCAATGTTGAGGTCATCTTTGAAAAGAAAGCTGGATTGAGTATTTATTAATCTGACAGACGAGATGCTCATCATACAAGAATTTCAGAGGAAGCAGCAATAGACATGTTGATTGCATCGTGGATTGTCACTTTATTTTCCGACACATTCCCGAAAGTCATTTAGCCAATCAGGACAAGGCAAAGGTTATAAATATTATCCAACAGTTTAAGAAAGGATGAATTTGGAGAATGGTGAACTATAGACCAGTTATCTTGTCATCTGCAGTCAGGTATCTGTTGGACTCGATTCCAAAGAACATGCTACTTGATATTTAGAAGGTAATAACATAACTGGGCAGTGTGAGAATGTACCGATGAAAGGAAAACCAGAAGTGACAAACACATTTTTGGAATGGTTTGAAGATGGTTCTTGTGGACATAGGCAATGATGAACCATTGGATAACGTGTAGTTGGATATTCATGAGCTTTTTCTAAAGAACTCACACTGTAAGTTCATAATAAAAGTTAAACCGAGAGGTATTGGGAATAACATATGCAAATGGGAAAGTAAAAATTAGGTTTACATTCATGTGAATGTAATTGGAAGATAGAGGATGTCGTGCACCAGTTGCATCGAGCGTTGGTGAGACTAAACTTAGAATATTGTGTATCGTTCGGAGTCCCAATCTCAAAAAGAATATATTGACTACAGAGGAACTGCAAAAGGTATTATCCAGATTAATCCGTAAAATGGCAAGATTGTCTGATGGGGAACCTCAGCCTGTAATCTCGAGTTTCAAAACATGAGAGGTGATTGTAGTGAATCTTAGAAACATCGAAAGGACTGAATAACAGAGGGACATGAAGAAGTACAAGTAGGCGAGATAAGGGAGAATCCTACGATATTCTCCACGCAGAAGTCGAACAGAATAATCAGCAAACAGTTACTGTACATCAGAAACCAACGGGGCAATCTGTGTGTCAAGCTGGAGAACATTGATGGATTGTTACATGAGACCTTCACATCTATTTTACTTGGGAGAAGGAGGAGGCAGGTACAGAATTCAAGAAGATGGACTGGGAAGATCTTGAACAGATTGATGTAAAATACGAGATTGGATTTGATTTCTGTACGAATTTGGACCAATCTCCATGTCTGAATGAGTTGTATCACAGGCGGCTGTTGGGGTCAAATGAGGAAAGACCCTGACTGAATATTTTAATTAGAATCTGACCATAAGGGAGGTGCCAGAGAACTGGAGAACTACTAACACAATTCCACTTCACAGTAAGGGTGGGAGAGATAGACCAGGGAAGTTTAGACGAGCGAGTATAAGATCACTTATAAGGAAACTACTGGAGAAAATAGGGCAGGAGAAAATCGAACTCCAATCAGAGTCATAAGGTTTGATCAGGGATAATCATCATGACTTTATCAGAAGGAAGTCACATCCAATGGATTTGATTGAATTAGTTTGAGGAGGCCGATTATTTAGTTTTGTAGGAAGGCCTTTGACAAATTTCCACCTGGGAAACTGGAAAATAAAGTAAAATCTCACAATATGATGGATAACTTGGCAAGTTACAACGAAAATTGTCTTAGTAGCAGGAGACAGAGGGTGGGGGGAGCAGGCTGTTTGTGTGACTGGAGACCAGTGTCTCCTGGTGTACCACAGAGATCAGTGTTGTGTCCCTTATTGTTTGTGTTATTTATAACAAAATATAGATCTGAATGTGGAGGGGGCTAGGTGGAGAGTGGGGAAGGTGTGATATGTAAGTGTATGTTTGACATAAAGATTGGCTGGGTGGTTCGCAGTGAGGAGGAAGGTCTTACGTTACAGGAAGATGCAGATGGAATGGTCATATGGGCACATCAAAGGCAGATGAAATGTAACCCTGATAAATATGAGGTGATGCACTTTCGGAGATGGAACCAGGCAGGGGAGGACTCAATGAATGGCAGCACACTGGGAAGCTCAGATTGTGCTTCTCCACACATCCCTGAATGTGACTGGACAGGTGAATGCTTAAAAATGTGTTGCTGGAAAATTGCAACAGGTCAGGCAGCATCAAAGGAGCAGGAAAATCGATGTTTCGGGCAGATTCCTGAAGAAGGCTTTTGCCCAAAACGTTGATTCTGCTGCTCCTTTGATTCTGCCTGACCTGCTGCGCTTTTCCAGCAACACATTTTTTTAGCTCTGATCTCCAGCATCTGCATTCCTCACTTTCTCCTGGACTGGTTAATGGACTAGTTAAGAATTGGACCTTGTGTGTAGCGTCTCCTAATCAGGGTGTAGATTATAAGAGCAATACAGGGCTTTGGTTCGGCCAAAATGGGGTACTGTATGTGGTTCCGGGAACCACATTCCAGGAAGGATGTGAAAGTACTGGAGAGGGTGCAGTGGTGATACACCAGGATGTTCCGTGGGATGCAGCATATCAGCTATGGAGAGAGGCTGGATAAGCTCGGGTTGTTTACTTTGGAGCAGAGAAGGCTGAGGGGTCAGTGATTCAGAAGGATAATATTATAAGCAACACGGACAGGGTGGACAGACAGCTTCTGTTCCTTTTAGTGAGAGTGTCAAGAACAAAGGAGAACACTGTTAAAGTGAAGAGTTTGAGGTTCAGAGATGATTTAAACATTTTTTCAGTTCGAGGTGTGGGGTTCTGTGATTACTTCCTGAGAGGGGAATGATCAACTCACAATCGTTAAAAAGTACTTGGACGAACAATTGGAAGTGTAATAACATTCCAGGCTATGGGCCTGGTGTAGGAAAGTGGGACTAATATAGATCGTGCTGTATTTCTGTTGGCACAGAGTCTATGCCTCTGTGAGTGTATGGTGTGGAAGGTCAATTATTGAACAGTTTAAGGCAGGAATTGATGGATTTCTGAAGAGTTATATTCATAAGGGTTATCAGAGTGAACTGTATTAGCCTGTTAAATTATGTCAATGTGAGAAATATGAGAAAACAAGTGCAGTTTCCTTACAGTTTGAAACCAGAGAATGGAGAATGGGGAACAGGGAAATGGCAGAACTATGCAGCCACTACTTCAGTTCTGTCTTCACAAAACTTTCTAACAATACAAGGAAAACCGAGTGTGGTGTGGGAAAATGGTAGAGTACATGGAACAATAAACATAGTAAGTAAATGGTTTAGCAGAAATTATTGTGGCTGAAAGTAATGGTCATAGACAACGCTAACATCGATTTATGAAGTGGGAATTATGTTTGAGAAACAGACTGGGAGACAAATGAAAGAGAAGCAATGGATATAAAACATGTTGATTTTTAGAAAAATGTTGGTAATGCTCCAAGCCCACCTTGCAAAATCAAATCTGAGTGGATTGGGGCTAATATAAGGACATGTTTCGAGAATGGGACAGCTGGCAGGAAACAGTGAATCGAAATAAACAGACTCAACAAGTAATAGCCTGACATTGTCTGAAAGGTATGATTCTGTGAGTATGACTATGTCCCAGACTCCCCATTACCTTCCCCAGATATCTCCTGTCTCATCAGCAGGGCGCACACAGCAGAAATGGCAGTACAGTTGGATACAGTTGGAAGGGAATTGCTCTTGGAGTCCTCAACAGTGACTCCGTATCCCATGAAGTCTCTTGGCATCAGTTTGTACATGGGAAAGGAAACGTCCTGCTGATTTCCATGTACCAGCCTCTCTCAACTGATGAATCAGTACTCCTCCATGCTGACCAACACTTGGAGGAAGCACTGAGGGTAGCACGTACGCAAGATATACTCTGGGTGGGGGATTTCAATGTTCACCACCAACAGTGTCTCAGCTACAGCATTACTGATCGAGCTGGCCGTGTCCGAAAGGATATAACTGGCTGCAGGTGGTGAAGGAACAAACAAGAGGAAAATACATACTTGACCACAGCCTTACTAATCTGCCAGTTGCAGAAGTGTCTGTCCATGACAGTATCGGTAAGAGTGACCACCGCATAGTCATTGTGGAGACAAAGTCACACCTGCACATTGAGAATAGCCTCAACCATTGTGGGTGGTACTATCACGGTGCTAAATAGGACAGACTTCGAACCGATCTAGCAGCTCAAATCTGGGTGTCCATAAGGTGTTGTGGGTCATTAATAGCAGTGGAATTGTACTCCCGCATAACCTTATGGCCTGGCATATACCCCTCGCAACAATTACCATCAATCCAGAGGATCAACATTGGTTCAATGGAGTGTGCAGGATGGCAGGAGCAGCACCAGGCAACCCTGACAATGAGGTGTCAGCCTGGTGAAGCCACCAAACAGGACTACTTGTGCGCCAAACGGCATAAGCAGGAAGTGATAGACAGAGCTAAGTGATCCCACAAGCAACGGTTCAGATCTAAGCTCTGCAGTCCTTCCACATCTAGTCGAGAAATGTTGGGGATAATTAAACAACTCACTGGAGGAAGAGATTCCACAAATGACCCCTTCCTCCATGATGGAAGAGCCCAGCACTTCAGTGTATAAAATAAGGCTGATGCATTCGCAACAATCTTCAGTCAGAAGTGCTGAGTGGATGATCCATCTCAGCCTCCTCCAGTTGTCCCCAGCAATTCAGTTACCAGTCATCAACCAATTTGATTCAGTCCACGCGATATCCAGAAACGGTTGGAGATACTGGATACTCCATAGGGTCCATAATCTGACAATATTCTGGCAATAGTACTGAAAACTTGTGCTCCAGAACTTGCCACTCCCCTAGCCAAACTGTTTCAATACAGTTACAACAATGGCTTTTCCTGATTATGTGGAAAATTACCCCAAGTATCTCCTGTTTATAAAAAGCAGAACAAATCCAATCTGGCCAATTACCACCCCATCAGTCTACTCTCGATCATCAGTAAAGTGATGGAAGGTCTCGGTGCTTTTAAGCAACACTTGCTCAGCAATAACCAGCTCAATGACGCCCAGTTTGGGCTCCACCAGGGCCACTCAGCTCCTGACCTCAGTACCGTGGTTCAAACATGGACAAAAGAGCTGAATTCCAGAGGTAGGGTGAGAGTGACAGCCCTTTAAAACGAGGCTGCCTTCTACCAAGTGTGGTATCAGGGGCCTTAACAAAGCTGGAATAAATGGGCATCAGAGGCAAATTAGATTCATACCTGACACGTAGGAAGATGGTCATGGTTGATGAAGATCAGTCAACTCAGCTCCAAGTCTGTAGGAGTCCCTCGAGCAGTGGCCGAAAACTTCTTCAGGGCTGCTTCATCAATGACCTTCCCTCCAATTTAAGATCAGAAGTGGGGATGTTCGCCAATGATTGTACAATATTCTGAAACATTTGTGGCTCCTCAGATACTGAAGCAGTCCATGTTCAAATATGACAAGATCTGGACAGTATCCAGGCTGACAAATGGAAAGTAATATTCAGGCCACACAAATGCCAGACCGTGACCATCACCAATAAAATACAATCTAACCTACCCCTTGGTATTCAATGGTGTTACTATCAGTGAATCCCCCAGTATCAAAGTCCTGGTGGGTAATCATTGCTAAGAAACCCACTGGTCTCGCCACATCAACACAGTAACTATAAGAACTGGTCCGAAGCTAGGAATACTGCGGCGAGTAACTCACATCCTGACTTCCAAACGTCTGTCCATCATCTACAATTCATAAGTCAGAAGTGTGATAGAAGACTCCCAATTTGCCTGGATGAGTGCAGTTCCAACAACACTCAAGAAGCTTTATACCATCCAGGACAAAGCAACCAGTCTGACTGTCCCTTCATCCACAATGCTCCACCATCAACGCTCAGCAGCAGCAGCAGTGTTTTACTATCTACATGCTGCAATGAAATGATTCACCAACGATCCTCAGAGACCATCTTCTCAATCACGACTACGTCTATCTAGAAGGACAAGGGCTGCAGATGTATGGAAAAACCATCATCTTCAGGTTCCCCTCCAAACCATTCACCATCCTGACTTGGAAATATATCACCGCTCCTTCACAGTCGCTGGGTCAGAATCCTGGGATTCCCTTCCTAAAAGGCATTGGAGGTCAACCACAGCAGGTGGACTGCAGCGTTCAACAAGGCAGCTCACCACCACCTTCTCAAGTGCAACTAGGGACAGGCAATAAATGCTGGCCCAGCTAGTGACACCCAGATTAACGAAATAAATAAACATAAATTAACAGAGGAAGGTTGCTGAGGTGTCGCAGGGATCAGTGCTTGGGGCCCAGCTGTCCACAATGCCCTTTAAACATTTGATTGCTGGAATCAGATACAATATATCCCAGCCTGCTGACAGCACTAACGGATGTGGGATTGTGAGTAGGTGAGGAGGTTGTAAAAAAACCCCAACAAGACTAAGACAAGTGGAGTGAATGGGTAAATACGTGACAGATGGAGAACAATGTGGATCGAGGTGATGGTGTGACCTTTGGTGGAAACGAGAAATTGGCCCCCTACCATTTGAAAAGGATTGGTGGAAACATGTTGATCTACAAAGGGACGTATACTCTTTTTTGTTGTTTCCTTCTGCATAAACCTCTGAGGCCCCTGCAGCGCGGTGAGTTCTCTAACCAGAAGTCAATACTGGGCATGGCATTGGCACGCTGACCAGTTACATGGACCTACCAATTGGGTAGCTGCAACATTGAAAAAAGATCTGGATCTCCTTGTATACCAGTCACTGAAAGCAATATTGCAGAAACAGAAAGCAGCGAGGAAGATAAATGGTGTGTTGATCTTCATTTCAGGGGGATGCGAGTCCAGGAGAAAGGGGTCTTACTGCAGCTGTACAGACCCTTGGAGAGATCCCATCTCGAACATTGTGCAGTATTGTGGGCAGTTTTGGTCTCCTTACCTAATAAAGGACAAACCTGACATTGAGAGAGAGCAGTGAAGGATCACCAGACTGATCTCTAGTATGACAGGCTTGTTTTGGGAGCAGGATTTGGGGTGACTGGGCCAGTATTCCATGGGGTTTAGCAAAATGAGTGGAGATCTCAGTGAAATATACAAAACGCTGAAGGGTGAGACAGATTGAAAGCAGGAATGATAATTCCCCTGGCGGGGACGTCTAAAACAAGGAGCCACAGTATTCGGGACAGACAGGCCATTCTCCATTGAGATGAGAATAAATGCCTGTACTCACTGACTGGTGAACATGGGGAATTCTCTCGCACCTGGAAACCAAGACACCGAATATAAATAAGGATTGAGAGACAGTAAACGGATGGTGGGAGAGCAGGCGTACGGTGTGGAAATGAAAGGCCAACCATCATTACATTGAGTTGGGTAGCAAACTCAATGGACCAATCATACTACTTCACCGCCTATTTTATAGCTTCCCAAGGTTACTCACATTAACGGATATGTATATCGTGTGGGATGAGTGCATTGAGGAGATTTTTTCCATGACCTAGAATGGGGGAGGCTCAAAGTGTTGTATGACCGACTCCTTTCCCGCTGTTTCTGTGCAGTCTGTGGGAAAGCTCTGTAAATGCAGTCACAAGCTCTCAGATGTTAGGAAGGGGGTCTCTGCAGGGTCGACAGGGCTGTGTTCCCATTCCCTTTTCCGACACTTGTGCTGAGGTTGGATGTTCTGTCCGGTTTCATCCTTTCAGACCTCGGAGTAGTTTGATACAAGATCCCACTGTCATACATTACAACAGGAAGGAAAACCAAAGGAAAAAGCCAAAGGAGTTGATGCTCGGAAGACTCGGCTAAAGCATTTCTAGTGGCTGGAATGCACAAGGACGTGGTTAATTTTTGTTGTACATGTCATACATTCCAAATGGTAGGTAGGTCACAGGCAGTAATAAAACTAGCACCTTTGTTGGCAATTCCTGTATTCAAAGAACCTTTCAGGTGGGTTATGATTAGTTGTGTAGCTCCCATTTCTGAAATAAAAATGGAAACCAATATCTGCTGATCATAGTGGATGTGTCTACCCGATTTCCAGGGATAATTCCATTATGGGGTGTTAAGGCAAAAAGGGGGGTGGAGGAGTTGGTAGCTGTCGTTACTCGCTGTGGGCTACACAGTGTGATTCAGTCAGACCAAGGGTCTCATTTTACCAATCAACTGTTTAAGTACGTCATGGATAGCTTTGGCATACAGCAGTTTAAATCAAGTGCATTGCATCCCGAATCCCAGGGAGCCTTGGAAAGTTGGCATCAGATGCTGAAGACGATATTAACGGCGTACTGTCAGAATTACCTGAATGACTGGAATAAAGGCGTCTCATTATATTGTTTACCATTAGAGATGCCCCAAATAAATCTACTCACTTTACTTCCTTTGAGTTAATATTCGTATATGAAATTAGAAGTCCTTTGAAATTAATTAACTATAAACTGACAGGACAGAAATCGGAGATTTCACACTTGGATTATGTATCTGAGGTGAGAGAGAAATTAAATGGAGTAGGGGAGTTAGCTTAACAGCACCTGAAGAGGACACAGCGTGGAATGAAGCAGGTGGCAGATAAAAAAAAACTGAAACTTTGACGATTTCCCGTGGGGATGACGTGTTAGTATTGCCACCAGTGGTAGGAAATCCCTTCAAAGCCAGGTTTAGTGGACCCATTCAAATTAAAAAAAGTATTGAGTCAGTTCAACTATCTGGTAAAGATACCGGAGGTGACAAAAAAAGTTAGAGTACGTCATGTGAATGAATAATGCTCCAGACACATTTAAGACTCAGGAACAGAGTTGGCTAGTTAAGACCGCTGGGTAAACAGCGAGGGAGGCCTTGGGTTTTTTGTAATGCAGCTTGAATGGGTGTGGCCAGCTCTCACAGATTAGGATCTCTGGGTTTTGGTTTCTCAGTAACATCAGAAACTATTGGGGTCTCCACAAAGTTGGAAGCTTCAGTGATTGTCTCTTGGCTGCTACTCTCTCTGAATGTTCTCTTGCTGCTGTTTTTAATTCCTGGATTGGAGAAATATTTGTGACAATCTGTGTCTGAATATTCCTTTTTGCCAAGGGCTGTGTTTTTGGGATTTCCCGAAATTGAAACAGTTCATTAGTAATCACTCCACAATCTATTATTCTGTTAACTTCTCCAATAGAATTACGTTATTCTAAATTCCTCTTTCTTTGGTTTCATTTTATCTTCCGTGTTTAAATAAATGGTGTTTGCTTCACACCAAGTAGTTTGACCAGCCACATTGCATCTGGAACAGACAGTTTACATTTCCTTTAAAATACAAAAAACATTAGAGTCAAGGCTACCGCCTTCAAATATTTTCGAGGGGCTCTGGTGTGGTCCATCACACTTGACCCCTTCTGTTCCTGAGTAATAGGCTGGAGGCACTGAATGGGCTGTCCCTGTTCTACTCTAATACTGTTAATGGGCTGAATAACTTCCTCATAGTCCTGTGAAACCAGCGTGAGGTGCTGAATGAACTCTTGTTTTACTGTGGCAATGTGCAGTGCCAGGCAGTGCTGTTACATGAATGTTACAGACCATTTAACAGCACAAACCTGACTGGTGTCTGGGTCTTGCTGCAATGGACAGAGACTGGTTCAGGAGCTGACGGGCGACAAATGTTCTGAACATTGTGGAATCTTCAGTGACCATCCCCATTTCTGATGTTATGTTGTGGAGGGTGGGGGCGCGGAGACATTGATGAAGCAGCTGAAGCTGTTTGTGAAGAGGAAGCTACCCTGAGGATCTCCCAGAGAGGTGACCCAGGACTGAGATGGTGAACATCCTTTGTGCCAGGTGTGTCTCCAAACACTAGACAGTTTAGTCTGATTCCCATTAAGTCCAGTTTTGTTAAGCTCCTTGAAGTCAACAAAAGCCAGCCACTGCCTTGATATCAGGGCCCGTCATTTTACCTGAACCCTTGAGCCAAACTATTTTGTCCATATCAATAGGCCATGGTATAGGAACAACACGTGTTTTCTTTCAACAAATGGTATTGAATGTCAGGGTTTCTCTTCTCAAGAATGTTAGGGAGCAATATGACTGAAAGTATTTGAAGAAGAGGTAGATGGATATTGACCTGACAGAGTTGAGGGCGATGAAGAATTGGTTATGAAAGAGGGTTTGAGACCAAGAGCAGATCAGTCTTGATCTTAGTGAAGGGCAAAGCAGGATTGGGGAGTGAACGACTTGTCCCTGTTTCTGATGTTCTCAAATCTGTTATTGGAGAGTTAGTGGGTGTTATTTTCATAAATGTGCAATTACTGAATATTGCAGTCAGGGAGACCAGATGATATTGTGAGTCAGCTCTGGTGAGTATGTGGGCTGTATTCAGAGTCAACCTGCGTCTACAGCATGACCAACAAATGAAGCACAAGTTGCAGAGAGGGCAAGCTCTGTGAAGAGAGATGAGGGGCCTCTTTCCTGGATTTTCCAATTACATTTCCCAAATCACTTCAAAGCGTGTGTGACAGTCTTGAGAGGCTGAATGGTCTCCTCTGTTTCTGTGCACCAGATTATAGGAGTAAGCGGCCTCCAACTGTCCCTGTCTAGCAAGTATGAGGGGCTGAATGGAACACAGAAACATGGGACTGAGGAGCAGGAGTGGGTCATTAGATACTTTGACCCTTCTCCATCAGGAACAACGATTGTGGCTGATCAGGTAGTGGACTCAGCCCTACTTTCCTGTCTGTATCCCGATATCCGTGACTTACTTCCCTGTCAAATATTTAGTAATGCAGCTTTCAATCAATGTGAACATAGAGGCACGATAAACTTCCAGTGAAGAGAATTCCCACTTGAAAGGTCATTTTAGAATTTTTCGTAATCCTTCTTACAGAATCAGAGATTCATGCAGAATGGAAACAGACCCGTTAGTCCAACCTGTTCACTCCGATTAGATATCAAATCTGATCTCATCCCATTTGCCAGCATTTGGCCAATAGCCCTCCTCTTTCAGATACTTTTAAAATGTGCGATTGTATCCGCCTTCAGCACTTCCTCTGACAGCACTTTCTGTACACACACCACTCTCTGTGTGAAACATTTATCTTCAGGTCCCTTCTAAATCAATCCCCCCTCGCCTTCAACCTATGCCTCTGACTCTGGTCTCCCCTACACTGAAGAGCAGAACATGGCTGTTCAGAATATCCATTCCCCTGATGATTTTATAAACATCTATAATGTCACCCTTCAGCCTCTGGCACTCCAGGGAGGAACACCTCAACCTAATCAACCTCTCCCTGGGACATCTCTGTAAATCTTTTCTGCAGACAACCGCGTTGTATGCAGTATTCTTAAAATGGCCTTCCCAACACGGTGTAGAGATGCAACATGCCACCACAAACCCTATACTCAATGCTCTGACTGATTAAGGCAAATGTGCCAAATATGTTCAGCACCACTCTGTCTACCTGCGACGCCACTTTCAAGGAACAATTTACCTGCAGCCCTAGGTCCCTTTGTTCCATAACACTCCCCAGGATATTGCCATTAAGTGTATACTTTCTTCCTAAAATGCAAAACCTTATATTTATCTAAATAAACTTCATCTGTCTCTCCTTGCCCCTTTGTCCCATCTAATTGTGGTCTCATTGTACTCTGAGGTAATCTACTACACCACATTTCTGATGTCATCTGTAAACTTACTAACTCTGGCCCTGATATCCACATCTAAGTTCTTTACATAAATGATGAAATGCAGTGAACTGAGCACTGATTCTTGCAGCACACTGTTGGTCACAAGCCTCCAGTCTCAAAAATATCCCTCTTCATTCACGCCAATTGTGACGAACTTCTTCTGTGTCCCATGTGACCGAACCTTTAATCTGCCTACCAATTGGAATGTTATGAACACCTTGCTGAAGTCCATATAGACAATGTCTACCAAATTGCCTTCATTAATCTTTTTTACCTCTGCATAAAACTCAACCAAATTAATGAGACATAATTTCCCATGCAGAAAGACACATTGACTTCCCCGATCCGCCCTTGCCTTCCCAAATGTATGTAAATGCTATCCCTCAGAATCACCTCTAACAACTTACCCACCACTGACATCAGGCTCACCCGTCTATAGTTCCCCGACTTTTTGGGTCACAGTTTCCTTTTCTCGTCCCACTCCTCCACTGCCCATAACAATTTTAAATATAACTAGGTCGGTGATGTGGCCGATGATAGCAGTCTCAGACTGGGTCAGGGTCAGTTTTAGGAACAAGTCAGGCTAGTTTCTTTAATCAGCTGAAATAGCATGTTTATGATCCAGAGCAATGTTACTCAAACTATGATGGAAAGATGAATGGCAAACTGTTTGAGTACTGCAAATATATAATCAATACTTCCCTGTTTAAAATGCTGAGACACACACACACACACACAATCTCTGCAATTTGAAGTTGAAAGAACTTTGTCCAAATATTAGTGTACCTTATGACAAAAGGAAAAATTGAGAGATTGTCCAAAATATGATTCGGCTTCTGAAGATATTCTACTCACATCAGCTGCTAGCAACGGGATTTCATCCTGGGACAGTTGGATTTAGCTGAATTCCCTTTGCATTAGGCAGTGAGAAGATTCCAATGAATTCTGGTCATTAATCACCCAAAGGGTAGCACAGTGGCTCAGTGGTTAGCACTGCTACCTCACAGCACTAGGAAACGGGGGTTCTATTCCAGCCTTGGGCGACTATCTGTGTGGGGTTTGTACATTCTCCCTTTGACTGTGTGAGCTTCTAATAGGTGCTCCAGTTCGCTCCCACATCTCCAACTGTGTACGTTAGGTGGATTGGTCATGCTAAGTTGTCTGTCGTATTCAGGGATTTCTAGGTTAGGTGCATTAGTCAGAAGTAAATCTCAGGGAACGGGCCTGGCAAGGTTACTGTTTGGAAGATTGGTATGGACTTGTTGGGCCGAAGGGCCTGTTTCCACACTGCATGAATTCTTTAAAAATGAGAATGGGAATGATGACCGTATAGGTGTTTTTTTTAGCTCACACACATTGCTGTGATGAGGAATAATGAGAGAGAGAGAGAGTGTAACAGGCCATTCCTTCTCAGGAAGATTACATTGTCTCCCTCTCTGAGTTGAATCACACAATAATGTCATCCTCTCCCAAACTGGATCATGTGAGGTCTCCTTGTAAAATGTCCAAACTATGTCTCCATCACATTCCCTGTTCCATGTCGATGCATCATTGTTGCCATCTCGCACAGAGCCATACCCTGAGCAGAAAATGGTCTTGTTCAATTTGAAAATATGTTTATATGCCCCTGCGTCATTAAAAAAATAAAATATTTCATGTATTTAGAATACTTGTGTTAAAATGAATGCATTTTAAAAGAAAAACAGAAATTGCTGGTAACGCTCGGCAGGCCTGTCAGTACCCAGATGCCTTGTAAATGCTGCAGTTGTACCAGGGTCCACCACTTCCTCTGCAGCTCATCACATACACACACCACCCTCCGCGTGAAAAGGTTCCTTTTAGGCCTCTTCAAAGCCTTTCCCCTCTCACTTTCATCCAATGCCCTCTAGTTTTGAATGCCCCTAACCTGGGGGAAAACCCTAACTACTCATCCTATCCATGACCATTCTGATTTTATAAACCTCTACTGCTGCAAGATGTGACTCCAATCAACACGAATAGCTGTGCTTTCAGTCATTCCGGGCCTAAATTCTGAAATTCCATTCTGACACTTCTTTCTCCATCAAGTCACAATTTACAACTAGTTTAATCAGTTTGTTCAGATGTATTATGAGACACTTCTATGGGATTTACACCGAGACCTTTGTGCCCGGAGGTAGGGACACTAGCAAGACTGGGCAATTCCCATAAAGCTGTAACATTATTCTCCTGTGTGTTTGTTCATCAGCCTGTTCTGACATGCTGTGACATACCTCTGCAACAGGTAGGACTTGAATCCAGTCCTACTAGTCCAGAGCTAGGAACACTACCACACGAGTTCAGGAATTAAAATCAAATCCAGAATTCTGGTTCAGAGCCAGGGACATTACCCACTATACTACCATACCCAGACATGGGTCATATTTTAAGTGCCAGCTTTCAGCCCGGTGTGGATTTATTATAATCAAGTTACCATTACGGAACTGCACAAAACACTTTGTATTGTTAAACAAATGCAAGATATTTGTCTCAACTGTCGGATATTGAGTGTACGTGCTGTGCTATCAAAACTAACTATGAACGTCTTCAATCGCTATTATCTGAAATCTACAATATTAAGGAAAGAAATCCTGCAGTCACAGTCTGCCCAATGAAGGGTCTCGAATAGATTTTTATCACTGAACACCACAGACAACGTAAAAGCATAATTTCTGGTCCCAAAACACCGATCACTATTACCCACCTCTAACGTGCGACTGCCCTCTTCCTAAAAAAATGAAATGACACCAGGTCGCTGATTACTGTCCAGCCTCTCCTCCCCACTGACAGTGTCTGCAATCTGTCCCCCCTCCCCCAAAACACACAAGGCAACCCAAGCTCAGGGTCTTTGTGAAACTCAAGGCCGGAGTGTGCAGGCCTCCTAGAGACGGGGAGGATATTTTAAAGGGGGAGAGTGGGAGGTGGTACTATCACACACTGGGCTGAGGGGTGGCAGATGGAGTTTAGTTTGGATTAATGCGAGGTTTTGGATTTGGTAAATCAAACAACAGCAGGACCTATACAATGAAAAGCAGGGCCTTTGGCAGTGTTGTAGGACAGAGACCTAGGCCGTCAGGTATAATTCTTTAAAATTTGCATCTCATACAGATAGTGTGGTTCAGAAGGTGTTTAACACACTTGTCTTCATTGATCAGACCTTTGAGTATTGGAATTGGGACGTCATGTTGTGGTTGTACAGGACATTGGTGAGACCTCTTCTGGAATGCTGTGTCCAGTCTGGTCATCCTGCCCGCTCATTCCATAGGCACACCACCCTCTGGATGAAAAAGCTGCCCCTTAGATCGCTTTTAAATATTTCCCTTCTCACCTTAAACCTGTACTGTCTAGTTTTGGTCTCCCCTGCCCTTAGAAAATACCTTGACTATTCTCTTTGATATTAGTGACCTTGATATTATTAAGCTGGAGAGGATTGAGCAGACATTAACCTGGATGTTGTTGGGAAAGGAGGGAATGAGCTATAAGGAGAGGCTGGGTAGACTCTTTTCACTGGAGAATATGAGATTAAGGGGTAACTTTACAGAGGTGTCTAAAATTATGAGGGGTACAGATAAGCTGAAGGGCTGACGTCTTTTCCCTAGAGTTGGGGATTCAAAACTGAGGGATATTTTAAGGTGTGAGGAAAAAGATTTACAGAATTCATGAGAAGTAATTATTTTAGACAGAATCTGGTTTATGTATGGAATGAACTCCCAGAGGAAGTGGTGAAAGCAGGGACAGTTACAACGTTTAAAGGACATTTAGATCAGTACATGGATAAGACATCAGTTTGGATGGTGCTGTGAGCAGCTGCCCTCTCCCTCCCCACCTCTGAATGAATCCCTGTTGGTTTTCACCCTTTGCCAATGCCTGTGCAGTGGCGTGTGGAGACCAGCAGAGGGTGGCATTGCATTACTTTAAGCACCACAGCGACTGCCAGACCTGCCCCACACAGAGACACACAGATACACACACACGGGAATTGTCAGGGCGCGGCGTGAAGCTCATCTGGTAACTTAAACTAAACATAAAGAAATGCTCAATTTGCCTTGTAAACTGTTAAAATATGAGTGACAGAGAACTGCCAAATTCTACTGTTTACATAATAACATCAATTTATTTGTTAACTCTGAAAGTGAACATTTTACATCAAGCATTCTGAATTCTGAGACTCCCTTTCTCTTAACTGCTTATTACCCCATTCCAACTCTAAAATGATATACTGTTTCAATAAGACACTTATTAAAATTGCACTCATTTAATTTCAAAATCACACAGCAGCTGTTGTTTGTGTGTCTTCTTGCGGCTGTAGATCTCCCTGGGTCATCTTCTTTCTTTTTACTGCGAATATGTTCCATATGAAAAGGTACCTTTGATAGAGAGCGTTTCCTAATCTCTTGGATTTGTGTTGATGGCATTTACTCGGTCTGCAATTTTCTAAATGTCTGCATTTTTAATATGCACAACGTCGGATCATCTCATTGGTTCAACTTCCGAAAACCAATACATTCACACTTGATTTGGTTTTAGTATCCTGGGGCATAATTTAAACTGATTGGTAAAATTCGAATTGTTGTCCAAGGAACAACCATCTCAGGGATGTATTCCACAGCCAAATGTGACATATTTTCAGTAGTCCTTCACATTTTGGGCCTGCCATCCTCTCATATCACAGGTGCTTGGAAGCTCTCACTTCAGAACAGTTTTCCCTCTCTCTTAAAGGTACATACACACTTTCGACTGCATGACATTAATACCCTGATGTCAATCCAGAAACTTGGAGCCAATCTGGAATTCTCTTCTCTATGGTTTGTCAATATTTCATTCACTCCGTCTGGTTTGTATCAGGACTTTTGTTGCTCCATTGACAGCATGTCATTATTCGACTCTGTCCGTGGGAATATAGCGGTATTTCACTTGCTCACACTCGTGAGTGTCGCAGAATTTCAGTCGTTGCATGGGAACTGTGACGCTATAACAATCTCAATGTTTGTAGATGGCACCAAACCTGGAATAACTCTGAAGTCTATGGAGCACAGTGTGGAACTCTAACAGGACAATCACACGTTGGTATCGTGTTCAGGTGTATGGCAGCTGGGGATCAGTGCAGAGCAGTGTGAGGTGATGCACATTGGTAGGAAAGACAATGAAAGACAATATAAAACAGGCCTTACCGTTAAATAGGGGCTGCAGGAGCAGAGAGTCCTGGGTGTATATGAGCATAAATTATTAAAGATATCAGGACACTTGGGGAGAGCAGTAACTATCAGATTAGTTTCAGTTTCTGAGTTGTTTACCGGGGAAGGTGTAGGAGGGAGTCTCCGTCATCCCTTCCTGGGAGGTGGTGGTGACTGGTATGTGATGGGCTGGTATGTGATGTGAGCCCACCCTCCTGCCCAACGAGACCGTGGGGATACCATTTGTACCAGCTCATCACAAAAGGGGGATGGCATCAGGGCCATGGCTTCTAAGTTGTGTCGGGGGGGAACGGAGCTGCCAGTGGGTTTAAAATGAGAATTGACCTTCACTGAACATTGCTCCTTATTCGGTCGGTGGGATGTGGATGTTTCAGAATCTCCACACGAAGCGTCCCGATCCTCTCCGACTCCTACCAGGGTCCTCCCCACATAGCGTGGGGTGGGGGTGAGGGAACGGATATCGGGCTGTTTCTCCTGGAATGGGAGATTGGGAGGGCTGGAGTGAGGGTGGTGGTGGGTGGCCTTGCTCTTAGTGCTGGTGTAGGTGGGGGACGGTGTCATGGTGAAGTGTCCAGAGGGAGTCAGTCCACGGTATTGAATGCATGCAGTATTATTAGTGTAGGGGAGTGGGGTAAAGTGGAGGGAAGGGGGGGGGGCGAAGTTGCTGCATGAAGCCGTGAGAGTGGTGGACCATGAGCCTTGTTCGGGGGTCGGTGCTATAACAGATATATAGTGAGTGTGAGGGAGCAGAGAGAATACCGTGACCCTTATCCTGAAAGAGCAGGGAAGGTTATTGAAGCTTGTCCTGTGTTGCTGGGCATTTCTTCAGACCGCAGATACTGCACTGAGCCGGGTGGTGAGGTCAGACCATGCTCGGTGGGTCTGGTGGTGTGGCCCACTCTGGGAACAGAATGGTCTCATTCTGTACTCGCTCATCCACCAGCACCTCCGTGCCCCTGTCGGCAAACCGCGGTATAATTGCCCATGATCTGCCATGCTCGAGGTAAACTTTGCAGGTCCGAACTGAGAAAGCTCAACCGTGTGCCCATTGGCCTTTAAAAGATGGCACCCATGCCAGGGATCACGTTATATCCAGGGGCATCCGGGCGATGGTGAGTACCTCCCGCCATGATGGGTGGGAGAATCGGGCTGGTATTGAATGAAAGGGGCACCATGGGGTGGGCTGGGTAGTTAATGAGGTGAGTTCGATAAGATAGCACCAGGAAACTATCTCAGCCTTGTGTGGACGATCCCTCTGTCACATTCAAGGAAAATCAAACAAAGATAAATTATTGTTAGAATCTGCCCAATGAGTCATAGATTCGGTTGAAAGCAATTCCAGTAACATCGATGCAGAACAAATACTCATCTGGCCTCACACCAATATCCCTTTTCCCATCATTCCTCGGAAGTCTGGCTCATGAGACAGGGTGCTATCGAAGTGTCTACTTTTCAGCATTCTGCAACATGGGAACACATCCTTCCATGACACTGTCTCTCAGTCTCCCCCTCTCTGTCTATACCCCAAACCCCTCCCATGTGGTGAGATTTAAACTGATTCCCCCGCCATCTCTCTCTGGCAGTGATCTTCACCCCCGCAGCACACCCTTGTCAGGGCACACTGGAGATAAGGAGCTGTAAATGGATGTGAGCTGCACATCCTGTCACTCCCAGCACGGGCTGCACGTTTCCCCACACTGGGCAGGGATCTAACACAGTGTTACTGAGCAATGCACTGGGGGGGGGGGAAGGATGCACACAGTACTACATGCTGGGAGGGTAACTGCTACTGGGTTACAGATCAATGCACTGGGGTGGGGTACACAGCCCTACATGCTGGGAGGGTAACTGCTCCTGGGTTACAGATCAATGCACTGGTGTGGGGGGCACAGTCCTACATGCCGGGAGGGTAACTGCTCCTGGGTTACAGATCAATGCACTGGGGTGGGGGGCACAGTCCTACATGCTGGGAGGGTAACTGCTCCTGGGTTACAGATCAATGCACTGGGGTGGGGTACACAGCCCTACATGCTGGGAGGATAACTGCTCCTGGGTTACTGATTAATTCACAGGTGATCACTGCATAGTTCGCTGTGCTGGTCAGACTATCTGGTTGAGGTTTCTCTATCATGCACTGAAGTGGTTTGTGTAGCTCCCCGTGCTGGATGGATATTTGTTCCAGGTTCACACATTAGTGCTCTGATGTGGACTGCACAGCTCACAGTGCTGGACAGAAATGTAGCCTGTGCACAGTACATCATGCTGGTGAGGAGGATAGAGGGGAAAGGTGATGGACAGGTCAAGGAGATTCTGGAACGTTCTGTCCCCAACATTCTATAACTGACATTCCCCGGAACGTTCTGTCCCTGACATTCTATACCTGACATTCCCCGGAACGTTCTGTCCCCAACATTCTATACCTGACATTCCCCGGAACGTTCTGTCCCTGACATTCTACAACTGACATTCCCCGGAACGTTCTGTCCCTGACATTCTATAACTGTCATTCCCCGGAACGTTCTGTCCCCGACATTCTATAACTGCCATTCCCCGGAACGTTCTGTCCCCAACATTCTATAACTGTCATTCCCCGGAACGTTCTGTCCCTGACATTCTATAACTGACATTCCCCGGAACGTTCTGTCCCCAACATTCTATAACTGACATTCCCCGGAACGTTCTGTCCCCGACATCCTATAACTGACATTCCCCGGAAAGTTCTGTCCCTCACATTCTGTAACTGACATTTTTGTCAGTAATTCCGACCTTCCCATTTGTTATTCCAGCTCCAATTATTTTAATAAATCCCTGAATACACGGAACACATTTGAAAATCTCACTGGGTCCCCGATCAAACGTGTCCCTTTGCCTCCAGGCTGATGGATAATGGGTTTGTTTTCCTTCCTCACAGTTAATGTAGTGACCATCTACGTCCTGCTTTATAAAGATTGTGGATTGTCTCCATGTGTCAGACGTTACCTGGGGGCCATGGCAGCGGCGGATCTCCTGGTCATTATCCTCGACCTCATCCTGAGACACATTCCCATTGTTTATCGGGAACAGTTTTATTTCCTGAGGGACTCCGTCCCCGTGTGTAATATCCACGCCGTACTGCTTTATTCAGCCTCTGACTGCTCTGTCTGGTTCACCGTCACTTTCACCTTTGATCGGTTTGTGGCCATTTGTTGCCAGAAGCTGAAAAGTAAATATTGCAGTGAGAAGACGGCGGCTGTGGTTCTGGGAGCAGTGACTGTGCTGAGCTGTTTAAAGAACATTTCCTGGTATTTTATGATCACGGCTCGGTATCGGCTGAGGAACACCCCCTGGTTTTGTCATGTAACAGCCGCTGTTCTATACTCCAGGGTCTGGGGCACAATTGAACTCCTCCACCACATTCTAACCCCGTGTGTCCCATTTCTCCTGGTTCTGCTGCTCAATGTTCTCACCGTCAGACACATTGTAGTGACCAGCAGAGCCCGCAGGAGACTCCGCGCTCACACCAATGGGGACGCTCAGTCTGACACTGAAATGAGAAACCGAAAAAAATCCATCATTTTACTGTCTGCCATCTCGACCAATTTCATCCTGTTATGGTCAGCGTTAATGCTGTTTTCTATCTGGAACCGGATGTGGTGGATTGGGTATTACTCTGTGTATCTCCATCCCTTTGTGCGGGAATTGGGCTTCATGCTGCAGCTCCTCAGTTGCTGCACAAACACCGCGATTTATGCCGTGACCCAGACTAAGTTCAGACAGCAGCTGAAGAATGTGCTGAAATATCCCTTCACCCAGATCCTTCCATCCATTAAATTACCTCATTAATCAATCCATCCGGGATTTTCTCATTTCAGTTCAGTGTTTCAGCGATGGAGCAGCCTGTCGCTGTGGTAACAGACTGAAGTTAGCGCTGGTTTGTCCATCCTTATCCCACAGCGGGGTTACAGGGAAACATTTCAATGTTTCTCACAACTCAGGGGCCAGTGAGAAAAGGCACCATCCCACTGACTGTATCCATCACTTCCATTTGTAACCAATACAAATGTTGATTAAAGTGTGCCGAGCAGCAGAGTGACCGATGTGGTTGTGTGTCTTTGTGTTGGAGAAGCTGAGCTGGAGAGAGACAGACTCAGCCCCAAGTCCTGGTCCTCAGGGAAGGGGAGGGCACCTGGCCCTGAGCTCAGGAGCTGAGTTTAACTCCCTCTGCACCCCTCCCCCTCCAACCTGGCCTCCCCATTTCCTCTCCCCCACTCTTCCTCCTCAATTCTCTCCCTCTCTCTCTCTTTCTGCACACTGTGTCTCTCTCACCACCTCTCCCTTTCACTCTCTCTGGTCCCCTCTCAGACACCACCCCCCAACCCCGGTTTCTCCACCTGCCTCCACTATTCTTTCTGCCTCACTCTCCCTCTCTCTCTCTCACACCCCAACATGAGTTTCTCCACCTGCCTCTATTCTTCTCTCTCCCACTCACCCTCACTCTCTCTCTCCTGCCATCTCTGACTCCCTCCCGCAATTCCGTCTCTACCCCAATTTCCCCACTTCCCACATCTCTCGATCATCTCACCCCCAACCCCCACACGCAGCCTCACCACAAACACCCAGTCTCTAGGTTAGAGGGAGAGGGAAGGACCAGGGAGACAGGGTGTGTCAGAGAGAGGAAGGGCAGGACAGGAGTGAGAGAGATTGAGTCAGAGAGAAATGGAGGGAAGTGGGGAGAGAGAGAGACACCAAGGGAGGGGGATCGAGAGTGAGAGATGATGGAGAGAGAGCGAAGGAGCAGGGAGTGACAGAGGGAGAGAGAGAGGGAATGGAGAGTTAAGGTGAGGGAGGGAGAGAGAGAAATAGGGGAGGACATAACGAGAGAGGGGTCAGAGAGAGGGGGGACAGAGAGAGGGGGACAGAGAGAGGGGGGACAGAAAAGGGGGGAGATAGAGAGGGCGACAGAGAGAGGGGCACAGACAGTGGGGGAGATAGAGGGTGTCAGAGAGAGGGGGACAGAGAGAGGGGGACAGAGAGGGTGGGAGATAGAGGGTGTCAGAGAGAGGGACACCGAGAGTGGGACACCGAGAGTGGGGGAGATGGAGGGGAGTCAGGGAGAGAGGGGGTCAGAGAGAGAGGGGCACAGAGAGAGGGGGGCAGAGAGATGGCGACAGAGAGAGGGGGATAGAGAGAGAGGAGGGCAGAGAGAGAGGGGGCAGAGAGAGAGGGGGGCAGAGTGTGGGAAATATAGAGGGGGACAGAGAGAGAGGGGGACAGAGAGAGCGGGACAGTGAGAGGGGGAAAGAGAGAGGCGGGTGGGAGGGTGAAGGGGCAGAGAGAGGGCGACAGAGAGAGGGGCACAGAGAGAGGGGGATATAGAGGGGGACAGAGAGAGGGGGACAGAGAGAGGGGTACAGAGTGGGGGGAGAGAGGGGGGTCAGAGAGAGGGGGACAGAGAGTGGGGGATGGAGAGAGTGGGGGACAGAAAGAGAGGGGAGGACAGAGAGAGAGGGTGCAGAGAGAGAGTCAGTAGGGAGAGGGCGACAGAGGGGGCAGAGAGCCGGGGACAGAGAGTGTGGGGATGGAGAGAGTGTGGGACAGAGAGGGAGGGGGACAGAGAGGGGGCTGAGAGAAGGGGCAGAGAGAGGGTAACAGAGAGGGATGCAGAGAGCGGGGGAGAGAGATAGGGGACAAAGAGAGGGGGACAGAGAGAGGGGGACAGAGAGTGGGGGGATGGAGAGAATGGGGGGCAGAGAGAGAGAGGGGACCAGAGAGAAAGGGGAACAGAGAGAGGGGGACAGAGAGCGGGGGACAGAGAGAGGGAGACAGAGAGAGGGGGTCAGAGAGAGAGGGGGACAGAAAGATTGGGATGACAGAGAGAGAGGGGGCAGTGAGGGGGTACAGAGAGAGGCGGGTGGAAGAGAGTGGGGGTCAGAGAGTGGGGAAGATAGAGGGGGTCAGAGAGAGAGGGGGTCAGAGAGACAGGGGGCAGAAAGAGGCGACAGAGAGAGTGGCACAGGGTGTGGGGGAGATAGAGGGGTCAGAGAAAGGGGGACAGAGAGAGGGGGAGATAGAGGGGACAGAGAGAGGGGGACAGAGAGTGGGGGACAGAGAGGGGTACAGAGTGGGTGGGAGAGGGGGTCAGAGAGAGGGCGACAGAGAGTGTGGGGATGGAGAGAATGGGGGACAGAGAGAGAGGGGGACAGAGAGAGAGGGGGACAGAGAGGGGGCAGAGAGAAGGGGGCAGAGAGAGGGTAACAGAGAGGGGGGCAGAGAGCGGGGGAGAGAGATAGGGGACAGAGAGAGGGGGACAGAGAGAGTAGGACAGAGAGGGGTACAGAGTGGGGGGAAAGAGGGGGACAGAGAGTGGGCGGATGGAGAGAGTGGGGGACAGAGAGAGGGGGACAGAGAGAGAGGGGGGCAGAAGGGGGGGCAGAGAGAAGGGGGCAGAGAGAGGGTGACAGAGAGGGGGCCAGAGAGAAAGGGGAATAAAGAGAGGGGGACAGAGAGAGGGGGACAGAGAGAGAGGCTGACAGAGAGAGGGGGACAGAGAGATAGCCGAGTGGGAGAGAGAGGAGGTCAGAGAGAGGCAGGTGGCAGAGAGAGGCAGACAGATAGAGAGGGAACAGAGAGAGGGATACAGAGAGAGAGGGGGAAAAAGAGGGGGTAGAGAGAGGCGGTAGGAGACAGAGGGGGACAGAGAGAGGGCGACAGAGAGAGGAGGCAGAGAGCGGGGCAGAGAGAGAGGCAGGTGGGAGAGAGACGGGGTCAGAAAGAGGGGGACAGATAGAGGGCGACAGAGAGAGGGGCAGAGAGCGGGGGAGAGAGAGAGGCGGTTGGTAGAGAGAGGGGGTCAGAGAGAGGGCGACAGACAGAGGGGGACAGACAGAGGGGGACAGAGAGTGGAGGACAGAGAGTGGGGTAGATAGAGGGGGCAGAGAGAGGGGGACAGATAGTGAGGGGGACAGAGCGAGAGAGGGGGCAGAAAGAGTGGGACAGAGAGAGAGGGGTCAGAGAGAGGGCAACAGAGAAAGGGGGGAACAGAGAGAAAGCCGGATAGAGAGGGGGGACAGAGAAAGGGGGGAACAGAGAGAAGGGCGGATAGAGAGACGGTGACAGAGAGGGGGTCAGAGAGGGGGAGACAGAGAGAGGGAGACAGAGAGAGGGGGACAGAGAGAGGGGGGACAGAGAGAGGGGGGAACAGAGAGAGGGGGGGCAGAGAGAGAGGGGGGGGCAGAGAGAGAGGTGGGCAGAGTGTGGGAAAGATAGAGGGGGACAGAGAGAGCGGGACAGTGAGAGGGGGAAAGAGAGAGGCGGGTGGGAGTGTGAAGGGGCAGAGAGAGGGGCACAGAGAGAGAGGGATATAGAGGGGGACAGAGAGAGGGGGACAGAGAGAGGGGACAGAGAGAGGGGGACAGAGAGTGGGGGACAGAGTGGGGAGAGAGAGTGGGGCAGAGAGCGGGGGCAGAGCGAGGGGGACAGAGAGAGGGGGCAGAGAGAGAGAGGGGGACAGAAAGATTGGGATGACAGAGAGAGAGGGGGGCAGTGAGGGGGTACAGAGAGAGGCGGGTGGAAGAGACTGGGGTTCAGAGAGTGGGGAAGATAGAGGGGGTCAGAGAGAGAGAGGGTCAGAGAGACAGGGGGACAGAAAGAGGCGACAGAGAGAGGGGCACAGAGTGTGGGGGAGGTAGAGGGGTCAGATAAAGGGGGACAGAGAGAGGGGGAGATAGAGGGGACAGAGAGAGGGGGACAGAGAGTGGGGGACAGAGAGGGGTACAGAGTGGGGGGGAGAGTGGGTCAGAGAGAGGGGGACAGAGAGTGTGGGAATGGAGAGAATTAGGGACAGAGAGAGAGGGGGACAGAGAGAGAGGTTGACAGAGAGAGAGGGGAACAGAGAGGGGGCAGAGAGAAGGGGGCAGAGAGAGGGTAACAGAGAGGGGGGCAGAGAGCGGGGGAGAGAGATAGGGGACAGAGAGAGGGGGACAGAGAGAGGAGGACAGAGAGAGGGGGAGATAGAGGGGACAGAGAGAGGGGGACAGAGAGTGGGGGACAGAGAGGGGTACAGAGTGGGGGAAAAGAGGGGGACAGAGAGTGGGGGGATGGAGAGAGTGGGGGACAGAGAGAGAGGGGGACAGAGAGAGAAGGGGACAGAAGGGGGGGCAGAGAGAAGGGGGCAGAGAGAGGGTGAAAGAGAGGTTGACAGAGAGAAAGGGGAATAAAGAGAGGGGGACAGAGAGAGGGGGACAGAGAGAGAGGCGGACAGAGAGAGGGGGACAGAGAGAGAGGCGGGTGGGAGAGTAGGGAGGTCAGAGAGAGGCAGGTGGCAGAGAGAGGCAGACAGATAGAGAGGGAACAGAGAGAGGGTTACAGAGAGAGAGGGGGAAAAAGAGGGGGTAGAGAGAGGCGGTAGGAGACAGTGGGGGACAGAGAGAGGGCGACAGAGAGAGGAGGCAGAGAGCGGGGCAGAGAGAGAGGCAGGTGGGAGAGGGACGGGGTCAGAAAGAGGGGGGACAGAAAGAGGGCGACAGAGAGAGGGGGCAGAGAGCGGGGGAGAGAGAGAGGCGGTTGGGAGAGAGAGGGGCTCAGAGAGAGGGCGACAGACAGAGGGGGACAGAGAGTGGAGGACAGAGAATGGGGTAGATAGAGGGGGGCAGAGAGAGGGGGACAGATAGTGAGGGGGACAGAGAGAGAGAGGGGGCAGAAAGACGGTGACAGAGAGGGGGGATACAGAGAGAGAGGGGGACAGAGAGAGGGGACAGAGAGAGAGGGGACAGAGACAGAAAGGTATAGAGAGAGAGGGACAGAGAGAGGGGACAGAGAGAGAGAGGTGGAAAGAGAGAGTGGGACAGAGAGAGAGGGGTCAGAGAGAGGGCGACAGAGAAAGGGGGGAACAGAGAGAAGGGCGGATAGAGAGGGGGGACAGAGAAAGGGGGGAACAGAGAGAAGGGCCGATAGAGAGACGGTGACAGAGAGGGGGTCAGAGAGGGGGAGACAGAGAGAGGGAGACTGAGAGAGGGGGACAGAGAGAGAGGGGGGACAGAGAGAGGGGGGAACAGAGAGAGAGGGGGCAGAGAGAGAGGGGGCAGAGAGAGAGAGACAGAGAGAGGGGGACAGAGAGAGAGGAGGACAGAGAGAGAGGGGGGCACAGAGAGAGAGGGGGCAGAGAGAGAGGGGGACAGAGAGAGGGGTCGGGGGCAGAGAGAGCGGGGGCAGAGAGAGGGCAACAGAGAGGGGGTCAGAGTGCGGGGGAGAGAGAGGGGACAGAGAGAGGGGAACAGAGATAGAGGGTGACAGAGAGAGAGGGGGACGGAGAGAAAGGGGAACAGAGAGAAGGCGACAGATAGAGGGGCGACAGCGAGAGAGGGGGACAGTGAGGTGGTACAGGTAGAGGAGGTTGTGAGAGAGTGGGGGTCAGAGAGAGGGCGACAGTGAGCGGGGGACAGAGAGTGGGGGACAGAGAGGGTGACAGAGAGAGAGGGGTCAGAGAGAGAGGGGGTCAGAGAGGGGGGGGACAGAGAGGGGGGGGACAAAGAGGGGGAACAGAGAAAGGTGGGACAGAGAGAAGGGCCGATAGAGAGACGGTGACAGAGAGGGGGTCAGAGAGGGGGAGACAGAGAGAGGGAGACTGAGAGAGGGGGACAGAGAGAGGGGGGAACAGAGAGAGGGGGGAACAGAGAGAGAGGGGGACAGAGAGAGAGGGGGGCACAGAGAGAGAGAGGTCAGAGAGAGAGGGGGTCAGAGGGGGGGACAGAGGGGGGGGACAAAGAGGGGGAACAGAGAAAGGTGGGACAGAGAAAAGGGGGGATAGAGAGACGGTGACAGAGAGAGGGGGCAGAGGGAGACAGAGAGAGGGGTACAGAGTGGGGAAAGAGAGGGGGGTCAGTGGGAGTGGGGGCAGAGAGAGAGGTGCAGAGAGAAAGGGTGACAGAGAGGGGGTCAGAGAGCGGGAGAGAGAGGGGGCAGTGAGAGGGGGATAGAGAGAGGGGGACAGAGAGAGGGGGACAGAGAGAGGGGGACAGAGAGAGAGGGAACAGAGAGAAGGGACAGAGTGAGGGGGACAGAGAGAGGGGGTGACAGACAGAGGGGGCAGAGGGAGACAGAGAGAGGGGTACAGTGTGTGGGAGAGAGAGGGGGACAGAGAGTGGGGGGATGGAGAGAGTGGGGGATAGATAGAGAGGGGGACAGAGAGGGGAACAGAGAGGGTGTGAGAGAGAGGGGGACAGAGAGGGGGTCAGAGAGCGGGGAAGAGAGAGGGGACAGAGAGAGGGGGACAGAGAGAGGGGGGCAGAGAGAGGGGGACAGAGAGAGAGGGGGCAGAGACAGAAGGGGCAGAGATAGAGATGCAGAGAGAGAGGGGGCAAAGACAGAGGGGGCAGAGAGAGGGGGACAGAGAGACGACGACAGAGAGAGGGGCGACAGAGAGAGGGGGGACAGTGAGGTGGTACAGTGAGAGGCGGGTGGGAGAGAGTGGGGGTCAGAGAGAGGGCGACAGAGAGAGGGGGACAGAGAGTGGGGGAGAGAGAGGGGCTCAGAGACAGAGAGGGAGAGAGAGAGGGGGGCTGAAAGAGGCGACAGAGAGAGGGGCAGATAGGAGGACAGAGAGAGAGAGAGGGGCAGTGAGAGTGCGACAGAGAGAGGTGGCCAGAGAGAGATGAGGCCAGAGACAGGGGGTCAGAGAGAGAGGGGCAGAGAGAGAGGGAACAGAGAGTGGGGGAGATAGAGAGAGAGGGGCAGAGAGCGATGGGGGCAGACAGAGGGGGGCAGGCAGAGGGGGACAGAGCGAGGGGTCAGAGAGAGAGGGACAAAGAGAGGGGGACAGAGAGAGGGGGACAGAGAGAGGGGGACAGAGAGAGTGGGATAGAGAGAGAGGGGAAAGAGAGAGGGGCAGAGAGAGAGGGGGCCAAAGAGAGAGGAGGCCAGAGACAGGGGGTCAGAGAGAGAGGGTCAGAGAGAGAGGGAACAGAGAGCGGGGGAGATAGAGAGAGAGGGGCAGAGAGCGATGGGGGCAAACAGAGGGGGTCAGACAGAGGGGGACAGAGTCAGGGGGCAGAGAGCGAGGGACAGAGAGAGGGGGACAGAGGGAGGGGGACAGAGAGAGAGGAGAAAGAGAGAGGGGCAGAGAGAGGGTGACAGAGAGTTGGGGAGATAGAGGGAGTCAGAGAGTGAGCACAGAGAGAGGGGTACAGTGAGTGGGGGGATTGAGAGAGTGGGAACAGAGAGAGAGAGGGGGGGACAGAGAGAGGGTGCAGAGAGAGGGGGAACAGAGAGAGGGGGACAGAGAGAAGGGGAGACAGGGAGAGAGGCGGGTGGGAGAGAGAGGGGGACAGAGATGGGGGAACAGAGAGAGCGGGACTGTGAGGGGGGTGGACAGAGAGAGAGGGGGACAAAGCGGAGGGATAGAGAGATGCGGGTGGGAGAGAGGGGGACAGAGGGGGAAAAGAGTGGGGAGATGGAGGGAGTGGGGGACAGAGAGAGAGAGGGGGGGACAGAGAGAGCGGGCGACAGAGAGAGGGGGGGACAGAGAGAGCGGGTGACAGAGAGGGGATCAGAGAGCGGGGAGAGAGAGAGGACACAGAGGGAGGGGAACAGAGAGAGTGGGGCAGAGAGGGGGGACAGAGAGAGAGAGGCAGAGTGAGGGGGACAGAGAGAGGGGAACAGAGAGAGGGGGACAGAGAGAGGGGGGACAGAGAGAGAGGGGGACAGAGAGAAAGGGGAGAGAGAGAGGCGGACGGGGGTCAGAGAGAGGGGGCAGAGAGAGGGGACAGAAAGAGAGGATGACAGAAAGGGGGTCAGAGAACGGGAGAGAGAGAGGGGGGCAGAGAGAGGGGGGCAGAGAGACGAGGGGACAGAGAGAGGGGGAACAGAGAGGGGGGGACAGAGAGAGGGGGGACAGAGAGAGGGGGGACGGAGAGAGGGAGAGAGAGAGGGGACAGTGAGAAGGGGATAGAGAGAGGGGGACAGAGAGAGGGGGGCACGGGAGAGGGGGCAGAGAGATGGGGCAGAGAGAGAGGGGACAGAGAGAGACTGGGCAGAGAGAGGGGGTGACAGAGAGGTGGTCAGAGAGCGGGAGAAAGAGGGGACTGTGAGAGGGGGATAGAGAGAGGGGGCAGAGAGAGGGCAGAGAGAGCGGGGGCAGAGAGAGCGGGGGCAGAGAGAGAGAGCAACAGAGAGGGGGTCAAAGTGCGGGGGAGAGAGAGGGGACAGAGAGAGGGGGATAGAGAGAAGGCGACAGAGTGAGGGGGGACAGAGTGAGGGGGACAGAGAGAGGGGAACAGAGAGAGGGGGACAGAGAGGGGGGGGCAGAGAGAGAGGGGGACAGAGAGAGAGGGGACAGAGAGAGGCGGACGGGGGTCAGAGAGAGGGGACAGAGAGAGAGGGGGCAGAGAGAGAGGGTCAGAGAGAGGGGACAGAAAGAGAGGATGACAGAAAGGGGGTCAGAGAACGGGAGAGAGAGAGAGGGGCAGAGAGAGGGGGCAGAGAGACGAGGGGACAGAGAGAGGGGAACAGAGAGAGGGGGGACAGAGAGAGGGGGGACAGAGAGAGGGGGGACAGAGAGAGGGAGAGAGAGAGGGGACAGAGAGAGGGTGCAGAGAGAGGGGGAACAGAGAGAGGGGGGACATAGAGAAGGGGAGACAGGGAGAGAGGCGGGTGGGAGAGAGAGGGGGACAGAGATGGGGGAACAGAGAGAGCGGGACTGTGAGGGGGGTGGACAGAGAGAGAGGGGGACAAAGAGGAGGGATAGAGAGATGCGGGTGGGAGAGCGGGGTACAGAGGGGGAAAAGAGTGGGGAGATGGAGGGAGTGGGGGACAGAGAGAGAGAGGGGGGGACAGAGAGAGCGGGCGACAGAGAGAGGGGGGGACAGAGAGAGCGGGTGACAGAGAGGGGGTCAGAGAGCGGGGAGAGAGAGAGGGACACAGAGGGAGGGGAACAGAGAGAGTGGGGCAGAGAGGGGGGACAGAGAGAGAGGCAGAGAGAGGGGGGCAGAGAGAGGAGGGGACAGAGAGAGGGGGAACAGAGAGAGGGGGAACAGAGAGGGAGGGACAGAGAGAGGGGGGACAGAGAGAGAGAGGGGAACAGAGAGAGAGGGGACAGAGAGGGGGCAGAGAGATAGGGGGCAGAGGAGATATGGGGCAGAGAGAGTGCGACAGAGAGGGGGTCAGAGAGTGGGGGGGGAGAGAGAGGGGACAGAGAGAGGGGGGCACGGGAGAGGGGGCAGAGAGATGGGGCAGAGAGAGAGGGGACAGAGAGAGACGGGGCAGAGGGAGGGGGTGACAGAGAGGTGGTCAGAGAGCGGGAGAGAGAGGGGACTGTGAGAGGGGGATAGAGAGAGGGGCAGAGAGAGGGGCAGAGAGAGCGGGGGCAGATAGAGCGGGGGCAGAGAGAGAGGGCAACAGAGAGGGGGTCAAAGTGCGGAGGAGAGAGAGGGGACAGAGAGAGGGGGATAGAGAGAAGGCGACAGAGTGAGGGGGGACAGAGTGAGGGGGACAGAGAGAGGGGAACAGAGAGAGGGGGGACAGAGAGAGGGGGGGACAGAGAGAGAGGGGGACAGAGAGAGAGGGGACAGAGAGAGGCGGACGGGGGTCAGAGAGAGGGGGCAGAGAGAGAGGGGGCAGAGAGAGAGGGTCAGAGAGAGGGGACAGAAAGAGAGGATGACAGAAAGGGGGTCAGAGAACCGGAGAGAGGAGAGGGGGGCAGAGAGAGGGAGGCAGAGAGACGAGGGGACAGAGAGAGGGGGAACAGAGAGAGGGGGACAGAGAGAGGGGGGGACAGAGAGAGGGGGGACAGAGAGAGGGAGAGAGAGAGGGGGACAGTGAGAAGGGGATAGAGAGAGGGGGACAGAGAGATGGGGGACAGAGAGACGGGGGACAGAGAGGGGGCAGAGAGATCGGGGGCAGAGAGATATCGGGCAGAGAGGGGCGACAGAGAGGGGGTCAGAGAGCGGGGGAGAGAGAGAGTGAACAGCGAGAAGGGGGCAGAGAGAGGGGGCAGAGAGATGGGGCAGAGAGAGAGGGGACAGAGAGAGACGGGGCAGAGAGAGGGGGTGACAGAGAGGTGGTCAGAGAGCGGGAGAGAGAGGGGACTGTGAGAGGGGGATAGAGAGCGGGGGCAGAGAGAGAGGGCATCAGAGAGGGGATTAAAGTGCGGGGGAGAGAGAGAGGGGACAGAGAGAGGGGGATAGAGAGAAGGCGACAGAGTGAGGGGGATAGAGTGAGGGGGACAGAGAGAGGGGAACAGAGAGAGGGGAACAGAGAGAGGGGGACAGAGAGAGGGGGGACAGAGTGAGGGGGACAGAGAGAGAGGGGGACAGAGAGAGGCGGACGGGGGTCAGAGAGAGGGAGCAGAGAGAGGGGGCAGAGAGAGAGGGGGCAGAGCGAGGGGACAGAAAGAGAGGATGACAGAGAGGGGGTCAGAGAGCGGGAGAGAGAGAGGGGGGACAGTGAGAAGGGGATAGAGCGAGGGGGACAGAGAGGGGGTCAGAGAGCGGGAGAGAGAGAGGGCAGTGAGAGGCGGATAGAGAGAGGGGGACAGAGAAGGGGTCAGAGAGCGGGGAAGAGAGATGGAAAGAGAGAGGGGGACAGAGAGAGGGGGACAGAGAGAGGGGGACAGAGAGAGGGGGACAGAGAGAGAGGGGGCAGAGACAGAAGGGGCAGAGATAGAGATGCAGAGAGAGAGGGGGCAAAGACAGAGGGGGCAGAGAGAGGGGGACAGAGAGACGACGACAGAGAGAGGGGCGACAGAGAGAGGGGGGACAGTGAGGTGGTACAGTGAGAGGCGGGTGGGAGAGAGTGGGGGTCAGAGAGAGGGCGACAGAGAGAGGGGGACAGAGAGTGGGGGAGAGAGAGGGGCTCAGAGAGAGAGAGGGAGAGAGAGAGGGGGTCTGAAAGAGGCGACAGAGAGAGGGGCAGATAGGAGGACAGAGAGAGAGAGAGGGGCAGTGAGAAGGCGACAGAGAGAGAGGGGGACAGAGAGAGCGGGTGACAGAGAGGGGGTCAGAGAGCGGGGAGAGAGAGAGGACACAGAGGGAGGGGAACAGAGAGAGTGGGGCAGAGAGGGGGGACAGAGAGAGAGAGGCAGAGAGAGGGGGACAGAGAGAGGGGGGACAGAGAGAGAGAGGGGGACAGAGAGAGAGGGGACAGAGAGGGGGCAGAGAGATAGGGGGCAGAGAGATATGGGGCAGAGAGAGTGCGACAGAGAGGGGGTCAGAGAGCGGGCGAGAGAGAGAGGGGACAGAGAGAGGGGGGCACGGGAGAGGGGGCAGAGAGATGGGGCAGAGAGAGAGGGGACAGAGAGAGACGGGGCAGAGAGAGGGGGTGACAGAGAGGTGGTCAGAGAGCGGGAGAGAGAGGGGACTGTGAGAGGGGGATAGAGAGAGGGGGCAGAGAGAGAGGGCAACAGAGAGGGGGTCAAAGTGCGGGGGAGAGAGGGGGGACAGAGAGAGGGGGATAGAGAGAAGGCGACAGAGTGAGGGGGACAGAGTGAGGGGGACAGAGAGAGGGGAACAGAGAGAGGGGACAGAGAGTGGGGGGGACAGAGAGAGAGGGGGACAGAGAGCGCGGGTGACAGAGAGGGGGTCAGAGAGCGGGGAGAGAGAGAGGACACAGAGGGAGGGGAACAGAGAGAGTGGGGAAGAGAGGGGGACAGAGAGAGAGAGGCAGAGAGAGGGGGGCAGAGAGAGGAGGGGTCAGAGAGAGGGGGAACAGAGAGAGGGAGAACAGAGGGGGGGACAGAGAGAGGGGGGACAGAGAGAGAGAGGGGGACAGAGAGAGAGGGGACAGAGAGGGGGCAGAGAGATAGGGGGCAGAGAGATATGGGGCAGAGAGAGTGCGACAGAGAGGGGGTCAGAGAGCAGGGGAGAGAGAGAGGGGACAGAGAGAGGGGGGCACGGGAGAGGGGGCAGAGAGATGGGGCAGAGAGAGAGGGGACAGAGAGAGACGGGGCAGAGCGAGGGGGTGACAGAGAGGTGGTCAGAGAGCGGGAGAGAGAGGGGACTGTGAGAGGGGGATAGAGAGAGGGGGCAGAGAGAGAGGGCAACAGAGAGGGGGTCAAAGTGCGGGGGAGATAGAGGGGACAGAGAGAGGGGGATAGAGAGAAGGCGACAGAGTGAGGGGGGACAGAGTGAGGGGGACAGAGAGAGGGGAACAGAGAGAGGGGGACAGAGAGAGGGGGGGACAGAGAGAGAGGGGGACAGAGAGAGAGGGGACAGAGAGAGGAGGACGGGGGTCAGAGAGAGGGGTCAGAGAGAGAGGGGGCAGAGAGAGAGGGTCAGAGAGAGGGGACAGAAAGAGAGGATGACAGAAAGGGGGTCAGAGAACGGGAGAGGGAGAGAGGGGCAGAGAGAGGGGGGCAGAGAGACGAGGGGACAGAGAGAGGGGGAACAGAGAGAGGGGGGACAGAGAGAGGGGGGACAGAGAGAGGGGGGACAGAGAGAGGGAGACAGAGAGAGGTAAATGGGGGGACAGAGAGAGGGGGGACAGAGAGAGGGGGGACAGAGAGAGGGAGAGAGAGAGGGGACAGTGAGAAGGGGATAGAGAGAAGGCGACAGTGTGAGGGGGGACAGATTGAGGGGGGACAGAGTGAGGGGGACAGAGAGAGAGGGGGACAGAGAGAGGCGGACGGGTTTCAGGGAGAGGGGGCAGAGAGAGAGGGGGCAGAGAGAGAGGGGGCAGAGCGAGGGGACAGAAAGAGAGGATGACAGAGAGGGGGTCAGAGAGCGGGAGAGAGAGAGGGGACAGTGAGAGGGGGATAGAAAGAGGGGGACAGAGAGGGGGTCAGAGAGCGGGAGAGAGAGAGGGGAACAGAGAGAGTGGGACAGAGAGAGAGGGGGACAGAGAGAGGCGGACGGGGGTCAGAGAGAGGGGGCAGAGAAAGGGAGCAGAGAGAGAGGATGACAGAGAGGGCGTCAGAGAGTGGGGGAGAGAGAGAGGGGCCAGTGAGAGGGGGCAGAGAGAGAGGGCGACATAGAGGGGGTCAAAGAGCGGGGAAGAGAGAGAGGGGATAGAGAGAGAGGGGTAGAGAGAGGGCGACAGAGAGAGGGTGACAGAGTGAGGGGGGACAAAGTGGGGGGGACAGAGAGAGGTGAACAGAGAGAGGGGAACAGAGAGGGGGGACAAAGAGAGGGGTCGGGGGGGCAGAGAAGGAGGGGCAGCGAGAGAGCAACAGAGAGGGGGTCAGAGAGTGGGGGAGAGAGAGGGACAGAGAGAGGGGGTCATAGAGCAGGGGGGACAGAGAAACGGGGACAGAGGGGGCGATAGAGAGTGAGGGAGAGAAAAGGAGCAGGGACAGAGAGAGGGGCGACAGAGAGAGGGGTGCAGCGAGACGGTGACAGAGAGGGGGACATAGAGAGGACGACAATGAGAGGGGATAGTGAGGGGGGGACAGAGAGAGTGGTACAGAGGGAGGGGGCAGAGGGAGGGGGGCAGAGAGACGGTGATAGAGAGGGGGCAGAGAGAAGGCGACATAGAGAGGGGGTCAGAGAGCGGGGGAGAGAGAAGCGGCAGAGAGAGTGCGAAAGAGAGAGGGGGCAGAAAGATGCGGACAGAGGGGGGGACCGAGAGACGGGGACAGAGAGAGGGGGACAGAGGGAGGGGAGACAGAGGGACGGTGACAGAGAGGGGGCAGAGAGGGGGCGACAGAGAGAGGGGAGATAGATAGCGGGGGAGAGAGAGGGGGGAGAGAGGGGGATGAGAGAGAGGGGGGTGAGAGAGGGGATGGTGAGAGAGAGTGTGAGAGTGGGGAGAGGTAAGTGGAGAAAAAGGGGGAAGAGAGAGGGGGAGAGAGAGAGTGGAGGAGAGGGGCTGGAGAGAAAGCGTGTCGAGAGTGGGGAGAGAGGGGGAGAGAGTGGGGAGAGACAGGGGAGAGAGAGGGGTGGGGGAAAGAGGGGAGAGACAAGGGAGGAGAGAGGGGAGTGAGAGAGGGGGTGAGAAAGAGGGGGGTGAAGGAGTTGGTGAGAGAGAGGGTGTGTTTGAGAGAGAGTCGGTGTGAGAGAGACAGGGGTGAGAGAGAGTGAAGGGGTGTGAGAGAGAAGGGGTGTGAGAGCGAGAAGAGGTGAGAGAGAGAGAAGGGGTGTGTGAGAGAAGGGTGTGAGAAATAGGGGTGGAGAGGGATAGAGACGTGGCGTGAGAGCGAGAGAGGGGTGAGAGAGTGAGATGGGATGAAGAGAGTGGGGGTGAGAGAGACAGAGGGAGATGGAGGTGGAGAGAGAGGGGGCAGAGAGAGGTGGAGAGAGGGGGGATGGGGTGAGAAGGGGTTTAGAGAGAAGGGTTGATTGAGAGAGAAAAAGTGGGGGGTAAGAGAGAGAGTGGAGTGAGAAGGAGAGGGTGTGAGAGAGAGAGTGGGTGAGAGAGAGGGGGTGAGCGAGAGAGGTGAGGGGGAGTGGTTATAGAGAGAGCGCGGGGTAAGAGAGAAAGGGTGTGAGAGAGGGAGGGGGTGAGGGGGTGAGAGGGTGGAGGGGTGAGAGGGGTGACAGAGAGAGGGCTAAGCGAGAGCGGATGAGAGACTGAGGGGGGGCGAGAGAGGGGGTGGTGAGAGGGGGCGGTTAGACACAGAGGGAGTGAGAGAGAGGTGTGAGAGAGAGGGTATGAGAGACAGAGGGTGATTGAGAGAGAGAAAGTTGGGAGGGCGTAAGAGAGAGAGTGGAGTGGGAAGGAGAGGGTGTGAGAGAGAGTGGGTGAGAGAGAGGGGTGAGAGAGAGGAGGAGAGAGAGAGGAGGAGAGAGATAGGAGGAGCAGAGAGAGGAGGAGAGAGAGGGGAGGGGGAGAGAGAGAGGGGGAAAGAGAGAGGGGGAGAGAGAGAGGGGGAGAGAGAGAGGTGGAGAGAGAGGGGGTGGAGAGAGAGGGGGAGAGAGGGAGGGGAGAGAGAGAGGGAGAGAGAGGGGGCTGAGAGAGAGAGGTGTTGAGAGAAACGGGTGAGAGAGAGGAAGTGAGATATAGGGGGTGAGAAACAAAGGTGTGAGAGAGAAGGTGTGTGAGAGAGAAGGTGTGTGAGAGAGAAGGGATGTGAGAGAGAAGGGATGTGAGAGAGAAGGGATGTGAGAGAGAAGGTGTGTGAGGCAGAGGGGGTCGGAGAGAGAGACAGCGACGTGGGCTAAGAGAGAGAGAGGGATGAGAGAGTGAGATGGGAGTGAGAGAGAGGGATTGTGAGAGACGGGGAGAGAAAGTGTAGAGAGTGGGAGGCAAGAGAGGGGGTAGAGAGAAGGGGAGAGAGAGAGGGGAGGGAGAGAGGGGAGAGAGAGTGGGGGAGAGAGAGAGAGGGTGAGAAAGACAGGGGGTGAGCGAGAGGGGATGAGAGACAGGGGAAGAGAAAGAGAGAGAGTGAGTGAAAAAGAGAGTGTATAAGTGAGAAAGAGAGAGCTTGAGTGAGAAAGAGAGCGGGTGAAAGAGAGGGTGCGAGACAGAGAGGTTGAGAGACAAGGGATGATTGAGAGAGAGAAAGTGGGGAGGGGGTAAGAGAGAGAGTAGAGTTAGAAGGAGAGTGTGATTGAGAGAGTGGGTGAGAGAGAGTGGTGAGCGAGAGGGGTTAGAGAGAGAGCATGGGGTAAGAGAGAAAGGGTGTGAGAGGGAGTAAGAGAGAGGGGTGAGAGAGAGAGGGTTTGAGAAAGAGAGAGGGCATGAGAAATTGAGGGTGTGAGAGAATGAGGGGATGAGAGAGTGAAGGGGGTTGAGAGAGGGGGTGGTGAGAGACAAGGGGGTGAAAGAGAGAGAAAGTGAGAGAGAGACGTGAGAGAGAGGGGGGTGAGAGAGAGGAGGGATGAGAGAGAGATGGGTTGAGAGAGAGGGGTGAGAGAGAGGGGTGAGAGAGTGAGGGTGTGAGAGAGTGAGGGGTTGAGAGAGTGAGGGGGATTGAGAGAGGGGGTAGTGAGAGAGAGATGGAGTGAGAGAGAGGAAGTGTGGGAGAGAGGGGTGAGAGTGAGGGGTGAGAGCAAGGGGTTGAGCGAGAAAGGGGTTGAGAGAGAGGGGTTGAGAGAGAGAGAGGGGTGAGAGAGAGAGGGGTGAGAGAGAGGAGTGAGAGAGAGGGGGTGGGGAGAGAGAGAGGGGAGTGGGGGGTGTAAGAGAGAGAGTTGAGAGAGAGGGAGGTGGGAGAGAGAGGGGGAGGTGGGAGAGATAGAGGGGTGAGAGAGAGAGGGGTGAGAGAGGGGGAGCGAGAAGGAGAGAGAGGGCATGAGAAAGAGAGATGGTGGGAGAGAGGAAGGGGTGAGAGAGCGAGGGTGTGCGCAAGAGAGGGGGATGTGAATGAGATTGGGGTGGGAGAGAGAGGGGTGACGGAGAGAGAGGGGTGAGGGAGAGGGGAGTGAGAGAGAGATGGATGTGAGAGAGAGGGGTTGAAAAAGAGGGGGTGAGAGACTGAGGGGGTGAGAGAGTGAGGGGGTGAGAGATTGAGGGGTGTTGAGAGAGGGCGTGGTGAGAGGGGGACGGTGAGCGAGAGAGGGGGTGGTGAGAGGGGGACGGTGAGCGAGAGAGGGAGTGAGAGAGAGAGGGGTTGACAGAGAAAGCGAGTTCTGAGAGAGAGAGGGGTGAGAGAAAGTGTGTGTGTGAGAGAGGGGGTGACCGAGAGGGGTGAGAGGAGAAGGGGTTAGAGAGAGAGAGCGCGGGGTAAGAGAGAAAGGGAGGGGGTGAGGGGGTGAGAGAGGGAGGAGGGATGAGAAGGGGTGACAGAGAGAGGGGTGAGAGAGAGGGGATGAGAGTGGGGGTGGTGAGAGAGGGGTGGTGAGAGACACAGGGATTGAGTGAGAGGTGTGCGAGAGAGGGGGTGAAAGACAAGGGGTGAGAAAGAGGGGTTCAGAGAGAGGGGGTAAGAGAGAGAGGGGAGTTGAGAGTGAGAGGGGTGGGAGGGTGAGACTGAAGTGGTGAGTGAGAGGGATGGGGGTGAGAGAGAGAGGGTGAGAGAGTGAGAGGGAGGAAGAGAGGGTGTGTGGGAGAGAGAGGGGGTGAGAGAGAGAGAGCTGGGTGAGAGGGCGCTGAAAGGGAGAGTTGGGAATGAGTGACAGAGAAGGGGCGGGAGGGAGAGGGGGTGAGAGAGAGGGAGCAAGAAGGAGAGAGAGGGGATGAGAAAGAGGCAGAGAGATGGTGGGAGATAGGGAGGGTGTGAGAGAGCAAGGGTGTGTGAGAGTGTGTCTGAGAGAGAGGGGGGATGTGAAAGAGATTGGGCTGGGAAAGAAAGGGGTGACAGAGAGAGGGGGGAGAGAGGGAGATGGATGTGAAAAAGTGAGAGGGGTTGAGAGAGAGGGGATGAGAGACTGAGGGTGTGAGAGAGTGAGGGGATGAGAGTTTGAGGGTGGTGAGAGAGGGGGGTGAGAGAGAGGAAGGTGGGAGAGAGGGTGTGAGAGAGAGGGGTGTGTGAGAGACTGATGAGGTGAGAGAGTAAGGGGATGAGAGATTGAGGGGGAGAGACGGGTTGAAGAGAGAGGGAGGTGGATGTGAGAGAGAGAGGGGTTGAGAGAGCGGGGATAAGAGACTGAGGGTGTGAGAGAGTGAGGGGATGAAAGATTGAGGGGTGTTGAGAGAGGGGGTGGTGAGAGGGGGGCGTTTAGAGAGAGAGGGTGTGGGAGAGAGGGGTGAGAGAGAGAGGTTGACAGAGAAAGTGAGTGTGTGGGAAAGAGTGGTGAGAGAGAGAGAGGGTGAGAGAGAGAGGGGTGAGAGAGAGAGAGGAACAGAGAGACGGGGTGAGCAAGAGGGGTGAGAGGGAGAGGGGTTCGAGAGAGAGCGCGGGGTAAGAGAGAAAGGGAAAAGGGTGAGGGGGTGAGAGAGGGAGGAGGGTGAGAGGAGGTGACAGCGAGAGGGGTGAGAGAGAGGGGATGAAAGAGTGAGGGGGGTTGAGAGAGGGGGTGGTGAGAGAGGGGTGGTGAGAGACGCAGGGAGTGAGGGAGAGGCGTGAGAGAGGGGTGAGAGACAAGGGGTGTTTGAGAGAGAGAAAGTGGGGAGTGGGTAAGAGAGAGAATGGCGTGAGAAGGAGAGGGTGTGTGAGAGAGAGTGGGTGAGAGAGAGGGGAGAGAGAGCGAGGGGTGAGAGAGAGTGAGATGGGAGTGAGAGAGGGGGTGTGAGAGACAGGGGAGAGGGGGTAGAGAGTGGGGGGCAAGAGACGGGTATAGAGAGGGGAGAGAGAGGGGAGAGAGAGGGGGAGAGAGAGGGGGAGAGAGAGGAGTTGAAAGAGAGGGGGGTGAGAGCGAGAGGGGGTGAGAAAGAGAGAGTGAGTGAAAGAGAGAGAGTGGAAGTGAGAAAGAGAGCGTGAGTGAGAAAGAGAGATCGGGTGAGAGAGACGGGGTGAGAGAGAGGGGGTGAGGGGGGTGAGAGTGAGGGGGTGATTGAGAGAAAGTGTGGGGGGTAAGAGAGAGAGTGGAGTGAGAAGGGGAGGGTGTGATTGAGAGAGTGGGTGAGAGAGGGGTGAGTGAGAGGGGTGAGATGGTGAGGGGTTAGAGAGAGCGCGTGGTAAGAGAGAAAGGGTGTGAGAGGGAGTGAGAGAGAGGGGTCAGAGAGAGGGGATGAGAGCGAGTGGGGTGAGAGAAAGGGTTTGAGAAAGAGAGAGGGCGTGAGAGATTGAGGGTGTGAGAGAGTGAGGGGATGAGAGAGTGAGGGGGGTTGAGAGAGGCGGTGGTGAGAGAGAGGGGGTGGGAGAGAGAGGGTGTGAGAGAGAGGGGTCTGAGAGGGAGGGGGTGAGAGAGTGAGGGCGTGAGAGAGTGAGGGGATGAGCGAGTGAGGGGTTAGGGAGAAGGGTTGAGAGAGAGAGGGGGAGAGAGAGAGGGGGATGAGAGGGGCGGTGGAGAGAGAGAGGGGTGAGAGAGAGGGTTGAGAGAGAGGGAGGTGGGAGAGAGAGGGGGTGAGAGACAAGGAGTGATTGAGAGAGAGAAAGTGGGGAGGGGTAGGAGAGAGAGTGGAGTGAGAAGGAGAGGGTGTGAGAGAGAGAGCGGTTGAGAGAGATGGGGGGAAATAAGGGGTGAGAAAGAGAGAGACGTGGGCTAAGAGAGAGTGGGGTGAAAGAGTGAACGTGGGGTGAGGGAGTGAGTGGGGTGAGAGAGTGAGATGGGAGTGAGACAGAGGGGTGTGAGAGACAGGGGAGAGAGGGGGTAGAGAGTGGGGGCAAGAGGGGGTAGTGAGAGGGGAGAGAGAGGGGGGAGAGAGAGGAGTTGAGAGAGAGGGTGTGAGAGACAGGGGTTAGAAAGAGAGAGTGAGTGAAATAGAGAGAGAGTGTAAGTGAGAAAGAGAGAGGGGGTGAGAGTGTGAGGGGTGAAGAGAGGGGGTGGGGTGAGAAGAGGTTGAGAGAGAAGGGGTGAGAGACAGAGGTGATGGGAGCGAGAGAGACTGTGCTGAGAGAAGGAGAGGGGTGAGAGAGTGAGATGGGAGTGAGAGGGGGTGTGAGAGAGGGAGGTGGGAGAGAGAGGGGGTGGGAGACAAGGGGTCATTGAGAGAGAAAGTAGGGAGGGGGTAAGAGAGAGAGTGGAGTTAGAAGGAGAGGGTGTGAGAGAGAGGGTGAGAGAGAGGGGTGAGAGAGCGAGGGGTGAGAGAGAGGGTGTGGGAGAGAGAGGGGGTGACAGAGAGAGCGCTGGGTGAGAGGAGGAGGTGGGAGTGAGTGATAGAGAGGGTGTGGGAGAGAGGAAGTGAGGAGAAAGAGGGAATGAGAAAAAGGCAGAGAGGTGGTGGGAGAGAGGGCGGGGAGAGAGAGCGACTGTGTGTGATAGTGTGTGTGAGAGAGAGGGGGGATGTGAAAGAGATTGGGGTGGGAGAGAGAGGGGTAACGGAGAGAGAGTGGAGAGAGAGGGGTGAGAGAGAGATGGATGTGAGAGAGAGAGAGGGGTTGCGAGAGAGGGGCTGAGAGACTGACGGGGTGAGAGAGTGAGGGGATGAGATTCAGGGTTGTTGAGAGAGGGGGTGGTGAGAGGGGGGCAGTGAGCGAGAAAGGGAGTGAGAGAGAGCGGTGAGAGAGAGGGGTTGACAGAGAAAGAGAAGTGTGTGAGAGAGAGAGGGTGAGAGAGAGAGGGTGTGAGAGAAAGTGGTGAGAGAGAAAGAGAGGGGTGAGAGAGAGAGAGGGTTAGAGAGAGAGGGTGACCGAGAGGGGTGAGAGGGGGAGGGGTTAGAGAGAGAGAGCACAGGGTAAGAGAGAAAGGGAGAGGGGTGAGGGGGTGAGAGAGGGAGGAGGGATGAGAGGGGGTGACAGAGAGAGGGGTGAGAGAGAGGGAATGAGAGAGTGAGGGGCTTGAGAGAGGGGGTGATGAGAGAGGGGTGGTGAGAGAAACAGGGAGTGAGAGAGAGATGTGAGAGAGAGGGGTGAGAGACAAGGGGTGTTTGAGAGTGAGAAAGTGGGGAGTGGGTAAGAGAGAGAATGGGGTGAGAGGGCAGTGAGTGTGAGATGTGGGAGTGAGTGACACAGAGGGATTGGGAGAGAGAGGGGTGAGAGAGAATGGGGTGAGAGAGAGGGAGCGAGAAGGAGACAGAGGGGAGGAGAAAGAGGCAGAGAGATGGGGATGTGAAAGAGATTGGGGTGACAAAGAGAAAGAGGAGAGAGGTGGTTAAGAGAGAGATGGATGTGTGAGAGAGGGGTTGAGAGAGAGGGGGGTGAGAGACAGAGGGGGTTAGAGAGTGAGGGGATGAGAGTTTGAGGGGTGTTGAGAGAGGGGGTGATGAGAGAGGGGGGTGAGAGAGAGAGGGGTGAGAGAGAGGGGTGAGAGAGAGGGTGTGAGAGAGAGGGGTGAAACAGAGAGGGGTTGAGAGAGAGGAAGGTGGGAGAAAGAGAGGGTTGAGAAAGAGGGGTGTGTGTGAGAGAGAGAGTGTTGAGAGGGCAGTGTGAGGGAGAGGTGGGAGTGAGTGACAGAGAGGGTGTGGGAGAGAGGGGGCGAGAGAGAGAGGGGATGCGAGAGAGAGGGTGTGTGAGAGTGGGTGAGAGAGAGAGGGCATGTAAAAGAGATTGGGGTGGGAGAGAGAGGGGTGACGGAGAGAAAGGGGAGGGAGAGAGGGAGTGAGAGAGAGAGATGGATATGAGAGAGAGTGGGAGTGAGAGAGAGAGGGGTGAGAGCGAGGGGTTGACAGAGAAAGACAGGGTTGAGAGAGAGAGTGGGAGAGAGGGGTGAGTGAGGGGTTGAGAGAGTGAGGGGATCAGAGAGTGAGGGGATTTGAGCGAGGTTGTGGTGATGGGGGGTGAGAGAGAGGGGTGAGAGAGCGGGGTTGAAAGAGAGTGGGGTTGAGAGAGAGAAGGGGGTGAGAGAGAAGGGGGTGAGAGAGAAGGGGGTGAGAGAGAGGGGGGAGCGAGGGGTTGAGAAAGATGGCTTCAGAGAGAGGAGGTGAGCGGGGATACTGAGAGAGAGACGGAGAGAGAGCGACAGACAGAGAGAGAGATAAATCAAGAGTGAGAGAGAAGAGGTAAGAGAGGTAGGGTGGACTGAGAGAGAGGTAGAGTGAGAGTGCCAGACAAAGAGAGCATGAGCGACACAGAGAGAGAGCACGAGCAAGAGAGAGTGAATGAGAGAGACCGTGAGATAAGAGAGAGAGGGGGGCAAGAGAGAGGGAGAGAGGCAGGGAGAGAGAGATCGTGTGAGAAGAGGGTGAGAGAGTGAGACAGAGACCGCAAGAAGAGAGCGAGCGGAAGTGTGTGTGTGTGTGAGAGAGAGAGAGAGACGGAAGAGAGGGGTGTGAGAGAGAGGGACGAAAGAGGAGGGGAGACAGGAGGAGAGAGAGGGGCGAGGGAGGGGGAGGGAGAGGGAGATGGGGAGAGAGAAAGGGGAGAGAGGGGCGGATAGAGGGGGAGAGAGTGGAGGAGAGGGGGGAGAGAGGGGGAGAGAGAGGATGAGAGAGAGAAGTGTTGAGAGACAGGGGGTGAAAGAGAGCAATTGAGAGGGGAGGTGAGAAATAGGGGTGTGAGAGAGAGAGCGGCTGTGAGAGAGAAAGGGTGGGAGACAGAGTGGCGGGAGAGAGAGAGACATGGGGGAGAGAGTGAGATGCGAGTGAGAGAGAGGGGGCGTGAGAGACAGGGGAGAAAGGGGGTAGAGGGTGGGGGCAAGAGAGGGGGTAGAGAGACGTGAGAGAGAGAAAGAGAGAGAGGAGTTGAGAGAGGGCGTGAGAGAGAGGGGGTGAGAAAGAGAAAGAGAGTGAGTGAAAAAGAGAGAGAGTGTAAGTTAGAAAGAAAAAGAGTAAGTGAGAAAGAGAGACCAGGTGAGAGTGCGAGGGGTGAGATAGAGGGGGTGGGGTGAGAAGCGTTTAAGAGAGAATGGGTGAGAGACAGAGGTAATGGGACAGAGAGAAAGAGACTGTGGTGTGAAAGAGAGGGGTGAAAGAGTGAGGGGGTTGAGAGAGGGGATGGTGAGAGAGGGGTGGTGAGAGACACAGGGAGTGAGAGAGAGGTGTGCGAGAGAGGGGGTGAGAGACAAGGGGTGATTGAGAGAGAGAAAGTGGGGAGTGGGTAAGAGAAAGAGTGGAGTGAGAAGGAGAAGGTGTGAGAGAGTGTGTGCGTGAGAGAGGGGTGAGAGAGCGAGGGGTGAGAGAGACGGGGTGAGAGAGAGTGAGAGAGAGAGAGGGTGAGAGAGAGGGGGTGAGAGAGAGAGAGCTGGGTGAGAGGGCGGTGAGAGGGAGAGGTGGGAGTGAGTGACAGAGAGGGGGTGGGAGAGAGGGGGGTGAGAGAGAGGGGGTGAGAGAAAGGCAGTGAGAAGGAGAGAGAGGGGATGAGAAAGAGGCAGAGAGATGGTGGGAGAGAGGGAGGTGGTGAGAGAGGGAGGGTGTGTGAGTGAGAGAGAGAGTGGGGATGTGAAAGAGATTGGGCTGGGAGAGAGAGGGTTGACGGAGAGAGAGGGGAGAGAGAGGGGTGTGAGAGGGAGATGTTTGAGAGAGAGGGGGATTGAGAGAGAGGGGAATGAGAGACTGAGGGGGTGAGAGATTGAAGGGTGTTGAGAGAGGGAGTGGTAAGAGAGCGCGGTGAGAGAGAGAGGGAGTGAGAGAGGATTGAGAGAGAGAGGGGTTGATAGAGAAAGCGAGGGGTGAGAGAGGGGGGTGAGAGAGAGAGGGTGTGAGAGAGAGTGGTGAGAGAGAGGGGTTGAGAGAGAAAGAGAGGGGTGCGAGAGAGAGGGGAAGAGAGAGTGGGTGAGCGAGAGGGGTGAGAGGAGGAGGGGTTAGAGAGAGCACAGGATAAGAGTGAAATGGTGTGAGAGAGTGAGGAGGGTTGAGAGAGGGGGTGGTGGGGGGAGAGACACAGGGAATGAGAGAGAGGGGTGAGAGAGAGGGTGAGATAGACAATGGGTGATTGAGAGAGAAAAAATGGAGAGGTGGTAAGAGAGAGAGTGAGTGAGAGAGAGGGGGTGAGCGAGAGGGATGAGAGGGGGAGAGGTTAAAGTGAGAGCGCGGGGTAAGAGAGAAAGGGTGTGAGAGGGGGTGAGGGAGGGACGGGGTGAGAGGGGGCGAGAGAGAGGTGTGAGTGAGAGAATTGAGAGAGAGGGGGGTGAGAGACTGAGGAGGTGAGAGAGTGAGGGGATAGGAGATTGAGGGGTGTTGAGAGAGGGGGTGGTGAGAGAGGGGGTGGTGAGAGAGGGGGCGGTGAGAGAGGGGGTTGAGACAGAGAGGGAGTGAGAGAGAGGGGTGAAAGAGAGGGTGTGACAGAGAGTGGTGAGAGAGACGGGTTGAGTGAGAAAGAGAGGGGAGTGAGAGAGAGAGGGGAAGAGAGAGAGAGGGGTGAGTGAGGGGGTGAGAGAGTGAGGGGATGAGAGAGTGAGAGGTGTTGAGCGAGAGGTTGGTGAGGGGTGTGAGAGAGAGGCGTGAGAGAGCGGGGTTGAGATAGAGAGGGGTTGAGAGAGAGAAAGGGTTGAGAAAACAACTGGAGGTGAGAGAGGAGTTGCGAAATGTGAGAGAGAGTTAGTAGGGTGTGAGAGAGAGTGGAATGAGAGCGGGGGTAAGAGAGAGGTGCAGTGAGAAAGAGGAGCTGAGAGAGACATGGGGTGCAAGAGAGGGTGGGTGAGAGTAGGAGGGGCTGAGAGAGAGAGGGGCTGAGATAGAGATAGGCTGAGAGAGAGGGGTGAGATAGGAAGTGTGTGAGAGATGAGGGATGAGAGTGGGAGGGGGAAAGAGGGACGGGATGACAGAGGGAGGGTGAGAGAGAGGGGTGTGAGAGAGAGAGGAGTGAGAGAGGGGGAAAGAGGGGTAAAGAGAGGGGGAGAGAAGGTAAGAGAGTTAGAGTGGTGAGAGAAAGAGAGCGGTGACAGAGAGAGGGGCTTGAGAGAGAGAGGAGGTGTAAGAGGGTGAGAGAGGGGGGTGAGAGGGGTAGGTAGGTGAGGGTGTGCGCGGGGGATGGAGGTGGGGGGTGAGGGAGGTGCGAGGGAGATAGAGGGGGTGTGAGAGGGGGTGGGAGAGAGAGGTGTTTGAGAGAGAGCTGGGTGAGAGGGAGTGAGGGGGGCTGAGAAAGAGAGGTGGGTGAGAGAGAGAGTGGGTGTGAGAGAGAGAGGGTGAGAGAGAGAGAGAGGGGAAGAGAGAGAGAGGGGTGAGAGTGAAGGAGTGAGAAGGAGAGAGAGGGGATGAGAAAGAGATAAAGAGAGGGTGGGAGAGAGGGAGGGGGTAAGAGAGAGGGGGTGAGAGAGAGGAGTAAGAGAGCGGGGTTGAGAGAGAAGCTGGTGAGAGAATGCAGGGTCGTGAGAGAAAGGGGAGTGAGAGAAAGGGGGTGAGAGAGCGGTTGAGTGAGAGGGGGAGAGAGAGAGATTGAGAGAGAGGGGTTGAGATAGAGGGGGTTGAGAGAGAGACGGGGGAAAGAGGGGGTGAGAGAGAGAGGGTTAGAGAGAGAGGGGTTGAGAAAGATGGGTTGAGAGAGAGAGGAGGTGAGGGGGACGACTGAGAGAGAGACGGAGAGAGAGAGAAACAGAACAGAGAGAACGATAGAGCAAGAGTGAGAGAGAAGAGGTGAGAGAGATAAGGTGGACTGAGAGAGAGAGAGAGACAGAGAGTGAGAGTGACAGACAGGAGAGGGGGCAGAGAGGGGTGAGAGAGTGGAGGAGAGAGGGGTGTGAGAGAGGTGTTGAGAGAGAGGGGGTGAGAGAGCGGAATTGAGAGGGGGTGAGAAACAGGGCTGTGAGAGAGAGAAGGGGTGTGAGAGAGAAAGGATAGGAGATAGAGAGGGTGGGAGAGAGAGACGTGGGGGAGAGTGAGAGTGGGGTGAGAGAGTGAGATGTGAGTGAGAGAGAGAGACGTGGCTTAAGAGAGAGAGAGGGGGAGAGAGTGAGAGTGGGGTGAGAGAGTGAGATGGGAGTGAGAGAGGGGGGTAGAGAGTGGGGGTAATGAGAGGGGAGAGAGAGAGGGGGCGGGAGAGAGAGGAGTTGAGAGAGAAGGAGTGAGAGAGAGGGGGTGAGAGAGAGGGGTGGGGTGAGAGGGAGATGAGAGAAAAGGGGTGAGAGACAGAGGGGGTGGGACACAGAGAGAAAGACTCTGGTGAGAGAGAGGAGTGAGAGAGTGAGATGGGAGTGAGAGAGAGAGCTTGGGGTAAGAGATAAAGGGTGTGTGAGAGGGAGAGGGGTGAGGGGTGCGAGAGGGAGGAGCGGTGAGAGAGAGGGGATATGAGAGTGAGGGGTTGAGAGAGAGATGGGGTGAGAGAGAGAAGGGGGTGAGAGAGAGAGGGGAGTGAGAGAGAGGGGGGTGAGAGAGAGGAGTGAGAGAGTGGTTGAGAGAGAGGGGTTGAGAGAGAGAGGGGGAGAGAGAGGTTGAGAGAGAGAGGGGTTGAGAGAGAGGGGGTTGAGAGAGAGGCAGGGGAAAGAGGGGTTGAGAGAGAGAGAGGGTTAGAGAGAGAGAGGGGGGAGAGAGAGGGTTTGAGAAAGATGGGTTGCGAAAGAGAAGAGGTGAGGGGGAGGACTGAGAGAGAGACGGAGAGAGAGAGAGAGCAACAGACAGAGAGAAAGATACAGCAAAAGTGAGAGAAGTAGGGTGGACTGAGAGAGAGGGAGACAGACAGACAGACAGAGAGGATGAGCGAGAGAGAGAGAGAGAGAGAGAGAAAGAGCAAGAGAGAGCGAGCAAGAGAGACCGTGAGAGAGGGAAAGAGCCAGGGAGAAGAGAGAGTGTGGGAAGAGGGTGAGAGAGTGAGAGAGAGCAAGAGGAACAGAGCGAGTGGAAGAGTGAGAGAGATAGAGGATGCGAGAGAGAGAGGGGAGAGAGAGGGAGGCGAGAGAGGAGGGGAGAGAGGAGGAGAGAGACGGGGAGAGGGAGGGGGAGAGGGAGGGGGAGAGGGAGGGGGCGAGGGAGAGGGAGAGATGGGTGAGTGAGAAGGGGAGAGAGGGGGGAGAGAGATGGGAGAGGGGGTTGTGAGGAGGAGAGAGCGGAGGAGAGGGGGTGAGAGAGGGGGCAGAGAGAGGGGGAGAGAAGGGTCAGAGAGAAGAGGAGAGAGGGGGAGAGAGAGGAGGGAGAGAGATGGGGAGGGGGAGTGAGGGGGAAGGAGTGGAGGAGAGGAATAGAGAGGGGGTGAGAGAGAGGGGGAGAGAGGGGGTGAGAGAAAGGTGTTGAGAGAGAGGGGGTGAGAGAGAGAAGGGTGTGAGAGAGAAGGGGTGTGAGAGAGAAGGGGTGAGAGGGAGTGAAATGTGGGGTGAGAGAGAGTGGGGTAAGAGAGTGAGAGTGGGGTAAGAGAGTGAGAGTGGGGTGAGAGAGTGAGATAGGAGCGAGAGAGAGGGGATGTGAGAGACAGGGGGAGAGAGGGGGTAGATATTGGGGGGCTAGCGAGGGGGTAGAGAGAGAGTGGAGAGAGAGGGGAGAGAGGGGGGAAAGAGAGGGGGAAGAGAGAGAGGGTTTGAGAGAGAGGGTGAGAGAAAGGGGTTGAGAAAGAGAGAGTGTGAGTAAAAATGAGAGAGAGTGTTTAAGTGAGAAAGAGAGAGTGAGTGAGAAAAAGAGCGCGGGTGAGAGAGGGGGGTGAGAGAGAGGAGGTGGGGGTAAGGGGGGGTGAGAGAGAAGGGGTGATTGAGAGAAAGAAAGTAGGGAGGGGATGAGAGAGAGTGGAGTGAGAAGGAGAGGGTGTGAGAGAGAATGGGCGAGAGAGAGGGGGTGAGCGAGAGTGGTGGGGGAGGGGTTAGAGAGAGCGAAAGGGGTAAGAGAGAACGGGTGTGAGAGAGTGAGAGGGGGAGAGGGGGTGATAGAGAGTGGGGTGAGAGAGAAGGAATGAGATAGAGGGGTTGAGAGAGAGAGGGATGAGAGAGTAAGGGTTGGAGAAATTGAGGGGATGAGAGAGTGAGCTGGCTTGAGAGAGGTGGTGGTGAGAGAGAGTGGGGTGAGAGACGGGGAGAGAAGGGTGAGAGAGAGGGGGAGAGGGGGTAGAGAGAGGGGTTGAGAGAGAGAGAGGGGTTGAGAGAGAGAGAGGGTGGAGGGAGAGAAGGGGGTGAGAGAGAGTGGGGGAGTGTGAGAGAGAAGGGGTAGAGAGAGGGGTTGAGAGAGGGAGAGAGGATGAGAGAGGGGGTTAGAGAGAGAGTGAGTGGAGTGGGAGAGAGAGGGGGGTGGGTGAGGGAGTGGGGTGAGTGAGAGAAGGCAATGTGAGGGGGTGAGAGAGAAAGGGGGAGAGACAAAGGGGGAGTGAGAGTGGGTCAGAGAAAGACTGGAGGTGAGACAGAGAGGGGCTGGTAGAAAGGGCATGAGAGAGAGAGGGTTTGAGAGAAATGGAGTGAGAGTGAGATGGGGTGAGAGAGACGGAGTGAGAAGGAGAGAGAGGGTATGAGAAAGAGACAGAGAGAGGGTAGGAGATAGGGAAGGGTTTGGAGGGAGGGAGGGGATGAAAGAGAGAGAGGAGTAAGAGAGAGAGGGGTGTGAGAGAGTATGGTTGAGGATGTAAGAGAGAGAGAGAGATTGGGAAAGAGAGGGGAGTGAGAGAGCGGGTGAGGGGGTGAGAGAGAAGGGGGTGAGAGAGTGGGATGTGAGAGAGAAGGGTAAGAGAGATAAGCAAGGGTTGAGAGAGGGGATTTAGAGAGAGGGGGGTTTGAGAGAGCGAGAGAGCGCGGGTGAGAGAGAGAGGAGGATGAGGGTGTGAGAGAGAAAGGGATGAGAGAGTGTTGGGTGAGAAAGGGAGAGAGGGCTGAGAAAGGGAGAGAGTGGAGAAAGAGATAGGGGAGAGAGAGGGCTGAGAATGAGAGAGAGGGGAGAGAAAGAGTGTGGGTCAGAGAAAGAGTGAATGTGTGGGAGGGGGTGAGAGAGAGGACGTGGGAGAGAGAGTGGGAGAGAGAGGGGGTGAGAGAGAGGGATTGAGAGAAAGGGGGAGAGATAGAGAAGGGGTGAGAGAGAAAGGGGCCAGCGAGAGAAAGACGGATGAGAGAGATGGGACGTGAGAGAGAGAGCGAAAGGGGTGAGAGAGGGGGTGAGACAGACAGTGAATGATGGGTTGAGAGAGAGAGAGAGAGAGAGAAAGATAGACAGACAGACAGAGAACGAATGAATGGATGAGAGAGTTAGAGTGGTGTGAGGGAGATGGGGTGAGAGAGTGCGCGCTAGAGAGTGACAGAATGAGAGCAAGGAGGAAGGAGGAAGAAAGGGGGCAAAAGAGAGAGAAATGGTGTGAACGAGAGAAAGAGGGCGCGAGAGAGGGGGTATACAGAGAGAGAGAGCGGGGGTGTGAGACAGAGCACGGGAGGGAAGGGCAATGAGAGAGAAAAAGGGAGCAAGAGACAGAAGACAATAGAACGAGAGAGAGTGCGGGAGAGAGACAGGGGTGCGAGAGAGAGGGGTGTGAGAGAGAGACACAGAGAGGTGGGTAAGAGACACGGGGTGTGGGCGGGGGAGATAGAGTGAAGGGGTGAGGGAGAGAGGGAGTGAGAGAGGGTATAAAGGGGAGAGAGGGTGAGGGGTGACAGAGAGAAAGGGGTGAGAGTGACAGAGCAGGGTGGAGAGAGAGGGGGTAAGATAGAGTGAGGGGGAGAGAGACAACAAGGTGAAAGAGAAAGGGGGTGTGAGACAAAGTGGCTGAGAGAGAGAGAGGCTGAGAGAGAGGGTGTTGAGAGAGAGGCAGTGAGAGAGAGAGGTGAGAGAGATAGTGAGTGGTGAGAGAGAGAGGCCGTGAGAAAGAGAGTGGGTAAGAGAGAGGGCGTGAGAGATAGGGGTGAGAGGGGGAGAGAGAGGGGGAGAGGTGGTGAAGAGGGGGTGAAAGGTTGAGAGAGTTAGTAGGGTGTGAGAGAGAGGGTGTAATAGAAATGGGGAGAGAGAGTGGAATGAGAGAGGGGGCGAGAGAGAGGGGGCAGTGAGAGAGAACGGCTGACAGAGACAGGGGGTGCAAGAGAGGGTGGGTGAGAGCGGGAGGGGCTGAGAGAGAGAGAGGGGCTGAGAGAGAGATGGGCTGAGAGAGAGATGGGCTGAGAGACAGATGGGCTGAGAGAGAGGGGTGAGATAGGGAGAGTGTGAGAGAGGAGGGATGTGAGTGGGAGGGGGAAAGAGGGACGGGATGAGAGAGGGAGGGTGATAGAGAGGGGTGTGTGAGAGAGAGGGTGAGAGAGAGGGGAGAGAGAGAGGAGAGAGAGAGGGAGGGTGTGAGAGTGGAAGGGTGTGAGAGAGGGATGGGATGAGAGAAGGAGGACGTGAGAGAGAGGGATGTGTGAGAGAGAGAGGTGAGAGAGAGAGAGAGGGGAAGAGAGAGAGAGGGGTGAGAGTGAAGGAGTGAGAAGGAGAGAGAGGGGATGAGAAAGAGATAAAGAGAGGGTGGGAGACAGGGAGGGGGTAAGAGAGAGGGGGTGAGAGAGAGGAGTAAGAGAGCGGGGTTGAGAGAGAAGCTGGTGAGAGAATGCAGGGTCGTGAGAGAAAGGGGAGTGAGAGAAAGGTGGTGAGAGAGCGGTTGAGTGAGAGGGGGAGAGAGAGAGATTGAGAGAGAGGGGTTGAGATAGAGGGGGTTGAGAGAGAGAAGGGGGAAAGAGGGGGTGAGAGAGAGAGGGTTAGAGAGAGAGGGGAGAGAGAGGGGTTGAGAAAGATGGGTTGAGAGAGAGAGGAGGTGAGGGGGACGACTGAGAGAGAGACGGAGAGAGAGAGAAACAGAACAGAGAGAACGATAGAGCAAGAGTGAGAGAGAAGAGGTGAGAGAGATAAGGTGGACTGAGAGAGAGAGAGAGACAGAGAGTGAGAGTGACAGACAGGAGAGGGGGCAGAGAGGGGTGAGAGAGTGGAGGAGAGAGGGGTGTGAGAGAGGTGTTGAGAGAGAGGGGGTGAGAGAGCGGAATTGAGAGGGGGTGAGAAACAGGGCTGTGAGAGAGAGAAGGGGTGTGAGAGAGAAAGGATAGGAGATAGAGAGGGTGGGAGAGAGAGACGTGGGGGAGAGTGAGAGTGGGGTGAGAGAGTGAGATGTGAGTGAGAGAGAGAGACGTGGCTTAAGAGAGAGAGAGGGGGAGAGAGTGAGAGTGGGGTGAGAGAGTGAGATGGGAGTGAGAGAGGGGGGTAGAGAGTGGGGGTAATGAGAGGGGAGAGAGAGAGGGGGCGGGAGAGAGAGGAGTTGAGAGAGAAGGAGTGAGAGAGAGGGGGTGAGAGAGAGGGGTGGGGTGAGAGGGAGATGAGAGAAAAGGGGTGAGAGACAGAGGGGGTGGGACACAGAGAGAAAGACTCTGGTGAGAGAGAGGAGTGAGAGAGTGAGATGGGAGTGAGAGAGAGAGCTTGGGGTAAGAGATAAAGGGTGTGTGAGAGGGAGAGGGGTGAGGGGTGCGAGAGGGAGGAGCGGTGAGAGAGAGGGGATATGAGAGTGAGGGGTTGAGAGAGAGATGGGGTGAGAGAGAGAAGGGGGTGAGAGAGAGAGGGGAGTGAGAGAGAGGGGGGTGAGAGAGAGGAGTGAGAGAGTGGTTGAGAGAGAGGGGTTGAGAGAGAGAGGGGGAGAGAGAGGTTGAGAGAGAGAGGGGTTGAGAGAGAGGGGGTTGAGAGAGAGGCAGGGGAAAGAGGGGTTGAGAGAGAGAGAGGGTTAGAGAGAGAGAGGGGGGAGAGAGAGGGTTTGAGAAAGATGGGTTGCGAAAGAGAAGAGGTGAGGGGGAGGACTGAGAGAGAGAGACGGAGAGAGAGAGAGAGCAACAGACAGAGAGAAAGATACAGCAAAAGTGAGAGAAGTAGGGTGGACTGAGAGAGAGGGAGACAGACAGACAGACAGAGAGGATGAGCGAGAGAGAGAGAGAGAGAGAGAAAGAGCAAGAGAGAGCGAGCAAGAGAGACCGTGAGAGAGGGAAAGAGCCAGGGAGAAGAGAGAGTGTGGGAAGAGGGTGAGAGAGTGAGAGAGAGCAAGAGGAACAGAGCGAGTGGAAGAGTGAGAGAGATAGAGGATGCGAGAGAGAGAGGGGAGAGAGAGGGAGGCGAGAGAGGAGGGGAGAGAGGAGGAGAGAGAGGGGGAGAGGGAGGGGGAGAGGGAGGGGGAGAGGGAGGGGGCGAGGGAGAGGGAGAGATGGGTGAGTGAGAAGGGGAGAGAGGGGGGAGAGAGATGGGAGAGGGGGTTGTGAGGAGGAGAGAGCGGAGGAGAGGGGGTGAGAGAGGGGGCAGAGAGAGGGGGAGAGAAGGGTCAGAGAGAAGAGGAGAGAGGGGGAGAGAGAGGAGGGAGAGAGATGGGGAGGGGGAGTGAGGGGGAAGGAGTGGAGGAGAGGAATAGAGAGGGGGGGAGAGAGAGGGGGAGAGAGGGGGTGAGAGAAAGGTGTTGAGAGAGAGGGGGTGAGAGAGAGAAGGGTGTGAGAGAGAAGGGGTGTGAGAGAGAAGGGGTGAGAGGGAGTGAAATGTGGGGTGAGAGAGAGTGGGGTAAGAGAGTGAGAGTGGGGTAAGAGAGTGAGAGTGGGGTGAGAGAGTGAGATAGGAGCGAGAGAGAGGGGATGTGAGAGACAGGGGGAGAGAGGGGGTAGATATTGGGGTGCTAGCGAGGGGGTAGAGAGAGAGTGGAGAGAGAGGGGAGAGAGAGGGGGAGAGAGGGGGGAAAGAGAGGGGGAAGAGAGAGAGGGTTTGAGAGAGAGGGTGAGAGAAAGGGGTTGGGAAAGAGAGAGTGTGAGTAAAAATGAGAGAGAGTGTTTAAGTGAGAAAGAGAGAGTGAGTGAGAAAGAGAGCGCGGGTGAGAGAGGGGGGTGAGAGAGAGGAGGTGGGGGTAAGGGGGGGTGAGAGAGAAGGGGTGATTGAGAGAAAGAAAGTAGGGAGGGGATGAGAGAGAGTGGAGTGAGAAGGAGAGGGTGTGAGAGAGAATGGGCGAGAGAGAGGGGGTGAGCGAGAGTGGTGGGGGAGGGGTTAGAGAGAGCGAAAGGGGTAAGAGAGAACGGGTGTGAGAGAGTGAGAGGGGGAGAGGGGGTGATAGAGAGTGGGGTGAGAGAGAAGGAATGAGATAGAGGGGTTGAGAGAGAGAGGGATGAGAGAGTAAGGGTTGGAGAAATTGAGGGGATGAGAGAGTGAGCTGGCTTGAGAGAGGTGGTGGTGAGAGAGAGTGGGGTGAGAGACGGGGAGAGAAGGGTGAGAGAGAGGGGGAGAGGGGGTAGAGAGAGAGGGGTTGAGAGAGAGAGAGGGGTTGAGAGAGAGAGGGTGGAGGGAGAGAAGGGGGTGAGAGAGAGTGGGGGAGTGTGAGAGAGAAGGGGTAGAGAGAGGGGTTGAGAGAGGGAGAGAGGATGAGAGAGGGGGTTAGAGAGAGAGTGAGTGGAGTGGGAGAGAGAGGGGGGTGGGTGAGGGAGTGGGGTGAGTGAGAGAAGGCAATGTGAGGGGGTGAGAGAGAAAGGGGGAGAGACAAAGGGGGAGTGAGAGTGGGTCAGAGAAAGACTGGAGGTGAGACAGAGAGGGGCTGGGAGAAAGGGCATGAGAGAGAGAGGGTTTGAGAGAAATGGAGTGAGAGTGAGATGGGGTGAGAGAGACGGAGTGAGAAGGAGAGAGAGGGTATGAGAAAGAGACAGAGAGAGGGTAGGAGAGAGGGAGGGGTTTGGAGGGAGGGAGGGGATGAAAGAGAGAGAGGAGTAAGAGAGAGAGGGTGTGAGAGAGTATGGGTGAGGATGTAAGAGAGAGAGAGAGATTGGGAAAGAGAGGGGAGTGAGAGAGCGGGTGAGGGGGTGAGAGAGAAGGGGGTGAGAGAGTGGGATGTGAGAGAGAAGGGTAAGAGAGATAAGCAAGGGTTGAGAGAGGGGATTTAGAGAGAGGGGGGTTTGAGAGAGCGAGAGAGCGCGGGTTAGAGAGAGAGGAGGATGAGGGTGTGAGAGAGAAAGGGATGAGAGAGTGTTGGGTGAGAAAGGGAGAGAGGGCTGAGAAAGGGAGAGAGTGGAGAAAGAGATAGGGGAGAGAGAGGGCTGAGAATGAGAGAGAGGGGAGAGAAAGAGTGTGGGTCAGAGAAAGAGTGAATGTGTGGGAGGGGGTGAGAGAGAGGACGTGGGAGAGAGAGTGGGAGAGAGAGGGGGTGAGAGAGAGGGATTGAGAGAAAGGGGGAGATAGAGAAGGGGTGAGAGAGAAAGGGGCCAGCGAGAGAAAGACGGATGAGAGAGATGGGACGTGAGAGAGAGAGCGAAAGGGGTGAGAGAGGGGGTGAGACAGACAGTGAATGATGGGTTGAGAGAGAGAGAGAGAGAGAGAAAGACAGACAGACAGACAGAGAACGAATGAATGGATGAGAGAGTTAGAGTGGTGTGAGGGAGATGGGGTGAGAGAGTGCGCGCTAGAGAGTGACAGAATGAGAGCAAGGAGGAAGGAGGAAGAAAGGGGGCAAAAGAGAGAGAAATGGTGTGAACGAGAGAAAGAGGGCGCGAGAGAGGGGGTATACAGAGAGAGAGAGCGGGGGTGTGAGACAGAGCACGGGAGGGAAGGGCAATGAGAGAGAAAAAGGGAGCAAGAGACAGAAGACAATAGAACGAGAGAGAGTGCGGGAGAGAGACAGGGGTGCGAGAGAGAGGGGTGTGAGAGAGAGACACAGAGAGGTGGGTAAGAGACACGGGGTGTGGGCGGGGGAGATAGAGTGAAGGGGTGAGGGAGAGAGGGAGTGAGAGAGGGTATAAAGGGGAGAGAGGGTGAGGGGTGACAGAGAGAAAGGGGTGAGAGTGACAGAGCAGGGTGGAGAGAGAGGGGGTAAGATAGAGTGAGGGGGAGAGAGACAACAAGGTGAAAGAGAAAGGGGGTGTGAGACAAAGTGGCTGAGAGAGAGAGAGGCTGAGAGAGAGGGTGTTGAGAGAGAGGCAGTGAGAGAGAGAGGTGAGAGAGATAGTGAGTGGTGAGAGAGAGAGGCCGTGAGAAAGAGAGTGGGTAAGAGAGAGGGCGTGAGAGATAGGGGTGAGAGGGGGAGAGAGCGGGGGAGAGGTGGTGAAGAGGGGGTGAAAGGTTGAGAGAGTTAGTAGGGTGTGAGAGAGAGGGTGTAATAGAAATGGGGAGAGAGAGTGGAATGAGAGAGGGGGCGAGAGAGAGGGGGCAGTGAGAGAGAACGGCTGACAGAGACAGGGGGTGCAAGAGAGGGTGGGTGAGAGCGGGAGGGGCTGAGAGAGAGAGGGGCTGAGAGAGAGATGGGCTGAGAGAGAGATGGGCTGAGAGACAGATGGGCTGAGAGAGAGGGGTGAGATAGGGAGAGTGTGAGAGAGGAGGGATGTGAGTGGGAGGGGGAAAGAGGGACGGGATGAGAGAGGGAGGGTGATAGAGAGGGGTGTGTGAGAGAGAGGGTGAGAGAGAGGGGAGAGAGAGAGGAGAGAGAGAGGGAGGGTGTGAGAGTGGAAGGGTGTGAGAGAGGGATGGGATGAGAGAAGGAGGACGTGAGAGAGAGGGATGTGTGAGAGAGAGAGGTGAGAGAGAGGGTGAGAGAGAGTAGTGAGAGACGGGGGAAAGAGAGGGGAGGAGAGAAGGTAAGAGAGTTAGAGTGGTGAGACAAAGAGGGCGTGAAAGAGAGAGGGGTTTGAGAGGGGTGTAAGAGGGGATGAGAGAGGGGGGGAGAGGGGTAGGTGGGTGAGGGGGTGTGTGGGGGATGGGGTGGGAAAGGGGTTTGGAGGGGGGTGAGGGAGGTGTGGGGAAGATAGACGGGGTGTGAGGGGGGTGGGAGAGAGAGAGGTGTGTGAGAGGGGTGAGGGGCTCTGAGAGAGAGGTGGGTGAGAGGGGGGTTTGAGAGAAAGGTTGGTGAGAGATGGGGAATGAGAGAGGGGGGTTGAGAGAGAGAGAGAGGGTGGGAGAGAGGGAGGGGTGAGAGAGAGGGTGAGAATGAGGGGGTGAGAGAGAGGGGTGAGATAGAGTGAGGGGGAGAGAGACAACAAGGTGAAAGAGAAAGGGGGTGTGAGACAAAGTGGCTGAGAGAGAGAGAGGCTGAGAGAGAGGGTGTTGAGAGAGAGGCAGTGAGAGAGAGAGGTGAGAGAGATAGTGAGTGGTGAGAGAGAGAGGCCGTGAGAAAGAGAGTGGGTAAGAGAGAGGGCGTGAGAGATAGGGGTGAGAGGGGGAGAGAGAGGGGGAGAGGTGGTGAAGAGGGGGTGAAAGGTTGAGAGAGTTAGTAGGGTGTGAGAGAGAGGGTGTAATAGAAATGGGGAGAGAGAGTGGAATGAGAGAGGGGGCGAGAGAGAGGGGGCAGTGAGAGAGAACGGCTGACAGAGACAGGGGGTGCAAGAGAGGGTGGGTGAGAGCGGGAGGGGCTGAGAGAGAGAGGGGCTGAGAGAGAGATGGGCTGAGAGAGAGATGGGCTGAGAGACAGATGGGCTGAGAGAGAGGGGTGAGATAGGGAGAGTGTGAGAGAGGAGGGATGTGAGTGGGAGGGGGAAAGAGGGACGGGATGAGAGAGGGAGGGTGATAGAGAGGGGTGTGTGAGAGAGAGGGTGAGAGAGAGGGGAGAGAGAGAGGAGAGAGAGAGGGAGGGTGTGAGAGTGGAAGGGTGTGAGAGAGGGATGGGATGAGAGAAGGAGGACGTGAGAGAGAGGGATGTGTGAGAGAGAGAGGTGAGAGAGAGGGTGAGAGAGAGTAGTGAGAGACGGGGGAAAGAGAGGGGAGGAGAGAAGGTAAGAGAGTTAGAGTGGTGAGACAAAGAGGGCGTGAAAGAGAGAGGGGTTTGAGAGGGGTGTAAGAGGGGATGAGAGAGGGGGGGAGAGGGGTAGGTGGGTGAGGGGGTGTGTGGGGGATGGGGTGGGAAAGGGGTTTGGAGGGGGGTGAGGGAGGTGTGGGGAAGATAGACGGGGTGTGAGGGGGGTGGGAGAGAGAGAGGTGTGTGAGAGGGGTGAGGGGCTCTGAGAGAGAGGTGGGTGAGAGGGGGGTTTGAGAGAAAGGTTGGTGAGAGATGGGGAATGAGAGAGGGGGGTTGAGAGAGAGAGAGAGGGTGGGAGAGAGGGAGGGGTGAGAGAGAGGGTGAGAATGAGGGGGTGAGAGAGAGGGGTGAGATAGAGGGAGTGAGAAGGAGAGAGAGGGGATGAGAAAGAGATAGACAGAGGGTGGGAGAGAGGGAGGGAGTGAGAGAGAGGGGGTGAGAGAGAGAGAGAGAAGTGTGTGTGAGAGAGGGAGAGGTGCAAGAGAGGTGAGTAAGAGAGAAGGGTATGAGAGAGAGGAGATTTGAGAGATAGGGGGGTGAGAAAGAGTGTGGGTGAGGGGGTAAGAGAGTAGGGGTTGAGAGAGGAGGGGTGAGAGAGCGAGGGGCTCACAAAGAGAGAGGGGGTTTGAGAGAACGAGAGAGAAAGATGGGGGGGTGAGACAGAGAGGGTGAGAGAGAGGGGTTTTAGAGAGAGAGGGGTTTGAGAGAGCGAGTGAGAGCAGGTGAGAGAGAGGGAGGAGGATGAGGGCGGTGAGAGAGAAAGGGTGCGAGAGGTGTTGAGAGAGAGAAGGGGGTTTGAGAGAGCGAGAGAGAGCGGGTGAGAGAGAGAGAGAGGACGATGAGGGGGGTGCGAGAGAGAGGCTGAGAAAGAGGGGGTATGAGAGAGCGAGAGAGCGCGGATGAGAGAGAGAGAGGAGGATGAGGGTTTGAGCAAGCGAGGGAGAGAGAGATGGGTTTTAGAGAGAGGGGCGTTTGAGAGAGCGAGAGAGAGTGGGTGAGAGAGAGAGGAGGATGAGGGGGATGAGAGAGAGAGGCTAAGAGAGAGGGGTTGAGAGAGAGAGGGGGTTTGAGAGAGCGAGTGAGAGCGCGTGAGAGAGAGGAAGGAGGATGAGGGTGGTGAGAGAGAGAGAGGGTGAGAGAGAGGGTTTTAGAGAGAGATTGGGTTTGAGAGAGAGAGAGAGCGGGTGAGAGAGAGAGAGGCGGATGAGGGGAGTGAGAGAGAGGGTGAGAGAGAAGGGGTTTGAGAGACCAAGAGAGAGCGGATGAGAGAGAGGGAGGAAGATGAGGGGGTGAGGGAGGGAGCGTGGGAGAGACGGGTTGAGAGAGAGAGGGGGTTTGAGAGGGCGAGAGAGCGCGGGTGAGAGAGAGAGGAGAATGAGGAGGGTGAGAGAGAGAGGGTGAGAGAGAGGGGTTGAGAGAGAGAGGGGGTTTGATAGAGCGAGAGAGAGGGGGTGAGAGAGAGAGAGGAGGATGAGGGGGTGAGAGCGCGGGTGAGAGAGAGGGGTTGAGAGAGAGGGGGGTTTGAGAGAGCGAGAGAGAGCGGGTGAGAGAGTGAGGATGATGAAGGGGGTGAGTGAGAGAGGGTGAGAGAGAGGGGGTTTAGAGAGCGGGGGGTTGAGAGAGTGAGAGAGAGCGGGTGAGAGAGAGAGAGAGGAGGATAAGGGCGGTGAGAGAGAAAGGGTGAGAGAGAGGGGTTCAGAGCGAGGGGGTTTGAGAGAGCGAGAGAGAATGGGTGAGAGAGAGGGAAGAGGATGAGGGGGTGAAAGAGACAGAGCGTGACAGCGAGGGGGATTGAGAGAGCGAGCGAGAGCGGGTGAGAGATAGAGGAGGATGAGGGGGTGAGAGAGAGAGGGTGAGAGAGAGGGGTTCAGAGCGAGGGGGTTTGAGAGAGCGAGAGAGAATGGGTGAGAGAGAGGGAGGAGGATGAGGGGGTGAGAGAGCGAGGGTGAGAGAGGGGGGGTTGAGAGAGATGGGGTTTGAGAGAGCGAGAGAGACCGGGTGAGAGAGAGAGGGCGATGAGGGGTGTGAGAGAGAGAGGGTGAGAAAGAGGGGGTATGAGAGAGCGAGAGAGCGCGGGTGAGAGAGAGAGAGGAGGATGAGGGGGTGAGAGAGAGGGTGAGAGCGAGGGGTTGAGAGAGAGGGGGGGTTTGAGAGAGCGAGAGAGAGCGGGTGAGAGAGTGAGGAGGATGAAGAGGGTGAGAGAGAGAGGGTGAGAGAGAGGGGTTGAGAGAGAGGGGGGTTTGAGAGAGCGAGAGAGAGCGGGTGAGAGAGAGAGAGAGAGGAGGATGTGGGGTGAGAGAGAGGGTGAGAGCGAGCGGTTGAGAGAGAGGAGAGTTGAGAGAGCGAGAGAGAGAGAGTGGGTGAGAGAGAGGAGGATGAGGGGAGCGCGATAGAGAGGGTGAGAGAGAGGGGTTTTAGAGTGAGAGGGGGCTTGAGAGAGCGAGAGAGAGCGGGTGAGAGAGTGAGGATGATGAAGGGGGTGAGTGAGAGAGGGTGCGAGAGAGGGGGTTTAGAGAGAGGGGGGTTGAGAGAGCGAGAGAGAGCGGGTGAGAGAGAGAGAGAGGAGGATAAGGGCGGTGAGAGAGAAAGGGTGAGAGAGAGGGGTTCAGAGCGAGGGGGTTTGAGAGAGCGAGAGAGAATGGGTGAGAGAGAGGGAGGAGGATGAGGGGGTGAAAGAGACAGAGCGTGACAGCGAGGGGGATTGAGAGAGCGAGCGAGAGCGGGTGAGAGATAGAGGAGGATGAGGGGGTGAGAGAGAGAGGGTGAGAGAGAGGGGTTCAGAGCGAGGGGGTTTGAGAGAGCGAGAGAGAATGGGTGAGAGAGAGGGAGGAGGATGAGGGGGTGAAAGAGACAGAGCGTGACAGCGAGGGGGTTTGAGAGAGCGAGAGAGAGCGGGTGAGAGTGAGAGAGGAGAATGAGGGGGGTGAGAGAGGGTGAGAGAGAGGGGTTGAGAGAGAAAGGGAGTTTGAGAGAGCGAGAGAGAGCGGGTGAGAGAGAGAGTGAGAGAGGAGAATGAGGGGGGTGAAAGAGGGAGGGTGAGAGAGCGAGAGAGAGCGGGTGAGAGAGAGAGGAGGAGGGGTGTGAGAGAGAGAGGGTGAGAGAGAGGGGTTTTAGAGAGAGAGAGATGGGATTTGAGAAAGTGAGATAGAGCGGATGAGAGAGAGAGAGGCGAATGAGGGGCTGAGATAGAGAGGGTGAGAGAGAGGGGTTTTAGAGAGAGGGGGTTTAGGAGAGCGAGAGAGAGCGTGTTAGAGAGAGAGGAGGATGAGGGGGTGAGAGAGAGAAGGTGAGATAGAGAGGAGGATGAGGGGGTTGACAGAGGGAGGGTGAGAGAGAAAGGGTTTAGCGAGTGAGGGTGAGAGAGCGACAGAGAACGTGTGAGAGAGAGAGGAGGTTGAACGGGGTGAGAGAGAGGGTGAGAGAGAGGGGTTGAGAGAGAGAGGGGGTTTGAGAGAGCGAGAGAGCGGGTGAGAGCGTGTGAGGACGATGAGGGGTGTGTGAGAGAGTGGGTGAAAGCGAGGGGTTGAGAGAGAGAGGGTGTTTGAGAGTACGAGAGAGAGTGGGTGAGAGAGAGAGGAGGATGAGGGGGTGAGAGAGAGAGGGTGAGAGAGAGGGTTTTAGAGAGAGATTGGGTTTGAGAGAGCGAGTGAGAGCGGGTAAGAGAGAGAGAGAGAGGAGGATGAGGGGGGTGAGAGAGGGTGTGAGAGAAGGTGTTTGAGAGAGCAAGAGAGAGCGGGTGAGAGAGAGGGAGGAGAATGAGGGGCGTGAGAGAGAGAGGGTTAGAGAGAGGGGTTTTAGAGAGAGAGGGGGTTTGAGAGAGCGAGAGAGAGCGGGTGAGAGAGAGAGAGGAGGATGAGGGGAGTGAGAGAGAGAGGGTGAGAGAGAGGGGTTGAGAGGGGGGTTTTGAGAGAGCGAGAGAGAGCGGGTGAGAGAGAGAGAGAGAAGAGAATGAGGGGGGTGAGAGAGAGAGGGTGAGAGCGAGGGGTTGAGAGAGGGGGGTTGAGAGAGCGAGAGAGAGCGGGTGAGAGAGAGGAGGATGAGGGTGAGAGAGGGGTTTTAGAGAGAGAAAAGGTTTGATAAAGCGAGAGAGAGCGAGTGAGAGAGAGGAGGATGAGGGGGGTGAGAAAGAGAGGGAGAGAGAGAGGGGTTGAGAGAGAGAGGGTTTTTGAGAGAGCGAGAGAGCGGGTGAGGGAGAGTGAGGAGGATGGGGGTGAGAGAGAGAGGGTGAGAGCGTGGGTTTGAGAGAGAGAGGGGTTTGAGAGTACGAGAGAGTGGGTGAGAGAGAGAGAGGAGGATGAGGGGTGAGCGAGAGAGAGAGAGGGGGAGAGAGAGGGGTTTTAGAGAGAGAGGGGGTTTGAGAGCGCGGGTGAGAAGGAGGGGTTGAGAGAGAGGAGGTTTGAGAGACCGAGAGAGAGATGGTGAGAGAGAGGTAGAGGAGGATGATGCGGGTGAGAGAGAGAGGGTGAGAGAGAGGGGTCTTCGAGAGAGAGGGGTTTGAGAGAGCGAGAGAGAGCGGGTGAGAGAGAGAGGTGGATGAGGGGTTTGAGATAGAGAGGGTGAGACAGGGGTTTTAGAGAGAGAGGAGTTTTGAGAGCGCGAGAGAGAGCGGGTTAGAGAGAGGAGGATGAGGGAGTGAGACAGAGAGGGTGAGAGAGAGAGAGGAGGATGAGTGTGTTGAGAGAGAGAGGGTGAGAGAGAAAGGGTTTACAGAGAGAGGGTGTTTGAGAGAGCGAGAGAGAACGGGTGAGAGAGAGAGAGAGGAGGATGAGCGGGGTGAGAGAGAGAGGGTGAGAGCGAGGGGTTGAGAGAGAGAGATGGTTTGAGAGTATGAGAGAGATTTGGTGAGAGAGAGGAGGATGAGGGTGTGGGAGAGAGAGGGTGAGAGAGAGGGGTTTTAGAGAGAGAGGGGGTTTGAGAAAGCGAGAGACCGGGTGAGAGAGAGAAAGGGGAATGAGTGGGGGTGAGAGAGAGAGAGCGTGAGACAGAGGGGGCTTGAGTGAGCGAGAGAGAGCGGGTGAGAGAGAGAGAGGAGGAGTGGGGGTGATAGAGAGAGGGTAAGAGAGAGCGGGGTTGAGAGAGAGAGGGGGATTGAGAGAGCGAGAGAGAGCGGGTGAGCGAGGTTGAGGAGGATGACGGGGTGAGAGAAAGAGGTTGAGAGAGAGGTATTTTGGAGAGAGAGTAGGTTTGAGAGAGCGAGAGAGAGCGGCTGAGAGAGAGGAGGATGAGAGGGATATAAGAGTGAGGGTGAGAGAGAGGGGTTGAGAGAGAGAGAGGGGTTTGAGAGAGCGCGGGTGAGAGAGAGAGAGGATGAGGGGGATATAAGAGTGAGGGTGAGAGAGAGGGGTTGAGAGTGAGAGGGGGTTTGAGAGAGCGAGAGAGAGAGGAGGATGACGGGGATGAGAGAGAGAGGCTAAGAGAGAGGGGTTGAGAGAGAGAGGGGGTTTGAGAGAGCGAGTGAGAGCGGGTGAGAGAGAGAGGAGGATGAGGGGGGTGAGAGAGGGTGTGAGAGAAGGTATTTGAGAGAGCAAGAGAGAGCGGGTGAGAGAGAGGGAGGAGAATGAGGGGGGTGAGAGAGAGAGGGTGAGAGAGAGCGGTTGAGAGAGAGGGGTTTTGAGTGAGCGGGTGAGAGAGAGAGGAGGCTGAGGGTGATGTGAGAGAGAGGGTTAGAGAGAGGGGTTTTAGAGAGAGAGGGGTTTGAGAAAGCGAGAAAGAGCGGGTGAGAGAGAGAGAGGAGGATGAGGGGAGTGAGAGAGAGAGGGTGAGAGAGAGGGGTTGAGAGAGGAGGGGGTTGAGAGAGCGAGAGAGAGCGGGTGAGAGAGAGAGAGAGGAGGATGAGGGGTGTGAGAGAGAGAGAGGGTGAGAGCGAGGGGTTGAGAGAGAGGGGGGTTGAGAGAGCGAGAGAGAGCGGGTGAGAGAGAGGAGGATGAGTGGAGCGAGAGAGAGAGAGTGAGAGAGAGTGGTTTTAGATTGAGAGGAGGCTTGAGAGAGCGAGAGAGAGCGTGTGTGAGAGAGAGAGGAGAATGAGGGGGTGAGAGAGAGGGTGAGACAGAGGGGTTTTAGAGAGAGAGGAGGATTGAGAGAGCGAAAGAGAGCGGGTGAGAGAGGTTGAGGAGGATGAGGGTGATGAGAGAGAGAGAGAGGGTGAGAGAAAAGGGTTTTAGAGAGAGAGGGGGCTTGAGAGAGCGGGTGAGAGAGAGTGTGGAGGAGGAGGGGGTGATAGAGAGAGGGTGAGTGAGAGGGGTTGAGAGAGAGGGTGTTTGAGAGAGCGAGAGAGAGCGGGTGAGAGAGGTTGAGGAGGATGAGGGCGGTGGGAGAGAGAGGGTGAGAGAGAGGGATTTTGGAGAGTGAAAGGGTTTGAGAGAGCGGGAGAGAGCGGGTGAGAGAGAGCGGGTGAGAGATAGAGAGGAGGATGAGTGGGTTGAGATAGAGAGGGTGAGAGAGAGGTGTTTTAGAGGGAGAGGGGGTTTGAGAGAGCGAGAGAGAGCAGGTTAGAGAGAGGAGGTTCAGGGGGTGAGAGAAAGAGAGAAGAGGATGAGTGGGTTGAGAGAGAGAGGGTGAGAGAGAAAGGGTTTAGACAGAAAGAGTGTTTGAGAGCGCGAGAGAGAACGGGTCGGAGAGAGAGGAGGATGAGCGGTGCGAGAGAGAGAGGGTGAGAGAGAGGGTTTGAGAGAGAGGGCGTTTGAGAGAGCGAGAGAGAGCGGGTGAGAGAGAGTGAGGAGGATGAGGGGGTTGAGAGAGAGGAGGGTGAGAGCAAGGGGTTGAGAGAGAGAGGGGGTTTGAGAGTACGAGAGAGAGTGGGTGAGAGAGAGAGCTTGAGAATGAGAGGGGGTTTGAGAGAGCGAGAGAGCGGGTGGGAGAGAGAGGAGGAGGGGGTGAGAGAGAGAGTGAGAGAGAGGGGTTTTAGAGAGAGATGGGGTTTGATAAAGCGAGAGAGAGCGAGTGAGAGAGAGGAGGATGAGGGGGGTGAGAAAGAGAGCGTGAGAGAGAGGGGTTGAGAGAGAGAGGGTTTTTGAGAGAGCGAGAGAGAGTGGGTGAGGGAGAGTGACTAGGATGGGGGTGAGAGAGAGAGGGTGAGAGCGTGGGTTTGAGAGAGAGAGGGGCTTTGAGAGTACGAGAGAGTGGGTGAGAGAGAGAGAAGGATGAGGGGGTGAGCGAGAGAGAGAGAGAGGGGGAGAGAGAGGGATTTTAGAGAGAGAGGGGGTTTGAGAGAGCGAGTGAAAAGGAGGGGTTGAGAGAGAGGAGGTTTGAGAGACCGAGAGAGAGATGGTGAGAGAGAGGGAGAGGAGGATGATGCGGGTGAGAGAGAGAGGGTGAGAGAGAGGGGTTTGAGAAAGAGAGGGGGTTTGAGACAGCGAGAGAGCGCGGCTAAGAGAGAGAGAGGAGGATGAGGGGGGTGAGAGAGAGAGGGTGAGAGAGGGGATTTAGAGAGAGAGGGGTTTGAGAGAGCGAGAGAGAGCGGGAGAGAGAGAGAGGTGGATGAGCGGTTTGAGATAGAGAGGGTGAGACAGGGGTTTTAGAGAGAGGAGTTTTGAGAGAGCGAGAGAGAGCGGGTTAGAGAGAGGAGGATGAGGGAGTGAGAGAGAGGGTGAGAGAGAGAGGAGGATGAATGTGTTGAGAGAGAGAGGGTGAGAGATAAAGGGTTTAGAGAGAGAGGGTGTTTGAGAGAGCGAGAGAGAACGGGTGAGAGAGAGAGAGAGGAGGATGAGCGGGGTGAGAGAGAGGGTGAGAGCGAGGGGTTGAGAGTGAGAGGTGGTTTGAGAGTAGGAGAGAGATTGGGTGAGAGAGAGAGAGGAGGGTGAGGGTGTGGGAGAGAGAGGGTGAGAGAGAGGGGTTTTAGAGAGAGAGGGGGTTTGAGAAAGTGAGAGACGGGTGAGAGAGAGAAAGGGGAATGAGTGGGGGTGAGAGAGAGAGAGCGTGAGACAGAGGGGGCTTGAGAGAGCGAGAGAGAGCGGGTGAGAGTGAGAGAGGAGGAGTGGGGGTGATAGAGAGAGGGTAAGAGAGAGCGGGGTTGAGAGAGAGAGGGGGATTGAGAGAGCGAGAGAGAGCGGGTGAGCGAGGTTGAGGAGGATGACGGGGTGAGAGAAAGAGGTTGAGAGAGAGGTATTTTGGAGAGAGAGTAGGTTTGAGGGAGCGAGAGAGAGCGGGTGAGAGAGAGGGAGGAGAATGAGGGGGTGAGAGAGAGAGGGTGAGAGAGCGGTTGAGAGAGAGGGGTTTTGAGAGAGCGGGTGAGAGAGCGAGGAGGCTGAGGAGGGTGAGAGAGAGAGGGTTAGAGAGAGGGGTTTTAGAAGAGAGGGGGTTTGAGAAAGCGAGAGAGAGCGGGTGAGAGAGAGAGAGGAGGATGAGGGGAGTGAGAGAAACAGGGTGAGAGAGAGGGGTTGAGAGAGGAGGGGGTTGAGAGAGCGAGAGAGAGCGGGTGAGAGAGAGAGAGAGAGAGAGGAGGATGAGGGGTGTGAGAGAGAGAGGGTGAGAGCGAGGGGTTGAGAGAGAGGGGGGTTTTAGAGAGCGAGAGAGAGCGGGTGAGAGAGAGGAGGATGAGGGGAGCGAGAGAGAGAGAGTGAGAGAGAGGGGTTTTAGAGTGAGAGGGGGCTTGAGAGAGCGAGAGAGAGCGTGTGTGAGAGAGAGAGGAGAATGAGGGGGTGAGAGAGAGAGGGTGAGACAAAGGGGTTTTAGAGAGAGAACAGGATTGAGAGAGCGAAAGTGAGCGTGTGAGAGAGGGTGAGGAGGATGAGGGTGATGAGAGAGAGAGGGTGAGAGAAAAGGGTTTTAGAGAGAGAGGGGGCTTGAGAGAGCGGGTGAGAGAGAGTGTGGAGGAGGAGGAGATGATAGAGACAGGGTGAGAGAGAGGGGTTGAGAGAGAGGGGGTTTGAGAGAGCCAGAGAGAGCGGGTGAGAGTGGTTTAGGAGGATGAGGGCGGTGGGAGAGAGAGGGTGAGAGAGCGATTTTGGAGAGTGAAAGGGTTTGAGAGAGCGAGAGAGAGCGGGTGAGAGAGAGAGAGAGAGGTGTATGAGGGGTTTGAGATAGAGAGGGTGAGACAGGGGTTTTAGAGAGACAGGAGGTTTGAGAGAGCGAGAGAGAGTGGGTTTGAGAAAGGAGGATGAGGGAGTGAGACAGAAAGGGTGAGAGAGAGAGAGGAGGATGAGTGTGTTGAGAGAGAGAGAGGAGGATGAGTGTGTTGAGAGAGAGAGGGTGAGAGAGGAAGGGTTTAGAGAGAGAGGGTGTTTGAGAGAGCGAGAGAGAACGGGTGAGAGAGAGAGAGGAGGATGAGCGGGCTGAGAGAGAGAGGGTGAGAGCGAGGGGTTGAGAGAGAGAGGTGTTTTGAGAGTACGAGAGACATTTGGTGAGAGAGAGAGAGGAGAATGAGGGTGTGGGAGAGAGAGGGTGAGAGAGAGGGGTTTTAGAGAGAGAGGGTGTTTGAGAAAGCGAGAGACCGGGTGAGAGAGAGAAAGTGGAATGAGTGGTGGTGAGAGAGAGAGAGCGTGAGACAGAGGGGGCTTGAGAGAGCGGGTGAGAGAGAGAGAGGAGGAGGAGTGGGGGTGATAGAGAGAGGGTAAGAGAGAGCCGGGTTGAGAGAGAGAGGGGGATTGAGAGAGCGAGAGAGAGCGGGTGAGCGAGGTTGAGGAGGATGACAGGGTGAGAGAGAGGGGTTGAGAGAGAGGTATTTTGGAGAGAGAGTAGGTTTGAGAGAGCGAGAGAGAGCGGATGAGTGAGAGGAGGATGACGGGCGTGAGAGAGAGAGGATGAGAGAGAGGGGTTGAGAGAGGGAGGGGCGGTTTGAGAGAGCGCGGGTGAGAGAGGGAGGAGGATGAGGGGTATATAAGATTGAGGGTGAGAGAGAGGGGTTGAGAGAGAGGGGGTTTGAGAGAGCGAGAGAGAGCGGGCGAGAGAGAGAGGAGGATGAGGGGGATGAGAGAGAGAGGCTAAGAGAGAGGGGTTGAGAGAGAGGGGGTTTGAGAGAGCGAGTGAGAGCGGGTGAGAGAGACAGAGGAGGATGAGAGGGGTGAGAGAGGGTGTGAGAGAAGGTATTTGAGAGAGCAAGAGAGAGCGGGTGAGAGAGAGGGAGGAGAATGGGGGGGTGAGAGAAACAGGGTGGGAGAGGGGTTGAGAGAGATGGGGTTTGAGAAAGCGAGAGAGAGCGGGTGAGAGAGAGAGGAGGATGAAGGTGGTGAGAGAGAGAGGGTGAGAGAGGAGTTTTAGAGAGAGAGGGGGTTTTAGAGAGCAAGAGAAAGCGGGTGAGAGAGAGAGAGGAGAATGAGGGGAGTGAGAGAGAGAGGGTGAGAGAGAATGGTTGAGAGAGAGGGGGGGTTTGAGAGCGAGAGAGAGTGGGTGAGAGAGAGAGAGAAGAATGAGGGGGTGAGAGAGAGAAGGTGAGAGAGAGGGGATTTAGAGAGAGAAGGGTTTGAGAGAGCGAAAGAGAGCGGGTAAGAGAGGGAGAGGAGGATGAGGGGTGTGAGAGAGAGAGGGTGAAAGAGAGGGGTTTTGCAGAGAGAGGGGGTTTGAGAGAGTGAGGGAGAGCAGGTGTGAGAGAGAGAAAGGAGGATGAGGGAGTGAGAGATGTTGAGCGAGAGGGGTTTTAGAGAGAGGCGGTTTGAGAGAGCGAGAGAGAGCGGATGAGAGAGAGGGGAGGATGAGTGTGTGAGAGAGAGAGGGTGAGAAAGGGTTTAGAGAGAGAGGATGTTTGAGAGAGCGAGATAGAACGGTTGAGAGAGAGAGACAGGAGGATGAGGGGGGTGAGAGAGAGAGGGTCAGAGAGAGGGGTTTTAGAGAGTGACGGGTTTGAGAGAGCGAGAGAGAGCAGGTGAGAGAGAGAGAGTAGGATGAGGGGGTGAGAGAGAGGAGGTTTAGAAAGAGAGGGGGTTTGAGAGAGCGAGAGAGAGCGGGTGAGAGAGAGAGGAGGATGAGTGTGTTGAGAGAGAGAGGGTGAGAGAGAAAGGGTTTAGTGAGGGAGGGTTTTTGAGAGAGCGAGAGAGAACGGGTGAGAGAGAGAGGAGGATGAGCGGGGTGAGAGAGAGAAGGTGAGAGAGAGGGGTTGAGTGAGAGAGAGGGGGTTTGAGAGAGCGAGAGAGAGAGCGGGTGAGAGTGAGTGAGGAGGATGAGGGGGGTGAGAGAGAGAGGGTGAGAGCGAGGGGTTGAGAGAGAGGGGGTTTGAGAGAGCGAGAGAGAGCGGGTGAGAGAGGTTGAGGAGGATGAGGGCGGTGGGAGAGAGAGGGTGAGAGAGAGGGATTTTGGAGAGTGAAAGGGTTTGAGAGAGCGGGAGAGAGCGGGTGAGAGAGAGCGGGTGAGAGATAGAGAGGAGGATGAGTGGGTTGAGATAGAGAGGGTGGGAGAGAGGTGTTTTAGAGAGAGAGGGGTTTGAGAGAGCGAGAGAGAGCAGGTTATCGAGAGGAGGTTCAGGGTGTGAGAGAAAGACAGTAGAGGATGAGTGTGTTGAGAGAGAGTGGGTGAGAGAGAAAGGGTTTAGAGAGAAAGAGTATTTGAGAGAGCGAGAGAGAACGGGTCGGAGAGAGAGGAGGATGAGCGGTGCGAGAGAGAGAGGGTGAGAGAGAGTGAGGAGGATGAGGGGGTTGAGAGAGAGGAGGGTGAGAGCAAGGGGTTGAGAGAGAGAGGGGGTTTGAGAGTACGAGAGAGAGTGGGTGAGAGAGAGAGGGGACGATGAGGGTGGGGTGAGAGAGAGATAGAGGGTGAGAGAGGGGTTTTAGAGAGAGAAAGGGTTTGAGAGAGTGGGTGAGAGAGAGAGAGGAGGATGAGGGGAATGAGAGAGAGGGTGAAAGAGAGGGGTTTTAGAGAGAGAGGGGTTTTGAGAGAGCGAGAGAGCGGGTGAGAGAGAGGAGGATGAGGGGGGTGAGAGAAGGAGGGTGAGAGAGAGAGGAGAGGGAAGGGGGGATAGAGAGAGGGTGAGAGAGAGGGCTTGAGAATGAGAGGGGGTTTGAGAGAGCGAGAGAGCGGGTGGGAGAGAGAGGAGGAGGGGGTGAGAGAGAGGGTGAGAGAGAGGGTTTTAAGAGAGAGAGGGGTTTGATAAAGCGAGAGAGAGCGAGTGAGAGAGAGGAGAATGAGGGGGGTGAGAAAGAGAGGGTGAGAGAGAGGGGTTGAGAGAGGGAGGGTTTTTGAGAGAGCGAGAGAGAGCGGGTGAGAGAGAGAGAGAGGAGGATGAGGGGGGTGAGAGAAGGAGGGTGAGAGAGAGGGGTTATAGAGAGAGACGGGGTTTGAGAGATCGAGAGAGAGATGGTGACAGAGAAGGAGAGGAGGATGATGCGGGTGAGAGAGACAGGGTGAGATAGAGACGATGAGGGGGTGAGAGAGAGACAGTGTGAGAGAGAGGGGTTTTAGAAAGATAGGGGGTTTGAGACAGCGAGAGAGCGCGGGTAAGAGAGAGAGAGGAGGATGAGGGGGATGAGAGAGAGAGGTTGTAAGGGGTTTTAGAGAGAGAGTGGTTTGAGAGAGCGAGAGAGAGCGGATGAGAGAGAGAGAGGTGGATGAGGGGTTTGAGATTTAGAGGGTGAGACAGGGGTTTTAGAGAGAGAGCAGGTTTGAGACAGCGAGAGAGAACGTTTGAGAGAGAGAGAGAGGAGGATGAGCGGGGTGAGAGAGAGAGGGTGAGAGCGAGGGGTTGAGAGAGAGAGGTGGTTTGAGAGTACGAGAGAGATTGGGAGAGAGAGAGAGGAGAATGAGGGTGTGGGAGAGAGAGGGTGAGAGAGAGGGGTTTTAGAGAGAGGGGGGGTTGGAGAAAGCGAGAGACCGGGTGAGAGAGAGAAAGGGGAATGAGTGGGGGTGAGAGAGAGAGAGCGTGAGACAGAGGGGGATTGAGAGAGCGAGAGGGCTGGTGAGAGAGAGAGAGGAGGAGGAGTGGGGGTGATAGAGAGAGGGTAAGAGAGAGCGGGGTTGAGAGAGAGAGTGGGATTGAGAGAGCGAGAGAGAGCGGGTGAGCGAGGTTGAGGAGGATGACGGGGTGAGAGAAAGAGGTTGAGAGAGAGGTATTTTGGAGAGAGAGTAGGTTTGAGAGAGCGAGAGAGAGCAGGTGAGAGAGAGGACGATGACGGGCGTGAGAGAGAGAGGGTGAGAGAGAGGGGTTGAGAGAGAGAGAGGGGTTTGAGAGAGCGCGGGTGAGAGAGAGAGGAGGATGAGGGGTATATAAGAGTGAGGGTGAGAGAGAGGGGTTAAGAGAGAGAGGGGGTTTGAGAGAGCGGGCGAGAGAGAGAGGAGGAGGAGGGGGATGAGAGAGGGTGTGAGAGAAGGTAATTGAGAGAGCAAGAGAGAGCGGGTGAGAGAGAGGGAGGAGAAAGAGGGGGGTGAGAGAAACAGGGTGGGAGAGGGGTTGAGAGAGAGATGGGGTTTGAGAAAGCGAGAGAGAGCGGGTGAGAGAGAGAGGAGGATGACGGTGGTGAGAGAGAGAGGTGAGAGAGGTGTTTTAGTGAGAGAGGGGGTTTTAGAGAGCGAGAGAAAGCGGGTGAGAGAGAGAGAGGAGAATGAGGGGAGTGAGAGAGAGAGAGTGAGAGAGAATGGTTGAGAGAGTGGGGGGGTTTGAGAGCGAGAGAGAGTGGGTGAGAGAGAGAGGAGAATGAGGGGGTGAGAGAGAGAGAAGGTGAGAGAGAGGGATTTAGAGAGAGGGGTTTGAGAGAGCGAAAGAGAGCGGGTAAGAGAGGGAGAGGTGGATGAGGGGGGTGAGAGAGAGAGGGTGAAAGAGAGGGGTTTTGGAGAGAGAGGGGGTTTGAGAGAGTGAAGGAGAGCAGGTGAGAGAGAGAGAGGAGGATGAGGGAGTGAGAGATGTTCAGCGAGAGGGGTTTTAGAGAGAGGCGGTTTGAGAGAGCGAGAGAGAGCGGGTGAGAGAGAGAGGAGGATGAGTGTGTGAGAGAGAGAGGGTGAGAAAGGGTTTAGAGAGAGAGGATGTTTGAGAGAGCGAGAGAGAACGGTTGAGAGAGAGACAGGAGGATGAGGGGGGTGAGAGAGAAAGGGCCAGAGAGAGGGGTTTTAGAGAGAGAGGGGTTTGAGAGAGCGAGAGAGAGCAGGTGAGAGAGAGAGAGAGGAGGATGAGGGGGTGAGAGAGAGGAGGTTTAGAAAGATGGGGTTTGAGAGAGTGAGAGAGAGCGGGTGAGAGAGAGAGGAGGATGAGTGTGTTGAGAGAGAGAGGGTGAGAGAGAAAGGGTTTAGAGAGAGAGGGTGTTTGAGAGAGCGAGAGAGAACGGGTGAGAGAGAGAGAGGAGGATGAGCGGGGTGAGAGAGAAGGTGAGAGAGAGGGGTTGAGAGAGAGAGAGGGGATTTGAGAGAGCGAGAGAGAGAGCGGGTGAGAGCGAGTGAGGAGGATGAGGGCGGTGAGAGAGAGAGGGTGAGAGCGAGGGGTTGAGAGAGAGGGGGTTTGAGAGTATGAGAGAGCTTTGGTGAGAGAGAGAGAGGAGGATGAGGGTGTGGGAGAGAGAAGGTGAGAGAGGGGTTTTAGAGATAGAGGTGGTTTGAGAGTGCGGGTGAGAGAGGGGTTGAGAGAGCGAGGAGGTTTGAGAGACCGAGAGAGAGATGGTGAGAGAGAGGGAGAGGAGGATGATGCGGGTTAGAGAGAGAGGGTGAGAGAGAGGGCTTTTAGTGAGAGAGAGGGGTTTGATAGAGCGAGAGAGAGCGGGTGAGAGAGAGATAGGATTAGGGGTGAGAGAGAGAGAGGGTGAGAGAGAGGGGTTTTAGAAAGAGAGGGGGTTTGAGAAAGCGGGAGAGCGCGGGTAAGAGAGAGAGAGGAGGATGAGCGGGTTGAGAGAGAGAGGGTGAGAGAGGGGTTTTAGAGAGAGAGGGGTTTGAGAGAGCGAGACAGAGCGGGTAAGAGAGAGAGAGGTGGATGAGGGGGTTGAGATAGAGAGGGTGAGACAGGGGTTTTAGAGAGAGAGGAGGTTTGAGAGAGCGAGAGAGAGCGGGTTAGAGAGAGGAGGATGAGAGAGTGAGACAGAGAGGGTGAGAGAGAGAGAGGAGGATGAGTGTGTTGAGAGAGTGAGGGTGAGACAGAAAGGGTTTAGAGAGAGAGGGTGTTTGAGAGAGCGAGAGAGAACGGGTGAGAGAGAGAGAGGAGGATGAGCGGGGTGAGAGTGAGAGGGTGAGAGCGAGGGGTTGAGAGAGAGAGGGGGTTTGAGAGTACGAGAGAGAGTCGGTGAGAGAGAGGGAGAGGAGGATGATGCGGGTGAGAGAGAGGGTGAGAGAGAGGGGTTTTAGAGAGAGAGGGGTTTGAGAAAGCGAGAGAGAGCGGGTGAGAGAGAGATAGGATGAGGGGGTGAGAGAGACAGTGTGAGAGAGAGGGGTTTTAGAAAGAGAGGGGGTTTGAGAGAGCGAGAGAGCGCGGGTAAGACAGAAAGAGGAGGATTAGGGGAGAGAGAGAGACAGGGTGAGAGAGGGGTTTAACAGAGAGGGGGTTTGAGAGAGCGACAGAGAGCGGGTGAGAGAGAGAGAGAGGTGGATGAGGGGTTTGAGATAGACAGGGTGAGACAGGGGTTTTAGAGAGAGAGGAGGCTTGAGAGAGCGAGAGAGAGCGGGTTAGAGAGAGGAGGATGAGGGAGTGAGACAGAGAGGGTGAGAGAGAGAGAGGAGGATGAGTGTGTTGAGAGAGAGAGGTTGAGAGAGAAAGGGTTTGGAGAGAGAGGGTGTTTGAGAGAGCGAGAGTGAACGGGTGAGAAAGAGAGAGAGGAGGATGAGCGGGTTTGAGAGAGAGAGGGAGAGAGCGAGGGGTTGAGAGAGAGATGGGGGTTTGAGAGTACAAGAGAGAGTGGGTGAGAGAGAGAGAGGAGGATGAGGGTGTGGGAGAGAGAGAGTGAGAGAGGGGTTTTAGAGAGAGAGGGGTTTTGAGAGAGCGAGAGAGCGGGTGAGAGAGAGAACGGGGAATGAGTGGGGGTGAGAGAGAGAGAGGGTGAGAGAGAGAGAGGAGGAGGAGTGGGGGAGATAGAGAGAAGGTAAGAGAGAGCGGAGTTGAGAGAGAGAGGGGGATTGAGAGAGCGAGAGAGCGGGTGAGAGAGAGAGAGAGAGGAGGATGAGGGGGTGAGAGAGAGAGGCTGAGAAAGAGGGGTTGAGAGAGAGAGGGGGGTTTAAGAGAGCGCGGGTGAGAAAGAGAGGAGGATGGGGGTATTTTAGAGTGAGGGTGAGAGAGAGGGGTTGAGAGAGAGGTTTTCTTTGGAGAGAGAGTAGGTTTGAGAGAGCGAGAGAGAGCGGGTGAGAGAGAGGAGGATGACGGGCGTGAGAGAGAGAGGTTGAGAGAGGGGTTGAGAGAGAGAGAGGGAGGGATTTTGAGAGAGCGCGGGTGAGAGAGAGAGGAGGATGAGGGGGATATAAGATTGAGGGTGAGAGAGAGGGATTGAGAAAGAGAGGGGGTTTGAGAGAGCGAGAGAGAGCGGGCGAGAGAGAGAGAGGAGGATGAGGGGTGTGAGAGAGGGTGTGAGAGAAGGTATTTGAGAGAGCAAGAGAGAGCGGGTGAGAGAGACGGAGGAGAATGAGGGGGGTGAGAGAAGCAGGGAGGGAGAGGGGTTGAGAGAGAGAAGGGGTTTGAGAAAGCGAGAGAGAGCGGGTGAGAGAGAGAGGAGGATGAGGGTGGTGAGAGAGAGAGGGTGAGAGAGGAGTTTTAGAGAGAGAGGGGTTTTAGAGAGCGAGAGAAAGCGGGTGAGAGAGAGAGAGAGGAGAATGAGGGGAGTGAGAGAGAGAGAGGGTGAGAGAGAAGGGTTGAGAGAGGGGGGTTTTGAGAGCGAGAGAGAGTGGGTGAGAGAGAGAGAGGAGAACGAGGGGGTGAGAGAGAGAGAAGGTGAGAGAGAGGGGTTTTAGAGAGAGGGGTTTGAGAGAGTGAAAAAGAGCGGGTAAGAGAGGGAGAGGAGGATGAGGGGGGTGAGAGAGAGAGGGTGAAAGAGAGGGGTTTTAGAGAGAGGGGGGGTTTGAGAGAGTGAGAGGCAGCAGGTGAGAGAGAGAGGAGGATGATGGAGTGAGAGATGTTGAGCGAGAGGGGTTTTAGAGAGAGGCGGTATGAGAGAGCGAGAGAGAGAGCGGGTGAGAGAGAGAGGAGGATGAGGGTGTGGGAGAGAGAGGGTGAAAAAGGGTTTAGAGAGAGAGGATGTTTGAGAGAGCGAGATAGAACGGTTGAGAGAGAGACAGGAGGATGATTGGGGTGAGAGAGAGGGTCAGAGAGAGGCGTTTTAGAGAGAGAGGCGTTTGAGAGAGCAAGAGAGAGCAGGTGAGAGAGAGAGGAGGATGAGGGGTGTGAGAGAGAGGAGGTTTAGAAAGAGAGGGGGTTTGAGAGAGCGAGAGAGAGCGGGTGAGTGAGAGAGGAGGATGAGGGGATGAGAGAGAGAGGGTCAGAGAGAGGGGTTTTAGAGAGACAGGTGTTTGAGATTGCGACAGAGCGCGGGTGAGAGAGAGAGGAGGATGCGGGGCGTGAGAGAGAGGAGGTTTAGAAAGAGAGGGCGTTTGTGAGAGCGAAAGAGAGCGGGTGAGAGAGAGACAGGAGGAGGAGGGGGTGACAGAGAGATGGTGGGAGAGAGGGGTTGAGAGAGCGATGGGGGTTTCAGAGAACGAGAGAGAGAGGTTGAGGACGATGAGGCCGGTGAGAGAGAGAGGAGGATGAGGGGTTGAGAGGGAGGGGTTTTGGAGAGAGAGGGTTTGAGAGAGCGAGAGAGCGCGTATGAGAGAGAGGAGGATGAGAGGCCTGAGAGAGAGAGAGGGTGAGAGAGAGGAGGATGAGGGGAGTGAGAGAGAGGATGAGCGGGAGGCGTTTTGGAGAGAGAGGGGGTCTGAGAGAGCGACAGAGAGCGGGTGAGAGAGAGAGGAGGCTGAGGGAGGTGAGGGAGAGAGGGTTAGAGAGAGGGGTTTTAGAGAGAGAGGGGGTTTGAGAGAGCGAGAGAGAGCGGGTGAGAGAGGTTGAGGAGGAGGAGGGCGGTGAGAGAGACAGAGGAGGATGAGGGTGGTGAGAGAGAGAGAGGGTGAGAGAGAGGGGTTTTAGAGAGAGAGGGGGCTTGAGAGAGCGGATGAGAGAGAGGAGGATGAGGGGAGCGAGAGAGAGAGGGTGAGAGAGAGGGGTTTTAGAGCGAGAGGAGGCTTGTGAGAGCGAGAGAGAGCGTGTGAGAGCGAGAGAGAACGTGTGTGAGAGAGAGAGGAGAATGAGGGGGTGAGAGAGAGAGAAGGTGAGAGAGAGGGGTTTTAGAGAGAGGGGTTTGAGAGAGCGAAAGAGAGCGGGTAAGAGAGGGAGAGGAGGATGAGGGGGGTGAGAGAGAGAGGGTGAAAGAGAGGGGTTTTAGAGAGAGAGGGGGTTTGAGAGAGTGAGAGGGAGCAGGTGAGAGAGAGAGAGAGGAGGATGATGGAGTGAGAGATGTTGAGCGAGAGGGGTTTTAGAGAGAGGTGGTATGAGAGAGCGAGAGAGAGCAGGTGAGAGAGAGAGGAGGATGAGGGTGTGAGAGAGAGAGGGTGAAAAAGGGTTTAGAGAGAGAGGATGTTTGAGAGAGCGAGAGAGAACGGTTGAGAGAGAGACAGGAGGATGAGGGGGTGAGAGAGAGAGGGTCAGAGAGAGGGGTTTTAGAGAGAGTGGGGTTTGAGAGCGAGAGAGAGCAGGTGAGAGAGAGAGAGGAGGATGAGGGGGGTGAGAGAGAGGAGGTTTAGAAAGAGAGGGGGTTTGAGAGAGCGAGAGAGAGCGGGTGAGAGAGAGAGGACGATGATGGGGGTGAGAGAGAGAGAGGGTCAGAGAGAGGGGTTTTAGAGAGAGATGGGTTTGAGAGAGCGAGAGAGAACGGTTGAGAGAGAGACAGGAGGATGAGGGGGTGAGAGAGAGAGGGTCAGAGAGAAGGGTTTTAGAGAGAGATGGTTTTGAGAGAGCGAGAGAGCAGGTGAGAGAGAGAGAGAGGAGGATGAGGGGGGTGAGAGAGAAAGGGTGAGAGAGAGAGAGGAGGATTAGTGTGTTGAGAGAGAGAGGGTGAGAGAGAAAGGGTTTAGTGAGAGAAGGTGTTTGAGAGAGCGAGAGAGAACGGGTGAGAGAGAGAGGAGGATGAGCGGGGTGAGAGAGAGAGGGTGAGAGCGAGGGTTTAAGAGAGAGAGGGGGTTTGAGAGTACGAGAGAGAGTGGGTGAGAGAGAGAGAGGAGGATGAGGGGGTGAGAGAGAGAGAGAGAGGGTGAGAGAGAGGGTTTTTTTTGAGAGAGAGGGGGTTTGAGAGAGCGGGTTAGAGAGAGGGGTTGAGAGAGAGAGGAGGTTTGAGAGACCGAGAGAGAGATGGTTAGAGAGAGGGAGAGGAGGATGATGCGGGTGAGAGAGAGGGTGAGAGAGAGGGGTTTTAGAGAACAGGCGTTTGAGAGAGCGAGAGAGATCGGGTGAGAGAGAGAGGATGAGGGGGTGAGAGAGAGAGAGGGTGAGAGAGAGGGGTTTTAGAAAGAGAGGGGGTTTTAGAAAGTGAGAGAGCGCGGCTAAGAGAGAGAGAGGAGGATGAGGGGGCTGAGAGAGAGAGGGTGAGAGAGAGGGGTTTTACAGAGATAGGGGTTTGAGACAGAAAGAGAGAGCGGGTGAGAGAGAGAGAGGTGGATGAGGGGTTTGAGATAGAGACGGTGAGACAGGGGTTTTAGAGAGAGAGGAGGTTTGAGAGAGCGAGAGAGAGCCGGTTAGAGAGAGAGGAGGATGAGGGAGTGAGACAGAGAGGGTGAGAGAGAGAGAGAGGAGGATGAGTGTGTTGAGAGAGAGAGGGTGAGAGAGAAAGGGTTTAGAGAGAGAGGGTGTTTGAGAGAGCGAGAGAGAACGGGTGAGAGAGAGAGAGGAGGATGAGCGGGGTGAGAGACAGAAGGTGAGAGATAGGGGTTGAGAGACAGAGGGGGTTTGAGAGAGCGAGAGAGCGGGTGAGAGTGAGTGAGGAGGATGAGGGGTGTGAGAGAGAGAGAGCGTGAGAGCGAGGGGTTGAGAGAGAGAGGGGGTTTGAGAGTACGAGAGAGAGTGGGTGAGAGAGAGAGAGGAGGATGAGGGTGTGGGAGAGAGAGGGTGAGAGAGAGGGGTTTTAGAGAGAGAGGGGGTTTGAGAGAGCGAGAGAGCGGGTGAGAGAGAGAAAGGGGAATGTGTGGGGGTGAGAGAGAGAGGGTGAGTGAGAGGGGGCTTGAGAGAGCGAGAGAGAGCGGGTGAGAGAGAGAGGAGGAGGAGTGGGGTTGATAGAGAGAGGATAAGAGAGAGCGGGGTTGAGAGAGAGAGGGGGATTGAGAGAGCGAGAGAGAGCGGGTGAGCGAGGTTGAGGAGGATGACGTGTTGAGAGAGAGAGGTTGAGAGAGAGGTATTTTGGCGAGAGAGTAGGTTTGAGAGAGCGAGAGAGAGCGGGTGAGAGAGGAGGATGACGGGCGTGAGAGAGAGAGGGTGTGAGAGAGGGGTTGTGAGAGAGAGAGGGGGTTTGAGAGAGCGCGGGTGAGAGAGACAGGAGGATGAGGGGGATATAAGAGTGAGGGTGAGAGAGAGGGATTGAGAGAGAGAGGGGTTTGAGAGAGCGAGAGAAAGCGGGTGAGAGAGAGAGGAGAATGAGGGGACTGAGAGAGAGAGAGGGTGAGAGAGAAGGGTTGAGAGAGAGGGGGGTTGAGAGCGAGAGAGAGTGGGTGAGAGAGAGAGGAGAATGAGGGGGTGAGAGAGAAGGTGACAGAGAGGGGTTTGAGAGAGCGAAAGCGAGCGGGTAAGAGAGGGAGAGGAGGATGAGGGGTGTGAGAGAGAGAGGGTGAAAGAGAGCGGTTTTAGAGAGAGAGGGTGTTTGAGAGAGTGAGAGATAGCAGGTGAGAGAGAGAGGAGGATGAGGGAGTGAGAGATGCTGAGCGAGAGGGGTTTTAGAGAGAGAGGCGGTTTGAGAGAGCGAGAGAGAACGGGTGAGAGAGAGAGGAGGATGAGGCTGTGAGAGAGAGAGGGTGAGTAAGGGTACAGAGAGAGAGGATATTTGAGAGACCGAGAGAGAACGGTTGAGAGAGAGACAGGAGGAAGAGGGGGGGTGAGAGAGAGAGGATCAGAGAGAGGGGTTTTAGAGAGAGATGGGTTTGAGAGAGCGAGAGAGAGCGGGTGAGAGAGAGAGAGGAGGATGGGGGGTGAGAGAGAGGAGGTTTAGAAAGAGAGGGCGTTTGAGAGAGCGAAAGATAGCGGGTGAGAGAGAGAGAGATAGGAGGAGGAGGGGTTGATAGAGAGATGGTGGGAGAGAGGGTTTGAGAGAGCGAGGGGTTTTGAGAGAACGAGAGAGAGAGAGGTGGAGGACGATGAGGCCGGTGAGAGAGAGAGAGGAGGAGGATGAGGGGGTGAGAGAGAGGGGTTTTGGAGAGAGAGAGGGTTTGAGAGAGCGAGAGAGCGCGGATGAGAGAGAGGAGGATGAGAGGCCTGAGAGAAAGAGAGGGTGAGAGAGAGGAGGATGAGGGGCGTGAGAGAGAGAGGATGAGAGAGAGGGGTTGAGAGAGAGAGGGGGTTTGAGAGAGCGAGAGAGCGGGTGAGAGAGGGAGAGGAGAATGAGGGGGGTGAGAGAGAGAGGGTGAGAGCGAGGGGTTGAGAGAGGGGGGTTGAGAGAGCGAGAGAGAGCGGGTGTGAGAGAGGAGGATGAGGGGAGCGAGAGAGAGAGGGGTTTTAGAGTGAGAGGGGGCTTGAGAGAGCGAGAGAGAGCGTGTGTGAGAGAGAGAGAGAGGAGAATGAGGGAGCGAGAGAGAGAGGGTGAGAGAGAGAGAGGAGGATGAGGGTGGTGAGAGAGAGAGGGTGAGAGAGAGGGGTTGTAGAGAGCAACGGGGTTTGAGAGATCGAGAGAGAGCGGGTGAGAGAGAGAGAGAGGGGGATGAAGAGGGTGAGTGAGAGAGAGAGAGGGTGAGATAGAGGGGTTTTAGAGAGAGAGGAGGATTGAGAGAGCGAAAGAGAGCGGGTGAGAGAGGTTGAGGAGGATGAGGGCGATGAGAGAGAGAGGGTGAGAGAGAGAGGAGGATGAGGGTGGTGAGAGAGAGAGAGTGAGATAGAGAGAGAGAGGGGTTATAGAGAGCAACGGGGTTTGAGATATCGAGAGAGAGTGGGTGAGAGAGAGAGAGAGGAGGATGAAGGGGGTGAGTGAGAGAGAGAGGGTGAGATGGAGGGGTTTTAGAGAGAGAGGGGGTTTGAGAGAGCGAGAAAGAGCGTGAGAGAGAGAGTGAAGAGGATGAGCGGGGTAAGAGAGAGAGGGTGAGATAGAGGGGTTGAGAGAGAGAGGGGGTTTGAGAGAGCGAGAGAGTGGGTGAGAGAGAGAGGAGGATGAGGGTGCTGAGAGAGAGCGAGGGTGAGAGAGAGGGGTTTTAGAGAGGGGGGGGTTTGAGAGAGTGAGAGAGAGCGGGTGAGAGAGAGGAGGATGAGGGGAGAGAGAGAGTGTGCGAGAGCGGTTGAGAGAGAGAGGGGTTTGAGAGAGCGAGAGAGAGGGGGTTTTAGAGAGAGAGAGGAGGATGAGGGGGGTGAGAGAGAGAGGGTGAGAGAGAGGGGTTATAGAGAGAGACGGGATTTGAGAGAGCGGACAGAGCGGGTGAGAGAGAGAGGAGGATGAGGGGGTGAGAGAGAGAGGGTGAGAGAGAGGGGTTTCAGAGAGAGAGGGGGTTTGAGAGAGCGAGAGAGAGAGCGGGTGAGAGAGAGAGAGAAGAGGATGAGGGGGTGAGAGAGATAGGGTGAGAGAGAGGGGTTTACAAAGAGAGGGGGTTTGAGAGAGTGAGAGAGCGGGTGAGAGAGCGAGAGGAGGATGGGAGAGGCGAGAGAGAGAGGGTGAGGGAGAGGGGTTGAGAGAGAGGAGGTTTTGAGAGAGCGAGAGAGAGAGGGTGAGAGAGAGAGAGGAGGATAAGGGGGGTGAGAGAGAGTGAGAGAGGAGTTGAGAGAGAGAGGGGGTTTGAGAGAGCGAGAGATCGCGGGTAAGAGAGATAGAGAAGGATGAGGGGGTGAGAGAGAGAGAGGGTGGGAAAGAGGGGTTTTAGAGGGAGGAGGTTTGAAAGAGCGAGAGAGAGCGGGTGAGAGAGAGAGAGGAGGATAAGGGGGGTGAGAGAGAGTGAGAGAGGAGTTGAGAGAGAGCGGGGGTTTGAGAGAGCGAGAGAGCGCGGGTGAGAGAGAGAGAGGAGGATGAGGGGTGTGAGAGTGAGTGGGTGAGAGAGAGGGGTTTAAGAGAGAGGGGTTTTGAGAGAGCGAGAGAGAGCGGGTGTGAGAGAGAGAGGATGATGGGGGGTGTGAGAGAGAGAGGGTGAGAGAGAGGGGTATAGAGAGAGACGGGTTTGAGAGAGCGAGAGAGAGAGCGGGTGAGAGAGAGAGAGGAGGATGAGGGGGTGAGAGAAAGGCTGAGAGAGAGGGATTTTAGAGTGAGGGGGGATTTGAGAGAGTGAGAGATTGCGGGTGAGAGAGAGGGGTTTTCGAGAGAGAGAGGAGGATGGGGGGGTGAGAGAGAGAGGGTGAGAGAGAGGGGTTTCAGAGAGAGAGGTGGTTTGAGAGAGCGAGAGAGAGCGGGTAAGAGAGAGAGAAGAGGATGAGGGGGTGAGAGAGAGAGAGAGTGGGAAAGAGGGGTTTTAGAGGGAGAAGGTTTGAAAGAGCGAGAGAGAGCGGGTGAGAGAGAGAGAGGAGGATGAGGGGGGTGAGAGAGAGGGTGAGAGAGAGGGGTTCACAAAGAGAGTGGGTTTGAGAGAGTGTGAGAGAGCGGGTGAGAGTGAGAGAGGAGGATGGGGGAGCGAGAGAGAGAGTGTGAGGGAGAGGGGTTGAGAGAGAGGGGGGTTTGAGAGAGCGAGAGAGAGCGGGTGAGAGAGAGAGAGAGAGGAGGATGAGAGGTTGAGAGAGAGAGGGAGAGAGAGGAGTTGAGAGAGAGCGGGAGTTTGAGAGAGCGAGAGAGAGCGGGTGAGAGAGAGAGAGAGGAGGATGAGGGGTGTGAGAGAGAGAGTGTGAGAGAGAGGGGTTTAAGAGAGAGAGGGGTTTTGAGAGAGCGAGAGAGCGGGTGAGAGAGAGAGAGGAGGATGGGGCTGTGAGAGAGAGAGGGTGAGAGAGCGGGGTATAGAGAGAGACGGGGTTTGAGAGAGCGAGAGAGAGCGGGTGAGAGAGAGAGAGAGGAGGATGAGGGTGGTTTGAGAGAGAGAGGGTGAGAGAGAGGGATTTTAAAGTGAGAGGGGTTTTGAGAGAGTGAGAGACAGCGGGTGAGAGAAAGAGAGGAGGATGAGGCGGTGAGAGAGAGAGAGGGTGAGAAAGAGGGGTTTTCGAGAGAGAGATGACGTTTGAGAGAGTGAGAGAGAACGGGTGAGAGAGAGAGAGGAGGATGGAGGTGTGAGAGAGAGCGAGGGAGGGGTATAGAGAGAAACTGGGTTTGAGAGAGCGAGAGAGAGCGGGTGAGAGAGAGAAAGGAGGATGAGGGGATGATAGAGAGAGGGTGAGAGAGAGGGGTTTTAGAGAGAGTGGGGGTTTGTGAGAGTGAGAGAGAGCGGGTGAGAGAGAGAGAGGAGGATGAGGGGGGTGAGATAGAGAGAGAGGGGGTTTGCGAGAGTGGGAGAGAGCGGGTTAGAGAGAGAGGAGGACGAGGGGGTTGAGAGAGAGGGTGAGAAAGAAAGGGTATAGAGACAGAGGGTGTTTGTGAGAGCGAGAGAGAACGGGTGAGTGAGAGAGAGGAGGATGAGCGGGGTGAGAGAGAGGGTGAGAGAGAGGGTTTGAGAGCGCGAGAGGGAGCGGATGAGAGAGAAGAGGATGAGGGGCCTGCGAGAGAGAGGGTGAGAGAGAGGAGGATGAGGGGCGTGAGAGAGAGAGGATGAGAGAGAGGGGTTGAGAGAGAGAGGGGGTTTGAGAGAGCGATAGAGAGCGGGTGAGAGGGAGCGGGTGAGAGAGAGAGAGGAGGACGAGGGGGGTGATAGAGAGAGGGTGAGAGTGAGGAGTTGAGAGGGAGAGGGGTTTGAGAGAGCGAGTGAGAGCGGGTAAGAGAGAGAGTGGAGGCTGAGGGGGGTGAGAGAAAGAGGGGTTAGAGAGAGGGGTTTTAGAGAGAGAGGGGGTTTGAGAGAGCGATAGAGAGCGGGTGAGTGAGAGCGGGTGAGAGAGAGAGAGGAGTACGAGGGGAGTGATAGAGAGAGGGTGATAGTGAGGGGTTGAGAGACAGAAGGGGTTTGAGAGAGCGAGTGAGAGCGGGTAAGAGAGAGAGGAGGATGAGGGGGGTGAGAGAGGGTGTGAGATAAGGTGTTTGATAGAGCAAGAGAGAGCGGCTGAGAGAGAGGGAGGAGAATGAGGGGGGTGAGAGAGAGAGGGTGAGAGAGAGGGGTTGAGAGAGAGAGAGGTTTTGAGAGAGCGAGAGAGAGCGGGTGAGAGAGAGAGTGGAGGCTGAGCGGGGTGAGAGAGAGAGGGGTTAGAGAGAGGGGTTTTTGAGAGAGAGGGGTTTTGAGAGAGCGATAGAGAGCGGGTGAGTGAGAGCGGGTGAGAGATAGAGAGGAGGACGTGGGGATTGATAGAGAGAGGGTGAGAGTGAGGTGTTGAGAGACAGAGGGAGTTTGAGAGAGCGAGTGAGAGCGGGTAAGAGAGAGAGGAGGATGAGGGGGGTGAGAGAGGGTGTGAGAGAAGGTGTTTGAGAGAGCAAGAGAGAGCGGGTGAGAGAGAGGGAGGAGAATGAGGTTGTTGAGAGAGAGAGGGTGAGAGAGAGGGGTTGAGAGAGAGAGGGGTTTTGAGAGAGCGAGACAGAGCGGGTAAGAGAGAGAGAGGAGGCTGAGGGGGGTGAGAGAGAGAGAGGGTTAGAGAGAGGGGTTTTAGAGAGAGGGGGGGTTTGAGAGAGCGAGAGAGAGCGGGTGAGAGTGAGAGTGGAGGATGAGGGGTATGAGCGAGAGAGGGTGAGAGAGAGAGAGGAGGATGAGGGGGGTGAGAGAGAGAGGGTGAGAGCGAGGGGTTGAGATCGAGGGGGTGTTCAGAGAGCGAGAGAGAGCGGGTGAGAGAGAGAGGAGGATGAGGAGGATGAGAGAGAGAGGGTGAGAGAGAGGGGTTGAGAGAGAGAGGGGTTTTGAGAGAGCGAGACAGAGCGGGTAAGAGAGAGAGAGGAGGCTGAGGGGGGTGAGAGAGAGAGAGGGTTAGAGAGAGGGGTGTTAGAGTGAGAGGGGGCTTGAGAGAGCGAAAGAGAGCGGGTGGGAGAGAGAGGAGGAGGAGTGTGTTTAGAGAGAGAGGGTGAGAGACAATGGGAATAGAGAGAGAGAGGGGGGGTTTGAGAGAGCGAGAGAGAGCGGGTGAGAGAGAGTGAGGAGGATGAGGGGGGTGATAGAGATTGGGTGAGAGCGAAGGGTTGAGAGAGAGGGGTTTTGACAGTACGAGAGAGAGTGGGTGAGAGAGATAGAGGAGGATAAGGTTGTGGGAGAGAGAGGGTGAGAGAGAGGGGTTTTAGAGAGACAGGGTTTTGAGAGAGCGAGAGAGCGGGTGAGAGAGAGAAAGGGGAATGAGTGGGGGTGAGAGAGAGAGAGAGAGGGTGAGAGAGAGGGGACTTGAGAGAGCGAGAGAGAGCGGGTGAGAGAGAGGGGAGGAGGAGTGGGGGTGATAGAGAGAGGTAAGAGAGAGCGGGGTTGAGAGAGAGAGGGGGATCGAGAGAGCGAGAGAGAGCGGGTGAGAGAGGTTGAGGAGGATGAGGGGGGTGAGAGAGAGAGGTTGATAGAGAGGAGGATGTGTGGCGTGAGAGAGAGGGGATGAGAGAGAGGGGTTGAGAGAGAGACGGGGTTTGAGAGAGCGATAGAGAGCGGGTGAGAAAGAGCGGGTGAGAGAGAGAGAGGAGGACGAGGGGGTGATAGAGAGAGGGTGAGAGTGAGAGGTTGAGAGAGAGGGGGGTTTGAGAGAGCAAGAGAGAGCGGGTGAGAGAGAGAGAGGAGGATGAGGGGTGTGAGAGAGAGAGGGTGAGAGCGAGGCGTTGAGAGAGAGGGGGGTTGTGAGAGCGAGAGAGAGCGGGTGAGAGAGAGAGAGAGAGGAGGATGAGGGGAGCGAGAGAGAGAGGGTGAGAGAGAGGGGTTTTAGAGAGAGAGGAGGATTGAGAGAGCGAAAGGGGGCGGGTGAGAGAGGTTGAGGAGGATGAGGGCGGTGAGAGAGAGAGGGTGAGAGAGAGAGAGAGGAGGATGATGGTGGTGAGAGAGAGAGGGTGAGAGAGAGGGGTTATAGAGAGCAACGGGGTTTGAGAGAGCGAGAGAGCGGGTGAGAGAGAGAGAGGAGGATGAAGGGGTGAGAGAGAGAGAGGGTGAGAGAAAGGGATTTTAGAGAGGGGGGGTTTGAGAGAGCGAGAGAGAGCGGGTGAGAGAGAGAGAGTGAAGAGGTTGAGCGGGGTGAGAGAGAGAGGGTGAGACAGAGGGGTTGAGAGAGAGGGGGTTTGAGAGAGCGAGAGAGTGGGTGAGAGAGAGAGGAGGATGAGGGTGGTGTGAGAGAGAGAGGGTGGGAGACAGTGGTTTTAGAGAGATGGGGGTTTGAGAGAGTGAGAGAGAGCGGGTTTGAGAAAGAGAGGAGGATGAGGGGAGAGAGAGAGTGTGTGTGTGAGAGCAGTTGAGATAGAGAGGGGTTTGAGAGAGCAAGAGAGAGGGGGTTTTAGAGAGAGAGAGGAGGATGTGGGGGGTGAGAGAGAGAGGTTGAGAGAGTGGGGTTATAGAGAGAGACGGGATTTGAGACAGCGAGAGAGAGCGGGTGAGAGAGAGAGGAGGATGAGGGGGTGAGAGAGAAAGGGTGAGAGAGAGGGGTTTCAGAGAGAGAGGGGTTTTGAGAGAGCGATAGAGAGCGGGTGAAAGAGAGAGAAGAGGATGAGGGGGTGAGAGAAAGAGAGGGTGAGAGAGAGGGGTTTTCGAGGGAGGAGGTTTGAAAGAGCGAGAGAGAGCGGGTGAGAGAGAAGGACGATTATGAGGGGTGTGAGAGAGAGGGTGAGAGCGAGGGGTTGAGAGACGGGGTGTTGAGAGAGCGGGTGAGAGACAGAGAGGAGGATGAGGGGGGTGAGAGAGAGGAGGTTTCGAAAGAGAGGGCGTTTGAGAGAGCGACAGAGAGCGGGTGAGAGAGAGACAGGAGGAGGAGGGGGTGATAGAGAGAGTGTGGGAGAGAGGGGTTGAGAGAGCGAGGGGGTTTGAGAGAGCGAGAGAGAGAGGTTGAGGACGGTGAGGCCGGTGAGAGAGAGAGGAGGATGAGGGGGGTGAGAGAGAGGGGGTTTGGAGAGAGAGAGGGTTTGAGAGAGCGAAAGAGAGCGGGTGGGAGAGGTTGAGGAGGATGAGGGGTGTGAGAGAGAGAGGGTGAGAGAGAGAGAGGAGGATTCGGGTGGTGAGAGAGAGAGGGTGAGAGAGAGGGGTTATAGAGAGCAACGGGGTTTGAGAGAGCGAGAGAGAGCGGGTGAGAGTGAGAGAGGAGGATGAAGGGGGTGAGTGAGAGAGAGAGGGTGAGAGAGGGGGGTTTTAAAGAGAGAGGAGGTTTGAGAGAGCACGAGAGCGGGGATGAGAGAGAGGAGGATGAGAGGCCTGAGAGAGAGAGGATGAGAGAGAGGAGGATGAGAGGCCTGAGAGAGAGAGGATGAGAGAAAGGAGGATGAGGGGCGTGAGAGAGTGAGGATGAGAGAGAGGGGCTTAGATAGAGAGGGGGTTTGAGAGAGAGAGAGAGGAGGATAAGGGGGTGATAGAGAGAGGGTGAGAGAGATGGGTTATAGAGGGCAACGGGGTTTGAGAGAGCGAGAGAGCGGGTGAGAGAGAGAGGAGGATGAAAGGGGTGAGAGAGAGAGAGAGGGTGAGAGAGAGGTGTTTTAGAGAGAGGGGGGTTTGAGAGAGCGAGAGAGAGCGGGTGAGACAGAGAGTGAAGAGGATGAGCGGAGTGAGAGAGAAAGGGTGAGACAGAGGTGTTGAGAGAGAGAGGGGGTTTTAGAGAGCGAGAGGGTGGGTGAGAGAGAGAGGAGGATGAGGGTGGTGAGAGAGAGAGAGGGTGTGAAAGAGGGGTGTTTTAGAGAGAGAGGGGGTTTGAGAGAGTGAGAGAGAGCGGGTGAGAGAGAGAGAGGAGGAAGAGGGGAGAGAGAGAGAGTGTGTGAGAGCGGTTGAGATAGAGAGGGGTTTGAGAGAGCAAGAGAGAGGGGGTTTTCGAGAGGGAGAGGAGGATGAGGGGGTGAGAGAGAGAGGGTGAGAGAGAGAGAGGTTATAGAGAGAGACGTGATTTGAGAGAGCGATAGCGAGCGGGTGAGAGAGAGAGAGGGGAGGAGGAGGGGTGATGGAGAGAGGGTGAGAGCGAGGGGTTGAGAGAGACGGGGCGTTGAGAGAGAGAGAGAGCGGGTGAGAGACAGAGAGGAGGATGAGGGGGGTGAGAGAGAGGAGGTTTAGAAAGAGAGGGCGTTTGAGAGAGCGACAGAGAGCGGGTGAGAGAGAGACAGGAGGAGGAGGGGGTGATAGAGAAAGGGTGGGAGAGAGGGGTTGAGAGAGCGAGGGGGTTTGAGAGAGCAACAGAGAGGTGGTTTTAGAGAGGGAGAGGAGGATGAGGGGGTGAGAGAGTGAGGGTGAGAGAGAGAGGTTATAGAGAGAGACGGGATTTGAGAGAGCGGGTGAGAGAGTGAGAGGGGAGGATGAGGGTTTGAGACAGAGAGGGTGAGAGAGAGGAGGATGAGGGGCGTGAGAGAGTGAGGATGAGAGAGAGGGGTTGAGAGAGAGAGGGGGTTTGAGAGAGAGAGAGGAGGATAAGGGGGTGAGAGAAAGAGGGTGAGAGAGAGCGGTTATAGAGAGCAACGGGGTTTGAGAGAGCGAGAGAGCGCGTGAGAGAGAGAGGAGGATGAAGGTGGTGAGTGAGAGAGAGAGGGTGAGAGGGGGGTGTTTTAGAGAGAGAGGGGGTTTGAGAGAGTGAGAGAGTGGGTGAGAGAGAGAGGAGGATGAGGGTGGTGAGAGAGAGAGAGAGGGTGAGAGAGGGGTGTTTTAGAGAGAGAGGGGGTTTGAGAGAGTGAGAGTGGGTGAGAGAGAGAGGAGGATGAGGGTGGTGAGAGAGAGAGAGAGGGTGAGAGAGGGGTGTTTTAGAGAGAGAGGGGTTTGAGAGAGTGAGAGAGAGCGGGTGAGAGAGAGAGAGGAGGATGAGGGGAGAGAGAGAGAGAGTATGTGAGAGCGGTTGAGATAGAGAGTGGTTTGAGAGGGCAAGAGAGAGGGGGTTTTAGAGAGGGAGAGGAGGATGAGTGGGTGAGAGAGAGAGGGTGAGAGAGAGAGGTTATAGAGAGAGACGGGATTTGAGAGAGCGACAGAGAGCGGGTGAGAGAGAGAGAGAGGGCAGGATGAGGGGTTGAGAGAGAGAGGGTGAGAGAGAGAAGAGGATGAGGGGGTGAGAGAGACAGAGCGTGAGAGAGAGGGGTTTTAGAGGGAGGAGGTTTGAAAGAGCGAGAGAGAGCGGGTGAGAGAGAGAGAGGAGGATGAGGGGGGTGAGAGAGAGAGAGAGGGTGAGAGAGAGGGGTTTACAGAGAGAGGAGGTTTGAGAGAGTGAGAGAGAGCGGGTGAGAGAGAGAGAGGAGGATGAGGGGAAAGAGAGAGAGAGAGGGTGAGAGAGTGGGGTTGAGAGATAGAGTGGGTTTGAGAGAGCGAGAGAGCGGGTGAGAGAGAGAGAGGAGGATGAGGGGAGTGAGAGAGAGAGGGTGAGAGAGGAGTTGAGAGAGAGGAGGTTTGAGAGAGCGAGAGAGAGCGGGTCAGAGAGAGAGGAGGATAAGGGGAGTGAGAGAGAGAGCGTGAGAGAGATGGGTTTAAGAGAGAGGGGTTTTGAGAGAGCGAGAGAGTGGGTGAGAGAGAGGGGTATAGAGAGAGACGGGGTTTGAGAGAGCGGGTGAGAGAGAGAGAGAGGAGGATGAGGGTGGTGAGAGAGAGGGTGAAAGAGAGGGGTTTTTGAGAGAGAGGGGGTTTGAGAGAGTGAGAGAGAGCAGGTGAGAGAGAGAGGAGGATGAGGGAATGAGAGATGGTGAGCGAGAGGGGTTTTAGAGAGAGGGGTTTTGAGAGAGCGAGAGAGAGCGGGTGAGAGAGAGAGAGGACGATGAGGGGGTGAGAATGAGAGGGTGAGAAAGGGTTTAGAGAGAGAGAGGATGTTTGAGAGAGCGAGAGAGAACGGTTGAGAGAGAGACAGGAGGATGATGGGGTGAGAGAGAGAGGGTCAGAGAGAGGGGTTTTAGAGAGAGAGGGGTTTGAGAGAGCGAGAGAGAGCAGTTGAGAGAGAGAGAGAGAGCAGGATGAGGGGGGTGAGAGAGAGAGGGTGAGAGAGAGGGGTTTCAGAGAGAGAGGGGGTTTGAGAGAGCGAGAGAGAGAGCGGGTGAGAGAGAGAGAAGAGGATGAGTGTGGTGAGAGAGAGAGAGAGGGTGAGAGAGGGGGGTACTGGAGGGAGGAGGTTTGAAAGAGCGAGAGAGAGCGGGTGAGAGAGAGAGGAGGATGAGGGGTGAGAAAGAGAGAGTGTGAGAGAGACGGGTTTACAGAGGGGGGGTTTGAGAGAGTGTGAGAGAGCGGGTGAGAGAGAGAGGAGGATGAGGGGCGCGAGAGAGAGAGGGTGAGAGAGAGGGGTTTAAGAGAGAGAGGTGTTTGGAGAAAGCGAGAGAGAGCGGGTGAGAGAGAGAGAGAGGAGGATGGGGGATCGAGAGAGCGAGAGAGAGCGGGTGAGAGAGGTTGAGGAGGATGAGGGGGGTGAGAGAGAGAGGTTGATAGAGAGGAGGATGTGTGGCGTGAGAGAGAGGGGATGAGAGAGAGGGGTTGAGAGAGAGAGGGGGTTTGAGAGAGCGATAGAGAGCGGGTGAGAAAGAGCGGGTGAGAGAGAGAGAGGAGGACGAGGGGGTGATAGAGAGAGGGTGAGAGTGAGAGGTTGAGAGAGAGGGGGGTTTGAGAGAGCAAGAGAGAGCGGGTGAGAGAGAGAGAGGAGGATGAGGGGTGTGAGAGAGAGAGGGTGAGAGCGAGGCGTTGAGAGAGAGGGGGGTTGTGAGAGCGAGAGAGAGCGGGTGAGAGAGAGAGAGAGAGGAGGATGAGGGGAGCGAGAGAGAGAGGGTGAGAGAGAGGGGTTTTAGAGAGAGAGGAGGATTGAGAGAGCGAAAGGGGGCGGGTGAGAGAGGTTGAGGAGGATGAGGGCGGTGAGAGAGAGAGGGTGAGAGAGAGAGAGAGGAGGATGATGGTGGTGAGAGAGAGAGGGTGAGAGAGAGGGGTTATAGAGAGCAACGGGGTTTGAGAGAGCGAGAGAGCGGGTGAGAGAGAGAGAGGAGGATGAAGGGGTGAGAGAGAGAGAGGGTGAGAGAAAGGGATTTTAGAGAGGGGGGGTTTGAGAGAGCGAGAGAGAGCGGGTGAGAGAGAGAGAGTGAAGAGGTTGAGCGGGGTGAGAGAGAGAGAGGGTGAGACAGAGGGGTTGAGAGAGAGGGGGTTTGAGAGAGCGAGAGAGTGGGTGAGAGAGAGAGGAGGATGAGGGTGGTGTGAGAGAGAGAGGGTGGGAGACAGTGGTTTTAGAGAGATGGGGGTTTGAGAGAGTGAGAGAGAGCGGGTTTGAGAAAGAGAGGAGGATGAGGGGAGAGAGAGAGTGTGTGTGTGAGAGCAGTTGAGATAGAGAGGGGTTTGAGAGAGCAAGAGAGAGGGGGTTTTAGAGAGAGAGAGGAGGATGTGGGGGGTGAGAGAGAGAGGTTGAGAGAGTGGGGTTATAGAGAGAGACGGGATTTGAGACAGCGAGAGAGAGCGGGTGAGAGAGAGAGGAGGATGAGGGGGTGAGAGAGAAAGGGTGAGAGAGAGGGGTTTCAGAGAGAGAGGGGTTTTGAGAGAGCGATAGAGAGCGGGTGAAAGAGAGAGAAGAGGATGAGGGGGTGAGAGAAAGAGAGGGTGAGAGAGAGGGGTTTTCGAGGGAGGAGGTTTGAAAGAGCGAGAGAGAGCGGGTGAGAGAGAAGGACGATTATGAGGGGTGTGAGAGAGAGGGTGAGAGCGAGGGGTTGAGAGACGGGGTGTTGAGAGAGCGGGTGAGAGAGCGACAGAGAGCGGGTGAGAGAGAGACAGGAGGAGGAGGGGGTGATAGAGAGAGTGTGGGAGAGAGGGGTTGAGAGAGCGAGGGGGTTTGAGAGAGCGAGAGAGAGAGGTTGAGGACGGTGAGGCCGGTGAGAGAGAGAGGAGGATGAGGGGGGTGAGAGAGAGGGGGTTTGGAGAGAGAGAGGGTTTGAGAGAGCGAAAGAGAGCGGGTGGGAGAGGTTGAGGAGGATGAGGGGTGTGAGAGAGAGAGGGTGAGAGAGAGAGAGGAGGATTCGGGTGGTGAGAGAGAGAGGGTGAGAGAGAGGGGTTATAGAGAGCAACGGGGTTTGAGAGAGCGAGAGAGAGCGGGTGAGAGTGAGAGAGGAGGATGAAGGGGGTGAGTGAGAGAGAGAGGGTGAGAGAGGGGGGTTTTAAAGAGAGAGGAGGTTTGAGAGAGCACGAGAGCGGGGATGAGAGAGAGGAGGATGAGAGGCCTGAGAGAGAGAGGATGAGAGAGAGGAGGATGAGAGGCCTGAGAGAGAGAGGATGAGAGAAAGGAGGATGAGGGGCGTGAGAGAGTGAGGATGAGAGAGAGGGGCTTAGATAGAGAGGGGGTTTGAGAGAGAGAGAGAGGAAGATAAGGGGGTGATAGAGAGAGGGTGAGAGAGATGGGTTATAGAGGGCAACGGGGTTTGAGAGAGCGAGAGAGCGGGTGAGAGAGAGAGGAGGATGAAAGGGGTGAGAGAGAGAGAGAGGGTGAGAGAGAGGTGTTTTAGAGAGAGGGGGGTTTGAGAGAGCGAGAGAGAGCGGGTGAGACAGAGAGTGAAGAGGATGAGCGGAGTGAGAGAGAAAGGGTGAGACAGAGGTGTTGAGAGAGAGAGGGGGTTTTAGAGAGCGAGAGGGTGGGTGAGAGAGAGAGGAGGATGAGGGTGGTGAGAGAGAGAGAGGGTGTGAAAGAGGGGTGTTTTAGAGAGAGAGGGGGTTTGAGAGAGTGAGAGAGAGCGGGTGAGAGAGAGAGAGGAGGAAGAGGGGAGAGAGAGAGAGTGTGTGAGAGCGGTTGAGATAGAGAGGGGTTTGAGAGAGCAAGAGAGAGGGGGTTTTCGAGAGGGAGAGGAGGATGAGGGGGTGAGAGAGAGAGGGTGAGAGAGAGAGAGGTTATAGAGAGAGACGTGATTTGAGAGAGCGATAGCGAGCGGGTGAGAGAGAGAGAGGGGAGGAGGAGGGGTGATGGAGAGAGGGTGAGAGCGAGGGGTTGAGAGAGACGGGGCGTTGAGAGAGAGAGAGAGCGGGTGAGAGACAGAGAGGAGGATGAGGGGGGTGAGAGAGAGGAGGTTTAGAAAGAGAGGGCGTTTGAGAGAGCGACAGAGAGCGGGTGAGAGAGAGACAGGAGGAGGAGGGGGTGATAGAGAAAGGGTGGGAGAGAGGGGTTGAGAGAGCGAGGGGGTTTGAGAGAGCAACAGAGAGGTGGTTTTAGAGAGGGAGAGGAGGATGAGGGGGTGAGAGAGTGAGGGTGAGAGAGAGAGGTTATAGAGAGAGACGGGATTTGAGAGAGCGGGTGAGAGAGAGAGAGGGGAGGATGAGGGTTTGAGACAGAGAGGGTGAGAGAGAGGAGGATGAGGGGCGTGAGAGAGTGAGGATGAGAGAGAGGGGTTGAGAGAGAGAGGGGGTTTGAGAGAGAGAGAGGAGGATAAGGGGGTGAGAGAAAGAGGGTGAGAGAGAGCGGTTATAGAGAGCAACGGGGTTTGAGAGAGCGAGAGAGCGCGTGAGAGAGAGAGGAGGATGAAGGTGGTGAGTGAGAGAGAGAGGGTGAGAGGGGGGTGTTTTAGAGAGAGAGGGGGTTTGAGAGAGTGAGAGAGTGGGTGAGAGAGAGAGGAGGATGAGGGTGGTGAGAGAGAGAGAGAGGGTGAGAGAGGGGTGTTTTAGAGAGAGAGGGGGTTTGAGAGAGTGAGAGTGGGTGAGAGAGAGAGGAGGATGAGGGTGGTGAGAGAGAGAGAGAGGGTGAGAGAGGGGTGTTTTAGAGAGAGAGGGGGTTTGAGAGAGTGAGAGAGAGCGGGTGAGAGAGAGAGAGGAGGATGAGGGGAGAGAGAGAGAGAGTATGTGAGAGCGGTTGAGATAGAGAGGGGTTTGAGAGGGCAAGAGAGAGGGGGTTTTAGAGAGGGAGAGGAGGATGAGTGGGTGAGAGAGAGAGGGTGAGAGAGAGAGGTTATAGAGAGAGACGGGATTTGAGAGAGCGATAGAGAGCGGGTGAGAGAGAGAGAGAGGGCAGGATGAGGGGTTGAGAGAGAGAGGGTGAGAGAGAGAAGAGGATGAGGGGGTGAGAGAGACAGAGCGTGAGAGAGAGGGGTTTTAGAGGGAGGAGGTTTGAAAGAGCGAGAGAGAGCGGGTGAGAGAGAGAGAGGAGGATGAGGGGGGTGAGAGAGAGAGAGAGGGTGAGAGAGAGGGGTTTACAGAGAGAGGAGGTTTGAGAGAGTGAGAGAGAGCGGGTGAGAGAGAGAGAGGAGGATGAGGGGAAAGAGAGAGAGAGAGGGTGAGAGAGTGGGGTTGAGAGATAGAGTGGGTTTGAGAGAGCGAGAGAGCGGGTGAGAGAGAGAGAGGAGGATGAGGGGAGTGAGAGAGAGAGGGTGAGAGAGGAGTTGAGAGAGAGGAGGTTTGAGAGAGCGAGAGAGAGCGGGTCAGAGAGAGAGGAGGATAAGGGGAGTGAGAGAGAGAGCGTGAGAGAGATGGGTTTAAGAGAGAGGGGTTTTGAGAGAGCGAGAGAGCGGGTGAGAGAGAGAGAGAGGAGAATGGGGGGTGTGAGAGAGAGTGGGTGAGAGAGAGGGGTATAGAGAGAGACGGGGTTTGAGAGAGCGGGTGAGAGAGAGAGAGAGGAGGATGAGGGTGGTGAGAGAGAGGGTGAAAGAGAGGGGTTTTTGAGAGAGAGGGGGTTTGAGAGAGTGAGAGAGAGCAGGTGAGAGAGAGAGGAGGATGAGGGAATGAGAGATGGTGAGCGAGAGGGGTTTTAGAGAGAGGGGTTTTGAGAGAGCGAGAGAGAGCGGGTGAGAGAGAGAGAGGACGATGAGGGGGTGAGAATGAGAGGGTGAGAAAGGGTTTAGAGAGAGAGAGGATGTTTGAGAGAGCGAGGGAGAACGGTTGAGAGAGAGACAGGAGGATGATGGGGTGAGAGAGAGAGGGTCAGAGAGAGGGGTTTTAGAGAGAGAGGGGTTTGAGAGAGCGAGAGAGAGCAGTTGAGAGAGAGAGAGAGAGAGCAGGATGAGGGGGGTGAGAGAGAGAGGGTGAGAGAGAGGGGTTTCAGAGAGAGAGGGGGTTTGAGAGAGCGAGAGAGAGAGCGGGTGAGAGAGAGAGAAGAGGATGAGTGTGGTGAGAGAGAGAGAGAGGGTGAGAGAGGGGGGTATTAGAGGGAGGAGGTTTGAAAGAGCGAGAGAGAGCGGGTGAGAGAGAGAGGAGGATGAGGGGTGAGAAAGAGAGAGTGTGAGAGAGACGGGTTTACAGAGGGGGGGTTTGAGAGAGTGTGAGAGAGCGGGTGAGAGAGAGAGGAGGATGAGGGGCGCGAGAGAGAGAGGGTGAGAGAGAGGGGTTTAAGAGAGAGAGGTGTTTGGAGAAAGCGAGAGAGAGCGGGTGAGAGAGAGAGAGAGGAGGATGGGGGTGAGAGAGAGTGAGAGAGAGGGATTTTAGAATGAGGGGGGTTCGAGAGAGTGAGAGAGAGCGGGTGAGAGAGAGTGGAGGATGAGGGGGTGAGAGAGAGAGGGTGAGAGAGAGGGGTTTTAGAGAGAGAGGAGGTTTGAGAGAGCGAGAGAGAGCGGGTGAGAGAGAGAGAGAGAGGAGGATGGGGAGATGAGAGAGCGAGAGAGGGGTTTAGAGAGAAACGGGGTTTGAGAGAGCGAGAGAGAGCGGGTGACAGAGAGAGGAGGATGAGGGGGTGAGAGAGAGCGGGTGAGAGAGAGGGGTATTAGAGAGAGAGGGGGTTTGAGAGAGTGAGAGAGAGCGGGTGAGAGAGAGAGGAGGATGAGGGGGGTGAGATAGAGAGAGAGGAGGTTTGCGAGAGTGAGATAGAGCGGGTTAGAGAGAGAGGAGGACGAGGGGGTTGAGAGAGAGAGGGTGAGAAAGAATGGGTTACGAGACAGAGGGTGTTTGTGAGAGCGAGAGAGAACGGGTGAGAGAGAGAGAGGAGGATGAGCGGGGTGAGAGAGAGGGTTTGAGAGAGCGAGAGAGAGCGGACGAGAGAGAGAGTGGAGGATGAGGGGGGTGAGAGAGAGGTGGTTTGAGAGAGCGAGTGAGAGCGAGTGAGAGAGAGAGAGGAGGATGAGGGGTGTGCGAGAGGGTGTGAGAGAAGGTATTTGAGAGAGCAAGAGAGAGCGGGTGAGAGAGCGGGAGTAGAATGAGTGCAGTGAGAGAAACAGGGTGGGAGAGGGGTTGAGAGAGAGAGGGTGGTTGAGAAAGCGAGAGAGCGGGTGAGAGAGAGAGGAGGATGAGGGTGGTGAGAGAGAGGGTGAGAGAGAGGAGTTTTAGAGAGAGATGGGGTTTTAGAGAGCGAGAGAAAGCGGGTGAGAGAGAGGAGAATGAGGGGAGTGAGAGAGAGAGGGTGAGAGAGAGGGGTTGAGAGAGAGGGGGGGTTGAGAGAGCGAGAGAGAGCGGGTGAGAGAGAGAGAGAGAGGAGGATGAGAGGGGTGAAAGCGAGAGAGGGTGAGAGAGAGGGGTTTAGAGAGAGAGGGGGTTTGAGAGAGCGAGATAGAGTGGGTGAGAGAGAGAGAGAATGAGGGGGTGAGAGAGAGGAGGTGAGAGAGAGGGGTTTTAGAGAGAGAGGGGTTTGAGAGAGTGAGAGAGCAGGTGAGAGAGAGAGGAGGATGAGGGAGTGAGAGATGGTGAGCGAGAGGGGTTTTAGAGAGAGAGGGGTTTGAGAGAGCGAGAGAGCGCGGGTGAGAGAGAGAGGAGGATGAGGGGTTGAGAGACAGAGGGTGGGAAAGGGTTTAGAGAGAGAGGATGTTTCAGAGAGCGAGAGAGAACGGTAAAGAGAGAGACAGGAGGATGAGGGGTATGAGAGAGAGAGGGTCAGAGAGAGGGGTTTTAGAGAGAGAGGGGTTTGAGAGAGCGAGAGAGAGCGGGTGAGAGAGAGAGAGGAGGATGAGGGGGGTGAGAGAGAGAGGGTCAGAGAGAGCGGTTTTAGAGAGAGAGGTGTTTGAGAGAGCGAGAGAGAGCGGGTGAGAGAGAGAGAGGAGGATGAGGGGGTGAGTGAGAGGAGGTTTAGAAAGAGAGGAGGTTTGAGAGAGCGAGAGAGAGCGGGTGAGAGAGAGAGGAGGATGAGGGGGGTGAGAGAGAGAGGGTCAGAGAGAGCGGTTTTAGAGAGAGAGGTGTTTGAGAGAGCGAGAGAGCGGGTGAGAGAGAGAGAGGAGGATGAGGGGGGTGAGTGAGAGCGAGAGAGGGGTTTAGAGAAAAATGGGGTTTGAGCGAGCGAGAGAGAGCGGGTGACAGAGAGAGGAGGATGAGGGGGTGAGAGACGAAGGTGAGAGAGAGGGGTTTTAGAGAGAGAGGGGTTTTGAGAGAGTGAGAGAGAGCGGGAGAGAGAGAGAGGAGGATGAGGGGGGTGAGATAGAGAGAGAGGAGGTTTACGAGAGTGAGAGAGCGAGTTAGAGAGAGAAGGTCGAGGGGGTTGAGAGAGAGAGGGTGAGAAAGAAAGGGTTTAGAGACAAGAGGGTGTTTGTGAGAACGAGAGAGAACGGGTGAGAGAGAGAGAGAGGGGGTTTGAGAGAGCGATAGGGAGCCGGTGAGAGAGAGAGAGGAGGATGGGGAAATGAGAGAGAGCGAGAGAGGGGTTTAGAGAGAAACGGGGTTTGAGAGAGCGAGAGAGAGCGGGTGAGAGAGAGAGGAGGATGAGGGGGGTGAGATAGAGAGAGAGGAGGTTTGCGAGAGTGAGATAGAGCGGGTTAGAGAGAGAGGAGGACGAGGGGGTTGAGAGAGAGAGGGTGAGAAAGAAAGGGTTTCGAGACAGAGGGTGTTTGTGAGAGCGAGAGAGAACGGGTGAGAGGAGGAGAGAGGGAGGATGAGGGGCGTGAGAGAGACAGAATGAGAGAGAGGGGTTGAGAGAGAGAGGGGGTTTGAGAGAGCGATAGAGAGCGGGTGAGAGAGAGCGGGTGAGAGAGAGAGAGGAGGACGAGGGGGGTGATAGAGAGAGGGTGAGAGTAAGGGGTTGAGAGAGAGAGAGAGCGGGTTTGAGACAGCGAGTGAGAGCGGGTAAGAGAGAGAGAGAGCAGGATGAGGGGGGTGAGAGAGGGTGTGAGAGAAGGTGTTTTAGAGAGCAAGAGAGAGCGGGTGAGAGAGAGGGAGGAGAATGAGGGGTGAGAGAGAGAGAGGGTGAGAGAGAGGAGTTGAGAGAGAGAGGGGTTTTGAGAGAGCGAGAGAGCGCGGGTGAGGGAGAGAGAGGAGGATGAGGGCAGTGAGAGAGAGAGGGTGAGAGAGAGGGGTTGAGAGAGACGGGAGGTTTGAGAGAGCGACAGAGAGCGGGTGAGAGAGAGAGAGAGGAGGATGAAGGGGGTTGAGAGAGAGGGTGAGAGCGAGAGGTTGAGAGAGAGTGGTTTGAGAGAACGAGAGAGAGCAGGTGAGAGAGAGAGAGGAGGATGAGGGATGTGAGAGAGAGAGGGTGAGAGAGAGGTGTTTTAGAGTGAAAGGGGGCTTGAGAGAGCGAGAGAGAGCGTGTGTGAAAGAGAAAGGAGAATGAGGGGGTGAGAGAGAGAGGGTGAGACAGAGGGGTTTTAGAGAGAGAGGAGGTTTGAGAGAGCGAAAGAGAGCGGGTGAGAGAGAGAGAGAGAGGAGGATGAGTGGTTTGAGAGAGAGAGGGTGAGAGAGAAAGTGTTTAGAGAGAGAGAGGGTGTTTGAGAGAGAGAGAGAAAACGCGTGAGAGAGAGAGAGGAGGATGAGCGGGGTGAGAGGGAGAGAGGGTGAGAGCGAGGGGTTGAGAGAGAAGGGGGGTTTCAGAGAACGAGAGAGAGTGGGTGAGAGAGAGGAGGGTGAGGGTGTGGGAGAGAGATTGTGAGAGAGGGGTTTTAGAGAGAGAGGGGCTTTGAGAGAGCGAGAGAGCGCGGGTGAGTGAGGTTGAGGAGGATGAGGGTGGTGAGAGAGAGTGAGAGAGAGGGGTTATAGAGAGTGAGAGAGAGCGGGTGAGAGAGAGTGAGGAGGATGAGGGGGTGAGAGAGAGAGAGAGGGTGAGAGCGAGGGGTTGAGAGAGAGGGGGGTTTCAGAGTACGAGAGAGAGTGGGTGAGAGAGAGAAGGATGAGGGTGTGGGAGAGAGAGGGTGAGAGAGGGGTTTTAGAGAGAGGGGGGGTTTGAGAGAGCGAGTGAGAGCGGGTGAGAGAGAGAGAGGAGGATGAAGGTGGTGAGAGAGAGAGGGTGTGAGAGAGGAGTTTTAGAGAGAGAGGGGGTTTGGGAGAGCGAGAGAGAGCGGGTGAGAGAGAGAGAGTGAAGAGGATGAGCGGGGTGAGAGAGAGAGAGGGTGAGATAGAGGGGTTGAGAGAGAGAGAGGTTTTGAGAGAGTGGGTGAGAGAGAGAGGAGGATGAGGGTGGTGAGAGAGAGAGTGAGAGAGAGGGGTTATAGAGAGAAACGGGGTTTGAGAGAGCGAGTGAGAGCGGGTGAGAGAGAGAGAGGAGGATGAAGGTGGTGAGAGAGAGAGGGTGAGAGATGAGTTTTAGAGAGAGGGGGGGTTTGGGAGAGCGAGAGAGAGCGGGTGAGAGAGAGAGAGAAGAGGATGAGCGGGGTGAGAGAGAGAGAGGGTTAGATAGAGGGGTTGAGAGAGAGAGGGGTTTTGAGAGAGTGGGTGAGAGAGAGAGGGTAAGAGAGAGGGATTTTAGAGAGAGTGGTGGTTTGAGATAGTGAGAGAGACGGGTGAGAGAGAGAGAGGAGGATCCGGGGAGAGAGAGAGTGTGTGAGAGCGGTTGAGAGAGAGAGGGGTTTGAGAGAGCGAGAGAGAGGAGGTTTAAGAGAGAGAGAGAGGAGGATGAGGAGGGTGAGAGAGAGGGGTTTTAGGGAGAGAGGGGGTTTGAGAGAGCGAGAGAGCGGGTGAGAGAGAGAGGAGGATGAGGGGGTGAGAGAGAGAGGATGAGAGAGAGGGGTTTTAGAGAGAGAGGGGATTTGAGAGAGCGAGAGAGCGCGGGTGAGAGAGGTTGAGGAGGATGAGGGTGGTGAGAGAGAGAGAGTGAGAGAGAGGGTTTATAGAGAGCAACGGGGTTTGAGAGAGCGAGTGAGAGCGGGTGAGAGAGAGAGGAGGATGAAGGTGGTGAGAAAGAGAGGGTGAGAGAGAGGATTTTTAGAGAGAGAGGGGGTTTGGGAGAGCGAGAGAGAGCGGATGAGAGAGAGAGAGAAGAGGATGAGCGGAGTGAGAGAGAGAGGGTGAGACAGAGGGGTTGAGAGAGAGAGGGGGTTTGAGAGAGTGGGTAAGAGAGAGAGGAGGATGAGGGTGGTGAGAGAGAGAGGGTAAGAGAGAGGGGTTTTAGAGAGAGTGGTGGTTTGAGAGAGTGGTAGAGAGGGGTGAGAGAGAGAGGAGGATGAGGGGAGAGAGAGAGTGTGTGAGAGCGGTTGGGAGAGAGAGGGGTTTGAGAGAGCGAGAGAGAGGGGGTTTTAGAGAGAGAGAGGAGGATGAGGAGGGTGAGGGAGAGAGGGTGAGAGAGAGGGGTTTTAGGGAGAGAGGGGGTTTGAGAGAGCGAGAGAGCGGGTGAGAGAGAGAGAGGAGATTGAGCGGGGTGAGAGAGAGGGTGAGAGAGGGGGTTTGAGAGAGCGATAGAGAGCGGATGAGAGAGAGGACGATGAGGGGCCTGAGAGAGAGGGTGAGAGAGAGGAGGATGAGTGGCGTGAGAGAGAGCGAGAGACAGAGCGTGAGAGAGCGAGAGAGGAGGATGAGCGGGGTGAGAGAGAGAGGGTGAGACAGAGGGGTTCAGAGAGAGAGGGGGTTTGAGAGAGTGGGTGAGAGAGAGAGGGTGAGACAGAGGGGTTGAGAGAGAGGGGGTTTGAGAGAGTGGGTGAGAAAGAGAGGAGGATGAGGGTGATGAGAGAGAGAGAGGGTGAGAGAGAGGGGTATTAGAGAGAGTGGTGGTTTGCGAGAGTGAGAGAGAGCGGGTGAGAGAGAGAGACGAGGATGAGGGGAGAGAGAGAGTGTATGTGAGAGCGATTGAGAGAGAGAGGGGTTTGAGAGAGCGAGAGAGGGGGGTTTTAGTGAGAGAGAGGAGGATGACGAGGGTGAGGGAGAGAGAGTGAGAGAGAGGGGTTTTAGGGAGAGAGGGGGTTTGAGAGAGCGAGAGAGCGGGTGAGAGAGAGAGAGGAGGATGAGGGGGTGAGAGAGAGAGAGTGTGAGAGAGAGGGGTTTTAGAGAGACAGGGGGTATGAGAGAGCGAGAGAGAGAGAGCGGGTGAGAGAGAGGGGTTTTAGAGGGAGGAGGTTTGAAAGAGCGAGAGAGAGCGGGTGAGAGAGAGAGAGTAGGATGAGGGGGGTGAGAGAGAGAGGGTGAGAGAGGGGTTTAGAGATAGAGGGGTTTTGAGAGAGTGAGAGAGAGCGGGTGAGAGAGACAGGAGGATGAGGGGAGCGAGAGAGAGAGGTTGAGAGAGAGGGGATGAGAGAGAGAGGGGTTTGAGAGAGCGAGAGAGAGCGGGTGAGAGACAGAGAGAGAGAGGAGGATGAGGGGAGTGAGAGAGAGAGGGTGAGAGAGAGGGGTTTAAGAGAGAGAGGGGTTTCGAGAGAGCGGCGGAGAGAGAGAGGAGGATGGGGGTTGTGAGAGAGAGAGGGTGAGAGAGGGGTATAGAGAGAGACGGGGTTTGAGAGAGCGAGAGAGAGAGCGGGTGAGAGAGAGGAGGACGAGGGGCTGAGAGAGAGGGTGAGGGAGAGAGATTTTAGAGTGAGAGGGGGTTTGAGAGAGCGAGAGAGAGCGGGTGAGAGAGAGAGAGGAGGATAAGGGGTGAGAGAGAGGGGTTTTAGAGAGAGAGGAGGTTTGAGAGAGCGAGAGAGAGCGGGTGAGAGAGAGAGAGAGGAGGATGAGGGATGTGGTGAGAGAGCGAGAGAGGGGTATAGAGAGAAACGGGGTTTGCGAGAGCGAGACAGAGCGCGTGAGAGAGAGAAGAGGAGGAGAGTGGTGAGAGAGAGAGGGTGAGAGAGAGGGGTTTTAGAGAGAGAGGGGGTTTGAGAGAGTGAGAGAGAGAGCGGGTGAGAGATAGAGAGGAGATAAGGGGGTGAGATAGAGAGAGAGGGGTTTGCGAGAGTGAGAGAGAGCGGGTTAGAGAGTGAGGAGGACGAGGGGGTTGAGAGAGAGAGGGTGAGAGAGAGGGCTTGAGAGAGAGACGGGGTTTGAGAGAGTGAGAGAGAGTGGGTGAGAGAGAGAGAGAGGAGGATGAGGAGGGTGAGAGAGAGAGAGAGGGTGAGAGAGGGGTTTTAGAGAGATAGGGGGTTTGAGAGAGCGAGAGAGAGCGGGTGAGAGAGAGAGGAGGATGAGGGGGTGAGAGAGAGAGGGTGAGAGAGAGTGGTTTTAGAGAGAGAGGAGGTTTGAGAGAGCGAGAGAGAGCGGGTGAGAGAGAGAGGTGGATGAGGGGAGTGAGAGAGAGAGAGCGTGAGAGAGAGCGGTTTTAGAGAGAGAGGGGGTTTGAGAGAGCGAGAAAGAGCGGGTGAGAGAGAGAGAGGAGGATGAGGGGGTGAGATAGAGAGGGTGAGAGAGGGGTTTTAGAGAGAGAGGGGTTTGAGAGAGCGAGAGAGAGCGGGTTAGAGAGAGAGGAGGATGAAGTGGTGAGAGAGAGATGGTGAGAGAGAGAGAGAGTATGAGGGGTTTGAGAGAGAGAGGGTGAGAAAGAAAGGGTTTAGAGACAGAGGGTGTTTGTGAGAGCGAGAGACAACGGGTGAGAGAGAGAGAGGAGGATGAGCGGGGTGAGAGAGAGGGTTTGAGAGAGGGGTTGAGTGAGAGAGGGGGTTTGAGAGAGCGGGTTTGAGAGAGAGAGGAGGATGAGGGGAGTGAGAGAGAAATGGTGAGAGAGCGGTTTTAGAGAGAGAGGAGTTTGAGAGAGCGGGTGAGAGAGAGAGAGGAGGATGAGGGGGGTGAGAGAGAGAGAGGGTGAGAGAGAGGGGTTTTAGAGAGAGAGGAGGTTTGAGAGAGCGAGAGAGAGCGGGTGAGAGAGAGAGGAGGATGTGGGGGGTCAGAGAGACAGGGTGAGAGAGAGCGGATTTAGAGAGAGGGGGTTTGAGAGAGCGAGAGAGAGCGGGTGAGAGAGAGAGAGGAGGATGAGGGGGTGAGAGAGAGAGAGGGTGAGAGAGAGGGGTTTTAGAGAGAGGAGGATTGAGAGAGCGAGGGAGAACGGGTGAGAGAGAGAGAGGAGGATGTGGGGGTGAGATAGAGAGGGTGAGAGAGAGGGGTTTTAGAGAGAGAGGGGTTTGAGAGAGCGAGAGCGGGAGAGAGAGAGGAGGAAGAAGGGGTGAGAGAGAGAGTGTGTGAGAGAGAGAAGAGGATGAGGGGGTTGAGAGAGAGATGGTGAGAAAGAAAGGGTTTCGAGACAGAGGGTGTTTGTGAGAGCGAGAGAGAACGGGTGAGAGAGAGAGAGGAGGATGAGGGGGGTGAGAGAGAGAGGGTGAGAGAGGGGTTTAGACAGAGAGGGGTTTTGAGAGAGCGAGAGAGAGCGGGTGAGAGAGAGAGGTGGATGAGGGGAGTGAGAGAGAGAGGGTGAGAGAGAGCGGTTTTAGAGAGAGAGAGGGGGTTTGAGAGAGCGAGAAAGAGCGGGTGAGAGAGAGAGGAGGATGAGGGGGTGAGATAGAGAGGGTGAGAGAGGGGTTTTAGAGAGAGAGGGGTTTGAGAGAGCGAGAGAGAGCGGGTTAGAGAGAGAGGAGGATGAAGTGGTGAGAGAGAGATGGTGAGAGAGAGAGAGAGTATGAGGGGTTTGAGAGAGAGAGGGTGAGAAAGAAAGGGTTTAGAGACAGAGGGTGTTTGTGAGAGCGAGAGACAACGGGTGAGAGAGAGAGAGGAGGATGAGCGGGGTGAGAGAGAGGGTTTGAGAGAGGGGTTGAGTGAGAGAGGGGTTTTGAGAGAGCGGGTTTGAGAGAGAGAGGAGGATGAGGGGAGTGAGAGAGAGAGAGGGTGAGAGAGGGGGGTTTCAGAGAGAGAGGAGGTTTGAGAGAGCGAGAGAGAGCGGGTGAGAGAGAGAGAGGAGGATGTGGGGGGTCAGAGAGACAGGGTGAGAGAGAGCGGTTTTAGAGAGAGGAGGATTGAGAGAGCGAGGGAGAACGGGTGAGAGAGAGAGAGGAGGATGTGGGGGTGAGATAGAGAGGGTGAGAGAGAGGGGTTTTAGAGAGAGAGGGGTTTGAGAGAGCGAGAGCGGGAGAGAGAGAGGAGGAAGAAGGGGTGAGAGAGAGAGTGTTTGAGAGAGAGAAGAGGATGAGGGGTTTGAGAGAGAGAGGGTGAGAAAGAAAGGGTTTGGAGACAGAGGGTGTTTGTGAGAGCGAGAGACAACGGGTGAGAGAGAGAGAGGAGGTTGAGCGGGGTGAGAGAGAGGGTTTGAGAGAGGGGTTGAGTGAGAGAGGGGATTTGAGAGAGCGTGTGAGAGAGAGAGAGGAGGATGAGGGGAGTGAGAGAGAGATGGTGAGAGAGCGGTTTTAGAGAGAGAGGGGTTTGAGAGAGCGGGTGAGAGAGAGAGAGAGGAGGATGAGGAGCGTGAGAGAGAGAGAGGGTGAGAGAGAGGGGTTTTAGAGAGAGAGGAGGTTTGAGAGAGCGAGAGAGAGCGGGTGAGAGAGAGAGGAGGATGTGGGGGGTAAGAGAGAAAGGGTGAGAGAGAGCGGTTTTAGAGAGAGGGGGGTTTGAGAGAGCGAGAGAGAGCGGGTGAGAGAGAGAGAGGAGGATGAGGGGGTGAGAGAGAGAGAGGGTGAGAGAGGGGTTTTAGAGAGAGGAGGATTGAGAGAGCGAGGGAGAACGGGTGAGAGAGAGAGGAGGATGTGGGGGTGAGATAGAGAGGGTGAGAGAGAGGAGTTTAGAGGGAGAGGAGTTTGAGAGAGCGGGAGCGGGAGAGAGAGAGGAGGAAGAAGGGTTGAGAGAGAGAGTGTGTGAGAGAGAGAAGAGGATGAGGGGGTTGAGAGAGAGAGGGTGAGAAAGAAAGGGTTTCGAGACAGAGGGTGTTTGTGAGAGCGAGAGAGAACGGGTGAGAGAGAGAGTGGAGGATGAGCGGGGTGAGAGAGAGAGGGTGATAGAGAGGGGTTGAGTGAGGGGTTTGAGAGAGCGAGAGAGAGCGGGTGAGAGAGAGAGAGGAGGATGAGGTGGTGAGAGAGAGAGGATGAGAGAGAGGGGTTTTAGAGAGAGGAGGTTTGAGAGAGCGAGAGAGAGCAGGTGAGAGAGTGAGAGAGGAGGATGAGGGGGTCAGAGAGACAGGGTGAGAGAGAGCGGTTTTAGAGAGAGGGGGGTTTGAGAGAGCGAGAGAGAGCGGGTGAGAGAGAGAGGAGGATGAGGGGGTGAGAGAGAGAGAGGGTGAGAGAGGGGTTTTAGAGAGAGAGGGGTTTGAGAGAGCGAGAGCGGGAGAGAGAGAGGAGGAAGAAGGGGTGAGAGAGAGAGTGTGTGAGAGAGAGAAGAGGATGAGGGGGTTGAGAGAGAGAGGGTGAGAAAGAAAGGGTTTCGAGACAGAGGGTGTTTGTGAGAGCGAGAGAGAGAGAGAAGAGGATGAGGGGGGTGAGAGAGAGAGGGTGAGAGAGGGGTTTAGACAGAGAGGGGTTTTGAGAGAGCGAGAGAGAGCGGGTGAGAAGGAGAGGTGGATGAGGGGAGTGAGAGAGAGAGGGTGAGAGAGAGCGGTTTTAGAGAGAGAGGGGTTTGAGAGAGCGAGAAAGAGCGGGTGAGAGAGAGAGAGGAGGATGAGGGGGTGAGATAGAGAGGGTGAGAGAGAGTGGTTTTAGAGAGAGAGGGGTTTGAGAGAGCGAGAGAGAGCGGGTTAGAGAGAGAGGAGGATGAAGTGGTGAGTGAGAGATGGTGAGAGAGAGAGAAGAGTATGAGGGGTTTGAGAGAAAGAGGGTGAGAAAGAAAGGGTTTAGAGACAGAGGGTGTTTGTGAGAGCGAGAGAGAGCGGGTGATAGAGAGAGAGGAGGATGAGGTGGTGAGAGAGAGAGGATGAGAGAGAGGGGTTTTAGAGAGAGGAGGTTTGAGAGAGCGAGAGAGAGCAGGTGAGAGAGTGAGAGAGGAGGATGAGGGGGTGAGATAGAGAGGATGAGAGAGGGTTTTTAGAGAGAGAGGGGTTTGAGAGTGCGAGAGAGAACGGGTGAGAGAGAGAGTGGAGGATGAGCGGGGTGAGAGAGAGGGTGAGAGAGAGCGGTTTTAGAGAGAGAGAGGGGTTTGAGAGAGCGAGAGAGAGCGGGTGAGAGAGAGAGGAGGATGAGGGGGTGAGATAGAGAGGGTGAGAGAGAGGGGTTTTAGAGAGAGAGGTGTTTGAGAGAGCGAGAGAGCGGATTAGAGAGAGAGGAGGATGAAGGGGTGAGAGAGAGTGTGTGTGAGAGAGACGAGGATGAGGGGGTTGAGAGAGACATGGTGAGAAAGAAAGGGTTACGAGACAGAGGGTGTTTGTGAGAGCGAGAGAGAACGGGTGAGAGAGAGAGTGGAGGATGAGCGGGGTGAGAGTGAGAGGGTGATAGAGAGGGGTTGAGAGAGAGAGGGGGATTGAGCGTGCGAGAGCGGGTGGGAGAGAGTGAGGAGGATAAGGGGGGTGAGAGAGAGATGGTGAGAGAGAGGGGGTTTAGAGAGAGACGGGGTATGAGAGAGCGAGAGCGCAGGTGAGAGAGAGAGAGGAGGAGGAGGAGGGGAGGTGAGAGAGAGGGTGAGAGAGAGGGGTTGAGAGAGAGAGGGGGTTTGAGAGAGCGAGAGAGAGCGGGTGAGAGAGAGCGTGGAAGATGAGGGGGTGAGATAGAGAGGGTGAGAGAGAGGGAGGAGAACGAGTGAGGTGAGAGAGAGAGGGTGAGAGAGAGGGGTTTAGAGAGAGAGGGGGTTTGAGAGAGCGAGAGAGAACGGGTGAGAGAGAGAGAGGAGGAGGAGGGGGTTGAGAGAGCGGGTGAGCGAGAGGGGTTTTAGAGAGAGAGGGGATTTGAGTGAGCAAGAGAGAGCGGGTGAGAGAGAGAGAGGAGGATGAGGTGGGTGAGTGAGAGGGTGAGAGAGAGGGGTTGAGAGAGAGGGGATTTGAGAGAGCGAGAGAGAGAGCAGGTGAGAGAGAGAGAGGAGGATGAGGGGTGTGAGAGAGAGAGGGTGAGAGAGGGCTTTAGAAAGAGAGGGGGTTTGAGAGCGCGGGTGAGAGAGAGAGAGGAGGATGAGGTGGGTGAGAGAGAGAGGGTGAGAGAGAGGGGTTGAGAGAGAGGGGATTTGAGAGAGCGAGAGAGAGCGCGGGTGAGAGATAGAGAGGAGGATGAGGTGGGTGAGAGAGAGAGAGGGTGATAGTGAGGGGTTATAGAGAGAGAGGGAGTTTGAGAGAGCGAGAGAGCGGGTGAGAGAGAGAGAGGAGGATGAGGTGGGTGAGAGAGAGAGGTTGAGAGAGGTGTTGAGAGAGAGAGGGGGTTTGAGAGAGCGAGAGAGCGCGGGTAAGAGAGAGAGAGAGGAGGATGAGGGGAGTGAGAGAGAGAGGGTGTGAGAGAGGAGTTTAAGAGAGAGAGGGGTTTCGAGAGAGCGGCGGAGAGAGAGAGGAGGATGGGGGGGTGTGAGAGAGAGAGGGTGAGAGAGAGGGGTATAGAGAGAGCTGGGGTTTGAGAGAGCGAGAGAGAGAGCGGGTGAGAGAGAGAGGAGAATGAGGGGGGTGAGAGAGAGAGGGTGAGAGTGAGGGGTTTAGAATGAGAAGGGGTTTGAGAGAGCGGGTGAGAGAGAGAGAGGAGGATGAGGTAGGTGAGAGGGAGAGGGTGAGGGAGAGGGATTTTAGAGTGAGAGGAGTTTTGAGAGAGCGAGAGAGAGCGGGTGAGAGAGAGAGAGAGAGGAGGATGAGGGGGTGAGAGAGAGGGTGAGAGAGAGGGGTTTTAGAGAAAGAGGAGGTTTGAGAGAGCGAGAGAGACGGGTGAGAGAGAGAAAGAGAGGAAGATGAGGTGGGTGAGAGAGAGAGAGGGTGAGAGAGAGGGGTTTAGAGAGAGGGGTTTGAGAGCGTGAGAGAGAGCGGGTGAGAGAGAGAGAGGAGGATGGGGGATGCGAGAAAGAGGGGTTTTAGAGAGAGATGGGTTTGTTAGAGTGAGAGAGAGCGGGTGAGAGAGAGGAGGATAAGGGGTGTGAGATAGAGAGAGAGGGGTTTGCGAGAGTGAGAGAGCGGGTTAGAGAGAGAGGAGGACGAGGGTGTTGAGAGAGAGGGTGAGAAAGAAAAGGTTTAGAGACAGAGGTTGTTTGTGAGAGCGAGAGAGAACGGGTGAGAGAGAGAGAGGAGGATGAGCGATGTGAGAGAGAGAGGGTGAGAGAGAGGGGTTGAGAGAGGGGGGTTTGAGAGAGTGAGAGGGAGTGGGTGAGAGAGAGAGAGGAGGATGAGGGGGGTGAGAGAGAGGGAGAGGGTGAGAGAGGGGTTTTAGAGAGATAGGGGGTTTGAGAGAGCGGGTGAGAGAGAGAGGAGGAAGAGGGCGGTGAGAGAGTGAGGGTGAGAGAGAGGGGTTTTAGAGAGAGACGGGGTTTGAGAGAGTGAGAGAGAGCGGGTGAGAGAGAGAGAGGAGATGAGGGCGGTGAGAGAGAGAGGTTGAGAGAGAGGGTTTTCAGAGAGAGAGAGATGTTTTGAGAGAGCGAGAGAGAGCGGGTGAGAGAGAGAGAGGAGGATGAGGGGGGTGAGAGAGAGAGGGTGAGAGAGCGGTTTTAGAGAGAGAGAGGGGTGTGAGAGAGCGAGCAAGAGCGGGTGAGAGAGAGAGATGAGGATGAGGGGGTGAGATAGAGAGGGTGAGAGAGCACGGTTTTAGAGAGAGAGGGCTTTGAGAGAGCGAGAGAGATCGGGTTAGAGAGAGAGGAGGATGAAGGGGTGAGAGAGAGAGGGTGAGAGAGAGAAGAGTATGAGGGGGTTGAGAGAGAGGGTGAGAAAGAAAGGGTTTCGAGACAGAGGGTGTTTGTGAGAGCGAGAGAGAACGGGTGAGAGAGAGAGAGAGGAGGATGAGCGGGGTGAGAGAGAGGGTGAGAGAGAGGGGTTGAGTGAGAGAGGGGGTTTGAGTGAGCGGGTGAAAGAGAGAGAGGAGGATGACGGGGGTGAGAGAGAGAGAGGGTGAGAGAGCGGTTTTAGAGAGAGAGGGGGTTTGAGAGAGCGAGTGAGAGCGGGTGTGAGAGAGAGGAGCAGGAGGGGGCGATAGAGAGCGGGTGAGAGAGAGAGGGGTTGAGAGAGAGGGGGTTTGAGAGAGCAAGAGAGAGCGGGTGAGAGAGAGATGAGGATGAAGGGGTGAGAGAGAGAGAGAGGGTGAGAGAGGGGCTTTAGAGAGAGGAGGTTTGAGAGAGCGAGAGAGAGCGGGTGAGAGAGAGAGAGGAGGATGAGGGGGTGGGATAGAGAGGGTGAGAGAGAGAGGTTTTAGAGAGAGACGGTGTTTGAGAGAGCGAGAGAGAGCGGGTGAGAGAGAGAGGAGGATGAGCGGGGTGAGAGAGAGAGGGTGAGAGAGAGGGGTTGAGTGAGGGAGAGGGTTTCAGAGAGCGGGTGAGAGAGAGGAGGAAGAGGTGGGTGAGAGAGAGAGTGTGAGAGAGCGGTTTTAGAGAGAGAGGGATTTGAGAGCGCGGTAGAGAGAGAGAGAGGAGGATGAGTGGGGTGAGAGAGAGGGGTTTTACAGAGAGAGGGGTTTTCAGAGAACGAGAGAGAGCGGGTGAGAGAGAGAAAGGAGGATGAGGAGGTTGTGAGAGAGAGTGGGAGGGAGAGAGGGGGTTTAGAGAGAGAGGGGGTATGAGAGAGCGAGAGAGAGCGGGTGAGAGAGAGAGGAGGAGCAGGTTGTGATAGAGAGAGGGTAAAAGAGAGGGGTTGAGACAGGGGTTTGAGAGAGCGAGAGAGAGCGGGTGAGAGAGAGAGAGTAGGATGAGTGGGGTGAGAGAGAGGGGTTTTACAGAGAGAGGGGTTTTCAGAGAACGAGAGAGAGCGGGTGAGAGAGAGAAAGGAGGATGAGGAGGTTGTGAGAGAGAGTGGGAGGGAGAGAGGGGGTTTAGAGAGAGAGGGGGTATAAGAGAGCGAGAGAGAGCGGGTGAGAGAGAGAGGAGGAGCAGGTTGTGATAGAGAGAGGGTAAAAGAGAGGGGTTGAGACAGGGGTTTGAGAGAGCGAGAGAGAGCGGGTGAGAGAGAGAGAGGAGGATGACGGGGTGAGAGAGAGAGAGGATGAGAGAGAGGGGTTTTAGAGAGAGGAGGATTGAGATAGCGAGAGAGCGCGGGTGAGAGAGTGAGAGAGGTGGATGAGGGGGTGAGATAGAGAGGGTGAGAGAGGGGTTTTAGAGAGAGGGGGTTTGAGAATGCGAGAGAGAGAGCTGGTGAGAGAGAGAGGAGGATGGGGGGTGAGAGAGAGAGGGTGAGAAAGAGGGGTTTTAGATAGAGGGGGTTTGAGAGAGCGAGAGAGATCGGGTTAGAGAGAGAGGAGGATGAAGGGGTGAGAGAGAGAGGGTGAGAGAGAGAAGAGTATGAGGGGGTTGAGAGAGAGGGTGAGAAAGAAAGGGTTTCGAGACAGAGGGTGTTTGTGAGAGCGAGAGAGAACGGGTGAGAGAGAGAGAGAGGAGGATGAGCGGGGTGAGAGAGAGGGTGAGAGAGAGGGGTTGAGTGAGAGAGGGGGTTTGAGTGAGTGGGTGAAAGAGAGAGAGGAGGATGACGGGGGTGAGAGAGAGAGAGGGTGAGAGAGCGGTTTTAGAGAGAGAGGGGGTTTGAGAGAGCGAGTGAGAGCGGGTGTGAGAGAGAGGAGCAGGAGGGGGTGATAGAGAGCGGGTGAGAGAGAGAGGGGTTGAGAGAGAGGGGGTTTGAGAGAGCAAGAGAGAGCGGGTGAGAGAGAGATGAGGATGAAGGGGTGAGAGAGAGAGGGTGAGAGAGGGGCTTTAGAGAGAGGAGGTTTGAGAGAGCGAGAGAGAGCGGGTGAGAGAGAGAGAGGAGGATGAGGGGGTGGGATAGAGAGGGTGAGAGAGAGAGGTTTTAGAGAGAGACGGTGTTTGAGAGAGCGAGAGAGAGCGGGTGAGAGAGAGAGGAGGATGAGCGGGGTGAGAGAGAGAGGGTGAGAGAGAGGTGTTGAGTGAGGGAGGGGGTTTCAGAGAGCGGGTGAGAGAGAGGAGGAAGAGGTGGGTGAGAGAGAGAGTGTGAGAGAGCGGTTTTAGAGAGAGAGGGATTTGAGAGCGCGGTAGAGAGAGAGAGAGGAGGATGAGTGGGGTGAGAGAGAGGGGTTTTACAGAGAGAGGGGTTTTCAGAGAACGAGAGAGAGCGGGTGAGAGAGAGAAAGGAGGATGAGGAGGTTGTGAGAGAGAGTGGGAGGGAGAGAGGGGGTTTAGAGAGAGAGGGGGTATGAGAGAGCGAGAGAGAGCGGGTGAGAGAGAGAGGAGGAGCAGGTTGTGATAGAGAGAGGGTAAAAGAGAGGGGTTGAGACAGGGGTTTGAGAGAGCGAGAGAGAGCGGGTGAGAGAGAGAGAGGAGGATGAGTGGGGTGAGAGAGAGGGGTTTTACAGAGAGAGGGGTTTTCAGAGAACGAGAGAGAGCGGGTGAGAGAGAGAAAGGAGGATGAGGAGGTTGTGAGAGAGAGTGGGAGGGAGAGAGGGGGTTTAGAGAGAGAGGGGGTATAAGAGAGCGAGAGAGAGCGGGTGAGAGAGAGAGGAGGAGCAGGTTGTGATAGAGAGAGGGTAAAAGAGAGGGGTTGAGAGAGGGGTTTGAGAGAGCGAGAGAGAGCGGGTGAGAGAGAGAGAGGAGGATGACGGGGTGAGAGAGAGAGAGGATGAGAGAGAGGGGTTTTAGAGAGAGGAGGATTGAGATAGCGAGAGAGCGCGGGTGAGAGAGTGAGAGAGGTGGATGAGGGGGTGAGATAGAGAGGGTGAGAGAGGGGTTTTAGAGAGAGGGGGTTTGAGAATGCGAGAGAGAGCTGGTGAGAGAGAGAGGAGGATGGGGGGTGAGAGAGAGAGGGTGAGAAAGAGGGGTTTTAGATAGAGGGGGTTTGAGAGAGCGAGAGAGAGCGGGTGAGAGAGAGAGAGAGGAGGATGAGGGGGTGAGAGAGAGAGAGGGTGAGAGAGAGGGGATTTAGAGAGAGAGGGGGTTTGAGAGAGCGACAGAAAGCGGGTGAGAGAGAGAGAGAGGAGGATGGGGGGGTGAGAGAGATGTGTTTTAGATAGAGAGGGCGTTGAGACAGCGAGAGAGAGCTAATGAGAGAGAGAGGAGGTTGAGGGGCGTGAGTGAGCGAGGGTGAGAGAGGAGGGTTGAGAGAGAGATGGGGTTTGAGAGAGCGAGAGAGCGCGGGTGAGAGAGAGAGAGGAGGATGAGGGGGGTGAGAGAGAGAGGGTGAGAGAGAGGGGGTTTAGTGAGAGAGGGGGTTTGAGAGAGCGGGTGAGAGACAGAGGAGGATGAGGGGGTTGAGAGAGAGGGTGAGAGAGAGGGCTGTTAGAGAGAGGGGGGGTTTGAGAGAGCGAGAGAGAGCGGGTGAGAGCGAGAGAGGAGGATGGGGGGGGTGAGAGAGAGGGTGAGAGAGAGGGGTTTTCGTGAGAGAGGGTTTGATAGAGCATGAGCGTGCGGGTGAGACAGAGAGAGGAAGATGAGGGGGGTGAGAGAGAGGGTGAGAGAGAGGGGTTTTAGAGAGAGAGGGGGTTTAAGAGATCGAGAGAGAGCGGGTGAGAGAGAGCGAGAGGATGATGGGGGGGTGAGAGAGGGTGAGTGAGAGGGGCTTAGAGAGAGTGGCGGTTTGAGAGAGCGAGAGAGAGCGGGTGAGAGAGAGAGAGGAGGAGGAGGGGGGCGAGAGAGAGAGGGTGAGAGAGAGGTGTTGAGAGAGAGGGGGGTTTGAGAGAGCGAGAGAGAGTGGGTGAGAGCGAGAGAAGTGGATGAGGGGGGTGAGAGAGAGGGTGAGAGAGAGGGGTTGAGAGAGAGAGTGGGTTTGAGAGAGCGAGAGAGCTCGGGTGAGAGAGAGAGAGGAGGATGAGGGGGGTGAGAGAGAGAGAGGGTGAGAGTGAGGTGTTTTAGAGAGAGGGGGTTTGAGAGAGCGAGAGAGAGCGGGTGAGAGCGAGAGAAGAGGATGAGGGGGGTGAGAGAGAGGGTGAGAGAGAGGGGTTGAGAGAGGGGTTTTGAGAGAGCGAGAGAGCGCGGGTGAGAGAGAGAGAGGAGGAGGAGGGGGGCGTGAGAGAGACGGTTTGAGAGAGAGGTGTTGAGAGAGAGGGGGGTTTGAGAGAGCGAGAGAGAGTGGGTGAGAGCGAGAGAAGTGGATGAGGGGGGTGAGAGAGAGGGTGAGAGAGAGGGGTTGAGAGAGAGAGTGGGTTTGAGAGAGCGAGAGAGCTCGGGTGAGAGAGAGAGAGGAGGATGAGGGGGGTGAGAGAGAGAGAGGGTGATTGTGAGGTGTTTTAGAGAGAGGGGGTTTGAGAGAGCGAGAGAGAGCGGGTGAGAGCGAGAGAAGAGGATGAGGGGGGTGAGAGAGAGGGTGAGAGAGAGGGGTTGAGAGAGGGGTTTTGAGAGAGCGAGAGAGCGCGGGTGAGAGAGAGAGAGGAGGAGGAGGGGGGCGAGAGAGAGAGGGTGAGAGAGAGGTGTTGAGAGAGAGGGGGGTTTGAGAGAGCGAGAGAGAGTGGGTGAGAGCGAGAGAAGTGGATGAGGGGGGTGAGAGAGAGGGTGAGAGAGAGGGGTTGAGAGAGAGAGTGGGTTTGAGAGAGCGAGAGAGCTCGGGTGAGAGAGAGAGAGGAGGATGAGGGGGGTGAGAGAGAGAGAGGGTGAGAGTGAGGTGTTTTAGAGAGAGGGGGTTTGAGAGAGCGAGAGAGAGCGGGTGAGAGCGAGAGAAGAGGATGAGGGGGGTGAGAGAGAGGGTGAGAGAGAGGGGTTGAGAGAGGGGTTTTGAGAGAGCGAGAGAGCGCGGGTGAGAGAGAGAGAGGAGGAGGAGGGGGGCGTGAGAGAGACGGTTTGAGAGAGAGGTGTTGAGAGAGAGGGGGGTTTGAGAGAGCGAGAGAGAGTGGGTGAGAGCGAGAGAAGTGGATGAGGGGGGTGAGAGAGAGGGTGAGAGAGAGGGGTTGAGAGAGAGAGTGGGTTTGAGAGAGCGAGAGAGCTCGGGTGAGAGAGAGAGAGGAGGATGAGGGGGGTGAGAGAGAGAGAGGGTGATTGTGAGGTGTTTTAGAGAGAGGGGGTTTGAGAGAGCGAGAGAGAGCGGGTGAGAGCGAGAGAAGAGGATGAGGGGGGTGAGAGAGAGGGTGAGAGAGAGGGGTTGAGAGAGGGGTTTTGAGAGAGCGAGAGAGCGCGGGTGAGAGAGAGAGAGGAGGATAAGGGGCGTGAGAGAGACGGTTTGAGAGAGAGTGGGTTTGAGAGAGCGAGAGAGCGCGGTTGAGAGAGAGAGGAGGATGAGGGGGGTGAGAGAAAGAGGGTGAGAGAGAGGGGTTGCGAGAGAGAGGGGGTTTGAGAGAGCGAGAGAGAGCAGGTGAGAGAGAGAGAGGAGGATGAGGGGGATGAGAGAGAGGGTGAGAGAGAGGGGTTGCGAGAGAGAGGGGGTTTGAGAGAGCGAGAGAGAGCGGGTGAGAGAGAGAGAGAGGAGGACGAGGGGGTGAGAGAGAGAGGGTGAGAGAGAGGGTTTGAGAGAGAGGGTGTGAGAGAGAAAGGGGTGAGAAACAGAGAGAAGGGGAAGAAAGAGAGAGGGGAGAGAGATGGCTGAGAGTGAGAGAGAGGGGATGATTAAGAGAGGGGGTCCGAGAAAGTGTGAATGTGTGGCGGGTGAGAGTGAGGAGGTGGGAGAGTGATTTGGAGAGAGAGGGGGTGAGAGAGGGATTGAGATAAAGGGGGTGAGATCGAGAATGGGTGAGAGAGAAAGGGGGGCAGCGAGAGAAAGAGGGATCAGAGAGATGGGACGCGAGAGAGAGAGCGCGAAAGTGGTGAGAGAGTGGGTGAGATAGACAGTGAATGATGGGTTGAGAGAGAGACAGACAGAGAGAGAGAGAGAGAACGAGTGAAAGGATGAGAGAGTTAGAGGGGTGTGAGGGAGATGGGGTGAGAGAGTGGGCGCTAGAGAGAGACAGAACGAGAGCAAGGATGAGGGAAGAAGAAAGGAGTCAAAAGAGAAAGAGAAATGGGGTGAACGAGAGAAACAGGGAAGGGGAATGAGAGAGAGAAAAAGGGAGTGAGAGACAGAAGGTAATAGAGCGAGAGGGTGGTGGATGAGAGAGAGGGCGGAGGAGAGAGGGGTGAGAGAGAGACAGAGAGTGGGTAAGAGGGAGGGTGAGAGCGGGGGAGATAGGGTGAAGGGGTAAGAGAGAGAGAGGGTGAGAGAGGGTGAAAAGGGGAGAGAGGGTGAGGGGTGACAGAGAGACGGGTGAGAGTGAGAGGTGAGAGAGCAGGGTGGAGAGAGAGGGGGTGAGAGAGAAAGAGTGGGTTTGAGAGGGGGTGAGAGAGAGAGAGGGGTGAGAGAGATAAAAAGGTGAGAGAGAAAGGGGGTGTGAGAGAGGGGCTGAGAGAGAAAGGGGCTGAGAGAGAGAGAGGGCTGTGAGTGAGGGGGTTGAGAGAGAGAGACGGTGAGAGAGAGGGGGGTGAGAGAGATAGCGAGTGGTGAGAAAGAGAGTGGGTGAGAGAGAGGGGTGAGAGAGGAGGAGAGGTTGTGGAGAGAGGGAGAGGGGGTGAAGGGGTGAGAGAGTTAGAAGGGTGTGAGAGAGAGTGTAATAGAGAGGGGGAGAGAGAGAGGGATGATGGAGAAGGGGTGAGAGAGGGGGGCTGAGAGAGACGGGGGTGAAAGAGAGGGTGGGAGAGAGAGAGAGAGGGGCTGAGAGAGAGGGGGGTTGAGAGAGAGATGGGCTGAGAGAGAGGGCGTGAGATAGGGAGAGTGTGAGAGAGGAGGGATGAGTGTGGAAGGGGAAAAGAGGGATGGGGAAAGAGGGACGGGATGAGAGAGGGACGGGATGAGAGAGGGAGGGTGAGAGAGAGGGGTGAGAGAGAGGGGGAGAGAGGGGGTGAGAGAGGGGGGAGAGGGAGTGTGTGAGAGAGGGACGGGATGAGAGAGGGAGGGTGTGAGAGTGAGGGGTGTGAGAGAGAGAGGTGATAGAGAGGGGGGAGAGAGAGGAGTGAGAGAGAGGAGTGAGAGAGAAGTGAGAGAGGGGGAGAGAGAGGAGCGAGAGAGGGTAAGAGAGTTCGAGTGGTGAGAGAGAGAGAGGGGTGACAGAGAAGGGGATGAGAGGGGGCTTGAAAGAGAGGGGGTGTAAGGGGGGGGGCGAGAGAGGGGGATGACAGGGGGAGGTGGGTGAGGGTGTTGTGGTGGATGTGAGTGGGAGAGGCGTGGAAGGCGGTGTCAGGGAGGTGAGGGGGGAGATAGAGGGGATGTGAGGAGGGGTGGGATTGAGAGAGGTGTGTGAGACAGAGCTGGGTGAGAGGAGGTGAGGGGGGCTGAGAGAGAGAGGTGGGTGAGAGAGAGAGTAGGGGTGAGAGAGAGAGGTGAGAGAGAGATGGGGTAAGAGAGAGAGGTGAGAGAGGGGATCAGAAAGAGACAGAGAGAGGGTGGGAGAGAGGGAAGGATTGAGAGAGATAAGGGTAAGAGAGAGTGGCGGTGTGAGAGAGAATGGGTGGGGAAGTAAGAGAGAGAGAAGGTTTGAGAGAGAGGGTAGAGAGAGAGGTTGAGAGAGGGGGTAAGAAAGAGGGGGAGTGAGAGAGAGCAGGTGAGGGGTTAAGAGAGAGAGGAGGTTTGACAGAGAGAGAGAAGGGTGAGAGACAGAGCGGGTGAGGGAGCAAGAAGGGGGTGAGATATGGGATTGAGAGAGAGAGGGTGAGAGAGAGGGGTTTGATACAGCAGGAAAGAGAGAGAGAGAGAGAGGGGATCAGGGGGGTGAAACAGAGGGTGAGAGAGAGAGAGTGGGGTGAGAGAGAGTGCGGGTGAATGAGACAGAGGGGTGTGAAAGAGAGATGGCGATGTGAGGTGTGTGTAAGAGAGAAAGGGGGAGAGACAAAGGGGGAGGAGACACAAAGGGGAGAGAGAGTGGGTCAGAGAAAGAGTGGAGGCGAGACAGAGAGGGGGTGGGAGAGAAGATGTGGGGGGAGAGAGAGAGAGGGTGAGAGTGAGATGGGGTGAGAGCGAGAGGGATTGAGAGAGAGGGGGGATGAGAAAGAGACAGAGAGAGGGTGGGAGAGAGGGAGGATGTGAGAGAGAGGGTGAGAGAGAGAGAGGGTGTGAGAGACAGTGCGGGTGAGGGGGTAAGAGGGAGAGGAGGGTTGAGAGAGAGAGCTGAGAGAGAGCGGGTGAGGAAGTGGGCTGGTGAGGTAGGTGTGAGAGAGAAAGAGGTGAGAGAGTGAGGGGCTGAGAAAGAGAAAGGGGGTGAGAGAGAGGGGGTAAGAGAGAGGGGTGTTTGATAGAGCAAGAGAGCGCGGGTGAGAGAGGGGGGATGAGGGGGTGTGTGTGAGAGAGAGTGAGATGAGAGGGTGTGAGAGAGAAAGGGTGAGAGAGTGGGTGAAAGAGAGAGGGGTGAGAAAGGGAGAGAGGGCTGAGAAAGGGGAGGGGGAGAGAGAGACGGGGAGAAAGAGAAGATGTCAGAGAAAGAGTGGATAAGGGGGGTGAGAGAGGGGGTGTGGGAGAGGGTGGTGAGAGAGAGGGAGTGAGAAGGAAGGAGAGGGGATAAGAAAGAGACAGAGTGGGAGTGAGAGAGAGGTTGGTGAGAGAGCGGGGATGGGAGAGGGGAGGGTGAGGGGGGTGCTGAGAGAGAGATGAGAGTGAGAGAGAGGGGGTTATGAGAGAGGGGTGAGAGAGAGCGGGTGAGAGTGAGAGGGGGTTAGAGCGAGCGGGGTGAGAAGGACGGATAGGGGATTAGAAAGAGACAGAAAGAGGTGTGGGAGAGAGGGAGGGTGTGTGTGAGTGTGTGTGAGAGAGAGAGTGAGAGAGGGAGGTGAGAGAGAGGGGAATAAGAATAAGAGAGATTGGGGTGGGAGAGAGAGAGGGGTGACAGAGAGAGAGAGTGTGGGGGTGAGAGAGGGAGTGAGGTGGGAGAGAGGAAGGGGGTTGAGAGATGGGGGTTGAGAGATGGGTATGAGAGAGAGTGGTGGTGAAACAGATGGGGTGAGACAGATTGAGTGAGAGAAGGGGTGAGAGAGAAAGGGGTTGAGACAGAAAGGCGGTGAGAGAGAGAGGGGGTGAGAGAGAGGGAGTGAGAGAGGGGGAGTGAGAGAGGGCTTTGGGAGAGAGTGGGTGAGAGAGAGGGGGAGAGAGAGAGGGGTGAGTGGGGGTTTGAGAGAGAGGGGCAGTGAGAGAGAGTGGGTGGAGAGAGGGAGTGAGAAAGAGAGGGGGTTAGAGAGCGGGGTGAGAGGGGAAGAGAAAGAGAGAGAGTGAGAGAGAGAGTGGAGGTGAGAGAGAGGGGATGAGAGAGAGGGGGGTGAGAGAAAGGGGAGTGTGGGGGGGGGCGGGATGAGAGAGAGGGGCGGTGAGAGAGAGGGGCGGTGAGAGAGCAGGGTGCGAGAGAGAGAGAGAGAGAGGGTGACAGAGAGAGCGGGTGAGGGGGTGAGAGAGAGAGTGAGGTGGGAGTGAGGAAGGGGGTTGAGAGATGGGGGTTGAGAGATGGGGGTTGAGAGAGGGGTATGATAGAGAGTGGTGGTGAGACAGATGGGGTGAGACAGATGGGGTGAGAGAGGGGGTGAGAGAGAAAGCAGGTGAGACAGGGGGGCGGTGAGAGAGAGAGAAGTGGTGAGAGAGAGGGAGTGAGAGAGGGGGAGTGAGAGAGGGGTTTGGAAGAGAGTGGGTGAGAGAGAGGGGGAGAGAGAGAGAGGGGTGCGTGGGGGGGTTGAGAGAGAGGGGCAGTGAGAGAGAGTGGGTGGAGAGAGGGAGTGAGAAGGAGAGGGGGTTAGAGAGCGGGGTGAGAGAGGGGTGAGAGAGAGAGTGTGAGAGAGTGGGGGTGAGAGAGAGGGATGAGAGAGAGAGTGGGGGTGAGAGAGAGGGGATGAGAGAGAAGGGGGTGACAGAAAGGGGACTGTGGGGGTGGGGTGAGAGAGAGGGGCGGTGAGAGAGCGGGGTGAGAGAGAGAGCAGGGTGAGAGAGAGAGAGAGAGAGTGGGAGTGAGAGAGATGGGATGAGAGAGAGGTGGGTGAGAGAAAGGGGAGTGAGAGAGGGGGTTGAGAGAGAGGGACGGTGAGAGAGTGGGGTGAGAGAGAGTGGAGTGAGAGAGAGTGGGGTGAGAGAGAGAGAGGTGTGAGAGAGAGAAGGGTGAGAGAGAGGGTGAGAGAGAGTGGGGTGAGAGAGAGGGGTTTTGAGAAAGAGGGGCGGTGAGAGAGAGCGGGGTGAGAGAGAGAGGGCTGAGAGAGAAGGGGTGAGAGAGAGTGAGAGAGAGTGAGGCTGAGAGAGAGGGGATGAGAGAGAGAGGGGGTGAGAGAAAGGCGGGGTGTGAGAGAGGCGCAGTGAGAGAGAGCGGGGTGAGAGAGAGAAGGGTGAAAGAGAGAAGGGTGAGATAGAGAGTGAGGGAGAGTGGGGGTGAGAAATAGAGGGAATGTGAACGAGACGGGGTGGGAGTGGGAGAGAGAGGGGGAGAGGGGGAGAGAGGGGGTGTGATAGAGGGGGGAGAGAAAGAGGGGTATAAGAGAGACGGGGTGAGAAAGAAAGGGGGTGAGGCAGAGGGGGTGAGAGAGAGAGGGGTGAGAGAGAGAGGGGGAGAGAGAGTGACGGGTTGAGAGAGAGAAGAGAGTGAGGGAGAGGAGTGAGAGAGGGGGTTGAGAGAGAGGGATCGAGAGAGAGGGGGATGACAGAGAGGGGGATGAGAGAGAAGGATGAGGGAGAGGGGGGTTGAGAGAGAGGGTGTGAGAGAGAAAGAGGTTCGAGAGAGACAGGGTGGGAGAGCGATGGGGATGGGAGAGAGGGGTGAGAGAGAGAGAGAAGGGTGAGAGAGAGAGAGGGTGAGAGAGAGTGGGTGGGAGAGAGAGTGGGGTGGGAGAGAGAGTGGAGTGAGAGAGAGTGGGGTGAGAGAGACAGCGGGTGGGTGAGAGAGGGGTGAGAGAGAGAAAGGGGTGAGAGAGAGTGGGTGGGAGAGAGAGAGAGGTGGGAGAGAGAGTGGGGTGGGAGAGACAGCGGGTGAGTGAGAGAGAGGGGTGAGAGAGAGAGAGGGTGATGTGAGGGGCGTGGGAGAGAAAAGGGAAAAGACAAAGGGGCTGGGAGAGAGGGCGTCGGAGAGAGAGGAGTTGAGAGAGAGAGAGACGGTGTGAGTGAGATGGGGTGAGAGAGAGAGACACTGAGGGGGAGAGAGGGAGGGAGTGAAAGAGAGAAGGGTAAGAGAGAGAGGAGGTTTGAGAGCGAGAGAGAGAGAGGTGAGAGAGAGCGTGGATGAGGGGTTGAGAGGGGAGTGAGAAAGGGGGTTGAGAGAGAGAAGGGGGTGAGATAGAGATGCTGAGAAAGAGAGAGGGGTGAGAGAGAAAGAGAGAGGAATGAGAGAGAGGGGGTAAGAGAGAGAGGTAGTTTGAGACAGCAGGTGAGAGAGAGGGGATGAGAGGTCGTTGAGAGAGAAGGGTGAGATGAGAGGGTGAGGGAGAGAGAAGGGTGTGAGAGAGAGAGAGGGTGTGAGAGAGTGGGGTGAGACAGAGCGCGCGGGTGAGTGAGAGAGAGGGGTGTGAGAGAGGGGGTGATGTGAGGGGGTTGAGAGAGAAAGAGGGAGAGACAAAGGGGTAGAGACAAAGGGGGAGAGAACGAGCGGAGGTGAGATTGAGAGGGGGTGGGAGAGAGGGCGTGAGAGAGAGGGGTTGAGAGAGAGTTGGTTTGAGAGAGCGAGAGAGCAGGTGAGAGAGTGGGGGTGAGAGGGTGGGAGAGAGAGGGTGAGAAAGAGGGGTGTGAGAGAGGGGGAGGTGAGAGATGGGGTGAAGGGTGTGAGAGAGAAGGCAGTGAGAGAGAGGGTGTGAGTGAGGGGAGAGAGAGGGGGGTTGAGGGGGTGAGAGAGAGTGAGGGGGTGAGAGAGAGAGAGTGTGTGTGTGAGAGAGGGGAGAGATGAGAGAAGAAGTGGGGTGAGCGGGGTTGAGAGAGAAAGTGGGCTGAGTGAAAGGGGGCTGAGAGAGAGGGGTTGAGAGAGAAAGGGTGAGAGAGAGGCATGAGAGGAAAAGAGAGAGTTAGAGAGAGGGGCAGAGAGAGGAGATGAGAGATAGAGCAGGGTGAGAGAGTGGTGGTTGAGAGAGAAAGGGGGTGAGAGAGAAAGGTGGGTGTGAGAGAGAGAGGGGTGTGAGAAACAGAGAGAGAGACTGAGGTTAAGAGGGTGAGAGAGAGAGAGTGTGTGAGAGAGGGGTGAGATGAGAGAGAGAGAGCATGGTGTGAGAGAGAAAGGGGGCTGAGAGAAAGGGGGCTGAGAGAGAGAGAGGGGTGAGAGAGCGGGGTGAGAGCGCGAGTGGGCTGAGAGAGAAAGGGGGCTGAGAGAGAGGAAGTAGGGAAAGAGGGGGTGAGAGAGCAGGGTGAGAGAGCGAGTGGGCTGAGAGAGAAAGGGGGCTGAGAGAGATAGGGGGTAGGGAGAGAGGGGGTGAGAGAGAGCGGGGTGAGAGAGAGGGTGTCAGAGAGGGGGGAGAGTAAAGGGTGTGTGAGGGAGGGGGAAAAGAGAGAGGGGGAAAGAGAGGGGGAGAGTGAGGGTGCAGAGAGAGAGTGGATGAGGGGATGTGAGAGAGAGGGTGGGATGAGAGGGTGAGAGAGAGAAGGGGGTGAGAGAAAGAGAGGAGGGTGAAAAAGGGAGAGAGGGGGAGAAAGAGAGAGGGGGAAGAATGAGAGCGGGTCAGAGAAAGAGTGGAGGCGAGGGGCTGAGAGAGAGAGGGAGTGGGAGAGAGGGGTTTGGAGAGAGAGAGGGCGAGAGAGAGGGAATGAGAGAGAGAAGGGTGACAGGGTGAGAGAGAGAGGGAGAATGAGAAAGATCAGGGTGGGGGAGAGAGAGGGAGCGAAAGAGAAAGGGGATGAGTGAGGGGGGAGAGAGACGGGGTGAGAGAGACGTAAGAGAGAGATCGGGGTGAAAGAGAGAGGGGTAACAGAGAGAGGGTGAGAGAGAGAGGTGTGAGAGAGAGATCAGCGTGGGAGAGACTGGGGAGAGAGAGAGGGCTGAGAGAGAGAGATGTGAGAGAGAAGGTGTGAGAGAGAGATCAGGGAGTGACAGACTGGGGTGAGAGAGAGGGGTGAGAGAGAAGCGGTGAGAGAGTGAGGATGAGAGAGAGGTGTGTGTGAGAGAGAGGTGGGTAAGAGAGAAGGGGGGGGTGAGAGAGAGAGACAGGCAGAGAAAGAGAGGGTGAGAGAGAGGCGTGAGAGAGTTGGGGTAAGAGAGAGGGGAAAGAGAGACAAGGTTGAGAGAGAGAGGGGTGAGAGAGAGAGGAGGTGTGAGAGAGAGGAGGTGTGAGAGAGAGGAGGTGTGAGAGAGAGGGGTGTAAGAGTAAGAGGGGGTGAGAGAGAGGGGCTGAGAGAGTGATGTGAGAGAGTCGGGCTGAAAGAGAGGGACTGAGAGGACGGGTGAGAGAGGCGGTGTGAGAGGGAGGTGTGAGAGAAAGAGGGTGTGAGAGAGAAGCGGTGTGAGAGAGAGCTAAGAGAGAGGGGTGAGAGAGAGAGAGTGGGGTGAGAGAGAGAGTGGTGTGTGAGAGAGAGAGAGAGGGTTGAGGGAGAGGTGGATGAGAGGGAGGGGTGTATGAGGGAGAGAGCTGAAAGAGTGGGCGTGAGAGAGAGGGGGTGAGAGAGAAGGGGTGAGAGAGGGTGGGAGAGAGAGAGGTGAGAGAGAGGGGGGTAAGAAATAGAGGGGTAAGAGAGAGAGAGGATGAGAGAGGAGGTGAGAGAGAGGGGTGGAGAGAGAGATGGGTGAGAGGGAGGTGTGTGAGAGTCAGGGGGTAAGAGAGAGAGCGGTAGGATTGAGAGAGGGCGAGAGAGAGGGGGATGTGAGAGAGAAGGGGAGAGAGAGAAGTGTGAGAGAGAGGGGTGAGAGAAAGAGGGGTGAGAGAGAGGGGTGAGTGTAAGAGAGGGGTGAGTTAGAGAGCGGGTGTGAGAGAAATCAGGGGGGAAGAGAGAGCGGGTGTGAAAGAGAGAGGGGGTGAGAGAGAGACAGGCTGAGAGAGGGGGATGGTGAAAGAGAGGGGGTGAGAGAGAGGTGGTGAGAGAGAGGGTTAAGAGAGAGCGGGAGAGAGAGGCGTGAGTGAGAGAGAGGTGAGAGGGAGAGAAGGGTGAGGGAGAGAGAGGGGTGAGGCGATGGAGGGTGTGAGAGAGAGATCGGGGTGGAAGAGAGAGCGGGTGAGAAAGAGACGGGGGTGAGAGAGAGAGAGACAAGCTGAGTTAGAGAGACAGGGGTGAGAGAGAGAGGGTGAGAGGAAGGTAAGAGTGAGAGATAGAGATAGGGGTGAAAGAGAGAGAGGGGCTGAGAGAGAGAGGGCATGAGAGAGAGTGGGTGAGATAGAGAGAGGGGAAGAGAGAGAGAGGGGTAGGAAAGAGAGAGGCTGAGAGAGAGATGCGTGTGAGAGAGATCAGGGTGGGAGAGACTGGGGAGAGAGGGAGGGGTGCTGAGAGAGAGAGAGGGCTGAGAGAGAGGGGTGAGAGAGAGGGGGGTGAGAGAGAGAGAGAGAGGGATCAGAGAGAGAGGGGGTGTGAGAGAGATTGGAGTGGAAGGGAGAGCGGGTGATAAAGAGAGAGGGGGTGAGAGAGACAGGCAGAGAAAGCGAGGGTGAGAGAGAGAAGGTGAGAGAGAGGTGTGAGAGAGAGGGGGTAAGAGAGAGAGGGGGAAAGAAGGAGAAGGGTGAGAGGGTGAGACAGAGAGGGAAAATGAGAAAGATTGGGGTGGGGGAGAGAGCGGGTGAGAAAGAGAAAGGGGTGAGTGAGAGTGGGGAATAGAGAGGGGGTGAGAGAGAGACGTAAGAGAGAGAGGGGTGAGAGAGAGCTGACTCTACTTTCAATGAACCTGTACTCCAAGGTTTCTTTGGTCAGCAACACGCCCTAGGACAACACCATTAGGAGTATAACTCCTGCTAAGATTTGCTTTCCCAAAATGCAACACCTCACATTAACGTAAATTAAACTCCATCTGCCACTCCTAAACCCATTGGCCAATCTGATCCTGTTGCAATCCGAGGTAATCTTCTTTGCTATTCTCTGCACCTCCAATTCTGGTGTTGTCTGCAAACTTACTAATTATACCTCTTATGCTCACATTCAAATCATTTATATAAATGACGAAAGGTATTGGACCCAGCACCGATCCTGGTGGTACTGCACTGGTCACAGGCTTCCAGTCTGTAAAACAACCCTCTGCCTTCTACCTTTGAGCCATTTCTGGATCCAAATGGCTACTTCTCCCCGTATCCTATGAGATCTAACCTTACTAATCAGTCTCCCATGGGGAACCTGGTCGAACGACTTACTGAAGTTCAAATAAATCACATCCACCACTCTGCTCTCATCAATGATCATTGTTACTTTTGCAAAAAATTCAAAGAAGGTTGTGAGAAATGATTTTAGAAATACATGTACATCCTGTCCCTCAAGATTCCCTCCAACAACTTGCCCACCACCACTGTCAGGCTCACTGGTCTATAGTTCCCTGGCTTGTCCTTACCAACTTTCTTAAACATTGGCACCACATTCGCCAACCTCCAGTCTTCTGGCACCTCACCTATGACTATCAATTATACAAATATCTCAGTAACAGGCCCAGTAATCCATTCCCTGGCTTCCCACAGAGTTCTCTGTACACCTGATTAGGTTCCGGGGATTTATCCACTTTTATACGTTTCAAGACATCCAGCAGATCCTCTTCTGTAATATGAACATTTTTGTAGATGTCACCATTTACTTCCCTACATTCTGTATCTTCCATGTCCTTTCCAACAGTAAACATTGATGCAAAATACTCATTTAGTATCGCCCGCAACTCCTGCATTCCACACAAAGGCCTCCAAACTGATCTTTGTGGGACTCTATTCTTTCCCTATTTACCCTTGGATTTTCCTTAATTCTATTTGCCAATGTTATCTCATGTCCTCTTTTTGACCTCCTGATTTCCCTCCTAAGTATACTCATATTATACTCAGTGTATTCAAGAAGAACGGATACTCAAAAAATACAGTGCGCAGATTCCTCAAGAACAAACCACGACAAGCAGACCAAACACAGCCAGAAACCCTAACCACCTTACCATACGCCAAAGATGTTTCAGAAATGACAGCCAGACTACTAAGACCCCTCAGAATTCTAGTAGCACACAAACCCACCAACACTCGCAAACAAAAAGTAACAAACTTAAAAGACCCAGTTCAACCTATGGACAAAACCAACGTCATCTATAAAATTCCATGCAAGGACTGCCACAAGCACTACATAAGACAAACAGGAGGAAAGTTAGCCACCAGGATACACGAACACCAGCTAGCCTCAAAAAGACACGACCCTCTCTCCCTCGTAGCCCTAAACACGAATGAAAACACCACCACCATTTCGACTGGGACAACATTTTTATCCTGTTACAGGCCAAGCAAAGACATGCCAGAGAATTCCTAGAGGCCTGGCACTCCAACCACAACGCCATAAACAACCACATAGATCTTGATGCCATCTTTCAACCCCTCTGAAAATGAACAGGAAATGACATCACCACTAACCCCACGAACCCCATCCAGGACAAACATATAAATAGAAAGCAGGAGACAATAGCTTCGCTTCACTTGGAGGTCGCCTCTGATGATGTTACCTAGCCAGGTAATGAAATGTCTGGATATCAAACCTACAGCTCAGCGAACAAACCTACATCCTAAACCTCAACCTAAGCTACAAACCTTCACAAACCTTGCATATACTCATATTGCCTTTTGTACTCTTCTAAGGGTTCACTCGATCTACCTTGTCTGTATCTGATATATGGTCCCTTCTTTTTCTTAACCAGACCCTCAATTTCTTTAGCCATCCTGCATTCCCTGTATCTACCAACCTTTCCTTTTACCGTAACAGGAATATACTGTCTCTGGACTCTCCTTACCTAATTTCTGAATGTTTCCCACTTTCCAGATGCCCTTTTATCTACGAACATCTGCCCCCAGTCAGCTTTTGAAAGTTCTTGCCTAATATCATCAAAATTAGCCTTACTCCAATTTAGAACTTCAACTTTTAGATCTGGCCCATCAGTTTCCATCACTATTTTAAAACTAATAGAATTGTTGACAAATAGCTGAAGCTCACACACTTCAGTGAGAATTAAATCGATTGATTATATATAAATGTGTCAGAATGATAATTGTATCGATTGTTCAATCGTTTGCTCACTCTGAATATGCAATCAGTCAGAGGTTAACCACTTTGTAAATGATATAGCGACAATGTATGGATTTGAATCCTGGCATTCAATGTGTAATTGTGATCACCAGAATGATCAGACAACATTTTCTTTTTGGTATATAAAAAAAAAACGCGCACTCTTTACTTTTGTATCATAAAATGTTGTTGGGTGTTTACGTTTTGGTTCCTTCAATATAGAACCAACTTAATTGTTTTCAGGGATGATGCAATTATTGCTCAGTTGAATAATTGTAGTTCTTATCTCATCATTGCCCAATTCACAAACATGGCTAACTCCTGATTATTGTTCAGGTCAGTAAACCCACCACGTTGTAATCAGGCACGTGCTACTGGACCTCACAGCTGCCTGTGACACTGAGTGAGATACTGGCCTGCTCCAGAATATGACCAGAAAGATTCCAACCTGGGTCAGGACAATCAGGTGGTCGGCGTGGAGGCGGAGACGCATGAAACGTCGATTCTCCTGCTTCTGGGATGCTGCCTGACCTGCTGCGCTTTTCCAGCAACATATTTTTCAGCTCTGATCGCCAGCAGCTGCAGTCCTCACTTTCTCCTCAGGACTATCATTCAAACATTCCTTCAAAGTAAATCATTTGGATTCTACCTTGGGCAGGACGAAACTAGCCAACAGGTTATCAGTCATCATTCCTGATGAAGGGCTTTTGCCCGAAACGCTGACTTTCTTGCACCTCGGATGCTGCCTGACCTGCTGTGCTCTTCCAGCACCGCTCTAATGTCTACTCTGGTTTCCAGCATCTGCAGTCCTTGTTTTTACCTATCAATGTTCTCAGTGTAGTTACAAATACTGTCTAAATTAGATATCAATGTTTGATCAGGAACCAGGTCTTACAAATTCATCTTCAGTCAGAGCATGACCCAGAGAGCATTGTCTGGACATGGAGTGTCAGAATCACATGGTATTGCTTACGGTGCTGACAACTGGCATGTTCCCCATGCTTCCTACATCTGCTCCCTGGTCCAGACGCTATGTGAAAATGTTCACAATTGACAGCTTTCTGCAGCATCTTGTGTCTCACAGTGAATCCTCTGAAATTATATCCAATAAATGTACCTTCACATTCACCAGTATCAAAATAAAATTGTACATGTCTGTGGATGGTCAGATATTAATACATTGGTCACCAAACAGAATGTATCTGAAGAAAACAGGAGCTAACGATAAACCAAAAATCAGTTTAATAACTAAACTTGGTGGATTTTGTCTGGTCGAGGTAACCACACATATTGTGCTGGCACTCAGCTGATTGTGACCATGCACACCATAACTGGAAGTCTTGGCCTCACGCCCTTTCCAGCTTCCTGACCGCACACACCTCACTCCCTCTCACATTCACCAACTGATGAGAATCCACCAGCTGAGAGAAACTTGGAACATTGAACAGTACAGCACATTAAGAGCACTTCAGCCCTCAATATTTTTATCCTGCTCTAAGATCAGACTAACCTACATAACCTTCAATGCACTAGCTTCCATGAGCCTATTCAAGAGTCTTCTTAATTATCCCTAATGTGTCTGACACTACTTCTATCAGTGGCGGTGCATTCCAACCCCACCATACTCTGTGTAAAGCAGCTACCTCTGATATCATCCCAAAACCTTCCTCCAATCACCTTAAAATTACGGTCCTGGTAGATAGCCATTTCTGCCATGGGAAAAGACTCTGGCTATCCAATCTTTGTCTCTCAACCTTTGTACACCACTATCAAGTCAGCTGTCATTCATCTTCGCTCCAGGGAGAAAAGCCCTAGCTCCCTCAAACTTTTTTTCCGAAGACATGTCCTCCAGTCCAGGCAGCATCCTGGTAAACATGGACCCCAAGATCCCTTTGTTCCTCCCCATTGCCAAGAATTCTGCCTTTAACCCTGTATTCTGTAATCAAATGCAACCTTCTAAAACAAATCACTTCACACTTTATAAGGTTGAACTTTATCTGCCACTTATTAGCCCAGTGCTGCATTCTGTCAATGTTCTGTTGCAATCTACAACAGCCCTCCACACTATCCACAACGCCATCAATCTGCATGTCTTCGGTAAACCTATTAACCCACCATTCCACTTCCTCATTAAAGTCATTTATAAAAATCACAAACAGCACAGGTCACAGAGCCGATTCCTGTGGAACACCACTGGTCACTGACCTCCAGGCTGAATACTTTCCATCTGCTACTATCCTCTGTCTTTTATGGGCCAGCCATGCCCGTATCCAGACAGCCAAATTTCCCTGCGTCCCATTCCTCCTCAACTTCTGAATGAGCCTACAATGGGGAGCCGAATCAAACGCCTTGCTAAAATGCATGTTCACCACATCTACCGGTCTACCTTCATTAACATGTTTTTTCACATCTTCAAATAATTCAATAAGGTTTGTGAGGCATGACCTGCTCCTCAAAAAGCCATGCTGACTATCTCTAATCAAATTATCATTTTCTAAGTAACTGTAAATCCTGTCTCTCAGAAGCATCTCCAAGACTTTGCCCACCACTGATGTAAGACTGACTGTTTTATCATTCCCAGGGTTATCCCTATTCCCTTCCCTGAACAAGGGAATAACATTTGCCACACGCCAATCATCTGGCACCACTCTAGTTGACAGTGAAGACACAACGATCATCACCAAAGGAACACCAATCTCTGCCATCACTTCCTGGAGTAACCTCGTGTATACCATATCTGGCCCAGGGAATGTTTGTACTTCAATCAGTCTGTACTTCCACTCAACTTGCCTACACCCTGTCCAACCAACTGATTGACTGCTTTCCATTTCAGTGCAATATATAGTGCTGCCTTCCTAAGCAAGTACGGTTTCCAACGTCCTTCGAATCACAGAATAAAAAAAAAGATTGCACCAATCCCTTCCTGATAAAGAGCTCATGCTCGAACCATTGAATCTCCTGCTCCTGGGATGCTGCCTGATCTGCTGTGCATTTCCAGCACCACATTGTTCGACTCTGATCTCTATCAACTGCAGTCCTCGCTTTCTCCATTACTGAGGGCTATCCCCTCTACACACTGAGCAGGAAATTAACCATCAAAAACTCATTGTATGTGGAGCTGACTGCTCAGATCTGGAAAGTTGCACTTGATAAATACATTCGTTTTTAAAAAAGAAATTACAACTCAACAAATAGTCATTCAGTCCCAGAGTTACAATTTTGGTTCATGGTTTGGGCAGCCTATTAATAAATAGTGAATTATTGAGGAACTCAGTGATACAGAGTATTCCAGGTGTTATATTCCAGCTTACGTTAACGCTGGGAGCATTATCAGACAGACTGATGTGATAATGGCATGAATTGACATGTGGAAGTGGAACATTTTTGCCATCACAGAGACGTGTTTGAGGGAGGCCAGGTCTAACAACTCAATATTCTGCTGTACTGGAACTACAGGCAGGACCTACAGAGGGTTTTAAAGAGGAGGTGGTATTGCATTATTAATTAAGCAACAGTTACCGCAGTAAGGAGGGACGATATCTTGGAAGTGTATTCGAATGAGGCTTTATGGGTCAAGGTTATTGTCAAAATGATGACAAACACACTACTGGGGATATTTTATAGAGCCCCATGAAGATGAAAATGCAGGAGAGATATATAACTAATTCACTGAGGTACGTAAAATCAAATTCACTGAGGTGTGAAGGAAAGCAGAGATATTAAAGCAAGGCTGGAGATATCACAGAGACAGGAAAGCAAGGCTGGAGATGTTACAGAGAGAGGAAAGCAAGGCTGGAGACGTCACAGAGATAGGAAAGCAAGGCTGGAGTTGTTACAGATAGAGAGGAAAGCAAGGCTGGAGATGTTACAGAGAGAGAGGAAAGCAAGGCTGGAGATGTCAGAGAGAAAGAAAAGCAAGACTGGAGATGTTACAGAGAGAGAGGAAAGCAAGGCTGGAGATATTACAGATAGAGAGGAAAGCAAGGCTGGAGATGTTACAGAGAAAGAGGAAAGCAAGTCTAGAGATGTTACAGAGAGAGAGGAAAGCAAGGCTGGAGATGTTACAGAGAGAGAGAGAAAAGCAAGGCTGGAGATGTTACAGAGAGAGAGGAAATCAAGGCTGGAGATATTACAGATAGAGAGGAAAGCAAGGCTGGAGATGTTACACAGAGAGAGGAAAGCAAGGCTGGAAATGTTACAGAGAGAGAGGAAAGCAAGGCTGGAGATGTTACAGAGATAAAGAAAGCAAGGCTGGAGATGTTACAGAGAGATAGAAAAGCAAGTCTGGAGATGTTACAGAGAGATAGGAAAGCAAGGCTGGAGATGTTACAGATAGAGAGAAAAGCAAGGCTGGAGATATTACAGAGAGATAGGAAAGCAAGGCTGGAGATGTTACAGAGAGACAGAAAAGCAAGGCTGGAGATGTTACAGATATATATGCTCACTTTCACACACTCACTCTCTCTCTCTCCAAAACTGTCTCTCTCACACACACTTGCAAAGTCTCTCACACAGGCCCTCTCTCTCACGTGCGCACTCACTCTCGTTCACTTGTACACACACTGTCTCTCACATGCGCACACACACACTCGCATGCACTCACTCTTTCACATACACACACACTTCCTCTCTCACTTTCACACTTTCTTTCTAGCACTCACACACACTCTCATGCATGAGCACATCATATCTCACACACGCTCATTCTCTTTCTCACTCACATTCGCACATTTTCTCTCTCTTGCGCACACACTATCTCATGCACGCCCACTCGCGCACACGCATTCTTTCTCTCTCACACACGAATCCTCTCTCTCTCACAGACGCATCCTCTCTCTCACGCATACATTCTCTCTCTCACACACTCATTCTCTCTCTCATGCACGCATTCTCCCTCTCGCACACTCATTCTCTCTCTCTTACGCACGCATTCGCTCTCTTGCACACTAATTCACTCTCTCACGCACGCATTCTCTCTCTCGCACGTATTCTCTCTCTCGCACACTCATTCTCTCTCTCACGCACGCATTCTCTCTCTCACGTACGCATTCTCTCTTGAACACTCATTCTCTCTCTCTCGCACACATTTGCTCTCTCTCTCCCACATTCATTCTCTCTCTCACGCACGCATTCTCTCTCTCGCGCACTCATTCTCTCTCTCACACACGCATTCTCTCTCTCACACACACGCATTCTCTCTCTTGCACACACGCATTCTCTCTCTCACACACACGCATTCTCTCTCGCACGCATTCTCTTTTCCACACACAAGCATTCCCTCTCTCTCACGCATTCTCGCGCACACACGCTTTCTCTCTCTCACGCATTCTCTCTCTCTGGCACACACGCATTCTCTCTCTCTCACACACGAATCCTCTCTCTCTCACACACACTCATTCTCTCTCTCTCACGCACGCATTCGCTCTCTTGCACACTAATTCTCTCGCTCACGCATGCATTCTCTCTCTCACACATGCATTCTCTCTCTCACGCACGCATTCTCTCTCTCACGCACGCATTCTCTCTTGCACACTCATTCTCTCTCTCACGCACGCATTCGCTCTCTCTCTCCCACACTCATTCTCTCTCTCACACATGCATTCTCTCTCGCACACACGAATCCTCTCTCTCTCACACACTCAATCTCTCTCTCACACGCACGCATTCGCTCTCTTTCACACTAATTCTCTCTCTCACGCATGCATTCTCTCTCTCACGCACGCAAACTCTCTTGCACACTCATTCTCTCTCTCACGCACGCATTCGCTCTCTCTCTCCCACACTCATTCTCCCTCTCACGCAAGCATTCTCTCTTGCACACTCATTCTCTCTCTCTCACACACGCATTCTCTCTCTCTTGCACACACGCATTCACTCTCTCACACACATTCTCTCTCTCACATGCATTCTCTCTCACACACGCATTCTCTCTCACACACACATTCTCTCTCACACACACACATTCTCTCACTCACACACACATTCTCTCTCTCACACATTCTCTCTCACACACACACACTCATTCTCTCTCTCACACACGCATTCTCTCTCACACACACGCATTCTCTCTCTCACACGCATTCTCTCTCTCTCTCACACGCATTCTCTCTCTCTCACACGCATTCTCTCTCACACACACATTCTCTCTCTCACACGCATTCTCTCTCTCACACACACGCATTCTCTCTCTCTCACACGCATTCTCTCTCACACACGCATTCTCTCTCACACACGCATTCTCTCTCACACACGCATTCACTCTCTCACACACACATTCTCCCTCTCTCACACACGCATTCTCGCTCTCACACACACGCATTCTCTCTCACGCACACATTCTCTCTCACACACACGCATTCTCTCTCACACACGCATTCTCTCTCTCTTGTACACAAGTATTCACTCTCTCACATACACATTCTCGCTCTCACACACACACGCATTCTCTCTCTCACACACACACGCATTCTCTCTCGCACACACGCATTCTCTCTCTCTCACACACTCATTCTCTCTCTCATGCACGCATTCTCTCTCTCGCACACTCATTCTCTCTCTCATGCACGCATTCGCTCTCTTGCACACTAATTCTCTCTCTCACGCACGCATTCTCTCTCTCGCATGCATTCTCTCTCTCTCACGCATTCTCTCTTTCGCACTCATTCTCTCTCTCACGCACGCATTCTCTCTCTCTCACGCACGCATTCTCTCTTGCACATTCATTCTCTCTCTCACGCACGCATTCTCTCTCTCGTGCACTCATTCTCTCTCTCACGTACACATTCTCACTCTCTCACAGACGCATTCTCTCTAACACACATTCTCTCTCTCGCACACACACATTCTCTCTCTTGCACACACGCATTCTCTCTCTCACACACACGCATTCTCTCTCACACACGCATTCTCTCTCTCACACACGCATTCTCTCTCTCGCACACGCATTCTCTCTCTCACGCACACACGCATTCTCTCTCGCACACATGCATTCTCTCTCTCTCACACACTCATTCTCTCTCTCATGCACGCATTCTCTCTCTCGCACACTGATTCTCTCTCTCATGCACGCATTCGCTCTCTTGCACACTAATTCTCTCTCTCACGCACGCATTCTCTCTCACGCACGCATTCTCTCTCTCTCACGCACGCATTCTCTCTTGCACATTCATTTTCTCTCTCACGCACGCATTCTCTCTCTCGTGCACTCATTCTCTCTCTCACGTACACATTCTCACTCTCTCACAGACGCATTCTCTCTAACACACATTCTCTCTCTCGCACACACACATTCTCTCTCTTGCACACACGCATTCTCTCTCTCACACACACGCATTCTCTCTCACACACGCATTCTCTCTCTCACACACGCTTTCTCTCTCCCTCTCGCACATGCATTCTCTCTCTCTCACACATGCATTCTGTCTCTCTCATACGCACACGCATTCTGTCACACACGCATTCTCTCTCTCACGCACACGCATTCTCTCTCTCACACACATTCTCTCTCACACACACACATTCTCTCTCTCTCACGCATTCTCGCGCACACACGCATTCTCTCTCTCACTCATTCTCTCTCACGCACACACACACGGATTCTCTCTCACACACATGCATTCTCTCTCAGAAACGCATTCTCTCTCTCACACGCACAAGCAATCTCTCTCGCACACACACATTCTCTCTCACACATGCACTCATTATCTCTCTCACGCATTCTCTCTCTCTCACAAAAATTCTCTCTCTCTCACAGACACACATTCTCTCTCTCACACACGCATTCTCTCTCTCGCACACACGCATTCTCTCTCTCTCGCACACACGCTTTCTCTCTCCCTCTCGCACACTCGCATTCTCTCTCTGTCTCGCACACACGCTTTCTTTCTCTCTCTCGCACATGCATTCTCTCTCTCGCACACACTCATTCTCTCTCTCACTCGCACACACGCATTCTCTCTCTCTCTCGCACACACATTCTCTCTCTCGCACACACGCATTCTCTCTCTCACTCGCACACACGCATTCTCTCTCTCACACTCATTCTCTCTCTCTCTCTCACACACACATTCTCTCTCTCGCACACACGCATTCTCTCTCTCACTCGCACACACGCATTCTCTCTCTCTCACACTCATTCTCTCTCTCTCTCACACACACATTCTCTCTCTCGCACGCATTCTCTCTCACACACGCATTCTCTCTCTCACACACATTCTCTCACACACACATTCTCTCTCACACACATTATAAACCGACCCCAACCCCTCGATTAGATTTCAGTCTCTCCCTGACTCCTGGGTATCTCTTATGCTGTATATAGACCACCCAGAACCCCTCGATTAGATTCCAGTCTGTCCCTCACTCTTGGGTATCTCATATGCTGTATATAAACCACCCCGAACCCTTCGGTTAGATTACAATCTCTCCCTCACTCCTGGGTATCTCATATGTTGTATATAAACCACCCCGAACCCCTCGATTAGATTTCAGTCTCTCCCTCACTCCTGGGTATCTCATATGCTGTATATAAACCATTCTGAACCCCTCGATTTGATTCCAGTGTCTGTCCCTCTACTCTTGGGTGTCTCATATGCTGAATATAAACAGCATATGAGATGCCCAAGAGTGAGGGACGGACTGGAATCTAATTGAGGGGTTCAGGGTGGTTTACATACAGCATATGAGATACCCAGGAGTGAGGGAGAGACAGAAATCTAATCGAGGGGTTCGGGGTGGTTTATATCCAGAATTACAGACAGCCCAGTGTGAATATCCAGTCTGGAATCTAATCAAGGAGTTCAGGCTGGTTTATGTTACAGAATAACAGATAGCCCAGAGTGAGTTACAGTCTGGAATCTAATCAAGGGGTTCAGGTTGGTTTATATACAGAATAACAGATAGCCCCGGGTGAGTTACAGCTTGGAATTTAATCGAGGGGATCAGTGTGGTTACGTACAGAATAAAAAGATAGCCCGGAGTGATTTACAGACTTGAATCTAGTCAATGGGTTCCCAATTTAAACCCACAGAAGGTCAGTGTTGGATTTGAGAAACCCTTCAATTTGGGATAAGGCCTAGCCTAGCCTAGCCTGATCAAACGCTGCAAATCTACAATTCAGTGGCTGAGCTCTTTCAGGTTTTGTATATTATGTTTCTCTCATATATTAAGAGCTTGGAAAGTAAGGCAGACTTTACTGGAATGTCACATTGTCTCTCCGCATTCACTGCAAACAGGTTCTGGGATATGCATTTTAATCCCCTTCAAAGAGCTGTCTCCATTTCCTATCTCTGCCAGCATCAATGAATGGAAATTGCTTTTGACACATTGCCCCCTCTCCCTTGCGGAAAGTATTCCTGACACAAATCAGTCAGGCAGACATTTTAGATTTGTCCACAGCCTCCATTTTATATCAGCAAAACGATGACATTGAGCTTATAAATAAGGAAAAGCAAGAGAGACTGGCAACATCAATACAGTTTGAAAATATATAAAACATTGAAAACGCACACAGAATCACACACAAACAGATAATACACAGACAGACAGAAACACACACACACACAGATACAGGCACCTTCCAGAAGCTGTCTCCATTTCCTAACTTGCAAGGGAAATCATGTTATGATGATGCATTCAAGCAGGACAGTAAACTGCTTTTGAGATTTTCCCCATTGTGACAGAATTTCAGCCCCAATCTGAAACTTGGAGATATGTAACAGATCTGAAATGAAACAGCAGCTTTCTGTGTTCCTGCTCCCAATGTAACATTTGACAATTTAGTTTATCTTGTCTTCGGTCTAACATCCAACAAGGATCACTTCACTGATCCAATAACACATCCCCAGGAGTGAGTTCCAGATTGGAATCTAATTGAGGGGTTTAGGGCTTACATACAGCATAAGAGACACCCAAGAGTGAGGGACAGGCACTGGAATCAAATCGAGGGGTTCAGGGTGGTTTATATACAGCATATGAGATACCCAGGAGTGAGGGAGAGACTGTAATCTAATCGAGGGGTTCAGGGTGGTTTACATACTGCATATGAGATAACCAGGAGAGAGGGAGAGACTGGCATGTATTCGAGGGGTTCAGGGTGGTTTCGATACAGCATAAGAGATAGCCCAGAGTGAGGGACAGACTGGAATCTAATCGAGAGGTTCAGGGTGGTTTAGATACAGCATAAGAGATAGCCCAGAGTGAGGGACAGACTGGAATCTAATCGTGGGGTTCAGGGTGGTTTATATGCAGCATATGAGATACCCAGGAGTGAGGGAGAGACTGGAATCTAATCGAGGGGGTGGGGTTGGTTTACATACAGCATTTGAGATAACCAGGAGGGAGGGAGAGACTGAAATCTAATCGAGGGGTTCAGGGTGGTTTATATACAGCATATGAGATATCAAGGAGTGAGGGAGAGACTGAAATGTAATCGAGGGGTTCGGGGTGGTTGATATACAGCATATGAGATAACCAGGAGCGAGGTTGAGACTGAAATCTAATCGAGGGGTTCGGGGTGGTTTCCATACAGCATGTGAGATGCCCAAGAGTGTGGGGCAGACTGGAATCTAATCGAGGGGTTCGGGGTGGTCTACGTACAGGATATGAGATAAGCAGGAGCAAGGGAGAGACTGGAATCTAATCGAGGGTTTCAGGGTGGTTTACATACAGAATATGAGATACCCAAGAGTGAGGGACAGACTGGAATCTAATCGAGGGTTTCAGGGTTTTTTACATACAGCATATGAGATACCCAGGAGTGAGGGAGAGACTGAAATCTAATCGAGGGGTTCGGGGTGGTTTATATACAGCATATGAGAAAACCAGGAGCGAAGGAGAGACTGGAATCTAATCGAGGGGTTCGGGGTGTTTTACATACAGAATATGAGATAACCAGGAGCGAGGGAGAGACTGAAATCTAATCGAGGGGTTCAGGTTGGTTTACATACAGCATATGAGATAACCAGGAGGGAGGGAGAGACTGGAATCTAATCGAGGGGTTCAGGGTGGTTTACATACAGCATATGAGATACCCAGGAGTGAGGGAGAGACTGAAATCTAATCGAGGGTTTCAGGGTGGTTTACATACAGAATATGAGATACCCAAGAGTGAGGGACAGACTGGAATCTAATCGAGGGTTTCAGGGTTTTTTACATACAGCATATGAGATACCCAGGAGTGAGGGAGAGACTGAAATCTAATCGAGGGGTTCGGGGTGGTTTATATATCGCATATGAGATACCCAAGAGTGAGGGCCAGACTGTAATCTAACCGAAGGTTTCGGTGTGGTTTATGTACAGCATATGAGATACACACGAGTGAGGGACTGACTGGAATCGAATCGAGGGGTTCAGGGTGGTTTATATACAGCATGTGAGATACCCAGGAGTGAGGGAGAGACTGAAATCTAATCGAGGGGATCAGGGTGGTTTACACACAGCATTTGAGATACTCAGGAGAGAGGGAGAGACTGGAATCTAATTGAGGGGTTCAGGGTGATTTACGTACAGCATATGAGATACCCAGGAGGGAGGGAGAGACTGAAATCTAATCGAGGGGTTCAGGGTGGTTTACATACAGAATATGAGATACCCAAGAGTGAGGGACAGACTGTAATCTAACCGAAGGGTTCGGTGTGGTTTATGTACAGCATATGAGTTACCCACGAGCGAGGGACAGACTGGAATCTAATCGAGGGGTTCAGGGTGGTTTATATACAGCATGTGAGATACCCAGGAGTGAGGGAGAGACTGAAATCTAATATACGGGATCAGGGTGGTTGACACACAGCATTTGAGATACTCAGGAGAGAGGAGGAGACTGGAATCTAATCGAGGGGTTCAGCGTGATTTACATACAGCATATGAGATACCCAGGAGTGAGGGAGAGACTGAAATCTAATCGAGGGATTCAGGGTGGTTTACATACAGAATATGAGATACCCAAGAATGAGTGACAGACAGGAATCTAATCGAGGGTTTCAGGGTTTTTTACATACAGCATATGAGATATTCAGGAGTGAGGGAGAGACTGAAATCTAATCGAGAGGTTCGGGGTGGTTTATATACAGCACATGAGAAAACTAGGAGTGAAGGAGAGACTGGAATCTAATCGAGGGTTTCGGGGTGGTTTACATACAGAATATGAGATAACCAGGAGCGAGGGAGAGACTGAAATCTAATCGAGGGGTTCAGGGTGGTTTACATACTGCAAATGAGATAACCAGGAGGGAGGGAGAGACTGAAATCTAATCGAGGGGTTCAGGGTGGTTTTCATACAGCATATGAGATACCCAGGAGTGAGGGAGAGACTGAAATCTAATCGAGGGGTTCGGGGTGGTTTATATACAGCATATGAGATACCCAAGTGTGAGGGACAGAATGTAATCTAACTGAAGGGTTCGGTGTGGTTTCTGTACAGCATATGAGATAGCCACGAGTGAGGGACAGACTGGAATCTAATCGAGGGGTTCAGGGTGGTTTATATACAGCATGTGAGATACCCAGGAGTGAGGGAGAGACTGAAATCTAATCGAGGGGATCAGAGTGGTTTACACACAGCATTTGAGATACTCAGGAGAGAGGGAGAGACTGGAATCTAATCGAGGGGTTCAGGGTGATTTACATACAGCATATGAGATACCCAGGAGTGAGGGAGAGACTGAAATCTAATCGAAGGGTTCGGGGTGGTTTCTATACAGCATATGAGATAACCAGGAGCGAAGGAGAGACTGGACTCTAATCGAGGGGTTCGGGGTGGTTTACATACAGAACATGAGATAACCAGGAGCGAGGGAGAGACTGACATCTAATCGAGGTGTTCAGGGTGGTTTACATACAGCATATGAGATACCCAGGAGTGAGGGAGAGACTGAAATCTAACCGAGGGGTTCGGGGTGGTTTACATACAGCATATGAGATGCCCAAGAGTGTAGGGCAGACTGGAATCTAATCGAGGGGTTCGGGGTGGTCTACGTACAGCATATGAGATAAGCAGGAGCGAGGGAGAGACTGGAATCTAATCGAGGGGTTCAGGGTGGTTTACATACAGATTATGAGACACCCAGGAGTGAGGGAGAAACTGATATCGAATCGAGGGGTTCAGGGTGGATTATATACAGCATAAGAGATGCCCAGGAGTGAGGGAGAGACTGAAATCTAATCGAGGGGTTCAGGGTGGTTTACATACAGATTATGAGACACCCAGGAGTGAGGGAGAAACTGATATCTAATCGAGGGGTTCAGGGTGGTTTATATACAGCATATGAGATGCCCACGAGTGAGGGACAGACTGGAATCTAATCGAGGGTTTCAGGGTTTTTTACATACAGCATATGAGATACCCAGGAGTGAGGGAGAGACTGAAATCTAATCGAAGGGTTCGGGGTGGTTTATATACAGCAGATGAGAATACCAGGAGCGAAGGAGAGACTGGAATCTAATCGAGGGTTTCGGGTTGGTTTACACACAGAATATGAGACAACCAGGAGCGAGGGAGAGACTGAAATCTAATCGAGGGGTTCAGGGTGGTTTACATACAGCATATGAGATAACCAGGAGGGAGGGAGAGACTGGAATCTAATCGAGGTGTTCAGGGTGGTTTACATACAGCATATGTGATACCCAGGAGTGACGGAGAGACTGAAATCTAATCGTGGGGTTCGGGGTGGTTTATATACAGCATATGAGATACCCAAGAGTGAGGGACAGACTGTAATCTAACCGAAGGGTTCGGTGTGGTTTATGTACAGCATATGAGTTACCCACGAGTGAGGGAAAGACTGGAATCTAATCGAGAGGTTCAGGGTGGTTTATATACAGCATGTGAGATACCCAGGAGTGAGGGAGAGACTGAAATCTAATCGAGGGGATCAGGGTGGTTTACACACAGCATTTGAGATACTCAGGAGAGAGGAGGAGACTGGTATCTAATCGAGGGGTTCAGGGTGATTTACATACAGCATATGAGATACCCAGGAGTGAGGGAGAGACTGAAATCTAATCGAGGGATTCAGGGTGGTTTACAAACAGAATATGAGGTACCCAAGAGTGAGGGACTGACTGGAATCTAATCGAGGGTTTCAGGGATTTTTACATACAGCATATGAGATACCCAGGAGTGAGGGAGAGACTGAAATCTAATCGAGGGGTTCGGGTTGGTTTATATACAGCATATGAGAAAACCAGGAGCGAAGGAGAGACTGGAATCTAATCGAGGGGTTCGGGGTGGTTTACATACAGAATATGAGATTACCAGGAGCGAGGGAGAGACTGAAATCTAATCGAGGGGTTCAGGGTGGTTTACATACTGCAAATGAGATAACCAGGAGGGAGGGAGAGACTGAAATCTAATCGAGGGGTTCAGGGTGGATTACATACAGCATATGAGATATCCAAGAGGGAGGGACAGACTGAAATCTAATCGAGGTGTTCACGGTGGTTTATTTAGAGCATTTGAGATATCCAGGAGTGAGCAAGAGACTGAAATCTAATCGAGGGGTTTGGGGTGGTTTACATACAGCATATGAGATGCCCAAGAGTGAGGGACAGACTGGAATCTAGTCGAGGGGTGCAGCGTGGTTTATATACAGCATATGAGATACCCAGGAGTGAGGGAGAGACTGAAATCTAATTGAGGGGTTGGGTGTGGTTTATATACAGCATATCAGATACCCAAGAGTGAGGGACAGACTGGAATCTAATCGAGGGGTTCAGGTGGTTTATTTAGAGCATATGAGATACCCAGGAGTGAGCGAGAGACTGAAATCCAATCGAGGGTTTTGCAGTGGATTATATACAGCACATGAGATGCCCAAAAGTGAGGGGCAGACGGGAATCTAATCGAGGGATTGAGGGTAGGTTTCATACAGCATATGAGATACCCAAGAGTGAGGGACAGACTGGAATTAAATCGAGGTGTTCAGGGCGGTTTATATACAGCTTAGGAGATAACCAGGAGTGAGCGATAGACTGAAATCTAATCGAGGTATTCGGAGTGGTTTTTATACACCATATGAGATACCCAAGAGTGAGGGACAGACTGGAATCTAATCGAGGGGTTCAGGGTGGTTTATATACAGCATAGGAGATAACCAGGAGTGAGCGATAGACTGAAATCTAATCGAGGGTTTCGGAGTGGTTTATATACAGCATATGAGGGACAGACTGGAATCTAATCAAGGGGTTAGGGGTGGTTTAGATACAGGCTATGAAATGCCCAAGAGTGAGGGACAGACTGGAATCTAATCGACGGGGTGGGGGTGGTTTACATACAGCATTTGAGATAACCAGGAGCGAGGGAGAGACTGGAATCTAATCGAAGAGTTCAGGGTGCTCTACATAAGGCATATGACATACCCAGGAGTGAGGGAGAGACTGAAATCTAATCGAGGGGTTCGGGGTGGTTTATATACAGCATATAAGATAACCAGGAGCGAAGGAGATACTGGAATCTAATCGAGGGGTTCGGAGTGGTTTACATACAGCATATCAGATAACCAGGAGCGAGGGAGAGACTGAAATCTAATCGAGGGGTTCAGGGTGGTTTACATACTGCATAAGAGATACCCAGGAGTGAGGGACAGACTGGAATCTAATCGAGGTATTTGGGGTGGTTTATATACAGCATATGAGATAGCCAGGAGCGAGGGAGAGACTGGAATCTAATCGAGGGGTTCAGGCTGTTTAAAATACAGCATTTGAGATACCCAGGAGTGAGGGAGAGACTGAAATCTAATCGAGGGGTTCGGGGTGGTTTATATACAGCATAAGAGATAGTCCAGAGTGAGGGACAGACTGGAATCTAATCGAGGGGTTCAGGGTGGTTTAGATACAGCATAAGAGATAGCCCAGAGTGAGGGACAGACTGGAATCTAATCGAGGGGTTCTGGGTGGTTTAGATACAGCATAAGAGATAGCACAGAGTGAGGGACAGACTGGAATCTAATCGAGGGGTTCAGGGTGGTTCAGATACAGCATAAGAGATAGCCCAAAGTGAGGGACAGACTGGAATCTAATCGAGGGGTTCAGGGTGATTTACATACAGAATAACAAATAACAAGGAGTGAGTCACAAAATCGCAGAGTCATACAGTCGTAGAGATGTACAGCATGTAAACAGACCCTTTGGTCCAACCCGACCATGCCGACCAGATATCCTAACCTACTCTAGACTCTTTTTCAAGCACTTGGCCCATCTCCCTCCAAACCTTCCCATTGATATACCCATCGAGCTGCATTTTAAATGTTGCAATTGTACCAGCCTCTACCACCACTTCCTTTGACAGTTCATTCCATTCACGTCCCACCCTCTGAGTGAACAAGTTGCCCCTTCGGTCTCTTTCATATTTTTCCCCTCTCTCACTAAACCTATGCCCTCTAGTTCTGGACTCCCGCACCCCAAGGAAAAGACTTTGTCTATTTTTCCTATCCATGCCCATCATGATTTTATAAACCTCGATAAGGTCACCCCTCAGCCTCTGATGTTCCACGGAAAGCAGACACAGCCTTTTCAGCCTCTCCCTGTAGCTCAAATCCTCTAACCCTGGCAACCTCCTTGTAAATATTTTCTGAACCCTTACAAGTTTCACAATATCCTTCCGATAGGAGGTGACCAGAATTGCACGCAATATTCCAATAGTGACCTTACCCATGCCCTGTACAGCCGCAACATGACCTCTCAAGACCTATACTCAAAACTCTGACCAATAAAGGAAAGCATACCAAACGCTGCCTTGATTATCTTATCCACCTGCCCCTCTACTCTCACGGAGCTACAAACCTGCACTTCAAAGTCTCGTTGTTCAGCAACTCTCCCTCGGACCTGACCATTCAGTGTGTAAGTCCTGCTCAAATTTGCTTTCCCAAAATGCAGCACCTCGTGTTTATCGAAGTGGAATAGAATTGAAGGTTTTGGGGTGTTTTTGAAACATGCCTTTCACACATACATGGAAGTGAGTTACACATTGGAATCTAAACGAGAGGGTTCCGGGTGATTCACATAATCCTGACAGTGGGGAAACAAGCCCTTCAGCCCAACAAGACCACACTGACCCTCAGAAGAATAACCAATCCAGACCCATTTCCCCACATTTCCCCCTGACTAATGCACCTCACCGACGCATCCCTGAACACCGTGGGCAATTTTAACAGGTTTTGGATTGGATGGTTAATATACAGAATAACAAATACCCAGGAGTGTGATACCGACTGGAATCTAATCAAAGGATTGAGGTGGCTAATGTGCAGCGCCCCTTAAAATTGGAAGTCAGTTACAGATTGGAATTTTATCAAGGGGTTTTGGGATGATTATGTGTAGAGTAACAGATACCCAGGAGTGAGCAAATTAAGGGTATTGAGCAATTTCTAGACAGAGCAACGGGATACGAGAGGAGAGAAAGCAGAGGAAAAAGTTCCCACCATGGACCAACTCAACAATGAGCTGAGCCAGACAGGATTCAACTGCTGTTTGTGAAGGTTTCCATCCCGTTCTGAAAGACGGGAGAAAAACAGGCAGATACCCACACTTTCTATGATGTTGCAGTCAAATGTCTGAAGGACAGGGAATCCCTAAGCAGAGACACAGAGTTAAACTCTGTTTAAACTCTCTCCATCACACACACACCCACACATAGAAACTGAATATAATGTGGAGAAATGTCCATGTGCAGCACAGATTTCCAAATTAACTCAGTGACAGACGAAAACCCCGTTCTCTGCCCAGTCCCCACTTCCAGACCCAGGGAGGTTTTGTCCCTGGCCCAGGGCAGGTTTCTGACTGGATATTATTACATTGCAACATGAAGTTACTGAGTGTAACAGTTTGCTACAACCCGTCATGTCATCTACTTTGCTGTCAGTGTTTTGTGAATTATATTGAAAACATTGGCAGGTGCAAGAGAATATTCTGGAAGGTGATTTGCAATAAGAATAGAAAAAGCTGAAAGTTTCTGTGTAAAATGATGAGAAATTCTGAAACAGTATTGTTCAGATGCTACAGCTGATCATGTACGTAAACATCAGTAAGTTAACATGATGGTAGTGCCAGCAGATAGGAGGACCCGTGATACATTGATCATTATTGAGATGAGATTGTGTTGGCAACATGTGCTTAACATGACATGCATTGGAATCAAATCAATGGGTGGTTAAAATACAAAATAACAGATCGCCCGGAATCTAATCGAGGGGTTCAGACTGGTTTCTGATACAGAGTGAATTAAAGCCTGGAATGTAATCGAGTGGTTCGGGGTGGTTTATATACAGAAAAAAGATACCGTGGAGTGAGTCAAGGCTTGGAATCTAATTGAGGGGTTCAGGGTGGTTCATATACAGAATAACAGATAGCCCAGTGTGAGTTACAGTCTGGAATCTAATCAAGGGGTTCAGGATGGTTTATGTTACAGAATAACAGGAACCCCGGAGTGAGTTAAAGCCTGGAATGTAATCGAGTGGTTCGGGGTGGTTTATATAGAGACAAAAGACCCCCTGGAGTGAGTTAAGGCTTGGAATCTAATTGAGGGGTTCAGAGCGGTTTATATACAGAGTAACAGATAGCCCAGGGTGAGTTACAGTCTGGAATCTAATCAAGGGGTTCAGGCTGGTTTATAAACAGAATAACAGATAGCCCCGGGTGAGTTACAGCTTGAATTTAATAGAGGGGTTCAGTGGGGTTATGTACAGAATAAAAAGATAGCCCGGATTGATTTACAGCCTTGAATCTAGTCAATGTGTTCCCAGTTTAAACCCACAGAAGTTCAGTGTTGGATTTGAGAAACCCTTCAATTTGAGATAAGGCCTAGCATATGAGATAACCAGGAGCGAGGGAGTCACTGGAATCTAATCGAGGCGTTCGGGGTGGTTTACATACAGCATATGAGATACCCAGTAGTGAGGGAGAGACTGAAATCCAACCGAGGGTTTTGGTGTGGTTTATATACAGCATACCAGATATCCAAGAGTGGGGGGACAGACTGGAATCTAATCGAGGGGTTCAGGGTGGTTTACATACAGCATATGAGATACCCAGTAGTGAGGGAGAGACTGAAATCCAACCGAGGGTTTTGGTGTGGTTTATATACAGCATACCAGATATCCAAGAGTGGGGGGACAGACTGGAATCTAATCGAGGGGTTCAGGGTGGTTTATTTAGAACATACGAGATACCCAGGAGTGAGCAAGAGACTGAAATCTAATCGAGGGGTTCGGGGTGGTTTACATACAGCTTATGAGATGCCCAAGAGTGAGGGACGGACTGGAACCTTATCGAGGGGTTCAGGGTGGTTCATATACAGCATATGAGATATCAAGGAGAGCGGGAATGACTGAAATCTAATCGAGGGGTTCGGGGTGGTTTATATATAGCATATCAGATACCCAAGAATGAGGCACAGACTGGAATCTAATCGATTGGTTCAGGGTGGTTTATTTAGAGCATATGAGATACCCAGGAGTGAGGGAGAGACTGAAATCTAATCGAGGGTTTATGGGTGGTTTACATACAGCATATGAGATGCACAAGAGTGAGGGACAGACTGGAATGTAATCGAGGGGTTCGGGGTGGTTTACGTACAGCATATGAGATAACCAGGAGCGAGGGAGAGGCTGGAATCTAATTGAGGGGTTCAGGGTGGTTTACATAAAGCATATGTGATACCCAAGAATGAGGGAGAGACTGAAATCTAATCGAGGGGTTAGGGGTGGTTTAGATACAGCGTATGAGATGCCCAAGAATGAGGGACAGACTGGAATCTAATCGAGTGGTTCAGGGTGGTTTATATACAGCATATGAGATAACCAGGAGCGAGGGAGAGACTGGAATAGAATCGAGGGGTTCAGGGTGGTTTACACACTGCATGTGAGATAACCTGGAGTGAGGGAGAGACTGAAATCTAATCGAGGGGTTCAGGGTGGTTTACATACAGCATATGAGATGCCCAAGAGTGAGGGGCCGACTGGAATCTAATCGAGGGGTTCAGGGTGGTTTGCATTCAGCATATCAGATATCCAGGAGTGAGGGAGAGATTGAAATCTAATCGAGGGGTTCAGGGTGGTTGATATACAGCATATGAGATAACCAGGAGGGAGGGAGAGACTGGAATTTAATCGTGGGTTTCAGGGTGGTTTACATATTGCATATAAGATAACAACGAGTGAGGGAAAGACTGGAATTAAATCGAGGCGTTCAGGGTGGTTTATATACAGCATATGAGATAACAAGGAGTGAGGGAGAGACTGGAATCTAATCGAGGGGTTCTGGGTGGTTTATATACAGCATATGAGATACCCAGGAGTGAAAGAGAGATAGTAATCTAACCGAGGGGTTCGGGGTGGTTTATATACAGCATATGAGATACCCAAGAGTGAGGGACAGACTGGAATCTAATCGAGGGGTTCAGGGTGGTTTTCATACAGCATATGAGATACGCAGGAGTGAGGGAGAGACTATAATCGAACGAGGGGTTCGGGGTGGTTTACATACAGCATATGAGATGCCCAAGAGTGAGGGACAGACTGGAATCTAATCGAGGGGTTCAGTTTGGTTTATATACAGCATATGAGATACCCAGGAATGAGGGAGATACTGAAATCTAATCGAGGGGTTGGGGGTGGTTTATATACAGCATATGAGATGCCCAAGAGTGAGGGAGAGACTGGAATCTAATCGAGGGGTTAGGGTTGGTTTAGATACAGCGTATGAGATACCCAAGAGTGAGGGACAGACTGGAATCTAATCGAGGGGTTCGGGGTGGTTTACATACAGCATATCAGATACCCAAGAGTGAGGGAGAGACTGGAATCTAATCGAAGGGTTCAGGGTGGTTTATTTAGAGCATATGAAATACCCAGGAGTGAGCGAGAGACTGAAATCTAATCGAGGGGTACGGAGTGGTTTATATACAGCTTATGAGATACCCAAGAGTGAGGGATAGACTGGAATCGAATCGAGGGGTTAAGGGTTGTTTAGATACAGCGTATGAGATGCCCAAGAGTGAGGGACAGACTGGAATCTAATCGAGGGGGTGGGGGTGGTTTACATACAGCATATGAGATAACCAGGAGCGAGGGAGAGACTGGAATGTAATCGAGTGGTTCAGGGTGGTTTGCATACAGTATATGAGATATCCAGGAGCGAGGGAGAGACTGGAATCTAATCGAGGGATTCAGGGTGGTTTACGTACTGCATATGAGATAACCTGGAGGGAGGGAGAGACTGAAATCTAATCGAGGGGTTCAGGGTGGTTTACATACAGCATATGAGATACCCAGGAGTGAGGGAAAGACTGAAATCTAATCGAGGGGTTCAGGGTGGTTTATTTAGAGCATATGAGATACACAGGAGTGAGCGAGAGACTGAAATCTAATCGAGGGTTTCGGAGTGGTTTATTCACAGCATATGAGATACCCAAGAGTGCGGGACAGACTGGAATCTAATCGAGGGGTTGAGGGTAGTTTACATACAGCATATGAGATACCCAAGAATGAGGGACAGACTGGAATTAAATCGAGGGGGTCAGGGTGGTTTATATCCAGTATATGAGATACCCAGGAGTGAGGGAGAGACTGAAATCTTATCGAGGGGTTTGGGGTGGTTTATATACAGCATATGAGATATCCCAAAGTACGGGACAGACTGGAATCTAATCGAGGGGTTCAGGGTGGTGTATTTAGAGTATATGAGATACCCAGGAATGAGCAAGAGACTGAAATCTCATCGAGGGGTTCAGGGTGGATTACATAAAGCATATGTGATACCCAAGAGTGAGGGAAATCGAGGGTTTCAGGGTGGTTTATATACAGCATAAGAGATAGTCCAGAGTGAGGGATAGACTGGAATCTAATCGAGGGGTTCAGGGTGGTTTAGATACAGCATAAGAGATAGCCCAGAGTGACGGATCGACTGGAATCTAATCGAGGGGTTCAGGGTGGTTTACATGCAGAATAACAGATAACAAGGAGTGAGTCACAAAATCGCAGAGTCATACAGTCGTAGAGATGTACAGCATGGAAACAGATCCTTTGGTCCAACCCGTCGATGCCGACCAGATATCCTAACCTACTCTAGACTCTTTTTCAAGCACTTGGCCCATCTCCCTCCAAACCTTCCCATTGATATACCCATCGAGCTGCATTTTAAATGTTACAATTGTACCAGCCTCTACCACTTCCTCTGACAGTTCATTCCATTCATGTACCACCCTCTGAGTGAACACGTTGCCCCTTCGGTCTCTTTCATATCTTTCCCCTCTCACGCTAAACCTATGCCCTCTAGTTCTGGACTCCCCCACCCCAAGGAAAAGTCTTTCTCTATTTATCCTATCCATGCCCATCATGATTTTATAAACCTCGATAAGGTCACCCCTCAGCCTCTGATGTTCCAGGGAAAGCAGCCCCAGCCTATTCAGCCTCTCCCTGTAGCTCAAATCCTCTAACCCTGGCAACCTCCTTGTAAATCTTTTCTGAACCCTTTCAAGTTTCACAATATCCTTCTGATAGGAAGGTGACCAGAATTTCACGCAATATTCCAAGAGTGACCTAACCTGTACCGCCGCAACATGACCTCTCAATGCCTATATTCAAAACTCTGACCAATAAAGGAAAGCATACCAAACGTTGCCTTCATTATCTTCTCCAGCTGCCACTCTACTCTCACGGAGCTACAACCCTGCACTTCAAAGTCTCTTTGTTCAGCAACTCTCCCTCGGACCTGACCATTCAGTGTGTAAGGCCTGCTCAAATTTGCTTTCCCAAAATGCAGCACCTCATGTTTATCGAAGTGGAATAGAATTGAAGGTTTTGGGGTGTTTTTGAAACATGCCAATCACACGTACATGGAAGTGAGTTACACGTTGGAATCTAAACGAGAGGGTTCCGGGTGATTCATATAATCCCGACAGTGGGGAAGCAAGCCCCTCAGCCCAACAAGACCACACTGACCCTCAGAAGAATAACCCGTCCAGACCCATTTCCCCACATTTACCCCTGACTAATGCAACTCACCTCCACATCCCTGAACACTGTGGGCAATTTTAACAGGGTTTGGATTGGATGGTTAATATACAGAATAACAGATACCCAGGAGTGTGATACAGACCGGAATCTAATCAAAGGATTGAGGTGGCTAATGTGCAGAGCCCCTTAAAATTGGAAGTCAGTTACAGATTGGAATTTTATCAAGGTGTTTTGGGATGATTATGTGTAGAGTAACAGATACCCAGGAGTGAGCAAATTAAGGGTATTGGGCAATTTAGAGACAGAGCAACGGGATACGAGAGGAGAGAAAGCAGAGGAAAAAGTTCCCACCATGGACCAACTCAACAATGAGCTGAGCCAGACAGGATTCAACTGCTGTTTGTGGAGGTTTCCATCCCGTTCTGAAAGACGGGAGAGAAACAGGCAGATACCCACACTTTCTATGATGTTGCAGTCAAATGTCTGAAGGACAGGGAATCCCTAAGCAGAGATGCAGAGTTAAACTCTCTCCATCACACACACACACCCACACATAGAAACTGAATATAATGTGGAGAAATGTCCATGTGCAGCACAGATTTCCAAACTAACTCAGTGACAGACGAAAACCCCGTTCTCTGCCCAGTCCCCACTTCCAGACCCAGGGAGGTTTTGTCTCTGACTCAGGGCAGGTTTCTGACTGGATATTATTACATTGCAACATGAAGGTACTGAGTGTAACAGTTTGCTACATCCCGTCATGTCATCTACTTTGCTGTCAGTGTTTTATGAATTATATTGAAAACATTGGCAGGTGCAAGAGAATATTCTGGAAGGTGATTTGCAATAAGAATAGAAAAAGCTGAAAGTTTCTGTGTAAAATGATGAGAAAATCTGAAACAGTATTGTTCAGATGCTACAGCTGATCATGTACGTAAACATCAGTAAGTCAACATGATGGTAGTGCCAGCAGATAGGAGGACCCGTGATACATTGATCATTATTGAGATGAGATTGTGTTGGCAACATGAGCTTAACGTGGCATGAAGTGGAATCAAATCAATGGGTGGTTAATATACAAAACAACAGATAGCCCGGAATCTAATCGAGGGGTTCAGACTGGTTTATGTTAAAGAGTGAGTTAAAGCCTGGAATGTAATCGAGTGGTTCGGGGTGGTTTATATACAGAAAGAAAAGATACCCTGGAGTGAGTTAAGGCTTGGAATCTAATTGAGGAGTTCAGAGTGGTTTATATACAGAATAACAGATAGCCCAGTGTGAGTTACAGTCTGGAATCTAATCAAGGAGTTCAGGCTGGTTTATGTTACAGAATAACAGAAACCCCGGAGTGAGTTAAAGCCTGGAATGTAATCGAGTGGTTCGGGGTGGTTTATATACAGAAAAAAGATACCGTGGAGTGAGTTAAGGCTTGGAATCTAATTGAGGAGTTCAGAGTGGTTTATATACAGAATAACAGATAGCCCAGTGTGAGTTACAGTCTGGAATCTAATCAAGGGGTTCAGGCTGGTTTATGTTACAGAATAACAGAAACCCCGGAGTGAGTTCAAGCCTGGAATGTAATCGAGTGGTTCGGGGTGGTTTATATACAGAAAACAGATACCCTGGAGTGAGTTAAGGCTCGGAATCTAATTGAGGGTTTCAGAGTGGTTTATATACAGAGTAACAGATAGCCCAGGGTGAGTTATAGTCTGGAATCTAATCAAGGGGTTCAGGCTGGTTTATATACAGACTAACAGATAGCCCCGGGTGAGTTACAGCTTGGAATTTAATCGAGGGGTTCAGTGTGGTTATGTACAGAATAAAAAGATAGTCCGGAGTGACTTACAGCCTTGAATCTTGTCAATGTGTTCCCAATTTAAACCCACAGAAGGTCAGTGTTGGATTTGAGAAACCCTTCAATTTTGGATAAGGCCTAGCCTAGCCTAGCCTGATCAAACGCTGCAAATCTCCAATTCAGTGGCTGAACTCTTTCAGGTTTTGTATATTATGTTTCTCTCATATATTAGGAGCTTGGAAAGTAAGGCAGACTTTACTGGAATGTCACATTGTCTCTCCGCATTCACTGCAAACAGGTTCTGGGTTATGCATTTTAATCCCCTTCAAAGAGCTGTCTCCATTTCCTATCTCTGCCAGCATCAATGAATGGAAATGGCTTTTGACACATTGCCCCCTCTCCCTTGCGGAAAGTATTCCTGACACAAATCAGTCAGGCAGACATTTTAGATTTGTCCACAGCCACCATTTTATATCAGCAAAACGATGACATTGAGCTTATAAATAAGGAAAAGCAAGAGAGACTGGCAACATCAATAGAGTTTGAAAATATATAAAATATTGAACACGCACACAGAATCACACACAAACAGACATACACAGACAGACAGAATCACACACACACAGATACAGACACCTTCCAGAAGCTGTCTCCATTTCCTATCTTGCAAGGGAATTCATGTTATGATGATGCATTCAAGCAGGACAGTAAACAGCTTTTGAGATTTTCCCCATTGTGACAGAAATTCAGCCCCAATCTGAAACTTGGAGATATGTAACAGAACTGAAATGAAACTGCAGCTTTATGTGTTCCTGCTCCCAAAGGAACATTTGACCATTTAGTTTATCTTGTCTTCGGTCTAACATCCAACAAGGATCACTTCACTGATCCAACAACACATGCCCAGGAGTGAGTTCCAGACTGGAATCTAATTGAGGGGTTTTGGATTTATATACAGCATATGAGACACCCAAGAGTGAGGGACAGACACTGGAAACAAATCGAGGGGTTCAGGGTGGTTTATATACAGCATATGAGATACCCAAGAGTGAGGGAGAGACGTAAATCTAATCGACGGGTTCGGGGTGGTTTATATACAGCATATGAGATAACCAGGAGTGAGGGAGAGGCTGTAATCTCACCGAAGGGTTCGGGCTGGTTTATATACAGCATATGAGATACCCAAGAGTGAGGGACAGACTGGAATCTAATCGAGGGGTTCGGCGTGGGTTATATACAGCATAAGTGATACCCAGGAGTGAGGGAGAGACTGAAATCTAATCGAGGGGTTGGTGGTGGTTTATAAACAGCATATGAGATGCCCAAGAGTGAGGGACAGACTGGAATCTAATCGAAGGGTTCAGGGTGGTTTACATACAGCATATGAGATACCCAGGAGTGAGGGAGAGACTGAAATCTAACCGAGGGTTTTGAGGTGGTTTATATACAGCATATCAGATGCCGAAGAGTGAGGGACAGACTGGAATCTAATTTAAGGGGTTCAGGGTGGTTTATGTAGAGCATATGAGATGCCCAAGAGTGAGGGACAGACTGGAATCTAATCGAGGGGTTCAGGGTAGTTTATATACAGCATATGAGATGCCCAAGAGTGAGGGACAGACTGGAATCTAATCGAGGGTTTCAGGGTGGTTTATTTAGAGCATATGAGATGCCCAAGAGTGAGAGACAGACTGAAATCTAATCGAATGGTTGGGGGTGTTTTATATAAAGCATATCAGATACCCAAGAGTGAGGGACAGACTGGAATCTAATCGAGGGTTTCAGGGTGGTTTATTTAGAGCATATGAGATACCCAGGAGTGAGCGAGAGACTGAAATCTAATCGAGGGTTTCGGAGTGGTTTATATACAGCATATGACATACCCAAGAGTGAGGGACAGACTGGAATCTAGTCGAGGGGTTCAGGGTGGATTACATACAGCATATGAGATACCCAAGAGTGAGGGACAGACTGGAATTAAGTCGAGGGTTTCAGGGTGGTTTATATACAGCATATGAGATACCCAAGAGTGAGGGACAGACTGCAATCTAATCGAGGGGTTAGGGGTGGTTCAGATACAGCGTATGAGATTCCCACGAGTGAGGGACAGACTGGAATCTAATCGAGGGGTTGGGGGTGGTTTACGTACAGCATATGAGATAACCAGGAGCAAGGGAGAGACTCGAATCTAATCGAGGGGTTCAGGGTGGTTTTCATACAGCATATGAGATACCCAGGAGGGAGGGAGAGACTGAAATCTAATCGAGGGGTTCAGGGTGGTTTACATACAGCATATGAGATAACCAGGAGCGAGGGAGAGACTGGAATCTAATCGAGTGGTTCAGGGTGGTTTACATACAGCATATGAGATACCCAGGAGTGAGGGAGAGACTGAAATCTAATCGAGGGGTTTGGGGTGGTTTATATACAGCATATGAGATAACCAGGAGCGAGGGAGAGACTGGAATCTATTCGAGGGTTTCGGGGTGGTTTATATACAGCATAAGACATAGTCCAGAGTGAGGGACAGACTGGAATCTAATCGAGGGGTTCAGGGTGGTTTAGATACAGCATAAGAGATAGCCCAGAGTGAGGGACAGTCTGGAATCTAATCGAGGGGTTCAGGGTGATTTACATACAGAATAACAGATAACAAGGTGTGAGTCACAAAATCGCAGAGTCTTACAGTCGTAGAGATGTACAGCATGGAAACATCCTATCCATGTCCATCATGATTTTATAAACCTCGATAAAGTCACCCCTCAGCCTGTGATGTTCCAGAGAAAGCAGCCCCAGCGTATTCAGCCTCTCCTTTTAGCTCAAATCCTCTTACCCTGGCAACCTCCTTGTAAATCTTTTGTGAACCCTTTCAAGTGTCACAATATCCTTCCGATAGGAAGGTGACCGGAATTGCACGCAATATTCCAAGAGTGACCTAACCCATGCCCTGTACAGCCGCAACATGACCTCTCAATGCCTTTCCTCAAAACTCTGACCAATAAAGGAAAGCATACCAAACGCTGCCTTCATTATCTTATCCACCTGCCCCTCTACTCTCACGGAGATACAAACCTGCACTTCAAAGTCTCTTTGTTCAGCAACTCTCCCTCAGACCTGACCATTCAGTGTGTAAGTCCTGCTCAAATTTGCTTTCCCAAAATGCAGCACCTCATGTTTATCGAAGTGGAATAGAATTGAAGGTTTTGGGGTGTTTTTGAAACATGCCTTTCACACATACATGGAAGTGAGTTACACATTGGAATCTAAACTAGAGGGTTCCGGGTGATTCATATAATCCCGACAGGGTGGAAACAAGACCTTCAGCCCAACAAGACCACACTGACCCTCAGAAGAATAACCAATCCAGACCCATTTCCCCACATTTACCCCTGACTAATGCACCTCACCTCCACATCCCTGAACACTGTGGGCAATTTTAACAGGGTTTGGATTGGATGGTTAATATACAGAATAACAGATACCGAGGAGTGTGATATAGACTGGAATCTAATCAAAGGATTGAGGTGGCTAATGTGCAGAGCCCCTTAAAATTGGAAGTCAGTTACAGATTGGAATTTTATCAAGGGGTTTTGGGATGATTATGTGTAGATTAACAGATACCCAGGAGTGAGCAAATTAAGGGTATTGGGCAATTTATAGACAGAGCAACGGGATACGAGAGGAGAGAAAGCAGAGGAAAAAGTTCCCACCATGGACCAACTCAACAATGAGCTGAGCCAGACAAGATTCAACTGCTGTTTGTGAAGGTTTCCATCCCGTTCTGAAAGACGGGAGAGAAACAGGCAGATACCCACACTTTCTATGATGTTGCATTCAAATGTCTGAAGGACAGAGAATGCCTAAGCAGAGACGCAGAGTTAAACTCTGTTTAAACTCTCTCCATCACACACACACCCACACATAGAAACTGAATATAATGTGGAGAAATGTCCATGTGCAGCACAGATTTCCAAACTAACTCAGTGACAGACGAAAACCCCGTTCTCTGCCCAGTCCCCACTTCCAGACCCAGGGAGGTTTTGTCCCTGACCCAGGACAGGTTTCTGACTGGATATTATTACATTGCAACATGAAGGTACTGAGTGGAACAGTTTTCTACATCCCGTCATGTCATCGACTTTGCTGTCAGTGTTTTGTGAATTATATTGAAAACATTGGCAGGTGCAAGAGAATATTCTGGAAGGTGATTTGCAATAAGAATAGAAAAAGCTGACAGGACTGTGTTCCCATTCCCTTTTTCCGACACTTGTGCTGAGGCTGGATGTTCTGTCCGGTTTCATCCTTTCAGACCTCGGAGTAGTTTGATACAAGATCCCACTGTCATACATTACAACAGGAAGGAAAACCAAAGGAAAAAGCCAAAGGAGTTGATGCTCGGAAGACTCGGCTAAAGCATTTCTAGTGGCTGGAATGCACAAGGACGTGGTTAATTTTTGTTGTACATGTTATACATTCCAAATGGTAGGTAGGTCACAGTCGGTAATAAAACCAGCACCTTTGTTGGCAATTCCTGTATTCGAAGAACCTTTCAGTGGGTTATGATTAGTTGTGTAGCTCCCATTTCTGAAATAAAAGTGGAAACCAATATCTGCTGATCATAGTGGATGTGTCTACCCGATTTCCAGGGATAATTCCATTATGGGGTGTTAAGGCAAAAAGGGGGATGGAGGAGTTGGTGGCTTCCTTTACTCACTGTGGGCTACGCAGTGTGATTCAGTCAGACCAAGAGTCTCATTTTACCGCTCAGCTGTTTAAGTACGTCATGGACAGCTTTGGCACACAGCAGTTTAAATCAAGTGCATCGCATCCCGAATCCCAGGGAGCCTTGGAAAGTTGGCATCAGTTGCTGAAGACGATATTAACGGCGTACTGTCAGAATTACCCGAATGACTGGAATAAAGGCGTCTCATTATATTGTTTACCATAAGAGATGCCCCAAATAAATCTACTCACTTTACTTCCTTTGAGTTAATATTCGTTTATGAAATGAGAGGTCCTTTGAAATTAATTAACTATAAACTGACAGGACAGAAATCGGAGATTTCACACTTGGATTATGTACCTGAGGTGAGAGAGAAATTAGATGGAGTAGGGGAGTTAGCTTAACAGCACCTGAAGAGGACACAGCGTGGAATGAAGCAGGTGGCAGATAAAAAAAAACTGAAACTTTGACGATTTCCCGTGGGGATGACGTGTTAGTATTGCCACCAGTGGTAGGAAATCCCTTCAAAGCCAGGTTTAGTGGACCCATTCAAATTAAAAAAAGTATTGAGTCAGTTCAACTATCTGGTAAAGATACGGAAATGACAAAAAAGTTAGAGTACGTCATGTGAATGAATAATGCTCCAGCCACATTTAAGACTCAGGAACAGAGTTGGCTAGTTAAGACCACTGGGTAAACAGCTAGGGAGGCCTTGGGTTTATTTTAATGCAGCTTGAATGGGTGCGGCCAGCTCTCACAGATTAGGATCTCTGGATTTTGGTTTCTCAGTAACATCAGAAACTATTGGGGTCTGCACAGAGTTGCAAGCTTCAGTGATTGTCTCTTGGCTGCTACTCTCTCTGAATGTTCTCTTGCTCCTCTTTTTAATTCCTGGATTGGAGAAATATTGGTGACATTCTGTGTCTGAATATTCCTTTTGTTTATGGTGTTTTCCTATATTGGAACAGTTCATTAGTAATCACTCCACGATCTATTATTCTGTTAACTTCTCCAATAGAATTACGTTATTCTAAATTCCTCTTTCTTTGGTTTCATTTTATCTTCGGTGTTTAAATAAATGGTGTTTGCTTCACACCAAGTAGTTTGACCAGTCACATTGCATCTGGAACAGACAGTTTACATTTCCTTTAAAATACAAAAACATTAGAGTCAAGGCTACTGCCTTCAAATATTTTCGAGGGGCTCTGGTGTGGTCCATCACACTAGACTCCTTCTGTTCCTAAGTAATAGGCTGGAGGCACTGAATGGGCTGTCCCTGTTCTACTCTAATACTGTTAATGGGCTGAATAACTTCCTCATAGTCCTGTGAAACCAGCGTGAGGTGCTGAATGAACTCTTGTTTTACTGTGGCAATGTGCAGTGCCAGGCAGTGCTGTTACATGAATGTTACAGACCATTTAACAGCACAAACCTGACTGGTGTCTGGATCTTGCTGCAATGGACAGAGACCGGTTCAGGAGCTGACTGGCGACAAATGTTCTGAACATTGTGGAATCTTCAGTGACCATCCCCTTTTCTGATCTTATGTTGTGGAGGGTGGGGGCGGGGAGACATTGATGAAGCAGCTGAAGATGTTTGTGAAGAGGAAGCTACACTGAGGATTTCCCAGATAGGTGACCCAGAACTGAGATGGTGAACATCCTTTGTGCCATGTTTGTCTCCAAACTCTGGACAGTTTAGTCTGATTCCCATTAAGTCCAGTTTTGTTAAGCTCCTTGATGTCAACAAAAGCCAACCACTGCCTTGATATCAGGGCCCGTCATTTTTACCTGAACCCTTGAGCCAACCTCTTTTGTCCATATCAATAGGCCATGGTATAGGAACAACACGTGTTTTCTTCAAACAAATGGTATTGAATGTCAGGGTTTCTCTTCTCAAGAATGTTAGGGAGTAAGATGACTGTAAGTATTTGAAGAAAAGGTAGATGGATAATGACCTGACAGAGAGTTGAGGGCGATGAAGAATTGGTTATGAAAGAGGGTTTGAGACCAAGAGCAGATCAGTCTTGATCTTAGTGAAGGACAAGGCAGGCTTGGGGAGTGAACGACCTGTCCCTGTTTCTGATGTTCTCACATTATGTTATTGGAGAGTTAGTGGGTGTTATTTTCATAAATGTGCAATTACTGAATATTGCAGTCAGGGAGACCAGATGATATTGTGAGTCAGCTCTGGTGAGTATGTGGGCTGTATTCAGAGTCAACCTGCGTCTACAGCATGACCAACAAATGAAGCACAAGTTACAGAGAGGGCAAGCTCTGTGAAGAGAGATGAGGGGCCTCTTTCCTGGATTTTCCAATTACATTTCCCAAATCACTTCAAAGCGTGTGTGACAGTCTTGAGAGGCTGAATGGTCTCCTCTGTTTCTGTGCACCAGATTATAGGAGTAAGCGGCCTCCAACTGTCCCTGTCTAGCAAGTATGAGGGGCTGAATGGAACACAGAAACATGGGACTGAGGAGTAGGAGTGGGTCATTAGATACTTTGACCCTTCTCCATCAGGAACTGCGATTGTGGCTGATCAGGTTGTGGACTCAGCCCTATTTTCCTGTCTGTATCCCAATATCCGTGACTTACTTCCCTGTCAAATATTTAGTAATGCAGTTTTCAATCAATGTGAACATAGAGGCACGATAAACTTCCAGTGAAGAGAATTCCCACTTGAAAGGTCATTTTAGAATTTTTCGTAATCCTTCTTACAGAACCAGAGATTCATGCAGAATGGAAACAGACCCGTTAGTCCAACCGGTTCACTCCGATTAGATATCAAATCTGATCTCGTCCCATTTGCCAGCATTTGGCCAATATCCCTCCTCTTTCAGATACTTTTTTAAATGTGCGATTGTAACCGCCTTTAACACTTCCTCTGACAGCACTTTCTGTACACACACCACTCTCTGTGTGAAACATTTATCTTCATGTCCCTTCTAAATGAATTCCCCCTCGCCTTCAACCTATGCCTCTGAATCTGGTCTCCCCTACCCTGGGGAGCAGAACATGGCTGTTCAGAATATCCATTCCCCTGATGATTTTATAAACATCTATAATGTCACCCTTCAGCCTCTGGCACTCCAGGGAGGAACACCTCAACCTAATCAACCTCTCCCTGGGACATCTCTGTAAATCTTTTCTGCAGACAACCGCGTTGTATGCAGTATTCTTAAAATGGCATTCCCAACACGGTGTACAAATGCAACATGCCACCACAAACTCTATACTCAATGCTCTGACTGATTAAGGCAAATGTGCCAAATATGTTCAGCACCACTCTGTCTACCTGCGACGCCACTTTCAAGGAACAATGTACCTGTAGCCCTAGTTCCCTTTGTTCCATAACACTCCCCAGGACCTTGCCATTAAGTGCATAATTTCTTCCTAAAATGCAAAATCTTATATTTATCTAAATAAACTTCATCTGTCACTCCTTGCCCCTTTGTCCCATCTAATTGTGGTCTCGTTGTACTCTGAGGTAATCTACGACACCACATTTCTGATGTCATCTGTAAACTTACTAACTATGGCCCTGATATGCACATCTAAGTTCTTTACATAAATGATGAAATGCAGTGAACTGAGCACTGATTCTCGCAGCACACTGCTGGTCACAAGCCTCCAGTCTGAAAAATATCCCTCTTCATTCACGCCAATTGTGACTAGCTTCTTCTGTGTCCCATGTGACGGAACCTTTAATCTGCCTACCAATTGGAATGTTATGAACACCTTGCTGAAGTCCATATAGACATTGTCTACCAAATTGCCTTCATTAATCTTTTTTTACCTCTGCATAAAACTCAAATTAATGAGACATGATTTCCCATGCAGAAAGACACATTGACTTCCCCGATCAGCCCTTGCCTTCCCAAATGTATGTAAATGCTCTCCCTCAGAATCACCTCTAACAACTTACCCACCACTGACATCAGGCTCACCCGTCTATAGTTCCCCGACTTTTTGGGTCACAGTTTCCTTTTCTCGTCCCACTCCTCCACTGCCCATAACAATTGTTAAATATAACCAGGTCGGTGATGTGGCCGATGATAGCAGTCTCAGACTGGGTCAGGGTCAATTTTAGGAACAAGTTAGGCTAGTTTCTTTAAACAGCTAAAATAGCACGTTTATGATCCAGAGCAATGTTACTCAAACTATGATGGAAAGATGAGTGGCAAACTGTTTGAGTACTGCAAATATATAATCAATATTTCCCTGTTTAAAATGCTGAGACACACACACACACACAATCTCTGCAATTTGAAGTTGAAAGAACTTTGTCCAAATATTAGTGTACCTTATGACAAAAGGAAAAATTGAGAGATTGTCCAAAATATGATTCGGCTTCTGAAGATATTCTACTCACATCAGCTGCTAGCAACGGGATTTCATCCTGGGACAGTTGGATTTGGCTGAATTCCCTTTGCATTAGGCAGTGAGAAGATTCCAATGAATTCTGGTCATTCATCACCCAAAGGGTAGCACAGTGGCTCAGTGGTTAGCACTGCTATCTCACAGCACTAGGAAACGGGGGTTCTATTCCAGCCTCGGGCGACTATCTGTGTGGGGTTTGTACATTCTCCCTTTGACTGTGTGAGCTTCTAATAGGTGCTCCAGTTCGCTCCCACAGATCAAACTGTGTACGTTAGGTAGATTGGTCATGCTAAGTTGTCTGTCGTATTCAGGGATTTCTAGGTTAGGTGCATTAGTCAGAAGTAAATCTCAGGGAACGGGCCTGGCAAGGTTACTGTTTGGAAGATTGGTATGGACTTGTTGGGCCGAAGGGCCTGTTTCCACACTGCATGAATTCTTTAAAAATGAGAATGGGAATGATGACCGTATAGGTGTTTTTTTTTAGCTCACACACATTGCTGTGATGAGGAATAATGAGGGAGAGAGCGAGTGTAACAGGCCATTCCTTCTCAGGAAGATTACATTGTCTCCCTCTCTGAGTTGAATCACACAATAACGTCATGCTCTCCCAAACTGGATCATGTGAGGTCTCCTTGTAAAATGTCCAAACTATGTATCCATCACATTCCCTGTTCCATGTCGATGCATCATTGTTGCCATCTCGCACAGAGCCATACCCTTAGCAGAAAATGGTCTTGGTCAATTTGAAAATATGTTTATATGCCCCTGCGTCATTACAAAAATAAAATATTTAATGTATTTAGAATACTTGTGTTAAAATGAATGTATTTTTAAAAGAAAAACAGAAATTTCTGGTAACGCTCGGCAGACCTGTCAGTACCCAGATGCCTTGTAAATGCTGCAGTTGTACCAGGGTCCACCACTTCCTCTGGCAGCTCATTACATACACACACCACCCTCCGCGTGAAAAGGTTCCTTTTAGGCCTCTTCAAAGCCCTTCCCCTCTCACTTTCACCCAATGCCCTCTAGTTTTGAATGCCCCTAACCTGGGGTAAAACCCTAACTACTCATCCTATCCATGACCATTCTGATTTTATAAACCTCGACTGCTGCACGGTGTGACTCCAATCAACACGAATAGCTGTGCTTTCAGTCATTCCGGGCCTACATTCTGAAATTCAATTCTGACACTTCTTTCTCCATCAAGTCACAATTCTACAACCAGTTTAATCAGTTTGTTCAGATGTATCATGAGACACTTCTGTGGGATTTACACCGAGACCTTTGTGCCCGGAGGTAGGGACACTAGCATCACTGGGCAATTCCCATAAAGCTGTAACATTATTCTCCTGTGTGTTTGTTCATCAGCCTGTTCTGACATGCTGTGACAAACCTCTGCAACAGGTCGGACATGAATCCAGTCCTACTAGTCCAGAGCTAGGAACACTACCACACGAGTTCAGGAATTAAAATCAAATCCAGAGTTCTGGTTCAGAGCCAGGGACATTACCCACTATGCTACCATACCCAGACATGGGTCATATTTTAAGTGCCAGTTTTCAGTTCGGTGTGGATTTATTATAATCAGGTTACCATTACAGAACTACACAAAACACTTTGTATTGTTAAACAAATGCAAGATATTTGTCTCAACTGTAGGATATTGAGTGTACGTGCTGTGCTATCGAAATTAACTATGAACGTCTTCAATCGCCATTATCTGAAATCTACAATATTAAGGAAAGAAATCCTGCAGTCACAGTCTGCCCAATGAAGGGTCTCGAATAGATTTTTATCACTGAACACCACAGACAACGAAAAAGCATAATTTCTGGTCCCAAAACACCGATCACTATTACCCACCTCTAACGTGCGACTGCCCTCTTCCTAAAACAATGAAATGACACCAGGTCACTGATTACTGTCCAGCCTCTCCTCCCCATTGACAGTGTCTGCAATCTGTCCCCTCTCCCCCAAAACACACAAGGCAACCCAAGCTCAGGGTCTTTGTGAAACTCAAGGCCGGAGTGTGCAGGCCTCCTGGAGACGGGAAGGATATTTTAAAGGGGGAGAGTGGGGGGTGGTAATATCACACACTGGGCTGAGGGGTGGCGATTGAGTTTAGTTTGGATTAATGCGAGGTATTGGATTTGGTAAATCAAACAACAGCAGGACCTATACAATTAAAAGCAGGGCCTTCGGCATTGTTGGAGAACAGAGACCTAGGCCGTCAGGTATAATTCTTTAAAATTTGCATCTCATACAGATAGTGTGGTGAAGAAGGTGTTTAACACACTTGTCCTCATTGGTCAGACTTTTGAGTATCGGAATTGGGACGTCATGTTGTGGTTGTACAGGACATTGGTGAGACCTCTTCTGGAATGCTGTGTCCAGTCTGGTCATCCTGCCCGCTCATTCCATAGGCACACCACCCTCTGGGTGAAAAAGCTGCCGCTTAGATCGCTTTTAAATGTTTCCCTTCTCACCTTTAAACTGTACTGTCTAGTTTTGGTCTCCCCTGCCCTTAGAAAATACCTTGACTATTCTCTTTGATATTAGTGACCTTGATATTATTAAGATGGAGAGGATTGAGCAGACATTAACCTGGATGTTGTTGGGAAAGGAGGGAATGAGCTATAAGGAGAGGCTGGGTAGACTCTTTTCACTGGAGAGTATGAGATTAAGGAGTAACTTTACAGAGGTTTCTAAAATTATGAGGGGTACAGATAAGTTGAAGGGCTAATGTCTTTTCCCTAGAGTTGGGGATTCAAAACTGAGGGATATTTTAAGGTGTGAGGAAAAAGATTTACAGAAGTCATGAGAAGTAATTCTTTTAGACAGAATCTGGCTTATGTATGGAATGAACTCCCAGAGCAAGTGGTGAAAGCAGGGACAGTTACAACGTTTAAACGACATTTAGAGCAGTACATGGATAAGACATCAGTTTGGATGGTGCTGTGAGCAGCTGCCCTCTCCCTCCCCACCTCTGAATGAATCCCTGTTGGTTTTCACCCTCTGCCAATGCCTGTGCAGTGGCGTGTGGAGACCAGCAGAGGGTGGCATTGCATTACTTTAAGCAGGAGAAAGTGAGGTCTGCAGATGCTGGAGATCAAAGTTGAAACTTTATTGCTGGAACAGCACAGCAGGTCAGGCAGCATCCAGGGAACAGGAGATTCGACGTTTCGGGCACAGGCACTTCTTCAGGAATGAGCAGAGAGTGTTCAGCAGGAGAAGATAAAAGGTAGGGAGGAGGGACTTGGAGGAGGGGCGTTGGAAATGTGATAGGTGGAAAGAGGTCAAGGTGAGGGTGATAGGTCGGAGTAGGATGGAGGCGGAGAGGTCAAGAAGAAGACTGCAGGTCAGGAAGGCGGTGCCGGGCTGGAGGGATTCGGCTGAGACAAGGTGGGGGGAGGGGGGATGAAGAAACTGGTAAAGTCCAAGTTCATCCCCTGTGGTTGGAGGGTTCCCAGTCGGAAGATAAGACGCTCCTCCTCCGACCGTCGCGTTGTTGTGGTTTGGCGGTGGATGAGTCCAATGACCTGCATATCCTCGGTGGAGTGGGAGGGGGAGTTGAAATGCTGTGCTACAGGGTGGTTGGGTTGGTTCGTCCGGGTGGCCCAGAGGTGCTCTCTGAATCGCTCCGCAAGTAGGCGGCCTGTCTCCCCAATATAGAGGAGGCCACACCGGCTGCAGCGGATGCAGTAGATGATGTGGGTGGAGGTGCAGGTCAATCTGTGGCGGATATGGAAGTTTCCTTTGGGGCCTTGGAGAAAAGTGAGGGGGGAGGTGTGGGCGCAAGTGTTGCACCTCCTGCGGTTGCAAGGGAAGGTGCCGGGAGTGGAGGTTGGGTCGGTGGGGGGTGTGGATCTGACAAGGGAGTCGCGGAGGGAGTGGTCTCTACGGAAAGCTGATAGGGGAGGGGAGGGAAATATATCCTTGATGCTGGGGTCTGTTTGGAGATGGCGGAAGTGACGGCGGATGATGCGCTGTACATGGAGATTGATCGGGTGGTAGGTGAGGACCAGTGGGGTTCTGTCCTGGTGGCGGTTGGAGGGGCGGGGCTCAAGGGCGGAGGAGCGGGAAGTGGAGGAGATGCGGTGGAGGGCACCGTCGACCACGTCGGGGGGGAAATTGCGGTCCTTGAAGAAGGAGGCCATCTGTGTTGTACGTATTTTGAACTGGTCCTCCTGGGATCAGATGCGGCGGAGACGAAGGAATTGGGAGAATGGGATGGCGTTTTTACAGGGGGCAGGATGGGAGGAGGTGTAGTCCAGGTAGCTGTGGGAGTCGGTTGGTTTGTAGTAGATGTCCGTGTTGATTCGGTCGCCTGAGATAGAAACAGAAAGGTCTAGGAAGGGGAGGGAGGAGTCCGAGACTGTCCAGGTGAATTTGAGGTCGGGGTGGAAGGTGTTAGTGTAGTGGATGAACTGTTCAACCTCCTCGTGGGAGCACGAGGTAGCGCCGATGCAGTCATCGATGTAGCGAAGGAAAAGATGGGGGGTGGGGCCAGTGTAGTTGCGGAAGATGGATTGTTCCACATACCCTACGAAGAGGCAGGCATAGCTGGGGCCCATGCGGGTGCCCATGGCTACTCCTTTTGTTTGGAGAAAGTGGGAGGATTGGAAAGAAAAGTTGTTCAGGGTGAGGACCAGTTCGGTCAGTCGAAGGAGGGTGTCTGTGGAAGGGTACTTTAAGCACCACAGCGACTGCCAGACCTGCCCTACACAGACACACAGATACACACACACGGGAATTGTCAGGGCGCGGCGTGAAGCTCATCTGGTAACTTAAACTAAACATAAAGAAATGCTCAATTTGCCATGTAAACTGTTAAAATATGAGTGACAGAGAACTGCCAAATTCCACTGTTTACATAATAACATCAATTTATTTTTTAACTCTGAAAGTGAACATTTTACATCAAGCATTCTGAATTCTGAGACCCACTTTCTCTTAACTGCTTATTACCCCATTCCAACTCTATAATGATATACTGTTTCAATAAGACACTTCTTAAAATTGCACTCATTTAATTTCAAAATCACACAGCAGCTGTTGTTTGTGTGTCTTCTTGCGGCTGTTGATCTCCCTGGGTCATCTTCTTGCTTTTTACTGCGAATATGTTCCATATGAAAAGGTACCTTTGATAGAGAGCGTTTCCTAATCTCTTGGATCTGTGTGGATGGCATTTATTCTGTCTGCAATTTTCGAAATGTCTGCATTTTTAATATGCACAACGTCGGGATCATCTCATTGGTTCAACTTCCGAAAACCAATACATTCACACTTGATTTGGTTTTAGTATACTGGGGCATAATTTAAACTGATTGGTAAAATTCGAATTGTTGACCAAGGAGCAACCATCTCAGGGATCTATTCCACAGCCAAATGTGACATATTTTCAGTAGTCCTTCACAATTTGGGCCTGCCATCCTCTCATATCACAGGTGCTTGGAAGCTCTCACTTCAGAACAGCTTTCCCTCTCTCTTAAAGGTACATACACACTTTCGACTGCATGACATTAATACCCTGATGTCAACACAGAAACTTGGAGCCAATCTGGAATTCTCTTCTCTATGGTTTGTCAATATTTCATTCACTCCGTCTGGTTTGTATCAGGACTTTTGTTGCTCCATTGACAGCATGTCATTATTCGACTCTGTCCGTGGGAATATAGCGGTATTTCACTTGCTCACACTCGTGAGTGTCGCAGAATTTCAGTCGTTGCATGGGAACTGTGACGCTATAACAATCTCAATGTTTGTAGATGGCACCAAACCTGGAATAACTCTGAAGTCTATGGAGGATAGTGTGGAACTCTAACAGTACAATCACACGTTGGTATCGTGTTCAGGTGTATGGCAGCTGGGGATCAATGCAGATCAATGGGAGGTGATGCACATTGGTAGGAAAGACAATGAAAGACAATATAAAACAGGCCTTACCGTTAAATAGGGACTGCAGGAGCAGAGAGTCCTGGGTGTATATGAGCACAGATTATTGAAGATATCAGGACACTTGGGGAGAGCAGTAACTATCAGATTAGTTTCAGTTTCTGAGTTGTTTACAGGGGAAGGTGTAGGAGGGAGTCTCCGTGCTCCCTTCCTGGGAGGTGGTGGTGACTGGTATGTGATGGGCTGGTATGTGTTGTGAGCCCACCCTCCTGCCCAACGAGACCGTGGGGATACCATTTGTACCAGCTCGTCACAAAAGGGCGATGGCATCAGGGCCATGGCTTCTAAGTTGTGTCGGGAGGAAACGGAGCTGCCAGTGGGTTTAAAATGAGAATTGCCCTTCACTGAACATTGCTCCTTACTCGGTCGGTGGGATGTGGATGTTTCAGAATCTCCACACGAAGCGTCCCGATCCTCTCCGACTCCTACCAGTGTCCTCCCCACATAGCGTGGGGTGGGGGTGAGGGAACGGATATCGGACTGTTTCTCATGGAATGGGAGTAAGGGAGGGCTGGAGTGAGGGTGGGGGTGGGTGGCCTTGCTCTTAGTGCTGGAGTATGTGGGGGACGGTGTCATGGTGAGGTGTCCAGAGGGAGTCAGTCCATGGTGTTGTATGCATGCAGTATTATTAGTGTAGGGGAGTGGGGTAAAGTGGAGGGAAGGGGGGGGCGAAGTTGCTGCATGCAGCAGTGAGAGTGGCGGAGCATGAGCCTTGTTCGGGGGTCGGTGCTATAACAGATATTTAGTGAGCGTGAGGGAGCAGAGAGAATACGGTGACCCTTATCCTGAAAGAACAGGGAAGGTTATTGAAGCTTGTCCTGTATTGCTGGGCATTTCTTCAGACCGGAGACACTGCACTGAGCTGGGTGGGGAGCTCAGACCATGCTCGGTGGTTCTGGTGGTGTGGCCCACTCTGGAAAGAGAATGGTCTCATTCTGTACTAGCTCATCCACCAGCACTTCTGTGTCCCTGTCGGCAAACCGCGGTGTAATTGCCCATGATCTGCCATGCTCGAGGTAAACTTTGCAGGCCAGCTCCGAACTGAGAAAGCTCAACCGTGTGCCCATTGACCTTTTAAAGGTGGCACCCATGCCAGGGATCAAGGAATATCCAGGGGCATCCGGGGATTGGTGAGTACCTCCCGCCATGATGGGTGGGAAAATCGGGCTGGTATTGAATGAGAGGGACACCATGGGGTTGGCTGGGTAGTTAATGAGGTGAGTTCGATACGATAGCACCAGGAAACTATCTCAGCCTTGTGTGGACGATACCTCTGTCACATTCAAGGAAAATCAAACAAAGATAAATTCTTGTTAGAATCTGTCCAATGAATCATAGATTCGGTTGAAAGCAATTCCAGTAACATAGATGCAGAACAAATGCTCATCTGGCCTCACACCAATATCCCTTTTCCCCATCTTTCCTCGGAAGTCTGGCTCATGATACAGGGTGCTATCGAAGTGTCTACTTTTCAGCATTCTGCAACCTGGGAACACATCCTTCCATGACACTGTCTCTCAGTCTCCCCCTCTCTGTCTATACCCCAAACCCCTCCCATGTGGTGAGATTTAAACTGATTCCACGCCATCTCTCTCTGGCAGTGATCTTCACACCCGCAGCACACCCTTGTCAGGGCACACTGGAGATAAGGAGCTGTAAATGGATGGGAGCTGTACATCCTGTCACTCCCAGCACGGGCTGCAAGTTTCCCCACACTGGGCAGGGTACTAACACAGTGTTACTGAGAAATGCACTGATGTGGGGTACACAGTCCTACATGCTGGGAGGATAACTGCTCCTGGTTTACAGATCAATGCACTGGGGTGGTGTACACATTCCTACATGCTGGGAGGGTAACTGCTCCTGGGTTACAGATCAATACACTGGGGTGGGGTACACAGTCCTGCATGCCGGGAGGGTAACTGCTCCTGGGTTACAGATCAATGCACTGGGGTGGGGTACACAGTCCTACATGCTGGGAGGGTAACTGCTCCTGGTTTACAGATCAATGGACTGGGGTGGTGCACACAGTCCTGCATGCCGGGAGGGTAACTGCTCCTGGGTTACAGATGAATGCACCGGAGTGGGGTACACAGCCCTACATGCTGGGAGGATAACTGCTCCTGGGTTACAGATGAATGCACTGGAGTGGGGTACACAGTCCTACATGTTGGGAGGATAACTGATCCTGGGTTACAGATCAATGCACTGGGGTGGGAAACACAGCCCTACATGCTGGGAGGGTAACTGCTCCTGGGTTACAGATTAATTCACAGGTGATCACTGCATAGTTCGCTGTGCTGGTCAGACTATCTGGTTGAGGTTTATAGGTCATGCACTGAAGTGGTTTGTGAAGCTCCCCGTGCTGGATGGATATTTGTTCCAGGTTCACACATTCGTGCCCTGATGTGGTCTGCACAGCTCACAGTGTTGGACAGAAATGTAGCCTGTGCACAGCACATCATGCTGGTGGGGAGGATAAAGGGGAAAGGTGATGGACAGGTCAAGGAGATCGTGGAATGTTCTGTCCCCGACATTCTATAACTGACATTCCCCGGAAAGTTCTGTCCCCGAAATTCTATAACTGACATTCCCCGGAACGTTCGGTCCCCGACATTCTATAACTGACATTCCCCGGAACGTTCTGTCCCCGACATACTATAACTGACATTCCCTAGAAAGTTCTGTCCCCGACATTCTATAACTGCCATTCCCCGGAACGTTCTGTCCCCGACATTCTATAACTGACATTCCCCGGAACGTTCTGTCCCCGACATTCTATAACTGACATTCCCCGGAAAGTTCTGTCCCCGACATTCTATAACTGACATTCCCCGGAACGTTCGGTCCCCGACATTCTATAACTGACATTCCCCGGAACGTTCTGTCCCCGACATACTATAACTGACATTCCCTAGAAAGTTCTGTCCCCGACATTCTATAACTGCCATTCCCCGGAACGTTCTGTCCCTGACATTCTATAACTGACATTCCCCGGAACGTTCTGTCCCTGACATTTTATATCTGACATTTCCCGGAACGTTCTGTCGCCGACATTCTATAACTGACATTCCCCGGAACGTTCTGTCCCCGACATTCTATAACTGACATTCCCCGGAACGTTCTGTCCCCGACATACTATAACTGACATTCCCCGGAACGTTCTGTCCCCAACATTCTATAACTCACATTCCCCGGAACGTTCTGTCCCTGACATTCTATAACTGCCATTCCCCGGAACGTTCTGTCCCCGACATTCTATAACTGACATTCCCCGGAACGTTCTGTCCCTGACATTCTATAACTGACAGTCATTCCCCGGAATGTTCTGTCCACGACATTCTATTACTGACATTCCCCGGAACGTTCGGTCCCCGACATTCTATAACTGACATTCCCCGGAACATTCTGTCCCCGACATTCTATAACTGCCATTCCCCGGAACTTTCTGTCCCCGACATTCTATAACTGCCTTCCCCCGGAACGTTCTGTCCCCGACATTCTATAACTGACATTCCCCGGAACGTTCTGTCCCTGACATTCTATAACTGACAGTCATTCCCCGGAATGTTCTGTCCCCGACATTCTATTACTGACATTCCCCGGAACATTCGGTCCCCGACATTCTATAACTGACATCCCCCGGAACGTTCCGTCCCCGCCATTCTATAACTGACATTCCCCGGAACGTTCTGTCCCTGACATTCTATAACTGACATCCCCCGGAACGTTCCGTCCCCGACATTCTATAACTGACATTACCCGGAACGTTCTGTCCCGGACATTCTATAACTGACATTCCCCGGAACGTTCTGTCCCCGACATTCTATAACTGACATTCCCCGGAACGTTCTGTCCCCGACATTCTATAACTGACATTCCCCGGAACGTTCTGTCCCTGACATTCTATAACTGACAGTCCCCGGAAGGTTCTGTCCCTGACATTCTATAACTGCCGTTCCCCGGATAGTTCTGTCCCTGACATTCTATAACTGACATTCCGCGGAACGTTCTGTCACCGACATTCTATAACTGACATTCCCCGGAACGTTCTGTCCCTGACATTCTATAACTGACATTCCCCGGAACGTTCTGTCCCCGACATTCTATAACTGACATTCCCCGGAACGTTCTGTCCCCAACATTCTATAACTGACATTCCCCGGAATGTTCTGTCCCCGACATTCTATAACTGACATTCCCCGGAACGTTCTGTCCCCGACATACTATAACTGACATTCCCTAGAAAGTTCTATCCCCGACATTCTATAACTGCCATTCCCCGGAACGTTCTGTCCCTGACATTCTATAACTGACATTCCCCGGAACGTTCTGTCCCTGACATTCTATAACTGACACTCCCCGGAACGTTCTGTCCCCGACATTCTATAACTGACATTCCCCGGAACGTTCTGTCCCCGACATTCTATAACTGACATTCCCCGGAACGTTCTGTCCCCGACATTCTATAACTGACATTCCCCGGAACGTTCTGTCCCCAACATTCTATAACTCACATTCCCCGGAACGTTCTGTCCCCGACATTCTATAATTGACATTCCCCGGAACGTTCTGTCCCTGACATTCTATAACTGACAGTCATTCCCCGGAATGTTCTGTCCCCGACATTCTATTACTGACATTCCCCGGAACGTTCGGTCCCCGACATTCTATAACTGACATTCCCCGGAACGTTCTGTCCCTGACATTCTATAATTGCCATTCCCCGGAACGTTCTGTCCCCGACATTCTATAACTGACATTCCCCGGAAAGTTCTGTCCCCGACATTCTATAACTGACATTCCCCGGAACGTTCTGTCCCTGACATTCTATAACTGACAGTCATTCCCCGGAATGTTCTGTCCCCGACATTCTATTACTGACATTCCCCAGAACGTTCGGTCCCCGACATTCTATAACTGACATTCCCCGGAACGTTCTGTCCCTGACATTCTATAACTGACAGTCCCCGGAACGTTCTGTCCCTGACATTCTATAACTGACATTCCCCGGAACGTTCTGTCCCTGATATTCTATAACTGCCATTCCCCGGAACGTTCTGTCCCCGACATTCTATAACTGACATTCCCCGGAACGTTCTGTCCCTGACATTCTATAACTGACAGTCATTCCCCGGAACGTTCTGTCCCTGACATTCTATAACTGACATTCCCCGGAACGTTCTGTCCCCGACATTCTATAACTGACATTCCCCGGAACGTTCTGTCCCCGACATTCTATAACTGACATTCCCCGGAACGTTCTGTCCCCAACATTCTATAACTCACATTCCCCGGAACGTTCTGTCCCCGACATTCTATAATTGACATTCCCCGGAACGTTCTGTCCCTGACAATCTACAACTGACAGTCATTCCCCGGAATGTTCTGTCCCCGACATTCTATTACTGACATTCCCCGGAACGTTCGGTCCCCGACATTCTATAACTGACATTCCCCGGAACGTTCTGTCCCTGACATTCTATAATTGCCATTCCCCGGAACGTTCTGTCCCCGACATTCTATAACTGACATTCCCCGGAACGTTCTGTCCCCGACATTCTATAACTGACATTCCCCGGAACGTTCTGTCCCTGACATTCTATAACTGACAGTCATTCCCCGGAATGTTCTGTCCCCGACATTCTATTACTGACATTCCCCAGAACGTTCGGTCCCCGACATTCTATAACTGACATTCCCCGGAACGTTCTGTCCCTGACATTCTATAACTGACAGTCCCCGGAACGTTCTGTCCCTGACATTCTATAACTGACATTCCCCGGAACGTTCTGTCCCTGATATTCTATAACTGCCATTCCCCGGAACGTTCTGTCCCCGACATTCTATAACTGACATTCCCCGGAACGTTCTGTCCCTGACATTCTATAACTGACAGTCATTCCCCGGAACGTTCTGTCCCTGACATTCTATAACTGACATTCCCCGGAACGTTCTGTCCCTGACATTCTATAACTGACATTCATTCCCCGGAACGTTCTTTCCCTGACATTCTATAACTGCCATTCCCCGGAACGTTCTGTCCCCGACATTCTATAACTGACATTCCCCGGAACGTTCTGTCCCTGACATTGTATAACTAACAGTCATTCCCCGGAACGTTCTGTCCCCGACATTCTATAACTGCCATTCCCCGGAACGTTCTGTCCCCGACATTCTATAACTGACATTCCCCGGAACGTTCTGTCCCTGACATTATATGACTGACAGTCATTCCCCGGAATGTTCTGTCCCCAACATTCTATTACTGACATTCCCTGGAACGTTCGGTCCCCGACATTCTATAACTGACATTCCCCGGAACGTTCTGTCCCTGACATTCTATAACTGACAGTCCCCGGAACGTTCTGTCCCTGACATTCTATAACTGACATTCCCCGGAACGTTCTGTCCCCGACATTCTATAACTGACATTCCCCGGAACGTTCTGTCCCTGACATTCTATAACTGACAGTCATTCCCCGGAACGTTCTGTCCCTGACATTCTAAAACAGACATTCCCCGGAACGTTCTGTCCCTGACATTCTATAACTGACATTTCCCGGAACGTTCTGTCCCCGACATTCTATAACTGACATTCCCCGGAACGTTCTGTCCGCGACATTCTATAACTGACATTCCCCGGAACGTTCTGTCCCCGACATACTATAACTGACATTCCCCGGAACGTTCTGTCACCGACATTCTATAACTCACATTCCCCGGAACGTTCTGTCCCTGACATTCTATGACTGCCATTCCCCGGACCGTTCTGTCCCCGACATTCTATAACTGACATTCCCCGGAACGTTCTGTCCCTGACATTCTATAACTGACAATCAATCCCCGGAACGTTCTGTCCCCGACATTCTATTACTGACATTCCCCGGAACGTTCGGTCCCCGACATTCTATAACTGACATTCCCCGGCACGTTCTGTCCCCGACATTCTATAACTGCCATTCCCCGGAATGTTCTGTCCCTGACATTCTATAACTGACATTCCCCGGAACGTTCTGTCCCTGACATTCTATAACTGACAGTCATTCCCCGGAATGTTCTGTCCCCGACATTCTATTACTGACATTCCCCGGAAGGTTCGGTCCCCGACATTCTATAACTGACATTCCCCGGAACGTTCTGTCCCTGACATTCTATAACTGCCATTCCCCGGAACGTTCTGTCCCCGACATTCTATAACTGACATTCCCCGGAACGTTCTGTCCCTGACATCTATAACTGACAGTCATTCCCCGGAACGTTCTGTCCCTGACATTCTAAAACAGACATTCCCCGGAACGTTCTGTCCCTGACATTCTATAACTGACATTTCCCGGAACGTTCTGTCCCCGACATTCTATAACTGACATTCCCCGGAACGTTCTGTCCGCGACATTCTATAACTGACATTCCCCGGAACGTTCTGTCCCCGACATACTATAACTGACATTCCCCGGAACGTTCTGTCACCGACATTCTATAACTCACATTCCCCGGAACGTTCTGTCCCTGACATTCTATAACTGCCATTCCCCGGACCGTTCTGTCCCCGACATTCTATAACTGACATTCCCCGGAACGTTCTGTCCCTGACATTCTATAACTGACAATCATTCCCCGGAATGTTCTGTCCCCGACATTCTATTACTGACATTCCCCGGAACGTTCGGTCCCCGACATTCTATAACTGACATTCCCCGGCACGTTCTGTCCCCGACATTCTATAACTGCCATTCCCCGGAATGTTCTGTCCCCGACATTCTATAACTGACATTCCCCGGAACGTTCTGTCCCTGACATTCTATAACTGACAGTCATTCCCCGGAATGTTCTGTCCCCGACACTCTATTACTGACATTCCCCGGAAGGTTCGGTCCCCGACATTCTATAACTGACATTCCCCGGAACGTTCTGTCCCTGACATTCTATAACTGACAGTCCCCGGAACGTTCTGTCCCTGACATTCTATAACTGACATTCCCCGGAACGTTCTGTCCCTGACATTCTATAACTGCCATTCCCCGGAACGTTCTGTCCCCGACATTCTATAACTGACATTCCCCGGAACGTTCTGTCCCTGACATCTATAACTGACAGTCATTCCCCGGAACGTTCTGTCCCTGACATTCTATAACTGACATTCCCCGGAACGTTCTGTCCCTGACATTCTATAACTGACAGTCATTCCCCGGAACGTTCTGTCCCCAACATTCTATAACTGATATTCCCCGGAACGTTCTGTCCCTGACATTCTATAACTGCCATTCCCCGGAACATTCTGTCCCCGACATTCTATAACTGACATTCCCCGGAACGTTCTGTCCCTGACATTCTATAACTGACAGTCATTCCCCGGAACGTTCTGTCCCCGACATTCTATAACTGACATTCCCCGGAACGTTCTGTCCCTGACATTCTATAACTGACAGTCATTCCCCGGAACGTTCTTTCCCTGACATTCTATAACTGCCTTTCCCCGGAACGTTCTGTCCCCGACATTCTATAACTGACATTCCCCGGAATGTTCTGTCCCTGACATTCTATAACTGACAGTCATTCCCCGGAACGTTCTGTCCCCGACATTCTATAACTGCCATTCCCCGGAACGTTCTGTCCCCGACATTCTATAACTGACATTCCCCGGAACGTTCTGTCCCTGACATTCTATAACTGACAGTCATTCCCCGCAATGTTCTGTCCCCGACATTCTATTACTGACATTCCCCGGAACGTTCGGTCCCCGACATTCTATAACTGACATTCCCCCGAACGTTCTGTCCCTGACATTCTATAACTGACAGTCCCCGGAACGTTCTGTCCCTGACATTCTATAACTGACATTCCCCGGAACGTTCTGTCCCTGACATTCTATAACTGACATTCCCCGGAACGTTCTGTCCCTGACATTCTATAACTGACAGTCATTCCCCGGAACGTTCTGTCCCTGACATTCTATAACTGACATTTCCTGGAACGTTCTGTCCCTCACATTCTGTAACTGACAATAAATCCCTGAATACAAGGACACATTAGAAAATCTCACTGGGTCCCCGATCAAACGGGTCCCTTTGCCTCCAGTCTGATGGATAATGGGTTTGTTTTCCTTCCTCACAGTTAACGTAGTGACCATCTACGTCCTGCTTTATAAAGATTGTGGATTATCTCCATGTGTCAGACGTTACCTGGGGGCTATGGCAGCGGCGGATCTCCTGGTCATTATCGTCGACCTGATCCTGAGGCACATTCCCATTGTTTGTCGGGAACAGTTTTATTTCCTGTACTCCGTCCCCGTGTGTAATATCCACGCCGTCCTGCTTTATGCAGCCACTGACTGCTCTGTCTGGTTCACCGTCACTTTCACCTTTGATCAGTGTGTGGCCATTTGTTGCCAGAAGCTGAAAAGTAAATATTGCAGTGAGAAAACGGCGGCTGTGGTTCTGGGAGCAGTGACTGTGCTGAGATGTTTAAAGAACATTTCCCGGTATTTTGTGCTCACGGCTCGGTATTGGCTGGTGAACGCCCCCTGGTTTTGTGATGTAACAGACGCTGTTCTATTCTCCAGTGTCTGGGTCACAATCGGGTCCCTCCACCACATTCTAACCCCGTGTGTCCCATTTCTCCTGATTCTGCTGCTCAATGTTCTCACTGTCAGACACATTGTAGTGACCAGCAGAGCCCGCAGGAGACTCCGCGCTCACACCAATGGGGACGCTCAGTCTGACACTGAAATGAGAAACCGAAAAAAATCCATCATTTTACTGTTTGTGATCTCGGCCAATTTCATCCTGTTATGGTCAATGTTAATGCTGTACACTATATGGGCCCAGATGGATGATTTTGGGTATGACTCTGTGTACCTACATTTGTTTTTTGCAGGAATTGGGCTTCATGCTGCAGCTCCTCAGTTGCTGCACAAACACCGCGATTTCTGCCGTGACCCAGGCTAAGTTCAGGCAGCAGCTGAAGAATGTGCTGAAATATCCCTTCACCCAAATCCATCCATCCATCAAATTCCCTCATTAATCACTCCATCCGGGATTTTCTCATTTCAGTTCAGTGTTTCAGCGATGGAGCTGCCTGTCGCTATGGTAACAGACTGAGGGTAGCGCTGGTTTGTCCATCCTTATCCCACAGCGGGGTTACAGGGACACATTTCAATGTTTCTCACAACTCAGGGGTCGGTGAGAAAAGGCACCATCCCACTGACTGTATCCATCACTTCCATTTGTAAACAATAAAAATGTTGATTAAAGCGTGCCGAGCAGCAGAGTGACCGATGTTGTTGTGTGTCTTTGTGTTGGAGAAGCTGAGCTGGAGAGAGACAGACTCAGCCCCAAGTCCTGGTCCTCAGAGAAGTGGAGGGCACCGCGCCCTGAGCTCAGGAGCTGGGTTTAACTCCCCCTGACACCCCCCTACTCCAACGTGGCCTCCCCATTTCCTCTACCCTCCTCTTTCTCATCAATTCTCCCCCTCTCCCTCTCTTTCTGCACAGTCTCTTTCTCACCTCCTCTCCCTTTCACTCTCTCGTCCCGTCTCAGAAACCCCTCAACACCGATTTCTCCACCTGCTTCCACTATTGTTTCTCCCTCCCCTCCCCCTCTCCCTCTCCCTCTCACACGCTCAACACGAGATTCTCCACCTGCCTCCACTCTTCCCTCTCCCCCTCACCCTTACTCTCTCTCTCTCTCCTGCCGTCTGTCTCCCTCCCGCAATTCCGTCTCTACCCATTTTCCCCTCCTCCCACTTCCCACATCTCTCTATCATCTCACTCCAACCCCCCACATGCAGACTCACTACCAAGCAATAGATTCTGGGTTAAAGGGAGAGGGAAGGACCGGGAGACAGAGTGTGTCAGAGAGAGGGAGGTATAGATGGGCGAGAAATTCAGTCAGAGAGAAACGGAGGGAGTTGGGGAGAGAGAGAGAGACACCGAGGTTGGGGGGGGGGGGGGGATCGAGAGTGAGAGACCCGGGAGAGAGAGTGAAGGAGCAGAGAGAGAGAGAGAGAGAGAGAGAGCAGGGGGCAAGAGAGAGATAGGGTGAAGTAGGGAGAGAGAGACAGGGGAGAAGATAATGAGAGGCAGAGGCGAGAGAGAGAAAGAGAGGTGCGAGGGAGGGAGCGAGAGAGAAAGGGGGCAAGTCTTAGAGAGAGAGGGAAAAGGAGAAAGTGGAAGGGAGAGATGGGGGGACGAGAGAGAGAGAGAGGAGGAGAGAGGGAAGAGAGAGAATGAGGGTTGAGAAAATGAGAGTGAGGCAGGGGTGAGAGATAAAGGGAGGGGTCAAAAAGCGGGAGGTCGAGAGAGATAGAGGCGGCAAGAGAGAGAGGGTCGAGAGAGAGAGGGGGGGATCGAGAGAGAGAGGATCAAGGAAGCAGGCGAGGGAGTGAGTGAGAGGGCGAGTGAGAGAGAGTTTGTGAGGACGAGAGAGACTGAGCAAGAGAGAGTTAGAGTGGGTGAGAGAGTGATGAGTTGAGTGAGAGAGAAAAACGGGACGAGGGAGACAGAGGTGAGAGAGAAAGAGTGAGAGAGGGGAGGGCAAGACAGAGAGAAGGAGGGGCAAGGAGAGCGGGGCTGAGTGAAAAAATAAGCGAGAGAGGGAGGCGTTAAGAGAACAAGAAAGAGAGATGGGTAAGAGAGATTGAGGGTCGAGAGAGGGAGAGGGAGCAAGAGAGACAGAAGGAGCAAGAGAGAGAGAGAAACGGGGTTCGAGAGAGATGGAGGTAAAAGAGAGATAGAGGGTGTGAGAGAGAGGGGGCGAGGGAGAGTGAAAGGGGTCGGGAGAGAGAGCGCAAGGGCAAGAAAGAGAGTTAGGGTGAGAGAGAGAGGGCGAGAGAGAGAGGACGAGAGAGTGTTGTGTTGGGAGAGCGCGAGGGCGAGAGAGACGAGAGACAGAGACGAAGGTCAAGAAGGAGAGAGGGCTCCGTGAGAGGGGGTTTGACAGAGAGTGGTGGGAGAGAGAAAGTGTGACAGCGAGAGCGCAGGGGCAAGACAGGGCGAGACAGAAAGAGAGAGAGAGAGAGAGACAGAGAGAGAGAGGGAGAAAAGAAACGGGAGGGAGAGAATAATGGGACCGAAGAGAGTCACCGAGAGCAAGGTAGAGAGAGAGAGAGAGAGAGATAGGGGAGAGATAAAGAGACAGGGCGAGTGAGAGAGCGATGGAGCGATGGTGAGAGAGAGGAAAGAGAGAGGATGGGTGAGAAGGAGAGAAGGCTGTGAGAGGGATGTTGAGAGTGAGAGAGAAGGGACGAGGGGGGCAACGGAAGAGAGAGGATGAGAGTGAGGGAGCGAAAGAGTGGGGCGAGAGAGATGGGGTGAGAGAGGGAGATAGCGAGAGAGAGACATACGAGGAGAGAGAGAAAGAGAGAGAGAGAGAGAGAGAGAGAGAGAGAGAGAGAAAGGACAGACAGAGGGCGTGCAGTAAGGAGAGAGAAAGGGTGAGAGGGTGGATGAGAGGGAGAGAGAGAGAGGCTGAGCGAGAGAAAGAGAGGAGCTGAGCAATACAGAGAGAGAAGGGGCAAGACAGGGAGGGGATGGTGGCAAGAGAAAGCAAGACAGGGGGCGATAACGAGAGTGAGAGAGAGAGTGAGAGAGAGAGTGAGAGAGAGAGTGAGTGAGAGAGAGAGAGAGTGAGAAAGAGAGTGAGTGAGAGAGAGAGAGAGTGAGAGAGTGAGAGAGAGAGAGAGAGAGAGAGGAGGCCATAGTGACTTAAGAGAGAGAGGAAAGAGAGAGAGAGAGAGAGAGAGTGAGGGGGCAGATGGGTCGAGAGAGAGAGAGAGCAAGTGAGAAAGAGAGAGAGAGTGACAGAGAGACCGACAGATAGAGGGACGAGATGGTGGGTAGAGAGCGACAGAGCGAGAGGGGAGAGAGAGAGAATGTGCAGGGAAAGTGAATGAACAGGGAGAATTAGGGTGAGGGGGGAGAGAGAGGGGTGCAAAACAAAGGGGGGCAGAGAGAGAGGTGGGCGTGAGAGAGGGGGACGAGAGAGAGAGTAAGCAAAAGAGAGAGGGGGCGAGAGAGTGAGTGGGCGAGAGAGAGGGGGACGAGAGAGAATAGACGAGAGAGAGAGGGCGAGAGAGAGAGGGGGCGAGAGAGAGTGGGGGCAAGCAATGGCGAAAGAGACGGGGAGAAAGAGAGGGTGCAAAAGAGGGGATGGCAAAAGAGAGGGGGCAAAAGAGGGGGGCGAAAGAGAGGAGGAGTGAAAGAGAGAGTGGGCAAAAGGAGGGGCGGAAGAGGATGTGGCGAAAGAGGGGGGCGCGAAAGGATGGACAAAAGAGGGGGACGAAAGAGGGGGGCAAAAGTGGGGGCGATAGTGGGGGGCGAGTAGGAGAGAGAGTGAGGGCGAGAGAGAGAAGAAGTTGAGAGAGAGGGAGAGAGGGATGGAGAGAGAGAGGGGGTTGAGAGAGAGGAGAGCGAGGGCGGCAAGAGAGAGTGGGAAATAGAGAGTGGGGGCGAGAGAGGTGGGTGAGAGAGAGGGGGCGAGAGAGTGAGGGGGAGAGAGAAGGGGGAAGAGAGAGGGGAGAGTGAGAGGGGGAGAGAGTGGGTAGACAGAGGGGAGAGGGAGTGTGAGAGAGGGGGTTGACGCAAGCGGCGGTGTAAGATGAGGTTGGGGAGGGCGTGGTGTTGGACGGGGTTGGGGATGGGGACGGTGTTGGGGAGGGGGAGGTGTTGGCCGGAGTTTGGGAGTGGATTTGTGGCGGGGTTGCAGTGTTGGATGGGAGCAGCAGGCATGGGTTTCGGTGTGGGGTGTGGTGCTGAGTGCGGGAGGCAGGGCTCATGTTGGACGGTGGTGAGAGTCAGGCTGGGGGTGGTATGTGGATGGCGGTGAGGGTCAGGTTGGGGCCGTGTGTGGGCAGCTGTGAGCGTCAGGCAGGGGGCAGAGTGTGGGCGGCAGTGAGGGTTAGGGTTGGGGGTGGTATTGGAGGACAGTGAGGGTCAGGCTGGGGCGGTGTGTGGGCGGCGGTGAGTGTCAGGCTCGGGGAGCTGTTGTGCGGTGGTGAGGGTCAGGATGGAGGCAGTGAGTGGGCATTGGTGAGAGAGTCAGGCTGAGAGCGGTGTGTGGATGGCAGTGAGAGTCAGTCTGGTGGCAGTCTGTGGACAGTGGTGAGCGTCAGTCTGGGGGCAGTGTGTGGATGGCGGTGAGGGTCAGGCTGGGGCTGGTCTGTGGACGGTGGTGAGAGTCAGTCTGGGGGCAATGTGTGGATGGCGGTGAGGGTGAGGCTGTGGGCGGTGCGTAGATGGCGGTGAGGTTCCTTCTGGGGGTGGTGTGCGGGCGGCATTGAGGGTCAGGCTGGGGGCTGAGTCTGGACGGTGGTGTGGTTCATTCTGGGTGCGTTGTGTGCACGGCGGTGAGGGCCAAGATGGTGGCGGTGTGTGGACGGCGGTGAGAGTCAGGCTGGGGGAGGTGTGTGGATGGCGGTGAGGGTCAGGCTGGGGGCAGTGTGTGGACAGCGGTGAGGGTCAAGCTGGGGGCGGTGAGTGGATGGTGGTGAGGGTCAGGCAGGGGGTGGTGTGTGGATGGCGGTGAGAGTCAGGCTGGGGGTGGTGTGTGGACGGTGGTGAGAGTCAGGCTGTAGGCAGTGTGTGGACGGAGATGAGGGTCACACTGGGGGCGGTGTGTGGACGATGGTGAGAGTCAGGCTGGGGGTGGTGTGTGGATGGCAGTGAGGGTCAGGCTGGGGGTGGTGTGTGGACGGTGGTGAGAGTCAGGCTGTAGGCAGTGTGTGGACGGCGGTGAGGGTCAGGCTGGGGGCGGTGTGTCGATGGCGGTGAGTGTCAAGATATGGGATGTGTTGTGCGGTGGTGTGGGTCAGGCTGGGGGCAGTGTTTGGATGGCGGTGAATGTCAGACTGGGTGCGGTGTGTGGGCGGTGGTGATGGTCAGGCTCTGGACGGTGTGTGGGCGGTGGTGAGGGTCAAGCTGGGGATGGTGTTGAACAGTGGTGAGGGTCAGGCTGTGGTCGGTGTTGTGTGGTGGTGGGGTCAGTCTGGGGGCAGTGAGCGGGCGTCGGTGAGGGTCAGGCTAGGGACGGAGTGTGGGCGGCAGTAAGGGACAGGCTGGGGGCGGAGTGTGGACAGTGATCAGTTTCATGCTGGGGGCTGTGTGTGGACGGCAGTGAGGGTCAGGCTGAGGGAGGTGTTTGTGGTCGTGGGGGTCAGGCTGGGTGCGTTGTTGGAAGACAATGAGGATCAGGCTTGGGGCGGAGTTGGACGGCGGTGAGGTTCATGCTGGGGGCAGTGTGTGGATGGCGGTGCTGCTCAGGCTGGGGGCCGTATGTGAGCAATGGTGAGGGTCAGGCTGGGGGCGGTATGTGAGCAGTGGTGAATGTCAGGCTGGGATTGTTGTTGAACAGTGTTGAGGGTCAGGTTGGGGGTGGTGAGCGTCAGACTGGGGGCGGTGAGGTTCATGCTGGGGGCAATGTTGTATGGCGGTGAGGGTGAGGCGAGGGGCAGTGTTGGACGGTAGTGTGGGTCAGACTGGGGCATTGTGTGGACGGTGGTGTGTGTCAGGCTGGGGTCGATGTGTGGGTGGTGGTGAGGGTCAGGCTGGGGATGGTGTTGAACAGTGGTGAAGGTCAGGTTTGGGGCCGTGGGGCTCAAGCTGGCGTGGTGTATGGACGGCGGTGAGTGTAAGGCTGGGTGCCGTGTGTGGGTGGTGGTGACGGTCAGGTTGGGGACAGTGCGTGGGCATTGGTGAGGGTTAGGCTGTTAACGGTGTGTGAACGGCAGTAAAGGTCAGGTTGGGGGCAGTGTGTGGGTGGCAGTGAGGTACATGCTGGGGGCGATGAATGCTCGGCAGTGAGTGACAGGCTGGTGGCGGTGTTTTGTGGGGGGGAGGGTCAGGCTGGGGGTGGAGTAAGGATAGCTGTGAGGGTCAGGCTGGGTGAGGTGTATGGGCGGTGGTGACGGTCAGGCTGGGGATGGTGTGTGGGCGGTGGTGAGGGTCAGGCTGGGGATAGTGTTGAACGGTTGTGAGGGTCAGGCTGGGGACGGTGTTAAACGGTGGTGAGTGTCAGTCTGTGGGCGGTGTTGTGCAGTGTTGGGGTCAGTCTGGAGGAGATGAGTGGACGGCAGTAAGGGTCAGGTTAGGGCAATGTGTGGGCGGCAGTGAGGGTCAGGCTCGGGCTGTGTGTGGGCGTCAGTGAGGGTCAGGCTGTTAACGGTGTGCGGACGGCAGAGTGACAGGCTGGGGGCGGAGTTTTGTGGTGGTGAGGGTCAGGCTGGAGGCGGATTCAGACGGCAGTGAGTGTCAGGCTGGGGCGCACTGTTGGACGGAGGTGTTGGTCAGGCTGGCGGCGGTGTGTGGGCAGCAGTGAGGGCAAGGTTAGCGGTGGTGTGTGTATGCCGATGAGGGCAAGGCTGGGGGCAGTGTGTGGACAGCGGTGGGGGTCAGACTGTGGGCGGTGTTGGACAGTGGTGAGGGTCAGGCTGGAGGCGGATTTGTGCAGTGGTGGGGGTCAGGCTGGGGGCGGTGAGTGGGCGATGGTGAGTGTCAGGCTGTGGGTGGTTTTGGACGGCGGTGAGAGTCAGGGTAGTGTGGTGTGTGGATGGCTGTGAGGATCAGGCTGGGAATTGTGATGAACGGTGGTGAGGGTCAGGTTGGGGGCATTGTTGGAAGGCGATGATTGTCAAGCTGGGAGCAATGTGTGGACGGCTGTGTGGCTCATGCTGGGGCTGGAGTTGTACGGTGGTAAGTGTCAGGCTTGGAACGGTGTGTGGGCGGTGGTGAGGGGCAGGCTGGCGATGGTGTTGAACGGCTGGTGAGGGTCAGGCTGTGGGTGGTGCGTGGAGGGGCATTGAGGTTCATTCTGGGGGCGGTGTTGGACAGCAATTAGTGTCACGGTGTGGGCGGTGTGTGGATGGCGGTCAGGGTGGGGCTGGGGGCTGCGTTAGACAGCGTTGAGGGTTAGGCTGGGGGGGTGTGTGGATGTAGGTGGGTGTCAGGCTGGGGGTGTGTTTGGACGGTGGTGAGGGTCAGGCAGGGAGCGGTGTTGGACGGCAGTGAGGGTCAGGGTTGGGGTGCTGTGTGTGTGGTGGTGAGGGTCAGGGTGGGCAATGAGTGTCAGGTTTGGGGTAGTGTGCGGACGGCGGTGAGGGTCAGGCTGGGGGCAGTGTGTGGGCGGTGGAGATGGGTCAGGCTGGGGACGGTGTTGAAAACTGTATTGAGAATCAGGTTGGGGGCGGTGAGGATCGGGCTGGGAGAGGTGAGGTTCATGCTGGGGGCAGTGTTGTAAGGCAGTGAGGGTCAGGCTGGGGATGGTGTTGAACCGTGTTGAGAATCATGTTGTGGGCAGTGAGGATCAGGCTGGGGACAGTGTTTTACGGCACTGAGGGTTAGGCTGGGGCGGTGTTGGATGGAGGTGTGGGTCAGGCTGGGGGGTCGACGTGTGGACAGCGGTGACTGTCAGGCTGGGGGTGATGTGTGTGCAGTTGTGAGGGTCAGGATAGGGGTGGTGTGTGGACGACAGTGTGGGACGGGCTAGGGCAGAGCTGGAAGGTGGCGAGAGTCAGGCTGGGGACGGTGTGTGGACAGCGGTGAGTGTCAGGCAGGGAGTGGTGTTGCATGGCAGTGAGAGTCAGGGAGGGGGTGTTGTGTGCGTGGTGGTGATAGTCAGGGTGGGCAATGAGGGGCAGGCTGGGGGTAGTGTGCGGACGGCAGAGAGGGTCAGGCTGGGGGCAGTGTGTGGGCGGTGGTGAGGGTCAGGCTGGTGACGTTGTTGAAACGTGTTGAGAATCATGTTGGAGCAGTGAGGATCAGGCTGGGGTCAGTAGGTGGACAGCGGTGAGTGTCAGGCTGGGGGTGGTGTGTGGGCAGAGGTGAGGGTCAGGCAGGAGGTGGTGTGTGCATGGCGGTGAGATTCAGGCTGGGGGAGGAGTTGGATGGCGCTGGGGGTCAGTCTTGGGGCGCTGTGTGGATGGCGGTCAGGGTCGTGCTGGGGCCAGCGTTAGATGGCGGTGAGGGTCAGGATGGGGGCGGTGTGTGGATGGCGGTGGGTGTCAGGCTGGGGGCGGTGTGTGGACGGCGGTGAGGGTCAGGCGGGGAGCTGTGTGTGGACGGTGGTGAGGGTCATGCTGGGGTGGTGTGTGGACATGGGTGAGGGCCAGGCTGGGGGCGGTGTGTGGAGGGCGGTGAGGGTCATGCTCTGGTCTGTGTGTGGACGTTGGTGAGGGACATGCTGGGGTGGTGTGTGGACAGTGGTGAGAGTCAGGCTGGGGCCGGTGTGTGGAGGGCGGTGAGGGTCATGCTGTGGGCTGTGTGTGTGGATGGTGGTGAGCGTCAAGCCGTAGGTGGTGTGTAGATGGTGGTGAGGTTCATCCTGGAGCGGTGTGTGGGCGGAAGTGAGGATCAGGCTGGGGGCGGTGTGTGGATGGTGGTGTGGTTCATTCTAGGGGCGGTGTGTGCATGGCGGTGAGAGTCAGGCTGGGGGCGGTGTGTGGATGGCGGTCAGGGTCAGGCTGGAGGCAGTGTGTGGACAGTGGTGAGAGGCAGGCTGAGGGTGGTGTGTGGATGGCGGTGAGAGTCAGGCTGGAAGCAGTGTGTGGACAGTGGTGAGAGTCAGGCTGGGGGTTGTGGACGGCGATGAGAGTCAGGTTGGGGGCTGTGTGAGGATGGCAGTGAGGGTCAAGCTGGAGGTGGTGTGTAGATGGCGGTGAGGGTCAGGCTGAAGGCGGTGTGTAGACGGCGATGAGGGTCAAGCTGGGGATGGTGAATGGATGTCGGTGAGAGTCAGGCTGGAGGCACTGTGTGGACAGTGGTGAGAGTCAGGCTGGGGGTGGTGTGTGGACGGCGGTGAGAGTCAGGCTGGGGGCAGTGTGTGGATGGCAGTGAGGGTCAAGCTGGAGGTCGAGTGTGGATGGCGCTGAGGTTCTTTCTGTGGTCAGTGTGTGGATGGTGGTGAGTGTCAGGATGTGGGCAGTGTTATGCGGTGGTGTGGGTCAGGCTGGGGGCGGTGTGTGGACGGCGGTGAGAGTCAGGCTGGGGGTGATGTGTGGATGGCGGTGAGGGTCAGATTGGGAGCGGTGTTGTGTGGTGGTGGAGTCAGTCTGGGGGCAGTGAGCGGGCGTCGGTGAGGGTCAGGCTAGGGACGGAGTGTGGGCGGCAGTAAGGGACAAGCTGGGGGCGGAGTGTGGACAATGATCAGTTTCATGCTGGGGGCTGTGTGTGGACAGCTGTGACGGTCAGGCTGAGGGAGGATGTTTGTGGTCGTGGGGGTCAGGTTGGGTGCGTTGTTGGAAGCCAATGAGGATCAGGCTTGGGGCGGAGTTGGACGGCGGTGAGGTTCATGCTGGGGGCAGTGTGTGGATGGCGGTGCTGCTCAGGCTGGTGGCGGTATGTGAGCAGTGGTGAATGTCAGGCTGGGATTGTTGTTGAACAGTGTTGAGGGTCAGGTTGGGGGTGGTGAGCGTCAGACTGGGGGCGGTGAGGTTCATGCTGGGGGCAATGTTGTATGGCGGTGAGGGTGAGGCGAGGGGCAGTGTTGGACGGCAGTGTGGGTCAGACTGGGGCATTGTGTGGACGGCGGGGAGTGTCAGGCTGGGATCGATGTGTGGCTGGTGGTGAGGGTCAGGCTGGGGATGGTGTTGAACAGTGGTGAAGGTCAGGTTTGGGGCCGTGGGGGTCAAGCTGGCGTGGTGTATGGACGGCGGTGAGTGTAAGGCTGGGTGCTGTGTGTGGGTGGTGGTGATGGTCAGGTTGGGGACAGTGCGTGGGCATTGGTGAGGGTTAGGCTGTTAACGGTGTGTGAACGGCAGTAAAGGTCAGGTTGGGGGCAGTGTGTGGGTGGCAGTGAGGTACATGCTGGGGGCGATGAATGCTCGGCAGTGAGTGACAGGCTGGTGGCGGTGATTTGTGGGGGGGGAGGGTCAGGCTGGGGGTGGAGTATGGATAGCAGTGAGGGTCAGGCTGGGTGAGGTGTATGGGCAGTGGTGACGGTCAGGCTGGGGATGGTGTGTGGGCGGTGGTGAGGGTCAGGCTGGGGATAGTGTTGAACGGTTGTGAGGGTCAGGCTGGGGACGGTGTTAAACGGTGGTGAGTGTCAGTCTGTGGGCGGTGTTGTGCAGTGGTGGGGTCAGTCTGGAGGAGGTGAGTGGACGGCAGTAAGGGTCAGGTTGGAGCAATGTGTGGGCGGCAGTGAGGGTCAGGCTCGGGCTGTGTGTGGGCGTCAGTGAGGGTCAGGCTGTTAACGGTGTGGGGACGGCAGAGTGGCAGGCTGGGGGCGGTGTTTTGTGGTGGTGAGGGTCAGGCTGGAGGCGGATTCAGACGGCAGTGAGTGTCAGGCTGGGACGCACTGTTGGACGGCAGTGTGGGTCAGGCTGGCGGCGGTGAGTGGGCAGCAGTGAGGGCAAGGTTAGGGGCGGTGTGTGTATGCCGATGAGGGCAAGGCTGGGGGCAGTGTGTGGACAGCGGTGGGGGTCAGACTGTGGGCGGTGTTGGACAGTGGTGAGGGTCAGGCTGGAGGCGGATTTGTGCAGTGGTGGGGGTCAGGCTGGGGGCGGTGAGTGGGCGATGGTGAGGGTCAGGCTGTGGGTGGTTTTGGACGGCGGTGAGGGTCAGGGTGGTGTGGTGTGTGGATGGCTGTGAGGGTCAGGCTGGGAATAGTGATGAACGGTGGTGAGGGTCAGACTGGGGGCATTGTTGGAAGGCGATGAGTGTCAAGCTGGGGGAAGTGTGTGGACGGCTGTGTGGTTCATGCTGGGGCTGGAGACGTACGGCGGTGAGTGTCAGGCTGGGAACGGTGTGTGAGCGGTGGTGAGGGGCAGGCTGGCGATGGTGTTGAACGGCTGGTGAGGGTCAGAATGTGGGTGGTGCGTGGAGGAGCATTGAGGTTCATTCTGGGGGCGGTGTTGGACAGCAATTAGTGTCACGGTGTGGGCAGTGTGTGGATGGCGGTCAGGGTCGGGCTGGGGGCTGCGTTAGACAGCGTTGAGGGTCAGGCTGGGGGTGTGTGTGGATGGAGGTGGGTGACAGGCTGGGGGCTGTGTGTGGGCGGTGGTGAGGGTCAGGCAGGGAGCGGTGTTGGACGGCAGTGAGGGTCAGGGTTGGGGTGTTGTTTGTGTGGTGGTGAGGGTCAGGGTGGGCAATGAGTGTCAGGTTTGAGGTAGTGTGCGGACGGCGGTGAGGGTCAGGCTGGGGGCAGTGTGTGGGCGGTGGAGATGGGTCAGGCTGGGGACGGTGTTGAAAACTGTATTGAGAATCAGGTTGGGGGCGGTGAGGATCGGGCTGGGAGAGGTGAGGATCATGCTGGGGTCAGTGTTGTAAGGCAGTGAGGGTCAGGCTGGGGATGGTGTTGAACCGTGTTGAGAATCATGTTGGGGGCAGTGAGGATCAGGCTGGGGACAGTGTTTTACGGCAGTGAGGGTCAGGCTGGGGCCGTGTTGGATGGTGGTGTGGGTCAGGCTGGGGGGTCGACGTGTGGACAGCGGTGAGTGTCAGGCTGGGGGTGATGTGTGTGCAGTTGTGAGGGTCAGGATAGGTGTGGTGTGTGGACGACAGTGTGAGACGGGCTAGGGCAGAGCTGGAAGGTGGCGAGAGTCTGGCTGGGGGCGGTGTGTGGACAGCGGTGAGTGTCAGGCAGGGAGTGGTGTTGGACGGCAGTGAGAGTCAGGGAGGGGGTGTTGTGTGGGTGGTGGTGATAGTCAGGGTGGGCAATGAGGGGCAGGCTGGGGTTAGTATGCGGACGGCAGAGAGGGTCAGGCTGGGGGCAGTGTGTGGGCGGTGGTGAGGGTCAGGCTGGTGACGGTGTTGAAACGTGTTCAGAATCATGTTGGGGCAGTGAGGATCAGGCTGGGGTCAGTAGGTGGACAGCGGTGAGTGTCAGGCTGGGGGTGGTGTGTGGGCAGAGGTGAGGGTCAGGCAGGGGGTGGTGTGTGAATGGCGGTGAGATTCCGGCTGGGGGCGGTGTTGGATGGCGCTGGGGGTCAGTCTTGGGGCGCTGTGTGGATGGCGGTCAGGGTCGGGCTGGGGCCGGCGTTAGATGGCGGTGAGGGTCAGGATGGGGGCTGTAGGTGGACGGTGGTGAGGGTCAGGCAGGGAGCGGTGTTGGACGGTAGTGAGGGTCAGGGTGGGGGCGTTGTGTGGGTAATGGTGAGGATCAGGACGGGCAATGAGGATCAGGCTGGGGGTAGTGTGAGGGTCAGGCTGGGGGCAGTGTGTGGGCCGTGGTGAGGGTCAGGCTGGGGACGGCGTTGGACAGCGGTGAGGGTCAGGCTGGGGGCTGTGTGTGGATGGTGGTGAGGGTCATGCTGGGGTGGTGTGTGTACAGGGGTGAGAGCCAGGCAAGGGGTTGGTTATTGAATGGTGGTGATGGTCAGGCTGGAGGTGCAGTGTTGGACGGTGGTGGGGGGAAGGCTGGGGGCGGTACTGGATGGCAGTGAGGGTCAGCATGCGGGCGGTGTGTGGATGGTTGTGAGGGCCAGGCTGGGAGTGGTGTGTGGAAGGTGGGGAAGACAAGTCTGGTGTCGGTGTGTGGATGGCAGTGAGGGCAAAGTTGGGGGTTGCGTGTGGTAGAGGTGAGGGTTAGACTGGGGGTGGAATTGGACAGTGTTGAGAGTCAGGCTGGGATCGGTGTTGTGCAGTGGTGGGAGTCAGGCTGGGGTGGTGAGTGGGCATCAGTGAGGGTCAGGCTGGGGTCGGTGTGTGGACAGGAGTGAGTGTCAGGCTGGGGACGGTGTGTGGACGGCGGTGATGGTCAGGCTGGGGGTTTTGGTGATGGTCAGGCTGGGACAGTATCGGACATGGTGAGGGTCAGGCTAGGTGGGAGAGGGACACGTTGGGTGCAGTGAGAGACAGGCTTGGGGCGGTGAGAATCAGGCTGGGTGTAGTGTGTGCATGGCGGTGAGGGTCAGGCTGGGAGTGGTGTTTGGATGGAGGAGAGGGTCAAGCTGAGGGCGGTGTGTGGACTGTGGTTGGGTAAAGCTAGGAGCGGTGTGGCGGTGGTGAGAGTCAGGCTGGGGGGGTGGTGTGGGCGGTTGTGACGGTCAGGCTGGGAGGCGGTGTGTGAGCGGTTGGTGAGGGTCAGGCTGGGGGCGGTGTGTGGATGGTGGTGAGGGTCAGGCAGGGAGCAGTGTTAGATGGCAGTGAGGGTCAGGGTGGGGGCATTGTGTGGGTGGTGGTGAGGGTCAGGGTGGGAGCAATGAGGGTCAGGTGGGGGTAGTGTGCGGACAGCGGTGAGGGTCAGGCTGGGGACGGTGTTGAACGGTGTTGAGAATCAGATCGGGGCGGTGAGGTTCACACTGGGGGCAGAGTTGTAAGTCAGTATGGGTCAGGCTGGGGGCGGTGTGTGGATAGCAGTGAGGTTCAGGCTGGGGGCTGTGTGTGGAGGGCGGTGAGGGTCATGCTGTGGGCTGTGTGTGTGGATGGCGGTGAGGTTAATCCTGGGGGCGGTGTGTGCATGGCGGTGAGAGTCAGGCTGGGGGCGGTGTGCGGATGGCGGTCAGGGTCAGGCTGGAGGCAGTGTGTGGACAGTGGTGAGAGGCAGGCTGAGGGTGGTGTGTGGATGGCGGTGAGAGTCAGGCTGGAGGCTGTGTGTGGATGGCAGTGAGGGTCAAGCTGGAGGTGGTGTGTAGATGGCGGTGAGGGTCAGGCTGAAGGCGGTGTGTGGACGGCGATGAGGGTCAAGCTGGGGATGGTGAGTGGATGGCGGTGAGAGTCAGGCTGGAGGCACTGTGTGAACAGTGGTGAGAGTCAGGCTGGAGGTGGTGTGTGGACGGCGGTGAGAGTCAGGCTGGGGGCAGTGTGTGGATGGCAGTGAGGGTCAAGCTGGAGGTCGAGTGTGGATGGCGCTGAGGTTCTTTCTGTGGTCAGTGTGTGGATGGTGGTGAGTGTCAGGATGTGGGCAGTGTTATGCGGTGGTCTGGGTCAGGCTGGAGGCGGTGTGTGGACGGCGGTGAGAGTCAGGCTGGGGGTGATGTGTGGATGGCGGTGAGGGTCAGGCTGGGAGCGGTGTGTGGACGGTGGTGAGAGGCAGGCTGGGGGTGGTATGTGGACGGCAGTAAGGGTCAGGCTGTGGGTGGTGTGTGGACGGCGCTGAGAGTCAGGCTGGAGGCAGTGTGAGGACAGTGTTGACAGTCAGGCTGTGGGAAATGTGTGGATGGCAGTGAGGGTCAAGCTGGAGGTGGTGTGTGGATGGTGGTGAGGTTCTTACTGGGGTCAGTGTGTGGATGGCGATGAGTGTCAGGATGTGGGCGGTGTTGTGCGGTGGTTTGGGTCAGGGTGGGGGCGGTGTTTGGATGGCGGTGAGTGTCAGACTGGATGCGATGTGTGGGATTGGTGATAGTCAGGCTCTGGACGGTGTGTGGGCGGTGGTGAGGGTCAAGCTGGGGAAGGTGTTGAATGGTGTTGAGGGTCAGGTTGCAGACGGTGTTGAACGGTGGTGAGGGTCAGGCTGTGGTCAGTGTGGTGTGGTGGTGGCGTCAGTCTGGAGGCAGTGAGCAGGCGTCGGTGAGGGTCAGGCTATGGAAGGAGTGTGGGCGGCAGTAAGGGACAGGCTGGGTGCGGAGTGTGGATAGTGATCAGTTTCATGCTGGGGGCGGTGTGTGGATTGCATTGAGGAACAGGCTGGGGCGGTGTTTGTGGTGGTGGTGGTCAGGCTGGGGGCGTTGTTGGAAGGCAATGAGGGTCAGGCTTGGGGCGGAGAGTGGACAGTGATCAGTTTCATGCTGGGGGTGGTGTGTGGATGGCAGTGAGTGTCAGGCTGCGGGAGGTGTTTGTGGTGGTGGGGGTCAGGGTGGGTGCTTTGTTGGAAGGAAATGAGGGTCAGGCTCGGGGCGGGGTTGGACGACGGTGAGGGTCAGGCTGGGGGCGATGTATGGATGGCGGTGCTGGTCAGGCTGGGGGCGGTGTTGAACGGTGTTGAGAATCAGATTGGGGCGGTGAGGTTCATGCTGTGGGCAGTGTTGTAAGTCAGTACGGGTCAGGCTGGGGGCGGTGTGTGGATAGCAGAGAGGTTCAGGCTGGGGGCTGTGTGTGGACGTTGGTGAGGGGCATGCTGGTGTGGTGTGTGGACAGGGGTGAGAGTCAGGCTGGGGGCGGTGTGTGGAGGGCGGTGAGGGTCATGCTGGGGACTGTGTGTGTGGATGGTGGTGAGCGTCAAGCTGTAGGTGGTGTGTCGATGGCGGTGAGGTTCATCCTGGAGCGGTGTGTGGGCGGAAGTGAGGATCAGGCTGGGGGCAGTGTGTGGATGGTGGTGTGGTTCATTCTGGGGGCGTTGTGTGCATGGCGGTGAGGGTTGAGCTGGGGGCGGTATGTGGACGGCGGTGAGAGTCAGGCTGGGGGCGGTGTGTGGATGGCGGTCAGGGTCAGGCTGGAGGCAGTGTGTGGACAGTGGTGAGAGGCAGGCTGGGGTTGGTGTGTGGATGGCAGTGAGGATCAAGCTGGAGGTGGTATGTGGATGGCGGTGAGGTTCTTTCTGTGGTCAGTGTGTGGGTGGCGGTGAGTGTCAGGATGTGGGCAGTGTTGTGCGGTGGTTTTGGTCAGGCTGAAGGCGGTGTTTGGATGGCGGTGAGTGTCAGACTGGGTGCGATGTGTGGGATTGGTGATAGTCAGGCTCTGGACGGTGTGTGCGCGGTGGTGAGGGTCAAGCTGGGGATGGTGTTGAACGGTGTTGAGGGTCAGGCTGCAGACGGTGTTGAACGGTGGTGAGGGTCAGGATGTTGTCGGTGTGGTGTGGTGGTGGCGTCAGTCTGTGGGCAGTGAGCGAGCGTCGGTGAGGGTCAGGCTAGGGACGGTGTGTGGGCGGCAGTAAGGGACAGACTGGGGGCGGAGTGTGGACAGTGATCAGTTTAATGCTGGGGGCGGTGTGTGGACGGCTGTGAGGGTCAGGCTGGGGCGGAGTTTGTGGTGGTGGGGGTCAGGCTGGGGGCAATGTGTGGATGGCGGTGAGGTTCAGGCTGGGGACGGTGTTGAACGGTGTTGAGAATCAGATTGGGGGTGGTGAGGTTCATGGTGGGGGCAGTGTTGTAAGTCAGTACGGGTCAGGCTGAGGGCGGTGTGTGGACTCTAGTTGGGTAAGGCCAGGAGCGGTGTGTGGGCGGTGGTGACGGTCAGGCTGGGGGGCGGTGTGTGAGCGTTTGGTGAGGGTCAGGCTTGGGCGGTGTGTGGATGGCGGTGGGGTTCAGGGGCGGCTGTCTAACGCATGTGAGCAATGGTGAGGGTCAGGCTGGGGGCGGTATGTGAGCAGTGGTGAGGGTCAGGCTGGGATTGTTGTTGAACAGTGTTGAGGGTCTGGTTGGGGGTGGTGAGCGCCAGGCTGGGGGCGGTGAGGTTCATGCTGGGGGCAATGTTGTATGGCGGTGAGGGTGAGGCGAGGGGCGGTGTTGGACGGCAGTGTGGGTCAGGCTGGGGCAGTGTTGGACGGAGTTTGGGTCAGGCTGGGGCATTGTGTGGACGGCGGTGAGTGTCAGGCTGGGGTCGGCGTGTTGGTGGTGGTGAGGGTCAGGCTGGGGATGGTGTTGAACAGTGGTCAATGTCAGGTTTGGGGCCGTGGGGATCAAGCTGGCGTGGTGTATGGACGGCGGTGAGTGTAAGGCTGGGTGCCGTGTGTGGGTGGTGGTGACGGTCAGGCTGGGGACAGTGCGTGGGCATCGGTGAGGGTTAGGCTGTTAACGGTGTGTGAATGGCAGTAAAGGTCAGGTTGGGGGCGATGAATGGACGGCAGTGAGTGACAGGCTGGTGGCGGTGTTTTGTGGCGGTGAGGGTCAGGCTGGGGGTGGAGTATGGATGGCGGTGATGATCAGGCTGGGTGTGGTGTACGGGCGGTGGTGACAGTCAGGCTGGGGACGGTGTGTGGGCGGTGGTGATGATCAGGCTGGGGATAGTGTTGAACGGTGGTGAGGGACAGTCTGTGGGCGGTGTTGTGCAGTGGTGGGGTCTGTCTGGGGAGGTGAGTGGACGGCAGTAAGGGTCAGGTTGGGGCAATGTATGGGTGTCAGTGAGGGTCAGGCTGTTACCGGTGCGTGGATGGCAGCGAGTGACAGACTGGGGGCGGTGTTTTGTGGCGGTGAGGGTCAGGCTGGAGGCGGATTCACACGGCAGTGAGGGTCAGGCTGGGGCGCACTGTTGGACGGCGGTGTGGGTCAGGCTGGGGGCGGTGTGTGGACAACAGTGAGGGCAAGGTTGGGGGGCGGTGTGTGTATGCCGATGAGGGCAAAGCTGGGGGCAGTGTGTGGACAGCGGTGGGGGAGAGACCTTGGGCGGTGTTGGACGGTGGTTGTGGTCAGGCTGGGGGTGGTGAGTGGGCGACAGTGATGGTCAGGCTGTGGGTGCTGTTGGACGGCGGTGAGGGTCAGGGTGGGGTGGTGTGTGGATGGCTGTGATGGTCAGGCTGGGAATGGTTATGAACAGTGGTGAGGGTCATATTGGGGGTGTTGTTGGAAGGCGATGAGGGTCAAGGTGGGGGCACTGTGTGGACGGCGGTGTGGTTCATGCTGGGGCTGGAGTTGAGCGGCGGTGAGGGTCAGGCTGTGGACGGTGTGTGGGCAGTGGTGAGGGGCAGGCTGGCGACAGTGTTGAACGGGTGGTGAGGGTCAGGCTGTGGGCGGTGTGTGGAGGGGCATTGAGGTTCATTCTGGGGGCGTTGTTGGACAGCGAATAGTGTCAGGGTGTGGGCAGTTTGTAGATGGCGGTGAGGGTCAGGGTGGGGGCGGTGTTGTGCGGTGGTGGGGATCAGTCTGGGGTGTGGACAATGTTGAGATTCAGGCTGGGGAAGGTGTTTGAACAGCAGTGAGGGTCAGGCTGTGGCAGTGTGTGTGCGTCAGTGAGGGTTAGGTTTGGGGCGGTGTTGGATGACAGTGAGGTTCATGCTGGAGGCGGTGTGGGAGCGGCAGTGAGGGTCAGACTGGAGGTGGTGTTGGACAGTGGTGACGGTCAGTCTGGGGCGGCTGTTGGAGGGTGGTGTGGGTCAGGCTGGGGGCGGTGTAAATGGTGGTGAGTATCAGGCTAGACTGGTGTGTGGATGGCGGTGAGGGTCAGGCTGAGGGCGGTGTGTGGACTGTGGTTGGGGTCAGGTTAGGGGCGGTGTGTGGACGGTGATGAGGGTCAGGCTGGGAGCGGTGTGTGGGTGGTGGTGAGTATCAGGCTTGGGTGATGTATGGGCGGTGGAGAGGGTCAGGCTTGGGGCGATGTGTGTATGGTGGTTAGGGTCAGGCTGGGGGTGGTGTTTGCATGGCAGTGAGGGTCAGACGGGGTGCGGTGGGTGGATGGCAGTGAGGGCAAGGCTGGGGGCATTCTTTGGACAGCAGTGAGGGTCAGACTATGAGCGGTGTTGGACGGCGGTGATGTTCAGGCTGGAGGCGATGAGTGGGCGTCGGTGAGGGTCAGGCAGAGAGCGGTGTTGGATGGCAGTGAGGATCAGGGTGGGGGCGTTGTGTGGGTGGCGGTGGGTGTCAGGCTGGGGGCGGAGTGTGGACGGCGGTGAGGATCAGGCTGGGGGCTGTGTCTGGGCGGTTGGGAGTGTCAGGTTGGGGACGGCGTTATACAGCGGTGAGGGTCAGGCTGAGGGCAGCGTGTGGATGGCGGTCAGGGTCGGGCTGGGGTCGGCGTTAGACAGCGGTGAGGGTCAGGCTGGGGGTGGTGTGTGGAAGGCGGTGGGTGTCAGACTGGGGGCGGTGTGTGGACGGCGGTGAGCGTCAGGCTGGGGGCTGTGTGTGGACGGTGGTGAGGGTCAGGCAGGGAGCGGTATTGGGCGTCAGTGAGGGTCAGGCTGGGGGCGTTGTGTGGGTGGTGGTGAGAGTCAGGGTGGGCAATGAGGGTCAGGCTGGGGGTAGTGTGCGGACAGCAGTGAGGGTCAGGCTGGGGGCAGTGTGTGGACGGTGGTGAGGGTCAGGCTGAGGCAGAGCTGCAAGGTGGTGAGAGTCTGGCTGGGGACGGTGTGTGGACAGCGGTGAGTGTCAGGCTGCGGGTGGTATGTGGGCAGAGGTGAGGGTCAGGCAGGGGGTGGTGTGTGCATGGCGGTGAGGTGCAGGCTGGGGGTGGTGTTGGATGGCGCTGGGGGTCAGTCTCGGGGCGGTGTGTGGATGGCGGTCAGGGTCGGGCTGGGGGCAGCGTTAGATGACGGTGAGGGTCCGGCTGAGGGCGGTGTGTGGATGGTGATGGGTGTTCGGCTGAGGGCGGTGTGTGGAAGGTGGTGAAGACAAGTCTGGGATCTGTGTGTGGATGGCAGTGAGGGCAAAGTTGGGGTTTGCGTGTGGTAGAGGTGAGGGTTAGACTGGGGGCGGAATTGGACAGAGTTGAGAGTCAGGCTGTGATTGGTGTTGTAAAGTGGTGGGGGTCAGGCTGGGGTGGTGAGTCGTCATCAGTGTGGGTCAAGCTGTGGTCGGTGTGTGGACAGCAATGAGTATCAGGCTGGCGACGGTGTGTGCACGGCGGTGAGGGTCAGGCTGGAGGCGGTGGTGATGGTCAGGCTGGGGCAGTGTCAGACATGGTGAGGGTCAGGCTAGGTGGGAGTGGGTCAGGTTGGCTGCGGTGAGGGTCAGGTTATGTGCGGTGAGAGACAGGCTTGGGGCGGTGTGGGTTAGGCTGGGTGCAGCGTGTGGATGGCGGTGAGGGTCAGCTGGGAGTGGTGTGAGGATGGAGGAGAGCGTCAGGCTGAGAGCGGTGTGTGGACTGTGGTTGGGTAAGGCTAGGGGCGGTGTGTGGGCGGTGGTGAGTGTCAGGTTGGGGGACGGTGTGTGGGCGGCGGTGAGGGTCAGGCTGGGGGGCGCTGCGTGAGTGGTGGTTATGGTCAGGCTGGGGATGGTGTGTTGAATGCGGTGGGGTTCAGGTTGGGGGCGGTGTGTGGACGGCGGTGAGGGTCAGGCTGGGGGCTGTGTGTAGACGGTGGTGAGGGTCAGGTTGGGGGCTGTGTGTGGACGGTGGTGAGGGTCAGGCAGGGAGCAGAGTTAGATGGCAGTGAGGGTCAGGGTGGGGGCGTTGTGTCGCTAGTGGTGGGGTTCAGGGTGGGGGCAGTGTGTGGATGGCAGTGATGGTCAGGCTGAGGGCGGTGTGTGTACTGTGTTTGGGCTCAGGCTAGGGGCAGTGTGTGAGCGATGGTGAGGGTCAGGTTGGGAGGCAGTGTGTGAGTGTCAGTTTGGGTCATGCTGGGGGCAGTGAGGGTCAGGCTGGGGGTGGTGTTGGGCGGAGTGGTGGGTCAGCTTGGGGGCAGTGTGTGTGGATTGCAGACAGAAGGGTCAGGCTGGGGCAGTTTGTGGACAGCGATGAGGGCCAGGCTCGGGGCGGTTTTGAATGGTGGTGATGGTCAGGCTGGGGGTGCAGTGATGGACGGTGGTGGGGGGGTCAGGCTGGGGGGTGGTGTGTGGAGGGCCTGTGAGATTCATGCTGGGGGCGGTTTTGGAGGGCAGTGAGGTTCAGTTTGGGGGCGGTGCATGGACAGCAGTGAGGGCCAGGCTGAGGGAGGTGTGCGGAAGGTGGTGAGGGCAAGGCTGGGGGATGTTTGTTGATGGTGGTGAGGGCAAAGTTGGGGGCGGTATGCGGCAGCTGTGAGGGTTAGACTGAGGGCAGTGATGACAGTGGTGAGGGTCAGGCTTGGGGCAGTGTTGTGCGGTGGTGGGGGTCAGTCTGGTGCGGGTGAGTGGGCTTCGGTAAGGGTCAGGTATCGACGAGAGTAAGGCTGTGGGCGGTATGTGGATGACGAAAGGGTCAGGCTGGTGGCGGTGTGTGGACAGTAGTGAGTGTCAGGCTGGGGATGGTGTGTTGGCGGCAGTGAGGGTCAGGCTGGGGGCGGTGGCGAGAGTCAGGCTGGGGCAGTGTTGGACACGGTGAGGGTCAGGCTATGTGGGAGAGGGTCAGGTTGGGGGCGGTGAGGGTCACGTTGGGTGAGGTGAGAGACAGGCTTGAGGCAGTGAGGGTCAGGCTGGGAGCAGCGTATGGATGGCAGTGAAGGTCAGGCTGGAGACGGTGTGTGCAATGTGGTTGGGGTCAGGCTCGGGAAGCTGAGTGTGCGGTGGTGAGTGTCAGGCTAGGGGCGGCGTTTGGGCGGTGGTGATGGTCTGGCTGGGGGGTGGTGTGTGAGCGGCAGTGTGGTTCATACTTGGGACGGTGAGGGTCAGGTTGGGGGTGGTGTAGGATGGCGGTGAGGGTCAGGCTGAGGGCGGTGTGTGGACTGTGGATAGGGTCAGGCTAGGGCCGGTGTGTGGGTGGTGGTGAGGGTCAGGCTGGGGTCCGGTGTGTGAGTGGCAGTGTAGGTCATGCTGGGGACAGTGAGGGTCAGGCTGGGGGTGGTGTTGGGCGGAGGGGTGGGTCAGCTTGGGGGCAATGTGTGTGGATGGCAGAGGGAAGGGTCAGGCTGGGGCAGTGTTTGGACAGCGGTGATGGACAGGCTAGGGGTGATTTTGAATGGTAGTGATGGTCAGGCTGGGGGTGCAGTGATGGACGGTGGTGGGGGGGGCAGGCTGGGGGCGGTGTGTGGAGGGCCTGTGAGCTTCATGCTGGGGGCGATGTTGGAGGGCAGTGAGGGTCAGTTTGGGGGCGGTGCTTGGACAGCGATGAGGGCCAGGCTGGGCGAGGTGTGTGGAAGGCAGTGAGGGCAAGGCTGGGGGAGGTGTGTTGATGGCGGTGAGGGCAAAGTTGGGGGTGGTGTGCAGCAGCTGTGAGGGTCAGACTGGGGGCGGTGTGTAGATGGCGTCGAGCGTAAGGCTGTGGGCTGTGTGTAGATGACAGTGAGTGTCAGGCTGGGGATGGTATGTGGGCGGCAGTGAGAGTCAAGCTGGGGGCGGTGGTGAGAGTCAGGCTGGGGCAGTGTTGGACACGGTAAGGGTCAGGCTATGTGGGAGAGGGTCAGGTTGAGTGCAGTGAGAGACAGGCTGGGGGCGGTGAAGGTCAGGCTGGGTGCCGCGTGTGGACGGCGGTGGCGTTCAGAGTGGGGACCCTGTGTGGACGGCGGTGAGGGTCAGGCTGAGGGCGCTGTGTGAACTGTGTTTTGGGGTCAGGATGGGGGTGGTTGGTGGGTGGTGGTGAGGGTCAGGCAGGAGGCGTTGATGGTCAGGCTGGGGGCGGTGTTGCATGGCGGTGAGGGTCAAGCAGGGGATGGTTTTGGGCAGAGGGGAGGGTCAGGTTGGGGACAGTGTGAGGATGGCAGTGTGGGTCAGGCAGTTGGAATTCCTGGACAGCGGTTCGGGCCAGGCTGGGGGCGGAGTGTGGATGGCAGTGAGGCTCCGACTGGGGGCAATGTGTGGATAGCGGTGGGGGTCAGGCTGGTGGTGGTGTTTAACGGAGGTGAAGTTCAGGTTGGGGTGTGTGTGCGGATGGCCGTGGGGGGTCAGGCTGGAGTCAGTGTGTGAATGGCGGTGGGGGTCAGGCTGGGGTCGACGTGTGGTTGGTGGTGGGTGTCAGCCTGAGGGCGGTGTGTGGATGGCAATGTGCTTCAGGTTGTGAGTGGTGTGTGGGCGGTGGCGGGGGTCAGGCTGGCGCAGTGTGTGTTCGGAGGGGACAGTCAGGCTGAGGTCGGTGTGTGAACGATGGTGGGGGTCAGCTTGAGGGCGGTGTGTGGATGGCAGTGGGGGTCAGGCTGGGGACGGTTGGATGATGGTGGTGAGGGTCAGGCTAGGGTTCATGTGTTCAACGTCAATGAGGTTCAGCCTGGGGGTAGTGTGTGGACGGCGGTGAGAGTCTGCCTAGGAGCGGTATGTGAACGGTGAGGGGGTCAGGCTGGGGGCAGCGTATGGATGGCGGTGAGGGTCAGGCTGGGTGCAGTGCGTGGACAGCGTGAGGGTCAGGCTGGGAGTGGACGGCAGTGAGGGTCAGGCTTGGGTCAGTTTTGGATGGTGGTGTGTGTAAGGTTTGGGTCAGTGTTGGATAGCGTTGAGGTTCAGGCTGGGGGCGGTGTATGGACGGCGGTGGGGGTCAGGCTGGGGGCAGTGTGTGGACGGCAATGGGGGTCAGGCTGGGAGCGGTGTGTGGACGGCGTTGAGGGTCAGGCTGGGGGTGGTGTATGGACGGTGTTGAGAGTCAGGCTGGCTGCAGTCGGTGGACTTCAGTGAGAGTCAGGCTGGAAGCACTGTGTTCAACGTCAATGAGGTTCAGGCTGGGGGTGGTGTGTGGACAGCAGTGAGGGTCAGGCTGGGAGCGTTGTGTGGACGGCAGTGAGGGTCACTCTGTGGACAGTGTGTGGGCAGTGGTGAGCGTCAGTCTGGGAGCAGTGTGTGGACGGCGTTGAGGGTCAGTCTGGGAACGGTGTGTGGATGATGGTGAGGGTCAGGCTGTGGGCGGTGGGTGGGCCGTGGTGAGGGTCAGGCTGGGCGTGGTGTCTGGGCAGTGGTGAAGGTCAGGCTGGGGGTGGTGTGTGGACAGCGGTGAGGGACAGGCTAGGGGTGGTGTGTGGTCGGTGGTGAGGGTCAGGGTAGGGGCGGTCTGTGTGGCAGTGAGGGTCAGGCTGGAACGGTATTGGACGGCTGTGAGGGTCAGGCTTGTGGCAGTGTTGGACGGTAATGGGGGTCAGGCTGGTGGCGGTTGGTGGACGGCGATGGGGCTCAGGCTGGGTGCAGTTGGTGGACAGTGGTGAGAGTCAGGCTGAGGATAGTGTGTTCAACGTCGATGAGGGTTAGGCTGGAGGTGGTGTATGGACGGTGGTGAGGGTCAGGCTGGCTGCAGTCGGTGGACTGCAGTGAGGGTCAGGCTGGAGGAGCTGGGTTCAATGTCAATGAGGGTCAGGCTGGGGATGGTGTGTGGACGGCGGTGAGGATCAGGCTGGGGGTGGTGTGTGTGTGGTGGTGAGGATCAGTCTGGGGACGGTGTGTGGACGGTGGTGAGGGTCACGCTGTGGGTGGTGTGTGGACCGTGGTGCGGGTCAGGCTGGGGATTGTGTGTGGACGGTGGTGAAGGTCAGGCTGAGTGCGGTACGTGGATGGCGGTGACGTTCAGTTTGGTGGCGGTGTTGGGGGTCAGGCTGGGGGCGGTATGTGTTTGGAAGGGCCGGTCAGGCTGGTGTTTGTGTGTGAAAGACAGTGGGGGTCAGGCTCTGGGTGGTGTGGGGACAGTGGTGAGGGTCAGGCTGGGGGCGGTGTGTGTGCGATAATGAGGGACAGGCTGGGGTGGTGTGTGGACGGTGGTGAGGGTCAGGCTGGGGACGGTGTTGGATGGTGGTGAGGGTCAGACTGGGGATCGTGTGTGGACGGTGGTGAGGGTCAGGCTGGGGGCAGTGTGTTGACAGCGGGGAGGGTCAGGCTGGGGTTGGTGTGTAGGTGGCGGTGAGACTCAGGCTGGGGGCGGTGTGTAGATGGCGGTGAGAGTCAGACTGGGACAGTGCTGGACAGCTGTGAGTATCAGGCTGGGGGGCGTGTGAGATTAGCAGTGAGGGACAGGCTGGGGGCGGCGTGTGGATGCCAGTGAATGACAGGCTGAGGGCAGTGTGTAGATGGCGATGAGGGTAAGACTGGGGTGGTGCTGGACAGCTGTGAGTGATAGGCTGTGGACAGGGTCTGGATGGCGGTAGGGATCAGGCTTGGTGCGGTGTGTGGACGGCAGTGAGGGACAGGCTTGGGGCGGTGTTGTACTGCAGTAGGGGTCAGGTTTGTGGTAGTGTTTGACGGCGGTTGGGGTCAGGCTGGGGGAGATGGGTGGGTGGTGGTGGGGGTCAGCCTGGGGGCAGTTTGTGGGCGGCGGTGAGGGTCAGGCTGTGAGCGGTGTGTTCGACGTCGATCAGGGTCACGCTAGGGATGGTGTGTGGACATCAGTGAGTGTCAGGCTGGGGGTGGTGTGTGGACGTCAGTGTCAGGCTCGGGGTGGTGCATGGATGGTGGTGAGGGTCAGGCTGGGGCGGTGTGTGGAGAGAGGAGGGTGTCAGGCTGTGGGCAGTTGGTGGACCGCGGTGAGGGTCACTCTGTGGACGGTGTGTTTGACGTCGATGAGGGTCAAGCTGGGGTGGTGTGTCGGCGGTGGTGAGAGACAGGCTGGGAGCAGTTGCTGGTGGTATGTCGATGGCGGAGGGTTTCAGGCTGGAGGCAGCATGTGGACAGCGGTGAGGGTTCGGCTAGGGGCAGTGTGTAGACAGTGGGGAGTGCAAGGCAGGATGCGGTGTTTGGACGGAAGTGAGGGTCAGGGTGGGTGTGGTGTGCAGACGACGGCGAGGGTCAGGCTGGGTCAGTGTTGGACGGTGGTGAGCATCAGGCTTGGGTCAGTGTTGGATGGCGTTGAGGGTCAGGCTGGGGGTGGTGTGTGGACAACGGTGGAGTTCAGGCTGTGAGTTGTGTGTGGACGGTGTGGAGCATCAGGCTGGGAGCGGTGTGTGGACGGCATTGATGGTCAGTCTGGGGATGGTGTGTGGATGACGATCAGGCTGGAGATGGTGTGTGCACGGCAGTGAGGGTCAGGCTGGGGATGGTGTGTGGAAGATGGTGAGGATCAGGCTGGGGGTGGTGTGTGGATGGCTGTGAGCGTCAGTCTGGGGACAGTGAATGGGCGCTGGTGAGGGTCAGTCTGGGGACGGTATGTGAGCGGTGGTGTGGGTCACGCTGTGGGTGGTGTGTGGGCAGTGGTGAGGGTCAGGCTGGGGGCAGTGTGTTGATAGCGGTGAGGGTCAAGCTGGGGGTGGTGTGTAGATAGCGGTGAAGGTCAGGCAGGGGTGATGTGCAGATAGCGGAGAGAGTCTGACTGGGGCAGTGCTGGACGGCCGTGAGAGTTAGGATGGGAACAGGGTGTGGACGGCTGTGAGGGTCAGACTGGGGGCGGTGTGTAGATGGTGGTGAGAGTCAGACTGGGGCGGTGCTGGACAGCTGTGAGATGTAGGCTGGCGACGGGTTGTGGACGGCTGTGAGGGTCAGACTGAGGGCGGTGTGAAGATGGTGGTGAGAGTCTGACTGGGGCGGTGCTGGACAGCTGTGAGAAGTAGGCTGGGGACGGGGTGTGGACGGCTGTGAGTATCAGGCTGGGGGCGTGTGAGGATAACAGTGAGAGACAGGCTGGGGGCGGCGTGTGGACGGCGGTAGGGGTCAGGCTTGGTGCAGTGTGTGGATGGCAGTTAGGGACAGGCTGGGGGCGGTGTTGGACGGCGGTAGGGTTCAGGCTGGGGGCGGAGTATGGATGGTGGTGAGGGTCAGGTTTGTGGTAGTGTTTGACGGTGGTGGGGGTCAGGCTGGGTCGATGGGTGGACGGTGGTGGGGGTTAGCCTGGGAGAAGTTGGTGGACGGCGGTGAGGGTCAGGCTGTGAGCGGTGCGTTCAACGTCGATGAGGGTCAGGCTGTGGGTGATGCGTCGATGTCAGTGGGTGTCAGGCTGGGGTTGGTGTGTGGACGGTGGTGAGGGTCAGGCTGGGGGTGGTGTGTAGATGGCGGTGAGGGTCAGGCTGGTTGCAGTGTGTGGACGGAAGTGAGGATGAGGGTGGGTGCAGTGTGCGGACAGCAGTGAGGGTCAGGCTGGGTCAGTGTTGGATGGCGTTGAGGCACAGGCTGGGGGTGGTGTGTGGACGGTGGTGCACGTCAAGCTGGGAGCGGTGTGTGGATGAAGGTGAAGGTCAGGCGGGGTGTGGTGTGTGGACAGCAGTGAAGGTCAGGCTGGGCGCAGTGTGTGGGCAGCGAAGAGGTTCAGGCTGGGGGTGGTGTGTGGTCGGCAGTGAGGGTCAGGCTGGGGGCAGTTGCTGGCGATATGTGGACGATGAAGGGGGTCAGGCTAGGGGTGGTGTGTAGACAGCGGTGAGGGTCAGGCTAGGGGCAGTCTGTAGACAGCAGTGAGGGTCAGGCGGGGTGCAGTATGTGGACGGCAGTGAGGTTCAGGCTGGGTGCAGTGTGCAGACGGCGGTGAGGGTCAGAATTGGTCAGTGTTGGATGGCGTTGAGGGTCAAGCTGGGGGCAGTGTGTGGACGGTGTTGAGCATCAGGCTAGGAGCGGTGTGTGGACGGCATTGATGGTCAGTCTGAGGACGGTGTGTGGATGACGGTGACAATCAGGCTGGGGATGGTATGTGGACGGCAGTGAGGGTCAGGCTAGGTGCAATGTGAGGGCAGCGATGAGTTTCAGAATGTGGGTGGTGTGTGGATGGCTGAGAGTGTCCGTCTGGGGACAGTGAGTGGGCGGTGGTGAGGGTCATTCTGGGGACGGTATGTGGGCGATGGTGAGGGTCACGCTGTGGGTGATATGTGGGCAGTGGTGAGAGTCAGGCTGGGGGCGGTGTGTTGATTGTGGTGAGGGTCAGGCTGGGGGCGGTGTGTTGATTGCGGTGAGGGTCAGGCAGGGGGCGGTGTGCAGATGGCGGAGAGAGTCAGACTGGGGAAGTGCTGGACGGCCGTGAGAGTTAGGTTGGAGACAGGGTGTGGACGGCTGTGAGGGTCAGGCTGGGGGCAGTGTGTAGATGGTGGTGAGAGTCAGACTGGGGCGGTGCTGGACAGCTGTGAGAGGTAGGCTGGCGACGAGTTGTGGACGGCTGTGAGTGTCACGCTGGGGGCGTGTGAGGATAGCAGTGAGAGACAGGCTGGGGGTGGCGTGTGGACGGCGGTAGGGGTCAGGCATGGTGCAGTGTGTGGATGGCAGTTAGGGACAGGCTGGGAGCGGTATTGGACAGCGGTAGGGTTCAGGCTGGGGGCGGTGTATGGATGGTGGTGAGGGACAGGTTTGTGGTAGTGTTTGACGGTGGTGGGGGTCAGGCTGGGGGCGATAGGTGGACGGTGGTGGGGGACAGCCTGGAGGAAGTTGGTGGACGGCGGTGAGGGTCAGGCAGTGAGCGTTGTGTTCAACGTTGATGAGGGTCACGCTGTGGGTGATGCGTGGATGTCAGTGGGTGTCAGGCTGGGGTTGGTGTGTGGACGGTGGTGAGGGTCAGGCTGGGGTGGTGTGTAGATGGCGGTGAGGGTCAGGCTGGTTGCAGTGTGTGGACGGAAGTGAGGATGAGGGTGGGTGCAGTGTGCGGACATCAGTGAGGGTCAGGCTAGGTTAGTGTTGGATGGTGTTGAGGCTCAGGTTGGGGGCGGTGTGTAGATGGCGGTGGAGTTCAAGCTGTGGGTGGTGTGTGGATGGTGGTGCGCGTCAGGCTGGGAGTGGTGTGTGAATGAAGGTGAGGGTCAGGCGGGGTGTGGTGTGTGGATGGCAGTGAGGGTCAGGCTGGGTACAGTGTGTGGGCAGCGATGTGGTTCAGGCTATGGGTGGTGTGTGGTCGTCGGTGAGGGTCAGGCTGGGGGCAGTTGCTGGCGGTATGTGGACGATGAAGGGGGTCAGGCTAGGGGTGGTGTGTAGACAGCGGTGAGGGTCAGGTAGGATGCAGTGTGTGGACGGCACTGAGGGTCAGGCTGGGACAGTGTTGGATGGCATTGAGAGTCAAGCTAGGGGCAGTGTGTGGACGGTGGTGAGCATCAGGCTTGGAGTGGTGTGTGGATGATGGTGAGGGTCAGGCTGGGGGTGGTGTGTGGACGGCAGTGAGGGTCAGGCTGGGTGCAGTGTGTATGTAGCGATGAGTTTCAGTATATAGGTGGTGTGTGGTCGGCGGTGAGTGTCAGGCTGGGATGGGGTGTTGATTGCGGTGAGGATCAGACTGGGACGGTGCTGGACGGCCGTGAGAGTTAGGTGTGGATGGCTGTGAGTGTCAGGCTGAGGGCGTGTGAGGATAGCAGTAAGGGACAGGCTGTGGGCGGCGTGCGGACGTTGGTCGGGGTCAGGCTTGGTGCGCTGTGTGGATGGCAGTGAGGGACAGGCTGGGGGTGGTGTGTGGATGGCAGTGAGGGCCAGGTTTGTGGTAGTGTTTGACGGCGATTGGTGTAAGACTGGGGCGATAGGTGGACGGTGGTGGGGATCAGCCTGGGGGCAGTGTGTCCGACGTTGATGAGGGTGACGCTGGGGATGGTGCGTGGATGTCAGTGAGTGTCAGGCTGGGAGTGGTGTGCGGATGGCTGTGTGGGTCATTCTGGGACAGTGAGTGGGCGGTTGTGAGGGTCAGTCTGGGGACGGTATGTGTGCGGTGGTGAGGGTCATGCTGTGGGCGGTGTGTGGGCAGTGGTGAGGGTCAGGCTGGGGATCGTGTGTAGACGGTGGTGAGGGTCAGGCTGGAGGCGGTGTGTTGACAGCGGTGAGGGTCAAGCTGGAGGTGGTGTGTAGATGGCGGCGAAGGTCAGGCTGGGGGCTGTGTGTAGATGGCGGTGAGAGTCAGACTGGGACAGTGCTGGACAGCTGTGAGAGATAGGCTGGGGATGGGTTGTGGACGGCTGTGAGTGTCATGCTGGGGGCGTGTGAGGATAGCAGTGAGGAACAGGCTGTGTGCGGCGTGTGGATGGCGGTAGGGGTCAGGCTTGGTGCAGTGTGTGGATGGCAGTGAGGGACAGGCTGGGGGCGGTTTTGGACGGCGGTAGTGGTCAGGCTGGGGACGGTGTATGGACGGCAGTGAGGGTCAGGTTTGTGGTAGTATTTGATGGTGGTTGGATATCAGGCTGGGGGCGGTGGGTGGACGGTGTTGGGTTCAGCCTGGGGGAAGTTGGTGGATGGCGGTGAGGGTCAGGCTGTGAGTGGTGAGTTCAATGTCGATGAGGGTCAGGCTGGGGGTTATGCATGGACGTCAGAGAGTTTCAGGCTGGGGGTGGTGTGTGGACGGTGGTGAGGGTCAGGCTGGGTTAGTGTTGGATGGCGTCGAGCGTCAGGCTGGGGGCGATGTGTGGACGGCGGTGGATTCCAGGCTAGGGGCAGTCTGTCGACAGCGGTGAGGATCAGGCAGGGTGCAGTTTGTGGACGGCAGGTGAGGGTCAGTCTGGGGACGGTATGTGTGCGGTGGTGAGGGTCATGCTGTGGGCGGTGTGTGGGCAGTGGTGAGGGTCAGGCTGGGGGTCGTGTGTGGACGGTGGTGAGGGTCAGGCTGGGGGCGGTGTGTTGACAGCGGTGAGTGTCAAGCTGGAGGTGGAGTGTAGATGGCGGTGAAGATCAGGCTGGGGGCTGTGTGTGAATGGCGGTGAGAGTCAGACTGGGGCAGTGCTGGACGGCCATGACAGTTAGGCTAGGGGCGGTGTGTAGATGGCGGTGACAGTCAGACTGGGACAGTGCTGGACAGCTGTGAGAGATAGGCTGGGGATGAGGTGTTGTTTTAAAAAAATTCTCAAGGTCAAGGACCAGGCTCGCAGGAAAGTAGTCTGACACAGAACAAACAGCCAAGAGGCGAGTCTGCTAGAATATAAGTGTTTTATTCCCCGCAGCGTCGCCACAACCAGGTCTCATCCTTACAACGGGTCTGGCTTATACTCACTCTACATGTTACCGGAACTGGGAGCCGTCAGTTCTCGTAGACCGGTTGCCAACAACCCACGCTCGGCGGTTAAACGTAACCCCGGAGCAGACTCACCGAACTGGAGACTTTTCCAGCTGATATACTCTTTTCCAGATATAAACATTCATGTGAACAGCAGAGCAAGGCTAAAAAACACATTCCATTCTGGTTACATACAGATAAGAAGATTCACACGGGAAGGTGTATAATAAGATTCACACGGGACTAAGGGACACCTTCCATTTTCGGTTAGATTCACACATGTATTGGGACACAATTTTAACCCTTTCACCACATTCCACTGCTTGGCCCAATACATGTGTTGCATTATGATTCACACATGTATTGGGACATAATTTTACACCACATTCCACTGCTTGGCCCAATACATGTGTTACATTATGCCCATATGTATTCTTTCTAACAAGCGCCTACGTACACGCCAAATATACAAGCAAGTCAGGACATTACAGCATGTTAAAATCACCAGGACCGCTACCAGGATCGACAAGGGTGGGAACAGGAATGTCCCCGCAGTGGAGGACATACCACTCAATATGTCCCACAATGATGAGCTGACTCCACGTCCACTACACGGGCAGCATGTACTACCTCCTGTCCATGTATAAAGGTAGACACCGTAACCTTGGTGACATTGGTTTGATGCTTTCGTAATATCTGCTTAAGCTCCTCGGATCTGTCCAATGCTCGCTTAAACCGATCCAGGGAAATGTTCCAAGGATTCATCAGCACTTTCCACTGCACCTTGGTAAAGTGGCGAGCACTGCTATAAGTGGTCAACAGATAGGTCTGATTCTGCCAGTGCCACTGATAGACATTTGAGAGGCATCCCGATAGGATGTGTTTTATCGGTAGCCACACAGAGCGTGTGTGGCCCAATCTGCCACATCATGTCCCTTGGAGTTTCAACAGTCCATTCGCACAGGGCCGTTCCCTTAGTCAAGCAAGGGTCCCGATACCTGTCCATCAGTAGGCAAGTTTTCCCCTGATCAGTCTGTTCACAAGCGGACAGATCATAGGTAATATTGGTATCTGGGCTAAACCACTGTCCCCTTGTCTTCAGAAAATAATATCCAGAAGATGTAATCACTGGTAATATATAATATCGACAGACCGTAACAGTGTGGGTTACATTCATGGTAACAAAGTATCCGTTACACATAGTTGCGTTACACCATGGATGGGTTATCATCCACAATTTCTCAGATACATTCCATATTCCCCTCCACGCTTGTACATTGGGGGATGTTACCACACGCAAAAAGCGTTCTTTCTGTATTTGAGCATGCAACATTTGAATATGACAGGCAGTCCAATTTAACTGAGCCGTAATGTTCTCAAACAGTTCCTGAGTGGCACCCCAGACATCCAGTTCCCATTGCAGAGATCGTATCATTATTTCAGCTGTCTCTCCTTGAGTCATCATTACGGATGGCATCTACCTTCCAATAGTATGTAGTCCTTGTGAGGTGGCCTGTCCCGTGTTAGATAATTTAGTACGGGTTACCTCAGAGTCAATAGCATTTGAGATACCCATAACAGTTCCTGCACCTCCCAGTAGAGTGTCATACCATGCACGCCGCCTCCTCTTATGTTGGCATTCTGGGATAGCCGGCAGCCGCACCTGCCAGTGAACATCAGTGTGCAGTACTGCCTGGGCCATCTGCTGACAAGTTGACATAATGGGAGCCAACTGTGTGCGGTGCGCGTCAGAGACGTTAGGGCGCACCAAGATCAGCCATAACATTCGAGTCCGGTTTTGAATAACTGTTCCATTGCTGATCCAGATGTCCTCATCTCCAGTCGTGATGTTCCATCGTGTCCCGTTTGAGCTTTTTCATTCACGAGCGGTTATATTCCAATGACACATATTCACCGTTGCATTCAACATCAATGTACAGTTAGGGGTTATCAAAGTTACATTTCTCCCCTTATAACATCGTACACAAGTATACATTTGACAATCACTCGTGAGATCTAAAATTGTACACCATTGATTTGCCGCGCACTTAAAATCATCTTGCTGTCGTTCCTCACTACTAATTTTCCAACCTACATTTTGTTTCGATAAGGGTACCAACGACTGAGCTGGCACACTCCTCCAGACTGATTCCCCAGGATACATAATGGTGACCAGACTGTCTTTTCCTTGGGCTATGATCTCTGCCGGTTTGGGGGGACCAGTTGTCTGGCGTACCCATACCTTGGCACCCTTAGTGTCAGTAGACCCAAATCCCCCCGTCCCACGCTCAGTAACCTTAACGGGAGCTCCCGTTTCTTCCACCGTTGTAAGGCTACATGGTTTAATAACTAATTGTGCTATTCTGTCTCCCTTCTGTATCACATAAGGTTCAGATGTAATGTTGACCAGGACTACTCCCAATTCTCCTTGGTAGTCCGCGTCAATTACTCCTGCCATTACATCAATCCCCTTTAGTGACAATCCCGATCGCGGGAGGATATGCCCATAGGTCCCAGGGGGACAAATCAATCCTAATCCGGTCTTAATCACCGTAGGTTTTTGTTGGACCAAAGTCTGTGTAGTTAACGCTCGTAAGTCCAGTCCAGCCGACATGACTACCATATGCAATGCTTTTAATTCTGCCCACTGACTACTTTTTCCCTCCCCTAATTCTTCTAGGGTAGTGCCTTGTTTTGGGTTAAAGGCGGCAGCTTTCCATCTACGCTGTCCCGCTTTCCATTGGGCTGACCCATCGACGAACCAAGCCGTGGCTTGTTCATCCGGGGTCAGTTCATCATACCGTTTTCCCATCTTAACGGGTGATTCCTTGTATTCAATCACCTCAAACCGTTTTTCCCCTTCCTCAGGGGCCTCCGCCACTTGCTCATGTAGGACTGACACTCCTTTCTGTCCAGTCCGCACTCTCTCCGACACATACCATTTCCATTTAATGATGCTGCTCTCTTGGGCAGTTCCTATTCGGTGGGTAGTGGGGTCACTAAGTACCCACGGAAGAATAGGGATAGCTGTTCTCATGATCACTTCATGTCCAATGGTCAGGGCTTCGGTTTCCACCAAGCCCCAGTAGCATGCTAATAACTGTTTCTCAAAGGGGGTATACCGTTCCCCTGCCGGGGGTAATTTTCGGGACCAAAATCCCAGTGGCTTACGGGTTCTTCCCTGTTTTTGCCATAAGCTCCAATTGGCATAATCCCCCTGTGCTGAGACTTGCAGTTCTACAGGTCCTGACTGTATCTTTCCGAAGGATACAGCTTGCTGTATCGCTTGCTTGGCCATTTCAAATGTAGTTTGATGGACCTCCGTCCATTCGAACGCTGCCTTTTTCCTCGTAACTCGATACAAAGGTTTTAAAATTTGTCCTAAATGGGGAATATGCTGTCTCCAGAATCCGAATAACCCAATAAATTGCTGCACGTCCTTCTGGGTGTGAGGGACGGCAAAGACCTGAATCTTATTTTTAGCTTTCGCAGTGATTTCCCTTTCCCCTTTGTTCCACACGATTCCTAAGAATTTTACCGTTTGTGAGGGACCCTGGATTTTGGCTGGGTTGATCTCCCACCCATATCCTCGCATATGTTGAACCAGTTGGTCCAGCAATTCCTGAACCTGCTTCTGACTTGTCCCCTGTATCATCATATCGTCAATATAGTGCGAGATCATCACTTCGTCAGGCACTTTAAAGGCAGCCAAGTGTTCTGCAACTATCCGGTGGCAGATAGTAGGGCTATGCAGATATCCTTGGGGCAATCGCGTGAACGTGAATTGTCTACCCTCCCAAGTGAATGCGAACTGTTCCTGCCTATCTTCGGGAATAGGAATTGTGAAGAAGGCATTAGCCAAATCAATTACTCCGTACCACACCCCTGGATGATGTTGGATTCGTCCTATAATAGTGACGGCATCCGGGACCGCTGCCGTCAAGGCCGGAGTGTGACGGTTTAGTTGCCGATAATCTACCGTCATCCGCCATGACCCATCGGCTTTATGTACGGGCCATAAGGGGTTATTCCACGCCGTGGTGCATGTCCTAAGCACTCCCGCTTCCAAATAATCCTTAATTGTGGCGGATATTTCTTTATGTCCGCCGGGAATCCTATACTGTCTAAGACTTATTACGCGATCGGCGATCGGGATGGGGAAGGGGTCCATTTTAACCTTTCCCACTAACACCGTCCTACAGCGCAAAGCCATTTTCGTGATTCCAAATTCAAACTTCCCTTGTTGGAGGTGAAGTGTTAAACCGGCCAGAATGTCCATTCCCAGGATCCATTCTCTAACCGGTGTAATGATAATTGAATAAGTTTTAATGGGCATTGTACCTATCTTTAGGGGCAATTGTACTGTTTTTCCTTCAATCAGATTACCTCCCAGCCCAACCAGCGTGACTGGGGTTCCTTTAAACTTATGGGGCGTCCCATAGATTAAGGTGGCCTCCGCCCCTGTGTCCACTAGAGCCATAACGGTTTGGACGGATTTGCGCCAATAGATAGTCAATGATACATGAGGTCGAATGTCGTCTGCTGACCATTGGCTCGTTCGTGGGCAAACCCTTGGGGCTTGGCCCGATTCCTATTGTTCCTCCCATTCATTTTCCCCAGACAGCACTGGGTAAAGACGTTTGCCTCGCCCTTCTTTGTTCTTGCCTTTCTTACTAGGTTTCCGGCCACGCCTATCCACTTTATAACACTCTCGGAGGGGAGGCCGTACCTCCTCCTCCTCCTCGTCCTCCGAGGATTCCCACCGCTGGGAAGTGGAAGTTCTACCCCTACGAGGCTCATTAACAACCGGACCCCGTGTCTGACATTTTTGTGTTAGTAATTCCACTAGGTCTTCCATAGTGGGTCGGGACTCCGTCTCTACCCGGGACACCTTCAGTCCCTTTCGTCTGCATAAGTCTTTTAATTCCGGTGTAGGTAGGCCATCAATCTCCGATGCTGGGACCTGCGCCCGTATCAAAGCATGCCACAAAGCACGCCGTGAGGGGCCTTGGTTACTTCCTTGATTAGGGTTTACTTTTCCCCCTGCCCGAGCCTCAGGGCGACGCCCCTCCGTGCCCCCCTGAGAAGCACGGGTTGTGGGTTCCCAATCCCCCAAACCACCCATCTCCCTCATCATACTACGGGCATCTCCTAGGGTGTCTCCCCGTCCACTCAACATTATGGTTAATAACAGTGGTTTATAATGGGGGGGGGGGGGGGCAGTCTTCACTAGGTGGTCTCTAGTCTGTCTACTAACATTTGTGTTATCTACCTCGTCCAGCACTCCCAGCAACAGGGCATCCCGCACACACAAACGGGTTAGCCTCTGAACCCCTTCCTTAATTGTTGTCCAAGTTCCTTCCAAGGGGGGCCAATCGGACGGGAAGGGATACTGTTCGGCCACTGCCCTGGCATACATCCCAAATAAGGTCCCCATACTGCGATCTATTACCATATCCTTGGCTTGTCTGCGGTACCCCAGGTCTATGGCAGCATCCTTTGCTAATCCACCAAACTTGGGAGCATCCTGATAGTCTACCTGCACTTGTTGCCCCCCTTCCTCGAGGAGCCGAATTAGCCATAGCTCTAACGGCTCCCCAGGATTACGTCGGGTTTTCTGGGTGATAAACAGCACCTCATCGGTAGTGAAGTCTTCCGTTAATTCAGAGAATTCTGCAGGAGGCTGAGCCCGCGGTAATTCATGCATAATTGCCTCCCCTTGTTCATTCCGTATAGGGTTTCCTTCCTCATCTAACATTACCTCCCGTTGCACTGGGAGACGTCTCTGAACCTGCTTTCTCCTAACCACTGGTTTAGCTTGGAGTACGGGTGGGTCCTCTTCGTACTGATCATCTGAATCTCCCCAAATGTTCCCATCCCAATGATCGATATCCCACCGATCCCCGTTATTTAGCTGGGCTACAAACGCCCGTACTTGTACCGGGTCCGGGGTTCGAGGGACCTTCCTTTTCTCTTTCCGTTTCTTAGCAGACAGATACATAATAGTTCGTCCTGCTAGTTCAGTTAATGCTGTCAATTCAGCTTTTAACTTCATAATTTCCTGCCTCAACATAGAGGCATCTCCCGAACTGAGTCCCTGCTCATGTTTCAGGAGGGCTAATTCTGCTTCAGCTTTTTGGCGCTTGTCTGACTGTTGTCTACAAGCCGCCGCACAGGCCCACATCCTCCGCTGTACCCCAGGCAAGGGGTTCTTCGGCAGGACTGGGATCCTCTCAAGGGTGGACAGCAGCGACCCTGGGGTTCCTACGCCCTCGGCCTCCCAGTTCTCCGGTCGCCCCCCACCATTTCTCAAACAAACTGCCACGACATGCCACGGTCCATGCCATCCCGGGACGGTCGGGACCTCCACAGTTTGTTCCTCTGGTTTCTTAGCCTTTTTCCAAAACATTGTTCTGTATCAAAATCTTTCCTCAATTGCGATTGATCCTGCCGGCTACGCCAAAATGTTTTAAAAAAATTCTCAAGGTCAAGGACCAGGCTCGCAGGAAAGTAGTCTGACACAGAACAAACAGCCAAGAGGCGAGTCTGCTAGAATATAAGTGTTTTATTCCCCGCAGCGTCGCCACAACCAGGTCTCATCCTTACAACGGGTCTGGCTTATACTCACTCGACATGTTACCGGAACTGGGAGCCGTCAGTTCTCGTAGAGCGGTTGCCAACAACCCACGCTCGGCGGTTAAACGTAACCCCGGAGCAGACTCACCGAACTGGAGACTTTTCCAGCTGATATACTCTTTTCCAGATATAAACATTCATGTGAACAGCAGAGCAAGGCTAAAAAACACATTCCATTCTGGTTACATACAGATAAGAAGATTCACACGGGAAGGTGTATAATAAGATTCACACGGGATTAAGGGACACCTTCCATTTTCGGTTAGATTCACACATGTATTGGGACACAATTTTAACCCTTTCACCACAGGTGTGGACGGCTGTGAGTGTCAGGCTGGGGGCGTGTGAGGATAGCAGTGAGGGACAGGCTGGGGGCGGCGTGTGGATGGCGGTAGGGGTCAGGCTTGGTTCAGTGTGTGGATGGCAGTGAGGGACAGGCTGGGGGCGGTTTTGGACGGCGGTAGTGGTCAGGCTGGGGACGGTGTATGGACGGCGGTGAGGGTCAGGTTTGTGGTAGTGTTTGATGGTCGTTGGTTATCAGGCTGGGGGCGGTGGGTGGACGGTGTTGGGGGTCAGCCTGGGGGAAGTTGGTGGATGGTTGTGAGGGTCAGGCTGTGAGCGGTGAGTTCGATGTCGATGATGGTCACGCTGGGGGTGATGCATGGACGTCAGAGAGTTTCAGGCTGGGGGTGGTGTGTGGACGGGTGTGAAGGTCAGGCTGGGTCAGTGTTGGATAGCGTCGAGCATCAGGCTGGGGGCGATATGTGGACGGCGGTGGAGTCCAGGCTAGGGGCAGTCTGTTGACAGCGGTGAGGATCAGGCAGGGTGCAGTGTGTGGACGGCAGGTGAGGGTCAGGGTGGGTGCGGTGTGCGGACGGCGGTGAGGGTCAGGCTGGGTCAGTGTTGGATGGCGTTGAGGGTCAGGCTGGGGGTGGTGTGTGGATGGCATTGATGGTCAATCTGGGGACGGTGTGTGGATGATGGTGAGCATCAGACTGGAGGTGGTGTGTCGGCGTTGGTGAGGTTCTGTTTGGGCGCAGTGTATGTGTAGTGGTGCGGGTCACGCTGTGGACGGTGTGTGGGCAGTGGTGAGGGTCAGGTGGGGTGGTGTGTGGACGACAGTGAGGTTCAAGCTGGGCGCAGTGTGTGTGCAGCGATGAGTTTCAGGATATGGGTGGTTTGTGGACGGCAGCCATGGACAGGCTGGGGGTGGTGTGTGGATGGCAGTGAGGGTCAGGTTTGTGGTAGTGTTTGACGGTGATTGGTGTAAGACTGGGGGCGATGGGTGGACGGTGGTGGGGGTCAGCCTGGGGGCAGTGTGTTCGACGTCGCTGAGGGTCATGCTGGCGATGGTGCGTGGATGTCAGTGAGTGTCAGGCTGGGGGTGGTGTGCGGATGGCTGTGAGGGTCAGTCTGGGAACAATGACTGGGCGGTAGTGAGGGTCAATTTGGGGACGGTATGTATGTGGTGGTGAGGGTCATGCTGTGGGTGGTGTGTGGGCAGTGCTGAGGGTCAGGCTGGGGGTCGTGTGTGGACGGTGGTGAGGGTCAGGCTGGAGGTGGTGTGTTGACAGCAGTGAGGGTCAAGCTGGAGGTGGTGTGTAGATGGCAGCGAAGGTCAGGCTGGGGGCGGTGTGTAGATGGCGGTGAGAGTCAGACTGGGGCAGTGCTGGACGGCCGTGAGAGTTAGGCTAGGGACGGTGTGTGGTTGGCGGTGAGGGTCAGGCTGGGGACGGTGTGTAGATGGCGGTGAGAGTCAGACTGGGACAGTGCTGGACAGCTGTGAGTGTCAGGCTGAGGGCGTATGAGGATAGCAGTGAGGAACAGGCTGCGGGCGGCCTGTGGATGGCGGTAGGGGTCAGGCTTGGTTCAGTGTGTGGATGGGAGTGAGGGACAGGCTGGGGGCGGTGTAGGACGGCGGTAGTGGTCAGGCTGGGGGCGGTGTATGGACGGCGGTGAGGGTCAGGTTTGTGGTAGTGTTTGATGGTGGTGGGGGTCAGCCTGGGCGAAGTTGGTAGATGGTGGTGAGGGTCAGGCTGAGAGCGGTGAGTTCGACGTCGATGAGGGTCACGCTGGGGGTGATGCATGGACGTCAGTGAGTGTCAGGCTGGGGGTGGTGTGTGGACGGTGGTGAGGGTCAGGCTGGGTCAGTCTTGTATGGCGTCGAGGTTCACGCTGTGGGCGGTGTGTGGGCAGTGGTGAGGGTCAGGTGGGAGGTGGTGTGTGGATGGCAGTGAGGTTCAAGCTGGTCGCAGTGTGTGTGAAGTGATGAATTTCAGGATGAGGGTGGTGTGTGGTCGGCGGTGAGGGTCAGGCTGGGGGTGAGTGTGGACGGCTGTGAGGGTCAGTCTGGGTACAGTGAGTGGGCGGTGGTGAGGGTCAGTCTGGGGATGGTGAGTGGGCGCTGGTGAGGGTCACGCTGTGGGCGGTGTGTGGGCAGTGGTGAGGGTCAGGCTGGGGGTCATGTGTGGATGGTGGTGAGGGTCAGGCTGGGGGCGGAGTGTTGACAGCAGTGAGGGTGAGGCTGGAGGTGGTGTGTAGATGGCGGTGAGGGTCAGGCTGGGGGTGGTGCGTAGATGGCCGTGAGGGTCAGGCTGATGGTGGTGTGTAGATGGCGGTGAGAGTCAGATTGTGGGCAGTGTGTAGATGGCGGTGAGGATCAGGCTAGGGGCCGTGTGTAGACGGCGGTGAGGGTCAAGCTGGGGGTGGTGTGTAGATGGTGGTGATGGTCAGGCTGAGGGCGGTGTGTAGATGGTCGTGAGGGTCAGATTGTGGGCGGTGTGTAGATGGCGGTGAGGGTAAGGCTAGGGGCCATGTGTAGACGGTGGTGAGGGTCAAGTTGGGGATGGTGTGTAGATGGCGGTGATGGTCAGGCTGGGGGCGATGTGTAGATGGCCGTGAGGGTCAGACTGGGGCGGTGCTGGACGGCCGTGAGGGTTAGACTGGGGACGGGTTGTGAACGGCTGTGAGGGTCAGACTTGGTGCGGTGTGTGGACAGCAGTGAGGGACAGGCTGAGGTTGGTGTTGGACGGCGGTAGGGGTCAGGCTTATGATAGTGTCTGACGGCAGTGGGGGTCAGGCTAGGGGCGATGGGTGGACGGTGGTGAGGCTCAGCCTGGGGGAGGTTGGTGGATGGCGGTGAGGGTCAGGCTGTGAGCGGTGCGTTCGACGTCGATGAGGGTCATGCTGGGGGTGATGCGTGGACATCAGTGAGCGTCAGGCTGGGGGTGGTGTGCGGACGGAAGTGAGGGTCAGGCTGGGGGCAGTTGGTGGACGGCGGTGAGTGTCAGGCTGTGGGCAGTTGGTGGGCGGCGGTGAGGGTCAGGCTGGGGGTGATTTGTGGACGGAGGTGTTTGTCAGGCTGGGGGCGTGTTGGACGGCGGAGAGGGTCACGCTGTGGTCGATGTGTTTGACGTCAATGAGGGTCAGGCTGAGGGCAGCGTGTGGACAGCAGTGAGGGTCAGGCTAAGGGCGGTGTATAGATAGCAGTGAGGGTCAGGCAGGGTGCAGTGTGTGGACGGCAGTGAGGGTCAGGGTCGGTGCGGTGTGCAGATGGTGGTGAGAATCAGGCTGGGTCAGTGTTGGACGACGGTGAAGGTCAGGCTGGCTCAGTGTTATATGGCGTTGAGTGTCAGGCTTAAAGCAGTGTGTGGACATGCGGGGAACGGTGTGTGAATGATGGAGAGGGTCAGGCTGGGTGTGGTGTGTGGACGGTGGTGAGGGCCAGACTGGTGGTGGTGTGTGGGCGGTGATGAGGGTCAGTGTGGGGGGGTGTGTGGGCGGTGGTGAGGGGCAGGCTGGGGGCAGTTGCTGGCGGTATGTGGACGATGGAGGGTGTCAGGCTGGGGGTAGCGTGTGGACAGCGGTGAGGGCCAGGCTAGGGGCGGTGTGCAGAGAGCGCTGAGGTTCAGGCAGGGTGCAGTGTGTGGACGGCAGTGAGGGTCAGGGTGGGTGCAGTGTGGGGAGGGCGGTGAGGGTCAGGCTGGGTCAATGTTGGATGGCGTGAGGGTCAGGCTGGGGGCGGTGTGTGGACGGCAGGCTGGACGCAGTGCGTACAGCGATACCTTTCAGGATATGGGTGGTGTGTGGTCGGCGGTGAGTGTCAGGCTGGGGGTGGTGTGTGTACGGCGGTTAGGGTCAGGATATGGGTGATGTGTGGACGGCGGTGAGGGTCAGTCTGGAACAGTGTGTCGGCGGGGGTGAGGGTCAGGCTGGACGTCTTATGTGGATGGTGGTGAGGGTCAGGCTGGGGTCGGTGTGTAGATGGCGGTGAGGGTCAGACTGGGGCGGTGCTGGAAGGCCGTGACAGTTAGGCTGGGGGTGGTTTGTGGATGGCCGTGAGCATCAGGCTGGGGGCGTGTGAGGATGGCGGTGAGGGACAGGCTGGGGGCGGCATGTGAATGGCGGTAGTGGTCCGCCTTGGTGCGGTGTGTTGGACGGCAGTGAGGGACAGGCAGCGGGCGATGTTTGACGTCAATGTGGGTCAGGCTGGGGTCCGCGTGTAGTTGGCGATATTGAGTGTCAGTCTGGGGACAGTGTGTGGGTGGTGGTGAGGGTCAGTCGGGGGTGGTGTGTGGGCAGTGGTGAGGGTCAGGCTGGGGGTCATGTGTGGACAGTGGTAAGAGTCAGACTGGGGGTCATGTGTGGACTGTGGTGAGGGTCAGGCTGCAGGCGGTGTGCTAACAGCGGTGAGGGTCAGGCTGGGGGTGGTATTTAGATGGCTGTAAGGGTCAGGCTGGGAGTGGTTTGACGATGGCGGTGTGGGTTAGATTGTGGCAATGCTGTGAGAGTTAGGGCAGGGGACGGGGTTTGGACGGCTGAGAGTCTAAGGCTGGGGTCGTGTGAGCATAGCAGTGAGCGACAGGCTGGGGTCAGCGTGTGGACAGCAGTGCGGGTCAGGCAGGGTGCTGTGTGTGGACAGCAGTGAGGGTCAGGGTGGGTGCAGTGTGCGGACTGCGGTAAGGGTCAGGCTGGGTCAGTGTTGGATGGCATTGAGGGTCAGGCTGGGGGCGGTGTGTGGACGGTGGTGCAGTTCAGGCTGTGAGTGGTGTGTGCACGGTGGTGCGAATCAGGCTGGGAGCGGTGTGTGGATGAAGGTGAGGGTCAGGAGGGGGGTGGTGTGTGGACGGCAGTGAGGGTCAGGCTGGGCGCAGTGTGTGGGCAGCGATGAGGTTCAGGCTATGGGTGGTGTGTGGTCGGCGGTGAGGGTCAGTCTGGGGTCAGTTGCTGGCAGTATGTGGACGATGGAGGGGGTCAGGCTGGGGGCAGCGTGTGGACAGCAGTGAGGGTCAGGCTAGGGGTGGTGTGTAGAAAGCGGTGAGGGTCAGGCGGGGTGCAGTGTGTGAACAGCAATGAGGGTCAGGGTGGGCGGTGTGTGGACGACAGTGAGGGTCAGGCTGGGGGCAGTGTGTGGGCAGCGATGGGTTTCAGGATATGGGTGGTGTGTGGTCGGCGGTGAGGGGCAGACTGGTGGCGGTGTGTAGACAGCGATGAAGTTCAGGATTGGATCAGTGTTGGAGGGCGATGAGTGTCAAGCTGGGGTGGTGTATAGGCAACGGTGAGGGTCAGGCTAGGGGTGGTGTTTGGTTGGCAGTGAGGGTCAAGCTGGACGCAGTGTGTGCAGCGATGAGTTTCAGTATATGGGTGGTGTGCGGTCGGCGGTGAGCGTCAGGCTATGGGTGGTGTGTGGACGGCAGTGTGGGTCAGTCTGGGACAGTGTGTCGGCGGTGGTGAGGTTCAGGCTGGGGGTCGTATGTGGACGGTGGGGAGGGTCAGGCTGGGGTCGGTGTGTAGATGGAGGTGAGGGTCAGACTGGGGCGGTGCTAGATAGCCGTGAGAGTTAGGCTGGGGGTGGTGTGTGGACGGCAGTGAGCATCAGGCTGGGGGCGTGTGAGGATGTCAGTGAGGGACAGGCAGGAGGCGGCGTTTGGATGGCGGTATTGGTCAGGCTTGGTGCGGTGTGTAGACGGCAGTGAGGGACAGGCAGGAGGCGGTGTTGGACAGCGGTATGGGTCAGGCTGGGGGCGGTGTGTGGACGGCGGTGAAGATCAGGGTTGTGGTAGTATTTGACGGAAGTTGGAGTCAGGCTGGGGGCGATGGGTGGACAGTGGTGGTGGTCAGCCTGGGGATAGTTGGTGGACGGCGGTGAGGGTCAGGCTGTGAGCATTGTGTTCGACGTCGATGAGGGTCACGCTGGGGATGGTGCGTGGACGTCAGTGAGTGTCAGGCTGGTGGTGGTGTTTGGACGGTGCTGAGGGTCAGGCTGGGGGTGGTGTGTGGAGGGAGGTGGGTGTCAGGATGGGGACAGTTGGTGGACGGAGATGTTTGTCAGGCTAGGGGCAGAGATGGATGGCGGTGAGGGTCATGCTGTGGACGTTGTGTTTGACGTCGATGAGGGTCAGCTTGGGAGCAGCGTGTGGACAGCGGTGAGGGTCAGTCTAGGGGCGGTGTGTAGATGGCGGTGAGGGTCAGTCGGGGCAGTGTGTGGACAATGGTGAGGGTCAGGTTGAGGGTCGTGTGTAGATGGCGGTGAGCTTCAGTCTGGGGACAGTGTGGGGGCGGTGGTGAGGGTCAGTCTGGGCATTGTGTGGGCAGTGGTGAGGGTCTGGCTGAGGGTCTTGTGTAGATGGCAGTGAGTTTCATTCTGGGGACAGTGTGTCGGCGGTGGTGAGTGTTCGTCGGGGGCGGTTTGTGGGCAGTGGTGAGGGTCAGGCTGAGGGTTGTGTGAGGAAAGCAGTGAGGGACAGGCTTGGGGCTGTGTGTGGACTGCGGTGAGGGTCGGGTTTGTGGTGTTGTTTGACAGCGGTGGCGGTCAGGCGTGGGGAGATAGGTGGGTGGTAGTGGGGGTCAGCCTGGCGGCAGTTGGTGGACGCGAGAGAGTGTCAGGTTAGGGGTGGTGTGTGGAAGGTGGTGTGGGTCAGGCTGGAGGTGATGTTGGACGGTGGTGAGGGTTCCGGCTGGGGGCAGCGTGAGCACAGCGGTGAGGGTCAGGATAGGGGCGGTGTGTAGACAGAAGTGAGGGTCAGGCAGTTTCAGTGTGTGGACGGCAGTGAGGGTCAGGGTGGGTGCGGTGTGCGGATGGTGGTGTGGGTCAGGCTGCGTCAGTGTTGGATGGTGTTGAGGATCAGACTGGGGGCAGTGTGTGGACGGCAGTGAGGGACAGGTTTGTGGTAGTGTTTGATGGCGGTTGGGGTCAGGCTGGGGGCGATGGGGGGACGGTGGTGGGGGTCAGCCTGGGGGCAGTCGGTAGACGGTGGTGAGGGTCAGGCAATGAGCAGTGTGTTTGACGTCGATGAGGGTCACGCTGGTGATGGTGCGTGGATGTCAGTGAGAGTCAGGCTGGGGATGGTGTGTGGACAGTGGTGAGGGACAGGCTGGGGGTGGTGTGTGGGGGGAGGTGAGGGTCAGGCTGGGGGGTGGTGTGTGGATGGTGGTGAGGGTCAGGCTGGGTTGGTGTGTAGATGGCGGTGAGGGTCAGTCTGGGGCCAGTGTGATGGCGATGGTGAGGGACAGTCAGGGTTGGTGTGTGGGCAGTGGTGTGGGTCAGGCTGGGGACCGTGTGTAGATGGCGGTGGTGAGGGTCAGTCTGGGGACAGTGTGTGGGCGGTGGTGAGGGTCAGGCTGGGGGTCATGTGTGGACAGTGGTGAGGGTCAGGCTGGGGGTCATGTGTGGACTGTGGTGAGTGTCAGGCTGCGGGCGGTGGTCTAACAACAGTGAGAGTCAGACTGGGGGTGGTATTCAGATGGCTGTGAGAGTCAAGCTGGGGGTGGTTTGTAGATGGTGGTGAGGGTTAGGCTGGGGCGATGCTGGACGGCAGTGAGAGTTAGGGCAGGGGACGGGGTGTGGATGGCAGAGTGTGTCTGGCTGGGGTCGTGTGAGGATAGCAGTGAGGGACAGACTGGGGGCGGCGTGTGGACACAGTGAGGGTCAGTCAGGGTGCCATGTGTGGACGGCTGTGAGGGTCAGGGTGGGTGCGGCGTGCGGACTGCGGTGAGGGTCAGGCTGGGTCAATGTTGGATGGCGTTGAGGGTCAGGCTGGGGGCGGTGTGTGGACGGCAGTGAGAGTCAGGCTGGGCGCAGTGTATGGGCAGCGATGAGGTTCAGGCTATGGGTGGTGTGTGTTCGGCGGTGAGGGTCAGGCTAGGGTCAGTTGCTGGCAGTATGTAGACGATGGAGGCTGGGGGGAACGTGTGTACAGCGGTGAGGGTCAGGTTATGGGTGGTGTATGGACGGTGGTGAAGGTCAGGCTGGCTTCAGTCGGTGGACTGCAGTGAGGGTCAGGCTGGGGTTGGTTGGTAGACGGCGGTGAGAGCCAGGCTGAGGATGATGTGTTCGATGTCGATGAGGGTCAGACTGGAGGTGGTGTATGGACGGTGGTGAAGGTCAGGCTGGCTTCAGTCGGTGGACTGCAGTGAGGGTCAGGCTGGGGTTGGTTGGTGGACGGCGGTGAGAGCCAGGCTGAGGCTCATTGACATTGAACCCAGCGCCTTCAGTCGGTGGACTGCAGTGAGGGTCAGGCTGTGGGTGGTGTGTGGATGGCGGTGAGGGTCAGACTTGTGGCAGTGTTGGACGGCGGTGAGGGTCAGGGTGGGTGCGGTGTGTGGACATCTGCGAGGGTCCGGCTTGGGTCAGTGTTGGACGGTGGTAAGAGTCAGGCTTGGGTCAGTGTTGGATGGCGTTGAGCGTCATGCTGGTGGCAGTGTGTAGATGATGGTGGGGGTCAGGCTAGGAGTGGTGTGTAGGCAGCGGTGGGGGTCAGGCAGGGTGTAGTTGGTGGATGGTGGTGAGGGTCAGGCAGGTTGCCGTGTGTGGACGGAGGTGGTTGTTAGGCTGCGGATTGTGGTGAATGGCGGTGGGGGTCACGCTGTGGACGGTGTGTTTGACGTCTATGAGGGTCAGGTTGGGGGCAGCGTGTAGACAGCAGTGAGGGTCAGGCAGGGTGCCGTGTGTGGACGGCAGTGAGGGTCAGGGTGGGTCAGTGTTGGATGGCGTTGAGGGTTAGGTTGGGGGCAGTGTGTGAATGGTGGTGGAGTTCAGGCTATTAGTGGTGTGTGGACGGTGGGGCGCATCAGGCTGGGAGCAGTGTGTGGATAATGGTGAGGGTCAGGTGGGGAGTGGTGTATGGATGGCAGTGAGGGTCAGGCTGGGCGCAGTGTGTGGACAGCGATGAGTTTCAGAATATGGGTGGTGTGTGTTCGGCGGTGAGGTTCAGGTTATGGGTGGCGTGTGGATGGCGGTGAAAGTCAGGTTGGGGGCGGTGTGTAGACAGCGATGAGGTTCAGGATATGGGTGGTATGTGGTCAGCATTGATGGACAATCTGGGGACAGTGTGTGGATGACGGTGAGGATCAGGCTGGGGGAGGTGTCTGGACGGCAGTGAGGTCAGGCTGGGCGCAATGTGTGTGCAGCGATGAGTTTCAGGATATGGGTGGTGTGTGATTGGCGGTGAACGTCAGGCTGGGGGTGGTGTGTAGATGGCGATGAGGCTCAGACTGGGGCGGTACTGGACGGCCGTGAGAGTTAGGCTGGGGACGGGGTGTGGACGGCTGTGAGTAGCAAGCTGGGGGCGGCGTGTGGATGGCAGTGAGGGACAGGCTGGGGGCGGCGTGTCAACGGCGGTAGGAGTCAGGTTTGCGGCAGTGTTTGACGGTGGTTGGGGTCCGGCTGCTGGCGATGGGTGGACGGTGGTGGGGATCAGCCGAGGGACAGTTATTGGACGGTATTGACAGTCAGGCTGTGAGCAGTGTCTTCGGCGTCGATGAGGGTCACGCTGGGGATGGTGCCTGGTCGTCCCTGAGTGTCAGGCTGGGGGTGGTGTGTGGACGGTGGTGAGGATCATGCTGGGGGTGGTGTGTGGAGGGAAGTGGGTGTGAGGATGGGGGCAGTTGGTGGACGGAGGTGGTTGTCAGGCTGGGGGCGGTGGTGGACGGCAGTGAGGATCGCGATGTGGACGGTGTGTTTGACGTCGATGAGGGTCAGGCTGGGGGCAGCGTGAGCACAACGGTGAGGGTCAGGCTAGGGGCGGTGTGTAGACAGAAGTGAGGGTCAGGCAGGGTTCAGTGTGTGGACGGCAGTGAGGGTCAGGGTGGGTGCGGTGTGCGGATGGTGGTGAGGGTCAGGCTGCGTCAGTGTTGGATTGCGTTAAGGATCAGACTGGGGGCAGTGTGTGGACGGTGGTGTGCATCAGGCTGGGAGCGGTGTGCGGATGATAGTGAGGGTCAGACGGGGAGTGGTGTGTGGTAGGGTGTGAGGCTCAGGCTGGGCGCAGCGTGTGCGCAGCGATGAGGTTCAGGCTATGGGTGGTTGTCGTCGGCAGTGAGGGTCAGGCTGGGGGCAGTTGCTGGCGGTATGTGGACGATGGAGCGGGTCAGGCTGGGGGCAGCGGTGAGGATCAGGCGAGGGGTGGTGTGTAGACAGAAGTGAGGGTTAGGCAGGGTGCAGTGCGTGGACAGCAGTGAGGGTCAGGGTGGGTGCGGTGTGCAGATGGTGGTGAGGTTCAGGCTGGGTCAGTGTTGGATGGTGTGAGGGTCAGGCTGGGGGCAGTGTGTAGACGGCAGTAGGGGTCAGGCTTGGTGCGGTGTGTGTACGGCAGTGAGGGACAGGCTGGGGGCGGTGTTGCACACCGGTAGGGGTCAGGCTGGGGGTAGTGTTGGACGGTGGTAGGGGTCAAACTGGGGGCAGCGTGAGCACAGCGGTGAGGGTCAGGCTAGGGGCGGTGTGTAGACAGAAGTGAGGGTCAGGCAGGGTGCAGTGCGTGAAAGGCAGTGAGGGTCAGGGTGGGTGCGGTGTGCGGATGGTGGTGAGGTTCAGGCTGGGTCAGTGTTGGACGGCGGTGAGGTTCAGGCTGGGGTCGGTGTGTAGACGGTGGTAGGGGTCAGGCTTGGTACGGTGTGTGGACGGCAGTGAGGGACAGGCTGGGGGCGGTGTTGGACACCGGTTGGGGTCAGGCTGGGGGCGATGGGGGGACGGTGGGTGGGGGTCAGTCTGGGTGCAGTCGGTAGTCGGTGGTGAGTGTCAGGCAGTAAGCAGTGTGTTTGATGTCGATGAGGGTCACGCTGGTGATGGTACATGGACGTCAGTGAGAGTCAGGCTGGGGGTGGTGTGTGGACAATGGTGAGGGACAGGCTGGGAGTGGTGTGTGGAGGAAGGTGAGGGTCAGGCTGGGGGCTGGTGTGTGGATGGTGGTGAGGGTCAGGCTGGGGTAGTGTGTAGATGGCGGTGAGGGTCAGTCTGGGGACAGTGTGTGGGCGGTGGTGAGGGTCAGGCTGGGGGTCACGTGTGGACAGTGGTGAGGGTCAGGCTGGGGGTCATGTGTGGACTGTGGTGAGGGTCAGGCTGCGGGCAGTGATCTAACAGCAGTGAGGGTCAGACTGGGGGTGGTATTTAGATGGATGTGCGAGTCAAGCTGGGGGTGGTTTGTAGATGGCGGTGAGGGTTAGAATGGGGCGATGCTGGACGGTTGTCTGAGTTAGGTCAGGGGACGGGGTGTGGACGGCTGAGAGTGTCAGGCTGGGGTTGTGTGAGGATAGCAGTGAGGAACAGGTTGGGGGCGGCATGTGGACAGCAGTGAGGGTCAGTCAGGGCGCCGTGTGCGGACGGCTGGGAGGGTCAGGGTGGGTGCGGCGTGCGGACTGTGGTGATGGTCAGGCTGGGTCAGGGTTGGATGGCGTTGAGGGTCAAGCTGGGGACGGTGTGTGGACGGTGGTGGAGTTCAGGCTGTGAGTTGTATGTGGACGATGGTGCACATCAGGCTGGGATCCGTGTGTGGATGATGGTGAGGGTCAGGTGGGCGGTGGTGTGTGGACGGCAGTGAGAGTCAGGCTGGGCGCAGTGTGTGGGCAGCGATGAGGTTCAGGCTATGGGTGGTGCGTGTTTGGCGGTGAGGGTCAGGCTAGGGGCAGTTGCTGGCGGTATGTAGACGATGGAGCGGGTCAGGCTAGGGGCAGCGTGTGTACAGCGGTGAGGGTCAGGTTAAGGGTGGTGTATGGACGGCGGTGAAAGTCAGGTTGGGGCGGTGTGGAGACAGCGATGAGGTTCAGGATATGGCTGGTATGTGGTCGGCATTGATGGACAATCTGGGGACAGTGTGTGGATGACGGTGAGGATCAGGCTGGGGGTGGTGTCTGGAAGGCAGTGAGGGTCAGGCTGGGCGCTGTGTGTGTGCAGCGATGAGTTTCAGGATATGGATGGTGTGTGGTCGGCGGTGAGGGTCAGGCTGGGGGTGATGTGTGGTCAGCGGTGAGAGTCAGGTTTGTGGTAGTGTTTGACGGCGTTTGGTGTCTGGCTGGGGGCGGTGGGTGGACGGTGGTGGGGATCAGCCTGGGGGCAGTTGGTGGACGGCGGTGAGGGTCAGGCTGTGAGCAGTGTCTTCGACATCGATGAGGGTCACGCTGGGAATGGTGCACGGATGTCAGTGAGTGTCAGGCTGGGGGTGGTGTGTGACGGTTGTGAGGGGCAGGCTGGCGGTGGTGTGTGGACGGTGTTGAAGGTCAGGCTGTGGGCAGTCGGTGGACTGCAGTGAGGGTCAGGCTGGAGGCGCTGTGTTAAACGTCAATGAGGTTCATGCTGGGGGTGGTGTGTGGATGGCGGTGAGAATCAGGCTAGGAGCGTTGAGTGGACGCCGTGAGCGTCACTCTGGGCACTGTGTGTGGGCGGTGGTGAGCGCCAGGCTGGGTGCGGTGTGGGGACGGCGTTGAGCGTCAGTCTGGGAATGGTATGTGGATGATGGTGAGGGTCAGGCTGTGGGCGGTGGGTGGGCTGTGGTGGGGGTCAGGCTGGGCGCGGTGTCTGGTCAGTGGCGAGGGTCAGGCTGGGGGTGGTGTGTGGACAGCGGTGAATGTCAGGCTAGAGGCGGTGTATGGGCGCCAGTGAGGGTCAGGCTGGGACAGTATTGGATGGCTGTGAGGGTCAGGCTTGTGGCAGTGTTGGACGGCGATGGAGGTCAGGCTGTGGTTGGTTGGTGGACGGTGGTGAGAGTCAGGCTGAGGGTGATGTGTTCGATGTCGATGAGGGTCAGACTGGAGGTGGTGTAAGGACGGTGGTGAAGGTCAGGCTGGCTTCAGTTGGTGGACTGCAGTGAGGGTCAGGCTGGAGGCGCTGGGTTCAATGTCAATGAGGGTCAGGCTGGGTGTGGTGTGTGGACGGTGGTGAGGGTCAGGTTGGTGGTGGTGTGTGGGCGGTGATGAGGGTCAGTCTGGCGGTGGTTTGTGGGCGGTGGTGAGGGTCAGGCTGGGGGCAGTTGCTGGCGGTATGTGGACGATGGAGGGGGTCAGGCTGGGGGCAGTGTGTGGACAGCAGTGAGGGCCAGGCTAGGGGCGGTGTGCAGAGAGCGCTGAGGTTCAGGCAGGGTGCAGTGTGTGGACGGCAGTGAGGGTCAGGGTGGGTGCAGTGTGCGGAGGGCGGTGAGGGTCAGGCTAGGTCAGTTTTGGATGGCGTGAGGGTCAGGCTGGGGGCGGTGTGTGGACGGCAGTGAGGGTCAGGCTGGACGCAGAGTGTGCAGCGATGAGTTTCAGGATATGGGTGGTGTGTGGTTGGTGGTGAGTGTCAGGCTGGGGGTGGTGTGTGTACGGCGGTGAGGGTCAGGATATGGGTGATGTGTGGACGGCAGTGAGGTGCAGGTTATGGGTGGTGTGTGGACGGAAGTGAGGGTCAGTCTGGGACAGTGTGTCGGCGGTGGTGAGAGTCAGGCAGGGGGTCGTATGTGGATGGTGGTGAGGGTCAGGCTGGGGTCGGTGTGTAGATGGCGGTGAGGGTCAGACTGGGGCGGTGATGGATGGCCGTGAGAGTTAGGCTGGGGGTGATGTGTGGATGGCCGTGAGCATCAGGCTGGGGGCTTGTGATGGCAGTGAGGGACAGGCTGGGGGCGGCATTTGGATGGCAGTTGTGGTCCGGCTTGGTGCGGTGTGTGGACGGCAGTGAGGGACAGGCAGGGGGCGGTGTTGGACAGCTGTATGGGTCAGGCTGGGGGCGGTGTGTGGACGGCGTTGAGGATAAGGTTTGTGGTAGTATTTGACGGAAGTTGGGGTCAGACTGGCGGCGATGGGTGGACGGTGGTGGTGGTCAGCCTGGGGACAGTTGGTGGATGGCGGTGAGGGTCAGGCTGGGGGCCGCGTGTAGTTGGCGGTGGTGAGGGTCAGTCATGGGACAGTGTGTGGGTGGTGGTGAGGGTCAGTCGGGGGCGGTGTGTGGGCAGTGGTGAGGGTCAGGCTGGGGGTCATGTGTGGACAGTGGTGTGGGTCAGGCTGGGGGTCATGTGTGGACTGTGGTGAGGGTCAGGCTGCGGGTGGTGTGCTAACTGCGGTGAGGGTCAGACTGGGGGAGGTATTTAGATGGCTGTAAGGGTCAGGCTGGGGGTGGTTTGCCGATGGCGGTGAGGGTTAGATTGGGACGATGCTGGATGGCTGTGAGAGTTAGGGCAGGGGACGGGTTGTGGCCGGCTGAGAGTGTCAGGCTGGGGTCGTGTGAGCATAGCAGTGAGGGACAGGCTGGGGTCAGCGTGTGGACAGAAGTGCGGGTCAGGCAGGGTGCTGTGAGTGGACGGCAGTGAGGGTCAGGGTGGGTGCAGTGTGCGGACTGCGGTGAGGGTCAGGCTGGGTCAGTGTTGGATGGCATTGAGGGTCAGGCTGGGGGCGGTGTGTGGACGGTGGTGCAGTTCAGGCTGAGAGTGGTGTGTGGACGGTGGTGCGCATCAGGCTGGGAGCGGTGTGTGGATGAAGGTGAGTGTCAGGCGGGGGGTGGTGTGTGGACGGCAGTGAGAGGCAGGCTGGGTGCAGTGTGTGGGCAGCGATGAGGTTCAGGCTATGGGTGGTGTGTGGTCGGCGGTGAAGGTCAGGCTGGGGTCAGTTGCTGGCAGTATATGGACGATGGAGGGGGTCAGGTTGGGCGGTGTGCGGACGGCGGCGAGGGTCAGGCGGGGGGTGGTGTGTGGACGACAGTGAGGGTCAGGCTGGGGGCAGTGTGTGGGCAGCGATGGGTTTCAGGATATGGGTGGTGTGTGGTCGGCGGTGAGGGGCAGACTGGGGGTGGTGTGTAGACAGCGATGAAGTTCAGGATTGGATCAGTGTTGGAGGGCGATGAGTGTCAAGCTGGGCTGGTGTATAGGCAGCGGTGAGGGTCAGGCTAGGGGTGGTGTGTAGTTGGCAGTGAGGGTCAGGCTGTGGGTGGTGTATGGATGGCGGTGAGGGTCAGACTTGTGGCAGTGTTGGACGGCGGTGAGGGTCAGGGTGGGTGCGGTGTGTGGACGGCAGTGAGAGTCAGGCTTGGGTCAGTGTTGGACGGTGGTGAGAGTCTGGCTTGGGTCAGTGTTGGATGGCGTTGAGCGTCATGCTGGTGGTGGTGTGTAGATGATGGTGGGGGTCAGGCTAGGAGTGGTGTGTAGACAGCGGTGAGGGTCAGGCAGGGTGTAGTTGGTGGATGGTGGTGAGGGTCAGGCAGGGTGCCGTGTGTGGACGGAGGTGGTTGTTCGGCTGCGGGATGTGGAGAATGGCGGTGGGGGTCACGCTGTGGACGGTGTGTTTGACGTCTATGAGGGTCAGGTTGGGGGCAGTGTGTGGACAGCAGTGAGGGTCAGGCAGGGTGCCCTGTGTGGACGGCAGTGAGAGTCAGGGTGGGTCAGTGTTGGATGGCGTTGAGTGTGTGAATAGCGGTGGAGTTCAGGCTATTAGTGGTGTGTGGACGGTGGGGCGCATCAGGCTGGGAGCAGTGTGTGGATAATGGTGCGGGTCAGGTGGGGGGTGGTGTATGGATGGCAGTGAGGGTCAGGCTGGGCGCAGTTTGTTGACAGCGATGAGTTTCAGAATATGGGTGGTGTGTGTTCGGTGGTGAGGTTCAGGCTGGGGGTCGTGTGTACAGCGGTGAGGGTCAGGTTATGGGTGGCGTGTGGATGGCGGTGAAAGTCAGGATCGGGGCGGTGTGTAGACAGCGATGAGGTTCAGGATATGGGTGGTATGTGGTCAGCATTGATGGACAATCTGGGGACAGTGTGTGGATGACGGTGAACGTCAGGCTGGGGTGGTGTGTAGATGGCGGTGAGACTCAGACTTGGACGGTGCTGGACAGTCGTGAGAGTTAGGCTGAGGACGGGGTGTGGACGGCTGTGAGTATCAGGCTGGGATCGTGTGTGGACAGCAGTGAGGGACAGGCTGGGGGCGGCGTGTAAACGACGGTAGGAGTCATGTTTGTGGCAGTGTTTGACGGTGGTTGGGGTCCGGCTGCTGACGATGGGTGGACGGTGGTGGGGGTCAGCCTAGTGGCAGTTATTGGACGGTGGTGAGAGTCAGGCTGTGAGCAGTGTCTTCGACGTCGATGAGGGTCATGGTGGGGATGGTGCGTGGACGTCCCTGAGTGTCAGGCTGGGGGTGATGTGTGGACGGTGCTGAGGGTCAGGCTGAGGGTGGTGTGTGGAGGGAGTTGGGTTTCAGGCTGGGGGCAGTTGGTGGACGGAGGTGGTTGTCAGGCTGGGGGAAGTGGTGGACGGAGGTGGTTGTCAGGCTGGGGGCAGTAGTGGACGGCGATGAGGGTCACGCTGTGGACGGTGTGTTTGACGTCGATGAGGGTCAGGCTGGGGGCAGCGTGTGGACAGCGGTGAAGGTCAGCTAGGGGCGTTGTGTAGACAGCGGTGAGGTTATTCAGGGTGCAGTGTGCGGTTGACAATGAGGATCAGGCTGGGCGCTGTGTGTGGGCAGTGATGAGTTTCAGGAAACGGGTGGTGTGTGGTCGGCGGAGAGGGTCAGTCTGGGGACAGTGTGTTGGCGGTGACGAGGGTCAGGCTGGAGGTCATGTGTGGACTGTGGTGAGGTTCAGGCTGGGGGCGGTGTGTGGGCAGTGGTGAGGGCCAGGCTGGGGGTCGTGTGTGGACTGTGGTGAGGTTCAGGCTGGAGGCGGTGTGTTGACTGCGGAGACAGTCAGGCTGGGGATAGTGTTTAGATGGCGGTGAGGGTCAGGCTGGGGGCGCTGTGTAGATGGTGGTGAGGGTAAAAATGGGACGGTGCTGGACGGCTGTGAGAGTTAGGCTGGGGGCGTGTGACGATAGCAGTGAGCGACAGGCTGGGGGCGGCATGTGGACGGCGGTAGGGGTCAGGCTTGGTGTAGTGTGTGGACGGCAGTGAGGGACAGACTGGGGGAGGGGTTGGACGGCCGTCAGGGTCAGGCTGGGGGTGGTGTGTGGACAGCGGTGAAGGTCAGGCTAGGGGCGTTGTGTAGACAGCGGTGAGGTTATTCAGGGTGCAGTGTGTGGTTGACAATGAGGATCAGGCTGGGCGCTGTGTGTGGGCAGTGATGAGTTTCAGGAAACGGGTGGTGTGTGGTCGGCGGAGAGGGTCAGTCTGGGGACAGTGTGTTGGCGGTGACGAGGGTCAGGCTGGAGGTCATGTGTGGACTGTGGTGAGGTTCAGGCTGGGGGCGGTGTGTGGGCAGTGGTGAGGGTCAGGCTGTGGGTCGTGTGTGGACTGTGGTGAGGTTCAGGCTGGAGGCGGTGTGTTGACTGCGGAGACAGTCAGGCTGGGGATAGTGTTTAGATGGCGGTGAGGGTCAGGCTGGGGGCGCTGTGTAGATGGTGGTGAGGGTAAAAATGGGACGGTGCTGGACGGCGGTGAGGGTCACGTTTGTGGTAGTGTTTGACCGCAGTGGCGGTCAGGTTGGGGGAGATGGGTGGACGGTGGTGGAGGTCAGCCTGGGGGCAGTTGGTGGACGGCGGTGAGTATCAGGCTGTGAGCGGTGTGTTTAACGTCGATGAGGATCGAGCTGGGGGTGGTGAGGGTCAGGCTGTGGGCAGGTATGTGGACGGTGGTGAGGGTCAGGCTGGGGTTGGTGTGTGGAGGGAGGTGGGTGTCAGGCTGGGGGCAGTTGGTTCACGGAGGTCGTTGTCAGGTTGGGAGCTGTGGGGGATGGCGGTGAGGGTCACGCTGTGGACGGTGTGTTTGACGTTGATGAGGGTTAGGCTTGGGGCAGAGTGAGCACAGCGGTGAGGGTCACGCTAGGAGCGGTGTGTAGACAGCGGTGAGGGTCAGGCAGGGTGCAGTTTGTGGATGGCAGTGAGGGTCAGTGTGGGTGCGGTTTGCGGACGACAGTGAGGGTCAGGCTGGCTCAGTGTTATATGGCATTGAGTGTCAGGCTTAAGGTGGTGTGTGAACGGTGGTGCGCGTCAGGCTGGGAGCGGTGTGTGGATGATGGTGAGGTTCAGGCTATGGGTGATGTGTGGACGACAGTGGGAGTCAGGCTGTGTGCAGTTGGTGGTCGGCAGTGAGGGTCAGGCTGTGGGCAGTGTGTTTGATGTCGATGAGTGAGGGTCAGGCTGGAGGTGTGTGGATGGTGGTGAGGGTCAGGCTGGGGCAGCGTGTGGTCGGCGGTGAGGGTCAGGCTAGGAGCGGTGTGTAGACAGCGGTGCGTGTCAGGCAGGGTGCGGTGTGTAGACGGCAGTGAGGGTCAGGCTTGGGTCAGTTTTGGACGGTGGTGAGCGTCAGGCTTGGGTCAGTGTTGGATGGCGTTGGGGGTCAGGCAGGTGGCGGTGTGAGGACGATGGTGGGGGTCAGTCTGGGAGTGGTGTGTGGACGGCATTGAGGTCAAGCTGGGTGTGATGTGTGCAGGGTGGCGGGTGTTAGGCTAGGGGTGGTGTGTAGACAGCGGTGAGGGTCAGGTAGGGTGCAATTGGTGGACGGCAGTGAGGGTCAGGCTGTGAGCGGTGTGTTCGACGTCGATGAGGGTCAGGCTGGGGGTGATGCATGGATGGTGCTGAGAGTCAGGCTGGGGGTAATGTGTGGACGGTGGTGAGGGTCAGGCTTGTGGCTGTGGATGGCGGTGAGTGACACGTTGTGGACGGTGTGTTTGATGTCGATGAGGGTCAGGCTGGGGGCAGCGTGTGGACAGCGGCGAGGGTCAAGCTGGGGGCGGTGTGTAGACAGCGGTGAGGGTCAGGCAGGATGCAGTGTGTGGGCAGCGATGAGGTTCAGTCTGGGGGAAGTTGCTGGCGGTATGTACACGATGGAGGGGGTCAGGCTGGGGGCAGCGTGTGGACAGCGGTGAGGGTCAGGCTAGGGCCGGTGTGTGAACAGCAGTGATGGTCAGTGTGGGTCAGTGTTGGATGGCATTGAGGGTCAGCCTGTGGGCGGTGTGTGGATGGTGGTGCGCGTCAGGCTGGGAGCGGTGTGTGGATGATGGTGAGTGTCAGGCGGGGGTGGTGTGTGAACAGCAGTGAGGTCAGGCTATGGGTGGTGTGTGGTCGGCGGTGAGGGTCAGGCTGGGGGTGGTGTGTGGACGGCGGTGAGGTCAGGCTATGGGTGGTGTGTGGTCAGCAGAGAGGGTCAGGCTGGGGGCGGTGTGTCGACAGCGATGAGGTTCAGGTTTGGGTCAGTGTTGGAGGGCGCTGAGGGACAGGCTGGTGGCGGTGTGTGGACCGTGGTGAGTGTCATGCTGGGGCAGTGCTGAACGGTGGTGAGAGTCAATCTGGGGACGTCGTGTGGACGGCAGCGAGGGTCAGGCTGGCGGCGGTGTGCAGATGGAAGTGAGGGTCAGGCTGTGGGTGGCGTGTGGACAGCGGTGAGCATCAGACTGGGGGCGGTGTGTGGATGGCAGTGAGAGTCAGGCTGGGGGCGGTATGTGCGCGGCGGTGAGGTTCAGGTTGGGGGAGGTGTGTGGACAGCGGTGAGGGTCAGGCTGGGGCGGTATTGGACGGCGGTGAGGGTCATGCATGTGGCAGTGTTGGACGGTGGTGGGGTTCAGGCCGAGGCGGTTGGTGGTCGGCAGTGAGTGTCAGTTTGGGGACGGTGTGTGGATGGCAGTGAGGGTCAGGCTGGGGGCAGTGTGTGGGCGGAGATGACGTTCAGGCTGGGGGTGGAGTGTGGACGGCGGTGAGGGTCTGGCTAGGGGTGGGGTATACGCGGTGATGAGAGTCAGGCTGGAGCGGTATTGGGCGGCGGTGAGGGTCAGGCTTGTGACAGTGTTGGCTAGTGGCGGGGTTCAGGCCGGGGCGGTTGGTTGCCGGTGGTGGGGGTCAGGCTGGGGGCAGTGCGTGGACAGAGGTGAGGGTCAGGCTGGGGATGGTGTGTGCACAGCGGTGAGGGTCAGGCTGTGGGAGGTGTGCATGACATTGATGAGTTTTAGTCTGGGGTGGTTGTGGATGGTGGTGAGGGTCAGGCAGGGCACGGTTGGTGGACGGCGGTGATGGTCCGGCTGGGGCGGTATTGGGCAACAGTGATGGTCAGGTTGGTGCGTTATTGGACGGCGGTGAGTGTCAAGCTGCAGGTGATGCGTGTGCACGGTGATGAGGGTGAGGCTGGAGTCATTGGTGGACGGTGGTAAGGGTCAGGCTGGGGTCGGTGTGTGGATAGCAGTGAGGGTCAGGCTGGGGATAGTGTATTAATGGCGGTGAGGGAAAGGCTGGGGATATTGTTCGAATGTGGTGAGGGTTAGGATGGGGACAGAGTGTGGACTGCAGTGGGGGCTAGGCTGAGCGGTGATTTCGCAGAGCAGAGGGTCAGGCTGGGGGCGGTGTGTGGGCAGCGGTGAACTACAGGCTGGGATGGTGTTGGACTCCGGTGGGGGTAAGGCTGTGGGCAGTGTGCGTTTGGAGGGGACGATCAGGCTGGGGTCTGTGTGCGAACGATGGTGGGGGTCAGGCTGTGGGCGGTGTGTGGACGGTGGTGCGGGTCAGGCAAGGGGCAGTATTGGACGGCAGTGAGGGTCAGTTTGTGGCAGTGTTGGATGGTAGTGAGTTTTAGGCAGGGCGCGGTTGGTGGACGGCGGTGTGGGTCAGGCTGGGGCTGTATTGGGCGATGGTGAAGGTCAGGTTGGGGCTTGATTGGACGGCAGTGAGGGTCAGTCTGGGGCGTTATTGGACGACGGTGAGGGTCAGGCTGGGGCGTTATTGAACGGCGGTGAAGGTCAAGCTGCGGGTAGTGTGTGTGCATGGTGATGAGGGTCAGGCTGAGGGCGGTGTGTGGATAGCGGTGAGGGTCAGGCTGGGAAGGTGTTGGATGGCGGTGAGGGACAGGCTGGTGGTGGGGTGTGTATCATGGTGAGGGTCAGGCTGGTGGCGGTGTGCAGGTGGCAGTGAGGGTCAGGCTGTGGGTGGCATGTCGATAGCAGTGAGCGTCAGGCTGGGGACGGCGTGTGGACGACCTTGAGGGTCAGGTTGGGAAGGTGTTGGACCGCGGTGAGGGACAGGCTGGGTGCAGTGTGTGGGTGGTATTGAGGGTCAGCTAGGGAAGGTGTGTGGTCAGCGGTGAGGGGCAGGCTGGGGTTAGTGTGTGGATGGCAGTGAGGATAATGTTAGGGACGGTTTGTGGACGGCGGTGAGGGACAGGCTGATGGCGGGGTGTGTACGGTGGTGAGGATCATGCTGGTGGCGGTGTGCGGATGGCAGTGACGGTCAGGCTGTTGATGGCGTGTGGATGGCGGTGAGCGTCGGGCTAGGGACGGCGTGTGGACGGCAGTGAGGGTCAGGCTGGGGCCAGTATGTGGATGGTAGTGAGGGTCAGGTTGTGGGCGGTGTGTGGATGGCAGTGAGTGTCAGGTTTGGGGTTGCGTGTGGGTGGTGGTGAGGGTCACGTTTTAGATGGTGTGTGGTCAGCAGTGAGGGTCAGACTGGGGGCGGTGTGTGGACAGTGGTGAGCTTCAGGCTGGGGGCGCTGTTGGACTATGGTGGGAGTAAGGCTATGGGCGCTGTGTGTTCGGAGGGAACGGTCAGGCTGAGGTCAGTGTGTGAACGACGGTCGGGGTCAGGCTGGGGGCGATCTGTGGACGGCGGTGAGGGTCAGGCAGAGGGCAGTATTGGATGAGGGTCACTTTTGTGGCAGTGTTGGACGGCAATGGGCGTCAGGCAGGGCGCGGTGAGTGGACAGCAGTGGGCGTCAGGCTGGGGGCGGTTGGTGGACGGCGGTGGGGTCAGGCTGGTGACGATGTGTTTGATGTCGATGACGGTCAGGCTGGGGTAGTGTGTGGACGGTGGAGATGGTCAGGCTTGGATCATTGGTGGACAGCAGTGAGGATTAGGCTGGGGTGGTATTGGGCAGAGTGAGGGTAGGTTTGTAGCAGTGTAGGACGGCAATGTGTTTCAGACCGGGGTGTTTGCTGACGGCGGTGGGGGTGAGGCTGGGGGCAGTGGTGGATGGCGGTCAGGGTCAGGCTGTGGGTGGTGTGTTTGACGTCGATGATGGTCAGGATGGGGGTGGTGAGGGTCAGGCTGGGGTCGGTATATGGGTGGCAGTGAGGGACAGGCTGGGGTCAGCATGTGGATGGCAGAGATGGTCAGGCTGGGGGTGGTGAGGGTCAGGCTGGGTTCGGTATGTGGGTGGCAGTGAGGGACAGGCTGGGGTCAGCATGTGGATGGCAGAGAGGGTCAGGCTGGGTGCGGTGTGTGGACGGCGGTGAGGGACATTGTGGGGCTGGTGTGTGGGCGGCGGTGAGAGTTCGGCTGGGAGATTGTGTGAGTGGTGGTGAGGGTCAGGCGTGGGGAGTTGTGTGGGCGGTGGTGAGGGTCAGGCTGGGGGTAGGGTGTGGACGGTGGTGAGGGTCAGGCTAGGAGTGGTTTGGAGATGGTGGTGAGGGTCATGCTAGGGCAATTTGTGGATGGCCGTGAGGGTCAGTCTGGGTGAAGTGTGTGGACAGCAGTGAGGGTCAGTCTGGGTGGGTGTGTGGACGGCAGTGAGGGTCCGTCTGGGTGCGGTGTGTGCACGGCAGTGAGGGTTAGTCTGGGGGCGGTGTGAGGTCGGCGGTGAGGGTCAGGTTTGTTGCGGCTTTGGTCAGTGGTGGGGTTCAGGCTGGGGACGGTTGTTGCTCGGCATTGAGGTCAGGCTGGGTGCAGTGTGTTTGACGTAAATGAGGGTCAGGCTGGGGGGAATGTGGACGGCGGTTATGGTCAGGCTGTGGGTGGTGCGTGGACGGCGGAAGGGTCAGGATGGGGGTGGTGTGCGGACGGCAGTGAGGATCACGCTGGGGGTGGTGTGTGGATGGTGGTGAGCGTCAGGCTGTGGGCGGCGGGTGGAAGGTGGTGAGCGTCTGGCTGGGTGCGCTGAATGGGCAGAGAGGAGGGTCAGGCTGGGGGCGGTGTGTAGGCGGCGGTGAGGGTCAGACTTGCTGCTGTGTGTGGACGGTAATGAGGGTCAGTCTTGTTGCGGTGTGCGGATGGCAGTGAGGGTCAGTCTTGGTGCGGTGTGTGGATGGCAGTGAGGGTCAGGCTGGGTACGGTGTGCGGATGGCAGCGAGGGTTAGTCTTGGTGCGGTGTATGGACGGTAATGAGGGTCAGTCTTGTTGCGGTGTGCGGATGACAGTGACGGTCAGTCTTAGTGCGGTGTGTGGATGGCAGTGAGGGTCAGGCTGGGTACGGTGTGCGGATGGCAGCGAGGGTCAGTCTTGGTGCGGTGTGTGGACGGTAATGACGGTCAGGGTGGGTGCGGTGTGCGGACGGTAATGAGGGTCAGTCTTAGTGCGGTGTGTAGACGGTAATGAGGGTCAGTCTTGGTGCGGTGTGTGGATGGCAGTGAGGGTCAGTCTCGGTGCGATGTGTGGATGGCAGTGAGGGTCAGTCTTGGTGCGGTGTGTGGACGGTAATGAGGGTCAGTCTTGGTGCGGTGTGTGGATGGCAGTGAGGGTAAGTCTGGGTGAGGTGTGGACAGCAGTGAGGATCAGTCTGGGTGGATGTCTGGACGGCAGTGAGAGTCTGTCTGAGTGCGGTGTGTGCACGGTAGTGAGGGTCAGGCTGGGGGCGGTGTGAGGTCGGCAGTGAGGATCAGTCTTGTTGCAGCTTTGGTCAGTGGTGGGGTTCAGGCTGGGGACGGTTGGTGCTCGGCAGTGAGGTCAGGCTTAGGGCAGTGTGTTTGATGTAAATGAGGTTCAGGCTGGGGATTGTGTGGACGGTGGTGGTGGTCAGGCTGTGGGTGGTGCGTGGACGGCGGAGTGGTCAGGATGGGGGTGGTGTGCGGACGGCAGTGAGGGTCACGCTGGGGTGGTGTGTGGATGGTGGTGAGCGTCAGGGTGTGGGCGGCGTGTGGAAGGTGGTGATCGTCTGGCTGGGTGCGGTGTATGGGCAGAGACGAGGGTCAGGCTGGGGGCGGTGTGTGGATGGTGGTGAGCGTCAGGCTGTGGGCAGCGTGTTGACGGTGGTGAGCGTCAGGCTGTGGGCGGCGTGTGGAACGTGGTGAGCGATGGCTGGGTGCGGTGTATGGGCAGAGAGGAGGGTCAGGCTGGGGGCGGTGTGTAGGCGGCGATGAGGGTCAGACTTGCTGCGGTGTGTGGACGATAATGAGGGTCAGTCTTGTTGCGGTGTGCGGATGGCAGTGAGGGTCAGTCTTGGTGCGGTGTGCGGATGGCAGTGAGGGTCAGTCTGGGTGAGGTGTGGACAGCAGTGAGGGTCAGTCTTGGTGCGGTGTGTGGATGGAAGTGAGGGTCAGTCTTGGTGCGGTGTGTGGATGGCAGTGAGGGTCAGTCTTGGTGCGGTGTGTGGATGGCAGTGAGGGTCAGTCTTGGTGCAGTGTGTGGATGGCAGTGAGGGACAGTCTTGGTGCGGTGTGTGGATGGCAGTGAGGGTCAGTCTTGGTGCGGTGTGTGGATGGCAGTGAGGGTCAGTCTTGGTGCGGTGTGTGGATGGCAGTGAGCGTCAGTCTTGGTGCGGTGTGCGGATGGCAGTGAGGGTCAGTCTTTGTGTGGTGTGCGGACGGTAATTAGGGTCAGGCTGGGCGTGGTGTGTGGACGGTAATGAGGGTCATTCTTGGTGCGGTGTGTGGACGGTAATGAGGGTCAGGTTGGGTGTGGTGAGTGGACGGTAATGGGGGTCAGTCTGGGTGCGGTGTGCGGATTGCAGGGTGGGTCAGTCTTGGTACAGTGTGCGGATGACAGTGAGGGTCAGTCTGGGTGTGGTGTGTGGACGGTAAAGAGGGTCAGTCTCGGTGCGGTGTGCGGACGGTAATGAGGGTCAGACTGCGTGCGGTGTGTGGACGGTAATGAGGGTCATTCTTGGTGCGGTGTGCGGATGGCAGTGAGGGTCAGTCTTGGTGCGGTATGCGGATGGCAGTGAGGGTCAGTCTGGGTACGGTGTGCAGATGGCAGTGCGGGTCAGTCTTGGTGCGATGTGCGGATGGCAGTGAGGGTTGGGATGGGTGCGGTGTGTGGACAATAATGAGGGTCAGTCTCGGTGTGGTGTGCGGATGGCAGTGAGGGTCAGGCTGGGTGCGGTGTGTGGACGGTAATGAGGGTCAGTCTCGGTGCGGTGTGCGGATGGCAGTGAGGGTCAAGCCGGATGCGGTGTGCGGATGGCAGTGAGGGTCAGTCTGGGTGCGGTGTGCGGATGGCAGTGAGGGTCAGTCTGGGTGCGGTGTGTGGACGGCGATGATTGTCAGTCTGGGTGCAGTGTGTGGACGGCAGTGTGGGTCAGGCTGAGGGTGGTGTGTGGTCGGCGGTGAGGGTCGGGCTTGTTGCAGCTTTGGACAGTGGTGAGAATCAGGCTGGGGATGGTTGATGGACAATGGTGAGGGTCAGGTTGGGGTTTTTGGTGGACAGCGGTGAGGGTCAGTCTGGGGACACTGAGTTTTTCGTCAATAAGGGTCAGGCTGGGAGTGGTGTGTGGACGGCGGTGATGGTCAGGCTGTGGGTGGTTTGTGAGCGGCATTGAGAGTCAGGCTAGAGGCAGTGTGTGGTCGGTGTTGAGGGTCAGGCTGGTGGCAGTGTGTGGACAGCAGTGGGGGTCAGGCTGGGAGCGGTGTGTGGACAGCGGGGACGGTCAGTCTGGGGACGGTGTGTGGGCGAGGATGAGGGTCAGGTTGGAGGCGGTGGTGAGGGTCAGAATGGGTCAGTGTGTGAGCGGCGGTGAGGGTCAGGATGGGGTGGAATGGATGGCAGTGAGGGTCAGGCTTGTTGCAGTGTTGGACGGTGGTGCGGGTAAGGCTGGGAGAGGGGGTCAAGCTGGGGCGGTTGGTGGATGGCGGTGAGGGTCAGGCTGGGCGCGGTGTGTTCGAAGGCGATGAGGGACAGGCTGGTGGTGGTGTGTTGATGGTGGTGAGGGTCAGGCTGGAGGTGGGGTGTTGACAGTGGTGAGGGTCAGGCTGTGGGCGGTGTGTTGACAGTGGTGAGGGTCAGACTGGAGGCGTTGTGTTGATGGCTGTGAGGATCAGGCTGGGGGCAGTGCATGGGCGGCGGTGAGAGTCAGGCTGGGGGCATTGTGTGTACACGGTGGGTGAGGGTCAGGCTAGGGGCAGTGTGTGCTCAGCATTGGGGGTCAGGTTGGGCGCAGAGTGTGAACGGCGGTTGGGGTCAGGCTGGGGCTGTGTGTGTTCGGAGGGGAGGGTCAGGATGTAGTCAGAGTGTGGATGGCAGTGAGCAACAGGCTGGGGGCTGAGTGTGCACGGCGGTTCCGGTCAAGCTGAGGGCGATGTGTGCTCAGTAGTGAGGGTCATTCTGGGGGTGGTGTGTAGATGGCACTGAGGCTCAGGCTGTGGATGGTGTGTGGACGGCGGTAAGGGTCAGGCTGGGGATGGCGTGTGGACGGCGGTAAGGGTCAGGCTGGGGATGGCGTGTGGACGGTGGAGTGTGTCAGGCTGGGGGCAGTGTGTAGACAGCGGTGAGGGTCAGGCTGTGTGCGATGTGTGGGCGGTGATGAGGTTCAGGCTGGGGCGTTGTTGGGTGCTGTTGGGTGTCGGGCAGAGGGGACAGTCAGGCTGAGGTCGTTGTGTGAATGACGGTGAGGGTCAGGCTGGGGGCAGTGTGTGGACGGCGGTGAGGGACAGGCTTGGGGTGGTTGGTGGATGGTAGTGAGGGTCAGGCTGGGGGCAGTGTGTAGATGGCGGTGAGGATCAGACTCAGGACGGTTTTGGACTGAGGTGATGGTCAGGTTGGTGGCAGAGTGTGCACAGCAGTGAGGGTCAGGCTGGGGCATAGCTGGATGGTGGTGAGGGTCAGGCTGGAGACCGTGTGTGGGCGGTGGTGAGGGTCAGGCTCTGGATTTTGTGTCGTCTCGGTGAGGGTCATGCTGGGGATGGTGTGTGGACGGCAGTGAGGATAAGGCTAGGGGTAATGTGTGGGCGGCGGTGAGGGTCAGGCTTGTGGCAGTGTAGGATGGCGGTGGGTGTCAGGCTGGGGGCAGTTGGTGGATAGCGGTGAGGGTCAGGCTGGGGGTGGTTGGTGGATGGTGGTGTGGGTCAGGCTGGGGGCGGTGTGTAGATGGTGGTGAGTTCAGGCTGGGGGCGGGGTGTAGATGGCGGTGATGGTCAGGTTGGTGGAGGAATGTGACGGCGGTGAGGGTCAGACTGGGGCGTAGCTGGATGGCGGTGAGAGTCAGGCTGTGGACGGTGTGTGGACGGCAGTGAGGGTCAGGATGGGGGTGGTGTGTGAACGTCTGCGAGGATAAGGCTAGGGTCGGTGTGTGGGCGGCAGTGAGAGTCAGGCTAGAGCAGTATTGGACGGCAGTGAGTGTCAGGCTTATGGCAGTGTTGGACTGTGGTGGGGGTTAGGCTGGCAGCGTTTGTTGGACGGCGGTGGAGATCAAGCTGGGGGTGGTTGGGTGACGGCGGTGAGGGTCAGGCTGTGGGTGGTGTGTGCGACGTCGATAAGGGTCAGGCTGGAGATGGTATGTGGGTGGCGGTGAGGGTCAGGCTGGGGGCAGGGTATGGGCGGTCGTGAGGGTCAGGCTCGGGGCTTTGTGTGGTCTCTATGAGGGTCATGCTGGGGATGTTGTGTGAACGGCTGTGAGGATAAGGCTAGAGACGGTGTGTGGGCGGTAGTGAGTGTCAAGCTAGAGTGGTATTGGACGGCAGTGAGGGTCAGGCTTGTGGCAGTGTTGGACAGTGGTGGGGGTCAGGCCGGGGGCGGTTGTTTGACGGCGGTGAGGGTCAGGCTGGGGGCGGTGTGTTCAACATCGATTCGGGTCAGGCTGGAGACAGTGTGTGGGTGGCGGTAAGGGTCAGGCTGGGGGCAGTGTGTGGATGACAGTGAGGGTCAGGCTGGGGGTGGTGTGTGGGTGGTAGTGAGGGTCAGGCTGGGAGTGGTGTGTGGACGATGGTGAGGGTCAGGCTGAAGCGGGTGTGTGGGCGGCGGTGAGGTTCAGGCTGAGGGCGGTGTTGGGTGGTGTTGGGTGTCAGGCTGGGGGTGATGTGTGTTCGGAGGGGGCTGTCAGGCTGAGGTCGATGCGTGAATGATTGTGTGGGTCAAGTTGGGGGCGGTGTGTGGACGGCAGTGAGGGACAGGCTGGTGATGCTGTTTGGACGAAGGTGAGGGTCAGGCTGGGGTATTGTATGGACGGCTGTGATGGTCAGGCTGGGGGCGGAGTGTGGACAGCTGTGAGGGTCAGGTTGGGGGCGGTGTGTGGACAGTGGTGAGGGTGAGGCCGGTGATGGTGTTGGACGGCGGTGAGGGTCAGGCTGGGGGCGATGTGTGGACAGAGGTGGGGTTCAGGCTGGGACGGTTTGTGGACGGTGGTGAGGGTGAGGCTGGCGATGGTGCGTAGAAAGCAGAGAGGGTCAGACTGGTGTTGGTGTGTGGACGGCAGTGAGGGTCAGGCTAGGTGTGGTGTGTGGACATTGGTGGGGATCAGGTTGGATGCAGAGAGTTGATGGCAGTGGTGGCCAGGCTCGGGGAGCTGTGTGGGTGGTGATGAGGGTCAATTTGGGGTCGGTGTGTGGGAGGTGGTGAGGGTCAGGATGGGGCGGCGTTTGGACGGCAGTGAGGGTCTGGATGGGGGCGGTATGTGAGCGATGTTGAGCGTCAGGCTGGGGGCGCTGTGTGGATGGCAGTGATGGAAAGGCTGGGTATGGTGTGTGGGCGCCAGTGAAGGTCAGGCTTGTGACGGTGTTGGACTGTGGTGGGGGTCAGGCTGGGGCGGTTGGTGGATGATGGTGAGGGTCAAGCTGTGTGTGGTGTGTTCGACATCGATGAGGGTCAGGCTGGCGAGTGCATGGACAGTGGTGAGGGTCAGGTTGGAGATGGTGTGTGGGCGGTGGTGAGGGTCAGGTTCTGGATTTTGTGTGGTCTCGGTGAGGGTCATGCTGGGGATGGTGTGTTGACAACAGTGAGGATAAGGCTAGGTGCGATGTGTGGGCGGCGGTGATGGTCAGGCTTGTGGCAGTGTTGGACGGTGTTGGGGGTCAGGCTGGGGGGGTTGGTGGACGGCGGTGAAGGTCAGGCTGTGGGTGGTGTGTAGAAGGCGGTGAGGGTCAGGCTGGGGGTGGCATGTGGGCGGCGGTGACGTTCAGGGTGGGGGCGGTGTTGGGCGGCGTTGGGTGTCAGGCAGGGGGTGGTGTGTGTTTGGAGGGGACGGTCAGGCTGAGGTCGATGCGTGAATGACGGTGGGGGTCAGGCTGGAGGTGGTGTGTGGACGGCGGTGAGGGACAGGCTGGTGATGGTGTGTGTACGGTGGTGAGGGTCAGGCTGGGGGCGGCATGTGGATGGTGGTTGTGACAGGCTGGTGACGGTGTTGGATGGCGGTGTGGAACAGGCTGGTGGCGGTGTGTGGATGGCAGTGAGGGACAGGCTTGGGGGTGGTGTGGGGATGGCGGTGATGGATAGGCTGGTGGTGGTGTATGGCTGCCTGTGAGGTTCAGGCTGGGTTGAGGTGTTGGGTGGTGGTGGGTGTCAGGCTGGGGGCGGTGTTGGGTGGCGATGGGTGTCAGGCAGGGGTTGGTGTGTGTTCGGAGGGAAGGATCAGGCTGATGTCGGTGTGTGTATGACGGTAATGGTCAGGCTGCGGGCAATGAGTGGATGGTGGTTAGTGTCAGGCTTTGGGCGGAGTGTGTACGATGGTGCCAGTCAGGCTATGGACGGTGTGTGGACGGCAGTGAGGGTCAGGCTGGGGGCAGTCTGTGTATGATGGTGCGGGTCTGGCTGGGGGCGGATTTGGACGGTGGTGAGGATCATTCTGGGGGTGGTGTGTGGGTGGCGGTGAGGGTCAGGCTGGGGCGGTGCGTAGATGGCGGTGAGCGTCAGGCTGGGGGCGTTGTGTGGACTGCAGTGAGGGTCAAGCTGGGACTGGTGTGTGGCTGGCTGTGAGGTTCAAGCTGGGGGAGATGTTGGGTGGTGTTGGATATCAGACTGGGGGCAGTGTTGGGTGGCGGTGAGTGTCAGGCAGGGGTTGGTGTGTGTTTGGAGCGGAGGATCAGGCTGGAGCGGTGCGGGTCGGCGATGAGAGTCAGGCTGGGGATGGTTTGTGGATGGCAGTGAGGGTAAGGCTGGGGTCGGTGTGCGGATGGCAGTGAGCGACATGCTGGGGGCGGCATGTGGATGGTAGTGAGGATCAGGTTGGGGTGGTGTGTGGACGGTGGAGAGTGTACGGCTTGGGGTGGTGTGTTAGGCAGCAGTGAGGGTCAGTCTGGGTGCGGTGTGTGGACGGCGGTGGGGTTGAGGCTGGGGCGGTATGTGCACTGCAGTGAAGGTCAGGCTAGGGCAGTAGTGAACGGCAGTGAGGGTCCAGCTTATGTCAGTGTTAGACAGTGGAGGGTTCACACTGGGCGGTTGTTTGACGGCGGTGAGGGTCAGGCTGTGGGTGGTGTGTTCGACCTCGAAGAGGGTCAGGTTGGGGAGTATGTGGCCAGTGGTGAGGGTCAGGCTGGGGTCATTGTTGGACGGCAGTGAGGGTCAGGTTGGAGATGGTGTGTGAGTGGCGGTGAGGGTCAGGCTGGGGGTGGTGTATGGACGGTGGTGAGGGTCAGGCTCGGCGCTTTGTGTGTTCTCGGTGAGGGTCATGCTGGGGATGGTGTGTGGACGGCAGCGAGGATAAGAGTAGGGGCGGTGTGTGGGTAGCGGTGAGGGTCAGGCTTGTGGCAGTGTTGTACGGCGGTGAGGGTCATGCTGGGGGCAGTTGGTGGACAGCGGTGGGGTCAGGCTGAGGCATTTGGTGGACGGTGGAGAGAGTCAGGCTGTGGGTGGTTTGTAGATGGCGGTGAAAGTCAGGATGGGGCGGTGTGTGGACAGTGGTGAGGGACAGGCTGGTGGCGGTGTGTGGACAGTGGTGAGGGTCAGGCTGGGGCAGTGCAGGATGGTGGTGAGAGTCAGGCTGGGGACTGTTTGTGGATGGCAGTGAGGGTCAGGCTGGGGGCGGTGTGCAGATGGCAGTGAGGGACAGGCTGGGAGCGGCGTGTGGATGGCAGTGAGTATCAGGTGGGGAGGGGTTGCGCGCCGCCGGTGAGGGGCAGGCTTGGGACGGTGCTGGATGGTGGAAAGGGTCCGGTTGGTGGCGGCGTGTGGACGACGGTGAGGGTCAGCCTTGGGGTGGTGTGTGGACGTTGGAGAATGTCAGGATGGGGGCGGTGTGTAGACAGCAGTGAGGGTCAGGCTGGGTGTGGAGTGTGGACGGCGGTGGGGTTCAGGCTGGGGCAGATGTTCGGGCGGCAGTGAGGGTCAGGCTGGAGACAGTGTGTGGGTGGCAGTGAGGGTCAGGCTGGGGGCCGTTTTTTGTCAGTGGTGAGGGTCAGCTTTGGGGTGGTGTGTGGACAGCAGTGAGGGTCAGGCTGGTGGCGGTGTGTGGACGGTGGTGAGGGTCCGGCTAGTTGCGGTGTGAGGGCGGCAGTGTTGGTCAGGCTGTGGCAGTGTTGGACGGCGGTGGGGGATAGGCTGGGGGAGTGGTGTACAGCTATGGGGTCAGGCTGGGGATGTTTGGTGGACGGTCGTGTGGGTCAGGTTGTGGCAGTGCTGGATGGCGGTGAGGGTCCGGCTGGTGGTGGTGTGTGAATGGCGGTGAGGGTCAGGCTGGGGCTATGCGGGACGGAGGTGAGAGTCAGGTTGGGGACAGTTTGTGGACGGCAGTGAGGGTCAGGCTGGTGGCAGCGTGTGGACGGTGGTGAGTGTCAGGCTGGGTGTGGTTTGTGGACGGCAGTTAGGGTTAGGTTGAGGGTGGCGTGTGGCAGGCAGTGATGGACAGGCTTTCTATGGTGTTGGACGGCGGTGAGGCTCAGGCTGGGTCGGTGTGTGGATGGCAGTTAGGGACAGGCTGGGGGCTGCGAGTGGACGGCTGTGAGGGTCAGGCTGGGGTTGGAGTGTGAACGGCTGGGAGGATAAGGCTAGGGCTGGTGTGTGGGCGGCAGTGAGGCTCAGGCTGGGGCATTATTGGACGGCGGTGAGGGTCAGGCTGTGGGTGGTGTGTGGAGAGTGGAGTGTATCAGGCTGGGGGTGGTGTGTAGACAGCAGTGAGGGTGAGGCTGGTTGCGGTGTGTGGATGGCAGTGGGGTTCAGGATGGGGGAGGTGTGCGGGTGGCAGTGAGGGTCAGGCTGGAGACGGTGTGTGGGTGGCGGTGAGGATCAGGCTGTGGGTGGTTGGTGGACGGTGGTGTGGGTTATGCTGGGGCGGTGCAGGACGGCGGTGAGCATCAGGCTCGGGGCGGTTTGTGAGCAGTGGTGAGGGTCTGGCTTGGGACGTTATATGTTCTTGGTGAGGGTCATGCTGTGGGTGGTGTGTGCATGGCAGTGAGGATAAAGCTAGAGGGTGTGAGGGTCAGGCTGGAGACAGTGTGTGGGTGGTCGTGCGGGTCAGGCTTGTGGCAGTGTTGGATGATGGTGGTGTCAGTCTGGGGGCAGTTGGTGGACAGTGGTGAGGGTCTGGCTAGGGTCGGTGTGTACATGGCAGAGAAGGTCAGGCTGGGGGTGGTGTGTAGATGGCGGTGAGGGTCAGGCTGTGGGGGTTGTAAACGGCGTTGCGTGTCAGGCTAGGAACGATGTCTGGACGATGGTGAGCTTCACGCTGGGGGCGTTCTGTGGACTACGGTGAGGGTCAGGCTGGGGGTGGTGTGTGGGTTTCTGTGAGGTTCAGGCTGGGGATGGTGTTGGGTGGCGGTGGGTATCAGTCTGGGTGTGGTGTGTGGATGGCGGTGGGGTTCAGGCTGGGGGTGGTGTGTGGGCGACGGTGAGGGTCAGGCTGGGGCGGTGTGTAGACAGCGGTGAGCGTCAGGCTGGGGGCGGGTCAGGCTGGGACTGTTGTGTGGCTGGCTGTGAGGTTCAGGCTGGGGGCAGTGTTGGGTGGCGTTGGGTGTCAGGCAGGGGTTGGTGTGTGTTCGGAGAGGAGGATCAGGCTGGTGTCGACGTGTGTACGACGGTAGTGGTCAGGCTGCGGGCGATGAGTGGATGGTGGTTAGGTTCAGGCTGGGGGCGGAGTGCATACGATGGTGCCAGTCAGGCTTTGGACGGTGTGTGGACGGCGGTGACGGTCAGGCTGGGGGCGGTGTGTGTATGATTGTGCGGGTCAGGCTGGGGGCGGTTGGTGGACAGTGGTGAGGATCATTTTGGGGGTGGTGTGTGGGCGGCAGTGAGGGTCAGGCTGGGGCGGTATGAAGACGGTGGTGAACGTCAGGCTGAGGGCGTTGTGTGAACAGTGGTGAGGGTCAGGCTGGGGTCGGCGTATACACGGCATTGGAGGTCCGGCTGGGGGTGGTGTGTAGATGGTGTTGAGGGTCAGGCTGGGGGTGTGTAAACGGCGTTGAGTGTATGGCTGGGAACGGTGTCTGGATGATTAGTGAGCTTCACGCTGGGGGCGTTGTGTGAACTGCGGTGAGTGTCAGGCTGGGCGTGGTGTGTGGGTTTCTGTGAGGATCAGGCTAGGTGTGGTGTTGTGTAGCGGTGGGTATCAGGCTGTGTGTGGTGTGTGGACGGCAGTGGGGTTCAGGCTGGGGTGGTGTGTGGGCGGCGTTGAGGGTCAGGCTGGGGGTAGTGTGTGGACAGTACTGTGGGTCAGGCTGGGGCGGTGTGTGGATGGCAGTGAGGGACAGGCTCGGGGCAGCGTGTGGACGGCAGTGACGATCAGGGTGGGGGCGGTGTTTGAACGGTGTGAGGGACAGGCTGGAGGCAGCGTGTGGACGGCGGTGAGGGTCAGGCTGGGCTCAGTGTTGACAGCAGTAAGCGTGAGGCTGGGGGCGGCGTGTGGGCGGTGGTGAGGGTCTGGCTCGGGGCGTTGTGTGTTCTCAGTGAGGATCATGCTGCGGGTGGTGTGTGGGGCCACAGCATGAGGATAATGCTCGGGGCGGTGTGTGGGCGGCCGTATGGGTTAGGCTTGTGGCAGTGTTGGACAATGGTGGTGTCAGGCAGGGGGCGGTTGGTGGACAGCGGTGAGGGTCAGACTGGGGTCAGCGTGTACACGGCAGTGAAGGTCAGGCTGGGGCTGGTGTGTAGATGGCGTTGAGGGTCAGACTGTGGGCGGTGTGTGAATGGCATTGAGTGTCAGGCTGGGAACGGTGTCTGGATGGTGGTGAGGGTCATCCTGGGGGCGGTGTGTGGACTGCTGTGAGGGTCAGGCTGGGGGTAGGGTGTGGGTTGCTGTGAGGTTCAGGCTTGAGGCGGTGTTGGGTCGTGGTGGGTGTTCGGCTGGGGGCGGTGTTGCATGACGGTGGGTGTCAGGCAGGTGTTGATGTTTGTTCGGAAGGGAGAATCGAGCTGGTGTTGGCGTGTGAATGACGGTGGGGGTCAGGCTGCGGGCGGTGAGTGTAAGATGGTGCTGGTCAGGTCTCACAATGAGACACTCTCTGACACTCTATGAAACACACTGTGAAATTCATTGACACAGGCAGAAACAGACTGTGACAATCTCTGACTCAGGCAGAGACACACTGTGACACTCTCTGTCGGACTGTGACACACTGACGCACTCTGAGAGACTGTGACACTCTCTGAGACACATTGTGACACTCTCTAACATTCTCTGAAACACACTGTGACTCTCTCTGACACAAGCAGAGACATACTGTGACACTCTCTGACAGACTGTGACACAATGTGACACTCTCTGAAACACACTGTGACACTCTCTGATACAGGCAGAGACACACTGTGACACTCTCTGACAGATTGTGACAGAATGTGACACTCTCTGAAACACACTGTGACACACTCTGACACAGGCAGAAACACAATGTAACACTCTCTGACAGACTGTGACACAATGTGACACTCTCTGACACTCTCCAACACACTGTGACACACCTGTGGCACTCTCTGACACTATCTGTGACATACTGTAATACTTTGTAGCCCATCTGAAACACTCTGTGACAGTCTCTGACAGACGGAGACATACTGTGACACTCTCTGAGACAGATTGTGACACTTTCTGACTCTCCCTGACTCTCTGAGACACACTGTGACACTCACTGAGGCACACTGTTTCACTCTCAGACTCTCTCTAGGCAGACTGTGACACTGACTCTCTCTGACATACACTGGGACACACACTGACTCTCTCTGACACTCCCTGAGGCACAGTATGACATACTGTGACACTCTCTGAGACACACTGTGACACTCTATGACACTCTCTGAAACTCTCTTAGACACACTGTGATACTCTCTGACTCTCTCTGAAACACACTGTTAAACTCTCTGAGAGAATATGACACACTGTGCCACAATCTGGGGCACACTGTGACACTTTCTGACTCTCTCTGACACACACTGTGACACACACTGACTCTCTCTGACACTCTCTGAGGCACAGTATGACATACTGTGACACTCTCTGAGACACACTGTGACACTCTATGACACTCTCTGAAACTCTCTTAGACACACTGTGACACTCTCTGATTCTCTCTGACACTCTCTCAGAAACACTGTAACACTCTCTGACTCTCTCTGACACTTTGAGATGCACTGTGACACTCTCTGATCCTATCTGACACTCTCTGAAACACACTGTGACACTCGCTGAGAGATTGTGACACTTTCTGACTCTCCCTGAATCTCTGAGACACATTGTGACACTCTCTGACTCTCCCTGAAACTCTCTGTGACACTCTCTGATACACGCTGAGATACACTATGGCTCTCTCTGACAATCTCTCAGACACACTGTAACACTCTCTGACTCTCTCTGACACTTTGAGATGCACTGTGGCACTCTCTGATCCTATCTGACAATCTCTGAGACACACCGTTATACTCTCTGACTCTCTCTGAAACACACTGTGACAATCTCTGACACAGGCAGAGACACACTGTGACGCTCTCTGACACTCTCCAACATACTGTGACACTCTCTGAGAAACACCGTGACACTCTCCGACACACTCTCTGTGACATACTGTGACACTTTCTAGCACATCTGAAACACTCTGTGACACTGTCTGACAGACGGTGACACACTGTGACACTCTCTGACACCGACAATAACACTTTCTGACTCTCCCTGACTCTCTGAGACACGCTGTGACACTCACTGAGACACAAAATGACACTCTCTGTCTCTCTCTGACACTCTCTCAGACACACTGTAACACTCTCTGACTCTCTCTGAAACACACTGTGGCACTCGCTGACAGATTGTGACACTTTATAACTCTCCCTGAGTCTTTGAGACACACTGTGACACTCTGTGACTCTATTTGCCAAACTGGAACACACTATGTCACTCTCTGTCCCTCTCTGTGACACACTGTGACACTTTCTAACTCTCTCTGAAAATCTCTGTGGCACTCTCTAACACTGTCTGAGACACACTGTGACACTCTGTGACTCTATCTGCCACACTGGAACACACTATGTCGCTCTCTGTCCCTCTCTGAGATACACTGTGACCCTCTCTGACTCTCTCTGAAACTCTCTGTGGCACTCTCTGACACTGTCCGAGACACACTGTGACACTCTCTGAGACACACTGTGACACTTGCTGTCTCTCTCTGACTCTCTGAGACAGTCGGTCACTCTCTAAGACACACTGTGTCACTCGCTGACTCTCTGAGAACAATGTGACTCTCTCTGACAAACTAAGATACACTGTGACGCTCTCTGACACTCTCTGAGAAACACTGTGACACTCTCTAACAGACTGTGACAATTTCTGAGACACACGATGACACTCTCTGACCTACTGTGACACTCTCTGACACACGGTGACATTTTCTGCAACACTGCGACACTCTCTGAGGCACACTGTGACACTTTCAGTCTCTCTCTGACTCCCTGAGACACACTGTGACACTCTCTGAAATAGACTGTGACACTCTCTGACTCTCTCTGAGGCACAGTATGACATACTGTGACACTCTCTGACTTATTCTGACACTCTCTGAGACACATTATGACACTCTGAGACACAATGTGATACAGTCGGACTCTCCATGGCACTCTCTGAGGCACAGTATGACATACTGTGACACTCTGTAATTCACTCTGACATGCACTGAGACACACTGTGACACTCTCTCACAGACTGTGACACACTGAGACACTCTCAAAGATTGTGACACTTTCCGACTCTCTCTCTCTGACTCTCTGAGACACACTGTGACACTCACTGAGACACAATGGCACACTTTCTGACTCTCTCTGACTCTCTCTGAGACACAATGTGACACACACTGCAACACACTGTGACATTCTCTGACTCGCTCTGAGGCGCACTGTGAACTCTCTGACAGACTGTGACAAGCTGAAACACTCTCTGAGAGACTGTGACAGACTGTGACACGCTCTGAGACACAATGTGACACTCTCTGACAGACAGTGACACAATGTGACACTCTCTGACACTCTGAAACACACTGCGACACTCTCTGACACAGGCAGAGACACACTGTGACACTCTCTGACACTCGCCAACACACTGTCACGCTCTCTGAGACACACTGTGACACTCTCTGACACTCTCTGTGACATACTGTGACACTTTGTAGCACATCTGAAACACTCTGTGACACTCTCTGACAGACGGTGACACACTGTCACTCTCTTTGAGACAGACTGTGACAATTTCTGACGCTCCCTGACTCTCTGAGACACACTGTAACACTCACTGAGACACACTGTGACACACACTGAATCTCTCTGACACTCTCTGAGTAACAGTATGACATACTGTGACACTCTCTGAGACACACTGTGACACTCTATGACACTCTATGACACTCTCTGACACTTTGAGATGCACTGTGACACTCTCTGATCCTACCTGACACTCTCTGAGATACACTGTGACACTTGCTGATTCTCTCTGAAATTCTCTGTGAAGTCTCTGACACACACTGAGAAACACTGTGACACACTCTGGCACTTTCTCCAACACACTGCGACACTCTCTGCTCCTAACTGACACTCTCTGAGACAGACTGTGACACGTTCTGACTCTCTCTGACTCTCTGTGTCACACTGTGACACTCACTGTGAAACTCTCTGACTCTCTCTGAGGCATACTGTGACACTCTCTGACAGTTTGTGATACACTGAAACACATTGTGACACTCTCTGACTCTGAGGCACACTGTGACACTCTCTGACTCTCTCTGAGGCGCACTGTGACACTCTCTGACAGACTGTGATACACTGAAACACACTGTGACACTCTCGGAGGCACACTGTGACACTCTCTAACAGACTGTGATATACTGAAACACTCTCTGAGAGACTGTGACAGACTGTGACACGCTCTGAGACAAACTGTGACACTCTGACATTCTCTGTAACACACTGTGACACTCTCTCACAGACTGTGACCCTCTCTGAGCCAAATGCTGACACTCTCTGACACTCTCTGAGACACAGTATGACACACTGTGACACTTTCTGACACTCTCTGACACACTCTGAAATACAATGTAACATTCTCTGACAGACTGTCACATTGTGACACTCTTTGAGACAAACTGTGATTCTTTCTGACTCTCTCTGACTCTCTGAGACACACTGTCATCCTCTCTTAGACACACTGTGACACACTGTGACACTCTGACAGACTGTGACACACTGGAACCCTCTCTGAGAGACTGTGACAGACTGTGGCACTCTCTGAGACACACTGTGACACCCTCTGACATTCTCTGAAACACACTGTGACACTCTCTGACAGAATGTGACACAATGTGACACTCTCTGAAACACAACGTGATGCTCTCTGACACAGGCAGAGACACACTGTGACACTCTCTGACACTCTCTGTAACACACTGTGACACTTTCTAACACATATGAAACACTTTGTGAGACTCTGTGACAGACGGTGACACTTTGTGACACTCTGACACCGACTGTGACCATTTCTGACTCTACCTGACTCCCTGAGACACACTGTGATACTCACTGAGACACACTGTGACACTCTCTGACTCTCTATGAAAATCTCTGAGACACACTGTGACACTCTCTGACTCTCTCTGAAACACACTGTGACACTCTCTCACACACGCTGAGACACACCGTGACAACTTCTGGCACTTTCTCCAACACACTGCGACACTCTCTGATCCTATCTGACACTCTCTGAGACAGACTGCGACACTTTCTGACTCTCTCTGACTCTCTGAGACACACTGCGACACTCACTGCCTCTCTCTGAGGCACACTGTGACACTCTCTGACTCTCTTTGAGGCACACTGTGACACTCTCTGACAGACTGTGACACACTGAAACACACTGTGACACTCTCTAATTCTCTCTGTGACACTCTCTGTGACACACTGTGACACTCTGTGACATTCTGTGACACTTTCTAGCACAGCTGAAACACTTTGTGACACACTCTGACACTCTCTGACTCGACTGTGACCCTTTCTGACTCTCCCTGACTCTCTGAGACACACCGTGACACTCACGGAGACACACTGTGACACTCTCTGACTCTCTATGAAAATCTCTTAGACACACACTGTGACACTCTTTGACACTCTCTCAGACACACTGTAACACTCTCTGACAGAGTGTGACACATTATGACCCACTGTGACACGCTCTGAGACACACTGTGACTCTCTCTGACACAGACAGAGCCACCGTGACACTCTCTAACACTCTCCAACACACTGTGACACTCTCTGAGACACACTGTGACACTCTCTGAAACACTCTGTGACACTCTCTGACAGACGGTGACACACTGTGACACTCTGAGACCGTATGTGACACTTTCTGACTCTACCTGACTCCCTGAGACACACTGTGACACTCTCTGACTCTCTCTGACACTTTGAGATGCACTGTGACACACTCTGATCCGATCTGACAATCTCTGAGACACACTGTGACACTCTGTGACTCTCTCTGACACTTTGAGATGCACTGTGACACACTCTGATCCTATCTGACATACTCTGAAACACACTGTGACACTCTCTGACTCTCTGTGAAACACACTGTGAAACTCGCTGACAGATTGTGACACTTTATGACTCTCCCTGAATCTCTGAGACACACTGTGACACTCCCTGACTCTCTGAAACTCTCTGTGGCACTCTCTGACACTGTTTGAGACACACTGTGACACTGTCTGGCACTTTCTTCAACACACTGCGACACGCTCTGATCCTATCTGACACACTCTGAGACAGTCTGTGACACTTTCTGACTCTCTCCGACTATCTGAGACACACTGTAACACTCTCTTAGACAGTTTATGACACTTATTGACTCTCTCTGACACACACTGTGACACTCTCTGACAGACTGTGAAATACTGAGACACTCTCAAAGACAGACTGTGACACTTTCTGATTCTCTGACTCACTCTGAAATATACTGTAAACTTCTCTGACAGATTGTGACACACTGTGACACTCTCTAGAGAGACTGTGACACTTTTTGACTCTCTCTGACTCTCTGAGACACTCTGTGCCACTCACTGAGACACTCTGTGACACACTCTGACAGACTACGACACTCTGTGACTCTCAAGAAGACTATTTCAGACATACTCTGGCACTCTCTGAGACAGACTGTGACACTTTCTGACTCACTCTGACTCTCTGAGACACGCTGTGACACTCACTGAGACACACTGTGACACTCTGACTCTCTCTGAGACTATCTTAGATAAACAGCGACACTCTCTGACTCTCTCTGAGGCACACTTTGACACTATCTGACACACTGTGAAACTCACTGAGACACTCTGTGACACTCTCTGACAGACTGTGACACACTGTGATACACTCTGAGACAGACTGTGGCACTTTCTGACTCTCTCTGACTCTGAGAGACACTGTGAAACTCACTGAGACACAATGTGACATTCTCTAACAGACCGTGACACTCTCTGACTCTCTCCGACAAACTCATAGACACACTCTCTGACACTCTTTGATTCTCTCTGACATTCTCTGAGGCACACTGCGACACTCTCTGAGAGACTGTGACACACTGACACTCTCTGACACTCTCTTAGACAGACTGCAACACTCTCTGACTCTCTCTGACACTCTCTGACACCCTCTGACTCTCTCTGTCACTCTGAGATACACTGTGTCATGCTCTGACAGACTGTGACAATTTCTGTGATACACTATGACACTCTCTGAACGACTGTGACCCTCTCTGACACACGGTGACATTTTCTGAGAAACACTGTGACTCTCTCTTAGACACACTGTGACACTTTCTGTCTCTCTCTGACTCCCTGAGACACACTGAGACTTTCTGACCCGCTCTTACACTCTCTGAGACAGACAGTTATACTCACTGACTCTCTCTCTGACACACACTGTGACACTTTCTAACTCTCTCTGACACACTGTGATACAGTCTGACTCTATCTGACACTCTCTGAGGCACAGTCTGACATACTGTGACACTCTCTGACTCACTCTGATATCTCTGAGACACACTGTGACACTCTCTCACAGACTGTGACACTCTCTGAGCCAAATGCTGACACTCTCTGACACTCTCTGAGACACAGTATGACACACTGTGACACTTTCTGACTCTCTCTGAGATTACTCTGCAATACACTGTAAAGATTCTCTGACAGATTGTGTCACACTGTGACACTCTCTGAGAAACACTGACAATTTCTGACTCTCTCTAACACTCTGAGACACACTGTGAAACTCTCTTAGACTCACTGTGACCCTCTGTGACACTCTCTGAAAGACCATGACACACTGAGACACTCTCAAAGACAGACTGTGACACATTCATACTCTCTCTGACACTCTGAGGCACACTGTGACACTCTCTGAGAGACTGTGACATACTGTGACACTCTCTGAGGCACACCGGGACCCTCTCTGACAATTTGAGATGCACTGGGACACTCTCTGACAGACTGTGACACACTGTGACACACTCTGACACTGTGTGCGACACACAGGAACCCTCTCTAATAACTTGAGACACACTGTGACACTCTCTGATCCTATCCGACACTCTCTGAGACACACTGTGACACTCTGACAGACTGTGCTACACTGTGACACTGTCTGAGACTCTCGGAGATACACTGGGACGCTCTCTGACAATTTGAGACACACTTTAACACTCTCTGATCCTATCCAACACTCTCTGTGAGACACTGTGACACTCTCTGACAGACTGTGACACACTGAGACGCGCTCTGACTCTCTCGGACACTCTCTTAGACACACTGTGACACTCTCGGACTCTCGCTGACACTTTGAGATGCACTGTGACACTCCCTGATCCTATATGACACTCTCTGAGACAAACTGTGACACTCGCTGACTCTCTCTGAGGCATACTGTGACACTCTCTGACAGATTGTGATACACTGAAACACATTGTGACACTCTCTGACTCTCTGAGGCACACTGTGACACTCTCTGACTCTCTCTGAGGCGCATTGTGACACTCTCTGACAGACTGTGATACACTGTGACACTCGCTGATCCTATCTGACACTCTCTGAGACACACTGTGACACTCTCTGACTCTCTCTGAAACACACTGTGACACTCTCTGAGCAACACTAACAATTTCTGGCTCTCTCTAACACTCTGAGACACACTGTGAAACTATCTTAGACTCACTGTGACCCTCTGGAACACTCTCTGAAAGACCATGACACACTGAGACACTCTCAAAGACAGACTGTGACACATTCTTACTCTCTCTGACACTCTCTGACACACACTGTGACACTTTCTGACTCTCTCTGACACACTGTGATACAGTCTGACTCTATCTGACACTCTCTGAGGCACAGTATGACATACTGTGACACTCTCTGACTCACTCTGACATCTCTGTAACACACTGTGACACTCTCTCACAGACTGTGACACGCTCTGAGCCAAATTCTGACACTCCCTGACACTCTCTGAGACTCAGTATGACACACTGTGACAATTTCTGACTCTCTCTGAGATTACTCTGCAATACACTGTAAGGTTCTCTGACAGATTGTGTCACACTGTGACCCTCTCTGAGAAAAACTGTGACACTTTCTGACTCTCTCTAACACTCTGAGACACACTGTGAAACTCTCTTAGACTCACTATGACCCTCTGTGACACTCTCTGAAAGACTGTGACACACTGAGACACTCTCAAAGACAGACTGTGACACTTTTGGACTCTCTATGAGACTCTCTGAGGCACACTGTGACACTCTGACAGACTGTGAAACACTGAGACACTCTCAAAGACAGACTGTGACACTTTCTGACACTCTGGCTCACTCTGTAATATACTGTAGCCCTGTCTGTGACACTCTCTGAGATAGACTGTGACACTCTCTGACTCTCTCTGAGGCACACTTTGACACTATCTGAAACACTGTGACACTCTCTGAGACAGACTGTGACACTTTCTGACTTTCTCTGCCTCTCTGGGACGCACTGTGAAACTCACTGAGACACTCTGTGACACTCTGACAGACTGTGACACGCTGTGATACTCTCTGAGACAGATTGTGACATGTTCTGACTCTCTCAAATTCTCTGAGACACGCTGTGAAACTCACTGAGACACAATGTGACATTCTCTAACAGACTGTGACACTCTCTGACTCTCTCTGACAAACTCATTGACACACTGTGACACTCTCTGATTCTCTCTGAGAGACTGTGACACACTGACACTCTCTGACACTCTCTTAGACACACTGTGACATCCTCTGACTCTCTCTGTCACTCTGAGTTTCATGCTCTGACAGATTGTGACAATTTCTGTGACACACTATGACACTCTCTGAACGACTGTCACAATTTCTGTGACACACGGTGACATTTTCGGAAATACTGTGACTCTCTCTGAGACACACTGTGACACTTTCTGTCTCTCTCTGACTCCCTGAGACACACTGTGAAACTCTCTGAGACAGACAGTTACACTCACTGACTCTCTCTGACACACACTGTGACACTTTCTAACTCTCTCTGACACACTGTCATACAGTCTTACTCGATCTGATACTCTCTCTGAAACACATTGCGACACTCTCTGAGAGATGTGGCACTCTCTGAGTCTCTCTGCGACACTCTTTGACAATTTGAGATGCACTGGGACACTCTCTGACAGACTGTGACACACTGTGACACACTCTGACACTGTCTGTGACACACTGGGACCCTCTCTGATAATTTGAGACGCACTGTGACACTCTCTGATCCTATCCGACACTCTCTGAGACACACTGTGACACTCTCTGACAGACTGTGCTACACTGTGACACTGTCTGAGAATCTCAGAGATACACTGGGATCCTCTCTGACAATTTGAGACGCACTGTGACACTCTCTGAAAGACTGTAACAACTGTGACACTCTCTGACAATATCAATATCCTCCCTTTTTAACTTCTCCCCTAACTCCCTGTACTCATTTCACAGGACCCCATCCCTTTGCCTACCTCTATCATATGAACCGATGTGCACAATGACCTCTGGCTGTTCACCCTCCCCCTTCAGAATGTTCAGTAACCGCTCAGAGACATCCTTGACCCTGGCATCCGGGAGGCAGCACATCATCCTGGGGTCTCCTCTGCAGCCACACAGTCTCCTGTCTGTCCCCCTCACATCTGAGTCTCCTGTCAGTATTGCGATCATTAGAGAGGATCTGGCAAACAGAGACAGGGAGGAACTCCCTGCAGTTGGGTCCATGTTAGGAAAGTGGAGTATTTTAAAGTGATGCAGTGAGAAGGCAGGGCCGGTGTGCTCCTTGAAGAGTGAATAGTAAAGGCAGCAAGTCCAGGGAATACTGATCAAGTGATATCGTGAGTTTGATAAAGAAAATACAGTGCAATAAAATCAGGTGAAGCCCTTCACAAGTATAGAGAGTGCAAGGGGATTGTGGAAAATGAGGGACAAACAATGGTCATTAAATATATTTGGCAGATACAATTGCGGAAAAGCCACAGGCATTTTATCAGAATCGTGAGAGTAAGAGGATTCCCAGCGAAAGAGGGAGGCCTGTGAGAAACCAAAGGGACAATCTGTGCATGGAGCCAGAGGAAGCAGGTGAGGTCTTCAATGAATACTTCCCATCTGTATTCACAGGAGAAAGGCATTGTAGCCGGGGATTTCAGTTGGGATGTTGAGGTTCCAGAATATGTTAAGATCAATAAGGAGGAGGTATTAAATATTTTCACAGGTATAAAGGTGGAGAAATCCCCAGTACCCAATGAAATGTATCACAGACAGCTATGGGAGGTAATGGAGGAGATTGCTGGGTCCCTGGCGGATGTATTTAATACTTTGGTGGCCACGGGTGAAGTGCTGAATGACTGGAGGATCGCTAATGTGGTTCCTTTATTCAAGAAGGGTAGCAGGGATAGGCCAGGAAATTCAAAGCAGGTAGTCTGACAGCAGGGGGAGGGTAATTGGGAACAATGCTAAGGGACAGGTTGAATCAATAACTGGAAAGGCAGGGATCGATTAGTGATAGTCAGCACGGATTTGGAAGAGGAAGATAATGTCGGATGAAATCAGCTGAGATTTCTTTGAAATTACGATTGAAAATATTGATGAGGGCAGTGCAGATGATGTGGGTTCCATGGAGTTTATTAAGGCCTTTGACAAGGTCCCACGTGGAAGCCTCATCCAAATGGGAAGAGCCCATGGGATCCAAGGCAAGTTGGCAAATTGGATCCAACATTGTTGTGTGGGTTGGTTTTGTGATTGAAAGCCTTTGCCCAGCGGGTATACCACAGGGATCTGTGCAGGAACCATTGCTGTTCCTTAGGGGCATTAGTCACTTGGATGTGAACGCAGAAGGAATCATTAGTAGGTTTGTCGATGACATGAAATGTGAGGATGTTGTCCACAGTGAGGGGGGTGGTCTCAGGCTGCAGTCTGAAGGTTGAGGTTGGGACAGAATTTCAAGAGAATTATTTCAATCAACAAGCCCGGCAAGAGCATAGTAGGCAATGCGGGAAAACACATCAATTAAGCTGCATTTACTTTAATGTAAAGGGCTTAACAGGTTATACAGATGAACACATGGCACGGATGGGAGCATGGGACAGAGATATCACAGGAATTACAGAAACACAGCTGAGGGAGGGGCAGGACAGGCAGCTCAATATTCCCGGGACAGATGCTACAGGAAGGATAGAAGGAGAGGCAAGAGAGGAGGGGGTCGGTGTTTTTGATCAGTGAAAACATCACTGCAGCACTTAGAGAGCATATTCCTGGGGATCGCCCAGTGAAGCTGTAATAGAAGAACTTAGAAATATAGCTAGATGATCAGTTTGATATGACGGTACTGCAGGCCTGCAGTAGTCAGCGGGAAATTGAGCAGCAAATACGTCGGAGATCTCAGATATCTGTAAGAATGATAGGGTTGTAATGGTCGGGGATTTAACTTTCCAAACCTACACTGAGACTGCCATAATGTTCGCAGTTTGGATGGAAGGGATTTGTTCAGTGTGTTCAAGAAAACTGTCTCAGTCAGTATGTAAGTGGTCCGACTGGAGAACGGAATGAAACAACACCTCCCTTCGGAAACAAGGTCGAGAAAGGGGCTGAAGTGTCTGTGGGGCAGCACTTTAGCAAAGTCGCCACAATTCTATTACTTTGAAAATAGCGATGGAAAAGGACAGGCCTGGTCCACAAGTTAAAGATCAACACTGGCCTTGCCCCAGTCCAGAAGGTATTCGGCAAGACTGTCAAACAGTTGACTCATGGAGGCTATTTGCAAATAAAGGGACGTCGGGCAAGTGGGATTCTTTCAAAAGAGAGATAAATTAAGATTTCTGGGCCAGCATATTCCTGTTAGTGTGAAGGACAATGCTGACACAAGTGGAATACACTGGATGACTGGGGATATTGAGGTTCTGGTCAAGACAAAAGGGGACACATGTCCTATATAGCCAGCTGGATTAAGTCAATCCCTTGAAGAACATTGTGGGTGTGGTAATATCCTTAAGAGGGACACCATGAGGGCCTAAAGGGGAACTGACAGAGCTTTGGCAGAGAAGGTTCAGGAAAATCCAGAGAGATTCTACAAGTATATTAACAACAGAAGATTAACTCGGGACAGAATGTGACCCCTTAAAGATCATTGAAGCCATTCGAGTGTGAACCCACAGGAAATGGGTGAGATCTGAAACAAGAAATTCACGTCACAACTTACTGTGGAAACAAAATGCTGGGGAAGCAGGGAAATAAACAATGATATTTTCAAAAGAGCCCACATTGGAGAACAGGAGGTGCTGAAGGTTTTCAAACACATTAAAATTAGACAACTCCCTGGGAACTAATCAAGTATATCCTAGGACATTGGGGTAAGTTAGGGAAGAAACTTACAATGATATTTCTATCACTGACAGCCACGGGTGGTGAGGTGGAAGTCTGGAGGGTGGCTAATGTTGTGCCAGTATTTAGGATAGGCTGTGAGGGAAAGCCAGGGGTCTAAACACCAATTAGCTTGATGTCAGTGGTGCCAATGTTGTTGGAGGCGGACACAATCGGACACAAAATGGGCTTGACAATAAGAAACAGAGGGTAGTGGTAGAGGGTTGTTGTGCAGACTGGGGCTTCTGACCAGCAGTGTGCCATAAGGATCGGTGCAGGATCCACACATGTACATTATTGACATAAACGAGAATATATGAATTATTGTTTGTAAATTTGTAGATAGTAAAATACATGTTATAATTGGCAGCGAATACAGTTATCAAAGGTGATCTTAATCAACTGAGCCAGTGGGTCAAGAAATGAAAGTTGGGAGTTGAATTCAGGTGTTGGGTGTTGTTAAGATAAACCAGGGAGGCTAACGCAGTTAATGGTTGGGCTCTGGACAGTGTTGTCTAGCAGAGAAAGACCAAGGGGTGCACTTACATTGTTCCTTGGAAGTGGCATCACAGGTGGACAGGGCGGGGAAAGCAGATTCGGCACACTAGCCCTCATGGGTCAGAGCATTGAGTAAATGGGTTGATACAGCATGATACGGCTGTCCAAGACATTGCTGGGTCTCCAGTTGGTGTACTGTGTATAATTCTGATCATCCTGCCTCAGGAAACCGCAAATGGAGCAAAGATTGACGAAGATGTTACTGATACTGGAGGGTTTGACAGAAACAGAGAGGCTGGATAAGCTGGAAAGCAACACGGGGGGAATGAGATAGAGTTGGCAGATAAGGTTAAGGAGAATCCAAAAAGATTCTACAGCACACAAGTACAAAGAGACTACTAGAGAGACAATAGAGCCCCTCAAAGATCAATAAGGCCATCCATGCATGGAACCATAGGAAATGGGCGCAACCCAAAATGAATATTTCATGTTGGAACGTACTGTGGACAAAGACTAGGAAACAAAAGGAAAGAAACAGTGATGTCTTGAAAAGAGTCCCCATTAGAGAAGAGTTGGTGCTGGAGGTCTTAGCACACAAAGGAAGAGAAAGCCCTACATCCTGAACAAGTGTATCCCAGAACATTGTGGCAAAGTCGCAGTGGGGACTGTGGCTGAGATATTTGTATCAATATCCTTCGTATTTCCCTTGGGCAGAGGTGGCTGAGGGGTGACGTTATAAAGGTTTATAAAAACATGAGCGATATACGTAGGGTGAATAGTGAAGGTCTCTACCCCAGGGTACGGGAATCCACAACTAGAGGGCATAAATATGAGGTGGGAGAGGAAATAATTAAAAGCGACCAGAGGAGCACATTTCCACACAGAGAATGGTGCACATATTGAATGAGCTGCCACTGAAGTGGTAGAGAAAGGTACAATTACATCATGGAAAAGACATTTGGTCAGGTACATGGAGAGGAGAAGATTTGACGGGATAGGGACCAAACGCAGGCAAATGCGACTTGTTCAGGAATTGTGGTCAGCATGGCTCTTTCTCCAGTTATTGGAGGAGGAGACTACTGAGATCAGGCATGTTGTCAGCACTGAAGCAAGTTACAGCGACAGGGATGGTAGTCTGGAATGCAGTATGTTTCATTTATGTGAAGGGACTATCGGGAAGGGAGGAGGTTACAGGGACAGGAACTGTAATAGGAGTTACAAATTATTGAAGACACTGGTCCACGAGACATGGTTTCTGAGCAGTGTTGGAGGCGGAACACAGAACAGAAAGATCCCAGGCAGCATTCCCACACGCACATGAGAAGCCTGCTTTCCTCTCTGTTATACTGATGTTCTCGAGGTCATCACAAGCCTTGATTGATAACTGTGACACTCCCGATGCTGTCTCAGTACAACAAAACTTACAGTAGGGGTGGTGATTGCCAAGGGTGTGTCTGTACTGTGCTCCCCCTCCAGCACTGCATCTATGTCATGCCTTGTTAGCCGATGTTTGGAGCCCTCTCATTGCTCTCTGCTCTGTGCACTGTGAGTGATCTTACCTCACTGCAGGATTTATTGAAGGCTCCATATCTCCCTGCCCTTTGTCCTGAGAATTCTGCTGTCTCAGGATCTGGATTAGCTGCAAGAGTGAGAGACGTTAACAGAGGCAGCAATTAGACCCTCACAGTGAGGGATACCACATGGAGAGATACTGAGTGATATCACCAGAGTTACCAGGAAGGTAACAGGATCAAACAATCATGAAGGAAAAACAGGTTTAGTTTCATGATACACTGGTATCAGTGCTCAGGGATGAGCACCTTGTGAGCAGACGAAGTGATGTCCTAGTGGTATTATTGCTAGAGCATGTATCCAAAACCTCAGCTAATGTTCAGGGGAGGCAGTTTTGAACCCCATCAGCTGAAATGGTGGAATTTGAAATAAATTATTTTAAAAATAGTAATTGAAAATCCATAAATACCATTACTGGTGTACAATAGATCCAAATACTTTTCCTTTCGAGAAGGACATCTGCCCATCCTCACGTGGTCTGCACGATGTACCCACAGCAAAGTGTTTGCCTCTCAATTACTCTCTGAAATGGCTGAGCAAGTTACTCAGCTCAAGGGCAGCTAGGTCTAGGCAACACAGTCTGGTCAGCAAAAGGCACCCACATCCCATACCTGATTCAAAAAATAATCCGTTCGGATGGTCCCACTGGAACACTGCAGGGACCAGTGTCCTGGCCAGTCAATATCGGTAGGTTCATGGGAAGGGCTTTAAACTGACAGAGGGGATACAGGGACAGGGTTCATGTGAAAGGATGGGACAAAGTTGAACTAAATCTTTACATCAGTGAGAGGAGATTTTGGGAAAGAGTAAATGATGTTTTTTTATTGGAATGGACAAATTGTCTGCGATAAGATAGACTTATTTGTGACACAGAGATTTAGACACCAGGGAAACATGGTTACAAGGCGAACAAACGTTGTAACATAAATATTCAATGGTTCCCAAGCTTGCGGAAACTCAATCAAAATGGGTCACGCTAACAATAATGGATAACCAAAGTATTACAGAGAAAGCATTTGGTCTCAGATCATGAAGTAGAGTCAGTCTGAATATAATTCTGGCTGCTACTTTCCAAGGCCACAAGCAGCAGAACAGTTTTAGCCACCGAACAGCATTCCATTGCTCATCACTGCATTAAACAGGAACTCCTTGGAAATTTTAATAAAGACATTGCGATAATTTAGTGCAACTTCAAAATTCATATAATCTTGACAATCACACTGACAAGAGTGATATTCGAAGAGGAGATTGTAGAATTTTTTTTCAGTATTTCTTAGAATAACACATTGTGCAACTGGCTAGGGACGTAACTATCTCAGAACGACCGTTGTGTCATGAAACTTAGTGAATGAGTAATGTTACCTGGGGAGATCCTCTGGGAAATTGTGATAAAGTGCAGTTTAAAGAAATATAAAGTTTTAAAGTGAATCATAAATAGGACAAGATACAACCAGAAACAAAAACAGCCAATTACATGAGTTTGAGAGGAGAATTGACCAAGGTAAACAGGCTAAACAGACTGAAATATTTGCCTGTACATGAACAGTGGAAAACATTTGAAGGAACAATATAAAACACTCAACAATAGGACATCCTATTGAAACAGAAAATCCTCAGAAAGAAATTCCCACCAGTCCCTCACTCAGGACGAAATGGATCATACTAGATTATGAGGCTGAGAAGTTCACCACAAAGTACTTAAAATCCTGAAATCAGAGAGTGTTTAACCAGCAAGTGTTAAAGGTATTGCAAAGGGTCTGCTAGCAAGTGGAGAGCAGTGGGAAGGGGAATTATTGTCAGTAGCTATTGACATGATAGGAACAGGGAGAAATGAAGGTGCTGAAGGTGGTGAGAGTGTTACAGAGAGTATCAGGGCCTGAATGGTATTACAAAGCCAGTACGGATTGCTGCAGCTGGAGGTGTTTGCAGAGGTAGTGAGGGGCATATGCATTTTTATTTATATATTCATGGGATGAGGGTGTCACTGATTGGACCAGCATTCTTTGCCCCACAGCTAATTGTCCAGAGGGCAGTTAAGAGGCAGCCATATTGCTATGGACTGGATGCACATGTCAGCCAAACCAGGTTAGAATGTCAGATGTCCTTCCCTCAAGGAGGTAAGTGAACAAGATGAGTTCTTCAGACTGATCTACACAGCTTTTATAGTGGCCTCACCGATGTCTTGTACAGCCACAACAAGACATCCCAATTCCTACTCTCAATGCTCTGCCCAGTCAAGGCATCCATCCCAAACGCCTGCTTCACCAGCCTGTTTACCTGTGATACCACTTTCAAAGAACTGTGTACCTGTATCCCTGGGTCTCTGACTGACAACACTACCCAGGGCCCGAACATTAACTGTACAGGTCCCATCCTGGTTTGTTTCACCAAAATGGAACACCTCACCTTTATCTAATTAAACTCCATCCACTATTCTTCAGCCCACTATCCCAGCAGGACTGTTCATCCTGTTGTATCACAGATAACCTTCTTTACTGTCCACTTTACCACCAATTTCAGTACCACCCAAAAAACTTACTTACCAGGAAACCAATATTCCCATCCAAACCATTTGTCCAAATGACAATTCTGGAGCCACTGCACCGCTGGTCCCAGGCCTCCAGTCAGAAAAACAACATGTCTGCCACCACCTTCTGCCTCCTACCATCAAGCCAATTTTGTATCCAGTTGACTAGCTCCTCCTGAATGCCATATCCTTTTACATTGACCTGAGCTTATTGCTCAGTTTACCATACGGGACGTAGAACACAGAACAGTACAGCACAAGACACAAGGCATGATGCCATGCCAACTTTTATCCGACGGTAAGATCAAACTAACCTACATACCCTTCATTTTACTGCCATCCATGTGTCTATCCAAGTCCTGAATGTATCTGACTCTCCTTCCACTGCTGCATTCCACCCACCTAACAGCCTTTGTGTAAAGAACCTATCTCTCCTTAACCATCCACCAATCACCTTAAAATTATGCCTGCTCATAATAGCCATTTATGCTATGGTATAAAGAAGTGTCTCACTATTCACTCTCTCTGTGTCTCACATCATGTTCACCTCTACCAAGTCGCCCCTCACCGTTCTTCACTCCAATGAGAAAAGCCTTACCTCCCTCAAACTTTCTTCATAAGACATGCCCTCCAGCGCAGGCAGCATCCTGGTAAATCTCCAACTTAACCTCCCTAAAGCTTCCACTGTCTTCCTGTAACGAGGGGACAAGAACTGAACAAAATATTCCAAGTGGGGTCTAACCAGGGCTCTATCGATCTGCAGCATAACCTCACAGCTTTAAACTCAATCCCCCAGCTAATGAAAGCCAACACAACATATTCCTTCTTAACAACCCTATAAGCTTGGGTGGCAACTTTGAGGGATCGATAGACGTGGAACCCAAGGTCCCTCTCTTCCACAACACTACCAAATATTCTGCATTTAACCCATTCAAGTTTGACCTTCCTCAATGAATAATTTCACACTTTTCCAGATTGAACTCCATCTGCTACTTCTCAGCCCAGCTCCGCATCCTGACAATATCCTGCTGCAACCTACGACAGACCTCCACACTATCCACCACTCCACCAACCTCCATGTCATTGGCAAAATTACTAACCCACTCTTCCACACCCACATCCAAGTCATTTAAAAAAAAATCACAAAGAGCAGAGGTCCTTGAACCGATCCCTGCAGAACACCACTGGTTACCGAGCACCAGGCTAAATGCTTCCCATCCATCATCCCCCTCTGTCTTCTATGAGCCAGGAATTCTGTACCCAGACAGACAGGTTGTCTGTATCCCATGCCTCTGCATTTTCTGAATGAGCCATAAATGTGTTTTATCACATTCTCAAAGGATTCAATAAGATTTATGAGGCATGATCTGACCCTACCAAAGCCATGCTCACTATCTCTTATCAAACTATGGTTTTCCAGGGACTCATAAATCCTGTCTCTCACAGTCCTCTCCAATAATCTGCACACCACAGACATAAGAACATGAGGTCCATAATTACCAGGATTATCCCCATTCCTTTCTTGAACAAGGGAGTAACATTTGCCAACCTCCAATCATCTGGTATGACTCCGGTGGACAGTGAGGGTGCAAAGGTCATCGCCAAAGGCGCAGCAATCCCTTCCCTCGAATTGTGCAGTAACTTTGGTACATCCCGTCTGGTCCAACAGACTTACCTATCCTAATGTTTACAAAATACTCAGCACATCCTTTTTCTTAACATCAACCTGTTCACATATATCAGTCCTTTTCACGCTGTCCTCACAAATGACAAGGCCTCCTCTCAGTAGTGAATACTGAAGCATAGTATTCATGAAGGGCCTCCCCTACCTCCTGTAACTCTAGACACAAGTTCCCTCCACTATCCCTGACTGGCCCTAACCTCACTATGACCAACCTCTTGTTCCTCACATCAGTGGAGAATGCCTTTCAGTTTTCCTAAATCCTTCCCAACAAAGCTTTTTCATGCCCCCTTCAGGTAGTCATAAGTCCATTCTTCAGTTCCTTCCTGGCTATCTTCAGAGTCCCCAGAGTGTGGAAACAGGCCATTTGACCCAACAACTGCATACTGACCCTCTGTTGAGCATCCCACCCAAAACCATTCCCCCACCTTATTACTCTCCATTTACCCTAGCTAATGTGTCAATCCTACACATCCCTGAACACTATGGGTAATTTAGTATGGCTGATTTGGGCCGTTGGTGGAAACTGGAGCACCTGGAGGAACCCCACGCAGACACGGGGAGAATGTGTAAACTCCACACAGACAGTCGCCCGAGACTGAAATTGAAATCGGGTCCCTGGTGCTATCAGGAAGCCGTGCTAACTACTGAGTGATCTTACCGCTCCCATATAACCCGACAGAAGTCTAACAATCCTTGCGTCCTCAATCTTATGTAAGCTTCCTTCTTCCTCTTGTCTAGATGTTCTACGTTGGAACTTGGTCAAATGCTTTGCTGACGTCCATGTGGACAACGTTGACTGCTCTGTCTTCATCTATCTCTTGGCTACCTCATCAAAGAGTCAATCCGGTTTGTGAAACACGGTTTCCCACTCACAAAGCCAAGCTGACAATCTCTAATCAGCCTTTGCCTTTCCAAACATGCACAGCTCCTTTCTCTCAGAATCTCCTCCAACAACTTACCCAGCACTGGGCTCACTGCGCTGTAATTTCGTGGCTTTTCCCTGCAGCCTTTAAGTGATGGAACACCATTAGTCACCCTTTAGTCTTCCGGTACCTCACGGTTTCTGTTGATAATATAAATCTCTCTGTTAGGGATAATGCAATCTCTTCCCGAGCTTCCTACAATATTCTAGGATAAGCCTAATGAGCTACTGAGGATTGATCTACCTTTACTTGTTTTAAGATTCCAGCACTTTCTCTTCTCGGTTGAAATTTTTTTCCAAGACATCACTATTTATTTCCCCAAGCTCCCGATCTTCCATGTCTTTCTACACGGTAAATTCAGACAAGATTTTTTTGGTTTCAAATCTCACTCATCTCCTTTGGTTCCACACATAGGCGACCTTATTGATATTGAAGGGGCCCTATTCTCTTCCAAGTTATTCTTTAGCCCTTACTGAAACTTACATAAAGGCTTCTGAAAATTCAATTAGTACATTTCTGGGTTGGAGACAATTACACAGATGGGGAGGGTTGCACAAATTGGAAGAGGTTCCTGTGGTCAGGCGGGTTGGTGGGGACAGGGTGAAGTTTAAATAGATTAAGATTGAAGGCTTGGAGAACGATAAGGAAGTTACGATTTTTTTCACAGAAAAGGAAGGGTTGTTGGAGCTGGAGACATTTACCAAGATAGGGACAGATGGAGAGGGAGGTGAAAGGCAAATACATTGACATAGAGAGTGGTTTTGTTAGGAGGGGTTTACAGGGACAGACAGGACTGAGGCGTTTACAGGGATGAAGGAATTTAGTATCTACTGAAGAAGTTTAGGGATTAGGGTGTCAGGGATTGGAGAAACTGACAGAGACAGAGAGCATTGTGTGGACTAGAGAAGCTTCCAAACAGAGGAAAGATTATCGGGACTGGAGGATATTACAGAGATCGCTAATACAGCATGGGCCAGGATTGATGCACGGGACCTCCTGTGCTGTCTCAGGGAGGACCAGTACAGCAAAGGTGAAAGCAAGATCCTTACAAGATAGTGGGAATGAAGCCTAGAATGTTGCTGTTCCTTGCCCAGCTCTGTATCTATGTCCTGTCTTCCGGGTCTGAATACAGAAGGCCACTAACTCCTCCATGTGCTGTTTACTGCGAGTGATCTTACCGGCTGCAGGATTTACTGAAGGCTCCAGAACTCCCTTTCCTTCTCTCTCTGGCTGACCAAGCATCTTCAATGAGGTGATAGATGTGACAGGAGTTAGCAACATCCTGATTGCCTGCATGAGACAGAAATAGACAGAATGGAAAATTAGACTGATGCAGTGAGGATAACCCATGTAGAGTAGCACTGAGTCCAGCAGAGATCACGAAAATCCCCAGTCTCTGTCCCTGGTCTGTGCTATTGCTGATCAGAGAATTATTTTGGCTCAGGATCTCAGATCAGCTGCAAGAGTGAGAGGAGCTGACAGAGGCAGCAATGAGAACCAAACAGTGAGGGATACCACATGGAGAGATAATGAGCGATATCACCAGACTGCTGTAAGGTGTCAGGATCAAACAACAGTCATGGTGAAAGGGTTTCGATTCATGGTGCACGGGGATCAGTACTCAGTGATGGGTGAACTATGAGTGGGACAGATGATGACCTCATATTATTCTCACTCGACTGCTCATCCAGAATTTAATGCCGATGTCAGCTACACCCATCTAACTGCTTAATATCGTTTAAGGAAGGAACTCGGTTATCGACAGCAGGTCTGGCCTACATGTGACTCCAGACGCAGAGCAAGGAGGTTGACTCTCAACTGCCCCCTGAAATGACCTGGCAAGCAACTCAGCTCAAGGGCAGCTCGGGGGTGGGCATGAAATGCTGGCTAGAAAGAGACAGCAACATCCCAAGATTGAATTAAAAACAACGCTGCTGGGAACAGTGTCCTGGCCAATCATGTTGGTAGGTTTATGGACCGGGCTGTAAACTGACAGAGAGGATGCTTGGACAGGGTTCAGATGAAAGGAGCTTTCCAAGTCCAAATAGAAAAGGTGAAGCATCAGAACCGCATGGGAATGTGGCTGAAGAGAAGCAGAAAGGTACAGGATGGGACAGATTTAACTATAACTGTACATCAGTGAATTAGGCTGTGACAGGACATTCTGGGAAACGGTAAATTACAATGTTCTTTCTTTGGAATGGACAAAGTACCTGCAATAAGGTAATAGACTTGTGACACAGATAAATAATATTCGGTCACCAGAAAGATGCGGTTACAGGAGAAACAAAAGGTTGAATATAAATATTCAATTGTACCCATCCTTGAGGGTCTCGGGGAGTGCAGGATGGGTAACCCTGACAGTAATGGGGAACAAAGATATTACAGAGAAAGCATTTGGCATCAGATGATGCAGCTGAATCAGCCTGATGCAGATTCTCGGTAACACGTGTCAAAAACACAAGCAGGAGAACAGTTTTTAGGCTGCCTAACAATATTTAATTGCTCATCCCTGTTACACATTCCAATGAATTACTGTGTAAAGCAAATTTTGGGAGACTTCAATCTTTGTCAAAAATGATATTCTCCGAACTCCTCTCCGAATGTTTTTGTCAGTGTTTCTTTGAATAACACATTGTGCAAATGGCCAGGGACGTGACTGTCTCAGATCGACCGTTGGGTGATGACACTGAGTGAAGGAGTAATGTCACACTAAGATATCCTCTGGGAAATTGTAGTTTAGTGGAATTCAAAGAGATGATGGATTTTTAAAGTGACCATAAAGCACACCCTACAATCACAACCAAAGCCATTTGCATGTGTTTGAGAGGAGAACTGGCCAAGGTAAACAGGGGAAACAGTGATGTGTATGGCTGGAAATGGACAGTGGAAAACATTTACAGAAAATAGAGATGTACAGCACAGAAACAGGGCCTTCGGTGTCCAACTCGTTCACGCCACCCACATATCCTACCATAATCTCGACTTATTTGCCAGCACTTGCCCCTAAATCCCTCTCAACCCTTCCTGTTCGTATACCCATCCAGATGCCTTTTAAATGCAGTTATTGTACCAGTCTCCACCACTTCATCTGGCAGTTCATTCCAGACACGCATCACTCTCTGTCTGAAAACGTTGTCCCTTAGGTTCCTTTTATATCTTTCCCCTCTCACCCTGAAGCTAGGCTGTCTGGTTCTGCACTCCACTACCTCAAAGATCTTGTCTGTTAAACCTATCCATGCCTCATGATTTTATAAATCTCTGTATGGTTACCCATCAGCCTCAAATACCCCAGCCCATTTAACCTCTCCCTGTAGGTCAAATCTTCCAATCCTGGCAACATCCTTGTAAATCTTTTCTGAAACCTTTAAATTTACACAACATCCTTCCCATAGGAAGGAGACAAGTATTGCACACAATATTCCAAAAGTGACTTATCCAATGTCCTGTACAGCCAGAACATGACCTCCCAACTCCTCTACTCAATGCTCTGATCAGCAAACGCAAGCATACCAAAAACCTTCTTCATTATCCTATCTACCTGCGACTCCACTTTCAAAGATCTATGAACCTGCATTCCAACGTTACTTTGTTTAGCAACACTCCCTAGGAGCATACCATTAAGTGTGTAAATCCTGCTGAGATTTGCTTTCCCAAAATGCAGCACCTCACATTTATCTAAATTAAACTCCATCTGCCACTCCTCAGCACATTGGCACATCTGATCTAGATCCCGCTGTAATCTGAGGTAACACTCTTTGCTATCACAACACCTTCAATTTTGGTGTCATCTGCAAACTTACTAAATATGTTCACATCCTAAATATGTTCCTATGTTCACATCTAAATCTTTATATAAATAACAACAATAGTGGATCCAGCACCGATCCGTATGGCACTCCACTGGTCACAGGTCTCCAGTCTGAAAAACAAACCTCCACCACCACCCTCTGTCCTCTACCTTTGAGCCAGTTCTGTATCCAATTGGCTGGTTTTCCCTGCATTCCATGAGATTTAACCTTGCTAACCATGGTGGAAACTTGTCAAACACCTTATTTAGTTCCATATCGCTCACATTGACCGCTCTGCCCTCATCAATCCTTTTGGTTTATTCTTCAAAAACCACAGTCAATTTCTTGAGACATGATTTCCCACGCACAAAGCAATGCTGATTATCCTTAATTAGATACTGACTTTCTAAACACATGCAAATCGTGTACCCCCTGATTCCTTCCTTCAACGTGCCCACCAGTGACGTCAGGCGAAACAGTCTGTAGTTTCCTGGCTTTTCCTTAGCATTTTGTTTAAATAGTGGCATGACGTTAGCCAACCTCCAGTCTCCTGGTACCTCACCTGTGTCTATCGATGATACAAATATTTCAGGAAGGGGCCCAGCAATCACTTCCCTAGCTTCGCACAGAGTTCTAGGGTACACCTGCTCAGGGACTGGTAAGGTCCAAGGGAGTGTTTCTGAACAAAAAGACCTTGGAGTGCAGGTTCATAGCTTCTTGAAAGTGGAGTCGCAGGTAGATAGGATAGTGAAGGAGGTGTTTGGTATACTTTCCTTTATTGGTCAGAGTATGGAGTATCAGAGTTGGGAGGTCACGTTGCGGCTATACAAGACATTGGTTAGGCCACTGTTGGAATATTGCATGCAATTCTGGTCTCCATCCTATCGGAAAGATGTTGTAAAATTTGAAAGGGTTCAGAAAAGATTTACAAGGATGTTACCAGGGTTGGAGGATTTGAGCCATAGGGAGGGGCTGAACAGGCTGGGGCTGTTTTACCTGGAGCGTCGGAGGCTGAGGGGTGACCTTATAGAGGTTTACAAAATTATGAGATGCATGGATAGGATAAATATATCTTTTCCTTAGTGTCGAGGAGTTCAGAACTAGAAGGCATAGATTTAGGGTGAGAGGGGAAACATATAAAGGAGACTTAAGGGGCAACTTTTTCATGCAGAGGTTGGAACGTGTATGGAATGAGTTGCCAGAGGAAGTGGTGGAGGCTGGTACAATTGCAACATTTAAAAGGCATTTGTATGGGTATATGAACAGGAAGGGATTGGAGGGATATGAGCCCAGTGCTGGCAGGTGGGACTAGGTTGGATTGGAACAACTAGTCAGCATGGTCGGGTTGGTCCAAAGGGTTTATTTTTCATATTGTACATCTCTATGACTATGACCTGATAAGGTCCTGGGGATATATCCACCTTTATGCATTTCAAAATGTCCAGGATCTCCTCCTCTGTAATATGGACATTTTGCAAGTTGACACCATCTATTTCCCTACATTCTGTATCTTCCATGTCCTCCCCACAGTCAACACTGATGTAAGATACTTGTTTAATATCTCCCCACCTCCTGCAGCTCCAGGTGCAGGCTGCCTTGCTGATCGTCAAGGTGCCCTATTCTCTCCCTGGAGCCCATTTTGTCCTTGAGATTTTTATAAAAACCCTTTGGATTCTCCTTAACCCTATTTGCCAAAGCTATCTCATGTCCCCCTTTCGCCCTCCTGATCTCCCGCTTTACTATACTACTACTGCCTTTATACTCTCGTAAGGATTCACACTCTCTCCTGAGATACGTTTACTTCTTTTTCAAAACTTAAACCTCAAAATGGAAACTCCCCAATTCCTGCATCTCGCGAAATGTCCGTTTGAAAATAATGACATAACAAAGAACTTTCCAAAGAAAGGGTTCGATGAGGTGAGCTCTGGTCAGTAACATCGATCTGAAGGTTATCAGATGCACAGAGAATACTTTTTACCAGAGCAGCACCAGGTCAGTTTAGTGTTGGAGGGTTTGGAGGAAGTTACCAAAATAGGGAGGGTTTAAGATTGAAGAATTCCGTGGAAAACTTTTACAGGGAGAAAGGCGGTATTCTTGACAGTGTGGAGGAACAGAAGAATCTTGGGGTCCACGTCAATTGATCCCTCAAAGTTGCTACTCAATTGGTTAGCCTTATTCAGAAGACATATGGTGTGTTGGCTTTCATTAGCAGGGGAATTGAGTTTAAGAGCCTTGAGGTTATGCTGCAACTCTATCAAGACCTGGTTAGACAACACTTAGTATATTGTGTTCAGTTCTGGTTGCCTCATCATCAGAAAGATGTAAAAATTATAGAGAGGGGTAGAGGAGATTTATCAGGATGCTGCCTAGACTGGAGGAGAGATCTTACGGAGAAAGGTTGAGGGAGTTAGGGCTTTACTTTTTGGAATGAAAAGGGACAAGAGATGACCTATTGGAGGTGAACGAGATGATTTGAGGCTTAGATAGAGAGGATAACCACATAATTTTCCCGTTGCAAAAATGGAAATAACGAGGGGACATAAATTGAAGGTGATCAGAGGAAGATTTATAGGAGATGTCAGGGGTGGATTCTTTGCACATAGTGTAGCAAGTGCGTACAATGCCCTGCCAACAGTGGTCGTAGAGTCCAATACATTAGGGACATTTAATGAACTCTTAGCCAAGCACATGGCTGATAGTAAAATGTAGGGTCTGTAGGAAAAACGATTGGCACATTGAGGGCCGAAGGGCCTTTCGCTGTGCTGTCCTGTTCTCCGATCTAAATAGGGAGGGTTACAATGGCACAAAGAGGTTTCAGAAAGCTGGAGAGGATGGGATCTGAGTGAAGAGACACAAATAGGAAGGTGTGCTCGGATTGTCGGATATAACAGAGACAGCAATGGTCTGATCTGGAGCAGTTGACCCAAACTGGGAGGGGTGCGGGGACTGGAGGTGGTTTCACAGGGAGGGAGGACCATAGACGCAAAGGAGGTTACAGAAACGTGAAGAGCTATAGGACCTGCAGGTGTTCATGGAGATGGGAGGTTGGGAGAGATGCAGCAGTTTACAGGCACAAGGATGTTGATAGGATGGGGTGTTTCACACAGACAGCAATGTTTTTGGAGATTGGAGCAGATTATGGAAATCAAGACTTTTTATAGATTAGAAGAACACACAGCTATGTGGAGAGCAGTCGCGACTGAAGATGTTTATACTTATAGAAAGGCTAAGGTTCTGCAGGTATTTAGGTATAGAAGGTGCAGAGTTGGACATGTTTACCAGCAGGCAAGGACAGTAACTTTGGTTGGAGACAGTTTCACAGATAAGGGAGCAATAGTAACCTCCTCCAGTTTGTCCAAAGTGGGAAGGGTTGTCAGGGAGGGTTACGTTTACACAGATAGTGGTGTAAGTGCTGGACAAGGTTATGGAGATGAGTAGTTGGATGGAGAGACTGGAGGAGCTTGCATTGACAGGATGGGTGATTGCCACAGGAGGATGCTACACATAAAGTGAGGCTTTTCGGAAGTGAATCAGACAGTCACAGACATTGGAGTGAGTTCTACAGATCAGGGGTACTGCACAGACCTGAGAGGATTGTACGGTCTCCACAGATTGATTGTATCTTTCTGACTGGAAAAAGATACGAATAGCTTAAAGTCAATGTATGCTGCTTTCTTTTTTCCTGAACAGAGCCTCAATATCCCTCAGCAGCCAGGGATCTCTGAACCTGCCAGATTTTCCGTTCACTCAAACATTCTGGCCCTGGATTCTTGAGATCACACTTTTAAAAGCCTCCTATTTGTCTGTCATTACTTTTCCTTCAAACAGACTCGCCCAATCGATGGTAATCATAATGTGGAGGAGACGTTGTTGGACTGGGGTGGACAATGTTAAAAATCACAACACCAGCTTCCAGTCCAACAGGTTTATTAGGAGGCACTAGGTTTCAGAGCGCTGCTTCATCAGGTGATTGTGGAGCACAATCATAAGGCACAGAATTTATAGCAACAGGATTGCAGTGTCATGGAATGTAATATCAAACACATTTAGTTTCTGCCTTTCCACTTTTAGGATGATCACCTGTGCTTCGAAAGCCAGTGCTTCGAAATAAACCTGTTGGACTATAACCTGGTGTTGTGTGATTTTTTAATTCACCCGATCAACCTCTGCTCGATTCTGCCAAATAGCCTCAAAATTGGCCCTGCTCCAGTTTCACACCTTATTCTGTGGACCTGTTTGATCTTTTTCCATAACGAAGTTAAAACTAAGACAGTTGTGGTCACTGGATCGAAAGTGCTGTCTGACTGACTATTCAGTCACTTGCCTGACCATGTTGTCTGAGGGGAGGTCCAGTGTTGCACCCACCTGAGTAGAGTTAGGCCTTGTTCAAGTTACATCTTGATTTAAGAAAATCTCTTGGACACATTTGACAAATTGAACTCCGTACGGGCCTTTTACTCTGTGGGTGGCCCAGTCCATCCAGGGGAAGTTAAAATCTACAACCAATACTACATTATTATTTCAATAGGTACCTGCAAACTCTCTACCCATCTGCTCCTCTCACATCCGCTGGTTATTTGGGAATCTTGAACACTGTCACAACAGAGTGCCCATCCCCTTTTTGTTTCTAACGTTTCAACATATGGCCTCATTTGATGACTCTTAAAGAGTATCCTCTCGATGCGCTGTTGTTCTGACCTCCCTCATCAAAAGGGCAGCTCCCCCTCCTCACTTACTTGTCCTTCTGACACACCTGTAGCTTCTGTATCCTGGAACATTGAGCTGCCACTCCTGTCCTTCTCTCAGCCATGTTTCTGTTATGGTTATAATATCCCAGTCCCCAGAGCAAATCCATGCTCTGAGCTAGTCTTCCTTACCAGTCAGGCCTCGTGTATTGAAATAAATGCATGTTAAACCAAAAGTCTTTTCCCTCCCTTGTCTGTGCCCCTGGATATCCAGAATAGCAAACTTGTTCTCGATGGCTGATGCATTTTTCATGACACTCCCTTATTGAGAGTCCCTGCCAAACCTTTTTAAACCCTCCCCGAATAACACTAACAAATCTCCCCGCTGGGATACTGGCGTCCCTCTGGTTCAAGTCAAACCCGTCATCTTGTATAGGTCACCTCTACCTCAAAAGAGATCTCAATGATCCAAACCTTACCCCCACTCCCCTCCCCAGCTCCTCAGCCACACATTTATCTGGCCTTTCTTTCTATTTCTATCCTCACTGGGGCAGGTGGCACTGGGAGCAATCTGGAGATCACTTCCCTTGAGGTCCTGCTTTTTAACTTCTTACTTAACTCCTGATACTCATTTCACAGGACCCCATCCCATCGTCTACCTCTGTCATGTGGACCGATGTGCACAATGACCTCTGGCTATTCACCCTCCCCTTCAGAATGTTCAGTAACCGCTCAGGAGCAGCACACCATCCTGGGGTCTCTTCTGCAGCCACACAGTCTCCTGTCTGTCCCCCCTCACAATTGAGTCTCCAATCAGTATCCCTATCATTAGAGAGGATCTGACAAACATATACTGGGAAGACTATCTGCAGTTTGTCCATATTTGGAAAGTGGGAGTATGTTAAAGTGATACAGTGAGAATTCAGGGCCAGTGTGTTCCTGACGAGGGAATATAAAGGCAGCAAATCCAGTGAATACTGATCAAGCGACATCGTGAGTTTGATAAAGACAACACAGTGCAATAAAACCAGGCGAAGCCATTCAAAAGTATAGGGACTGCAAGGATATCCTTAGAAATGAGGGACACACAATGACCATAAAATATCCTTGTCAGATACTATTAAGGAAAAGTCACAAGGTATTTTATCAGTATGCTTAGAATAAGAGGATTACTGAGGAAACAGTGAGGCCTGTTAGAAACCAAAGGGACAATCTGTGCATGAAGCCATAGGAAGTAGGTGAGGTCTTCAAGGAATAATTCTCATCTGTATTCACACAGGAGCCAGGGATTTTAATTGGGATGGTGAGTTTCGAGAACATGTTAAAATCAATACGGAGGAGGTATTAAATGTTTTCATAGGCATAAAGCTGGAGAAATCCCCAGTGCCCAATAAAATGTATCCCAGGCTGTTATGGGAGGTAAGGGAGGAGGTTGCTGGGGCCCTGGTGGATATAATTTAATAGCTTTCTGGCCACATGTGAAGTGCCGAATGACTGGAGGCTCTCTAATGTAGTTCCTTTGTTTAAGAAGGGCAGCAGGGATAGGCCAGGTAATTACAGAGCAGATAGTCTGATAACAGGCGGAGGGAAATTATTGGAAACAATTCTGAGGATGAATCAACACTTACAAAGGTAAGGATCATCTCGGCTCAATCCTCACGGATTTGGGACAGGAAGATACTGTCTGAGAAATTCAGTGGAGCTTTTTGGAATGGTGTCTAAAAGTATTGATGAGGGCAATGCAAATGTTACATGGAATTGAATAAGGCCTTTGACAAGTTCACACACGGAAGACTGATCCAAAAGTAAAGAGCTATTGGGTTCCAAGGCAAGTTGGTAAATTGGATCCACAATTGATGGACAGACTGCTTCGTGTTTGAAATTCCTTCACCAGTGGGTGTACCTCAGGAATCTGTGCAGGAACCATTGCTGGTTATTATGTGCATTAACAACTCGGATGTGAAAGCAGAATGAACCATTAGTAGGCTTGCAAATGACTTGAAAGGTGAGGTTTTGCCCACAGTGAGGTGGATGATCTCAGTCTACAGTCCGATGTCTTTCAGATGATAATTTTAGCAGGGTTTAGTAGTGATCGAAGTGAGATAATACCCTGTGGGAGGAATGAGAAGCGACGGACAGACATAGTGAATGGTAGGTCCTTGTGGATTACTGAGGAACACAGGGACCTTGGTGGACAAGTCCATAGATCCCTGAAGGGAGACAGGGTGGGGAATGGACCTGACCTGGGGGTGTGATGGGGACCAACATTCTGGTGAGGCAAATTACTGGAGCGGCTTGAGAGTGTATAAACTAGTCTGGCAGGCTGTTGCACCTTAAACGGTCATAAAGACAGATAGAAGATTGAGGCTGGTACACAAGTTAAAGAGAGCAATTTCAACAGACAAGGCAGGCAAGAACATAGCAGGGAATAGGGAAAAACTGATGATTAAACTGCATATATTTCAATGCGAGGGGCCTGACAGCTAAGGAAGATGAACACAGGGGATGGATGGGAATATGGGACTGGGAGATGATAGTTATTATCTGTGCTACTGTCTGGGATGGAGTTTGCACATTCTCCCCGTTTGTGCGTGGATTTCCTCCGGGTACTTTGGTTTCCTCCCACAGTCACAAAGATGTACTGATTAGGTGAATTGGCCATGCTAAGTTTCCCGTAGTGTTAGGTGAAGATGTAAATGTAGGGGAATGGGTCTATTTGGGTTATATTCGGAGGGTCAGTGTAGACTTTTTGGACCAAAGGGCCTGTTTCCACGCTGTAAGTAAACTAATCTAATCTAATCTAATCATTACAGAAACATTGCTGAGGGAGGGACAGAACCAACAAATCATTGTTTCCAGGTAGAGAGACCACAGGAAGCATAGAAGGGTTGGCAACAAAGGAAGGACGCGTGCTGGTGGGTTTTGATTGCAAGAAACATCACAGCAATACTTAGAGAGGACATTCCTATGGGATCGGCCACTGTGTTAATGGAACTGTGAAATAAGAATGGGGACATCACTTTGATACGAGTGTACTGACCCTGAATAATCTGTGGCAGACTGAGGAACAAATATGTCGGGGGATCTACTGTCTGTACCTGTTTTCTAATCATCCAGCATTCCCTACACCTTACCAGCCTTTCCTTTCACCCTAACAGGAATACTGTATACTGTCTCTGGACTGCCGTTATCTCATTTTAGAAGGCTTCCCAATTTCTAATGGTAAAGGTTTCATTCTCTCAAAATGGAACCTCCCCAATTACTACATCTCGCGGAATTACCACTTGAAAATAATGAAAAAAATAAAGAACATTCCAAACAAAAGCATTGATGTGGTGAGCTCTGGTCAGTCACGTAGATCTGGAAGTCACCATATACACAGAGAGTGCTTTCTACCTGAGCAGCACCAGGTCAGTGTCAGGTACACAGACAGAATGGGCAAATAGATTCACATCTGAGCTCACATCTCCCAGCCTGGGAATCTGAAACAGTGCACAGCCATTATGGTAAATGTCTGCATGAATAGGACAGCGAGATCAGCCCAATATTCCAAACAAAAAGAGTTAGCATTCAAATTGTAATATCCTTCAGATTCCACAGCCCATTCTCGGTCCCATCCTGCAGGTTCAATGAATCCCGCTCCCTCTAGCCTCCTGCAGGATCCACGTCCCTTCCTAGATTTGTACCATCCTCCAGATTCTGCAGCCCTTCTTACTTCTTTAACATGACCCGGACTCGACAACCCTTCCTTCCTCTGCAATGTTCCCCAGAGGGGACTGGAGGGTGATGGGGTTTACAGAGGGATTGAATGAGATCAGGATGGGAGGGTGTTGCAGATATTAGGAATACTGCTGTGGTAAAAAAAAAGAGGCTCAGGACTTTTGAGGGTTGTTGCTAATAAAGGAGGTTACAGAGCGAAGGAGGATTGTCGGGACTTGAAGAGGTTTCACTGTTTACCAGAGTTGTAGGGATCAGAGGAAGTTACAAAGATAAGGAGGGTTTAAGATTGCAGGATTCCACAGACAAGCTTTACAGGGTGAAAGGCAGGATTCTTGACAGTGTAGAGGAACAGAAGAATCTTGAAGTCCACGTCCATAGATCCCTCAATGTTATCACTCAAGTTGATTGCCTTGTTCAGAAGGTGTATGGTGTGTTGGCTTTCATTAGCAGGGGGATTGAGTTTAAGTTCCACGAAGTTATGCTGCAGCTCTATCTGGTTAGAGAACATTTGGTATATTGTGTTCAGTTCTGGTTGTCTCATTATCAGAAAGATGTGGAAGCTTTAGAGAGGGTGCAGAGGAGATTTATCAGGAGTGGAGGTCTAATGAAGAAAGGTTGAGGGAATGAGGGCTTTTCTCATTGGAATGAAAAGGATGAGAAATGACTTGATAGAAGTGAACGAGATGATTTGAGGCCTCGATAGAGAGGATAACCAGATACTTCTCCCATTGCAAAAATGGCTATAACGAGGGAACATAAATGGAAGGTAATTGGAGAATGTTCAACGGGAGATGTGATAGGGTTTTTTTTTTACACACAGAGTGGCAGATGCATGGAATGGACCGCCAATATTTGTAGTGGAGTCCAATACATTAGGGACATTTAAGCAACTCTTAGATAGGCACATGGATGATAGTAAAATGTGGGGCCTTTAGTTTAGTTTAATCTGAGAGTAGGATAAAAGGGCCTGCACTGTGCTGTATTGCTCTATATTCTAAATAAGGAGGCTCACAATGGCACAAAGAGGTTTCAGAAAGCTGGAGAGATGGGATCTGAATTAAGAGACACAAATAGGAATGGTTGCTAGGATTGTCAGGAGGTAACAGACACAGCAATGGTCTGACCTGGAGCAGACGACCCAGACTGGGAGGGGTGTGGGGACAGGAGGTGGTTTCACAGGGAGGGAGGACCAGAGAGCCACAGGGTGTTACAGAAATGTGGAGAGCTGTAGGGCCTACAGGAGTTCATGGAGATGAGGAGATGGGGAGGAATGCAGCAGTTACAGGCATAAGGATGTTGGTAGGATGGGGTGGTTTGCACAGATAGGGGTGTTTTATGTGAATGGAACAGATTACAGAAATCGAGACGGTTTTATAGATTAGAAGAACAAACTGATATGTGGAGGGTAATCGTGACTGAAGATGTTTATAGTTATTGAAAGGCTTAGGTTCTGCAAGTTATTTAGGTATAGAGGGTGTGGAGTCTTACAATTTTAGCAGGAGATAAGGACATCCATTTTGGTGGGAGGCAGTTTCACAGATAAGGGAGCATTAGTAACTCCTGCAGTTTGATCAAAGTGGGAAAGTTTGTAGGGGAAGGTGACATTTACACAGATAGGGGTGTAAGAGATGGAGAAAGTTATGGAGATGAATAGATGAGGGACAGAATGGAAGACCTGACATTGACAGGATGGGTAAAAGGCAAGGGAGGATGTTACACAGATAGTGAGTCTTTTCGGAACTGGATCAAATAGTCACAGGCATTGCAGTGAGTTCTACAGATCAGGAGTGCTGCAGGGACCTGAGATTGATCATGTCTTTAGGACTGGAAGAAGATATGAATAGCTGAAACTCTATGTATGCTGTTTGCTTTTTCCTGAACAGAGCCACAATATCCCGCATCAGCCAGGGATCCCTGAACCTGCCAGATTTTCCCTTCCCTCTAACAGGGACATACTGGCCCTGGATTCTTGAGATCACACTTTTAGAAGCTTCCCGTTTTCCAGTCATTCATTTTTCTTCAAACAGACTTGCCCAATCGATGATAGTCATAACGTGGAGGAGCCGGTGTTGGACTGGGGTGGACAAAGTTAAAAATCACACAACACCAGCCTACAGTCCAGCAGGTTTATCTGGAGGCACTAGGCTTCGGAGCGCTACTTCATCAGGTGGTTGTGGAGCACAATCATAAGGCTCAGAATTTATAGCAACATGATAGCAGTGTCATGGAATGTAATATCAAACAAATTTTGTCTAAGCCTTTCATCTTTTAGGCTGATCACCTGCGCTTTGAAAGCTAGTGCTTTGAAATAAACCTGTTGGGCTATAACTTGGTGTTGTGTGATTTTTAATTCACCCCTGCTCAATCCTGCCTCATGTCCCCAAATCTGGCCCTGCTCCAGTTTCACACCTTAATCTGTCAATCTGTCTGATCTTTTTCCATAACAATGTAAAAACGAAGACAGTTGTGGTCACTGGACCCAAAGGATAGGCCAGGTAATTACAGAGCAGGTAGTCTGACAGCAGGGGGAGGGAAATTATTGGAAACAATTCTGAGGGACAGTTTGAATCAATAACTGGAAAGGCAGGAAGCAATTAGGGATATTCAGCACAGATTTGGAAGAGGAAGATCCTGTCTGATGAATTCAGCTGAGTTTTCTTTGAAATTATGATTGAAAAATCTTGATGAGGGCAGTGCAGATGATGTGGGTTCCATTGGGTTCAGTACTGCCTTTGACAAGGTCCCACATGGAAGGCTGATCCAAAAGGGAAGAGCCACTGGGATCCAAGGCAAGTTGACAAATTGGATCCAAAACTGGTGGAGGGTTGTTTCGGTGATGAGGAGCCTTTCACCAGCGGATGTACCACAGGGGTCTGTGCAGGAACCACCGCTGTTTATTATGTACATTAATGAGTTGGATGTGATAGCAGAAGGTTTACAGATGACATGAAAGGTGAGGGTGTTGTCCACAGTGAGGGGGATGGTGTCAGGCTAGAGTCTGAAGTTTGAAGTTGGGACTGAATTTCAAAGAGTCATTTCAATCGATAAGGCAGGCAAGAGCACAGCAGGCAATGAGGGAAAACCGATCAATTAAACTGCACTTACTTTGATGTAAAAGGCCTGACAGTTAAGGCAGATGAGCGCATGGCATGGATGGGAACATGGGACTGAAATATCACAGGTATTACAGAACAACAGCAGAGGGAGGGAGGGGACCGGCAGCACAATGTTCCAGGGGACAGATGCTGCATGAAGGACAGAAGGGGAGCTGAGAGAGGAGGAGAGCTGCTGGTTCTGACTGGGTGAAACATCCCAGCAGGACTGACAGAGGATATTCCTGCGGGACCGCCCAGTGAGGACAAAAAGGGGACATGAGATAGCTTTGGCAAATAGAATTAAGGAGAATGCAAAGGGTTTTTACAAATATACTAAGGACAAAAGGGTAACTGGGGAGAGAATAGGGCCCCACAAAGATCAGCAAGACGGCCTTTGTGTGGAGCCACAGAAATTGGGGGAGCTACTAAATGAATATTTTGCATCAGAATTTATTGGTGGAAAAGTATATCGAAGATATAGACTGTAGGGAAATCGATGATGACATCTTTCAAAAAGTCCAGGTATACAGAGGAGGAAGTGCCGGGTATCTTGAAATACTTAAAGGTGGATAAATCCCCAGGATCTGGTCAGGTGTACTCGAGAACTCTGTGAGAAGCTAGAGAAGTGATTGCTGGGCCTCTTGCTGAGATATTTATATCATCGATAGTCACAGGTGACATGCCGGAAGACTGGAGGTTGGCAAAAGTGGTGCCACTATTTAAGACGGGCAGTAAAGACAAGCCAGGGAACTATAGACCGGTGAGCCTGACCTCGGTGGTGGGCAAGTTGTTGGAGGGAATCCTGAGGGACAGGATGTACATGTATTTGGAAAGGCAAGGACTGATTAGGGATAGTCAACATTGCTTTGTGCGTGGGAAATCAAGAAGTAACAAAGTAACAAAGACGATTGATGAGGGCAGAGTGATAGATGTGATCTGTATGGATTTCAGTAAGGCATTCAACAAGGTTTCCCCATGGGAGACTGATTAGCAAGGTTAGATCTCATGGATTACAGGGAAAACTAGCCATTTGGATACAGAACTGGCTCAAAGGTAAAAGAGTGGTGGTGGAGGGTTGTTTTTCAGATTGGAGACCTGTAACCAGTGGAGTGCCACAAGGATTGGTGCTGGGTCCTCTACATTTTGTCATTTACATAAATGATTTGGATGCGAGCATAAGAGGTACAGTTAGTAAGTTTGCAGATGACACCAAAATTGGAGGTGTAGTAGACAGCGAAGACGGTTTCCTCAGATCTGGACCAGATGGGCCAATGGGCTAAGTGGCAGATGGAGTTTAATTCAGATAAATACAAGGTGTTGCATTTTGGGAAAGCAAATCTTAGCAGGACTTAGACGTAATGGTAAGGTGCACGGGAGTGTTGCTGAACAAAGAGACCTTGGAGTGCAGGTTCATAGCTCTTTGGCAGTGGAGTCACAGGTAGATAGGATAGTGTGCCCATTTTGTATGCTTTCCTTTATTGGTCAGAGTATTGAGTACAGGAGTTGGGAGGTCATGTTGCGGCTGCACAGGACATTGGTTAGGCCACTTTTGGAGTATTTTGTGCAATTCTGGTCTCCTTGCTATTGGAAGGATGTTGTGAAACTTGAAAGGGTTCAGAAAAGATTTACAAGGATTTTGCCTGGGTTGGAGGGTTTGAGCCAGTGGGAGAGGCTGAACAGGTTGGAGCTGTTTTCCCCGGAGTGTCGGAGGCTGAGGGCTGACCTTACAGTGGTTTACAAAATTATGAGGGGTATGGATAGGATAGGATAAATAGACAAAGTCTTTTCCCTGGGGTCGGGGAGTGCAGAACGAGAGGGCACGGATTTAGGGTAAGAGGAGAAAGATATAAAAGAGACCTAAGGGGCAACTTTTTCACACAGAGGATGGTACGTGTCTGGAGTGAGCTGCCAGAGGATGTGGTGGAAGCTGGTACAATTGCAACATTTAAGAGGCATTTGGATGGGTATATGAATAGGAAGGGTTTGGAGGGATATGGGCCGGGTGTTGGCAGGTGGGACTAGATTGGGTTGGGATATCTGGTCGGCATGGACAGGTTGTTTCCATATTGTACATCTCTATGACTCTATGACTCATGGAGGTTATAGAAATAAACTGTGTGGTTCCATCTGGAGGAGATTAAAGGCATAGAGGTTTGCAGTTTCTGAAGGAAATTACATCAATCGGGACCAGCAGAGTTTACAGAGACTGAGTGCGTTTTAGAGACAGGAAGAGTTCATAGTCATCATTAGAAATGTAGAAACCAATTTATGAGAGAAGCAGGGTCACTCTGCTTTGTGCCCAGAAACAAGGAGGAGTCTAACAGCTGGAGGAGGTTACTCAGGTACAGATCTTTTTTGTTGTCGTGACTGGAAGGTTACAGAGATCATGAAGGTAATAGGAGTTCAAAAAAGTCACAAAGACAGGGAGGTTTTTCAGGTCTGGAAAGGACTACACTGACCAGGATGGCTTAAGGAACTGAAGAGTTGCTTTTCTTCAGTTAAGGAGAGATGTGACAGAACCCGGGATTAAAGGCAAAGGCAGAAACTTGGAGAGTTTTACTGATATGAGGAGCTTACAGGGATAAGCAGGATTGTAGGGGCTGATAGAGATTGGGGAAGTGGTATCTGTGAAACAGACAATGCAGAAACTGACAGACATAGGGAGGGTTCTGTGGAACAGATGAATTTACAGACAAGATGGTGATAATGAAGCCTGAGCATTTTCTCATGTTCCTTGCCCAGCATTGTTCCTACATCATGCCCTCAGGGTCTGAATTAAAGTCCACTAACTCCTCCCTGTGCTGTTTACTGTGAGTGATTTTACCGGCTGCAGGATTTACTGAAGGCTCCAGATCTCACTCTCCCATCTCTCTCTGGCTGACCAACTGTCTTCAATGTGGTGATGGACGAGACAGGAATTGGGAATTCTGCTGAGCCAGGGACATCAGGAATACCGACTGGAGACAGAGAAGTAGACAGAATGGGAAATTAGACTAATGCAATGAAGGTTACACATGGAGAATGGCACTGAGTCCCACAGAGATCTGGAAATTCCCAGTCTCCATCCATGGCCTGTGCAGTTGCTTCCCTCTGGAGTGGAGAATGCTGTTGGCTCAGGATCTGGAATAGCTGGAAGAGCGAGAGACACTGACAGAGGCAGCAATTAGACTGTCGCAGTGAGGGATACCACATGGAGAGAGACAGTGATATCAGCAGAGTGCAGGAATGTATCAGGATCACACAATGGTATTATCAGAAGTGGTTCTGACCAGTGAGCACTGCTACCAGTACTCAAGGAAGACTGAGTTATTTTATTGGGATAGGCTCCTCTGGTACCAGATTATGCAGTGTGCTATAAATGGACACAGATGAGGAGGGGGACAGGTCTGAGGTGAATGGAAATTCCCAAGTCCAAAGAGAAAGGTTGAAATATTGGAACACCATGGAGATGTGAATGAAGACAAAAGAAAGAAACAGTAAGGGACTGAGTTTAATTGAAATACGCCATTGTCAAACAGATTGGTGACAGGAAATTATTGGTTAAAATAAAGTAAATGCCTTTTCTGCCCCTCACAATTCCTCATGCACCACAAGTGACATCACTTCTGCCCCTCACATTATCGCTGATGTCATACACTCAGTGACTTCCACGCCCCCGCACTGCCATGTTTGCCACCACTTCCGCCCCCATCAACGCTACTCACCTGCATTCTGCTGACACCACCCGCAGGTCTCACCGTCACCATCCCCGCCCCCAGAACCCTGAGGGGAACACCGCCCCTGCTCATGACTCCATCCCCATTCCCCCTAACACCACACCCACTCCAGTTACAGGCTCCATCACCTCCCCTAGCTCCACACCTACGCCTGGTCCCAGCTCCCAGTCCTGCCGAGTTTTCACCATTCCCCCTGACCTCCGCCTCACTGAGGACGAATGATCAGTCCTCAGCAAAGGCCTCACCTTTATCCCCCTCCATCCACACATCAATTAATTTAATACACGCCGTGACATCGAACACATCTTTCACCACCTCCGCCTCAGAGCTTACCTTTACAATGAAGACTCCCGCCTATTTTCTGAGGACCCCTTTGCCGGCCTCCAATACACTCCATCCACCTGGACACCCCGCGCTGGCCTATTACCTGCCTTCGATTTCTTCATTTCCAACTTCCACCGAGACATTAACCGCCTCAACCTATCTACCCCCCCTGCAACCTCTCACCCTCACAACGTGCAGCTCTCCACAACCTCTGCTCCAATACCGACCTCACCATCAAACCAGCAGATAAAGGGGGTGCTGTGGTAGTCTGGTGCACTGACCTCTACACCGCTGAAGCCATGATGCCAACTCAAAGACACCTCCTCCTACCACCCCCTCTACCATGACCCACCTCCCATCACCAAACCGTCATCTCCCAGAGCATACATAACCTCATCACCTCAGGAAGAGGTGTCCCACCCACAGCTTCCAAACTCATTGTCCGCGATCTCCCACTGCCCGGTTCTACCTCCTTCCCAAGATCCACAAGCCTGAACACCCTGGCCGACCCATTGTCTCAGCATGCTCCTACCCCACCGCACTCATGTCTACTACCTCGACATTGTCCTATTCCCCAGTCCAGGAACTACCCACATTCGTTCGAGACACCACTCACACCCTCCACTCCTCCAAGACTTCCGTTTCCCTGGTCCCCAACGCCTCATCTTCACAATGGATATCCAATCCCTCTACACCTCCATCCACCATGTCCAGAATCTTCTTCATCTCCCGACGTCCACAACAGTACCCTTCCACCGACATTCTCATTCGTTTGGCTGAACTTGTCCTCACCCTTAACAATTTTTCATTCAAATCCTCCCACTTCCTCCAGACCAAAGGGGTAGCCATGGGCACCCGTATGGGTCCCAGCTTTGCCTGTCTCTTTGTTGGCTACATAGAACAGTCCATATTCCGTAGTTACAATGGTACCACTCCCCACGTCTTCCTCCGCAACATTGATGAGTGCATTGACGCCACCTCGTGCTCCCGCGAGGAGGTTGAGCAATTCATCAACTTCACCAACACATTCCACCCTGACCTTAATTTACCTGGACCATCTCTGATACCTCCCTCCCCTTCCTGGACATCTCCATCCCCATTAATGATAACCGACTTGACACTGACATTTTTTACAAACCTACCGACTCCCACAGCTACCTAGATTACACATGTTCCCACCCTACCGCCTGCAAAATTCCCAACCCCTATTCCCAATTCTTCTGCCTCCGCCGTACCTGCTCCCAGGAGGGCCAGTTCCACCACAGAACACACCAGATGGCCTCCTTCTTTAAAGATCGCAATTTCCTTCCCACGTGGTTAAAGATGCCCTCCAATGCATCTCCTCCACATCCCTCACCTCCGCCCTCAGACCCTACCCCTCCAACCGTAACAAGGACAGAACGCCCCTGGTGCTCACCTTCCACCCCACCAAACTTCGAATAAAACAAATCATCCGCCGATATTTCCGCCACCTCCAAACAGACCCCACCACCAGGGATATATTTCCCTCCCCACCCCTCTACACTTTCCGCAAAGACCATTCCCTCCGTGACTACCTGGTCAGTTCCACGCCCCCAAAAAAACACCCTCCCTTCCTGGCACCTTCTCCTGCCACTGCAGGAATTGCAAAACCTGCGCCCACACCTCTCCCCTCACCACCACCCAAGGCCGCAAAGGAGCCTTCCACATCCAAACTTTTACCTGCACATCCACCAATATCAGTTATTGTATCCATTGCTCCCGATGTGATCTCCTCTACATTGGGGAGACTGGACACCTCCTCGCGGAGCACTTTTGGCAACATCTCTGCTACACCCGCACCAATCAACCCCACCGCCCTGTGACCCAACATTTCAACTCCCCCTCCCACTCTGCCGAGGACATGCAGCTCCTGTGCTTCCTCCACCATCACGTCCTCATCACCCAACACCTGGAGGAAGAACGCCTCACCTTCCGGCTCGGAACACTTCAACCCCAGGGCATCAATGTGGTCTTCACCAGTTTCCTCATTTCCCCTTCCCCCATCTCACCCCACCTCCAGCCTTCCAGCTCAGCACCACACTCATTACCTATCTCCCTTCCCACCTATCCATTCCACCCTCCTCTCTGACCTATCACCCCCATCCCCACCCCCATTCACCCATTGTGCTCTTTGCTACCTTCCCCATCCTCCACTCTGACCTATCACCTTCTTCCCCACCCCATTCACCTATTGTACCCTATGCTACTTTCTCCCCATCTCCACTCCCCTCTCATTTATCTCCCCACTTTGCTGGCTCCCGGCATCTGTTCCTGATAAAGGAAACATCGATTTTCCTGCTCCTCGGATGCTGCCTGACCTGCCGTGCTTTTCCAGCACTACTCTAATCTTGACTCTGGTTTCCAGCATCTGTAGTCCTTGTTTTTACCTTATTGGAGGAGCAGACTACCGAGGTAAGGCATGTTGTAGACACTGAAGCAAGTCACAGCGATAGGGCTGGTAGTCTGGAATGCAGTACATTTCAAGTATGTGGAGGGAGTATCGGGAAGGGAGGAGGTTACAGCGTTAGGATCTGTTATAGGAATTAAATATTATTGAAGACACTGGACCACAAGACATGCCATAGATACACTATTGCAGAGTAGTCTGTTTTAATATGACAGAACTTACATTGGGGTGGTGATTGAGCCTGGGGTCTGTGTGTATACTGTGCTCCCCCTCCAGCACTGTGTCTATGTCTTGTTAACAGATGTTTGGGGCCCTCTCATTGTTCTTTGCTCTGTGCAATGTGGGTGACCTTACTTCACTACAGGATGTATTGAAGGATCCAGATCTCCTATCCCTTTGTCTCTCTCTGGCAGACCAACTGCGTTCAATGTGGTGATGGACGATCCACCCAGCAGCTGGGAAGGCTATTGAGTCAGGACTTTCCTGAGTAACTACAGGAGACAGAGAAATGGACAGAATGGGAAATAAAACAGATGCAGTGAGGGTTACACATGGAGAATGGCACTGAGTTCCACAGAGGTCTGGAAAATGGAGTGATATTAAGTAATAGTCCCAGATTGCTGGAAGGTGTCAGGATCACACAATTGTGTCGAAAGAATGAGTTTAGCTTCATGATGCCCTGGTATCAGTGCTCAGGGATGAGCACCCAGTGAGCAGGCGAAGTGATGGCCTCGTGGTATTATTGCGAGAGAATGTATCCAAAACCTCAGCTCATGTTCAGGGGAGGCAGGATTGAATCCCGCCATCTGAAAAGGAGACAATTGAAATCAATAATTTTAAAAATAATAATTAACAATCTACAAATAAGTATGAAACCATTACTGATGTACAATAAATCCAAACACTTGTCCTTTAGAGAAGGACATCTGCCCATCCTCACATGGTCTGCACGACAGACCCACAGCAAAGTGTTTGCCTGTCAATTACCCTCTGAAATGGCCGAGCAAATTACTCAGTTCAAGGGCTTCTCGGACTGGGGAAGAAAGGCTGGTCAGCCAGAGACTCAAACATTCCATACCGGATTTTAAAAAAAATCTATTAGGATGGTCCCCCTGGAACTGTGCAGGGACCAGTGTCCTGGCCAATCATGTCGGTAGGTTTATGGACAGGGCATTAAACGCACAGAGTGGATGCAGGAGAAAGGAGCTTTCCAAATCTAAAGGGAAAAGGTGAAGCAATGGAACAGCATGGGGATGTGGCTGAAGACAAGCAGAAAGGAACAGGATGGGACAGAGTTTAACTAAAACTGTACATCAGCAAATAGATTTGTGACAGAAAATTGTGGAAGAGAGTATATTATGTTTTTTTTTGAATGGACAACGTTGCTGCAATAAGGTCGATGGATCTGTGACACAGAGACAAAAGAGATTTAGACACCAGGGAGACATGGATACAGGGTGAACAAAAATATTCAGTGGTTCATAATCTTGTGCAAACTCAGGCAAAATGGGCAACGCTAACAATAATGGGTAACAAAGGCATTACAGAGAAAGCATTTGGCCTCAGATCATGAAGTAGAGTCAGTCTGAATGTAAATTCCGGCTACAACTTGCCAAGGAAACAAGCAGCAGAACAGATTTAGCCACCGAACAGTATTTCATTGCTCATCACTGCAATAAACAGGAATTCAATTGGAATTTTTTAACAAAGGCATTGTGATAATTTTGGAAGCTTCAATATTTGTATAATCTGGGACAATCACGCGGTCAACATTGATATTGGAAAAGGAGTTTGGTTATTTTTTTTTCCAGTGTTTCTTTGAAAAACACATTGTGCAACATTAAGGGACAAAACTATCGCAGAGCGACCGTGTGATGAAACTTAGTGAATGAGTAATATCACCTGCAGAGATCCTTCAGGAAATTGTGATAAAGTGCAGTTTAAAGAAATATAAAGTTTTAAAGTGAATCACAGAAAGGACAAGCTACAACTAGAAACAAAAATAGCCAATTACATGAGTCTGAGAGGAGAACTGACCAAGGTAAACAGGCGAAACAGACTGAAATATGTGCCTGTAAATGAACAGTGGAAAACATTTGAAGGGACTGTGCAAAATACTCAACAAAAGGACATTCAATTGAAACAGTAAAAACCTCAGCAAGAAATTCCCACTGATCCCTCACTCAGGACAAAAGGAATCATACTAGATTATGAGCCTGAAAAGAACACCAAAAAGTACTTAAAATCCTGAAGTGAGAGAGTCTTTTAGGAGTAAATGTTAATGGATTGCAATGGGTCTGCTCGCAGGAGGAGGGCTGTGGGAAGGGGAACCACGGTCAGGGTTCATTGACACAATAGGAACAGGGAGAGGGGAAGGTGCTGGAGGTGGTGAGAGTGTTACAGAGAGTGGTCAGGGTCTGAACGGTGTTACAAAGCCAGGACGAATTGCTGCGGCTGGAGGGATTTGCAGAGGTTTGGAGGGACATAGGTATTTTTATATATTCATTCATGGGATGTGGGTGTCACTGCCAACTGCCAAAGAACAACGTTCTTTGACCCCTCTGCTAATTACTGAGAGGGTAGCTCAGAGTCAGCCATATTGCTGTGGGTCTGGAGTCACATTTCGGCCAGACCAGGTTAGAATATTTGATGTCCTTCCCTAAAGGAGGTTAGTGAACTAGATGAGTTCTTCCTACTGATCAACAATGTTTTTATGGTGGCCCCACCAATGTCTTTTACAGCCACAACATGACATCCCAACTCTTACTCTTAATGCTCTCCCGAATGAAGGTAACCATCCCAAATGCCTGCTTCACCAGCCTGTCTACCTGTGACACCACATTCAAAGAACTGTGTCCCTGCATCCCTGGGTCTCTGTCTGAAAACACTATCCAGGGCCCGAACATTAACTGTACAAATCCCACCCTGGTTTGTTTCACCAAAATGGAACACCTCACCTTTATCTAATTAAACTCCATCTGCTATTCTTCAGCCCACTATCCCAGCAGTACTGTTCATCCTGTTGTATCACAGTCAACCTTCTTCACTGTCCACTTTACACCAATTTCAGTGACACCCAAAACAATTACTTACCAGGAAACCAATACTCCCATCCAAACCATTTATCCAAATGACAAACAACAGGGGACTCACTACACCGCTGGTCACATACCTCCAGTCAGAAAAACAACATGTCTCCCATCACCCTCTGTCGCCTATCATCAAGCAAATTTTGTATTCTGTTCACTAGCTCCTCCTGAATGCCATATCCTTTTACACTGATCTGAGCTTATTACCCAGTTTACCACACAGAACGTAGAACACAGAACAGTTCAGCCCAAGATCCTTCGGCCATGAATTCATGCCAACCTTTTATCCGACTGTAAGATCAAAGTAAACTACATACCCTTCATTTTACTACTATCCATGTGTCTGTCAAAGAGTCTATTAAATGTCCCGAATGTGTCTAATTTTACTACCACCATTGGCAGTCCATCCAACCACCTACCATTCTCTATCCTCTTATCCATCCTCCAATCACCTTTAAATTACACCCCCTTGAAATAGCCATTTATGCCATAGGAGGAAAAGTCTCTGACTATTCACTCACTCTGTGCCTCTCATCATCTTGTTCACCTCCACAAAGTCGCCCCGCCCCCTCCTCCAATGAAAAAAGCCTGAGCTCCCTCAACCTTTCTTCGTACGAACTGCCCTCCATTCCAGGCAGCATCCTGGTACATCTCCTGTGTACGCTCTCTAAAACTTGCACATCCTTCATGTAAACAGGGGACCAGAACTGAACACAATATTCTCACCAGGACGCTATAAAGATGCGGTAAAACCTCACAGCTCTTACAGTCAATCCCCCTTCTAAGGGGAGCCAACACAACATATGCCTTTTTAACAACCCTATCAAAGTGCGTGGCGATTTTGAGGGATCTATGGACATGGACGCCATGATCTCTCTGTTCCTCCGCACTGCCAAGTATTTTGCCTTACACCCTGTATTCTATACTCAAATTCGACCTTCCAGAATGAATCACTTCACACTTTTCCAGATTGAACTCCATCTGCCACTTCCAGCCCAGCTCTGCGTCCTGTCAATGTCCCATTGCAACCTACAACAGCCCTCCACATTCCCCACCACTCCACTAACCTTCATGTTATTGACAAACTTATTAACCCACTCTCCAACATCCACATCCAAGTCATTTACAAAAATCACAAAGAGCAGAGTCCCAGAGCTGATTGTTACAGAACACCACTGGCCACTGAGCTCCAGGCTCAATACTGTCCATCTGTCGCCACATTCTGTCTTCTCTAGGCTATCCAATCCTGTATCTAGACAGACAGATTTCCCTGTATCCCAATTTTCCTTCTTTTCTGAATGAGCCATCAACATATTCTGCCATATCCTCAAAGAATTCAATATGGTTTGTGAGGCATGACCTGACCCCTCACAAACCCATACTGACTGTCACTAATTTAACTATGGTTTTCCAAGTAGTCATAAATCCTGTCTTTAGAGTCCTCGCCAATAATCTGCACACCACAGACATTCGACCAATCTGTAATTCCCAGAATTCTACCTCCGTAACATGGCTTGGACATTACAAATGTTCCCTCCTCTGCCATGTTCCCCAGAAGGGCACTGGAGGGTGGTGGGGATTACAGAGATAGAGAGGAATATCAGGACAGGAGGATTTTGCAGACATTAGGAGGTTTGCAGTGCCAAAAGGAGGCTTCAGTAATTGTGAGGTTTCATGGTGATGAAGGCATTTGAGGAGGGAGGGAGGGAGGGAGGATTGTAGGGAAATGAGAGGTTTCACAGTTTTGGTGTTTTGTTAGGGCTGCAAGTGGTTACTGAGTTGGGGAGGGTGTAAGAACTGGTGGATATTACATAAACATGTGGTATTGGTTGCAATGCAGGATGAGGATTCAGGTAGCTGGAGAGTATGGGGTCTGAACGAGGTTACACAAATGGGAAGAGTTGTCAGGAGTGGAGGTGTTTACAGAGACAGCAATGGCCTGATCTGGAGCAGAGGACCCAGATTGGGAGGGATGTGGGGACTGGAGGTGGTTTCACAGGGAGGGAGGACCATAGACCCACAGGAGGTTACAGAAATGTGGAGAGCTGTAGGGCTGGCAGAGGTTCATGGAGATGGGAATGTTGGGAGGGATGGAGAAGTTTACAGGGATAAGGATGTTTGTAGGCCAGGGCTGGATCACAGACAGGGAGTGTTTTAGGGAGCTGAGCAGATTAGAGAGATAAAGATGTTTGTATCGACTGGAAGAACAAACAGAGATATGCAGGATTTGCATGACTGAAGATGTTTATAGACATAGGAAGGCTTAGGTTCTGGGGGTTATGGAGGCTGTAGAATCTGGATTTCTTTTCAGAGATTGGGATAACAATTTTGGTCAGAAAGAGTTTCACAGATAAGGGAGCATAGCACAAACAGGAGGAAGTTGTAGAAGAAGGTACAAACAGATAGTGGTGTAAGAGCTGGACAAGGTTATGAAGATGGGTAGATGGTGGAGACACAGGAGGAGCTTACATTGACATGGGGGTGATAGTGACAGGAGGGTGTTAAATAGACAGTGGGTTTTGTAGGGACTGGATTGGGAGAGGCACAGGCACAGGCATGGAGTGAGTTCGACAGATCAGGATTACTGCAGAGACCTGAGAGGATTACACTGATAGGGATGGTGGTTGGGTCTCCACAGACTGTTGGTGTTTAGGGAATGGAAGAGATTTGGTAGATCGGGAGGGATGAAAGAGCTGCAGGAGCTTATGGAGAGTTGAAGAGTTGGAGCAATTTGCAGAGGTAGGTTTCTCAGACAGGAGTAGGTTATAGATAGTGAGGGTTGTGTGGTCTGAGTAAGTCAAAAAGAGGAGAGTTTTCGCGTCTGGAAGAGGTTACATTGACAGGGACAGTTGAAGAGATTGAAGCAAAAAATAGGGAGGTGAGTAGGGACTGAAGGTGAATACACAGACATGGAGGGTCTGGAAGAGGTTACACTGACAGGGACAGTTGAAGAGATTGAAGCAAAAAATAGGGAGTTGAGTAGGGACTGAAGGTGAATACACAGACATGGAGAAACCTACCTCTGCAAATTGCTCCAACTCTTCAACTCTCCATAAGCTCCTGCAGCTCTTACATCCCTCCCGATTGTTAGACGGAGCTGAGAGGGATAGGCGATTTACACAGATAGAGAAGGTTGAGTTTTTGGAGAAGGTTACAATGATACAGACAGTGTTAGGGAGTGTTTAGTGAACTACAGAGGAGCTCAGAGAGAATGTATTATGGGGAGTGGAGGAGATTACAGACACAGAGATGGCTGTCGGGTTGAAAAGAGCTTCTACAGATCCTCGGTGCCGTAAAGCTGGAGGGAGGTTATAACAGTGAGTGTTGCCAAGCCTTAATTATTTCACTGATATAGAGCAGGTCTCAGCACGTAACTGTCAAAGGGAATTTGAGACAGTCCAGATGAGTTTTCCGAGATACAAATGTTTATGGGAGTTTCAAGAGGGAACAATGAACTGGATCAAATGGTAATAGTTATAGGGAGGGTTCTAAAAGTAGGAAGAGGTGACAGACATATCGATCTTTGCAAGGACTGGAGAAGCTTACATCGCCAAGGAGTGTTTTAGAGTCTGGAGGAGATTACAATGTTAAGGAGAATATTGGGGATAAGGCCAGGTGTCAGAGACGGGGATGGTTGACAGGGCTGGACAATAACCTGAATAGAATCGCCATCGTGTGGAGCCAGGCCATTCGGCCCAACCAGTACACTCCAAACCTCTGAAGAGCATCCTACCCAGACCCACCCCTTGACCTGTACATTAAACCCTGCATTTCTCGTGGTGAACTTACTTAAACCACACATTCCTGAATACCACAGTCAACTTATGATGGCCAATTCACTGATGGTGCAAATTTTGGACACACACACACACATAGAGCAAGGGAGCGACACGCAAACACACACAGTGAGGGAGATACCAACAGACACACAGCGAGGGAAGGACATGCGCACACACACACAGTGAGGGGGATACACGCAGACACACAGCGAGGGAAGGACATGCATACACAGTGAGGGGGATACACGCAGACACACAGCGAGGAAGGGACACACATGCAAATCGAGGGAGGGACTCACGCAGCGAGGAAGCGACACACACACACACAGCGAGGGAAAGATATGCACACACGAAGCAAGGGAGGGACACGCAGCGAAGGAGGGATACGCCCTGACACAGCGAGGGAGGGACACGGACACACACAGCGAAGGGGGGGACATGCATCCGCACATACACACAGACACAGCGAGGGAGGGACACACTGAGACACGCAGTGAGGGAGGGGACATGTACATACACAGCGTGGGAGGGAGATGCACACACACAGCGAGGGTGGGACATGCGCACACACACAGCGAGGGTGGGACACGCGCGCTCACACAGCGAGGGAGGGACACGCACACACACATACCGAGGGAGGGACACACAGCGAAGGAGGGATAAGCACACACAATGCGAGGGGGAGGACATGTGCTCAGAAATTGAGAGGGGGCACACACACGCAAAGCGAGGGAGGGACACACACAGCGAGGAAGCGACACACACACACACAGCGAGAGGGGACAAGCACTCACACAGCGAGGGAGGGACACGCACACGCAGCGAGGGAGGGACACGCACACACGCAGCGAGGGAGGGACACGGACACACACAGCAAAGGGGGGGACATGCATCCGCGCGCACACACACAGACACAGCGAGGGAGGGACACGCGCAAAAAACGAGGGAGTGACAAGCACAGACACAGCAAGGGGGACACGCACACACCGTGAGGAAGGGACACACACAGCAATGAAGGGACACGCACACACACAGCGAGGGAGACACACCCGCACACACCAAGGGAGAGACAAACACACACACAGCGAGGGAGGGACATGCATAGACACGCAGGGAAGGGACACACACATACACACACACAGAGCGAGGAAGGGACACGCACACACAGCGAGTGAGGGACACGCTGAGACACGCAGTGAGGGTGGGACACGCACACACACAGCGAGGGAGAGACACAAGGCGAAGGAGGGACAAGCACACACACCGCGAGGGGGAGGGCATGTGCACACAAATTGAGGAGGGGCACACACACACAAAGCGAGGAAGGGACATGCAAACACACCCACAGTGAGGGGAATACAGACAGACAGACAGCGAGGGACGGGGACACACACACAGCGAGGGAGGGACATGCATATACACACAGCGAGGGACGGGGACACACACGTAAAGCGAAGGAGGGACATGCACACATACATGCGCGCGCGCGCACACACACAAACACACACACGCACACACACACACACACAGAGCGAGGGAGGGAAGGACATGCACACACAGCGTGGGAGGGGCACGCAAACACCGCGAGGGAAGGACATGCACACACACAGTGAAGGAAGGACACCTTCATACACAGCAAGGGAGGGACACACACACACAGGGAAGGAGGGACAAGCACACACATGGCGAGGGGGAGGGCATGTTTACAGAAATCGAGAGAGGATATGCACACACAGCGAGGGGAGAAGCGCACACAGTGCGGGTATATACACAAAGAGCAATGGAGGGACACACACACACACACACACACACACGGGACACACACACACAAAGAACGAGGGAGTGACACGCGCTCACAGAGCAAGAGGGACACACACACACACAAAGCGAGTGTGGGACACGCACATATGCACACAGTTAAGGGGATACAAACAGACACACAGCAAGGGAGAGACACGCACACACACAGCGAGGGAGGGACACTCACATACACTGCAAGAGTGACACACATACTCACAGCAAGTGGGGGACACACACACAGTGAGGGAGGGACATGCACGAGCACACAAACACAGACACATGCAGCGAGAGAGGGACACTCACACACAGCAAGGGTGGGACATGCGCACACAAACACAGAGCAAGAGAGGAACACTCGCAAACACAGTGAGGGGGAGACACACGTACACACACAGCGAGGGAGGGACACGCATGCACACACAGCGAGGTTGAGATACATGCACACACAGTGAGGGAGGGACACACACACAAACAAACACACACACACACACACACACAAACAGAGCAAGAGAGGGACAGTCGCAAACACAGCGAGAGGGAGACACATGCACACACAAGAGGGAAGACCACACACATTCGTGCACATCTAGAGGGACACACACACACACACTCACTCAGAGCAAGAGAGGGACACACACACACACACACAGCCAGGGAGGGACATGCACACACAGCGAGGGAGGGTCACACACAAACACGCACAGAGCAAGATAGGGACACACGCACACACAGCGAGGGGGAGACACATGCACACACAGCGAGGGAGGGACACACGCACACACAGCAAGAGAGGGGCACACGCACACACAGCGAGGGAGGGCCACGCACACACACGCACAGCAAGAGGGACACACACACAGCAAGGGGGGGATCTCACACATACACAGCGAGGGAGGGACATGTACACACACAGCGAGGGAGGGACACGCGCGCACACACACAACAGCAAGGGGGAAACGCACACTCACAGCATGGGAGGGAGACACACTTACACACACAGAGCGAGGGAGGGACACGTACACACACAGCGAGAGAGAGACACGTACACACAACACGATGGAGTGACACACACACAAACAGCGAGTGAGGGAAACGCAGTGAATGGGGAGACACACAAACACATAATGTGTTGATGTGACACGTACACACAAACAGCGAGGAAGGGACACACACACAGCGAGGGAGGGACTTGCTGAGACACGCAGCGAGGGAGGGATATGCACACACACAGGGAAGGACGGATAGGCAGATACACGGCGAGGGGGAGGGCATGTGCACAGAAATTGAGAGGGTGCACACATACACACAGCGAGAGGGGACACGCACAGGCACAGCGTGGGAGGTGAAAATGTGTTGCTGGAAAAGCGCAGCAGGTCAGGTAGCATTCAAGGAACAGGAGAATCGACGTTTTGGGCATAAGCCCTTCTTCAGGGAAACGTCGATTCTCCTGTTCCTTGGATGCTGCCTGACCTGCTGCGCTTTTCCAGCAACACATTTTCAGCTCTGATCTCCAGCATCTGCAGTCCTCACTTTCTCCAGCGAGGGAGGGACACACGCACACACAGCAAAGGGGGACATGCACTCACTCACCAAGGGGAGATGCGCACACACAGTGAGGGGGATATACACAAAGAGCAATGGAGGGTCACACACACACACAATGGACGGACACATACAGACAGCGAGGAAGTGACACACATCCAGGGAGAGACATGCACACACAGATAGAGAGGGACACACACAGAATTAGGGAGGGAAGGATATGCACAAACAGCGTGGGACGGACATGCACATACACAGTGAGGGAGGGACACACACATACACAGCAAGTGAAGGACACGCGCGTGCACGCACACACATATGTACACACACGAGGGATGGACATGCACACACAGCGAGGGTGGGACACACACACAGCGAGCGAGGGACACACAAACAGCGAGGGAGTGAAACGTACACACACACAGTGAGGGAGGGAAGGACATGCACACACACACAGCGCGAGGGAGGGACGTACACACACACACGTACACACACAGCGAGGGATGGACACGCACACACAGTGAGTGAGGAACATGCACACACAGCGAGAGAGGGACACACACATACACAGCAAGTGAAGGACACGCGCGTGCACGCACACACATATGTACACACACGAGGGATGGACATGCACACACAGCGAGGGTGGGACACACACACAGCGAGCGAGGGACACACAAACAGCGAGGGAGTGAAACGTACACACACACAGTGAGGGAGGGAAGGACATGCACACACACACAGCGCGAGGGAGGGACGTACACACACACACGTACACACACAGCGAGGGATGGACACGCACACACAGTGAGTGAGGAACATGCACACACAGCGAGAGAGGGACACACGCACACAGCAAGGGAGGGACACGCACACACACACACACACACAGCGAGCGAGGAACACGCAAACAGCGAGGGAGTGAAACGTACACACACAGTGAGAGAGTGACACACACATACACACAGCGAGGGAGGGAAGGACATGCACACACACAGAGCAAGTGAGGGACACACACACACACAGCAAGAGAAGGACATGCACACACACACAGCGATGGAGGGTCATACACAAACACACACAGCGAGGGAGGGACACACACACAGGCACAGGGAAGAAGGGACAAGCACACACACAGCGAGGGGGAGGAATGTGCACAGAAAGTGAGAGGAGGCACGCACACACAGTGAGAGGGGACACGCACTGACACGGCGAGGGAGGGACACACGCACACACAGCAAGGGGGGACATGCACTCACACAGCGAGGGCGATATACACAGAGTAAGAGACACACACACACACACAGAGCGAGGGAGTGACACGCACACACAGCAGGAGGGAGGGACAGACACACACACACAAAGCGAGGGAGGGACACGCACACACACACAGCGTGAGAGGGACACAGGCACAATGAGGAATTGACACGCATACATATACACACACACACACACACACACAGCGAGGGAGGGACACTCACATACACTGCAAGAGGGACACACACAAGCGAGGGAGGGACACGCACAGGTGGAAGCACACAAACACAGACACACACAGTGAGAGTGGGACACACACACACACACAGCCAGGGAGGGACATGCACACATAGCCAGGGAGGGGCGAGCGCATGCGCCACACACACACAGCGAGGGAAGGACATGCACGCACACACACACACACACAGCGAGGGAAGGACATGGACATGCACACACATACAGAGCGAGAGAGGGCCACGCACATAAACAGCAAGGGAGGGACACGCACACACACAGTGAAGGAGGAACAAAAGCAGACACACGGCGAGGGGGAGGGCATGTGCACAGAAATTGAGAGGGGGCAGGCACACACAAGCGAGAGGGGACACGCACCGACATGGTGAGGGAGGGACACACACACACACACAGCAAGGGGGAACAGGCACTCACACAGCGAGGGGCGATGCGGACACACAATGGTGGGGACATGCACAAAGAGCGAGGGAGGGACACACACACAAGGGACGGACACACACACACACAGAGCGAGGGAGTGACACGCACACACGCACAAAGCAAGGGAGGGACACGTACACATACACACAGACACACAGCAAGGGAGGGACACACACACACACACAATGTGGGAGTAACACGCATACACACACACACACGCAGCGAGGGAAGGACACTCGCATACACTGTAAAAGGGTCACACATACTCACAGCAAGAGAGGACACGTACACACAGCGAGGGATGGACACGCTCTTGCTCAAGCACACAAACACAGACACACAGCAAGAGAGGGACACGTGCACACACAGCGAGGGGGGAACACATGCTCACACAATGAGGGAGGGCCAAGCACTCACACACACACACACAGTGTGGGAGTGATACGCATACACACACACACACAGTGTGGGAGTGATACGCATACACACACACACACAGCGAGGGAAGGACACTCACATACACTGTAAAAGGGTCACATATACTCACAGCAAGAGGGGACACGTACACACAGCGAGGGATGAACACGCTCATGCTCAAGCACACAAACACAGACACACAGCGAGAGAGGGGCACGCGCGCACACAGCCAGTGAGGGACATGGAAACACACAAACACATACACACACACACACAGAGCAAGAGAGGGACACGCGCACACACAGCAAGGAGGAAACACATGCACACACAACGAGGGAGGGCCACACACACACACACATGCACAGCAAGAGGGACACACACACATACATAGAGCAAGGGGGTAACTCACACATACACAGCGAGGGAGGGACACGCACATACACAGCAAGGGAGGGACACCACACACACACACACACACACACACACAGAGCGAGGGAGGGACGGACAGACACACACACACAACGAGAGAGGGACACACCCACACACAGTGAGGAGGGACACACACACACACACACAGCAAGGGAGGGGCACGCACACACACAGCAAGGGAGAACACATACACACGCACAGTGAGGAAAGGACACGCAGCGAAGGGACACACACACACACACACACACAGACACAGCGAGGGAAGGACATGCACAAACAGTGATGGAAGGACATGCATGCGCACATACACAGAGAGCGAGGGACACACACACAGTGAGGGAGGGACACACACAGAGCGAGGGAAGGACACGCTGAGACACACAGCGAGGGAGGGAGCATGAACACACACAGCGTGGGAGGGACACGCACACACATAGCGAGGGGGAGGGCATGTGCACACAAATTGAGAGGGGGCACACACACGCAGTGTGAGGGAGGGACACGCACAAATACACACACACACACACACAGAGGGACATGCACATACACAGAGTGAGGGGGATACATGCAGACACACGGCGAGGGAGGGACACACACACACACAGCGAGGGACGGGGACACACACACGCAAAACAAAGGAGGGACACGCACGCACACACACACAAACACGGAGCAAGGGAGAGACACGCGCACACAGCGAGGGAGGGACACACACACACACGAGGGAGGGACACACACTCTGAGCGAGGGAGTGACACGCGCACACACAGCAAGAGGCGCACACACACACGCACAAAGCAAGGGAGGGACACACACACAGTGTGGGAGTGACACGCATATACACACACACACAGCGAGGGAAGGACACTCACATACACTGTAAAAGGGTCACACATACTCACAGCAAGAGGGGACACGTACACACAGCAAGGGATGGACACGCTCTTGCTCAAGCACACAAACCCAGACACACAGCGAGAGAGGAGCACGCACACACACAGCCAGTGAGGGACATGGACACACACAAACACACACATAGCAAGAGAGGGACACGCGCACAAACAGCGAGGGGAAGACACATGCACACACAGCGAGGGAGGGCCACGTACACACACGCACAGCAAGAGGGACACACACACACACAGGGCAGGAAACTGACACATAAACAGTGAGGGAGGGACACCCATGCATACATACATACACACACACACACACACACACACACACAGCGAGGGAAGGACTCTCACATACACTGCAAGAGGGACACACATATTCACAGAAAGACGGGGACACGTGCACACAGCGAGGGAAGAACACGCACATGCCCAAGCACACAAACACAGACACACAGCGAGAGAGGGGCACGCACACACACAGCCAGTGAAGGACATGGACACACACACACAGCAAGAGAGGGACACGCGCACACACAGCGAGGAGAAGACACATGCTCACAAAACGAGTGAGGGCCACACACACGCACAGCAGGAGGGAACACACACACACACAGAGCAAGGGGTAACTCACACATACACTGCGAGGGAAGAACACGCACACACACACAGCAAGGGAGGGACATGCACACACACACAGCAAGGGAGGGACACGCACACACACAGACAGTGTGGGTGAGACCACACACACAGACACACACACACACACAGCGAGGGAGTGTCACACATTCACACACACACAGAGTGAGGGAGGGACACACACACACACCAACAGCGTGGGAGGGACACGCATACACAGTGAGGGAGCAACATGCGCATGAGGAAGCACACAAACACAGACATAGACAGTGAGAGAGGGACACGCACACAGACAGCCAGGGGGAGACATGCACACACACACACAAACAGAACAAGAGAGGGACACGCGCATACACAGCAAGGGAGCCACACATGAAGACACAGCGAGGGAGGGCCACGCACACACACGCACAGCAAGAGGGACACACACACACAGAGCAAAGGGGGAAACTCACACATACACAGTGAGGGAGGGACACACACACACGCACACATAGAGCCAGGGGGCGACACATGCACACACAGCGCGGAAGGGCCACGCACACATTCGCACAGCAAAAGGGGCACACACACACACACAGAGTGAGGGAGGGACACACACACAGACAGCGAGGGAGCGACACGTGCATGAGGAAGCACACAAACACACACACACAGCGAGAGAGGGACATGCACACACACAGCCAGGGAGGGACATGCAAACACAGCGAGGGAGGGACACACACAAACACACACAGAGAGCAAGAGAGGGACACGCACACACACAGCGAGGGGGGACACACATGCTCACATAACGAGGGGGGGGCAAGCACACACACGCACACCAAGAGGGACAACAGCGAGGGAGGGACACGCACATACACAGCAAGAGAGGGAAACACACACGCACATACAGAGCGAGGAAGGGACACACACACACACACAGTGAGGAGGGACACACACACACACAGCAAGGGGGGATGCACACACACACAGCGAGGAAGGGACACACACAGACACAGCAAGGGAAGGACATGCACACACAGTGAGGGAAGGACATGCACGCGCACATACACAGAGAGCGAGGGACAAACATACAGCAAGGGAGCGACACGCACACACATAGCGAGGGAGGGACACACAGCGAAGGAGGGACAAGCACATACACCGCGAGGGGGGGCATGTGCACACAAATTGAGAGGGGGAACACACACGCAAAGCGAGGGAGGGACACGCACAAATGTACATACACACACACACACACACACACACACACACAGCGATGGAGGGACACGCACAGACACACAGTGAGGGGGATACACGCAGACACACAGCGAGGGAGAGACACACACACTGTGAGGGACGGGGTCACACAAACACAAAGCGAAGGAGGGACACACACACACACACAAACACAGAGAAAGGGAGAGACGCGCACACACAGCGAGGGAGGGACAAACACACATGTCGTGGGGGAGGGCATGTGCACAGAAATTGAGAGGGGGCACACACATGCAAAGCGAGGGAGGGACATGCAGAAATACACACACACATACACACACACACACACACACAGAGCAAGGGAGGGACACACACACACTGTGAGGGACGGGGTCACACACACAAAGTGAAGGAGGGACACGCGCACATACACACACAGACACACACACACACACAAACACAGAGCAAGGGAGAGACGCGCACACACTGCGAGGGAGGGACAAACACACACACTTACGGTGAGGGGAATACACGCAGGCACACAGCGAGGGAAGGACACGCACATACACTGCAAGGGAGGGACACGCACACACCGCGAAGTTGGGACAAGCACAAACATGTCGAGGGGGAGGGCATGTGCACAGAAATTGAGAGGGGGCACACACACACACAGCGAGAGAGGACACACATAGACAGCAAGCTGGTCACACACTCACACACACAAGGGATGGACACATACACGCAAAGCGAGGGAGTGACACGCACACATATATACACCACACAAACACATAACAAGGGAGTGACATGCACACATGGGACGGACACACACACACGCAAAGCGAGGGAGGGACATACACACACACACACACACACAAACACAGAGCAAGGGACGGACGCGTGCACACACAGCGAGGAAGGGACACAAACACACAGCGAGGGAGCGACATACAAACACACACAGTGAGGGGGTTACCCACAGACACAAAGCGAGGGAGGGACACATACGCACACACATACAGCGAAGGAAGGGACACACACATATCAAGGGGGAGGGCATGTGCACAGAAATTGAGAGGGGACACACACAGTCACGGCAAGGGTGGGACACACAGACAATAGAATAGAACAATAGAACAATAGAACAATAGAACAATACAGCGCAGTACAGGCCCTTTGGCCCTCGATGTTGCGCCGATCCAAGCCCACCTAACCTATACTAACCCACTATCCTCCATATACCTATCCAATGCCCGCTTAAATGCCCATAAAGAGGGAGAGTCCACCACTGCTACTGGCAGGGCATTCCATGAACTTACGACTCGCTGAGTGAAGAACCTACCCCTAACTTCAGTCCTATATCTACCCCACCTTAATTTAAAGCTATGCCCCCTTGTAATACCCGACTCCATACGCGGGAAAAGGTTCACACTGTTAACCCTATCTAACCCCCTAATCATCTTGTACACCTCAATCAAGTCACCCCTAAACCTTCTTTTCTCTAATGAAAACAGCCCCAAGTGTCTCAGTCTTTCCTCATACGATCTTCCTTCCATACCAGGCAACATCCTGGTAAACCTCCTCTGCACCCGTTCCAGTGCCTCCACATCCTTCCTATAGTATGGCGACCAAAACTGCACACAATATTCCAGATGCGGCCGCACCAGAGTCTTATACAACTGCATCATGACCTCAGGACTCCGGAACTCAATTCCTCTACCAATAAAAGCCAGTACGCCATATGCCTTCCTCACCGCACTATTTACCTGGGTGGCAACTTTCAGAGATCTGTGTACATGGACACCAAGATCCATCTGCTCATCCACACTACCAAGTATCCGACCATTAGCCCAGTACCCCATCTTTTTGTTATTCTTCCCAAAGTGAATCACCTCACACTTAGCTACATTGAATTCCATTTGCCACCTTTCTGCCCAGCTCTGCAGCTTCTCTATATCCTGCTGTAACCTGCCACATCCTTCCTCACTGTCAACAACTCCTCCGACTTTCGTATCATCTGCAAACTTGCTCACCCAACCTTCTAACCCCTCTTCCAGGTCATTTATAAAAATGACAAACAGCAATGGTCCCAAAACAGATCCTTGCGGAACACCGCTAGTGACGGCACTCCATGAAGAAACTTTGCCATCAACTACTACCCTCTGTCTTCTTCCATCCAGCCAATTCCTAATCCAAACCTCCAACTCACCCTCAATGCCATATCTCCGTATTTTCTGCAGTAGCCTACCATGGGGAACCTTATCAAACGCTTTACTAAAATCCATATATACCACATCTACCGCTTTCCCCTCATCAACCTCCTTCGTCACCTTTTCAAAGAATTCAATAAGGTTTGTGAGGCACAAAACCATGCTGACTATCCTTGATCACATTATTCCTATCCAGATGTGCATAAATCCTATCCCTTACAATTCTCTCTAAGACTTTGCCCACAACAGAAGTGAGACTCACCGGCCTATAGTTACTAGGGTTATCCCTACTCCCCTTTTTGAACAAGGGAACCACATTTGCTATCCTCCAGTCTTCTGGCACTACTCCTGTAGACACGGCAAGGGTGGACACACAGGCACGGCAAGGGGGGACACACAGACACGGCAAGGGGGGACACACAGACACGGCAAGGGGGAACACACAGACACGGCAAGGGTGGGACACACAGACACGGCAAGGGTGGGACACACAGACACACACACGGACACACAAAGCGAGGGAGGGTCACGCACACATACATACAAACACATACACAGAGCAAGGGAGGGACATTCACACACACGCGCGCACACACACACACAGAGCAAGGGAGGGACATGCACACACACACACACACGGGACGGAAACACACACGCAAAGCGAGGGAGGGACACGCACAGATACACACACGCACAAACACAGAGCAAGGGAGGGACACATGCACACACAGCGAGCGTGGGAGACACACAGCAAGGGAGTGACACGCAAATGCACAGCGAGGGAGGGACACACACACACAGCGAATGAGGGTACACCAGCGCGCGCGCGCGCACACACACACACACACAGACACAGCGAGGGGTGACACGCACACACTCACTGCGAGGGAGGGACACACATACACACAGCGAGGAGGGACATACACACACAGCGAGGGAGGGATACGCGCACACACAGCAAGGGAGGGACACACGCGCGTGCACACACACTGAAGGAAGAACACGCACACACAGCGGAGGAAGTGACACACACACGCAGTAAGCAAGAGACACACACAGCAAGGGAGGGACACACACACAACGAGGGAAGGACATGCGCATACAAACACTCAAAGCAAGGATGGGACACGCAAACATAGCGAGGGAAGGACATGCACACACAGCAAGGGAGGAACATACACAAACACACACAGCGAAGGAGGGACACGCTCATACAAAGCAAGGCAGGGACACACACGCACACACACACAGGGAAGGAGGGACAAGCACACACACGGCAAGGGGGAGGGCATGTGTACAGGAATTGAGAGGGGACACGCGCACACAGCGAGAGGGGACATGCACAAACACAACAAGGGGGGACATGCACTCACACAACGAGGGGAGAAGCGCACACACAGTGAGGGGGATATACACAAAGTGCAATGGAGGGACACACGCGCACACACAGCCAGAGGGACACACACACACACAGCGTGGGAGGGACACGCACACACACAGCGTGGGAGGGACACGCACACACACAGCGTGGGAGGGACACGCACACACACAGCGAGGGAGGGACACGCACACACACAGCGAGGGAGGGACACGCACACACACAGCGTAGCAGAGACACGCACACACACAGCGAGGGAGGGACACGCACACACACAGCGTGGGAGGGACACGCACACCCACAGCGAGGGAGGGACACGGACACACACAGTGTGGGAGGGACACACACACACACAGCGAGGGAGGGACACGCACACACAGTGTGGGAGGGACACACACACACAGCGTGGGAGGGACACACACACACACAGCGTGGGAGGGACACACACACACACACAGCGAGAGGGGACACGCACAGACACGGCAAGGGAGGGACACACGCACACAGCAAAGGGGTCATGCACTCACACAGCAAGGGGAGATGAATACACACAGTGAGGGGGATATACACAAAGAGCAAGGGAGTGACACACACACACACAAAGCGAGGGAGGGACACGCACACATACACATTTAAGGGGATACACGCAGACACACAGAGCGAGGGAGGGACATACACATAGCGAGGGAAGGACACACACACACAGCGAGGGGGGAAATGCACACACAGCGAGGGGGGACACGCGCACACACACAGCGAGGGGGGACACGCGCACACACACAGCGAGGGGGGACACGCGCACACACACAGCGAGGGGGGACACGCGCACACACACAGCGAGGGGGGACACGCGCGCACACACACAGCGAGGGGGGACACGCGCACACACACACAGCGAGGGGGGACACTCGCACACGCACACAGCGAGGGGGGACACGCGCACACACACACAGCGAGGGGGGACACGCGCACACACACACAGCGAGGGGAGACACGCGCACACACACACAGCGAGGGGGGACACGCACACACACACACAGCGAGGTGGGACACGCACACACACAGCGAGGGGTGACACGCACACACACAGCGAGGGAGGGTGAGACATGCACACACAGCAAGAGAGAGACACATACACACAACGCGAGGGAGTGACACACACACAAACAGCGAGTGAGGGACACACAGTGAACGGGGGACACACAAACACATACAGTGACGGTGTGACTCGTACACACACACACAACGAGGAAGGGACACGCACACACAGCGAGCGAGGGACACACAACGAGAGAGAGGCTTGTTGAGAAAAGCAGCGAGGTAGGGACACGCACACGCACAGTGAGGGAGGTACACGCTCATACACAACGAGGGAAGGAAATGCACACACACAGCAAGGGAGGGACACACGCACACACAGCAAGGGGGTCATACACTCACACAGCAAGGGGAGATGAGCACACACAGTGAGGGGGATATACACAAAGAGCAAGGGAGGGACACACACACACACAAAGCGAGGGAGGGACACGCACACATACACACAGGTAAGGGGATACACGCAGATACACAGCGACGGAGGGACACACATACTCACACACACTCACACAGCGAGGGAGGGACTCACAGACACAAAGTGAGTAAGTGATACGCAAACACACACATACAGAGCGAGGGGCGCACACCCTCACACACTGCAAGAGGAGCACATACACTCACAGCAAGAGGGGCACACACACACAGCGAGGGTGGGACACGCACGCACACACACTCCGAGGTTGAGACACGCAGACACAGCGAGGGTGGACCATGTGCTCAGAAAGCGAGAGGGGACACACACAGCGAGGGGACACACACACACACAAAGTGAAGGAGGGTGACACGCAGACATACGCACACACAAACACACACACAGTGAGGGAGGGACATGCTCACACACAGCGAGGAAGGTACAAACACACACAGTGAGGAGAGTTACACACAAACACAGCGAAGGGACATACACGCATACACACACACAAACACAGAACAATGGACGGACACGTGCACACAGAGTGATGTCTCTCCTAGGACATGTAATCGTCCAGGTCTCACTCCAGTCTGCTCCCTCACAGGGTCACCGTCTCTGTGACTCCCAGGTACAACTAGGCCTCGATCCTCAGTGCTGATTTATATTCTCCCAGGTGTGAGTCAGCCTCAAGCTCCTGCTCCAAGTTGCTCCCTCAAACGGTCACTCCCTCTGTGACTCGGTGCTGATTTCGAGCCTCCTGCTCTGCTTTTTATCCAAATCCAAGTCCCAGTCGGCCTTGATCCTCGCTGCTGATTGATATTCTTTCGCTTTGTACTGCACTCACTCAGGTTTTCTCCCCTTGCTACTCCCAGGTAATGGTAGGCATCAAGCCTCAGCTGAGATTTATAACATCCCATTCCGCACTGCTCTCTTACAGGATCGCCGTTGTGCCTGCAAGACAGTGGGAAAGAGGAGGATTAGACAGAGCAGAGGGTGTTACAGTGATTGAGGGAGATGTAGGGGATGAAACAGGTTGTCTGGGGAGCTAGGCAGACCTGCAGTAACTAAAGAACGTTACTGGAAGATACAGTGAGATTTGCAGACACTGAAGAAGGCAAAGGAAATAGAGAGATGGTGGCTTGTTCATGACGGAGCTTTGTAGAGTCTAAAGGGTTTATGAAATCATGTAGGGCCGAAGTAACGTGAATTGCCAAGGGTAGGTGAGTCCATAGCAGGAGGCATAAACGTGAGGTGTGAGAGCAAGGATTTAAAGAGGGAGCTGAGGGGTAACATTATCCACAGAGGATGGTGCATAGACAGAATGGACTGCCAGAGGAAATGGTAAAAACAAGTACAATTACAACATGGAAAAGACACTTGGGCAGGTACATGGAGAGAAGAAGATTTGAAGGGATATAGGCCAAACATAGGCAAATGCAACTCATTCCATTTAGGGAACCTTGGCTGAAGAGTCATGTGGCACAGAAACAGACCCTATGTCTCCAGTTATTGGAGGAGGAGACTGTCGAGACAAAGCATGTTGTCGAGACTGAAGCAAGGTACAGCGATAAGGATGGTCATCTAGACTGGAGGTTTCAAATGTGAAATAATTGGTGAGAGGGGAGGAGATGACAGAGATAGGAAATATTATAGGAGTTAGAATGATTGAAGACACTGGTCCTCAATACAAGCCATTGATACAGTGTTGGTGAGGGAATAGGGAACAGAAAGGTCCCAGGCAGCATTATCACCCTCTCGTGGGAGGCCTGCTTTCCCCTCAGTTGTTCTGATGCTCCCTAAGAAAGCACAGGCCTGGACTGATATCTGGGAACTCCTGATGCTGTCTCATTACAACAAAACTTACAGCAGGTGTGGTGATTGAGCCTGGGGTGTGTTTGTACTGTGCTCCCCCTCCAGCACTTTCTCTATGTCATGTCTTGTTAGCTGATGTTTGAATCCCTCTTATTACTTTCTGCTCTGTGCACTGGAATGATCTTACCTGGCAGCAGGATTTATTGAAGACTCCCGACCTCCCTGACTTTGTCTTTCTGGCTGACCAACCATTGTCCCAACCAGCAGTTGGCAAGTCTATTGAGTCAGGAACTCTATGAGTACCTGGAGAAAACACAGAAATAGGCAGAATGGGAAATTAGACTAATGCTTTGAGGGTTACACATATAGAATGGCACTGAGCCACAGAGATCTGGAAAATCCCAGTCTACATTCCTGACATGTACAGCCTCATCTCTCTGGAGTGGAGGATTCTGTTGGCTCATGATCTGGAGTAGCTTGAAGAGTGAGAGACGCTGACAGAGTGTTTTAAAAAATTCTCAAGGTCAAGGACCAGGCTCGCAGGAAAGTAGTCTGACACAGAACAAACAGCCAAGAGGCGAGTCTGCTAGAATATAAGTGTTTTATTCCCCGCAGCGTCGCCACAACCAGGTCTCGTACTTACAACGGGTCTGGTTTATACTCACTCTACGTGTTACCGGCACTGGGAGCCGTCAGTTCTCGTAGAGCGGTTGCCAACAACCCACGCTCGGCGGTTAAACGCAACCCCGGAGCAGAGTCTACCGAACTGGAGACTTTTCCAGCTGATATACTCTTTTCGAGATCTAAACATTCATGTGAACAGCAGAGCAAGGCTGAAAAACACATTCCATTCTGGTCACATACAGATAAGAAGATTCACACGGGAAGGTGTGTAATAAGATTCACACGGGACTAAGCGACACCTTCCACTTTCGGTTAGATTCACACATGTATTGGGACACAATTTTAACCCTTTCACCACATTCCACTGCTTGGCCCAATACATGTGTTACATTATGATTCACACATGTATTGGGACATAATTTTACACCACATTCCACTGCTTGGCCCAATACATGTGTTACATTATGAGCACACATGTATTGGGACACACCACATTCCACTGCTTGGCCCAATACATGTGTTACATTATGCCCATATGTATTCTTTCTAACAAGCGCCTACGTACACGCCAAATATACAAGCAAGTCAGGACATTGCAGCATGTTAAAATCACCAGGACCGCTACCAGGATCGACAAGGGTGGGAACAGGAATGTCCCCGCAGTGGAGGACATACCACTCAATATGTCCCACCAATGATGAGCTGACTCCACGTCCACTACACGGGCAGCATGTACTACCTCCTGTCCATGTATAAAGGTAGACACCGTAACCTTGGTGACATTGGTTTGATGCTTTCGTAATATCTGCTTAAGCTCCTCGGATCGGTCCAATGCTCGCTTAAACCGATCCAGGGAAATGTTCCAAGGATTCATCAGCACTTTCCACTGCACCTTGGTAAAGTGGCGAGCACTGCGACAAGTGGTCAACAAATAGGTCTGATTCTGCCAGTGCCACTGATAGACATTTGAGAGGCATCCCGAGAACGGTGCTGAGGGAAGCATAGGATGTGGATTATTGGTAGCCACACAGAGCGTGTGTGGCCCAATCTGCCACATCATGTCCCTTGGAGTTTCAACAGTCCATTCGCACAGGGCCGTTCCCTTAGTCAAGCAAGGGTCCCGATACCTGTCCATCAGTAGGCAAGTTTTCCCCTGATCAGTCTGTTCACAAGCGGACAGATCATAGGTGATATTGGTATCTGGGCTAAACCACTGTCCCCTTGTCTTCAGAAAATAATATCCAGAAGATGTAATCACTGGTAATACATAATATCGACAGACCGTAACAGTGTGGGTTACATTCATGGTAACAAAGTATCCGTTACACATAGTTGCGTTACACCATGTTCGTTCTGGATGGGTTATCATCCACAATTTCTCAGATACATTCCATAGTCCCCTCCACGCTTGTACATTGGGGGATGTTACCACACGCAAAAAGCGTTCTTTCTGTATTTGAGCATGCAACATTTGAATATGACAGGCAGTCCAATTTAACTGAGCCGTAATGTTCTCAAACAGTTCCTGAGTGGCACCCCAGACATCCAGTTCCCATTGCAGAGATCGTATCATTATTTCAGCTGTCTCTCCTTGAGTCATCATTACGGATGGCATCCACCTTCCAATAGTATGTAGTCCTTGTGAGGTGGCCTGTCCCGTGTTAGATAATTTATTACGGCTTACCTCAGAGTCAATGGCATTCGAGATACCCATAACAGTTCCTGTGCCTCCCAGCAGGGTGTCGTACCACGCTCGTCGCCGCCTCTTGGTATGACACTCGGGTATGAGGGGCAACTGTACCCGCCAATGAACATCAGTGTGCAGTACCGCCCGGGCCATCTGTTGACAAGTTGACAAAATAGGGGCCAACTGTGTTCGATGCGACCGCACGCCCCCCGTGGCACCCCTCTTCGGTGCTGGCCCGCCCCGCGTGGGGTTTAATAACGCCTCAGACGGGGCGTTCGTCGAGGGCAGTACCATTATTAACCACATGGATCGATGACGATTCCGAATATCGGTGGCATTGCGCAGCCACAGATCTTCCCCCCGAGCTGTGACGCTCCAATGAGTCCCCGTTTACCCGCATGTCTGGGTGCGTCGGTCCCACAAACACGTCTTGACTTGGGCATTTATCACCAGGGTGCAATTAGGCGGTATGAACGATATGTCATATTTTTCCCCATCCCGGCGCATGTAGCACTGTGCACACGTGTACAATTGACAGTCGCTGGTGAGAGTCAGAACAACGCACTGCTGACCGGGTTCACATGTAAAATTGTCCTGCGTCCGTCGCTGGCTACTGGCCTCCCACCGCACCTCATGGCGGGCGACCGGTACCAGCGTCCAGGCCGTGATACCGATGCCCTGGAGTGGCCATCCGATCGCGAACATCGCCAATAGGAGTCGCAATCCCCATGACCACCCCATGTTCAAGGTGGAGGGCCAGCCTGCGGGTGCATAGCAATTACAACATTATTTAGGTCTCACGTAAGTAGCACTGGTTCGCCGGGACGTTTGCCCAGGTCGGGTCCCCGGGGTACATAATGGTGACCAGACTGTCCTTCCCCTGTGCTATGATTTCGGCCGGCCTGGGGGGGCCGGTCGTCTGGCGCATCCATACCTTGGCCCCCTTAGTGTCAGTAGACCCAAATCCCCCCGTCCCACGCTCAGTAACCGTAACGGGAGCTCCCGTCTCTTCCACCGTTGTAAGGTTACATGGCTTAATGACCAATTGCGCTATTCTGTCCCCCTTCTGTATCACGTCAGGTTCAGCAGTGATGTTGACCAGGACCACCCCCAACTCCCCTTGGTAGTCCGCGTCAATTACGCCTGCCATCACATCAATCCCCTTTAGTGACAGTCCCGACCGCGGGAGGATATGCCCATAGGTTCCAGGGGGACAAATCAATCCTAATCCGGTCTTAATCACCGTAGGTTTCTGTTGGATCAAAGTCTGGGCAGTTAGTGCTCGTAGGTCCAGTCCAGCCGAAGCCAGCGTGGCCCTTACGGGAATATCAGCTTCCTCAGCGAATTTCCACATTTTAATAGGCTGAGTCTTTGGGGTATCACATACTCGTATCATCCTATTCAAGGGTGTTACCCCATTTCCTAATGGGCGGTTATTAATTTGTTTCACCACCCGAATTAGTTGCTTCTTCCAACCTGTTAAGTCATTGCAACCTCCTGCTTTTCGTAGTGAGGACTTCAGAAGCCCATTCATTCGTTCTATAAGTCCCGCAGCTTGTGGGTGATAGGGTACATGATAAACCCATTCCACGTGCTTATCGTGACACCACTGCTTTACCGCCCTTCCTGTGAAATGGGAGCCATTGTCACTCTGGACCTGTATGGGCAATCCATAAAATTGTTCAATCAAATCTAAACATCGCAAGGTAGCCTGTTGATTGTTGTGACGACAGGGATGGGCTACCAAAACCCCAGACATAGTGTCCACAGCTGTACATATGTGGTTACATCCTTGTGAGGAGGGTAAGGGACCCAGAAAGTCCATTTGCCAGCTCTGTCCCGGACCATCCCCCCGATGGATATGTCCCACCATGTGTTGGGGCACTCCCTGCCGCTGATGTTGACACTGCTCACACTGGTTTACTGCAGTCTTAACATCATCTACCATAAGATCTATTCCTCGGTCTCGAGCCCATTGCAAGGTTCCTTGCACTCCCCAGTGCCCAGCCTTAAGGTGTGCCCATCTAGCTAGGTCCACTGAGGTGCCCCTTTGCACAATCATGGTTCGGACGATACCATCCACATATCGGTTATGTAGAGCTTCCACATCATTTCGAGATGTATGGGCATCTACGTGGGTGATGTATATGACCAGGTATTGAGCTTTCTCCCATATATCTTCCCATAACTGTTTACCCCATACTTCCCTATTCTGGATCATCCACTGATTGGCCTGCCAAGTTGGCATCCATTGTGTCATGCCGTTAACCACTGACCACGAGTCAGAGAACAAACAAACTCCCATGACCCCTGCTTGCATGACTACCATATGCACTGCTTTTAATTCTGCCCACTGACTACTTTTTCCCTCCCCTAATTCTTCTAGGGTAGTGCCTTGTTTTGTGTTAAAGGCGGCAGCTTTCCATCTACGCTGTCCCGCTTTCCATTGGGCTGACCCATCTACGAACCAAGCCGTGGCTTGTTCATCCGGGGTCAGTTCATCATACCGTTTTCCCATCTTAACGGGTGATTCCTTGTATTCAATCACCTCAAACCGTTTTTCCCCTTCCTCAGGGGCCTCCGCCACTTGCTCATGTAGGACTGACACTCCTTTCTGTCCAGTCCGCACTCTCTCCGACACATACCATTTCCATTTAATGATGCTGCTCTCTTGGGCAGTTCCTATTCGGTGGGTAGTGGGGTCACTAAGTACCCACGGAAGAATAGGGATAGCTGTTCTCATGATCACTTCATGTCCAATGGTCAGGGCTTCGGTTTCCACCAAGCCCCAGTAGCATGCTAATAACTGTTTCTCAAAGGGGGTATACCGTTCCCCTGCCGGGGGTAATTTTCGGGACCAAAATCCCAATGGCTTACGGGTTCTTCCCTGTTTTTGCCATAAGCTCCAATTGGCATAATCCCCCTGTGCTGAGACTTGCAGTTCTACAGGTCCTGACTGTATCTTTCCCAAGGATACAGCTTGCTGTATCGCTTGCTTGGCCATTTCAAATGCAGTTTGATGGACCTCCGTCCATTCGAACGCTGCCTTTTTCCTCGTAACTCGATACAAAGGTTTTAAAATTTGTCCTAAATGGGGAATATGCTGTCTCCAGAATCCGAATAACCCAATAAATTGCTGCACGTCCTTCTGGGTGTGAGGGACGGCAAAGACCTGAATCTTATTTTTAGCTTTCGCAGTGATTTCCCTTTCCCCCTTGTTCCACACGATTCCTAAGAATTTTACCGTTTGTGAGGGACCCTGGATTTTGGCTGGGTTGATCTCCCACCCATATCCTCGCATATGTTGAACCAGTTGGTCCAGCAATTCCTGAACCTGCTTCTGACTTGTCCCCTGTATCATCATATCGTCAATATAGTGCGAGATCATCTCTTCGTCAGGCACTCTAAAGGCAGCCAAGTGTTCTGCAACTATCCGGTGGCAGATAGTAGGGCTATGCAGATATCCTTGGGGCAATCGCGTGAACGTGAATTGTCTACCCTCCCAAGTGAATGCGAACTGTTCCTGCCTATCTTCGGGAATAGGAATTGTGAAGAAGGCATTAGCCAAATCAATTACTCCGTACCACACCCCTGGATGATGTTGGATTCGTCCTATAATAGTGACGGCATCCGGGACCGCTGCCGTCAAGGCAGTGTGACGGTTTAGTTGCCGATAATCTACCGTCATCCGCCATGACCCATCGGCTTTATGTACGCGCCATAAGGGGTTATTCCACGCCGTGGTGCATGTCCTAAGCACTCCCGCTTCCAAATAATCCTTAATTGTGGCGGATATTTCTTTATGTCCGCCGGGAATCCTATACTGTCTAAGACTTATTACGCGATCGGCGATCGGGATGGGGAAGGGGTCCATTTTAACCTTTCCCACTAACACCGTCCTACAGCGCAAAGCCATTTTTGTGATTCCAAATTCAAACTTCCCTTGTTGGAGGTGAAGTGTTAAACCGGCCAGAATGTCCATTCCCAGGATCCATTCTCTAACCGGTGTAATGATAATTGAATAAGTTTTAATGGGCATTGTACCTATCTTTAGGGGCAATTGTACTGTTTTTCCTTCAATCAGATTACCTCCCAGCCCAACCAGCGTGACTGGGGTTCCTTTAAACTTATGGGGCGTCCCATAGATTAAGGTGGCCTCCGCCCCTGTGTCCACTAGAGCCATAACGGTTTGGACGGATTTGCGCCAATAGATAGTCAATGATACATGAGGTCGAATGTCGTCTGCTGACCATTGGCTCGTTCGTGGGCAAACCCTTGGGGCTTGGCCCGATTCCTATTGTTCCTCCCATTCATCTTCCCCAGACAGCACTGGGTAAAGACGTTTGCCTCGCCCTTCTTTGTTCTTGCCTTTCTTACTAGGTTTCCGGCCATGCCTATCCACTTTATAACACTCTCGGAGGGGAGGCCGTACCTCCTCCTCCTCCTCGTCCTCCGAGGATTCCCACCGCTGGGAAGTGGAAGTTCTACCCCTTCGAGGCTCATTAACAACCGGACCCCGTGTCTGACATTTTTGTGTTAGTAATTCCACTAGGTCTTCCATAGTGGGTCGGGACTCCGTCTCTACCCGGGACACCTTTAGTCCCTTTCGTCTGCATAAGTCTTTTAATTCCGGTGTAGGTAGGCCATCAATCTCCGATGCTGGGACCTGCGCCCGTATCAAAGCTTGCCACAAAGCACGCCGTGAGGGGCCTTGGTTACTTCCTTGATTAGGGTTTACTTTTCCCCCTTCCCGAGCCTTAGGGCAACGCCCCTCCGTGCCCCCCTGAGAAGCACGGGTTGTGGGTCCCCAATCCCCCAAACCACCCATCTCCCTCATCATACTACGGGCATCTCCTAGGGTTTCTCCCCGTCCACTCAACATTATGGTTAATAACAGTGGTTTATAATGGGGGGGGGGGGGGGGGGCAGTCTTCACTAGGTGGTCTCTAGTCTGTCTACTAACATTTGTGTTATCTACCTCGTCCAGCACTCCCAGCAACAGGGCATCCCGCACACACAAACGGGTTAGCCTCTGAACCCCTTCCTTAATTGTTGTCCAAGTTCCTTCCAAGGGGGGCCAATCGGACGGGAAGGGATACTGTTCGGCCACTGCCCTGGCATACATCCCAAATAAGGTCCCCATACTGCGATCTATTACCATATCCTTGGCTTGTCTGCGGTACCCCAGGTCTATGGCAGCATCCTTTGCTAATCCACCAAACTTGGGAGCATCCTGATAGTCTACCTGCACTTGTTGCCCCCCTTCCTCGAGGAGCCGAATTAGCCATAGCTCTAACGGCTCCCCAGGATTACGTCGGGTTTTCTGGGTGATAAACAGCACCTCATCGGTAGTGAAGTCTTCCGTTAATTCAGAGAATTCTGCAGGAGGCTGAGCCCGCGGTAATTCATGCATAATTGCCTCCCCTTGTTCATTCCGTATAGGGTTTCCTTCCTCATCTAACATTACCTCCCGTTGCACTGGGAGACGTCTCTGAACCTGCTTTCTCCTAACCACTGGTTTAGCTTGGAGTACGGGTGGGTCCTCTTCGTACTGATCATCTGAATCTCCCCAAATGTTCCCATCCCAATGATCGATATCCCACCGATCCCCGTTATTTAACTGGGCTACAAACGCCCGTACTTGTACTGGGTCCGGGGTTCGAGGGACCTTCCTTTTCTCTTTCCGTTTCTTAGCAGACAGATACATAATAGTTCGTCCTGCTAGTTCAGTTAATGCTGTCAATTCAGCTTTTAACTTCATAATTTCCTGCCTCAACATAGAGGCATCTCCCGAACTGAGTCCCTGCTCATGTTTCAGGAGGGCTAATTCTGCTTCAGCTTTTTGGCGCTTGTCTGACTGTTGTCTACAAGCCGCCGCACAGGCCCACATCCTCCGCTGTACCCCAGGCAAGGGGTTCTTCGGCAGGACTGGGATCCTCTCAAGGGTGGACAGCAACGACCCTGGGGTTCCTACGCCCTCGGCCTCCCAGTTCTCCGGTCGCCCCCCACCATTTCTCAAACAAACTGCCACGCCATGCCACGGTCCATGCCATCCCGGGACGGTCGGGATCTCCACAGTTTGTTCCTCTGGTTTCTTAGCCTTTTTCCAAAACATTGTTCTGTATCAAAATCTTTCCTCAATTGCGATTGATCCTGCCGACTACGCCAAAATGTTTTAAAAAATTCTCAAGGTCAAGGACCAGGCTCGCAGGAAAGTAGTCTGACACAGAACAAACAGCCAAGAGGCGAGTCTGCTAGAATATAAGTGTTTTATTCCCCGCAGCGTCGCCACAACCAGGTCTCGTACTTACAACGGGTCTGGTTTATACTCACTCTACGTGTTACCGGAACTGGGAGCCGTCAGTTCTCGTAGAGCGGTTGCCAACAACCCACGCTCGGCGGTTAAACGCAACCCCGGAGCAGACTCTACCGAACTGGAGACTTTTCCAGCTGATATACTCTTTTCGAGATCTAAACATTCATGTGAACAGCAGAGCAAGGCTGAAAAACACATTCCATTCTGGTCACATACAGATAAGAAGATTCACACGGGAAGGTGTGTAATAAGATTCACACGGGACTAAGCGACACCTTCCATTTTCGGTTAGATTCACACATGTATTGGGACACAATTTTAACCCTTTCACCACACAGAGGCAGCAATTAGACCCACACAGTGAGGGATACCACATGGAGAGATACTGAGTCACATCACCAGAGTGCCGGGTCAAACAATTGTGCAGGAAGAAAGAGTTTTGATTCATGTTGCACTGGGATATACAAACTGTGAGCAGACGAAGTGATGGCCTAGTGGCATTATTGTGTGACAATTTATCCAGAAACTCAGCAAGTGCTCTCTGGACACAGGTCCAAATCCCACCATTGCAAATGATTGAATGTGAAGTAAATGCTTCAAAAACGATGTAATTAAAAACCTGTAAGTGAGTATTAAACAATTGCTGATGTTAAGAAAAATCCATCGGGTGAATTCCTGTCTTTAGTGAAGTGATCTAAGATGGGACTGGGATATCACAGGTATTACAGAAACAACAGCTGAGGGAGGGACAGGACAGGCAGCTCAATGTCCCAGGGGACAGATGCTGCAGGAAGGACAGAAGGGGAGCTGAGAGAGGAGGAGAGCTGCTGGTTCTGACTGGGTGAACCATCCCAGCAGGACTGAGAGAGGATATTCCTGCGGGACCGCCCAGTGACGCTGTGTCCGTGGAATTAATCAGTAACAATGGGTCTTCCCTTTCCTCTGATTGTTCTACAGACCCCGAGAGCCCCGCCCTCCTACACCTTGACCTTCTCAAGATGGCGGCCCTGAAACTGGCGCTCCCCCTTCCCTCAAACAAATGGCGGCCGTGACCCTGGGCCCCTTCCCTGATCAGAGACCGCCGCCTCCTTACCCGGGCCTGGAGGGTCTTTTCCAAGTTTTTTTAAACCTTTATCCAGGACTTGTAGATTCTCTCCGCTCCTTTCTCCCAGCGAGCTCCCACACACCGGCTCTGAGCGCCGCTCTCTAAAGCCGATCGCAGCCGCTGCCTGAGAAAGCAGCTCCATGTCTATCTTTCTCTGTTTCCTGATCAATGTGACAGTGCGCATGCTCTGCATAGAAACCAAACTGCGCGTGCGTCTGAGATTACCGGTGAATTTATAGAGAATATTCATATCTGCACAGGATCATGGGTGAAATATTGGTCATTAACAATTGCTCTGTCGAGTTACAGTCATTGAGATGATTACTACGCAAACGAATTGTTCGTTCCAACTTAACCATACTAGCCAGGTATGTAAATTACCAATCGTTCTGGGAGTTTGAAAATAAGTTTCGTGCTCGAGTTCTATAAATCGACCTGTAAATTATTCTCAGCTCGTCCCCCTACACTATTGCAAAATCACCCATGTGTTTATCTAAGGATTGTTTAAATCTCCCTAATGTACGTTACCAGATTTACATCTCAACTACTTCCTAAAAATCTCACATTGATTCATGGGAGAGGTTTAATGCTCCATTATGCAGTGAGAATGATCAATCCTGCAAAATAGTTTGCTTTCTGACCAACCCTGAAGCGTTCACTCCCCGAGAATACTTTTGCCCCTCCTGGTGGTGGAAATTGAATAAAGATTCGTGCACTTTGTGTCTTCCACTGTGTCTCACACCTGCACACACACACCATGGGTGCTGGGGATAAAATAAGCACTACCGCACTTATGTGGTAGTGTGGGGGTTAAATTTAAAAAAAAGAAAAAAAAAGAGGTGTGCAAAAAAAAAGGACATCTTAAAAACCTTCTCGAAGAAAAAAAAATAAACAGGAGTGTTACACAGCACTGCCCTCTGATGTGAAGGGCAGTGTTTGTCACTGGCCACCCGGGTTTAAAAAAAAAAGAAAAAAAATACTTTGGTCCCGCTCCTCACTCACTCTGGTTAGACGACCGGCCGCTGCTCGGTCCTCCTGTTTCACCCCTTCCTCTAAATTGCAGAGTTGATTCAAGCGCGACTCAGCAGGCTAAGGGACAAGGGAAGTTCGAGTCGATGCCTTATGATGTGGTGAAAATGTCCCGAATCTTGGATCGAGAGGCCTGAGTTCATTTCACAGCTTGTGCAGGTATGTGTAATAACAACTTTATTAAGAAAAAACAAGGGAAGGCAGGAACAGAGTAAAAACGATAGAACATGCAAACAATGTGGTGGGGCTCTCAATGCTCTGGTGATTTTAGTCTTTACCATGTGTTTCAGGGCCCCAGGCCATCCCAGTACAGACTGTGCCACTCCTCCTTGTGCACAACCAGATACCACGATTGTGGAGCAAAGTGATACGGTGGGGTACAGATTCTGGATTAGTGGTGCTGGAAGAGCACGGCACTTCAGGCAGCATCCGAGGAGCAGTAAAATCGACGTTTCGGGCAAAAGCCCTTCATTAGGAATAAAGGGAGAGAGCCTGAAGCCTGGAGAGATAAGCTAGAGGAGGGTGGGGGTGGGGAGAAAGTAGCATAGAGTACAATAGGTGGGTGGGGAGGGGATGAAGATGATAGGTCTGGGGCGGTCGGAGGATGGAGTGGATAGGTGGAAAAGAAGATAGGCAGGTAGGACAAGTAAGGACAAGTCACGGGAACAGTGCTGAGCTGGAAGTTTGGAACTGGGATGAGTTGGAGGAAGGGAAAGTGAGGAAACTGTTGAAGTCCACATTGATGCACTGGGGTTGAAATGTTGCAAGGCGGAAGATGAAGCGTTTTTCCTCCAGGCGTCTGGTGGTGAGGGAGCAGCGGTGAAGGAGGCCCAGGACCTCCATGTCCTCAGCAGAGTGGGAGGGAGAGTTGAAATGTTGGGCCACAGGGCGGTGGGGTTAATTGGTGCGGGTGTCCCAGAGATGTTCCCTAAACGCTCTGCTGGGAGGTGTCCAGTCTCCCCAATGTAGAGGAGACCGCATCGGGAGCAACGGATACAATAAATGATATTAGTGGATGTGCAAGTAAAACTTTGATGGATGTGGAAGGCTCCTTTAGGGCCTTGGATAGAGGTGAGTGAGGAGGTGTGGGCGCAGATTTTGCAATTCCTGTGGTGGCAGGGGAAGGTGCCAGGATGGGAGAGTGGGTTGTGGGGGGCGCGGACCTGACCAGGTAGTCACGGAGGGAACGGTCTTTGCAGAAGGCAGAAAAGGGTGGGGAGGGAAATATATCCCTGGTGATGGGGTCTGTTTGGACGTGGCGGAAATGTCGGCGGATGATTTGGTTTATGCGAAGGTTAGTGGGGAGGAAGGTGAGCACCGGGGCATTCTGTCCTTGTTACGGTTGGAGGGGTGGGGTCTGAGTGCGGAGGTGCAGGATGTGGATGAGATGCGTTGGAAGGCATCTTTAACCACGTGGGAAGGGAAATTGCAGTCTCTAAAGAAGGAGGCCACCTGGTGTGTTCTTTGGTGGAACTGATCCTCCAAGGAGCAGATACGGCAGAGGCGGAGGAATTGGGAATACTGGATGGCATTTTTGCAAGAGGTAGGGTGGGAAGAGGTGTAATCCAGGTAGCTGTGGGAGTCGGTGGGTTTGTAAAAAATGTCAGTGTCAAGTTGGTTGTCATTAATGGAGATGGAGAAGTCTAGGAACGGGAGGGTGGTGTCAGAGATGGTCCAGGTAAATTTAAAGTCAGGGTGGAATGTGTTGGTGAAGTTGTTGAATTGCTGAACCTCCTCGAAGGAGCATGAGGTGGCACCAATGCAGTCATCAATGTAGTGGAGGAAGAGGTGGGGAGTGGTGCTGGTGTAATTACGGAAGATCGACTGTTCTACGTAGCCAACAAAGAGACAGGCATAGCTGGGGCCCATACGTGTGCCCATGGCTACCCCTTTGGTCTGGAGGAAGTGGGAGGATTCGAAGGAGAAATTGTTAAGGGTGAGGGCCAGTTTGGCCAAATGAATGAGAGTGTCGGTGAAAGGGTCCTGTTGGGGACGTCAGGAGAGGAAAAAATGGAGGGCTTGGAGGCCCTGGTCATGGCGGATGGAGGCGTAGAAGGATTGGATATCCATGCCGAAGATGAGGCGTTGGGGGCCGGGGAAACGGAAATCTTGGAGGAGGTGGACGGCGTGGGTGGTGTCTCGAACGTATGTGGGGCGTTCCTGGACTGGGGGGGGAATAGGACAGTGTCGTGGTAGGCGGAGATGAGTTCAATGGGGCAGGAGCATGCTGAGACAATGTGTCGGCCAGGGTGGTCAGTCTTGTGGATCTTGGGAAGGAGGTAGAACCAGGCAGCGCAGGGTTCCCGGACTGTGAGGTTGGAAGCTGCGGGTGGGAGATCCCCTGAGGTGATGAGGTTCTGTATGGTCTGGGAGATGATGGTTTGGTGATGGGGGGTGGGGTCATGGTCGAGGGGGCAGTAGGAAGAGGTGTCCTCGAGTTGGCATTTGGCTTCAGCGGTGTAGTGGTCAGTGCGCCAGACTACCACTGCGCCCCCTTTATCTGCTGGTGAAATGGTGAGGTTGCGATTGGAGCAGAGGGATTGGAGGGCTGCGCGTTGTGAGGGTGAGAGGTTGGAGTGGGGGAGGGGGGTAGACAGGTTGAGACGGTTAATGTCCCAGCAGCAGTTGGAAATGAAGAGGTCGAGGACAGGTAATAGGCCAGCGCGGGGTGTCCAGGTGGATCCAGTGTGTTGGAGGTGGGTGAAGGAATCCTCGGAAGGTGGGCAGGAGTCCTGATTGTGAAAGTAAGCTCGGAGACGGAGGCAACGGAAGAATTGTTGGACGTCACAGCGTGTATTAAATTCATTGATGCGTGGACGGAGGGGGATGAAGGTGAGGCCTTTGCTGAGAACTGATCGTTCATCCTCAGTGAGGGGAAGGTCTGGAGGGATGGTGAAAACTCAGCAGGGCTGGGAGCTGGGATCTGGTGTGGGTGTGGAGCTGGGAGTGGGGGCGGAGCCTGTAACTGGTGTTGGGGGAATGGAGATAGAGTCATGAGCAGGGTTCCACCACCATTCCCCCCACGCTGACATCATTATCCTAGGAAAAATACTTCCATTGTCTACCTTTCTAATCCTCTGATCATCTTGTATATCTCTGTCAAATCCCTTCTAGCCTTATTCTTGCCAATGAGAAGAATTTCAAGTCTCTCAGCCTTTCCTCACGAGACCTTCTCTCCAGACCAGGCAACGTTCTGGTGAATCTCCTCTGCACCTTTTCCGATGTTTCCAGATCCTTCCGGAAATATGGGCACCAGAACTAAACACAATATTCCAAGTGTGGCTGCACCAGCGTTTTGTATAGTTGCAGTATGGTATTTCAACTTCGAAACTCAATCCCTCCACGAATGAAACCAATAACACACCGTTTGCCTTCTTAACAGCACTATCAACCTGGGTGGCAACTTTCAGGGATCTATGTACATGGACTCAAAGATCCCTCTGCACACCACACTACCAAGAATTTTTCCATTGACCCAGTATTCAGCCTTCCTGTTATTCTTCTCAAAGTGCATCACCTCACATTTAGTTGCATTGAACTCTATTTGCCACCCCTCAGCCCAATTCTGCAGTTTATCCAAGTCCCCTTGCAACCTGTAACATTCTTCCACACTGTCCACTACTACACTGACTTTAGTGTCGTTTGCAAATTTCTTAATCCATTCACCTATACCTGCAGTGGTCCCAAAACAGATCCTGGTGGCACGTGACTAGTAACTGGACTCCTGGATGAATATTTTCCATCAACCACCACTCGCTGCCTTCTTTCAGAAAGCAAGTTTCTAATCCAAACTGCTAAATCACCCTCAATTCTATGCCTCTGCATTTTCTCCAACAGCCTACCATGTCGAACCTTGTCAAAGGCTTTACTTTTGTCCATGTGTACCACGTCAAATGCCCTGCCCTCATCTACAAGCTTGGTGACCTTCTCAAAAAACTCAGAGGTTTGTGAGACATGACCTGCCCTTGACAAAACCAAGTTGACTATCTGAAATCAAATTGATATTCGCCAGATGATTATAAATCTTATCTCTTATAATCCTTTCCTAACCTTTCCTACAACAGAAGTAAGGCTCACTGGTCTATAATTACCTGGGTCATCTCTACTGCCCTTCTTGAACAAGGGCACAACATTTGCAATCTTCCAGTGCTCTGGTACTAAATCTGCAGACAATGACAACTCAAATATCCAAGCCAAAGGCTATGCTACCTTCTCTCTAGCTTCCCAGAGAATCCTCGGATAAATCCAATCCAGCCCAGGGGACTTGTCTATTTTCACTCCTTCCAGCATTGATAACACCTTGTTCGTAACTAACCTTGATAATTTCTAGTCTAATATCTCATACCTCTTTCTCCTCCTCTACAATATTCTCCTTTTCCTGTGTGAAAACCGATGAGAAATGTTCATTTAGCATCTCTCTGAACTCCACAGGGTCAACACTCATCTTCCCATTCTGTCTGTGATTGGCCCTATTCCTACCCTAATCATCTTTTTATTCCTCACATACCTATAGAAAGCTTTAGGGTTCTCCTTTATTCTATTTGTTAAAGACTGCTTGTGTCCTCTCTTTGCTCTTTTTAACTCTCTCTTTAAATCCGTCTTAGCTGATCTGTAATTCTCCATCACCTCATCTGAACCATCTTGCCTCATCAACACGTAAGCCTCCTTCTTTTTCGTAACAAGAGATGTAGTTTCCGCAGTAAAGCAAGGTTCCCTTACCTTATCACTTCCTCCTGTCTGACAGGGACATACCTATCAAGGACACACAATATCTGTTCCTTAAACCAGCTCCACATTTCCATTGTCTGCATCACCTGCATTTTGCTACCCCATTCTGTGCATCTAATTCTTGCCTAATAGCATTATAATTGCCCTTGCCCCATCAATAACTCTTGACCTGTGGCAGGCACTTATTCCTTTCCATCACTAAACTAAACTTAACTGAATTATGGTCACTCTCTCCAAAGTGCTCACCTACAACTAAATCAAACACCTAGTCTGGTTCATTACCAAGGACCAGATCCAATGTGGCCTCCCCTCTTGTCGGCCCTTCAACATACTGTGTCAGGAAACCCTCCTGTACACATTGGATAAAAACCGATTCATCCAATGTATTAGAGTTATAGCATTTCCAGTCAATCTTGGGGAAGTTAAAGTTCCCCATAATGACCACCAAGTTACTTTCACACCAATCCAAAATAATTTTGCTAATCCTCTCTTCCACCTCCCTGGAACTCTGCGGAGGCCTATAAAAAAAAACTCCAAGCAGTGTGACCTCTCCTCTTCTGTTTCTAACCTCAGCCCACACTACCTCAGGAGACTAGTCCTCATCAAAAGTTCTCTCAGCCACCGTTATACTCTCCTCGACTAACGTGACATGCATGGACCCATTGCAGAGCGTCAAACTCCATGAGGCAGCCATACTCTCTGACAGACAGACTCAATCTGGAACCTCCTCTGTCCTTAAGACCTTATGCACTGCCTGTTCTCCTCTATTTCCCCTTTGCACGTTCCCTTTCCAACCACCCCACCTGCATCATTCCACGAATGGTGCTGTCAAGGGCAGAAGTCTGTGGAATATCCTCCCGAACCTTCTCTACCCTCCTTTTAAGATGAATTTTAAAATCATTCTCTTTAATCAATGTTTTGATCATCCATGAAGCACCTTAGGAGATTTGCCATTGTGAAAGAATCCATACAATGCAAATAGTTGTTGTTATTGCTGTACATTAGGAGAAACAGGAATGATGCATTCAAAATTCTAACAAGAAAGTCACTGACAGGCGTAGTGTGTAGGCCACCAAATAATAACATTGGGATGGGTAATAAACAAAGAAATAACTATTGCCTGTAAAAATGGTACGGCTATTATCATGGGTGATTTTAATCTACATGCAGATTGATCGAACCAGCTCAGTCAGGGTAGCCTTGAGTTTATTAAGTGTATCCATAATAGTTTTCTTGAACAGTATGAAATGGAACTGACAAGGGAGCAATCTATCCAGCATCTGGCCCTGTGCAATGAGACAGGAATAATTAATGACCTCAGAGTTAGGGATCCTCTTGGAAGAAGAGATCACTGTATGGTTGAATTTAGAATACATATGGAGAGTGTGAAGATAAAATCTAATACCTGGGTCCTGTGTTTCAACACAGGGAACTACAATAGAATAAGGGAGAACCTGGATAAAGTAGACTGGAAACAAAGATTTTATGGTGGGACAGTTGATGAGCAGTGGAAGATTTTCAAAGGCACTTTACAAAGTACTCAGCAATGATATATTTTAGTGAAAAGCAATCAAATTGAAAGAGAAGGCATGCAAAGTGGCCAAAAACAGCCTAAAGCTACAACTGGGAAAACGTTAAAGGTCAACAGAAAGCCACAGAAGAGCTATAAAGAAACGTAAGATAGAACATGAGAATAATAAACTAGCACAGACTATAAAGACAGATAGCAAAATTTTATATTGAATGAGAAAAGAGTGGCTAAAGTAAATGTTGGTCCTTTGGAAAATGAGAAGGAACATTTAATTATGGGATATCACAGTGGAGGAAACTAATATCTTGCCAATAATTAGCAAAGAGACAAAGATAGTTTCCAAATCCTCACCTATCATTATTATGGAACAGCTAGTGTTGGACTGTTGGAGTTATTTGAGCTAATGACAGAAAAGTCTTCTGACCCTGATGGAATGCATCCCAGGTACGAAAGGAGATGCCAGGAGAAATAGCAAATGCACTGGCAGTAATTTTCCAAAATTCACTGGACTCTGTGGCAGTCCCAGCAGATTGGAAAGTGATGCCACGTTTTTAAAAAGGAGGTGGACAAAAGATGGGGAATTATACACAAGTTAACTTATTCTCTGTAGTGGGAAAGATGCTTGAGCCTATTATCAAGGAAGAAATAGCAGGGAATCTTAATAGAAATTGTCCCATTGGACAGACAGAGCATGGGTTCATATAGGGCAGGTCATGCTTCACAAATCTTTTGGAATTCTATGAAGGCATTTCGAGCAAGGGGGACAACGGGGACCAAGTGGATGCGGTGTTCCCGGATTTCTAAAAGGCATTCAACAAGGTGCTGTGCAAGAGGCTGTTGCATAATATAAAGGTGCATGGCGTTAGGAGTAGAGTATTAGCATGGATAGAAGATTGCTTCCTGTTAGTCAACCAAAGTGTGTGGATAAATGAGTACTATTCTGGCTGGCAATCAGTGACTAATAGTGTGCCTCAGGGATCAGAGTTGGGACTGCGATTATTTAGAATTGATACAGATGATTTGGAGTTGGCGACCACATGTAGGGTGTCAAAGTTTGCATATGACATTAAGATGAGTAGCAGAACAAGGTGTGCGGAGGACTGTGAAACTTTGCAGAGGAACATAAATACATTGAGTGAGTGGGCAATGGTCCAGCATTTGGAATAGAATGTTCATAAATGTAAAGTCCTACTGTTTGTTGGAGTAACATTAAAAAAGAGATTATTACTTGAATTTTAAAAAGTTGCATCATTTGCTTTGCAGGGGCACCTGAGTAACCTTCTGCATGAAGGTTGGTCACCAGGTACAACAATCAATTCAGAAAGCAAATGGAATTTTGGCTTTCATTGCTGAAGGGATTCTGTTTAAAAGCAGTGTTTATGTTCCAGCTGTATTGTTTGCTGGTGAGGCTCTACCTGGAGTACTGCATGCAGTTTCTGTCTCCTTACTTTCTCAAGGATGTACCGGCACTAGAGGGGGTGCAGAGGAGTTTAACTAGATTGATTCTGGAGTTCAGGGGGTTGGTTTAACAGAGACTGAGTAGATTGGGATTATATTGATTGGAAATCAGAAGAATGGGAAACATATAAAATAATGAATGGAATGGATAAAACAGAAGTAGAGAGAATGTTTCCACTGGCAGATGAAGCCAGGACAAGAGGGCATCACCTCAAGATTAGAGGCAGCAAATTTAGGACTGAATTGAGAAGGAACGTCTTGACCTCTATGGAATTCATTGCCCAGGGAAGTAGTTGATGTTTGTTCAGGAAACGTTTTTAAAGCTAAGGTAACTTTTTTTAAAAGAAATAATTAATTAATTAAGGGATATGGTGAGAACGTTGGTAAATGGTTCTGCGCCCACGAAATGATCAGCCATGATCTTATTGAATGGCAGAGCAGGCTCAAAGGGCAGGACGGCCTTCTCCTGTTCCTAGTTATTTTGTTGTTATATTTTGCATTCCTCCCGCACTCTTGACTTTCAGGTGCTGGTGTTGGATTAGGATGGACAAAATTAAAATTCACAGAACACCAGGTTACAGTCCAACAGGTTTATTTGGAAGCACTCGCTTTGCAGCTTCTTCATCAGGTGGTTGTGTGATTTTTAACTTTGCGTCTCACTCTTGTAGCTGATAAACAGCAACAAAAGCCACGAAGCAGTGCGCATGCTCCAGGCAACAATGGGCCCCGGTGGTTGATGTCAGCGGAAGACCAATGGAAAGGCAGGGGCAGAGCTGGAGGACCTGGCGGGGCATTTGGTCCTCCGACCAATCAGAGTAAATGAAGGACAGGACTAGACTATACCACGTGATCATCCTCACGGTGGGCGCGGATGTGCAGGACGTGTGGATGGAGAGCTGTTGGTAAGGAAAGAAATAAACAGCAGGAAGTGGGAGGGAAATGGTGTTGGTATGGGCTAAGAGGTTTTACAAACATTTGGTGCACATCGGAAGATACAAATTTGAAACTTATAGTCCCGTTTTTGCAGTAAACTGGAAAATAACCTCATCGTGTGATCGTCGCCATCTTTATTCGGGGCAAAAATTCTCTGGACACGTGCGCGGCCTCCAGCTTTGTCGGGGACAAAGTGCAGAGGTGTATATGTGCAGCCCTCCCTGGTAGAGAGTCATAGGGCAGGATTTACACAGAGCACATTCAAACCCAGAGAAATGAATGTTTTTTTTTCTGGATTTGTTTCTTCATCCATTTAAATGATTTGGATGTGAATAGAGCCGGTACGGTTCGTAAGTTTGCAGATTACACCAAAATTTGAGGTATTGTGGACAGTGATAAAGGTTGTCTCAGAATACAATGGGATAATGATCAGATGGGCCAATGGGCTGCGGAGTGGCAGATAGGGTTTAATTTAGATAAATGTGAGGTGCTGCATTTTAGAAAAGCAAATCAGAGCAGGATTCACACTGAATTGTAAGGTCTTGGAGAGTCTTGCTGAACAAAGAGACTTTGAAGTGCATGTTCATAGTTCCTTGAAAGTAGAGTCACAGGTAGATAGGATAGTGAAGAAATTGTTTGGAATTCTTCCCTTCGTTGGTCAGAGCATTGAGTAAAGGAGCTGTACAGGACATTGGTTAGGCCACTTTTGGAATATTGTGTGCAATTCTGGTCTCCCTCTTATCAGAAAGAGGCACTGAAACATGGAAGATTTGATAATTGATTTTTTTAAGGATGTTGAGTTGCAGGGAGAGGCATAATAGGCTGGGGCCATTTTCCCTGGAGTGTCATAGACTGAGGAGTGATGTTGAAGAGGTTTATAAAATCGTGAGGGGCATGGATAGTGTAAATAGACAAGGTGTTTACCCAGGGGTGGTGGAGCCCTGAACTAGAGGATATAGGTTTAGGGTGAGAGGGGAAAATTCAAAAGGTGCCTAAAGGGCAACCAAAATTGTAACATTTAAAAGGCATTTGAATAGGAAGGGTTCAGAGGGATGTCGGTCAAGTGCTGGCAAATGGGAATAGTTTAGGTTAGAATATCTGGTTTGTATAGATAGGTTGGACTGAAGAATCTGTTTTTGTGCTAGACATCTCTGACTGTGGGATCATAAAAGTGAACACTGCTCTGATTCACCTCTGGGCTCCTTGATGTCCACTAGTTCGTTATCTAGCTTCCTCAGTCTCACATGAGTGTATTTTTGCCATGTTTAGTATTTTATTACTACGTTCACAGACCTTTTTGTAAATGGATTGTCCACTGCTGCCTGACTCCTGACCGGATGCTGCTCCATTATCAGGTTATTTTTTCCACAATATCTTTGACAGTCAAGAATTCTTTTTTCCAATAGTGAGTGGATTTTTCTTCCATTTTTGACAGTCAAATTCTGCACCATTTTCATTCCCTACAATTCACTCCCTGAAACATCATGTGTATTTCTCCTTCCACAGATACCAGTGATCATTGCCAAAGCCCTGTTGCATGTGGAGAGGGTGATGTTTGACTTCCTTGTATAGCTGCAGTTTGAATGGTGAAGGCGCTCCCACAACGTGGTTGGGTAGGAGACATTACAGATTATTCACTCAGCAATAAGGTAAGAGTAATAAAAAGATGGGGTACTGGGCTAACGGTCGGATACTTGGTAGTGTGGATGAGCAGAGGGATCTTGGTGTCCATGTACACAAATCTTTGAAAGTTGCCACCCAGGTAAATAGTGCGGTGAAGAAGGCATATGGCATACTGGCTTTTATTGGTAGAGGAATTGAGTTCCGGAATACTGAGGTCATGTTGCAGTTGTATAAGACTCTGGTGCGGCCGCATCTGGAGTATTGTGTGCAGTTTTGGTCGCCATACTATAGGAAGGATGTGGAGGCACCGGAACGGGTGCAGAGGAGGTTTACCAGGATGTTGCCTGGTATGGCAGAAAGATCGTATGAGGAAAGGCTGAGGCACTTGGGGTTGTTTTCATTGGAGAAAAGTAGGTTTAGGGGTGACTTGATAGAGGTGTATAAGATTATTAGGGGTTTAGATAGGGTCGACAGTGAGAATCTTTTTCCAAGTATGGAGTCAGCTATTACAAGGTGGCATAGCTTTAAATTAAAGGGGGGGGGGTAGGTATAGGACAGATGTTAGGGGTAGGTTCTTTACTCAGCGAGTCGTGAGTTCATGGAATGCCCTGCCAGTAGCAGTGGTGGACTCTCCCTCATTATGGGCATTTAAGCGGGCATTGGATAGGCATATGGAGGATAGTGGGCTAGTGTAGGTTAGGTGGGCTTGGATCGGCGCAACATCAAGGGCCGAAGGGCCTGTACTGCGCTGTATTCTTCTATAAATCTATAAATAGTGAAAAGTAGAAGATATGTGAAAAGTAGAAGGTATCTGTACAAATCAACATGTTTTTAATTTCACAAAAATATTGAGAACTTTTGACATAAGGCCACAGCTGGAGAATATTATGTCCAATCACCAAAACCATTGCCAAATAAGCAATTTTTCAGGAATGCCTTAAAGGAAGAAAGCAGATCTTAGAGGGTGGGAATTCCAGACCATGTTGCCTTGGAATCTATAGAAACAGTCACACAGCTGAACTCAAAAATAAACACATCTTTGGGAGTCTAAACTAAAATGAGTCAATGAGATATGAAAGAGTGTGTGGTGCAGGAAGATAGGAATGATTACAGCCAGGAATTAAGTCAAGGGTGTGAAAGTAAATTGTTGCTTATAAATGGGAGCCTTTTGATGGATCAGCAAGTTCTGGTACAAGTGAGCACTTGGGCGGTAGAGTTTTCAATATTCTGGAGATATTCGGGAGGGTGAATGTGGGATGCTGGCCAGGAGTGGTTTTAAATAATGAAATCTAGAGTTAACAAAATGAATGAATGAGAGTTTCAGTAAATGAGCTGAGACTGTGGTGAGGTCAGGTGATATCACTGAAGTCGAAATAGTGGTCTTGGAGTGGGACTGGGCTATCACCCTCACCTCACCTCTGGAATTCAGCTGTTTGTCAGTTTGTGAATCAAGTCTGTAACAAGATCAGGAACTGAGTGGCCCTGGCAGAACCCAAACTGGGTGTCACAGAAGGTTATTGCTGAGCAGCTGCGTGACAGCACTGTTGATGACACCTTACATCACTTCACTGCTGAGCGAGTGTCGACGAATGGAGGGAAATTGGTTGGGTTGGCTCTGTCCTGCGTTTTTGTGTTGAACATCCCTGGGAAATGTTCCACAATGTCGGTAGGTGCCAGTGCTGGACTTGTCTTGGTGGGCAGCAAATTTCTGGAGCACAGCCAACAGTATTATTGCCACAATATTGGTAGGGCTGACAGCCTTTACACTACTTCTCCATTTCTTGATCTGATTTGAAATAAGTTTTCAACCAAGTTGAATCACGTCTGTGATGTCAGGGACCAATGTAGAAGGCTCATCCACTTGGCACTGCTGGCTGAAGATTGCTGCAAATGTTGTTGTCTTGTCTGTTGCATGGATGTGTGAGACCCCTCCGTCAGTAAGGGTGGGGATATCTGTGATGCTTCCTGCAGTGAGTTGTTTAATTGCCCATCACCATTCCTGACTAGGTGTGGCAGAGCTCAGATCTGATCCATTGATTGTTGGATCACATTGTTCTATTTGGTGTTGCTTGCACTGTTTGGCATTCAGGTTGGGCAGCTTCACCAGGTTGGCACCACATTTTTAGGTATGCCTGGTATTGCTCTGAAACACGTGTTCCTTCTACAGATCCTGCAAGTTTCCACAATGAGCATAGTCCATCCAAATGATGTTAAAAACAATGACTGCAGATGCTGGAAACCAGAGTCTGGATCAGTGGTGCTGGAAGAGCACAGCAATTCAGGCAGCATCCGAAGACAGGCAAAATCGACGTTTCGGGCAAAAGCCCTTCATCAGGAATAAAGGCAGAGAGCCTGAAGCGTGGAGAGATAAGCTAGAGGAGGGTGGGGGTGGAGAGAGAGTGGCATAGAGTACAATAGGTCAGTGGGGAAGGAGATGAAGGTGATAGGTCAGGGAGGAGAGGGTGCAGTGGATAGGTGGAAAAGGAGCTGGGCAGGTCGGACAAGTCCGGACAGGTCAGGGGATCGAGTTGCTGGAGGTTAGAAGCTAGGATGAGGTGGGGGAAGGGGAAACGAGGAAACTGTTGAAATCCACATTGATGCCCTGGGGTTGAAGTGTTCCGAGGCGGAAGATGAGGCGTTCTTCCTCCAGGCGTCTGGTGGTGAGGGAGCGGAGGAAGAACGCCTCATCTTCCGCCTCGGAACACTTCAACCCCAGGGCATCAATGTGGATTTCAACAGTTTCCTCGTTTCCCCTTCCCCCACCTCATCCTAGCTTCTAACCTCCAGCAACTCGATCCCCTGACCTGTCCGGACTTGTCCGACCTGCCCAGCTCCTTTTCCACCTATCCACTCCACCCTCTCCTCCCTGACCTATCACCTTCATCTCCTTCCCCACTGACCTATTGTACTCTATGCCACTCTCTCCCCACCCCCACCCTCCTCTAGCTTATCTCTCCACGCTTCAGGCTCTCTGCCTTTATTCCTGATGAAGGGCTTTTGCCCGAAACGTCGATTTTGCCTGTCTTCGGATGCTGCCTGAATTGCTGTGCTCTTCCAGCACCACTGATCCAGAATCCAAATGATGTTGCTAACTTTAGCCAACTCATTTCTTTCCGAACCTCTATAACCTGAAGTGTGACCAGAAGCAATTACTCCAAATATGTGGGAACATTACCGACGAGGATTGTTTCCTTCAGAATTGACTTCCATATATTCAGTGCCCAGAACAGATAAAAAGCTTGTTACCTTTTATAGAGCAATGATTCAGTGGGAGTAAAACGCTAACCTTTTCTTGCTTAACAATCACGCTGCCTAAATTTTAAACATGAACACTTCTTAATAGTTCACCAGATCCTAACGAAATATTTTGTGTGAAACAAATCACATGATACATACTTATTCAGATAATAAAACAAGTTTGTTCATTGAAGAACCCAGAGGAAAAGGTCATGAAACAATGTGAGTTTGATATACCTCAATCATCATTTCAAGTGCATTCTCTGCATCAATTCTCCTTTTCCTCCTCGAAGTATTCATCTTGTTGAATAACTGAGAGAATGAAGTCACAGTTGTACAACACAAAATCAGACCCTTCAGTCCAACTTGCCCATGCTGACCAGATATCCAAAATTAATCTAGTCCCAATTGCCAGCATTTGTTCCATATCCATTTTTAAACCCTTTCTACTGATTATCAGTTTATTTTACTTTATCAGCACTTGAAATACTGACTTTTTTTTCTCCCAACATCGGTTAAAGAAATCATAAGTTCATTCATCCAAGTTAACTTTGTAATCTTTCTCAAAGAAACAAGTAAGAACAACATTTAGCTGAGTGCAAAACAAAATACTGCAGCTGCGTGATATCTGGAATTACTCTAAAGCTGAGGCATTGATACTGCACAAGGTTGTCAGCACGGTTTCAATTACTGACAATTTAGTAATGTCTTAGCCTTCACATAGTTAAGGTAAATGTGAGACATCTGAATTTCATGAATTGGTTCGTATTGCACTTTGAGAAGATTAAACCAAGAATAATTTTTGTTGATCAAAGGAGAAAGTGATGACCAAAGAAGCTGGAAATTAGTCGAAAAGTGTCATGCTGGAAAAGCACAGCAAGTCAGGCAGCATCCGAGAAGCAGGAGAGTTGATGTTTCGGGCATAAGCCCTTCATCAGGAATCACAGGCTTCAGAAAAATAACTGGCATAGTCTTATGCCAATATATATCTGGAAGGGTCACAGCATGTTACTGTCAGATTAGAGACTAATTTCAGATTTGGTACCATTCAGTGCAACATTTCAGTATGATATTTACATATGTACCTAAAAGTGAAGTTGTCTAAAATTACAAGCTCTGGAATGATTATACGATTAAACCTGGAAAGAAAGCTAGTGAACAAGAATGGCAAAGTGAAGTCCCATCAGTATTGCCTTGGGCAGTGTCAAGTAAGAATTTGACAACAGAGTTGCCACTTTGGTGTAACCTGCAGTCTGGCCAAAGTGCAGCAAAAATCTGTTCAATTTTATCTGCAAACTATTGAATGCAAAATCCTCCTTGCACAACAATGAGGCAGCATTTTGGGATGTCATTTTTAAAATATATTATTTTCAAAGTTACTCACAATTAAGAGTGATCACTTGGTGCTGTCTGCATAACACAGTATGAAAAAGAATTAACAAAAAAAAAACATTATAACCCAAATTCAGAGTCACAAATTCATTGATTATTGCATGGGTCCAGCATTTATAAGTATCGATTTTTTAAAATTAATACGGATACATTTACTAACTATATTGGAGTACAGTCAAGTTTCTTACTGAACACTGACAGGATTGGACAGAGTCCGCATGGATTTAAGAGAGGGGAATCATACTTAGCAAATCTGCTGAAAGAATCTACAGAGTCGAATATTAAAGAAAGAAATTGCAGGACATTTAGAAAAGCTTATCATTAAACATGGTAGACTGAGTTTTGTGAAAGAGAAACTATATTTGACAAATTTACCACAGTTCATTGAGGAGATAACAAGCAGGGCTGATAAAGGGCAATCCAATGATGTTCTGTATTTGGATTTTAAAAATGTAAATGATAAGGTGCTGCATAAAAGTTAATTGCACAATTTAGGAGCTCATGGTATCAGGGTAATGTATTAGCATGGACTGAGGATTGGTGAACCACACTGGTTGTTGCTGAGTCCTCACTTGGAGTACTGTATACAATGTTAGCTCCCATATTTAATAAAGGATAAACCAACATCGGAGACCATTCAAAAAAGATTCACTTAGCTGCTTCGAGGACGAAAGGTTGACCTATCAAGAATAGATAAGCAGGGGTGATCTTATGGAAACAAGATTCTGAGGAACTTGACAGGGTAGATGTTGACTAGATCTTCTAGCACCAGTGAAGTCTCAAACCAGGGGATATTACATAAGGGACATTCATTTTAGAAAAAGTAAAGATTTTTTTCTCTGTGAATGGCAAGAATTTTCTCTAGAATCGATTGGAGCCCAACCAATTGTGAAAGTTAAATGTGGGAGGGGAATGGTTGGGTTACTCTTCGGAGGATTGTTCTGGCTTGTTGGGCTGAAGGGCCTGTTTCCACACAGTAGGGAATCTGTGATTCTATCTCAAATTATTTTAAAAGAGGGCAGATAAATTTTTGAAATATTGAGCAGTTGAGGGCTATGCAGATCAAGCATAAAAGAGGTGTGAAGTCTGGGTTGGCCAAGCCATGATCTGATAGAATGGGGGAACAAGCTGAAGGGGATGAATGCCCTACGCCTACTCCGATTCCTTGAGGCTCCATTTCATGTTTTTTTGTTTCCAAAGAAGAACGTGATACAATGTGCTAAAGATCTCAGATGTTGTGAAAAGGAGTGAAAATGGGGTGTTTATGTACTGATTCAGGTGGCATTGATTCATCAATCACAGTTTTACAGTCATGAGGAGGAAGGCAATTCCCTCCATGAATAAAGGAAATCTACTGCAGAGCTCACACAAAGGAAATTCTTACCCTCACATTACCCAACATATCTGCTAAAGCAGGACGCACTCCGCATGTTATCGCCAACAAAGTGACTCCGGGTGATTGATGTCAGCACCGGACCAATTGAAAGGACGGTGGGTGGAGCTGGAGGACCGAGCGGGAGGTTGGTCCTCCAACCAATCAAAGTGAATGAAGTGCGGAGCTAAACTAAACCATGTGATCTCCCTCGCTTGTGGCGCAGAGTCACTGTAATGAATGTTCGGGAAGTTATGGAGAGAAAGGATACGGTAAGGAAAGAAATAGGGAAACGGCAGACAAACTGTATTGCTATGAGCGGAGAGGTTTTATAAACAAATTGTGCACGCCGGAAAACAGAAATTTGAACGTCCCAGTCCCGTGTTTGCAGTAAATGAGGAATGGCCTCAGCAGAGCTGCAGGCCTGAGTGAGCGCCGCCATCTTTATTCGGGACACGTGCGCGGCAGCCATCTTTGTAGGGGGCAAGGTGCAGTCAGGCGCATGTGCAGCCTTTCTCTGGTATAGAGTCTTTGTGATCATAGCAGCCAATACTGCTCTGATTCACCCCTGGGCTCCCTCATCACCACTTTGTCAATATCTAGCTTCTTCAGTCTCGAACCATGGGTGTATTTTTGGTCTGTTTAGTCCTGTATTATTACTTTTATAGACCCTTTGTAAATGAGTTTTTCACTGCGGCCCAGCCCCTGACCATGTGCTGCTCTATTATCAGATTACTTTTTTCTTGAATATTTTTGACAGTCAAGGATTCTTTTTTTCCAACAAGCAAGTGTATTTTCCTTCTATTTCTGACTATCAAATTCTGCACTACTTTCATTCCCTGTAATCCATTTTGCACTCCCTGAAACATCAACTGTGTTTCACCTTCCACAGATACCAGTGATTAATGCCAAAGCCCTGTTGATTGTGGAGAGGGTGATGTTTGACTTTATTGTACAGCTGCAATTTGTGTGGTGAAGGTGCTCCTACAATGTGGTTGGGTAAGTGGCATTGAGATTATTCATTCAGCCACAGTGATGGTTTGAAAATAATGTCCAAATCAACAACAGTTTGTATTTTTATTACTGTTAGAAACGAAAATCGCTTCTCGATAATCGCTCTAGACAAATTCAGGAAAACAAAGTTTTATTAGCAAGTCTGCAGAGTTGGGCACCCTTCTGAGAAAAAGGCGCCCCAGGCTAACAATGTTTCTGATTAAATACAGTACAAGTCCCTCCCCTCTATAGCTCTAAAGAGTCACGAGGTTCACATTCTCACAAAGTCTGCAACAGTTCCCCGAGTTGTTTTTCTACCCTGTAGTCTTATCAGTCAAGGACTTATTCTTCTCTGTCAGAGTTAGTGGTCTTATCAATCAAGGACTTGTTTTTCTACTCTGTCTATGTGAGTGGTCTTATCAATCCGTAGCAGCAGATGTCTCGTCCTTTATTATAGAGAAGCATGTTTTACCCTACCCCTATGGCTCTATTCCCCTTAGACTTTGGGGTCATGCACATCTCAATTGTTTGTACCGAAATCGTCTCTCACAATTCCACCCCTTTTTTTTTTAAGATGTGCATGACAAAGATAAGCCTCCTCCCATCAAGGGCCCGGGAAATCCTTGGTCTTTCGCAGCAACAGCACCTTAAGTTCCTGCGTTCCATGTTGGGTTACCGCCACTGCCTGGAGTTGGGAAATATTTTTCTGGATTAAAGATTGAACACAGGGGGTCAGGCAGGTTAAGATGAGTAGAAGCATTACGCCCCCCCCCCCCCCCAGCCACCAGTAAAGCCGTGCGCCACCAACTACCACCTGGGAGACCATCCCACCATCCGATGCCACCAAGAGGACGCCAGGATTGTACCAGCACATGGGCCAATTTCCGAATTTTATCGGAAATCTTCAAAACCGCTTTACCATTATCGTCAATTTTCAGACAGCAGTTAGTCAGGTTAAACTTTCCGCACACGCCCCCTTCCGAGGCCAACAGATAATCCAAGGCAAGCCGGTTTTGGTATATAGCAGTCCTCATCTGATTCTGCTGCTTAGCCAGCAACTCCAGGGCCAGGGCGGTCTGATTAGTAATGACCTCTACCACTGCTTGGAGCCTGATAATTCGGTTTAACATATAGATAGGAGTACGGTATCCCCATGATCCGTCCTGTACCCACGTAGCAGGCCCGTAGTATTCAATAATACGGGCCGGTGGCCACTCATCCCCCCAATCACCGACTTGGATATCCCTTGGCGACCTACGCAGGGAGTCAAAGAGTTTAACTCCCAAATCATCGCCTTCCTCCCGGGGTAATAGGAAGAATTCAGGTCTTATTAGATCCAGGAAGCATACTCCGGCCCATCCCATGGGCAGTTTGGAATATGCCTGATTACCGCATATCCAAAATAGGCCATCTGGAGCAGGCCCTCCCTGCCTCACAACATCATCCCACAGCTCCTTTACCCCAGGGACGCCCTCATAATGACCAGGACCACTGCAATTCCAGTATTCGGATTCTTGGCCCCGTGGCAGAGTCTGGACAGGATTATCCCAGCATTGATTCCCCTGACAACCACCGCTCCACACTCTTTTCATGCCATCGGAAGGGTCAGCACTTCGCTCGTAAGAGGAGGAATCAGAACGTAACCGAATGCAATTTTGATGATCTCGGTTTGCAATGTACCAAGCAATATTCTCAGGACACCGTACTTGTGTGGTGGCACTCAATACACTCTGACAGGGACTAATTCCTACCTCCACGGTCCCCTTGCCTTCAACACATAACTGGCCCTCAGGGCTATTTGTCAGTCTCCACCCCTGGCTTTTCCTTTCGTTGACATGTGTCCAATTGTATTGAAGCAATTCCCATATGTCTAAGTTTTGACCAGTCCACGGCCATTGTTCTGACATATGTGGCCCCCCACAAACCCAGCAATTGCTAACATTTAAAACAGTGGCATTCCTAGAGGTGAGATCAATAAACAGGTTTTGTGTTACATCAGGGAGCTCAATCTCCTCTTCTACCTCTTTGTATATAGATGGCACTTTAGAGACAACGACCGTTCTCTGACGGTCGTGCTCTTTCTCTAACTCCCGTTCAGTGTTCTGAACTCTGGTCTCCTTGACTCTGTCAACCTGCTCTCTGAGCAACACGGAGGGTAGGCCCCACTGCCCATCTTTGTTAACACACACCCAGCGGTCATTTTTAGGGCATCCACGGACTTTGCCACCGTACCCTTTATTATACACTTGATAATAGGGTTTTCCACCCTCCCAACATTCTTGCCGTGCATTCACATCGTAACACCGATCGTTCACATGGGAGTGAGACACAAATGATCCCGTGTAGATCTGACTCCCAAGCCTCACCATAGTCCGACATTTGTCACATCTCCCCTCGCCTTCCCCCACAGACAGGAGTAAACTGATCAATATCCCCACCAATACAGTCCAGGTAGAGTTCATTGTCGCTGTCTTTTTAGCTTTACCACCAATGGCTTGTCCCCTGGCCCGCATGTCCAAGTGCTCTCTCCTTCTGGCGGAACAGGCCCCTTTATCCTCGATGCGTGGACCCACCCTTTTTCTTTCGTCCGAACAGTGGCTTCAGTTGTTAACAGGACCAGGAACGGTCCTTCCCACTGCGGCTGGAGCTTTTCGGCCCTCCAGGTCTTTACAAGTACCCAATCTCCGGGCTCCACCTTATGCAAGAGGAAGTCGAGCGGCGGAGTCAGAGCCAGGATACCCTTCCTCCGGAGTTCTGCAAAAGAACGGGATAAGGCCAGTAAATAGTCTCTGACAAATACATCTCCCCCTTGTAGAGTGGGACACCCATCAACCTTACTCCAATATGGTAATCCGAACAGCATCTCATAGGGGGAGACCCCGATATCCCGGCGAGGTGCTGTACGTATCCTCAATAGGGCAATGGGAAGGCACTTTGGCCATGGTAACTTAGTTTCTAACATCAGCTTAGTCAATTGGGTCTTGAGCGTGCCATTCATTCTCTCAAATCGACCCGAGCTCTGAGGATGCCAGGGTGCATGGAATTTCCATTGGATACCCAGGGCAGTACAGATCAAATGGTGTAGCCTAGAAACAAAATGTGTCCCGCAGTCTGAGTCGATAGATTCCATTATGCCATATCTCGGGATTATGTTCTCTAACAATAGTCGGGCCACGGTTGGTGCATCGGCTTTGGCGGTTGGGAAAGCCTCTACCCAGTGAGTGAAATGGTCTACTATTACTAGCAGATACTTCCATCTCTGTACTGGGGGTAAGTCTGTAAAGTCAATTTGGATCCTCTGGAATGGCCTAATTGCGAGGGGCTGACCACCAGCTGGCATAGAACGCATGGCTTTCTTGTTAATTCGCTGGCAAGTGGGGCATCCGACTATTTCTTGTTGGGCTAACGTGTATATCCCCCTACATACATAGTCTCTCAGGATCGTGTCACACATGGCTTGCACCCCCCAGTGGGTCTGATGGTGTAATCGGTGCAGAATACTCCGGGTGATCTGTTTGTTTAGTACTTGTCTCCCATCAGGAACCGTCCACTTCCCGTTAGTTTCTAGCCGGGCACCCAATTGATCCATTTTATCAATCTCCCCCTGGGTGAAGACGGGTTGTTTAGCGAGCCCTTCCCTCAACGGTATTCATGTTAATAATTGGCCGGTTTTTCGACCGCTGCCCGCTTGGCTTCCTCATCTGCCAGCCGGTTTCCCACCGCTTCCGGTGTCGACCCCTTCTGGTGACCGGGTACATGGACGACTGCGAGTTCTGTAGGCAACGCCAGGGCTTCCAACGTTAGGCTGATCATTTGTTCGTGAGCTAATTCTTTTCCCCGGGAAGTTATCAATCCTCGCTCTTTCCAGATTTTCCCGAAAGTATGAACGATTCCGTATGCATACTTTGAGTCAGTATATATGGTCTCCACTTTCCCCTCCAACAACTTCAGGGCCCTCTGGAGGGCGTACAACTCACAGGATTGGGCTGACCACTTCCCGGGCAGTCGTCCGGACTCGATCGTCCGTTTCGTTGTGCCATCTACGACTGCATAGCCACTGTACCGTACCCCACTGATGCACCGGGAGGACCCGTCGATGTACAGTTCCTGTCCTTCACCCAGCGGGGCCTCTTGCAGGTCCTCTCGGCTTTTGGTCTGTAAGTCTACAAATTCCACACAATCATGCTCCTGTTCCCCATCTGCAGGACGTCCGTATAGAAACTGGGCAGGGTTGCAACTGAGATCTTTTGCAAAATTGAGATCGTCTCCGGTCATCAAAATCGTCTCATACTTCAGGATGCGAGAGTCTGTTAACCAGCGGTGAGCCTTTTGAGCCAGTATGGTACTAACCGAATGTGGGGAGTATACTGTGATTCTTCCTCCAAAGGTAAGTTTCCGGGCCTCTTCTACTAACATTGCCGTAGCTGCCACTGCCTGGATACAGGTCGGCCATCCACGTGACACAGGGTCTAACATTTTTGACAAAAATGCAACCGGCTGACGTTTCCCTGCCCGCAGCTGGGTAAGCACACCTTGGGCAATTCCGCCGGCGCTATTAACATATAACTGGAACGGTTCCTTCAGGGTGGGTAAAGCCAATACCGGAGCTCGGATCAGTTTATTTTTAATAATATTAAATCGCTGCTCCTCCTCATCTGACCAGTCCAGTTTTTGTTCTTCTTGTCCCAGTTTGTCGTACAAAAACTTTACTAGAGTGGTGTAACTTTCAATCCACATCCGGCAATACCCGACTAGCCCCAGGAATTTTCTGATTTCCTTCTTCGTCCTGGGTATTGGCATACCCGTAATCCCCGATATTCGTTCTGGCGTGATACGGCGATGCCCCTTACTGACCTGATGGCCCAGATATCTTACTTCTTGCTCCACAAACTGGAGTTTTGACCTGGAGACGCGTAGGCCCTGTTTCCCCAGGAAGTTCAGCAGGGCAACGGTGTCTGCTCGTACCTCCTCTTCTCTCGGTCCTGAGAGTAAGAGATCATCGACATATTGGAGCAATTGATTCTCCGCGTTACACCGAAATCCTCCTAAGATCTGTTCCAGTATTTGTCCAATCAAGTTGGGTGACTCCGTGAATCCCTGCGGCAAGACTGTCCATCTTAACTGTCGCTTTCGTTCTGTGAAGGGATTCTCCCATTCAAATGCAAAAAGGTTCCGACTTTCTTCGTCAAGGGGGCAACTCCAGAAGGCATCCTTCAGATCTATTACGCTGAACCATTCATGTTCGGGGGGAATTTTACTCATTAACGTGTAAGGATTGGGTACCACCGGGTATCTAGCCTGACTACTTCATTCAACCCCCGCAAGTCTTGCACCAGCCTATACGTCCCATCCGGCTTTCTCACAGGGAGTATTGGAGTATTGAAAGGGGACATGCATTCCTCCAGTAGTCCATCTGTGATTAATCTTTCTATCACAGGTTGTAACCCTTCCCGTCCTTCCATAGCAATCGGGTGCTGTTTCCTTCTTACCGGGCCTTTTCCTGGTAACATGGTGATTTGGAGAGGTTTGATGTTTAGACCTCCTCTGTTTCCCCTCTCGGTACCAAACTCCCGGGTCTATTTGTTGATCATCTTCTTCGGTGAGGGCGAACAACCTTACCACCATTTCCCCGTTACTTGGTACCGTTCCGATCCCGAGTTTGACCAACAAGTCTCTTCCTAACAAATTAAACCCCGCCGATGGCAGAAGAAGGAGGTCTCGTTTAGTAGTTCTGTGTTCATACCCAATTTCCACGTCCTCCACTACTGGGACTTGCAATGTTTTTCCTCCAATGCCAGATACCCCCATAACTGTTCTTCCTGCTCGGGCTCCGGGGGGTATTTGGATTATACTTGATCTTTCGGCTCCCGAGTCCACCATAAATGTGATCTCCGATCCTTGGGGCCCTACTTTCAAGTTTACCAGGGGTTCCTGTCGATAGTCCTTTTGCCCCAAGGGTAGGAACCCCCGACCTCCCTATTCTTCCTCCATCAGGGCGTACGACCGCACTTCCCGCTTGTAGCGGGGGCACTCTCGCTTAAAATGTCCCTCTTCATTACAGTAGTAACATCTGAGTATCCTCGTTTCCCTGTCGCGGCCTCGAGTTCCTCCACCCTTCCTTTGTTCCGGCCCCAGTCCTCTTTTCCTCTGCTCTTGCCACGACTCTCCCCTTTCCTGTTCCTGCCACGGCTCCCCCTTTTCCCTCCTTCCAGCTGTCACTTGTTGCACCGTCTGCATCATTATCTTTTTCGCCTTCTTTTGCTTCTCATCGTCCCTTTTCACAAACACCTTTTGCGCCTCCCGTAGTAGTTCACTCAGAGGTTTACTATCCCAATCATCCATTTTCTCTAACTTCTTTCGTATGTCTGGCCAGGCATTTGATACAAACTCTACCCGTATGAGTTGCTGTCCCACTTCCGTCTCAGGGTCCACCCCAGCGAACTGCTGCAAGTTCTTCCTAATCCTATCTAGGAAGTCTGTAGGGGTTTCTTCCGGGTTTTGATGATTCCCAAAGCCCTTGGTAAAATTGTGCCCCTTCGGGGCTGCCTGCCTTATTCCTTTTATCCAATATTCCCGCATGTCCCTCATGTTGTGTCTTCCTCCTTCCGTTTGCTTATCCCACTCGGGGTCGGTGAGGGGAAATTTCTGCTCCCCTCCTGCTCCTCCCTCTCTCTCCCAGACCAACAGCGCAGCTTGTCGTATCATCTGTCGCTCCTGGCTAGAGAACAATGTTCCTATGATGGAATATATCTCATTCCACGTGTAAGTATTTGGCCCCAGGAACTGATCTAATTGTTCAGCCAGGCCCATGGGGTCCTCCAGTAGGCCCTTCATCTCCCTCTTGTAATTCCGTACTTCAGTACTCGTTAAGGGGACGTTCACATATCCCGTCCCTCCTTCCGCGCCTCCCATGGGCACTTCCCGGAGTGGATTCATTCTTGCAATCGGGGCAGAGTTTCGTCTGTGACTCTTTTGAGCTTGAGATCTAGTCTGTACTCCTGAGGCACCTGGTGGTTCCTCCCCGCTTTCTTCCCCTTCCCCTGAATCGTCGCCACCCGAAGGACTATTTTGCGGGGCAGACGGGGTCACGTAGGGCGGCGGTAAGTGATCTAAATGTTCCCATTCTTTCTGCCCTTTCGAGTCTTCATTGGTTACCTTCATTTTGCAAGATAGTGTGACTGGTAGCCAACAAAGGGCGTAATCACTTTCCTCCCGAGTAACATTAGGTTTCGAATTGACATATAAAATTAGAGCTTGCCGGACCCAGTCTTCATCAGTGCCGAATTTAGGCCACCACACTGAGTCTCCCTGAATAGGTTTTTGGGACCACGTTTGACAGTATCTCACCATCTTCTTTCTAGATTTTCCTTTTCTCCTACCCTGATCCCAATTATTTAACATTATTCCTTACGGACTATCGTCAGGTACCCCGGGGTATTTTTCATTGTCTACGCTCAAGCCTACCTTTCCCTTATTCGCCTTGGATCCCTTATTTCCCATTGCCGAGGGCTTTGTAAAATCGGAGATTCCTGTATTATCCCGTGATAATCTATCACTATTTAGCCAATTCCCGGACCTTCAGTCCCGTGATCGCCCAGGTCCCTTTGCAGGCACCCCCGGTCTTTGGATTCCTGTGTCCCACGTCTCTGTAGAAAAATCTACAGGCACCCCGTAGGTCCACGTTCCTCCGCAAACACGGTCTCTGCAAAATCTCGCAGAGACGAGCCCCGGTCTCTAGATTCCTGAGTCCCACGTCTCTGTAGAAAAATCTACAGGCACTCCACAGGTCCCCAGTCCTCCGGAAAGACGGTTCCCACAAGTCTTTTCTTACCTGGGTTCGGTGCACCGAAATTACTCGATCGTTAACCGTCCCCACTGCCTCGGCCACACCCCTCCTTTGTTCTCCTGAGCCTTCCGGATATCACTCGCTCAAGCCGCGCGGGGCGACAAGCAAGGAATCAGGGACTGCGAACTCGGCAGGGTGCACCTTCTCCGATGTCCTTCCTCAGCCCCCCCTCGCGGCCGGAGTGTTGATCGGACGAGCCCCAAAGTTTGTTAGAAACGAAAATCGCTTCTCGATAATCGCTCTAGACAAATTCAGGAAAACAAAGTTTTATTAGCAAGTCTGCAGAGTTGGGCACCCTTCTGAGAAAAAGGCGCCCCAGGCTAACAATGTTTCTGATTAAATACAGTACAAGTCCCTCCCCTCTATAGCTCTAAAGAGTCACGAGGTTCACATTCTCACAAAGTCTGCAACAGTTCCCCGAGTTGTTTTTCTACCCTGTGGTCTTATCAGTCAAGGACTTATTCTTCTCTGTCAGAGTTAGTGGTCTTATCAATCAAGGACTTGTTTTTCTACTCTGTCTATGTGAGTGGTCTTATAAATCCGTAGCAGCAGATGTCTCGTCCTTTAGTATAGAGAAGCATGTTTTACCCTACCCCTATGGCTCTATTCCCCTTAGACTTTGGGGTCATGCACATCTCAATTGTTTGTACCGAAATCGTCTCTCACAATTATCATGCTTATAATTTCACAAAAGTACTATTGAGAACTTTAGACATAAGGCCAGAGATGGAGATATTAGGTCAGATGACCAAATTGCCAAAAAGCAGGTTTTGAGGGATGTCTTAAAGATGGAAAGCATACCTGAGAGGTTTTGGCTGCGAATTTCAAACCATGCTGCTTCAGCAACTGTAGAAACAGCTACACAGGTGAAGTAATTAATTAACAAATGGTTGGGAGTCTCAAAAAAATGAGTTGTCGAGGTCTCAAAGTGTGTGTGGTGCAGGGAGCTAGGGATTATCACAGCCAGGAATTAAATCAAGTGTGAGAATTTTAAATTGAGGGATATTGGCCAGGTGCTGGCAGGTGAGACTAGATTTGGTTAGGGTATCTGGTCGGCATGGATGGGTTGGACCGAAGGGTCTGTTTCCTTGCTGTACATCCCTATGGCTGTATGCTGTTGGTTATAATTAGGAGCCTTTTGATGAATCAACAAGCAGAAATTTAGACTTTCTTGAGATTACAGGGAGGTTGAATGTGGGAAGCTGGGCCTGAGTGTGTTTGGAAAATGAAGTCTGGAGATAACACAAAGTGGATGAGCTGAGACATGGGTGTAATCAGCTAGAATTAGTGGTCTTGGAGTGGGACTGAGTTATCACACTCACCTCACATCTGGGATTCAGCTGGTTGCCAGATTGTGAATCAGGCGGTAACACAATCGGGAGCTGAGTGGCTCTGGTGGTGCCTAAAATGAGTGTCACTCAGCTGGCTGTTGCTGAGCAGCTGCTGCTTGGTAGCCCTGTTGATGACATCTTCCATCACTTTACTGCTGATCGAGTGTGGACTGATAGAGGGTAATTGGCTGGGTTGGATTGCCCTGTGTTTTTGTGTTGAACATCCCTGGGCAATGTTCCACATTTTCGGTAGATGCCAGTGCTGGAGCGGTACTTGGCTTGGTGGGTGGCAAGTTCTGTAGCACAAACCATCAGTATTATTGCCAGAATATTGGCAGGGCCAGTAGCCTTTGCACTACTTAACCATTTCTTGATGTTATTCAAACTGAATCGAACTGGCTTAAAACTCACATCTGTGATGTTGGAAACCACTGGAGAAGGCTGAGATGGATCATCCCACTTTGCACTTCCGGCTGAAGATTGCTGCAAATGTTGTCATCTTATCTGTTGCATGGGTGTGTGAGGCCCCTCCATCAGTAAGGGTGTGGATATCTGTGATGCTTCCTCCAGTGATTTGTTTAATTGTCCATCACCGTTCACGACTGGATGTGGCGGAACTGCAGAGTTCTGATCTGTTCCATTGGATGTAGGATCACTTAGCTCTATCACTTGCTGCTGATGCTGTTTGAAAGGCAGATAGTCCTGTTTGGTAGCTTCACCAGGTTGGCACTTCATTTTTAGGTCTGCTGGTGCTGCTCATGGCATGCCCTCCTTTTCTGTCCATTGTGATGGGTGAGAGCAGGATTTACAAACCCATGAGATTACAGATTGTGCTGGAGTACAGTTCTGCTGCTGTGGTGTCCCATAGTGCCTCATAGATACCCAGTTTGAGATCCTACATCTGTTCAAAGTCTCTCCCAATTAGAACGGTGATAGTGCCACTCAACACAAGGGAGGTTTATCTCAACTTTAAGGCAAGACTTTGTCTCCAAAAGAAATGTGTGATGGTCGCTCGTACTGATACTGTCATGGCCAGATGTATCTGCAGCTGGTCAATTCATAACAATGAGATCAAGTATGTTTTTCCCTCTTGTCGGTTCCCTCACCACCCGCTGCAGACTCAGTTGAGCAGTATGTCCTTCAGCACCTGGCCAGCTCAGTCAGTAATTCTGTTGCAGAGCTCGTCTTGATTATGGACATTGAAATCCTGTACCCAGAGTACGTTTGACACCATTTTATTGCCTCAGTGCTTCCTCCAAATGTTGTTCAACATGAAGGAGAAGTGATTCATCAGCCAAGGGAGGAGGGGATGTGATAATCAGCAGGAGCCATGAGACTTCCTGATCTCCGGAGCCAATGCTGTGTCCTCCCAGGGCAAGTACTCCCAGGGCAAATCCTCCCTGTCTGTACACCACTGTGCCACCACCTCTGCCTGGTCTGTCCTGCCGGTGGGACAGGACATATCCAGAGATTTCAGGAGAATATGAAGACTGCAGATGCTGGAGATCAGAGTCAAGAGTCTGTGCAGGAAAAGCACAGCAAGTCAGGCTGATGAAGGGCTTAGGCTCGAAACGTCGATTCTCCTGCTCCTCGGATGCTGCCTGACTGTTGTGCTTTTCTAGCACCACACTCTCGATATCTAGGGATGGTGATGGTGGTGTCTGGTCATTGTTTGTAAGGGATGATTCCGTGAGTATGACTATGGCAGGCTCTTCATTGACTAGTCTGTGAGACAGCTCTCCACATTTTGGCACCAAAAACCATATGTTAGTGAGGAGGACGTTGCACCATCGAGAGGGTTGATTCTGTGGTTGTAATTTCTGGTGCCTTGTTAGTTGCCAACTGGTCATCCAGTTTCATTCCTGTGTTGAGACTTTGCAGTGATTAATACAGTGAGTAGCTGGCTAGGCCGCTGTCAGATTGGCAGGATTTTTCTCGCCATTGACAATGGTTTCATGGAGATCAGGAGATTCCTAATACGTTTTTTTTACTAGAATTCAGATTCCACCATCTGCCAAGACGGGATACGAACCAGGACTTCAGTCGTTTGTTTTAATATTCTGGATAAAAGCTAAATACATCAGGTTTGTTCACTCATTTTAACTATCACTAACCCTGCTTTTGTTTCTTTGTAAAACACTGTCCACCATCCTGTCTCCTCCATCCTCCCCTCCAACAACGAGTGAGGAGCACATGGAGTTTCTCTGTCACCCTGACTGAGATAATCCGATCTGCTGCTTCCCTCCCTCCCACCCACTAGCCTACTGAGCCAAACTGCCTCACGTGGTTTTCCTGGTTTTTGTCCTAAACCTACATCTTTCTCCAGTCTCTTGTCAAGCCTTATCAGAGCTCACCTTGACCCTAATCTCGCTAAATTCATTTTCCAACTCTGTTTCCTCCGCTGCCGCCTCATCACTCCCCATTACCAATTCATAGATATTGTTCCTTGTTCTGTCTGTTGGTCTTTTCTGGTTATGTCCTTCTCTCCCATTCTGTGAAAAACTAATATTTGACCTCACCGTTGTTGGAAAATCCTGCTCTATCTCCACTCTCTCTTTCCTTTCTGAATTCCTTGCATTTGGTGTCCCTCAACGATCTATCCTTGGTCTCTCCTGTATCTCACGTACATAGTGCCAGGAGGTGATATCATCCACAAACACTGTGTTAGGTTTGATATGTACACTGACGATGCCCAGCTCTCCCTCCCCATCATCCCTCTCCATTACTCCACTGTTACTCAGTTACCAAACTGCTTATCACATTCCCACTACTCGATTAGCTGCAATTTCCTCCAATGAAACATTGTCAAGGTTAAACCCATTGCCTTACCTTTACCTTTTTGCTGAGCCACTCCCTCCCACTGGGAACTCTCTAAGGCACAACAACACTCTTCACAATATTTTTGTTATATCTGACCCCAAGGTGACCTTCTGATCAGACATCGACACAATCGCAACACCAGGAATTCCAATCTCTCAAACGTTGCTTTTCTCCACCTCACCCCAGCTCCATTGCTACTGAAACTCCTTACCCGCGTCTGTGTCGCCTTAAACTTGAATAAAAAAAACAGAACCTTTGATTCCGTGACTCGGAATCTGGTTTCAGACTCCCCTCTCAGTATTTACCCTCAGACACATCCTCTCAGTATTTATCCTGTCAAACCCCTTAAGAATCCCATCTGTCTCAATGAGATCACCTCTCTTTCTCCCAAATCCAGTGAGTAGAGTCCCAACCTTTCCAGCCTTTATTTAAAAGATAATCCCTCCAAACCAGGGATCGTCTCATTGAATCTTCCCTGAAATGCCTGCAATAAAGTGACACATTTCATTATCTAAAGGGACCAAAACTGCTCTCATTACTGCAGATATGGTGGTCACATCAGCACTTCCACACGTTACTCTCAGGTATATACTCCAAACTCTAGTACTGAAAACCTTTGAAACAAAACGTTCCATTCCCCTTCCTGATTCCCTGTTGTAACTGTGTGGTAGCTTTCTGTGGTTCCTGAACAATTATCCCTTGTCCCTTTGTGGTGCAGCTTTCTACAGTTTCTACCATTTAAATAGTACTTTGTTCTTTTATTATCTCCTCCAAAATGAGCAACTTCCCATTTTCCCAAGTTACACCCCATCTGGCAACTTGTTGCCCCCTTCTCCTGAGCATCTCTCTCTTTTCATAATCCTCTTAGACCTTTATGCCTTTTCTAGGAGATATCCCCCCCTTCCCATTCTTCCAAACATTTACTGGGAGCACTGGGCAGTGGGAAGCAGACAGAGTTGCTATTTTTTTAGGGATACGCTTTGGAGTGATTGGGAGGATCTTCCTACCCATTGGTCAGGATGGAGACAACTTGCCCATCGTTAGGCATTAGCCTTTCACACCCATGTCTTATTGATGAGGCAGAGCGGCAGCACGGAATGAAAGAAAAGAAAGTAATTCTTGTTCCCCATATCTCTCTGACGCTTGGATCATTTTCTCCAACGTGTCAAAGGACTGCTCTGTTCTTACACATGAGATCTCAAGTTGGAATCTCCCAGAAACCCACAGATTTCCCCCTGAGTTGACTACTGATGTCCTCAAGGGTCCTCAAGGGTCATCCTGGGCCATGAGGAGGGGATGGTGTGGGTTTCTAACTTGAACTGAGAGTGACAGATTTTATAAACTTGTATTACAGGATATTACAGGTGGACATTCAGATGATAATCTCAGTAAATATTCTGCTAAACTCTGATTGAATTACTCAGTATATCAGGACCTGGATATTCGCATTGTGTGTGTGAGTATTGTGTTCCAGATCAATCCCATTTGCTGCTTTAAAATTCTCCTTTGAATCATCGCATTCTCTCAAAAGGTCTCCCCAAACCTTCAATGTGTCATGTAATCCTTTTATGATGGCGTGATGAGTGTAAGGTTTATTATTCGAATGTTTAATTTTTGTATAAGGATGTCTCAGAGAGGGAGCAGAATATTCTTAAAGGGGAGAATAACCACTTTGAGGGGAGGCTGTTGTTTATTGGTATCAATGATGTAGGAATATAAGAGTTCACATTATTGGATCATTGGAATCTCTTGTGGGGTAGAATTGACCTCCATCAGAAGGATGGATTGTACCTGCACTGGAAGGGAACAGTTGCTAGTGCTATTCAGGAGGCATTAAACCAGTGAAGGAATGTGGGGAAACCCAGAGAGAGAGTGAGGGAAGAGCTAAGCCTGACACTGGTACAGTTCAGATGTCAAACAGTCAAGGCAGACAACGGCAAGGCACAGAATGAGCAGTTACACTGCATTTACTTCAATGCAGGATGCCCGATATGTCGGGCAGAGGAGCTCAGGGTATGGTTTTGAACATCGCACTGGGATATTATAACAATTACAGAGGCATGACTTAATGATGGATAGGACCAGCAGCTTAATGTTCCAGTGTATAGATGCTATAGCAAAGATAGAAAGGGATAACATTACAGCTGGGCTTCAAGAGGGTATTCCTGGGAGTACATCCAGGCAGGTTATACAGGTGAAACTGAGAAATAAGAAAGGGATGATCTCCTTATTGGGATGGTAGTATTGATCCACCCCCCCACCCCCCCCCCACTCCCCAATAGTCAGCAGGGAGTTGAGAAGCAAATTTACTAAGAGATTACTTCTCTGTAAGAATAGTATGGTTGTGTACAAGACTTGACCTTCTTTGTTATTCATTCACAGGATGAGGGTGTCACTGGCTGGGCCCAAAGGGCAGTAAAGAGTCAACCACATTGCTGTGAGTCTGGAGTCACATGTAGGCCAGATCAGGTAAGGATGGCAGATTCCTTCCCTGAAGGATATTAGCGAATCTGATGAGATTTTTTTTCGCAATAATCAACAATGGTTTCATGGTCTTTAATAGATTCATCCAAATTTTTATTGAATTCATATTCCACTCTCTGCCGTGATGGGATCCAAACCCTGGGCCCCAGAATGTTATCTGGGTGTCTGGACTATCCACCTAGTGATAATCTCACGAGGCCATTTGGCAAGGTGAGTGACTGAGGTATCCGTGGGGCAGCACGTCAGCACCAAAGATCCCATGGTCTCTGCGGAAGATAGAAAGGGCTGGGGAGGGAGATATATCCCTGGTGGTGGGGTCTGACTGTTGGTAGCGGACATAGCAGAGGTTAATGGAGATTAGTGAGTGGCAGGTAAGGACTGGGGGAATTATATTCTTATTGTGGTTGGAAGGGTGGGGGGAAGGCGGAGGTACAGGAAGTGGAGGATATGCGTTGGAGCACATTGTTGATCACGTGAAAGGGAAATGTGGTCCTTGAAAGAGGAAACCTTTCTGGGATGTCCTGGAGTGGAATTGCTTCTCCTGGGAGCAGATATGGCAGAGGTGGAGGAATTGGGATCACAGGATCACGTTTTTACAGGAATATACTCGAGGGGAATCAGGAGAGCAAAAAGGGGACTTGAAATATCTCTAGGAAATAGTTTAAGGAGAATCCAAAGAGATTCTACAAATACATTAAGGATAAAATAATAACCGGACAGAGAATATGACCCCTCAAAGATCAACAAGGCCATCTATGGAACAACAGGAGGTGGGAGAAATACTATGCTATTCTATTCTAGAGAGTTTGGAGAAATAAAAAGTGATCACTGGAAAAGTGTCTATATTACAGAGGAGGAAGTACTGGATGTCTTAAACAGTAGCAAGGTGGATAAATCCCTGGGACCTGATCAGGTGTATCCCAGAAATTTGTGGAAAGCTAGGAAGGTGATGGCAGTGCCCCTCCCTGAAGTATTTATATCATTGTTTGTGACAGGTGAGATGCTGGAAGATGGGTGCCATTATTTAAAAAAAGGTGGTAAGGAAAGGCCAGGGAACAAGAGAACAGTCAACCTAACGTCAGTGGTAGGTAAGTTGTTGGAAGGGATTCTGAGGGACAGGATTTACATGTATTTGGAAAGACGAGGATTGATTAGGGATAGCTAACATGGCTTTATGTGTGGGAAATTCTATCTCTCTAACTTGACTGAGTTTTTTTGAAGATGTGACAAAGATGATTGATGAAGGCAGACTGTGGACGTTGTCTATATGGACACTGAACGATGTTCCACAAAGCAAACTGGTTAGCAAGGTTAGATAACATGAAATGTTGGGAGAACTAGCCATTTGGATACAAACCTGGCTTGAAGGTAGGAGGCAGAGGGTGGTGATGGAGGGTTGCTTTGCGGACTGGAGGCCTGTGAGCAGCAGTGTGCTGCAGGAATGGATATTTGGCCCTTAAATAAATGACTTGGATGTGAATATATGAGATATGGTCAGTGGGTTTACAGAAGACACCAAAATTGGAGGTGTCGTGGACAATGAAGAAGGTTAGTTCAGAATGCAACAGTATCTTGACCAGATGGGCCATTGGAGCGAGGAATGGCAGAGGGGGATCAATTTAGACAAATGTAAGCTGTTGGATTTTGGAAAGGCAAGTCAGGGCAGGACTTATACACTTAATGGTAAAGTCCTTGGGAATGTTGCTGAACATAGAGACCATGGAATGCAGGTTCATTGTTCCTTGAAAGTAGAGTCGCAGGTAGGCAGACTAGTGAAGGTGGGGTTTGGTATGCTTATATTTATTGGTCAATGCATCGAGTACAGAAGCTGGGACATCATATTGTGGCTGGGCAGGACATTGATTAAGCCATTCAGGAATTCTGTTTTAAGTTTGAAATTCCCTGTTCTGGAAAGGATGTTGTGAATCTTGAAAGGGTTCAGACAAGATTTACAAAGACTTTGCTAGGATTGGAGGATTTGGGCTACAGGGAGAGGCTACATAGGCTGGGGTTAAATACCCTGAAGAGTCAAAGACTGAGAGGCGACTTCATGGAGATTTATAAAATCAGAAGGGCATGGATAAGGTGAACAGCCGGGGTCTTTTCCCCCCAGGTAGGTGGGTTCAAAATAAGATCACATGGGCTTAAGTTGAGAGGGCAAAGATTAAAAACGGATCTAAGGGGCAAAGTTTTCAAGCTGTATGTATGGTGTATGTGCGGAATGAGCTGCCAGATGAAGTAGTGGAGGCTGATGCAATTACAACATTTGAAAGGCATCCGATTGGGTACATGAATAGGAAGAGTTTCGAATGATATGAACCTATAGCTGGCAAATGGGGCTCCATTTTTTGAGGATTCCTAGTTGGCATGTACAAATTAGACCAAAGGTCTGTTTCTGTGCTGTACATCTCTATGATACTAATAAATGAAAATAAGATGTATTCCTCTTTTGTGGAGAGCTAGCAGAAGCACAGATAATTGTCCTTGGAGCTAAGAAGGTTAAGCAGTGATTTTGACCAGATGCAAATTTGTTTCTAGGATATTTAATTTGCAGAGAGAGTGGAATTGTTAACAATGTCACAATTTTAGTAACTATTTTCAGGTAATTGGCAAATAATATGTGAATATGTGAACATTATTTTATTCGGTAAGTTCCAAGCATCTGGAACAGTCTGAATGGCAGCTGGACAGACTCAACAGTTATTCATAAACAGATATGGAATTTTACTTTTTAAGGGAAGATTTGGGGGGCTATGGGCAAATGGGAAGGGAATTCGGACAGATTTGCAGCATCTCCAGAGGGAGAGGGTTCAGCCCAAATGGGCTGAATAGCCCCAGCCCCTGTGCTTTGTGATACTGCCCCATTGAGTGTGAATGTTGAAGCTCATTCCAGGGCAGAGAGAGGGAGGATCCCACCACTCATCTCACAATGGGCCCCGATGATTGATGTCAGCGCAGGCCAATAGAGGGCAGTACAGTTTGTCCTCCAACCAGTCTGAGTGAATGAGGGCATCCTCAAGGCGGGAACTAAAGAAAGGCACATATCGCAAAGATTTGCGAAACTGGAGGACATGAGATAGGGAGCGTTCTGTGGCTGGTGAGGAATTATATAAATAAGGAAGAGTTGTGAGGCTGGATGAAGTGACAGTGATCGGGAGAGTTGAGGATGGAGGAATTTAGAGTTAGTGAGGATTAGAGTCATAATGTTATACAGCAAGGAAACAGGCCCTGTGGTCCAACCAGTCCATGCCAACCATAATTCCAAACTTAACGAATTGTACCTGCCTCTGCTTAGTCCACATCCATCCAAATATTTCCTATTTATGCACTAATCTGAATGTCTTTTAAATATTGTAATTGTATTCACAGCTACCACTTCCTCTGGAAGTTCATTTCACGCGTATAATTTTTTAAAAGAAATCCTAATGTCTTTTCTCAAACCTTTCTCATTTCTTCTCAAAATGTATGCACCCGAGATTTGAATCCCTCTCTCCCCCGGCTATTCGCCTTATCTACACTCTTTCTGATTTTATAAACCTCTAATAAGGTCACCCCTCAACCTCGTGCACACCAGTGAAAAAATTCCCAGCCTATCCAGCCTCTCCTTAGAACACAATCCCTCCATTCATGGCAACATGCTGGTAAATCTCTTCTGAACCTGCTCCAATTTAATAATATCCTTCCTATAACAGCGCAACCAGAACTGGACAGAGTATTCCAGAAGAGGCCTTTCCAACGTCCTGTACATCTTCAACATAACGTCCCAACTCCTGTACTCAAAGGTCTGAACAATGACGGTAAGTGTGCTAAGCACCTTCTTAACCACCCTGTCTACATGTAACACAAACTTCAAAGAAGTGAAGCCCTTGGTCTCTTTGTTCCCATATCAGTACTCAAGGCGGTACCTTTATTGAGTGTAAGTCCTACCCTCGTTTGTTTTGTCAGGATGTTATATTTTGCATTCATTCCAATCCAAAAATTTTTTGAGTATAAAGGCAGTAGGAGTATAATTAAGAGGGAAATCAGGAGGCAAAAAAGGGACGTGAGATAGCTTTGGCGAATAGGGTTAAGGATAATCCAAAGGGCTTTTGTAAATAAATGAGGAACAAAAGGCTAACTAGGGAGAAAATAGAGACCCTCAAAGATCAGCAAGGCAGCCATTGTGTGGAGCTGCAGGCGATGGGCGAGATAGGAAACAAGTATTTTGCATCAGTGTTTACTGTGAAGAAGTAAATGGGAGATATAGAATGTGGGGAAATAAATGGTGACATCTTGAAAAATGTCCATATTACAGAGGAGGAGGTGCTCAATGAGTGGCTAAGGAGCTGGTGCATGGGAAAAGGATCCATGTTTTTTGGATCGTTGTGATCTCTCTGGAGTAGAGTTGACCTGCATAAGAAGGATGGATTGTACCTGAATTGGAAGGTGACTAATATCTAGGCAGGGAGACTTGCTGGTGATACTCGGGAGGCATTAAACCAGTGAGGGAGTAGGGGTAAACCCAAGAAGATAGTGAGGAAAGAGATATGTCTGAGGCTGGTACAGTTCAGAAGTCAAATAGTCAAGGCAGGCAAGGGCAAGGCACAGAATGAGGTCGGACTGAGCAGTTGCACTGCAGTTACTTCAATAGAAGAGGCCTGACAGGGAAGGCAGATGAGCTCAGTTTATGGTTTTGAACATGGCACTGGGATATTATAGCAATTACAGAGGCATCACTCAGGGATGGATAGGACTGGCAGCTTAATGTTCCAGGGCATAGATGCTATAGCAAGGATAGAAAGGGGGACAAGAGAGGAGGCGGAGTGACATTATTGATTCGAGATAGCATTATGTTTTTTCTTAGGGAGGATATGCCTGGGAGTACGCCCAGTGAAGTTATTTAGGTGGAACTGGGAAATAAGAAAGGGATGATCATCTTATTAGGGGTTTCTGCATGGATTTCGTCTGGTTCCTCTGGTTTCCTCCCACAATCCAAAGATGTGCAGGTTGGGTGGATTGTCCAGGCTGAATTGCCATAGTGTTCAGGGATGTGTAGGTTGGGTGGATTGTCCAGGCTGAAATGCCCATAATGTTCAGGGATGTGTACGTTGGGTAGCCCTGGGAAATGCAATGTTAGAGGGGGAGGTTAAGAGGCTGTCAGGGTCAGTATCAATGTGATAGGCTGAATGACCTGTTTCCACACTGTTGGGATTCTCTGATAATTCTACTATTTTTAAAATAGTTATAGAAAATAACATTTCAGATCTAAACGTTAAGGTTCTGAATTGGACAAAGGCCAATTTTTATGGCACAAGGCAAGAACTTTCATCTGGCCCCTCAAGCCTGCTCTGCCATTCAATAAGACTAGGGCTGATCTTTTCATGGCCTCAGCTCCACATTCCTGCTCTCTCACCATAACCGTTAATTCTTTTCCTGTTCACAAATCTACATTTTGCCTTAAATGCATGCAAGTTGATAACGTCAAATGCTGCACTCAGAAGGGAATTCCACAGATTCACAACCCTTTAGCTGAAGAAGCTCCTCCTGAGCTCAGTCCTAAATCTGATCCCCCTTATTTTGAGGTAATGCTCTGTAGTTTGACCTGCCCCCAGTGGAAATAGCCTCCCTGCTTCTATCTTATCTACTCCCTTCATAATTTTATTTTTCCTATCCAAACTCCCATTCTTCTAAATTACAATGACGACAGAACCAGTTTTCTCAATCTCTCCACATACGCCAACCCTCTCAACTCCCAACTCAAACTAGTGAACCTCCTCTGTACTCCTTCCAGTGCCAGTACATCCTTGCTAATGTAAGGGGACCAAACCTGTACACAGTACCCCAGGGGTGGCCTCACCAGCAGCATAACCATCCCTCTCGCATGGAAGGATAATATTCCCTTCACTGTCTTAATTACCTGCTGGAGCTGCAAACCAACTTCCTGTGATTCATGCACAAGGACATCCAGCTCCCTCTGCACAGCAGCATGCTGCAAGTTTTCACCATTTCATCATCCAGTTTGCTGTTCGTCCGACCAAATAGGATGACCTCACATTTCTCATCATTGAACTCCATCTGCCAGATCCTTACCCACTCACTTAACCTATCTGTATCCCTGTGCAGACTGACAGTGGCCTCTGCAGTCATTGCTTTACCTCATCTTCGGATCAAATGTGAACTCTGACACCGTACACTTGGTCCTCAACTCCAAAACATTTGTGTAAATTGCAAACAGTTGTAGTGCCAACACTAATCCAAACATCCATTTATCCCTATTCTTTACTTTTTGTTGGTTAACCAATCCTGTATCAATGATAATACATTACCCATAATGCTGTGCATCTTTACCTTATTCAGCAGCCTTTTGTGTGGCAACTTATCGAATACCTTCTGGAAATCCAGGTACACCACATCCACCGATTCCGTCTTGTCCAACGCACTCGTCGTATCCTCAAATAATTCCAGTAAATGCGTTAAACGTGACCTGCCTTTCGTGAATCCATGCAATGTCTGCTCAATGAGACAATTTCTACCCAGATATCTCACCACTACTTCCTTGAGAGGTTCAAGCATTTTCTCCAATACAGAAGCTAACGGGTCCTTTTTGAAAAATAGTGGCACCACATTTGCAGCTTCCAGTCTGAGAAAACCATCCCAGAATCCAACAACTTTTAATGAATTATTACGAGTTGTATTTGCTATCCCACACCCCGCCATCTCTTTTTTTTTCCCTGGGATGCATTCCATCAGGGCCAGGAGACCCATGTATCTTTAGGCTGTTATCTTTCCCAACATTACCTCTTTACTGAGAATGATTGCTTCTCTGTCCTCATCTGCCATTGCCTCCATAGGCCTGCAACGATGAGAGTACATAGACAGTATGTTCCTGTTAAGGCCAAGGCTGGGCGGTGTAGAGAATGCTGCCTGTCGAGAGAAATTGAGGGCCTGGTCAAGAAAATGAAGGAGGGATATGGCAGGTACAGACAGCTGGGTTTGTGTGACTCCCTAGAGGAGTATATAGGGGCAGTAGGTGTATACGCGAGGTAAACCAGGAGGGCAAAAAGGGGATATGAGATAGCTTTAGGAAATAGGTTTAAGGAGAATCCAAAGTGATTGTACAATTACACTAAGGACAAACGAGTAACCAGGCAGAGAATAGGTACCCGCTAAAATCATCAAGGCTGTCTGTGGAACCGCAGGAGGTGGGAGAGATTCTATATGAGATTCTTTTACTGAAAGAGGATGTGGCAGCTAGAGTGTTTGGAGAAATAAATAGTGATAACGTGATAAGTGTCCATATTACAGAGGAGGGGGTACTGGATGTCTTAAACGCTAGCAAGGTGGAATAATCCCTGGGACCTGCTCAGGTGTAACCCAGAACTTTGTGGGAATCTAGGGAAGTGTTTGCTGGACCCCACGCTGAGATATTTGTGTCATTGATAGTCACAGGTGAGGTGCTGGAAGATGAGCGCAATTATTTGAGAAAGATGGGAAGGAAAGGCCAGGGAACAATAGACCAGTGATCCTGAAATCAGTGGCACAGAAGTTGTTGAATGTGATTCTCAGGGACATGATGTACATGTAATTGGAAAGGCAAGAAGTGATGAGGGACAGGCAGCATGGCTTTGTACATGGAAGTCACTAACTTGGACTCCAGGAAGACACAAGGTTCTACATAACAGACCGGTTAGCAAGTTTGAGACTGTAGAATACAGGGAGGACTAGCTATTTAGATACAGAATTGTCTAGAAGGTCATAGAGATGTATAACATGGAAACAGACCCACAGTCTGTACCGTCCATGCCAACAACTTACCCAACCCAACAACTGTGTGAGAAATATGCTGTCAGGATGGGTGCTGGGTCCACTGCTTTTTGTCATTTAGATCAATGGTTTCTATGTGAATATATGAGGTATGGTTAGGATGTTTACACTAGACACCAAAATTGGAGGTGTAATTGACAGTGAAGAAGGTTACCTCAGTACAATGGGACTTCAATCAAATGGGCTAAGGAGGGGCAGATGGGTTTAATTTAGATAAATATGAGGTTCTGCATTTTGGAAAAAAGCCAATCAGAGCAGGGCTTGTACACTTAATGAGGAGGTCCTGGGGAGTGTTGCTGAACAAAGAGACCTTGGAATGCAGGTTCACACTTCCTTGAAAGTGGAATCTTAGGTAGGCTAGTGAAGAATGTGTTGTGTATTGAGTATAGGAGTTGCGACATTATTTTGGGGCTGTACAGGGCATTGATTCAGCTACTTCTCGAATTCTGCTTTCAGTCCTCGAATTCTGCTTTCAGTCCTGGTCTCCCCGCTATAGGAATGATGTTGTGAAACTTGAAAGGATTCAGAAAAGATGCACAAAGATGTTGCGAGAGTTGAGAGTTTGAGATATAGGGAGAGGCTGAATTGGCTGGGGATGTTTTCCCTGGGGCATGGGATGCTGAGAGGTGACCTCAGTGGTTGATACACTCGTGAGGGACATGGTTAGGGTGAACAGCCAGGGTCTTTTTCCCACGTTAGGTGGGTCCAAAACCAGAGAGCACAGGCTTAAGGTGTGAGGGAAAAGATTTAAAAGGGATGTGAGGGGCAATGTTTTCAAGCTGAACATTGTATGTGTATGGAATGAGCTGCCAGAGAAAGTGTGGAGGCTGGTACAATTGCAAAATTTAAAAGGCATCTGATTGGATATGTGATCAGGCAAGTTGGAGAAGGATATGAGCCAAGTCCTGGCAAATGGGATGAGATTAATTTAGGATATCTGGTGGGCATGGACAAGTTGGACCAAGTGGTCAGTTTCTGTGCTGTACATTTCTATGACACTAAAAATTTAAAATTAAGATCGGTTTCTCTTTTATGGAGAGTGAGCAGAAGGTCAGAAAATTCTCCTTGGAGCTGAGAAGATTAAGCAGTGATTTCAACGAGGAGCAGAATTGTTTCCAGGAAATTTAATTTACAGAGAGACAGCATGAGAAATTATTAACATTGTCACAATTTTTATGAACTACTTTCAGGTAACTGGCAAATAATGCAGGGTAAAAACGTGAAGATTATTTTACTCAGTAAGTTCTGAGCATCTGGAACAGTTTGATTGACAGCTGGATGCAGATTCAGTAGTTATTGTCAAAACAAATTTGCAATTTTCCTTTTTAAAGGAAGGATTTGGAGGGCTATGTCCAAATGGAAGGTGAGTTGGGACTGACTGGCACCATCTCCAGAGGGAGAGTGTACAGCCCCATTGGGCTGAATAGCCCCCAGCACCTGTGCTCTGAGATACTGTCCCATTCACTGTGAATGATGAAGCTAATCACAGGGCAGAGCCAGACATGTACAGCATAAAAACACACTCTTTGGTTAAACTGGTCTATGCCGACCAGATATCCCAACCTATTCTAGTCCCATTTGCCAACACTTGGCACATATCCCTCTACTCCCTTATTATTCATATACCCATCCAGATGCCAAATGGTATAATTGTACCAACCTCCCCCACTTCCCGAGAGAAGATTCCAGGCAGCATCCAAAGAACAGGAGAATCGACATATTGGGCATATAAGCACTTCATCAGAAATGTGGGAGTGGGGGAAGCTGGCTGAGAGATAAATAGGGAGGGGTGTATGGGGTTGGGGGTAGGGAGCTAGGAAGAGACTAGGTAGATGTAGTTGGGGTAGTAAAAACAATGACTGCAGATGCTGGAAACCAGATTCTGGATTAGTGGTGCTGGAAGAGCACAGCAGTTCAGGCAGCATCCAAGGATCTTTGAAATCGGCGTTTCGGGCAAAAGCCCTTCCTGATGAAGGTCTTTTGCCCGAAACGTCGATTTCAAAGCTCCTTGGATGCTGCCTGAACTGCTGTGCTCTTCCAGCACCACTACTCCAGTAGATGGGGTAGTGGTGAGAGGGTGGAATGGATAATTGGGAAGGATAATGGACAGGTGGGACAGTTCAAGAGGCCAGTGCCGAGTTGGAGGGTTGAATCTGTGATGAAGTGGGGGAGAGGAGATGAGGAAACCTTGATGCCGTGTGGTTGAAAGGTCCCAAGGTGGAAGATGAGGTGTTCTTCCTCCAGGCGTCGGGTGGCTCGGATTTGGGGGTGGATGACACCCAGGAATTGCATGTCCTTGGCAGCGTGGTGGCAGAGGGGGGTAGCTGAAGTGGTTGGCCACAGGGTGGTGGGGTAGGTTGGTGCATGTTCCCTGAAATATTCCACAAGTTGGCATCCTGACTCCCCACTGTAGAGGAGACCGCATCGAGAGCAAAGGACACAAAAGGTGAGGTGTTTGGATGTGCAGGAAAATCTCTGTTGGATGTGGGATGGGTGGGGAGGGAAATATATCTCTGGTGGTGGGGTCTGATTGTAGGTGGTGGAAATGGCAGACGATGATGCATTGTATCTGGGTGGAAGGTGAGGACTAGGGGGATTCCATCCTTGTTGCAGTTGGAGGTGTGGGTGCCAAGGGCAGTGGTGTGAGAAGTGGAGGAGATACACGGAAGGGGAAATTGCAGTCCTTGAAATCGGAGGCCATTTGGTATATTCTGAAGTGTTCTGCCAGCTTGCATCAAGCTTCACTGGAACACTGCAGTAAGCATGAGACAGCGATGTTGGCCTGGGAACAGCCTTGTGTGTTAAAGTGATGGGCAACTGGATGCTCCAGGTCTTTTTTGCAACAGAACGTAGATCATCAGCCGCCATTTCCACCACCGCTACTGAGATGCTACCAGGTTCCTGTCTCCTCCATTAACAGCTTTCCGCCCTCCCAGCCGGATCGTTATCCACTCTTTTGTCTTTCCAAATGTTCCAATCTCTCTTTGGGCTCTGTCCCCACCTATTATTTACTCTTTAACCCCTATCTCCTGTATTCCAAAGATGTGCAGGTTAGGAGAATTGGCCCAGCTAAATTTCCCGTAGTGTTCAGGGATGTGCATTAGTCCGGGGAAATGGTGAGTAATAGGGTAGGGGAATGGGTCTGGGTGGGTGTGGAATTGTTGGGCCGAAGGGCCTGTTTCCTAAAGGGATTCTAATTTTCCCAGCTGCCATCGGTTCTGAGGAAGGGTCACTGGACTCGTGATGGCCCTTGGTGTGTGCAGGAGGAGGAAACGGGAAAGGGGAGAGTGGCAACAGAAACTGGATGAAATGTATCAGTGTAGACTGGGAGGATTGAATTACACTCTGTGCAGGTCGTTAGTCTGAATTAGAAATTCCTGGTCCCATGTTTGCAGCAAAGTGGAAAATGGCATGGGCCTCAGGCAGTGAGAGGTGCTGGGTTATGGCCGCCGTCTTTATCTGGGGCCAAGATACAGCAAGGAGCATGCACGTGTCTTCTTCCTGGGTGGGGGCGGTGCGATTTGAAGAGGAGCATCCAACACATACCAAAAGAAGTGTTTGCCTTCACTATTCATCTTGCACTGACTATGAGCTTTGTTTTGTGAATTCATTTTATAGGATGTTAATTGAGAATAATTGAGACTGGGATCTCAAAAGCAAGTTTCTACAGTCCACAGAGTCATCACGATCTGAATATCATTGGCATTTAACTGTGAAAGGAGAAAGGTTTGTCTGTTCTGTCTGTGGGAAAATATTTTCAATATTTTTGTCAAGCAAAAAGCAGAACGATGTTTAAGTTTATGGTTGGATCACCCTTTGGGTATGTGTTTAATTCTTGGCCCTGTAGCTGTGGAAGGAGGTATTGGCCTGAGAGAGAGCACAGATTTATCCATATTACGCCTCGTCTCTTTGCAGGAACTGTCAGATTTAGTCCCAATCATCCACTTTATGATGTTAACCTGTAAACTCCCTACTTCCAATTCCCTGCAAATTTCTCATTGAAATTCCTTGTGGACTCAAATTCCAGCACCATTTCAGGTGGAACGTTCCAGATTCTGACAACTGTCTGTTCATTCAGACACTGCTGAAGTCCATTTTGACTCTGGGGTTACAAAGGGCTGAATTGAAAGATGTGATGCTGTTCCTGAGCTCCCATTGAAATGCATTGGAACAGTACAGGAGGCTGAGGGCAATGTAGGTGTGAGCAGACAATGAAAATGACAGGGCTGCACTGTGAGGGCTGCTTGGATCAATGAGAGTGTTTTGGAGTTGGATGTAAACAGAGTGAGGTGAGACAGGGAGAAGGTGAAGCTGAAACTCTGTTTTACTTCAGGCCATTCAGAAATTCACAGTCCCAATGGGAATAACCAATTTGTCAGTGATACCTGCGGAGTATTTAAGTTTTTAAAAGTACAACAGATCAGCTTAAGTAAAGATTTGTTGAATTATAATGGGCATGTTTGAAGTGAAGGAAGGTTGCTCACTTATTTAAATTCTCTTAATGGGAGTAACTAGATGAATGTAGTGAGATGTTGTTACAGGAGACCTCAGACCCGTGGTGTGCTCCTCTTGCACAATATGGGACATAAGGGATGCTTCCAGTGTCCGTGACGGCTGTGTGTGCAGGCAGTGTGTCCATATGCAGCTCCTGAGAAACTGTTTTTCAGACCTGGAGCTGAGAGTGGACTCACTGGAGCAATACTGAGAATGTTATGGACAGCACGGTTAGTGAGTTAGTCACACTGCAGGGGAGAGTTACACAGGCAGAAAGGGAATGGGTGACCATCAGATCAAGTAAAAGGCTCAGGAAGGAAGTGCAGGACTCCCCAGTCATCGTTCCCCTTCTCAAACAGATATTGTGCACCGCTTGGGAATCTATAAGGTTGGGAACAGGTGGGGTGGTCTCTCAGGGGAAATCAGCAACAGCCAGGTTCATGACACCACAGATAGCTCCGCTGCACAGAACGGGAGGAGGGAAAATGCCAGAGCTATAGTGACAGGGGATCCATTCGTCAGGGTCAGAGACAGGCGTGTTTTTGGCCACAGATATGAATCAAGGACAGTGGAATTGAACCCAGGTCCATTTATTGATAAATGCACAGACCAATAAAGGTCAGCGTCCCAAATGCAACCTTCAGCATTTGGTCACCCTGAAGCTCTACTTTCCAGGGACTATGCACTTGTTCTGAGCTCTTCAGAGGGATTGAAGGGGACAGAGAGAAAACAGGAACAGGGTTGTGTTGCAGTTCTATAAAATAACTGTCTCCCTCGCCTGTCGGTTTCTCTCCCCCACCTCGGTCTCCCACACCCCATCGTGCCTCCACCCCCACCGCAGGGAAAAGACCTTGTGTATTTACCCTATCCATGCCCCTTCTGATTTTATAAACCTCTATAAGGTCACCCATCAGCATCTGACACTCCAGGGAAAACGGTGTATTCAGCCTCTCCCTGTAGCTCAAATCCTCCAACCCTGGCAACATGTTTGTAATACTATTCTGGCCACTTTCAAGTTTCACAATATTGTTTTGATAGGAAGGAGACCAGAATTGCATACAATATTCCAAGAGTGACCTAACCAATGTCCTGTAGAGCCGCAACATGACCTCCCAACTCCTGTACTCGGTACTCTGACCAATAAAGGAAAGCATACTAAACACCTTCTTCACTATCCTATCTTCCTGCGATTGCTTTCAAGGAGCTGTGAACCTGCATTCCAAGGTCTCTTTGTTCAGGAACACTTCCGAGGACTATACCATTAAGTGTATACACCCTGCTAATATTTGCTTTTCCAAAATGAAGCACCTCACATTTATCTAAATTAAACTCTAATTGCCAGTCCTCAGCACATTCGACCCTCTGATCAAGATCCTGTTGTAATCTGAGGTAATCCTCTTCACTATCCACTACACCTCCAATTTTGGTGTCATCTCACTAATACTTCCTATATTCACATCCAAATCATTTATATAAATGATGAAAATTAGTGGATCCAGCACCAATACTTTGTGGCACTCCACTGGTCACAGGTCTCCAACCTGAAAAGCAACCCTCCACCACCACCCTCTGTCTTCTACCTTTGAGCCAGTTTTGTATCCAAATGGCTAGTTCTCTCTATCTTCCTCGAGATCTATCCTTGCTAACCAGTGTCCCATGGGACACCTTGTTGAGCACCTTACTGAAGTCCATGTAGATCGTTTCCACCGCTTTGCCTTCATCAATCCTCTTTATTACTTCTTCAAAAAGTTGACTCATGTTCATGAGAGGTGATTTTTCACACACAAAGCCGTTATTAATACCCAGGACATTGGGGTCTGCGTCACCCAATTATAGGTGTTAATATTCTGGATAAAGTTCATGTACACCAGCTTTGTGTTGGTGACTGTGTCTTGAATCTTGTTAATATCACCAATGCCGGTTAGTTCCTTTTGAAAGGCAGTACCTTCCGTCTGCTCTGTCTCCTCCATCCCCACCGTAGACAGTAAGTGGGAGGAGCTCATGGAGTTTCCATGTGAGTGAGACTGAGAAAACCTTCCCTTCATTCCACTAGCCCACCAGGAAACGGTGGTAGTGTCCTTACCTCTGAACCACGAGGTTTGGGTTCAAAGTTGAGTAACAGCATCTTTGAAGAGGCTGATTGGAAAACATGCCCAAGCTCCCAACTGTCCCTGTCTGAGCCTCCAAACAGAATCTTCCTGTAGTTTCTCTCCTGTCAGTTTCTCCCATTGCTCAGTTTGTCCAGGATCCCCTCCTGCTGCTGCACTGCTCCTGTCCCTCACTGACCTGTCCATCCCCCAGTGTCCTCCACATTCATTCATTGTTTCCAATCCCATTGTCCCAGTCCCCCAGCCCCGCCCCCTCCACCCTATTGGGCAGCGGATGCTGTCAATCACCCAGGCTCCTGTGTGGTCTGGAGCATGCTCTGTAGGAGTGCCTGGATTCTGGATTAGTGGTGCTGGAAGAGCACAGCAATTCAGGCAGCATCCGAGGACAGGCCTCGGATTTTGCCTGTCCTCGGATGCTGCCTGAATTGTTGTGCTCTTCCAGCACCACTCATCCAGAATCTGGTTTCCAGCATCTGCAGTCATTGTTTTTACCTCTGTAGGAGGGGCAACCAGTGCACGGGCGCAGTGCTAGCCAATTGTTGATGTATGTGCAGTATGAGTCAGTGCCAGGAGGGAGGCTGTGGGTGTGTGGGATTAATCTGTCATTGGCTGCTCTGTCCCTTCCTCCCTCTGAGAACAGAACCCAGGGGAATGGTCCCAGCCCTGGTATCGTGACAAGTGGTCGGCATATCAGTCGGGGGAGCATTTTGCAGAAAGTTATCAGAACTCGTGTGAAGATTCAGGAATGTTATGGAAAGGAACAAGGATGGGCCAGCAATTAAAGTTCTAATTTGGTTCATTTTAGTTCAACCAGATATGATTTGGCCAGTGTGTGCAGGCTGGTTCTTATCAGAGGGTCCGTGTTGGGGGAAATAAATAAGAGATTCCAGATTGGGGAAAAAAATCAGTTTGGGTCTGACCAGGAAGGAAACCCTGGGAAGTGGGAGGAGGACTCACCAACACCCAGGAGGCTCCGAGTCAGAGTCATAGACTTGATTAGATTAGATTTCCTACAGTGTGGAAACAGGCCCTTTGGCCCAACCAGTCCACACCGACCGCCGGAAGAGGAACCCACCCAGACCCATTTCCCATGGCCGATTCACCTGACCTGCGCATCTTTGGATTTTGGGAGGAAACCGGAGCACCCGGAGGAAATCCACGCAGACACGGGGAGAATGTGCAAACTCCACACAGACAGTCATCCAAGGCTGGAATCGAACCTGGGACCCTAGTGCTGTGGGGCAGCAGTGCCATCGTGCCATCACTTTTTTTTGGTTCTTAGCCTGCAGGCAGGAGCTAGGATGCTGAATTCACGGAGAGGAGAGAGAGTGTGAGAACTGGGTGTGGAGGGAAGGAGTGAGGAGATTGGTTTGGTCTTCAGTTAACAAGAGAGAGAAATTGTGAGACTGATATTTAAAGCTTTGGGGCAACAAGGAAACTACAATTTAATACTATCATTGTCTTATAAAGATCCACCCGGTATTAACGGAGGTTTCCTGTTTTCTCTGTACGGTACTGAAATGGCGGATTTGCGGATGAGAAATTCAAATTGAATTTCATGTTCAGTTTTGATGGTTACTTGATCCGTGCCGATCTAAATATCATTGGCCTTTTCATGTGGAAGGAAAGGTGTGTATTCTGTCCGTGGGTGAATATTGCAAATATCACTGTGACTGGAAGAAAATACTGAGACACAGCCAAGTCCGTGTTAGTGTGGTGACTGTGGAGAGAGAGTTCATTTGTTTTTAAAAGTCTGAAAAACATGGCACATTTCCCAGGAACAATTAAGCTACAGATTTGTTTTGTATGAGGACAAAGTTTTAATTAACCATGCAACCAGAAAGAGACAAGGGTACCTGAACCATGGAACAAACGATGAAAACGGGATTGTTGTGAAGGAGTTAATTATCGATCATGGTTTGTAATCCATTGGCGTTGTCACGTCGGTTCCAGTGCCATGAGGAGATACTGGAAATGTGATGAATGAAATGTAGGTTTCAGTTATTAAACTGGAAAAAGTGCAGAAGAAATTTACAAGGATTTTTGCCCACGCTCAGGGGTCTGAGTTATTGGGAGAGGTTGGACAAGCGAGGATTTTTTTTTTGTTTGTTTAGAGCAGAGGAAACAGAAGGGGGGATCTTTTTTCGAAGTCTATAAGACAATGAGAGGCCTGGGTAAGGTGAATGCACTCAGTCTTTTGCCCAGGGAATAACGGACTGGAAGGCATAAGTTTAAGTTTAGAGGGGAAAGAATGAAAGGGAACCTGAGGGGCAATTGTTTTACACAGAGGCTGGTATGTATATGGACTGAGCTGCCAGTGGAAGTGGTTGAGGTGGGTACATTAACAAAATGTAAAAAAACCATTTGGACAAACACATGGATAGGAAAGGGTCAGAAGCATATTGGCCAAGTGCATGGAATTCGGGTTTGGGTAGATGGACATTTTGGCCTGAATGGGCCAGTTTGGGCCAAAGAGCCAGCCTCTGCTGTAGGATGCTCTGACTCCAGGTATATTTGCTATTTCTCCTGCTATCTCTGGAAGTACCCTGGGATGTATTTCATCTGAGCAAGGAGACTTGTCTACCTTTAGCTCCATTAGCTTGCCCAGCTCTAACGCTTTTGTGATGATGGTTGTTTCTTGGTCCTCACCTTCCTCAGTCTCCTTATCAATTACTGGCATGTTCTTCGTATCCTCCACTGTGAAGACTGACTGCTGTGTACTCATATTCCTGAACCCTGCTGGATAGGAATAACTCGGCACAGAACTCCGAGAGGTCCTCTTTGAGTCTTTATTGATGAGATGTGGCAGTTACCTGGATAGTGTACATGCAGAACACCTCCAGGCAGCATCAGGTAACTCCCCGCCTGTCGGATGTATGGCTCCCATTCTTACACCTTTGTGGTTTGTGGTTTTGAATGGACGCTGTCTCTCAGTATTATCTCCATGGCAACGGCAGTTAAAAAGTAGAGTTCAGCTCAGCACTTTGTGGTTAAACCACATACCCCTTCCCCACACCCCTGTGGCTCAGTCAGGTATCTGACAGGCACTTCAGTTTCAGTGGGCTGTCTGTCAAGATTCTGATGAGGAGCCGGTGTTGGAGCGGGGTGGGCAAAGTTAAAAACCACACATCACCAGGTTATAGTCCAACAGGTTTATTTGGAAGTACAAGCTTTTGGAGTGTGCTGTGATTTTTAACTTGATCAGGATTATCTCTATGGTAACAGTTAAGTGCTTCAAAAATTACAGAGGCCATATGTTCCACACACAATAGGTTCCCCTCTAGCAGTGTAAACTGCTATTCTGGCCCTGGGGATAGCTACTCATCACTTTTCTCCCCCAATCCCATCTAGTTTTCAGTTGATCTTTCAAGTTTTCCTTATCTCCTTGGTCTTTGCCAATTTGTATGCCTTCTATTTCAATTTGATAGACTGCCTTATTTCCTTAGCCACCCATGGCAGATTACTACTTTTCCGACAGTCCTTCCTTTTCACTGATATATACTTTTGCTGAGCAGTTTGAAAAATTCTTTGATATTCCTCCACTGTCTGTCAACTGTCCCACCCTAAAGTCTTTGCTTCCAGTCTGCATTAGCCAACTCCTGCCTCATTCTATTGTAGTCTCCTTTGTTTAAGCACAGGATCTTGGGATTGGATTTAATCTTCCTGCTTTCCATCTGTATTCTAAATTAAACCAGACATATCACAAGTCTTTTATCAGATTACGAGGTGAGGCGATGTTACCTGGGTGTTTTGGTTTTCATTGTCTGAGACCTTTGTTTTGTAATAAAGTACAGGATAGATATTCACAACAGTATTCTGGATGCTGTGTATGTATTACACAGTCCAACACCATAAATCACTGTCTTCCCTCAGTTTACATGATTTGGAGATGCCGATGTTGGATTGGGGTGTACAAAGTTAAAAATCTCACAACACCAGGTTTTAGTCCTTCAGTTTTAATTGGAAGCACACTAGATTTCGGAGCGTTGCTCCTTCATCATGATCCAATTAAACCCGTTGGACTATAACCTGTTGTTGTGTGATTTTTAACTCACCTCAGTTTAAAATTGCAAAATCATTATCTCCCACATAGTTCCTCACTATCTAAGTTTGGAACGCTAATCGACCTGACTATCCTGCTGAGTCCGAAATCTCCTTTAGTGAACGTGGTGAGTTTTGGATTCAGCTTTCCCAGTTATTACCGTAAGAAGATAAGCACTGGGCCCAGGAGTGGCAATGTAGCCCTTCGAACCAGCTCCACCATTTATTATGGTGATGATTGAGCTCACCTCGGTCTCAGCTGGATTTTCCCATCTGCTCTCTCTCACCCTTCATCTCATTGCAAATTCAACATCTGTATCTCTTCAGTAAATTTGCTCATTGTCCTGGCATCCACCGCATTTTGAATAGGGAATTCCACAGATTCACAGCACATTGAGATAAGTACATTCTTCTTCATGAGAATAGAATAGAGTCCCTACAGTGCAGAAACAGGGTAATCGTCCATGGAGTACACAACAACCCTATAATGAGCATCCCATTCAGACTCACCTATTCTCTGTATTTCCCATGGTTTATGGCTTAACCTGCACAGGCATGGACACTGTGGGAATTTAGCATAGCCAATCCACTTAACCTGCACATCTTTGGACTGAGAGATGAAACTGGAGCACCCAGAGGAAACTTGCACAGACACGGGGTGAATGTGTAAACTCCAAACAGTCGCCTAAGGCTGGAATCAAATCCAGGTCCTGACGCTGTGAGTCAGCAATGCTAACAATTGCGCCACCTCTGTTAAAGTCTGCTCCTCCGATTAACCACCCCACGCCCCAGTTGGCTGAATCTATATTCCTTACAACAGAAAATCAGTTTGTGGAAGCAGATTTCTCAGTAAAACCCAATGACAGTCCATATGTTCTGTGTGTCTGAATGGGGATCCTACACACAACCCTCCAGCCTACACTTTTCAATAACTTCCCAGAGACAGGGCTCCAGTGGCTTCATGGGGCCTACAACTCCCACAATCCCTGAGGCAGGGACCACACGTGTGTGGGGAAACCCAGCATTGTTCATGTACAGAAAATGGGTGGGTTTTGGAGCATGTGCTTTGGGTAAGTATACTTTGCGGAAAGTATTTCACACTGTGATTGGCTGGAGGAGGAATGCATCTGCTCATAGTATTGATCGGTTGGGGGGTCAAAGTGTCACTACACCCTCTATCCCCAGTTCATTGTAATGGTGGCAATCAACTGTGGGAAACAAAGAAAGATCTGACCCATTCTCCCAGACTGAAGGTTCCTCTTCTGTCCAGGATCTGCCACCTCCCTTTCTGTTTCCTTTTGTTTCATTCTGCTGTTACATTATTGACTTGCAGCAACTGAAAGGGAAGGAAGTGAACCCAGAACGGTGCAGAGTCTAACCAGGGACAGGAAGTGGTGGCATGGATCTGTTTATCAGTAATGCTATGAGAATGGGGAGGGTGTACATTAGGGGGTAGCAGAGTCAGAATGGTGGGAGAGAGTAAGTGGGCTGGAGGGTTACAGCTTTGAGGGAAGAAAGGGGAAAAATATATTCCAGAGAAACTAGAATTGTCTGTTCTGAATTTCTAATCTGTACATATTCCTTTATACAGGGTGCTAGATGGTAAAGATTTGCAGACTGAAATCTCAACATCATGTGCAGATCGGGATTAAGTTAACCAGCGTTTGAAGAACCAAAGATAGAGAATCACTCGGCCAAAATCCTGCAACACTCTCCCTCCCAGCATTATCGGTCTATCTGTACCAAATGGACTGGTACAAGACAACAGCTCACTACCATCTTCTCAAGGGTAACGAGAGATGGGGAATAAATGCTGGCTGAGCCAGTGATGCCCATATCCTGGAAACGGTTTCTATCTCTAGTTGCGAAAACCCAGTTGATGTTACTGCAGGATGAAAAGGAATGCTGAATGCATCCTCCAGGAGGCAGCACCATCACATTAACCCTGCCGACACCCACACAGTAACATAGCTACGTCACTGGAACAAAAGGCAGTGAAACCAAAGGAGGACTTAGATATAGTTCTTCGAGGTAAAGTCATGAAAGGGGATTGGAACAGAGCAGGAACAGGAGACTGAGCTGGATGGTCAGCTGTTTCCCATTGAATGGTGGAGCAGGATTGAAAGGCTGAATGGTCTCCTCCTGCTGCTATCTCCCAGGTATGTATATAGCCATGGAGCCCGGGTAGGAAGGAGGGGGCAGGGATTCTCCAGGAGATTGCACTTCCACAACAGTTTTCAGTGAGGGATGGTTTGATGGATTTTATTTAATATTTATCTTTAACACAAGGTTTGTAAATTTTAATTTTAAATTGTTGTAAAAGTTTTTTGCACAGCAAATAAAATTAAAGAAAATAACGTAAACTGTCTGACTATAACAGTTTTAAAACTTTCAACCTTTGTAAAACAAAATCCTGTCTATTCCCGGATACTATCACTTTCCAGCTACTCAAACTCCAGGGAAATATTCCCTCCCTGTCTGAACCTTTGGTTTGATTTAACTGCTTTTCAGTTCTCGTTCTATGAGCTGTGAAGCATTCTTTTTCCCCATTTCTCCGACCCAGAAATGTGATCACAGCAACCTTCCCACCACCAAAATCATCATTACGCCATTTTGCTTTTGGTTAGCATATAATCACCAGCAGTGCAAATGTGCGGACTGCAGATGCTGGAAACCAGAGCCTAGATTAGAGTGGTGCTGGAAAAGGGCTTTTGCCAAAACGTTGATTTTCCAGCTCCTCGGATCCTGCCTGACCTGCTGTGCTTTTCCAGCACCACTCTAATCTCGACACATAATCACCAGCAGTAAACCATTTGTGTAACCAATTGAATATTTCCAAACAAAGCCCATTATGGGCCAAGCAAACCATTATAAGTGACAGAGTGAGAAGGGACTAAATCAAAGCAGAGTTGTGTGGAGGGGGTAGTGGTGGAGATATATCCCCTACGGTGCCCACCTCTATCTAAAGGCATCGAGAGTATTGATGTACACCACATGCTCCTTCTCCAAGGACACCTTGCTGTGTAGCCTTTATCCTCAATCATAGAATAAAATCCCTACAGTGTGGAAGGTGAGCATTGGTCCATCAAACCCCACCAACCATCCGAAGAACATCACGCCCAGAGCACTGTATCACTGTAACACTGCATTTCCCATGGCTGATCCACCTAGTCTGCACAATCCAGGATCCTGTGGACAATTTAACACGACTGATCCACCTGACCTGTACATCTCTGGACTGTGAGAGGAAACCAGAGCACCTGGAGGGGACCCACACTATCATGGGGAGAATGTGGGAACTCCACACCGGCCGTTGGACAAGGCTGGACTCCGGCAGTTGGACAAGGCTGGACTCCAACCTTGTACCTGATGCTGTGAAGCAGCAGTGCTACAGTCACAATTTAAATCAAAACATATGATCCCTGTTTATTGTCACATTGCTGTTTGTGGAGACTTACTGCCCAGGGAGACATCCTCAGGTTCAGAAAGTGGCAAAATAAATTCAATCAACTCCAGCCCAGTTAATGTGGTTAACAACAACATCAATACTCCAACAGTGTCATCATGAACAAGGTCCTGTCCTGACTCTGTTGGACAGTAACATCAGAATCAGAGTCCTGCAGTCCACACGGAGCAGGTGGATAACCACTTCCCTGTGAGCACTCACTGGTCTCTCAGTCGTGTTGAAGATGCGGCAAATCCCTTGTCAAACAGAGGGGTGAACAGCTCCTACCCAGTGTGAACCCATTGGGGTCTCAGGGGATGGGATGAATCACTGAATCCCCTCTCCCACACTGAGCATCTGAATGAGCTGTCCCCTGTGTGGGCTCACTGGGGTCTCGGGGTTGGGGGGGGGGGGGGGGAGGATGAATCACTGAATCCTCTCTCACACACTGAGCATCTGATTGGCCTCTTCCTCTGTGTGGGCTCACTGGGGACTCCGCAGGTGCTGCATTTGAGTGAATCTCCCCCCACACTGGGGACAAGTGAATGATCTTTCCCCAGAGTGAGCTCGCTGGTGTTTAAGCAGGTCAGAGGACTGAGTGAATGCTTTCCCACACTGAGCAGGTGAATGGCCTCTCCCCAGTGGGAATGCACTAATGTCTCCGCAGGTGAGAGATTTGAATGAATCCTTTCTCACACATGGAGCAGGTGAAGGGTTTAAATCCACTGTGCCATCTCTGGTGCCTTAGCAGATTGTAAGATCGAGTAAATCCCTTCCCATATGTGGGACAGGTGAATGGCCTCTCCGCAGTGTGACTGTGTTGGTGAGGGTCCCACTGGGAGGGTTAAGTGAATTCCTTATTCTAAATGAGCCCGTCCTCCTGTTTTCTCTCAGTCATTATTGACAATCTCACACCAGAACCTGTTCCAGAGAGTGTTCCAGAATAGGCAGAATGGTCAGCTGCAGCTGGTCACCTGACCGGTCACTGGTCCTGAAAGGTTCACTCTCCACAGATGCTGCCAGATCTGCTGAATTTTTCCAGCAATTTCTGTTTTTTTTCTGATTTCCCAGCACTTGCAGATGTTTAGTTTTCCAACACTCATCTTGTCTGTTGCAGAGGAGTTTATTGATGAAATTAGAGTGGTTTGAAAATTGTACGTTAGGTTACACATCAGCTATGATCATCATGAATGGCAGAGCAAAGTTGAGGGGCTGAATGGCATCCTCCTGTTCCAATGAAAGTTATCCATCGTCAGCTTGTGGTAACATTTCCCCTCACTGCTCACTTCATCTCCATGTCGAACACATTGTTACTGACTGAACAAACCTCCTGTGTTTGAAATAAACTTGCTAATGTTCAGTGGCTCCCTCTCCTGCCACCCGGGTTTAACTCTCATCATGGAATACTGTCTTGTATTACTGCGGGAATGCCCCCAAGGACTAATCCTGGGGTCTGTATCCCCTGGGATCCACAATCACCGTTTATTTCCTTCTTCCTCTCTCATTCTGGCTATTGAACTCTCGGTTTCAATCCTTTCTCCTGTCATGCTCTTCAACATGTCCATGTGGGTGTACTAGAGGCAGCTGGGATTTAATGAAGGGAAGTGGGGATTAGGCGGAAGTACGAGGAGAGCTGACAGCAAAGATAGTTCTCCTTGTACCGGCAGAGTTTCTCCGTGACCCAGTGAGTGGTGAGGCACCTGAGTTTGTGGACGGAGACAGATTCAATCAGGGATTTGGTAAGACACTCAGACATTGACCTGTCCATCTGATTGTTAACTCAGACTGACTGAAAGAAAGATGCACATTTAGACAGCACCTTTGATGATCTGGGGCAATGAAACATGCTTCCAACCCAATGATTTCAACCACAAATCTCTGAAAACACAGACACAAAGCTTTCTACTTGTACCAGCCTGTCTCTGAGCCTCCTCTTTTCTTGAGAAAAGCGTTTTGAGCTGTTCAGCCTTTCCTGCTGATTATAACCGCTATGTTCCTGCAAGATTTCTGACTGAACCTTTATTTTCCTGTTCCTTGTGAGTGATGAAAGTAGCAGAAACATTTCCTGACCTGTGAGGGGTTTTGTTTGGAGTATTTATATTTACAAATCCATTCCCACCCTCACATTCAGTGTGAACTTGATGTAAAACTGAAGGAAATGTGTGAGTGAGCACCCACAGAATCATATGTATGAGTTGAATGAACCTGGCATGAGGAAAACATGACAACAATCACAACTAGTTAGAATCACAGAATCCAGTGGGTGCAGAAAGAGTCTATTCGGCCCATCGAGTCTGCAATGACCTACTCACCCATCCTACCCCCATAATCCCACATTAACCATGGCTCGCCCAACCCACCTAAATTGCACACTGCAGGCCATGTTAGCATAGCCAATCCAGTAACGTTACACATCTGTGGGAGGGTCACAAATTACATCCAAATGCTGTGAATTGTGGATGAAGGCTCACAAATACTTGACTCTGACACAAAATAAAATCTGGGGGATACTGCAACCGGAAAAATTTCTGATTATCTCAGGAGGAAAAGAATTCAAAACTCGCGCCATTGACCCGGGGGGGGGGGGGGGGCGCAGTGAAAGTTACAGAGGTCTGGGAACCATCAGAAATGTAACAGGTTGTGAGCAAGGTGGGGGTGAGACAAGGACAAAAAGGCAGTCTGTCACACGGGAGATGGCAGGAGAAATTAAATGGCAGAAATGGTAGTCCCTCAAGGCCACGGGGAATGGAGTTTGAGCTGGGAAAAAAACAAGGAAAGGTGTGCAGCTGCCAAAGAAATATGTTAAAAAACAGATTATAAAAGCATAGAGGGCAGAGTTCAGTCTGAAATTTTTACTCTCAATGGTGAGTACAAGAAGCTGTAAAGCCTGGGGAGTTCTATTACAGCCAACATATACCCAGGATTGGCCAAGTGTGCTGTAACTTTCTGATATTTTTTTTCTGACATTTGTAGTTCAAGTCTGATGACGATAGTAACTTTTCAAATTGGAGTGGAGTTTAATATTCTGGAGAAATGTCAAATAAATCACATTGATCACATTCTGCAGATCTTAGTCCATAACCCTGCATGTTCCAGCATTTCAGTTACATCCATGTCCTGCTGGTTGGACAGGACATACAGAGATGGTGACGATGGTGTCTAGGACATTGTCAGCTATAATTCTGTGCGTATGACTGTGTCAGCTTGTTGCTTGACTCGTCTGCGTTCCAGCTCACCCAATAAGATGTTGGCAGGGTGAGACACTGCAGTTGGAGCTCCTCTGCTCGCCAGTTCCTTTCCTTTCTGCTTTTTAAAAAAAATATTTATCTCTCACTCTCCCATTTGCAGACTCTGACGCAAGTGTCTCAACCTTGAATCATGACAATTAAAAAAAAAACATGTCTCTACAAGAAAACCAATGGAGGAAAATATATTATTCTTGCATCAACTGCATTTTTAAACAAAAACAATCCTGTTCAATAAGCACTGTCTCATTTTTTCCTTCAATTCTATCAAGCGAGCTATTATATTTTGTCCCTCAGTTTACCGATCTTAATAAATATCCAATCAATTTCAGAGCAACATGCTGACAAAGTATTGAACCAATTTACCTGTTTAGGTTTTAGCATTAGTTATCAAGTCATTACCATTACAATAATTGCATAATAATTGGTCTGGGTAACAAGTATACTGAGGTTCACAATTTAATTTATTGACTGTTTGAAAAATGGTACGATATATCCTTTCTTCAGGAATCTAAGAGTAATTGTTAAGGCATTTGCATGACAATAATTATAGTTTGCTTTAGTTTAGTCTTGCTAACAACTACAGTGAAGTTTATATTTGAATTTAATCCAATATTCCCTAGTACCTATACAGTAATATAAAAATCCATTTTATTTCCAATCAACACACCTACAAAAGAATCCATTATTTCTGATGCAACGCGCACTGTTAAAAATATGACTTTTCCTCGTTTGAATGATCTGTGTAATCCCAGTTTATAAATTTAGAAAAACCTAATTGCTTTCCCTGCAACAATTCCTGTTCATTTTTGCAGATAGCACAGTCAAATAGCAAGATGACAGTTATCATTATTCTTAAGTATGCTAATAGAATTTTGAAAATCTATATGTTGCTAATATATAATAATTTGTCATTTCAGTCCATAGAATATAGAACAGTACAGCACAGTCAGGGCCCTTTGGCCACGATGTTGTTCCGACCTTTTATCCTACTCTAAGATCAAACGAACCAACATGCCCTTCATTTACTATCATCCATGTGCCTATCCAAGAGTCGCTTCGATGTCCCTGATGGATCTGAATCTACTACCACCACTGGCAGTGCATTACACACACTCACCACTATTGATAAAGAAACTGTCTCTGACATCTCCCCACAACTTCCCCCATTCATCTTAAAATTATGCCACTTTGTGGGGAAAAGTCTTTCATTGTCCACTCTACCTATGCCTCTCATCATCTTACACAAAGCTATCAAGTAAACTATCATCCTCTTTCACTGCAATGAACAAAGTCCCAGCTCTGTCAACCTTTATTCATAAGACATGCCTTCCAGTCCAGGCAACATCTTGATAAATCTCATCTGCACCTTCTCTAAAGCTTTTGCATCCTATGTCTAATGAGGTGATCAGAACAGAACACAATATTCCAAGTGTAGTCTCACCAGGGATCCATCGAGCTGCAGCATAACCTCGTGGCTCTTAAACTCAATCTCCCCGCTAATGAAAGCCAACACAGTATGCACCATCTTAAAAACCCTATCACCTTGGATGTCAGCTATGAGGGATGTATGGACGTGCACCCCACGATCCCTCTGTTCCTCCATATTGTCAAGAATCCTGCATTTAATCTGAAAATATGCATTCAAATTTGATATTCCAAAATGAATAACTTCACAAATCACAAAGAGCAGAGGTCCCAGAACTAATCCCTTCAGAACACCATTGGTCACCGTGATCCAAGCTGAAAACTATCCATTTAATCTCACCCTGTCTTCTATGGGTCAGCCAATTTATTATCTAACCAGGCGGGTTTCCCTATATCCCATGCCTCATTACTTTCTAAATGAGCCTACCATGGGGAACCATATCAAACACCTTGCTAAAGTCCTAATACACCACATCCACTACTCTGTCCTCACCAATGTGTTTGCCACAACCTCAAATAATTCAATGAGGCTTGTGAGGCATAACCTGCCGCTCACAAAGCCATGCTGACCATTTCTAATCAATCTATGCTTTTCCAAATAATCATAATTCCTGTCTCTCAGAATTCTCTTCAAACATTTGCCCACAACTGATGTAAGACTGACTCATCAATGATTCCCAGAATTATCTCAATTGCCTTTCTTGAATAAGGGAATAACGTTTGCCACTCTCCAATCATCTGGTATGACTCCAGTGGACAGTGAGGATGCAAAGATCATTGCCAAAACACAGTAATCACTTGCCTCCCTTCTCATAACAACCTACGTTATATCCTTTCTGGCCCAGGGGACTTATATATCCCCATGATTTTTAAATATTTTCAGCACATTCTCCACCTTAGCATCAACCTGTTCGACCATATCAGCCTGTTTCATGTTGTCCTCACAAGGAACAAGGTCCCACTCACTCGTGAATACTGAAGCAAAGTACTCATTAAGGACCTCCCCTACCTCCTCTGACTCCTGGCACAAGTTTGCTTCACTATAAGGGGTATAAATGTGGAATTATGTCTCAGCACTGAATTAATGTAAAGATATTGCAGTGTACAATCACTCGATCACTTTGAATATTGAACTGTATTTTAACTGAGAAAACACAGTTGAATTGATTTGATTATAGTTCACTTCATGCTAACATTTATTGTATTTTGAACCACAATAAGAGTTTCCTTTTTTACATATATGAAACTTACTTAAATTAATCACACGTTTCTGTGAAGAAAATAGAATTAACAGCTGCTTGTTCCTTTCTTTATCAATGACTGTTCATTTTGAAATTGTGGAAGTTGTACATTGTTGAAAGGAAGGGAACTTGTCTTCGGCTGAATATTCACATTGAATGACTGATGCATTTTTAAAATTAAAGTACAATGATCACGCAGATTTGTCAATGTGTCTATGAACGAATTGTCATGAGATTCCTCTTCATTTAAGACTATCATTCATTTATTCTATTGTTATTGTAAAATATTGTTTAATTTCCAGTCCATTACACACAGAAAGTACCTAATTAATTCCCATTCGAATTACTACAATAAACAGCTGATTAGTTTTCATTTGTGTAACCACTTTAAACATAATATTGCAGTCCTGCCGTCCTGAGTGGGAACATTATGAAAGGAGCCTGTGGAGCTGTGGCATTGTCTCTATTACTCGACCCGAGGGAAGGTTTCAAATCACACCTTCACCAGAAATATATCAAGAGCTATCTGAATGGTGATTAGAGAGTACCTAAGCACAGACTGAGTTGCTTTTCAATCCAACATTAGATCTGCTTTTATCTATTATATCAATAATCACAAAATCTGATACTTATTTGTGTCAGGTTACCAAGAAATATGTGTTCGAAAATTCGCTTTAGCCACTTTGCTTTTACAAAAGACTTACATCTGTCCCTGTTTTCTCTAACTGAAAGAAATCTGAAGAGGATTTTCACTTTTACGAAAAAAGGGGAGGTGTTTCCCATATAAATTAATGCTTCTTCCATCTACGCCTTTTCAGTTTATGTAAGGTTTCATAATACCCTCTATTTTAGGATAGTGGGGATACCTGTATCTAATTCTGTTGCTTATAAGTTCCTGGAGAATATTTGAAAATGTTGCAGAATTAAAGATTACGATGTCTAAGTAATGAGATTGATCTTTTTTGGTGCAAAGGGGCAAGTCCAAAAAATTGAAACACATTAAACATTATTCTCTCGTGCTATAAATTGGAAATAATGTTGATATCTTCTTCAGTAAACTAACAAATGCTACCACCTATTACTGGTCAGTCAGCTGGTTACCTACTTTGTAACCAAATGTTGTGATTCATCTAAATATTCCTCTGTCCTTTGATCAAAGTGAATATGTAATTGTTGTTCAGTTTATGAATTGTCAGAAACTTGTTTTTATTTTTCCATTCACCTGTTCATTTTGACCGTAAGATTGAAATGCTTTGAAAATATTGGAGTTTGTTCATTTAAAAATAAGGTTTGCACATCTCTCACAAATCTCACTTCTTGTACTATGATTCAAGAATGTTTTCTGGTGGAATTCTAGTAAATACCAAACATTTGTTGGCTCCAAATAAGGTCTTTAACACCCAGTTATCAATCTGTTATTAATGTTTCAGCTGTTACATTGACATTGATTAGCTACTCATTCAGAGAGATCAACTGACAATTATAAACTATTTGCAGGATCATTGAATTGAGAAAAAGATATAGACATGGAAACATTTTTTAGAAGGAATTGCTTTTTTATTCAAATGTGTAGGCTGTTCAAGAATTCTATATCGCCTTCCATTGGTTTTCTTGTCGCGAATGTAAATGTATAATTCATGTGAATTTTAATGTGTTCTTTATTTAGAAATTTGTATCAGATTTAAGAAGAAAACGAGGAGCAATTAACATGAAAACTTCAGTGAATAGAAAGCACAGTAAATTAAATTGACAGAGATAACTTCTGGTATTGTCTCTGAATATTCAGTCAAACATTTCTAATGGCAAGAGCGTGGTGCCAGTAAAGCACAGCAGGTCAGGCAGCATTCAAGGAGAAGCAGAATCGACGTTTTGGGCATAAGCCCTTCATCAGGAATCTTTTCGATACTCCTGCTCTTCGAATGTGCCTGCACTTCTCCAACACCACAGCTTTCCTCACTTTCTCCAAATATGCTTAATGAACATGAACTGAAAATGTTAGGATCAGCAGTTGAACAAGACCAAGTAAACACATTTTTTTTTGCAATATTTATAGTGAAAACTTGTTTGATAACGTGCAACAAATAAGATCGAACAACATCTCTTGCCGTTAGAACCCGTGGCCCTTCATAATAAAGAATAACCATGCTTTGAACAGCCAGTGTGGTGTATAACGACTGAACTGAAGTACCAGAGGACAACGATTGCATTTATTGAAGGGAATGTTAACCAGATCCTTACTGTGATAGTGGGGATTGATCTCAGAAACAATAAAATTTTACTGTGATTATTCCACTGAACAGTAATTAGATGGTGATGAAGATCTTTGTGTGGCTTTATGTGCAGTGTTTTGTTTGAACATTGATTTCAGTAACATTGAGATATTATACAAGATTGACAGTTAACAGTTAAAGATAAGTTTTAAATGCAACATTAAAAAAAATTGTCAGTTTTGTTTTGCAAAACACAATTCTACGTTTATGGACTCTCTACTGTGTGGAAACAGGCCATTTGGCCCAACAAGTCTACACTGACCTTCCAAAGAATAATCCACTCAGCACCATTCTGCTCTCAGATTACTGGACATTTACCCCTGACTAATGCACATAACCTACACATCCCTGAACAGAACGTGCAGCTTAGCATGGCCAATGTACCTAACCTGCATATTTTTGGATTGTGGGAGAAAACCAGAACATGCAAACTCCACACAAACATGTGGCCGAGGATGGAATCAAACCCAAGTGCATAACACTGTAAGACACGAGTGCTAACCACTGATCCTCTGTTCTTAATGCCCAACCGCATGTTCAAGAGGTCTATGTAGCTGTTCATTGGTTCTCTTGTCAGATACTAATTTATAATTCATATCACTTTTATTGTGCCCGGAATTTTGAGATTTGTCTAAAAGTTATGAAGAAAACGAGGAGCAATTAATATGAGAACTTGAGAAAATAGAAAACACAGTAAATTTAAATTACAGACTGTGAGAAACAATGCTCACTCACTTCAATAATTTCAGCCCAAGACAAGATCTGAAGCAATCAGTTTGTTTATTAGATGCTTGCAAGCGTGGTGCCTGGAATAAGGCACACAGAGTTTAGCAAATACATACCTTATATAGGACTCAATACTCCAAACCCGGTGCCCATTACTATTGTTTCTCGCTTGCCTTATCCGGCCTTGTACATAATAACGTACAAGTTTTACTTGGTCATTTCACCACATCCTGCTATGGTCCATTGTTAGGTATATCCTCCATCACTATTATCTAAATCCCCCACCTGTGACATTTCCTCCCTTTCCCCAACCATATTGATCCTTATGACCTTTTAATTGGGGCTTGTTTTTGTGTTTTTGCAAAAGTGGGAAACAGATGTTTATAACTACTGCTTGTACAAACATATCTGGCTTAACCTACATCCTCACAACACCTTATCTCCTTGTCTGTAACATCTACCATTGTTGCAGGCACGTTTCATTCTTGTATGCACATTTTAGCTAATACAAAAACAATTATATTTCCTTCACATAGTTTTCATTCTTGTTGACTCAGCTCTTGGTTGAAGTAATTATACACTGGTGTGAGTGCATAAACCTTGCATAAATAATTATGATTGCAGAAGTGACACTACTTTACCTATATCCCAAAATTTCCCCCTTTTTCTTTAATTACCATTTGTTATCTTCTGCATTTTTCTTTTAAGCATTGCCCCCAAAATTCGCAAGCATCATTCTGGAGATTTCATCCATCTTGGTCTCACTCATCCCCTCATTATTTAATCGACAAAGTTCCTCTGCCTGATTCCATTTTAGGGGTATCTGTTTTACTAAGGCTGTCTGAATCAGTCTTTGGGTGAGTCCTCGTATATAGGGCACGATACAGCAGCCAATGACTACCAATACCCCGGCTACTACTATCAGGGAGGTAAGGATGGAAACCACCACCCCCTTCCATTTTCCAAACCATGATTCACGCCATCCCGTGAGAGGTGTATCTACTCCTGAATTCTCAGCCAGTTCCTCTGCTAAGGTAGTCAATCCCCTTCAGGCCCGAGTAATTGAACCATCAGGTGCAGTGTTATTAGGAATAATGGTACAACAGCTTCCTTCTAACATCACACACACACTTTTTCCGCTAAAATCATATCAAGGGCCATTCTGTTTTCCCATGCCATCCTACTTGTCGCATCAAGCTGTTCTGATATTCCTTTAACCGCATTTCCTGTATAATTTATAAATCGCTGTTGATTATAGAAAATGTAATTTATCCAATGTACATTTTTATTAATTGTTGCCTACCAAGAGAGCGGACTCAAAGCTTGCTGCAATCTGGTTACGAGCCTTGAACTCATCAGGTACCCTCCGAGGGACTCCTACAGAATCGAGATAAATCCTGTCATCAAAAGAAGTATCTAACAGTGATCTCTTATCCCTTCCCTTTTTCCCTACTATCTTTTCCTTCTCAAATGCCAGGGTAAATGGAATTGCCAATTGTACAATTGCGCATATCCCTCTCCAATCCGGTGGTCGGGTGGGTCTCAATATTTTGCCTCCACAGTACCACCACAGATCCGCTCGGGGAACCTTTGGTGCTGAATAGTTCCCTCCCTTCTCCGTTTCGGTAACATTCTTAATCTCTGAACATACTTTCAGCTCCCCCAAATCTCTAGACTGACTTGTATCTCGTCTATGCACACACGTCGTGTGATTTCCGACTGCAGCTGAAAAAGTAGGGGGTCTTTTGAATCTTTCTTCTCCAAGGGAGCGAACATCAGAGATAGGGAGGTACAATTCCTATCATTCCATGCAGTCTTATCCTGTTACAGGGCTATTATACATTTCAAGCCCTTCCTGTCTCGCTTACACCCGAGCGGAAAGGGAACCACCTGGGTCACTGGCCTACCGGAGGCACATGCATAGCAATTGCTCTTGTTCAGACTGTTTACATTATACTTTACCCATTCAACCCAGGCATTTGCATCCCCATACCCAGTTTCTATTTCGATAGTCTGTTTCAAGTCCTTTATCTCTATAATGTTTACTAGTTCAGGATCATCGGGAGGGGTGAAAGGTTGTACCTTATTCTCCAATAGTTCTGAAGAAGGGCTTATGCCCGATTCCTGAAGAAGGGCTTATGCCCGATACGTCGATTCTCCTGTTCCTTGGATGCTGCCTGACCTGATGCGCTTTTCCAGCAACACATTTTCAGCTCAATATCCAATAGTTCTGCCCGTTTTCCCTGTCCTACACTAATTTGAAAACAACAGCCCAAGAAATCCTTCCCGTTTGCTTACATTTCTGTCCAAAATGTTTCATCTATTTGTATCTCATAGGTGCCCCACCCCCACCCCGAGAATTGCTGTGTGCCATATGGTTTTCTTTATATTAGGTATATTGGGTTACGCTCTTTATCGGGACAATTGAGAGGTGATCGGAAGATGGCCCTGTGTATTGTGACAAGACTATTATACCAAGTACCATCCCCAAAGGACTTAAGATGTATCTCTGAGCTGCGGTACTGTCTCTGATTATCTACATCCCCACAATTTACTAAGCTACATGCATCAGGTCTATTACTTTCGGATTATCAGACTCAGAGACCGTTAATAACACATATGAAAATAATATTTGACAAACTCCCATTACTAAGAGAGCTAGCATCATAACTCTAAGCATCCCCAACATTCTAAAAATTGTGCTGAAGCACAAAAAACTTAATACACAATCCTACAGAAATAATCCCGCGCTTGCGTCGCCACTGTATAATCAGTTACTCTAAGTCTCTTCAGCCTGAGTTTCAGCGCGTCTTGCGTTGATTCGGCTGTCCAGACTTCTTCCTCAACTGGAGATTTCACTGGCCCGAGTGTAGTGAGTCCAGCCTTTCTCCGCTGTCCTTATTGTCGTTTCGGTAATCAAAGGATCCTGATACAGCCCTTCCCAGTCCGGCTGCAATTTAGTCTCTGTCCATGATTTTGCCACGACCCAATCTCCTGGCCGCATGGGGTGAACGGTGAATTCAAGGGGCGGAGTCTGTGCCAATAAACTCTGTTTCCTGAGGAGAGATAAAGAGGCGGACAAGCCCAGTATATATTTATTTAGAACAAGTCTTTAGTTTCGGAAATTGTCAATTCTCCGTTCGTTCCCAGGTAAGGTAATCCAAATAAGATTTCATAGGGGATAGTCCCAAATCTTTCCTTGGGTCTGTTCGTACTCGCAAGAGAGCTATAGGTAAACATTTGGTCCAAGGGAGTCTGGTTTCTATTATCAATTTAGAGAGCTGTCGTTTGAGTGTTTGGTTCATTCTCTCAACCCTTCCTGATGATGGTGGGTTCCATGGAGCATGGAACTCCCAGGAAATTCCCAACCTTTGCATTATCTCCTGTAACACTTTAGAGGCAAAATGAGTTCCTTGGTCGGATTCTAAACCGTTCACTGGCCCATATCGGGGAATTATGTGCTCTAATATTGTTTCAGACACCATACTCGCAGTGGCGGTAGCTAGGGGGTATCCCTCAACCCAACCAGATAGTTGATCTACTATGACCAGCATATATTTTAGTCGTCCTACTCTGGGTAGTTCAGTATAATCTACTTGTATACTCTGGAAGGGTCTGAATCCTGGGTCTCTTCCTCCCGGGGTCTATTTTCTCAAGACTTTCTTATTTACCTTTCTGCATATTATACATTCCTCACATATTTGTTTAGCAATTGTATATATTCCTTTACATCCGTATTCCCTAAGAACTAAAAGATACGTTGTTTGTACTCCCCAATGGCTGACTTGATGTAGGACAGCCATAATTTCTCGCATCATCATTTTGCTTAACATTTCCCGTCCATCAGGTAACATCCATTGCCAGTCTGCTGTTTTTTGCAGCCCCAAAATCTTTCAATTATTTTTCTTCTCGTTCAGTAAATATAGGAGCTTCCGGGGATCAGGGACAATAGGTATTACGGAATGAATCAGCACCCCTTGTGGGTTCAGGGCGGCTTCCCTAGCCACTTCATCGGCTGATCTATTCCCCCTAATTTCTGGTTCATTTCCTTTCTGATGACCATTTACATGCACTACCGCTATTTCTCGGGGTCGGGGGGGGGGGGGGTGAGTAATAGGGACTCCAAGACCCGTTTAATCAACTCCTCATTTGCTAATTCCTTCCCCCGGCTATTGATCAGTCCTCTTTCCTGCCGTATCTTTCCAAAAGTGTGCACAACACCAAATGCATATTTAGAGTCACTGTATTCTGCTCCCTCTTTATTTTCTAATGCCCTAAGGGCGCTTTCCAATGCATAGAGTTCGCAGGTCTGAGCTGACCACCCATTTGGCAACCTTCCTGCCTCCACCACACTACCGTTTGTCCCGTCTACGACTGCATACCCATTATGTCTTTTCCCTTCAGTCACCCGGGATGATCCATCTATAAAAAGTCAGGCTCCTACATGAAGCGGAACATCTCTCAGGTCCATGCAGACCTTAGTTTGGCATTCTATAATGTCAAGGCAGTCGTGCTCTGGATTCTGAGGAGATTCTCCTTCCCCTTTCCAAAGAAAGGCAGCTGGATTTAAACAATTGTCCGTGACCAACACTAAATCATCCTTTTGTATTAATATTGCCTCATATTTCAGAACCCGCGAGTCTGTCGACCATCGCCCAGCTTTTTGGTTTAGGATCATTCTCACTTGGTGTGGGGTGCTTACTATTAGGACTCCCCCAAATGTAAGCTTCCTGCTTTCCTCCACCAACAGTGCAGTGGCAGCCACGGCCTGCACACACTCAGGCCACCCCCGGGATATTGGATCCAATAGCTGGAAAGATATGCTACTGGCTGTCTCATTCCTCCCCACCTCTGGATTAATACTCCCAAAGCCGCTCCCTTATCTACGGTAGCAAAGAGATGGTAAGGTTTATCTCGAGAAGGTAAGGTTAACATGGGGGCATGGATTAGATCACTTTTGAATTCTTAAATACTTCATTTTCCTCTTCTTCCCAACTCAGACACTTTGGTTGCTCCTCTAATAGTTTGAGATATAATTTATTCCTCTTTTGAGCATAAGAATCAATCCACAATCTGCAATATCTCGTTAAACCCCAAAAATTACGTAATTCCCGTTTGGTCCTGAGCAGTGGAATCCCCACCATTCCCTTTAACCGTTCCAGGCTTATCTTTCATTTTCCCTCACTAACTAAATGTCTCAAGTATTTCACTTCTCGCTCCACATATTGTATTTGGTTTTTAGATACTCGCAGGCCCTGCTGGCCCAGAAAATTCAATAATTTGTTAGTGGCTTCTACTACTCTTTCTCTTCTTATTCCTGATACTAAGAGGTCGTCTACATACTGCAACAGGGTAGTCCCCTTGGGGCTGCTAAATTTCTCCAATATTTGTTCTAGCATCTGTACAAATAAATTCGGGGATTGCGAAAACACCTGGGGGAGCGCAGTCCACCGGTATTGCTGTTTCCGTTCTGTCTTGGGATCTTCCCATTCAAAGGCAAAAAATTCCTACTTCCCTCCGCCAAGGGACAAGCCCAAAAGGCATACTTTAAATCTATCACAGTAAACCATTTGTGGTCATGAGGAATCTTGCTTAATAACGTATCTGGCACCACTGTGTGCCTGATCTGTACTATTCGATTCAATGTTCTCAAATCCTGCACCAATCGATAAATTCCATCGGATTTTCGCACTGGTAGAATTAGGATATTATAAGGAGACATACATGGCTCCAACAGTCAATCTCTAGCCCCTCAATTACTGGCTGCAGTCCTCGTTTACCTTCTATGTAAATGGGATATTGTCGCTCATAAACAACGTCCCCTTTCCTTTTTAAACTTATTTCTAGGGGACGGATCTGTATTTTTCCACGATTCCCTTCTCTAGCCCATATAATAGAGTCTACCTCTCTCTCCACATCTTCTGTCAACATTGCCATTTGTACAACTAATTCTTTTTCCTGAATTCAAATCTCCAGTCCTAAGAGGGCAATTAAAACTCTACCTAGTTAGTTACTTCCTATATCAGGGATATACAACAGTTCCCCTGTGACTGTATCCTTCAGACCTTCTATCATCATAGATTCAAATACTGGAACAGGAAATCCTTCCCCTTTTACCCCGGAAACAGTAATTGACCGTGTTGACATTCCTACTGTCTTTGATTTAAAATTCAGTGATGACCGTGCTGCCCCCGTATCTTCTATGAAGACTACCTCTTCCCCACAGGGTCCCACTTTCAAGTTTATCAACAGTTCCTCGTGGCTCCCCGGGGGCACGAACCCCTGACACCCCTATTCTTCATCAAAATTCATAAGCGGAATTGCCGTTTCTACCCTTTGTAGATCAGGACACTCCCGCTTAAAATGCCCGAGTTTCTGCAATAACATCGTTCTGCCTGTGGAGACTTCCATCTCTGCCCCTGTCGCTCGAACCGTCTATCAAATACTCCCCCTTGTCTTCTCCCTCTCCCTCTCCCTCTCTGTCCGACATGATGCCACCCGCTGCTCCGGTTGCTCACTATTGGTTCCATTCTTTTCTTAACTACATCATCAATCGTAGCTACCATCATTTTTGCCTTCTGTTTTGTCTCTCATCCTCTCTCTTTACAAACACTTTCTGTGCCTCTCTTAACAATTCATCTAATGGTGTTTCACTCCTCCCTTCTATCTTCAGTATCTTTCTCTGTGTCTGGCCATGCATTTGTCACAAAATATATTTTCAAAAGATCCTGTGCCACTGGGTTCTCAGGGTTCATTCCAGAATGTTTCCGCATTGAGTCTCTTAATCTTTGCAAGAAAGCTGGGGGTGTCTCATCTTTCTCCTCTTTAACTTCAAAGGCTTTAGTCAAATTCTGCGACTTCGGAACTGCCTCTCTTATTCCTTTTAGAATCAGGTCTTTCAATTCCATCATTTCTTCCCTATGCTCCGGGTTTTGATTTTACCACTGTGTGTCTCTGAGGGGAACCTCCGTCTCTCCCTGTCCAGTATCCCCATTCCCAATGGGAAGTTCCATGTCCCATATTTTAATGGCTGCACCTGATATAAGTCCCCTTTCTTCCCCAGTAAATAGTACATTCAAAATAGACATTAACTCAGCCCACGTATACAGACTGGGCCCCAAGAATTGATCAATTTGATCAGACAGCCCTACCGGATCCTCAACCAGGACCTTCATCTCCTTTTTAAATGTTCTGCCCTCCCCACTGGTGAGGTGGGCACTTACAAACCCAATCTCTTTGTCCCCTATTGGCACCTCCCGAAGGGGATAAGTCTTTATATTCTTCCACTTTTTTGTTTTTGTTTTTCCCCCTTAGGCTTTCGTTTAGTTACTCCAGAGGCCTCCTCTACATCTACTTGATCTTCCCTTCCTTTTGTTGCGGATTGAGGGTCGGGAACAACAACATCCCCGCACACCGCCCCTTCGTCCTCCTCTTGTGGGTCATCCGTTCCCTGTCCCTGTCTGTCTGTCTCTCCTCTCCCCCATTTTCACCTAATCTGATTTTATGGTACGGTGGGCGGGAATTCACACAGGCAAAAGGATCCCAGGGACTGGGGGGGTGGGGGGGCAGAGGGGGAATCATTTGTCTTTACTACCATCATTCCCAAACTTCCCTTCCAACAGGATGCATAGTCCACCTCTTCTTCACTAAAAGTTTGTTTTTTATTCACATGCAAATGTAAATATTGACATACCCAATCCTCATCCGAATCATACTTTGGCCAGAAGACAGCTGGATGAAGGATTGGTTCTTTGGTCCATACCAAACAACAATATTTAATCATTTTCTTTTCATCTTTTTCCCTTGTACAAGTGTCACTTGTCCATTCCCTCAACATCCTCCCCAACGGACTTTCAGGAGGAATGTTATCAGGGACTTTTTCTTTCTTTACTCCGTGACAGTTCGACTTACTCTGCCTACCCCCGCCCCCCCCCCCCCCCCCCCCCCCCCATTTCTCGGGGCCCTCACCAGTCCCTCAGCGATTAAATATCCCTTTTCCCGGCCACCAAGTTAATACTTAAAAGTCAGTTTTCTGACGTTGGTCTGTGCACAGAGTTGCCTGGCCCCTTTTTTCTCTAATTTTTATTGACCTTCTTTCACTGTCTGATTCAGATGTCTCTCTTGTGGGATTCCTACCAGTCGCCCAAGGGAGCGGACAAAACCTGGACAAGAAACCGCTCCTCAATTATGAATGGGAGGCATCTTCCCAGTGTCCAGGGCCAGCCACTCCCCCCGGCGATGGAAGAATATCCCGGACGATCCCCCAATTGTATGAAACTAAGCCCACTCACTTCAATAATTTCAGTGCGAGACAAGATCTGAAGCAATCAGTATGTTTTTTACACGCTTGAAACCGGTTCCTGAAATCAACTCGCAGAGTTTAGCAAGTACATAAGATTCACTACTCCAAACCCGGTACCCATTACTATTGTTTCTCTCTTGCCTTATCCGGCCTTGGGCATAACAAAGTACAGGTTTGACTTGGCCTTTTCACCACATCTTGGCTGTAGTCAACTGTTAGGTATGTCTTCCTTCACTGCGATCTATTTCCCCCACTTGTGACATTTCCTCCCTTTCCCCAACCATATTGAACCTTACGACATTTTAATTGGGGTTTGTTTTTTATTTTTGCAGAAATGGGAAACAAATGCTTATAACTACTGCTTGTATAAGCATTTGTAGTTTAACCGACATCCTCACAGCACCTTATCTATTTGTCTGTACCATCTACCATTGTCTGCAGACACCTTTCATTCTTGTATGCACATTTTAGCTAATATGAAAACAATTGTATATTTCCTTCAAATTCTTGTTGACTCAGCTCTTGGTTGAAACAATTGGACACTGGTGTGAGTTCATTTACGTTGCATAAGTAATTATGACTGCAGAAGTAACACAACTTCACCTGTAACCTACAGTTGGTAGTGCAGTGAACAAAGAAGAACAAAGAATACAGAAAATGTGCAGCCCAGGAACAGGCCCTTTGGACAGCCGAGCCTGAGCCGATCCAAATCAACTATCTAAACATGTCGCCCAATTTCTGAGCATCCGTATCCCTCTGCTCCTCACTTACTCATGCATCGGTCCAGGCGCACCTGAAAAGAATCTACCATGCCTACCTCTACTATCTCTGCTGGCAACGCATTCCAGCACTACCAACCTCTGTGTAAAATACTTTCCATGTCTATCTCCCTTAAACGTTTCACCTCTCTCATTGAACGTGTGATCTCTCATTATTGAATCCCTCATCTTGGGAAAAAGCTTATCTCTATCCACCCTGTCTGTACCCTTCATGATATTGTAGACCTCAATCAGGTCCCCTCAATCTCGTTTTTTCTAATGAAAGCAGAAGTAACCTACTCAACCTCTCTTCAGAGCTTGCATCTTCCACACCAGGCAGCATCTGCGTAAACCTTCTCCGCATTCTCTCCTAAACATCCACATAATTTTGATAATTTGGCGACCAGAACTGTACAGCGTATTCTAAACGCGGCCGAAACAAACTCTTGTACAATTTTAGCAGGACTTGTCTGCTATTATACTCAATACCCTATCCGGTGAAGGCAAGTATGCCATATGCCTTCTTGACCACTCTATCCACCTGTGCAGTCAACTGCAGGATACAAAGGACCTGAACTCCCAGATCTCTCTTCTCATATAAAGTTTATCCAATGCTGTTCCGTTTACTGTATACTTGGCTTTGGAATTAGACTTCCCCAAATCATCACCACACATTTGCTTGAATGGAACACCATTTGCCACTTCTCCGCTCAACTCTTCTGTCTATCTATATTCCACTTCATTCTTTGACAGCCCCCTATGTTTTCTGGCTACTCCACCAATCTTTGCGTCATCTGCAAATGTAGTGGCGAGATACTGGGCTAGCAACCCTTGGAGATTGGAACATGGCAGTTGTTCATCCCATGCAGCAAGGAACCATGTTTGGATGTTTGTTCCCAGTGAAGTACCACTGTTTCCTGATGTAGATCAATAATTCAAACTTTTTTATTCGGAGTCATGATTTAGAAGTTTACTGACGATACATAGTCGTGTAGTTGACTATGATGAATAATGTCAGGGACCGCAGGGATGTATCCATCAGGTGGAAAGGAAAAATCGTGAATGGAATTGAATCCAGACTAATGAGTGGTAGTGAATTTGGGGAGTTGTAACAATAACAGTGAGGATTCTGAGTGGTGTACATGAACAAAGAGATCTTGGAGTGGACATTCACAGATCCCTGAAGATTGTTGCACAGGTAGATCAGTTGTTCGAGAGGTTTTTGGATATTTTCTATTGTTGACCACAGACTGTGGATGATATTCGATCTTTAGTAACCGCCAGTTTAGGAAACAACTAAAGGAATGAGCACAAGTCTGGTCCATGCAATAATCTACATTTTTAAAAAAATGAAAGTTGAAAGATAGAGGGCTGAAGTATAAATCTTTGCCCATCAAACTACTTCACCACTCAATGAATTTACCACTGATTCCTCTCCAGGTAATGCTAGTATGTGCCTCAGAGGGAATTTGCAAATGGTGGAGGTTCAGTGCATCTTCAACCTTGTCCTTATAGTCAGTACAGTTTTTGAGCTTTGAAGGTTCTGTCAACAAAACCTGGATGACTTACTCCAGTGAATCTTCTATGTGGTGCACTCTGCTGCAATTGTGCCTTAGCAGTTAAGGGAATAAATATTCAGGTGTTGAACAATGTACAGTTAAGTGACTGCATTGTGGTGGAGGGTGCCCAGTTCCTTCAGTGGTATTGAAGTGCACCCACCTAGGCAAATGGAGAGAGTTCTGTTAAACATCTAAATTGTGCGTTGTGGACGATGTAGGCTTCACGGAGACAAGAGTTGAGTTAATAATCAAACAAAGTCGACCGGCGGACAGGTGTTTGTCGTCAACTTATTTATACGGGCGGTCAGGTTCCATTTCTCCTAAATACTAGCTTCCAGGACGATTACACGGAGGAATTCAGTTACATTGAAGCCATTGAATGTCAATCGAATATGATTAGATTCTCATTTGTCAGAGTTATCATTGCTGTATTTGGTCCTTCTGTGGGACAATCCGATTCTAATTTCTTTCTGATTTCAAGTTCCAATTCCCGTCTGCGCCTGAGATTTCAACCCGTTTCCTTACCGAAATTTCTCCACCTGTCTTAATAATATATAAGGACGCTATAAGGGACAGCGCAGACTTACTAACACGTTGCTAACTCTGTATACAGTAGAACTTGGTGGAATGATTGGTTAGGCTGGGATTATTCTCCTTGAAACAAAGGAGGATGAGGGGAACTTTATAATCACATAATAACATTTATAAACGTTCAATATTCGTGGGATCTTGACAGGCTAGATACGGGCAGGTGGCTTGCCCTATGCTCTGAGGAGAGCACCAGAGGAGATAATCTCAGAATTAGATATTACGCATTTAATTCAGAATTGAGGAGTAATTTCTTTGCTCAGGGGTCAAAGAATCTGTGGCATTTTCCAGTACCCGCTGTTGAGACTGTGTGGTTGGGTATTTTCAAACTGTGCCAGATAGTTAATCAGAAAGATGATGAAACTTTGTCGAGCTAAGTGAGCTGAAAGGAATTCAAGATTATCAGATCGACTATGTTAAAAATCACACAATACCAGGTTATAGTCCAACAGGTTTAATTGGAAGCACACTAGCTTTCGGAGCATCACTCCTTCATCAGGTAATAGTCAGGTGACTATCAGGTATTGACTAATTTTTAACTTTGAACACCCCAGTCCAACACCGGCCTCTCCAAAACAGACCAACCATGAGTTCGTTGAATGGTTGAGCAGACTCCTTGGGCTGAATAGCATACTTCCATTTGGTTTAACATTTCGTCTAACGCTTTATTTTATTTATGAGTTCAGAATTATGAGGGGATATGATGAAGTGACAGAAAAGGTTTATTAAACAGATCAGACAGATCAGGAACAAGGCTCATAAACTCAGGAAGAAGAAATATGCTGTGACCTGGGGGCAACAACTGACACTGGGCACAGCACAGGTGGCTGTGTACAGAAGCTGCGATTGCTGAAGGAAGTTGCTAGATCTTATACAGTTGGAAAGTCAGTGATCACGCTGGATGATGGATTGTTGTATGATTCACACACAGCAGAAATTTGTGAAAGAAAGATTTTTTTTCCATTGGAGAAATTTTCGGCGGTTCCAATTCCGAGTGACTGTTGTTTGAAATAATGATAGATCTTTGTGAGAAGTGTTAGGTTAAAATACTCATGAACAACCCCAATGGATAAACTTGTGCTCCCAATCTCTTGTTTTTTTTTTCTCTTTCTTTCGATGTAAATTCATAGAAAGACAAGATGGAATGTAGGGCGGAAAGAAAAATGCGTTCCTTCTCATTCCACCAATTTCATCTACAATTGAATAGAATGACTGCTCTCACTCTTCATTTCGACTTTAATGTGGTGTCGATTATTTGTGAGTCTCACGTGCAGTGAAGGGCAAGAACAAGATTCTAGATCCAGTGTATACCAGAGGTGTGAGGTGCAAAGAAAAACTGCCAGAGCGGTGTGTAAAGTTAACAACCAGAGTGTGACTCGAACCAGTGAATGTGGAGTACAGCGGTATAATAACTCACCACCATCATTTCTCGGTCTCCTCAGCACATTTTGTAGAGGGATGACATGTGACCTCATCAGGTTACATGTGGGGAACGTCATGGATGAGAAAGTTCCAGAGCGGAATCGAATCCACACCATTGTGTTTCTACTTTCACTTGAATTATAATAAGAGGAAATTCCAATAAATAGCCATGCTGGTCAGAATGAATAGCTGTCAGTGATACATTCTGAGTCATAACTGAGTCAGAATGAAAAAGGACAAAATTTACCGTCATATTTACACCTACATTTGACACATAATTTCTTCAGTCACTTTCTCTCTCACGTGAAGAAGCCATGGTGAGGGAAATAAAGGCGACGTTGTCGCTCTATGGCCTTTCTCATATGGCTAAACCTGAATTGGATTAAATCGCAAGACATGCTGATTTGTTCATTTCATTTTAATTTTGCTGAAACCTCACAATGTTCATTGTAATAATCAGAAGTGAATTAGATATATCTCATTGGAACGATTAATGTTGTATTCAAATTTGCTCTGACTTTATTTCAGCTTAAGGAAAATACTGCTTAGAAAAACAGAGGGTTAAAGTGCAAAATAAAACCCACCAGTTTCGTTGCTCGTTGTTTTGGCAGATTTCACTGAGTATTAAATGGACCAAACATCATGGTGTTTATTCTCACATCTTTAACGCATGTGATGAAAGCAGGAAGTCGATCTCCAAGCAATTGGTAACTTCCCATTCATTATGTAACATATTCTTCTTCACAATAAATAAAAATCCACTCAGTTCCATTTACAATGCTTTAGGTGGAATATTATGCCAAATCTTTCAAAATGCAGAGTTTTGGACCCGAATCTTATTCAGCTGCACACATTAAAGAAATGTCTTTACATTTAAAGTCAACCAACTGAGACATTGTTTCCCCGCAACTTCCGACCGACTACACGCCAGCCCTACACCTTTACCTAGCCACACGTTGTCTCTCTCCTTGTGAAATTTATTCCTTGTATGTCACCAAATGTCCAAATATTTTGAAAAAACACATTCTCGGAGTGACAGCGATTCTGTTCTCATCATTGCTTTGTCCTTCAAAGGGTTTATCAAAGGTATTGAATGCCTGACATCTAGATGTTTACTTACTTGAAAGAGGGAATTTTCCACCTATTTACTCTGTCCAAACATTTCATAACCTGAAAACCCCCATTAAGTCTTCCTTGGATCAGGGATAACTGTTCTCAATTTTCAAAGAAGACAAGTGAATAAAATCTCATCCTCAGTACACCCCCATCAGCATCTTATCTAATGGCTTTACACCTCAGTAAACACCGTCATTAACAATTCATAGAATCACTAAATTCTACAGTGCAGAAAGAGCATTTCAGTCAATTTAGCCGGTGTTGACTCTCTGAAGAGCATCTCAACCAAACCTAGCTCCCCTCCCTATTTCCTTATATTTCACCTGAAGAAGGGGAATCCCTCCCTCTTATGATTTCAAATAAACCTGTTGGAGTATAACCTGACGTCCTGTGACAGCTGACCTTATCCCCGCGTTACCCATGGCTAATTCACCTAACTTACTTAATTCACTCCCTGGACACGAGAGGGCAATTTAACTTTGCCAATCAACCTAACCCTCCCTCTGAACAGCAGTGCGAATTACTGAGACAATGTTCCATCATACTGAGCAAATGCTGTATCATTTTTTAATGGTTTTATACCCTGGTAATAGCCTCATCAAAACAAATGAACCCAAATTCACTGTATCGAAACGCCACTCTGTCTTTTACAATTTAATTCGTGCTGCGGGAAATGTTTCTGCACTCATACTTGAATGTGTTTATGTTGTTTCTTCCTCAGCTTCCTGCTTCTTGTAAACACTTCAATCCGGAACAAGTCTGTCAAATGCTTTTCATTCCAACACAGTCACAAGGTGAAGTTTGCAGAAGTCACTTGTTTGGCTGTTCACTGACACTCTGCCTCCCTGAGAGTTGCAGTCCTTCCCCACCTTTATTCAGGCAGCACTGTCCTTCGTGTGATATGCCTCATCGAGAATGGAAGGACAGGTATCAATACCCGCACTTGGGAATGGAGCGAAAATTTTAAAACGTTTACATTGTCCCCAGCAGAAAATTGAGCCCTGTGACAGGCGGGGACACTAACCATTATACGACCGAGGACAAGAGTGTCAAGGATGTGGCAGGTTACAGCAGGATATAGAGAAGCTGCAGAGCTGGGCAGAAAGGTGGCAAATGGAATTCAATGTAGCTAAGTGTGAGGTGATTCACTTTGGGAAGAATAACATAAAGATGGGGTACTGGGCTAATGGTCGGATACTTGGTAGTGTGGATGAGCAGAGGGATCTTGGTGTCCATGTACACAGATCTCTGAAAGTTGCCACCCAGGTAAATAGTGCGGTGAGGAAGGCATATGGCGTACTGGCTTTTATTGGTAGAGGAATTGAGTTCCGGAGTCCTGAGGTCATGATGCAGTTGTATAAGACTCTGGTGCGGCCGCATCTGGAATATTGTGTGCAGTTTTGGTCGCCATACTATAGGAAGGATGTGGAGGCACTGGAACGGGTGCAGAGGAGGTTTACCAGGATGTTGCCTGGTATGGAAGGAAGATCGTATGAGGAAAGACTGAGACACTTGGGGCTGTTTTCATTAGAGAAAAGAAGGTTTAGGGATGACTTGATTGAGGTGTACAAGATGATTAGGGGGTTAGATAGGGTTGACAGTGTGAACCTTTTCCCGCGTATGGAGTCGGGTATTACAAGGGGGCATAGCTTTAAATTAAGGGGGGGTAGATATAGGACTGAAGTTAGGGGTAGGTTCTTCACTCAGCGAGTCGTAAGTTCATGGAATGCCCTGCCAGTAGCAGTGGTGGACTCTCCCTCTTTATGGGCATTTAAGCGGGCATTGGATAGGTATATGGAGGATAGTGGGTTAGTATAGGTTAGGTGGGCTTGGATAGGCGCAACATCGAGGGCCAAAGGGCCTGTACTGCGCTGTATTCTTCTATGTTCTATGTTCTATGTTCTATGTCAAAGGAGGCCCTTCAAATAACTGTGGCCACACTTGTCAAAACCAACTGCCTAATGAACTGAATCCCATTTCAGAATGGTTACCCCACAGCCTTATATGTCTTGGCATCAAAAGTTCACATCTGAATATTTATTCAGGTCATGAAGCTTTCTGCCGCTCTGAAAAATGCAGACAGTGTATTCCAAATTCCAACCACCCACTAGCTGATAAAGCTTTTTCGCACATCTTCTCAAACGTTTCTGTCTTTCTCCTTAAGTCTCTGGCCCCTGCTGATCGATCCCTCCATCAATGGGAAACTCATTTATTCAACCCTGCCCGTGCCCTAACTCAATCATGTCTTGTACACATCTCCTTTGCACTGCAACAAACACTCCACTCTGTCCTGTCTTTCTTCACAACTGAAACTCTTCAACCCAAACAGTATCCCGGTAAATATCTCCTGCAATTTTCTCAGTGTGATCACATCCCTGCTATAATGTGACTTGCAAAACTGCACACAACACTCTTGCTTGAGCCTAATGAGCATTTGTTTTAAAATTTCTGGATTAGTATGAGGGCGATTCCAGCTAAGCAGCATTTATTACCCATTCCTAATTGCCCAGAGGGCTATGGGTCTGAAGTCACATGCAGCCCAGGCCATGTAAGGATAGCAAATTCCATCCCGCAATGACATCAGTGAAACAGATTTTTTTTTCAACAATTGTCAATGGATCTATAGTAGTCATTAGATTCTTCCTTGCAGATAATTTTTAAATCCAAATTTGACAATTATGGCATGATGGGATTCAAGCCCGAGTACCCAGACTATTACCTCTGTCTCTGGATTATCAGTCCTCTGAAATTATCACAAGACCAACGCAGAAAGCCATAAAAGCTGATCTTTAACAATAAAATGTCTTTTCACCAAAACTGCCCTGGTATTTTCCATGAGCCTGACGCTACAATTGTCTCTGGTCAGTAAAAGCTGCTACATGGGGGTTGATTTCACAACCCCGGTATTCAAATGGATCGATTTGTTTGAAGGTCCCGATGGTGGTATTGGGGCACGTTCACCCAACAACAGTCACTGCAGCACAGACAGAACAGTATGAATGTGAAAGAGAGTGATAGATTGAGCATTGCCCCAGAGAAATGGGAGGAGGGACGGAAAGGAGGTTTAATGATCGTGGGAAGGAGAGAAATCTCCGACAACGGGTGTGTTTGAATCCTGATATATGGAACCCAGAGATGTAAGAGAGCGGAATTTGAAGGTAAAACAATTAATTTCTTAGCATGTGTCACAAAAAGGACAACGGAGAGAAAACTTAGTGCCGGTGTTTGGTTTCAAATCGAGGTTGCTGTGGTCACAATGCAAAATACCGACAACCACGATCACAGTAACCACAGAACAGGATGCTTGCAAGCAGCAATAAGTATACTAGCGGAGGAAATGTTCGGAAAAACAGCAAATGTACTCAGCGAACAGTGACAGACATGTGGGAACTGAGAATGAGCTGAATCTTTCAGTTCGATGTCCTCAGAGGCTGTGGAGATCCCTTGAACGGGAAAGTTGAAAACTGAGATTGATCGATTTCGACAAAACATCAAAGACTCGGGAGACAGTACAGGATATTGTTGAAATGTTTGCTTCAACAGCATTTTAGCTTAACATCGGCACAGCCGCCAAGATCCAACTGGAAATGGGGATGGGAATGAGTGCGCAGAGTTACTCTCTGGCTCCAGTGATGCAATAGGTGAGCGTCTTGTCCTTCTGTGATGGTACAGAGGCGCAAGAAATTCCTCGGTTGAGTGTGCTCCTGCTCAAGGGAATGGTTGTCCCCGTTTATACTACCATAGCGATTTCCGGTGCATCTTTCTAAGACAGCTGAGTGGCACAAGTGGAGCGTGATGAGCCCTTAACTTTGTAGTGGTGGGTTTAAAAGATGATTTTGCTATTTGGATCTGTGTTTCCAACACTGGCGGTGGCAGTTACATTTGCTCGCATCAGCTCAGTATCAGTTTCTTCCACACAGTCAAGGCTTCAACCTGGAGAAGGTGGTGTTGGGGTGATATTTTAAACTAGTCATCCTTGGCGACTGGGACACGGAAAAGGTGATGTTTACGTTCGACGAATAAAACCTGAAATGCAAGCCTGACCTCAGGAACAGAGATAATGATTTAAATTTCCTGCAATCTCATTCATTCATGTCCCTTATGCAGTGGATTCAACCATCTTCACCCAGTCCGGCCAAGAGACTCCAGGACCAGAAAAAAAACATGAGCTGACCCTTAATTCAGGAATCCCCATCATGTGGGGAAGCAGGCTTGTCGGCCCTTCCAGTTCACACGTTACATCGGAAGCGCATCCCACCAGACCCCAGGGTATTCCCTGCCCCATAAGCCAGCATTTCCCATTGTTGATCCCTGTAACAGGCACACCTTTGGTCAGATGGAGAAATAAAAACGCAAACACACAGAGAATGTGCAGACTGCCCACAGACAGACACCCGAGGCTGGGATCGCACCCAGGTTTGTGGTGTAGCCAGACAGCAACGAACGAGGGGCGAAAAATAAATGTTGTCCTGACCAGTGATACTCACACCCTGTGGGTGAATAAGGAATACTGAAAACACATTAACAACATGGAAAACGGGATTTGTATCTGTGTGGACACAATTTGAAAGGATTGTTCACCCTGTGTAGAAAAAAGGACACTGATACCACAGAGAAAGCAGGGCAATGTGGGAACTGCTGGAAGGGATTCAATTATCCACAGAAATGGAAACTCATTTAATCAGTAACACTGGGGAGAGGCCGTTCACCAGTCCTTGTGTGGGAAGGGATGACTGATCAAAACAACCTCCGAGACTCCAGCAGGATTACATATCCCATCAGGTGTTCGATTATATTGTCAACGCTGTTGTTAATCCCAACCAGATATTTGCTCCATAGCGTCAATCATAGAGTCATACAGCATGAAGGCATACAGGCCCGTCAGTGCAACCAATCCATGCTGAACATACTGCCAAACTAATCTACTCCCATCTGCCTCCTCCTGTACCCGTTGGGTGGTTATAATGCCCTTGTAGTTTTATTACTGTGTTGTTAATCCAAAAAACCAGGTAATATTTTGAGGACAAAGAGTTAAGGTCCTGGCATGACAGATGGTGGAGTTTGAATTCAATAAGCACCTGGAATTGAAGAATCTCGTGATGACCTAAATCAGTTGTATGGAAAATCCCATCTGATTCACTCATGCCAGTTCGGGAAGCAAATTGTCATATTCAGCTGCTCTTTCCCACAGGAGACTCCAGATGGATAATACCGCGGTTGACTCTTAAATGTCCTCTGGGAAATAACTGATGTACTAGGCATGAATAAATTTATTTTAAAAATCCCACTTTCCCATTCATATTTGGAATCAATTGTCCATTAAATGTTGCAAACATACCCTCATCCATCACTTCCTCAGCAAGTTAATTGCACACGTAAAACACCTTCCTTAAAAAAAGCCTCACATGATTTTTTAAAAAAAAAACTCTGTCTTTTCATCTTAAACATATGCCCTCTCACCTTGAAATCCCCATCCTGAGAAAAGGCAGCTATCGTTAACTCTAACTTGCCTCTCAATAATTCATAAACTTCTATCAGGTTGCTGTGGTTCTGTTCGCCGAGCTGGAAATTTTTGTTGCAAACGTTTCGTCCCCTGTCTAGGTGACATCCTCAGTGCTTGGGAGCCTCCTGTGAATCGCTTCTGTGGTGTTTCCTCAGGCATTTATAGTGGCCTGTCCCTGCCGCTTCCGGTTGTCAGTTTCAGCTGTCCGCTGTAGTGGCTGGTATATTGGGTCCAGGTCGATGTGTTTGTTGATGGAGTTTGTGGATGAGTGCCATGCTTCTAGGAATTCCCTGGCTGTTCTTTGTTTGGCTTGCCCTATAATGGTAGTGTTGTCCCAGTCGAATTCATGTTGCTTGTCGTTTGCGTGTGTGGTTACTAAGGATAGCTGGTCGTGTCGTTTCGTGGCTAGTTGATGTTCATGGATGCGGATCGTTAGCTGTCTTCCTGTTTGTCCTATATAGTGTTTTGTGCAGACCTTGCATTGGATTTTGTACACTACATTAGTTTTGCTCATGCTGGGTATAGGGTCCTTCGTTCTGGTGAGTTGTTGTCTGAGGGTGGCTGTTGGTTTGTGTGCTGTTATAAGTCCTAGTGGTCGCAGTAGTCTGGCTGTCAGTTCAGAGATGTTCTTGATGTATGGTAATGTGGCTAGTCCTTTGGGTTGCGGCATGTCCTCGTTCCGTTGTCTTTCCCTTAGGCATCTGTTGATGAAATTGCGAGGATATCCGTTTTTGGCGAATACCTTGTACATGTGTTCCTCTTCCTCTTTTTGCAGTTTTGGTGTGCTGCAGTGTGCCGGACTGACAACCGGAAGCGGCAAGGACAGGCCACTATAAATGCCGGAGGAAACACCACAGAAGCGCTTCACAGGGGGCTCCCAAGCACTGAGGATGTCACCTAGACAGGGGATGAAACATTTGCAACAAAAATTTCCAGCTTGGCGAACAGAACCACAACAACGAGCACCCGAGCTACAAATCTTCTCCCAAATTCTGTTAGGTTCAAACCCCTAACCTAGAGTGAAAACAGTCTCAACTAGGAGACAGTGAGAACTGCAGATGAGAGATCAGAATCCAGAGTGTTGTGCTGGGATGTACAACAGGTCATGCAGCATTTGAGGAGCGGGAGAATCGACATTTCGGGGAAGAGCCTGATGAAGAACACTTGCGCAAAAAAATTATTCTCCTGCTCCTGGGATGTTGCCTTACCTGTTGTGGTTTTCCAGCACCCCGATCTCGAAGCGGAAAATAGTCTCAGCCTATCCAGCCTCTCATTATAACACAAACCTTCCACACACGGCAACATACGTGCATACTTTTTTGAACCTGCTCCAGCTGAATAATATCATTCCTACAACTGGGCGACCGGAACTGGACATAATACTGCAGAAGAGGCCTCATCAATGTCCTGCAAAGCTTCAACATAACGTCCCGACTCCTAGACACGAAGGACTGAACAATGAAGGGAAGTATGTTAAATGCCTTTGAACCACCTTATCTGTAGGTGATGAAAACTACAAGGAATTATGCACCTGCACCACGAGCTTCCGTGTTCTCCAACACTACGCAATTTGTTGTTGTACCAAAATGCTATACCTTCCATTTATCCAGATTGAATTCCATGTTACATTTTTCAGTCCAACGACTCATTGGATGAAGATCCTTTTGAAACTTCGATAATCTTCCTTACTGTCTACAATTCTGGCATCGCCTGCAAACCTACGAATCATGCTTGCAGTGAGTTCCACTGTTTTATCATATAGATCAATGATTCATATTTACTTGTAGTGGCCGTGATTCAGCAGTGTGCAGATCATACAACAGTTAGCCATGCAATTAACAATGAGGAAGAAAGCCGCAGACTGCAGGGAGATATTAAACAATTGGAAATGAAAATGGTGAAGGAAATTCATTCCAGGCAAGTTGATGATAGTGAAGCAAGTTCAAACTTCAAACCAGCCGCCCTCGCTCCAATTGTGGCACTCAGCTCTCTCAGTAAGCTGCACTGTAGATTGCTATAAACGGGAAAATAATTTCCCTTCTGCCCCGCCTTTGGCCAGGAGCACTCCCAACCTCGGAATTACTTGCGCCTCTAAACCGTCATAGAAATACCGTGCATTCACTGGTTGTGTCACTGGAGTCCTCGAGTATCTCTGCGACCTCATTCCCATCCCGTCTTCCAGTTGGATCTTCGCGACTGCGCCACTCAATTCCTCAGATTCTGGGGCTGGGAATTGGGACTATGTGGCAGCAGTGGTTACTGCCTTGTGTGTGTGTGTCGGGGGGAAACTGGTAAAGTAGCCGATGTTAAACTGCATTACTATTGAAGCAGACATTTCAACAACACCTGCACTGTCCCCGGAGTTTTTGATGTTTTCGAGAAATCTATTTATCTCAGCCTACAGCATATTAATAATGGAATCACCACAGCCACTGGGGGAACCGATATTAAACGGTCAGCCCATTCTGAGTTCCCACATTTCTGCCACTGTTCGCTCATCACTGATATTGTGCATTTGGTGCGCTGCCTAACATTTCCTATGATACTGTACTTATTGCACCCTGTCAGAGTGCGCGTCTGTGGGACGCCGTGATCATATAGTGGTTAGTACTCTGCGTTGTGGCCGCAGCAATCTCTTGAATCCGAGTCACGGCACTAATTGCTCTATCTGCCCCAGCTTTTGTGAAACACAAAGGAATCAGTTGCTTTAACGTGGTAATTTTCTCCAAGGTGATGATCTTTTCCCTTCAAATTCTGCTCGCTCACATCTCTGTGTTTCATATGCCCGAATTCAAATCCACCCGTTCTCAGAGATTTCTCTCCCTCCTTCGATCACTAACTGAACGTTCCGTCCCACACCCCCATTTCATTAATTTAGAGATGCCAGTGTTCGACTATGGTGTACAAAGTTAAAAATCACACAACACCAGGTTAGAGTCTAACAGGTTTAACTGGGCACTAGTTTTGGGAGCGCTGCTCTTTCATCATGTGGTTGTGGAGTCATTTCCTATTTCATTAAGGCACTGCAGAATCTTACACTGACTCGCACATTGATACTGTTCACTCTGTGCTGCTGCGGTCACTGTTGCTGGGTGAACGTGCCCCAACCCCACCATAGGGGCCTGCAGACCAGTTGCTTCATTTGCTTACCGCTGTTGTGAGGCCAATCCTCAGGTAGCAGCGTTTACTGATCGGGACTTGCGATTATTGGGAGTCAAGCTCAGGAAAATGACACAGGACAATATCGAGGAAAAGTGACTTCATTGAGAAAGATTAGTTTCACGGGTTTTCTGCAATGGCTGAGCACTATTACCACTGGACTGTTAACTCAGACAATAAGCAAATGAACCAGGGACCCGGGTTTGACTCCAACCATGCCAGGTGTTAGAATTGAGATTCAATAAATATCTGGAATTACGAATCTAATAACACCTATACATCCATGGTCAACTGTTGAAAAAACAAAACCATCGGGTTCACTGACGTCCTTTGAGGAAGGAACCTGCCATTCTTACCTGGTCGGGCCTCAATGTGACTCCAGACTCACTGCAATACGGTTGAGTGTCAACTGCCCGCTGTGCAATTAGGGATCACAATCAATACTGCCGAGCCAGCGACGCCCTCATACTGTAACAGAATAGGGAAAAAAAGTTAATTCGGCTCTAGCTAGATTACTGTGTGCAGTTCTGCAATTCACAGTATAGCAATGATGTGATCGCACTGGGAACGTTGCAGGAGAGATTCAATGGGATATTGTCTGGGCTGAAGAGTTTCTGTTATGAGGAGAGATTGGACAGACTGGGGTTGTTTGTCGCCGAGCAGAGGAGATTGGAGAAGATATGACTGAGATGTACAAAATAATGAGGGATATGGATAAGATCGACTGAAAAAAGCGTTTGTTATTGATGGAGGGATCGAACACTGGGGCCAAGAGATTTCGGGAAAAGGCAGAAAGTTTTGAGTAGATGTGCGGAAAGGGTCAGAGAGGTGGAAACCCTTCCAACCTGGAAAAAATTGAGATGTTAATTTGTGATGCCAAAACATATAAGACTATAGGCTAAACAATGAAAAACTTGATTCAGGTCGTTAAGCAGTTGTGTTGGACAAGTGCAGCCACAACAGGCTGAAGGGCTTCCTTCGAGGTTTTTGTCCTCCACAGTATCGTGGTTAGTGTACCCTCCTGTCACAGGGCTCAATTCTCCGCTGGGGGCATCGTGAAAGTTTTAAACCTGTAGCTCTGTTCCCCAGTGAAAGTTATTAATGCTTGGCCTTCCATTCTCGATTGGATATGTCACAGGAAGGACAGTGCTGTCTGAATCAGCTGGAGAAGGACTGCAGCTCCTGGGGCAGAGAGCGTCAGTGAAAGTGCAAGCACGTAATTTCTGTAAACTGCACATTGTGTTTGTGTTGCAATGAAAACCATTATATAGAGTTGTTCCTGACTGATGTGTTTACTTAAAGCAGGAATCTGAGTAAGAAAAAAGAGTAAACTCACTCAGATCCGAGTGCAGAAACATTTCCGGCAGCACTAATGAGGATGTACAGCGTAGAACCGCGTTTGAATGCATTGAATTCGGGTTGACGGGGGCAGCTTGCTTTCACTGGGCGGAATTACCAGTGTGTAAAGCCATTACACATGAGACAGATAGTGTTCAATGTGATGGTACATTTGCTCAGTGGGTCGCACTGCTGTTAAGTCTATAGGTTAGGTGGATTGGCAATGCTAAATTGTGCTGATGTGTCCAGGGAGTGAATTCAGTAAGTTAAGAGAATTAGCCATGGGTAACGCAGTGATAAGGTCAGCAGTCACACGATGCCAGGTTTTATTGCAGCAGGTTTATTTAAAATCACAAGCCAGAGGCCTGCAGTGATAGAGAGGGGAGCTAGGTCTGGTTGAGATGCTGTTCAGAGTGTCCCTACAGACTCGATTGGCTGAATTGTACTTTCTGCCTTGTAGAGAATCTGTGATTCTATCAGAGAGGACACTGCCAGCTTTTACTGGGGAGCTAAGGCATTAGAGATGATGCTGACGGCGTTTAGTGGGGATGGCATTTTAGTTATTTGTGTTTTGGAAAACTTGAAACTGAACCAAGGAAAACCGAATGCAAGTTTTCCAGGGTATGTGAGGTTTGGAGAGAGTAAATAGGTGGTAAATTCACTATTTCAAGTTCGTATATTTCTGAACGTCAGGCTTTCAAAACCATCGATGTAGGACAAAGAAATGATGTGAGCAGAATTTCTGTCACTCAGAGAATCCGTTTCCAAAATATTTGGAAAGGCACATTTAGAGACACACAAGCAGTGAGTTTTTCCAGGAGAGAGACAACCTGTGGCTGGGTAAAAGTGTAAAAGTGGGATGTGGGAGTGGAAGGTGCGAGGAAACAATGTCTAATTTGGACGACTTCAGATATAAAGAAATATCGCAAACGTATGCAGCTGAGTAAGATTCAGCAAAAAAAAAACCTCAGAGTTTTGAAAGATTTCTATTAATATTTCACATGAAGCATTATAAATGGAACTGAGCAGATTTTGTATATTGTCAAGGAAAGAAATTCCATAATGAATAGGAAGTGACCCGTCTCTTAGAGATCGATTTTCTGCTTTAATCCCATGGTTTAAAGATGGGACGACAATCGCCATGATGTTGGGTTCATTTGTTACCCACTGAAATCTGCCAAAGTAACTGAGCATCAAAACTGGCATCTTGCTTTGTACTTTAACCTTCTGTTTTCTCATCAGTATTTTCTTTAAGCTGGAATGAATTCGGAGCAAAATTCAATACAACATTAAACATTTCAATCATGTAAATGCAATTCACATCCGATCATTCCAATGAACAAAGTGAAGTTGCAGCAAAATTAATAAAATGAAACGAACAACACCGCATTTCCGGGAATTTTACCCACTTCAGGTTCATCCATTTGAGAAAGTCCTTCGATCTAAAACATCACCTTCACTTCTCTCTCCGTATATACTTCTTCCCGTGAGAGAGAAACTGTCTGAAGAAATTATGCGTCAAGACTAAGTGTATGAATGTGACGGGAATTACATGTTTGCTGGTTCATTCTGAGACAGTACCGACTCGGAATAAATCAAGAACAGGGTATTCCTTCCAAGGACGAGGTCAATTCCTTGGATTTTGCTGACATTATTATTCCGCTGAAAGAAGAAACATAATGGTGTGGATTCGATTCTGCTCAGGGAATTTCTTCTCCCCGAGGTGCACCATATGTAATCTTGATGTGGTTATACGTGAGCCCCTTTTCCATGGACTTAAGTGGCCCAGAGATTAACGCGTCAGGTTGCTCTTTCATTGTGCATGTGTGGATTTGAATCCTACTCTGGCTGTTACTTCTATCAAACGCAGCTGTGGTTTCCCTTTGTACCTCGCATCTATAGGATACACTGGATGGAGAATCTTGCTCTTGTCCTTCATTGCATTGGAGATTTGTGATAAATTGATACCTCATCAAAGTCGAAACAAAGCAATTTGATTCTGTTGTAAGTTAAATTGGGATAATGAAAAGGAGTGCAAACGTTTCTTTCCTCCTTTCATTCCATCTTGACTTTCTATGAATTTACTTCGAATGAAAGTGAAACAAATAAGGAGAGATTGGGTGCAATAGTTTATCCAGTGGGATTGTGAATTTTAATGTAACATTCCACACAACTTTCTGATCAGTATTTCAAACAGTCAATTGGAATTGGAACCACAGAAAACATTTCCAATGAAACGAAACTTTCATTCTTTCACAACCTTTTGCTGTGTGAATCATACCGCGATTCATCATCCAGCATGACGCCAAGTTGGCAACAATATTAGATCCACCAATTTTCTTTAGCAAACACAACTTCTGCACATACCCATCTACGGTGTGCCCAGTGCCATTTGTTTTCTCCAGGCCACAGCACATTTCTTGTTCATGAGCTTATGAGCCTAGTTCCTGATCTGTCTGATCAGTTCAGAAACATTTTCTATCACTTCATCCCATCCCCTTAGAATTCTAAATTTATCAATAAAGTAAGGAGTAGGACCACATGATGTAAGATTGGAAGTAGGCCATTCAGCCCATCGAGTCAACTCCACCATTCAATGAACTCATGGCTGACCTGTTAATCCTCACCTCCATTCTCCTGCATTACCTCGACAAAGCTTCATCGTCTTTCTCGTTAAATATCTGTCTGGCACAGTTTGAAAATACACAGCAACTCAGCCTCAACAACAGTTTTGGTAAGGAGTTCCACGGATTCACTGGCCCCGAGCAAAGAAATTACTCCCCATTTCTGAATTAAATTGGCAATACCTAATTCTGAGTTTATGTCCTCTGGTGCTCCCCTCATACCAGAGTAAACCACCTGCCAGTAACTACCCTGTCAAGTTCCCATGAATATTGAACGTGTATAAATGTTATTACGTGATTGTAGAGCTGCACTCAGCGTCCTTTGTTTCAAGGAGAATAATCCCAGCCTAACCAATCATCCCACGAAGCTCCATTTTCTCCTCTGTTGACAACATGTTCATTAATCTCTGCTGTCCCCTGCAGCGTCCTTACATATTATTACGGCACGTGGAGACATTTATGCAAAGAAACCATTGAAATTTCAAGCACAGACGGGAATTGAAACTTGAAATCAGACAGCGACTGGAATCAGATTGGTCCACACAAGGACGAAATAGAATAATGATAACTCTGACAAATGAGGATCTAATCATATCCCACTGACATTCAATGGCTTTACTGTAACCAAATTATCCAGTGTAATAGTCCACAGAGCTAGTATTTAGAAAAATAAACAGATAGAAACTGGCTATATAAACAATTGGACAACAAAAACATGTCCTTTGGTAGACATTTTTTGATTATAAACTCAGCTTGTGTCTCCGTGAATCTTAAATCGTTTGCAAGGCACAAATGAGACGTGGAACATAACTCTCTCCATTTGCCTCGATAGGTGTAACTTCAGTAACACTTAAGGAACTGGACACGGTCCACGACAATGCAGTCACTTGATTGTACCCTCGTCAATACCTGCAATATTCATTCTCTTCACCGCTTAGGCACAATTGCAACAGAGTGCACCAACTACAGGATGCACTGGGGTAAGTCATATGGACATATTTGACAGAACCTTCAAAGCTCAATAGCTGTACTGACCAAAAGGACAAGATTGGAGGTTGCAACGAAACACCAGCATTTTCAAGTTCCCCTCCAAGGCCCATAGCACTCTGATCTGGAAAGGAATCAGTGATAAACTCATTGGTGAAACAGTATTGATGGGCAAAGTTGCATACTTCAGCCTTCCATGTTTTATCTTACAATTAAAAAAAAATGTTTATGTGGTGACTTGACTTGTGCTCAGTCCTTTAGCTGTTCCCTAAACTGGTAGTTGCTAAAGTGGTCAACAATAGAAAATATCCGAAAACGCTCCCAATCAACTGATTCCCCTCAAGATTAGAGTGGTGTTGGAGAAGCACAGCAGGTCCGGCAGCATCTGATGAGCACGAATAATGAACATTTCAGGCAAAAGCCCTTCATCAGGAATGGGACTGGGAGCATATTGGTTGGAGAGACAAATGGGAGTGGGGCGGGGCTGGGGAGAAGGTAGCTGCGAGTGCAGTAAGTGGATAGAGGTGGAGGGTGAACATGATATTTCAGGGAAGAAGGTGTAGTGAAAAAGTGGGAATGAAGATGCACAGGTGTGACAGGTCAGGAGGACGGTGATGAGCTGGAGGTTGGGAATTGGGGTAAGGTAGGGGGGGGGGAAATGAGGAAACTGGTGAAGTCCCAATTGATGCCCTGGGTTTGAAGGGTCCCGAGGCGGAAGATGAGGAGGCCCAAAAGAGGAGGCCCAAGATCTGCATGTGCTCGGGAGAGTGGGAGGGGGAGTTGAAATGTTTGGCCATGAGGGCACTGGGATTGATTATTGTGGGTGTCCTGGCGATATTCTCTGAAGTGCTCTATGAGAAGACATCCGGTCTCCCCAATTTAGAGTAGACCGCATCGGGATCAACGGACACAAGAAATGACATGTGTGGAAGTGCAGGTGAAACTTTGATGGATGTGTAAGCCTCCATTGGAGCCTTGGACAGAGATGAAAGGGTAGATGTGGGCGCAGGTTTTGCAATTCCTGCGGTGGCAGAGGAAGGTGCTGGGAGGGAAGTGTTGGACATTGGAGGGCGTGGACTTGACTAGGTAGTCACAGAGCGAATGGTCTTGGTGGGAAGTGGATAGGGCTGGGGAGGAGAACCTATCCCTGGTGATGGGATCCGTTTTGAGTTGGCGAAACTGTCAGCGGATGATGTGATTTATGCAGAGGTTGGTGGGATAGAAGATGAGGACCTGGGGGTTCTGTCTTGTTGTGGTTGGAGGTTTGGGGTTCATGGGTGGAGTACGGAACATGGATGAGGTGCGTTGGAGGGCATCTTCAACCACATAGATTGGGAATTTCCGGTCTTTAAAGAAGGAGGCCATCTGGTATGTTCTGTGGTGGAACTTGTCCTTTGGGAGCAGAGGGTAAAAACAATGATTGCAGATGCTGGAAAGCAGAGTTTAGATTAGAGCGGTGCTGGAAAAGCACAACAGTTCAAGCAGAATCCGAGGAGCAGAAAAATCGAAGTTTCGGGCAAACGCCCTTCATCAGGAATACAGGCAGAGAACCTGAAGGGTGGAGAGATAAATGAGAGTAGGGTGGGGGTGGAGAGAAAGTAGCATAGAGTACAGAACACACCAGATGGTCTCCTTCTTTAGAGACCGCAATTTCCCTTCGCATGTGGTTAAAGATGCCCTCCAATGCATCTTGTCCACATCCTGAACCTCCGCCCTCAGACCCAACCCCTCCAACAATAACAAGGACAGAACCGCCATGGTGCTCACCTTCCACCCTACCAACCTTCGCAGAAACAAAATCATCCGCCGACATTTCCACCACCTCCAAACGGACCCCACCACCAGGGATATATTTCCCTCCCTATCCCATTTCACCTTCCACAAAGACCGTTCCCTCCGTGACTATCTGGTCAGGTCCACGCCCCCCAACAACCCATCCTCCCGTCCTGGCACCTTCCCCTGCCACCGCAATAATTGCAAAATCTGCGTCCACACCTTCTCCCTCGCCTCCATCCATGGCCCCAAAGGAGCCATCCACAGGCATCAAAGTTTTACCTGCACATCCACCAATATAATTTATTGTATCCGTTGCTCCTGATGCAGTCTACTCTACATTAGGGAGAAAGACGCCTCCTAGCAGAGTGCTTTATGGAACATCTCTGGGCCACACGCACCAAGCAACCACACTGCCCAGTGGCCCAACAGTTCAACTCACCTTCTAACTGAGCTGAGGGCATGGAGCTCCTCGGCTTCCTACACCGCCACTCCCTCACAACCGACGCCTGGAGGAAGAACACCTCATCTTCTGCCTCAGAACACTGCAACCCCAGGGCATCAATGTAGACTTGACCAGTTTACTCATTTACCGTTCCCCCACCTCACCCCAGCTCCAAACTTCCAGCTCAGCAATGTCCCCATGACTTGTCTTACCTGCCTATCTTCCTTTCCACCGATCCACTCCACCTTCCTCCTTGACCCATCACCTTCATCACCTCTCCCACTCACCTATTGTACTCTATGCTACTTTCTCCCCACCCCAAACCTCCTCTCATTTATCTCTCCAGCCTTCAGGCTCTCTGACTGTATTCCTGACGAAGGGCTTTAGCCAAAAACGTCGATTTTACTACTCCTCGGATGCTGCCTGAAATGCTGTGCTTCTCCTTTGGGAGCAGATGCGATGGAGGTGGTGGAATTGGGAATATAGGATCACATTTGTGCAAGAGACGGGGTGGGAGGAGGTATAATCCAGACAGCTGTGGGAGTCAGTGAGTTTGTAAAAAGTGTCAGTAACACTGAACTTGAGGGATATATTTCCCTCGCCACCCCTACCCACTTTTCACTAAGACTGTTTCCTGCACGACTACCTAGTCAAGTCCACGCCCTCCAATGACCCACCCTCCCCTCCCGGCACCTTCCCTTGCCACCACAGGAATTGCAAAACCTGCACCCACATCTTCCCCATCACATCCTTCCAAGGCTCCAATAGATCCTTCCACATCCATCAAACGTGAATCTGCACTGCTACACATGTCATTTATTGCATCGGTTGGTCTCCTCTACATTGGGGCCAACAGACACCTTCTCGCAGAGCACTTCAGCGAACATTTCCAGTACACCTGCAACATTCAACCTCAACTCCCCATGACCAAACGCATCAACTCCCTCCCTCCCCACCCCCCCCCCCCCCCCCCCACTCTCCCATGGACATGCAGTTCCTGCGCCTCCTCCACCGCCATTCCGTCAACACCTGACGCCTCATCTTCCACCTTGGGATGTTCCACCCCAGGGCATCAATGTGGTCTTCACCAGCTTCCTTATCTCTCCACGCCCACCTTATCCGAGTTCCAACCTTCTAGATTGGCACCATCCTATTGACCTGTCCCATCTGTCTATCTTACTTCCCACCTATCCGCTCCACCCTCTCCTCCGACCTATCACCTTTAACCCCATCTCTATCCACCTATTGCACTCTCAGCTAAATTCTTCCCAGACCCAGTCCTCCCGTTTATCTCTGCTCCCTCGAGGCTCGCAGCTTTATTCCTGATGAAGGGCTTTTGACCGAAACGTCATTTTTTTCTGCAACTCGGATGCTGCCTGACCTGCTGTGCTTCTTCAGCACCACTCTAATATTGATTCTGATCCCCAAAATCTGCAGAACGTACTTCCTTCCAAATGATTCCCCTGTCCATTGAACTTTAGCGATCGTGAATTCCCACTCCATGATCTCTTTGTCCGTCTACACCACACAGAATACTCACTGTTATTGTTTCTTCTCCCAAAATTCATTAACTTTCATTGATCTGGATTCAAATCTATTGAGCATTTTACCTTTCCACCTGATTGATACATCCCTGCAGTCCCTGGCATTCTTCACCATAATCAATTATTGCATCATCAGCAAAGTTCTAAACCATGGCTCTTACAACTAAGTCTAAATCACTGATCTACATCAGAAAACAGTGGAACTCCACTGGAAACACGCATGCGAACAGGTTTCATTGCTGGTTGGGATTAACGACTGCAATAACAGCAGAATCGAACTTCTGCTGTCATTTGTAAACTTGCTGGTGACTTTGCCAGTTGGTCTTCTGAGGGATCACTTCTCACATATGGGAGTGGTGAATGACTTATGCGCACTGTGACTGAGTAAATGAGTTTACACCTCAGCGCGTAATTGAATCCCTTCCTGCCGTCACCCTATGGCCCTGACTTCTTGGCGCTGTGGGTATCCTTGTGTCTATTTAGTTTGATAATCAGTTGAATTCGAGTCCACACAAACACGATTCCCCCTTCGCCTGTTGTCCATGCATTTTTATTCTTCCTTAATCTCCCACGGAATGTGGCTATCATTGGTCTGAAGAGCATTTATTGTTCATTCTAATTCACCTCGAACTGAGTCAGAGGGCATTCATGGCTGAACCACATTGTTGTGGGTCTGGAGTCACATGTTGACAGGACTGTTGACAGTCGGCAGATTTCCCTTTCGAAGGGACATGAATGAATAAGTTTTCAGCAATATAAAGTTGTTGTCTCTGTTCCTGAGATTGGGTTTATTTTCCAGATTTTATTCATCGAATTTAACGAACAGCAGCAGCCACGTTCCAGTCTCCAAAGATTACTAGCCCAATAGATCACCGCTGCACTAACAACTCCCTGCTGCATTTCTCCATTCAAAGAATGACATTGTCAATTCAGATTATGCCAGATGGAGCGAGAATAGGACGCGTTTCTGTGTGGAATGGAAGCAATGTACGCTGGATTGGAGTGTTTACTGGAGCAAGAGACTGATGTGGGGACGATGTGAGCAAAAGCAGTTCTTACTGTCAAAGTAACAAAATACTACTTTGTTAAGGAAAATCTCTTAGAACGCTTTTAACACATCGACCTCTCACTTGAAGCTCCAGCACGCTTCCTCTGAGCCAATTGACCAGAAGCACTCCCAGCCTCAGCATTTCACGCTCTTGGATAAGTCGACAAAGTCTTTTCCCTGGGGTCGCGAGTCCAGAATGCGAGGCATAGATTTAGATTGAGAAGGAAAAGATATAAAAGAGACATCAGGGGTAACTTTTTCATACACAGGGTGGTGCATTTATGGAATAAGCTGCCATAGGAAGTGGTGGAGACTGGCACAATTGCAAAATTTCAATGGCATTTGGATGGGTATTTGAATAGGAAGGGTTTGAAGGGATATGGGCCGGGTGACAGGTGGGACTAGATTGGGTTGGGATATCTGGTCGGCATGGACCAAATAGTCTGCTTCCATACTGTATATCTCTATGACTCTATGACTCCATGAAGGCGCCTTTACCAATCATGTCACTGGTGCCACAGAATAGCTTCACATGCTCATTTCCACCCCCACTTCCAGTTTGGTATTCGCGGCTGCGCCACGAAGTTTGTCTGATTCCGGTTCTAGGGACTAGGGTTATGTGACTGACTGCAGCAATGGGTGCTTCCTTGTGTGGGGAAGTTGGTGAAGAAACTGTTATTAACACAATGTTAATAACACATTGTTATTGAAACATAAATTACACCAATATCTCACCCTATCCCCTGAACCTTTTGTTTTCTAGAAATCTATCAAACTCAGTCTTCAACATGCAGTCCTCGATGGAACCACCACAGCGTCTGGTGATATCGAATTTAACGATTCAGCTAATTCTGAATTCCCACATATCTGCTATTACGCATCTAATATTCCTGTTGTGCATCTGCTACTCTTCCTAACATCTCCTCTGTCACTCTAGTTATTGCTGTTTTTAAACGCGTGTCTCTGCATGGCTCAGTGATGGTTTGAATGTTAAAATATTCTGCATTGTGGCCGCAGGAAGCTCGTTCGAATCCGAGCCACTGCATTTTACTCCTTGTGACTCATGCTGAATAAACACAGAAAGGAATTAGTTGATTTTACATGAAAGCATTCTCAGGGATTATGATTTTTCCCATAAAACCCCTCTCTCTCACATCTCTGTGAGTCATATATCAGGATTGAGACTCACCCATTCTCGGAGAATTCCCTCCCTCCCGCAATCAGTTAACTCCTTTAAGTTCCCCCTCCCATTTCCCTTACAATCACTTTCACATTCACCTCCTTCAGTCTGTGCTGCTGCGCTCACTGTTGCTGGGTGACCATGCCCAAGTTTCACCATCGGGACCTTCAAACCAATTGATCCATTTTGATAACGCAGTTGTGAGATCAATCCTCATGTCGCAGCTATTACTGACATGGATCAGCGATTATTGAAACATTAGGCTCAGGAAAAGGGCACAGGACAGCATTGAGGAAAAGAAACTTTATTCACAAAAACATCAGTTTCTATGGATTTTCGCATCATTTGTTTTACTTGTTCATTCAGCTCTAGCGAGACTGTTGTGTGTAGTTATGCAATTCACATTATAGCAGGGATGTGACAGCGCTGGAAACGATGCAGGGGAGATTCGCCAGGATATCGTCTGAGCTGAAGAAGAGAGATTGGACAAGCTGGAGTTGTTTTTCTTAGAGCAGAGGAGGTTGGGGGGGCGGCATGATTAAGATGTACAAAGCACTGAGAGATATGAATAGCATAGATTGAAATAAATGTTTACTTTGATGGAGCTTTCGATCACGGGGTGGGGGGGGGTGGGGGGGCACCGGTTTAAGGTCAGAGGCGGAAAGATTATAGTGAATGCGTGGAAAAACGTTTTCAAACAGTGGGTGGTTGAAATCTGGAACTCAGTGTATGCAAGACTCGAAGAGGCAAAAATCCACATAACTTTCCAAAGTATTCAGATGTGAATTTGTGATGCCAAGACATACAAGGCTATGGGTCAAGTGACATTAAAAAGGAGTTAGGATAGTTGCGCGATTCTTATTGAGCAATACAGATACTCCGTGCTAAGTACAGGTTATTAATAGCTGTCCTTCCATTCTCGAAGGGATATGTCACAGGAAGAACTGTGCTGTCTGAATCAGCGTGGGGGAGTACTACTGCTCCCGGGGAGACAGACTGACAGTGACAGTGTAAGCACGTGACTTCTGTCAGCTGTACCTAGTGTCGGTGTTGGCATGAAAATCATTAAGTAATTTTGCTCCGTAATTAGGTATTTGCTTATAGCAGGAGGCTCAGGAAGATATGCATTCTACTGCCCTTTCCCCACTAGCCCAATCAACTGAATACTGGCACAATGCAGGACAATTTCTCTCTGTACATCCTCGTGCAATCCTCCTTGACCTCCAAAACTTTCCCATATGGCACCATTCCACGAAATCTCAGAAGGTGTAATGCTGCACGGTTATGATGTCCCTCCTCATTGTGTAAGGTTCCAGTGATTTATCTGCCCATTACTCAATTTAGCAAACTGCATTTTCTGCTCACAATGTGTTCTCGTCTGGACTGGGGAGAGAAAAACAGGGTGGGTGACAGATGTGTGTACACCTACGTTCTGTTTGCAAGCAAAGACCCTGAGCTTCCAGGTTCCTGTCACTGCAACAGCCCACTGTGTTCCCATGCCTCCATTTCAGTTTGGTCTGCTGCACAGCTCCCGCAGAGCACAGCGCGAGTTGCAAGAGCGGCACGTCATTTCCTGCTGACAGACCGTACAATCTTCAATACCCAACATCGAGTTCCATCAGTTTAGACCCTGTCCACCTTCGTCCAAGTTCCTACCCCACCTACACACACCATTCGTTCCAAAGGCGTATCGTTTGGCTCGAAAATCTCTCCTAGTTGCAATAAACCTGCTGATTCTGTTCAGGTATTTCTGCTTTTCTTCGGATAATTTTGTTCTGTTCTGATTGCCAGCCTTAAGGAAACGTGTGTTTACACGGGAGCGTGGTCAGAGTAGATTTACCAAGGTGGTGCCTGAGCTAGGCCATTCCCTCTTCGAAGATAAGCGAAAGTGAGGGCTGCAGGTGCTGGAGCTCAGAGTCGAGAGTGTAGTGCTGCAAAAGCACAGCACGTCAGAGAGCATCTGAGGAGAAGAGAATCGATGTTTCAGGCACAAGTCACCGCCATTCCATTACCAGCCGATGCCTGGAGGTAGAACGTCTCATATTCCAATTTAGGACCCTGAAAAGACTCGGGATAAATGTGTATTTCAACAGCTTCCTCATTTCGCCTCCCCCCACATTATCCCAGTCCCAACTAGGCTCTGCTCTCCGGGCCCGTCTATCAATCCTCCTTCTGAACTATCACATTCTCCCTCACCTTCATCCACTTTCCCATCACCTGACCACGAACCCCATTCCTCTCCCTCAACCCCGACTCAAAATCCTCATTCCTGATGAATGGCTCATGACCGAAGCATCGATTCTCCTGCTCTTCGGAGGCTGCCTGACCGGCTGTGCTTTTAAAGCACTACACTCACGTCACTGCAAAGATGGATGAGCTCGTCTTGGCCTCTTTATCTGAGAGCGGAGAAAGCTGAGAGAGAAATTGATTAATGTGCACGAAAGGGATTAGGTATGTGTGACAGTATTAAACTTCTTATGGAAAGGGTTAATAACCTGGGATATCGATGAAAAGCTAGAGAGAGAATGTTCAGAGAAGATTTAGGAAGAATGTTTACATCCTGAGAGTGTTGTTTGTTTGGAACTCACTGTTTGAACGTGTGGTACAGCTTAGAGTCATCAAAACACTTCAGGAGTATTTAGCTGAACACTTGAGGAGCTAGAGCATGCACGGATAAGGCCTGGGTACTGGAAAGTAGGGCGAGGATAAACCGAAGTTAGATGAAAGACTCGAACACTGTAACTTTGGGTGCAGTAAAATGGAGATTAGCGCAGCTCTGTAGCCCAATGAAAGACGTGTTGGACCTCTACTGCATTGTTAAGATTGCGATTCAAAGTTTGCGAGTTTGAGTCCCACCAGAATCGGAGTGTAGTTCAGATTTCAGCTGAATCAATGATTGTTCTGCTGACTCATCATCGGTTCCCATCGTCTGGAGTTCTCGTCCCTGCTACTGATCAGAGAGGACTCCTCACCTTCTTGGTGGTGAGTTTTGATGGAATCGTATCATTTAAAACATGATCAGCCAAGAATCCCATTGCATAAGCTCACTGTCTCTAAACACATTTTGCTCCCACAGTTGCACAGTATTTTTCGGTTTATTCAGTGTCTTTTTCCCTTTGGGCGATAGGTTGATGTGGATGGGCTGGGAAAAGACTTTGACTTGTTCGGTCAGCCATAATTATATCAAATGGCGGGGTAGTGGTGGTGGGGGAAATGGCCCCCTCCTATTCCTCCCTGTCTGTGCTGTTTCTGACAGAGGGTTTTAAACAATAACATGATGAGGACACTGTGAACCTACACCACGGAAAAGCAAGGACCACCCCTTTATCCCACTGCTCTCACAGCTGGAATACGCAGCTCCTGTTGCAGCTTTAGATCAGACAGTGGAGGATTCTCCCAGGCGCTCTGTCAGACTACATGCTCCTTCACACAGGCTTCCCACTGGACACATGGAGCAAGCAAGCGTGTGGATATTGGGGATTCAGCGACAGATTTTCCCTTTTCCTGGCTAGAGTTCTGACCACGGGAATAAACATGAATTTCGGGCATTATCTATCTCACTGTGGATTCTTATCACTTTACAATTTAAACTGAAAATCAATTTACTCTTGCATGATATTCTTATATCTTCAATATTCCTGAAAACTGTGCAACATGTCCTTGGATGTAGCCATGGTGAAGATTGATGATGAGTGCAGTATGTTTCATGTTGTCTGTAAGAACTTGCGGAAGGAGGTTAGTGAAGTGTCGTTGAATCGAATTCTGTGCCAAATTGATGCAGACCGAATGAGAAGCCCTGTGACAACGAAAATATAACATTTCCTGTAAACAACGCAGCGACCCACAGAAAAACAGTTTTCAATCAAGTCTACTTTGTACATCAGTTTTCTATGTCCCATTTCCTGAACCTGATGCTCGAATAGTCACAGGTCCATATGAGTTCTCCTCCTCTGCCTTAGCTTTAATTTCAGAACCACAGCAAAAGTAGAACAGGCGGGTCGAAGGTCCCAGAGGTACGAGTAGGGCAGTTTGTCGGCTTGCTGCCGGCGGCTCCAGTGGAGCAACCGATCAGCGCTTGGCACTGATCAGTGTGTTAAAATGCCGCGGTTGTAATTTCAATCCTTATCGAAAGCTGGTTTTACTGACGTTGATCAGGAATAATTGGAGCACCAGACTAAGGCGTAGTTGAAGAATAATGTTGAATAAAGCAGCATCTATTCTAAAACTCCAGTTTCTGATTTGTGGGATTGCTCTGTCTTTGGGAAAGGTAGTAGTTATTAACCGTAAAACTGCACGTATTCCCCAGGTAATATCCATCTGTGGATCGAGAAACAGAGGTGATATTTTAGCTTGATGACCTTTTCCAAATCTCTGACACTGCACTGGATTACATTCTTGGAAAGGCTGTCAAACTCGTTTCAGATAATCCTGGTTTGCTGCTAACTCACACAGCTCATTAAACCGTTCGAAATGAATTAGATTTATCTCTTTCGGTAGACTGAATGTCGTCAGTGAATGTGGTAGTCATGACAAATAGTTTTGCTGCTGTGCAGAACAGAGAGTTCCAACAGGACTAAGGACGAATCTTGTCGCTGGATTTTTCGGGAGGCGATCAGTGAGTATTAAATGGACTCAGTCCCGTTCCTGGTCATTGTGACCAAATGTTCAAGGCAACAGATGGCAAAGATAATTGTGCTTGACATTGACAGGTCCCTTCCTACTCACTAGAGTCACAATTGCATTACAGATCGCATGAGCGGTGGAGATGATGATCCTTATGGCAACCTGAGAGAGTGTGTCAATTAATCCCGTTGTTCGTCTCACTCTGTACCATAAACAAGTTAGCCAGCGGACTGAGCTAACCCGCTTCCATTTAATGCAAAGCTAAAACGAACAGCTCAGTACATTAACAATTTGTAGTAGTTCACGTCGAATCAGCTGCTACACCTTTCAACACCACCAGCTCTTCTTACACTTAACATGTTCAGTTGCAGATATTATCCAATTTCTTTCAGATGAGCGCTAAACAATTTGTGAGTGTGTCACTTTTGTCTCCCCATCCAGGCAGCCCAGAATCCCTGCCCCTGTTAAATTCGCTCCTTGTGTGTCTGCAACTGGCCTTTGAAATATGCTGGAATCATCTTCTAATGTTTTTTTCTGTCTGGAAAGTAATCTCCAATATCAAAAACTCAGAAAAAAAAGTACCTGCTGCAAACATTGTTGTCGTTCCTCGCTGGTTTTAAAGCACTAACCTCTAGTTATACACTCACCTGAACGAGGTAATTTCCCTCTTATTTACCCTTACCAACCTCACATCCGCTGGAAAACTTCCATTAGGACACAACTCAGTCATTCCTGATTTATGTCGCGTGAATCTTCATCTATTCCACCATCCCATTAAATCCCTTCTTTTCTTTTCTCGTGGCTATACCTCCCAGTAAATCTCAGTTCCATCGTCTCTAACGATTTTGTATCAAGGGAACTCTGACCATATCCTTCCGAACCAAATTGAACCCCCCAACGCCCGTGTATTTCATCAGTAAATTTCGCCCCGAGAAATGATGCTGGGTCTAATTCAACTCATGAAAACTTACCACAATGCTATGCAATCTCATTACTGGTACAGGAAAGAGGAAGGCTATTTCAATTAAAGCTGGATGTGTTGGCTGCAGCAACATTGGGTCAAATCGCAGTCACATAGGTGACTGTTGTTCTCATTTTTATTTCTTCTCAATGTGTGCTGAACTAACACAGTGCGAAATAAATTAATATTGTTAGACATAAGTAAGAGGCATGTTACATCTGAGGCTATGAGAATAGGGAAGTTTTGATTAACATTGAGCAGAGATTGTTCAAATCTCAGGCACATGAGATTGATAGAGAGCGATGTTGAGAGAAATAAACTGTCTTGGCAAATGCCGGTGTTATGAAGTTGTGGGTGTAACGTACTTTTAATGGTGTTGAAATGTCTGGCTAGTACAAGGAGTCCAGAACAAAGCAACAACATCACATTTGATGAAAACAACTAAGAACTGTGTTACATGACTACAAAAATCAAATTTGACTTCGGCCAATCTGTTTAAATTATGTCCCAATCAAGTTTGAATTGGGTATTTTTACAATGTTAAAACGAATGAAACGGTCCGACGTTTTGTGGGACAAATATCGGACATTTGGAACGGTTACCCAGAGCGACAAAGAACAGCAAAGAGGGCGGTTAAAAGACCAACAGATGTAGGATGGCAGTAAAATCTCCAAGAGGTGTCTCCCTGGAGAAATAGATTGCACAGAAAAAAAGCATCAACACCGACCTGGAGAAAAAAATCTACAGAGGAAGATACAAAGAGAACATTCGACAACTATCTGGTTTTTAAATTTGAACATTTTTGTAAAAGTTATTGGGATCAGAGTGAGGGAAGGTATTGTAGAGCAGAAGGTTTAGAGAAAGGAGTTGTAGGTTGATTATTCTCTGTCAATATAAAACAATAAAGTTGTTATTTTTAACTTTAAGCAGTGATTTTTGGGTTGGTTCTTTGCCTCTGGAATTTTAACAGAATACAGCACGGGGTGAATCCTTTCTGTTTTGCTGGTTTACATTAGCAGAGGGGGTTTACCCCCTCACGTAACACCAGATTCTGTGGTTGCTTTGTTGTTTTGCTCATTTGTGCATTTTGCCTCAGTAACGATTTTGAAATTGTCCCTACACAAAACGTCCGTGCTTTTGCAACATTGTACAAAAGGTGCAGTGTGTCTCAGTGACAGGGATCCCTACAATAACATTCGACGCTGATTCAATCTATCTGTCGTATTATTGACCCATGGAACAGCACTGCGCACTCTCATCGAGTCTGGAAAACGATCCCTACACAGATAATGTTACATCCCGCTTTCAAGGGGCTTTTCATTCCATCACTTTCAATTCATCACAGAATCCGATTCAACAGATTTTGTCACTGAGTTATTTCTTTGTTTGTGTTCAAATCCGGTGAGCAGAGGGTCCCAGTTGGAGCGGGCTGAGCCCATAACCCAGAGGTTAGACCAGACTCTTTGAACTGTACTATGCTTTTCATCATTTCACTAACAGCATGTAGATGTATCTATGTTCTGCAGATTCTCACGCCTGATTTAAGGAGCAAGATAAACAGTTCCTGGTTCCTGCTTTTGTTGTCACACGGACCAAGATTGTAAATGCTGGGAACATGCACTGGTCGTGACTGTTTGCTCTCCCACATCCGTTTTCTCCCCAGCTGGTGGTAAGATGATGGTCTGAATCGCTTTCTTATGTTCCGTGTCATTCCGAGATGATGTGAGCTTTGAAATCTGTTCTCTGAGCTGGCAGTAACGTGATAAAACTCATACAGATCAGGTGCAACGTGCCTGAGGGTCAGGACTCGCTGCAGTAACATCCCATACTGATTCAGACAGCAAAGCCCTCGCTGTGACTTCGAGAAGGACAGAGACACAGATGACTGGGAGAGATTCTCTCTTTCCCTGCAGTTCTTCACATTTCTATCTGTCTCAGATGGCGTTATTTGCACAAGGTTCCCTAGAGAATGTTAAGTCCTGTGCATGCGCGATCTCTCTTTTGTACAGCTTTCCAGAATTTCCATAACTCCGACTACCTCTAACCCCCTCCCGCGCTCCACAACCCCGTGTTTGATAGTGGGCTGAAAAGCGTGTTCATGTTTCTCTCCCACAACACTAATTGCCAATTCAAGATGAGTTCGTCCAGCTGCCAATGACGGGAGCCCGCTCGCAAAAAAAGTGGCTAGCACAGCCTCCGGGGAACCGGAAGTCAGAATGGCAGGTAGCTGCTATTAAAACTCAGTGCGGCCTTCCTTCCGAAACACCAGAAAACCCCTATTTTTTAAACAAGGAAACTCCCCTGTTTTATGGCTAATGCTTCTGTTGCGGTTCTGGTTTGTTGGTCTTGGGTGTGATATCGCCTCGGGTGGGTGATGTACGTGTGAGAAGTCACACTTGAGCACTGGAGTTTTGCATATGGTTCTATTTTTGACGCAGAAGGTATAATTTTGATGAGCTCGAGTTCAGAACAAGCCACCAAAGCTTAAAGACACACAACAACAACTTCTTCGAGGTCGTTACAAGACTGAGAAATGGATTCCCTAACTTCAAATGATGCTGATCCTGTTAATGTGGATTTTGCCGAGTGCACGTCCTGTGCGGAGTAACCTGAAAGCCTTAATCTGTCCAAAATGTTGTTTTACTTATGCTGTGATCTGCATGTCCTTGATTAGTATGATCTGCCTTTACCAATCGCAAACAAAAGTTTTCACTTTACTGAGGTTCATGTGACAATCAATCAATCAAATAAAGACAATCAATCGACCGCCATAGACATTTCCTTATTGTTTGGGGGCTGCATAGCCTCACTTTGCACTGTGACATTTTTTGTGATATCTGAGTGAAATCACAGTTAAACCAACAGAATGTGGCAAGTTAGTCACAGGTTATATTGACACAGCCGGGACACATCTGCACCACAGAATGTCACACGATAATAGTGAAGACCTTTTGAAATCATTTTCTGAGGTACATGCCACACGCCAGACGAAATGCTGAAGACTGTGTGAAACGGCTATGGTCAGCGCTAACAGAACGGCCCAGTGGGAGCGTATTGGGCTTATGACTATGAAATTAATGGATTGAAAACATCCTCTACTCGTTGACAATTCCATGTTTCAGTGTGTGTACTGCCCCCTCCAGTGCTTCTCTATAATAGATCTCCATTCTACGCATTACATGTTGTTTCATTTTCCGCTTCCTTTCATTCAATGTATCTGAAATGAATATTTCATACCGATACACACGGGAAATTTACACAAGTGAGGAAACACACTTGTGAAGTTCTGGAAGCTCGTTACCTGTTCTCTGTCGGTGTGCTCTGATCTGATTCGCAAAGTCTCTTGCCAGAGCTGGGAATAAACTGATGAAGGTGAGATACATCAGTTGTAGAGTGCTCTATGCGCATGACGCCCTGCAGTTATGCCCCACGCCGTTTCACACAGCAGTGTTCTTCCTGTGAAATGAAAACGTGTGAATTACAATTCGATCAATTTGTTGGAGTCAGAATTGCGATACAGGCACAGCTCCGCATTATTAGGACATAAATAACCACAGAGATATACAAGCGACAGAGAGTCGCTATGGACTCGATGGGCTGAACAGCTTCTGTCGGCGCGTGAGTGACGCTACACTTTGATGCTGTCCCTCTTCCTGTCTCTGGGACAGAGTGGCTGATGGTGAAACAAGTCTCAGTGTTCACCCTATCTTCTGTGTTAAACTGTCTGCAACGCGCAGGTCAGGGGCGTGGGGATAGCTCTCAGTGAGTGAGACTTTCACTTGGATTGTCTTTATCTGGGAAAGTTGGGGCTCAGATGTTAACTGCTGCCCGATTGCAGCAAAGAAGCCGATGTTAGTGTTCCAAAAGCCTTTCTGCAGGATTGCTGTGTGAAGATGGATTTTAAACAGCAAACGGGCTGCACAAAAATGCCCTCACATGAATTTACATGAGGGTAGAGAGTCCGGAGTACACTTGTGTCTTACCCATAAGCTCAACATCTTTATCGCTTCTCAGATAAATGATATTTGCAGGAAGCTCCCAATCAAACTTGCTGATTCTCAGCACTTGAGGGAACTGGCTGTGCCAATGAGAGCGAGGTTTCGAGTGTGTCCGCGCTTGACTCCCCGGTGGAGGGAAATAGCTGAATACTCTGCCAATGGAGACAACTTAGTGCAAACGGAAGGGATAAATAGCACTGTCCCGTGAACAAGGAGATGGAATGAGAAGGCGACATTCTGAAAACACTTTGATGCTCAGAAATCTGAGGACAAATTACGATGTAGTTGGACCTGACCGAATCTCAGCTGGTTTGGTGTTGGCAATGTAAGAGTGTCTAGGGCACGATCTTCGCTTAGTAGCTTGTGTTCATACTGGCATGGGAGAATGTTTGACTTCAAATCGCCATCGAGCCTTGGTTGTTTGATTTCACTTTTGCCCGGTCGTCCTATCAACTGCTTGATAAAAGGATGTAAATCATTAAGTTGCACACTTTGAAATTCCTTTGAGTTTTGGGTCAGAAGAGTCATTGTAGTGAGCATGGCACAGTACCACATGTGGTGAAAGTGAAACAAGTGTTAGAGGCTGTTCACCCACAGAGTCCCACTCTGAGTAAATCCACCATCTGGATATTCGCACAGTTCTGGTGTGAAATGTTAGGAAGTGGGAACGTGAAATGTTTGGAAACAGCGCTGAACAGGTTGATGAGACTGGTGTGGTATATGAGGAATGTCACCAATAAAGGTCATTTGGAAAGTTGGGACAGGTCTCCTTGGAGAGCAGAAGGCCAAAAGCTGGCCTTGTTAAACCTTTCCAAGACATGAGTGGGTTAGACAGAGGGAATAAGGAAGGGGGAATGCTCCCTACGCCTGAAAGGATCGAGAACGATTTGGCAGAGTTTTAAAGACATTAGTAAAAGAAGAAAAATGTACATGATGAGAAATGTTTTCACATAGGGAATGGTTAGGGTCTGACATTGACAAAGACGCAGTTTCAATCGACTTGATGAAAAACTAATTCAATGTTCATGTTGAAAGTAAAAATATGTAGAGTTACAGGGAGAAGGCAAGAGAATGATACGAATAGAGAAGCACGTTTATCTCTATAGAGAGGCAGCACAGCTAAGGTGTTTTGTTACACATTTGTGATTCTGACTGGAATCACAGTTCAACCAACAGGATGTAGGGATTTAAACAACGGTGATATTGGCAAAGCCGGGACACATCTACATCGCAGAATATTATCAAACACGGACATGTCATAGTAGGGATGGCGCTGTCTGAAAATCCTGCAGGGTGTCCTGCGGATCAGACGCAGGAAATTTCACTATTCGAACCGAATCAGTCCTATGAAGGGTAACCAAGGAGCCGGAGGCGCCTGCTTCAGAACTAATTACGAAAGAAGCTTAGGCTCGAGTCCCCCCACAGCAATTTCTGTGGCTGCGGTGTGTTCAGATAAAAAGCAGGACAGGGAATTTGCTTTATGGAGACGGGGGTTAGTGTCCATCTTGTCATGATCAGGATGTTGCCTGGTATGGTAGAAAGATCGTATGAGGAAAGGCTGAGGCACTTGAGGTTGTTTTCATTGGAGAAAAGAAGGTTTGGGGGGTCTTGATAGAGGTGTACAAGATGATTAGGGGTTTAGATAGGGTCGACAGTGAGAATCTTTTTCCACGTATGGAGTCAGCTATTACAAGGGGGCATAGCTTTAAATTAATGGGGGGGGAGGGGGTAGGTATAGGACAGATGTTAGGGGTAGGTTCTTTACTCAGCGAGTCGTGAGTTCATGGAATGCCCTGCCAGTAGCAGTGGTGGACTCTCCCTCATTATGGGCATTTAAGCGGGCATTGGATAGGCATATGGAGGATAGTGGTCTAGTGTAGGTTCGGTGGGCTTGGATCGGCGCAACATCGAGGGCCGAAGGGCCTGTACTGCGCTGTATTCTTCAATGTTCTATGTTCTATGATCGTGTTCGCCTCCCACACGGTAAATCGCGGGCTCAAGCTGCTTTACGTTCCAGGCAAGTTGAGGTTTTAACAAATTGGGTACGATTCCTGGAGAGTTAACTGTGGCGTGGGAGAGTACAGATTGTCTCAAAGTGTCTGTGCTGTCATGGTAGTGCTCGCCTCCCGCACGGAAAACCACAAGCTGCTCTACTGCTGCGTTATGTTCCAGGCAAGTTGAGTTATTACTGGAACCGAATGGAGACTGTTATTTCATCGCTGTTGTGAGACAAACTCCTGCGATGACTCGACTCGTCATTATTTGGTTTTCTGGCGAATGGGAAAATCGTTCCAATGAATTTCGGTCTCATATATTATTGAATTTCTCGTACTTCCTTCATTTCCGTCCTGGAGAAATCGGAAGGGAAAGGTAATCTAATCGAGACTGTGATTGGTGAAATTCACTTTTTATGGCCAATTCTTATTATGTTCTTTCTTTCTCTCTTTTCAGCATTGTCTGGGAAGTGGTGGTGCATTAAGGCTGCAGTATGTTTGAAAGAGGAGTTTGGAATTGCCCTGTTGTTAGTTGTGAGATTACTTTATGACTCATGCCCTCGGACTGTCTCACATTTAGTATTCATGCATCCCTGTGTCTGAAAATGCATTTGGTTTGCCAGTTTTGTTTGTTTTCCGTGTTAAATGCTTTCTGTTTTGCGATTCGTTCAATACATTTCGAGTTAACAGGATTTCTGAGGTAACTTCCAGCAGCAAAAATCCAAAAACTGAGGATCTGGGGAAATTTCACAGATTATGGTCAGTCGGAGCGAAAGTAAGGAAGTCGTTCGTTTCTGTAGTGTTTCACAATACTACCTTTCCCGTGAACAGCCGAACAGACTAAATGATTGTGCCACAGACTGCGACGGCAAACTCCGCTAAAAACTGATCCTTTAAAGCCGGTGTAAGCAACACGAGATTGTTGGGGTACACAGTGTGGAAACAGATACTTCGGTGTATCTCGTCCATGCTCACCACATAGCCAAAATTAAACAAGTCCCGTTCACCAGCATTTGGCCCCAATCCCTCTAAACCCATCCTATCCAGAAACTCATCCGATTACCTTTGCAATTTTCTGAGTGTAATAGCCTCCTCCACTTCCTCTGGTAACTCATTCCAAACACACACAACCTTCTGTGTGGGAAAGGTGCCTCAGGTCCTTTGTCAATTTCAGCCCACTCACCTTAAACCTATGCTGTCGAGTTTTCAACTCACACCAACTTGGGTAAAACACGTAAATACTCAGTTTACCACCCTTCCTTAAGATCATATCGCAGCCGTTACGCTGCAGGGAAAGTCGTCCCAGCCTATTCCACCTCGCCCTATGGATCCAAACATTGACGACATCCTTGTCTATATTTTGTCATCAATTTCACGTGTCTTTTTTAAATGTTTTCAAGATGTCAGTTACGCTGGACAACAACGAGCTCTGGGAAACAGAAAGGTGAAACGTGGAATGGCTTCAACTTTCAGTGCTGGATGACACTGAGCCGCAGCACGGGCGCTAGCGGCTTGTTTCTGTAGTGTAGTGGTCATCACGTTCGCCTCACACGCGAAAGGTCCCCAATTCGAAACTGGGCAGAAACTGCTTTGTTCTTCAACTGCTGCCTTTTCCGTGGACAAGAACCGACCTTCCTTGCTTGCTTTCCCATCTGGAAACCGGCCTTCGAATTTGCTGGAACAAATCTGTTCTCGTAGTGAAATGTAATGTAATTCCATTTCATGACTATGCAGAGCATTGTAAAGTTTTTCTGCAACCTGGTTCTGATCATATGCCATTCTGTTTGAGAGTGTAGTTACCGCTTTCTGATCCTTCCACGAAAAGCAGTACCACATTTGCATTCCTTGCGCAGGCGGCTCGGTTCAAAGACAGGGAAGAAACTGATGCTCTGGTGTCACAGCGCACCACGAATTCCTGAACTTGTCTGCCTGTCAAATATACCCCAAGCTCGTCTCTGAAAGACCTCATTTGGAAGCTGTCTGTCCTTATTCAACGTGCGAGAATTGGTACCAGAGGTCCTGAATCATGTTTTGGAGCAGTTAGTGGCTCATTCAATTAGCAACAGCAATGAAAGAAATGACACTCTCAGAGGAACCTTTGGACCTGTGCTTTCATAGCGTCGCTAGTATTAAGGTCCGCCCCGAGATCTAAGTCATGTTGGAACTGAAACAGAGGAATCGACAGAGAGGCTACAGAATGACATCGCATCCATTTGGTTTTCTTTAAATCACTGACGAGCAGGAAAATGTACACGGGGAGGGCGAGTGGAGAAGTGAGGCAGTTGCAGCTCTGGTGAAATTCCTTCTTTGTGATTCACCCAGCAACCAGAGACGTGAAGGTGACTCAGGCGTGAGAGCTCTTCACATCGAGAACAAAAAGCACTCAAGTGCACTTAGCACATCTTCCGGAGTGGGGGTGGGGTGAGGTAATTACCTTGTGACTTCTGTCACTATGTTCAGAAACTGCCTTTTAGATTGAGGTGAACAGAAACTGCATTTCTAAAAAGCACCATGGAATTTAGCAAAATTTATTGAGTCGCTTCTCGTCGATTCCCACACAGGTTTCCAACTCAGTTGGTATCCATGTGGCTCATGTCCAGGAGTGAACATCTCTGCAGCAAATTGCACGGTTAAGGTAAAAGGCAAGGAAAGTGGCATCTCGAACTGGCTCCGAGGTCAGAGTATCCTCACAATGTGATCTGTCGTTCTCGGATTGTAATGCTACCGCCGGTTTAAGGGTGGAGAACATTCTTTGGGACTCTTATTCTGCAAAACAGACACAGTGACTGAAACTATGCTGCACGGTATGATGTAGAACACGGCCTGTTCAGCTTTGTGCATTTTCCCTGTAGTCCGGTGTGTTTCAAGTTCCGTGTAAACGTGAAAGTCGCCCTGTTTCGAGCAATGGGTGAAATCATTGAGCAAAGCAAGAGTCGAAATTGCAGTAAGGTCAAGCAGATCATGTTTACTTGACCAAATCATAAGCGAATATATATTCTCACGCACTCACAGATACATTTGTAGCTGAAAAGAGTCTGAGAAGATAGACTCAGCTTACCATTGATTTTTGTCTGGATTGATGGGCTATCATTATCTTCTGCGAAAATGACATTGCAGCTGTGCGAGTCGGAGAGGGATCATGGAACCCTTTTCATGTGACTTTGCATCTGTTGTTATGCAGGAGCACAATTGGAAATGCAAGAAAATGGGAGTGCGTGGCCCGCTGGTAGTGTGGCCGAGCGGTCTAAGGCGCTGGATCCAGGTTCCAGTCTCGAAAAGGTCGAGGGCTCGAACCCCACCACTGTCATTTCTGCTGATCAACTCCGACGCTGCAGCTCGTTAAAATGCTGTTTCCATCCCCATTGTATATTGATGTTGAAAACAAAAGTAAAGTGCGTTTGCTTCCCAGGGAATTAACTGTGGTGTGGGATAGTGCCAAATATTTCAAAGTGTCTCTGCGGTCATGAGCGTGTTCGCCTCCCGCGCGGAAAATAGCAAGCAGTTCTGCCGTCCAGGCAAGTTGAGCTTTTACTGGAACCGAATGGAGACTGTTATTTCATCGCTGTTGTGAAACAAAGTCCTATGGTGACTCTATTCGTCGTTATTTGGCTTTCTGGCTAATGGGAAAATCGTTCCAATGAATTTCGATGTGGTATGTTATTGAATTTCTCCCATTTCCTTCATTTCTGTCCTGGAGACATCGGAAGGGAAAGGTAACCTAATCGAGACTGTGATTGGTGAAATTCACTTTTTATGGCCAATTCTTATTATGTTCTTTCTTTCTCTCTTTTCAGCATTGTCTGGGAAGTGGTGGTGCATTAAGGCTGCAGTATGTTTGAAAGAGGAGTTTGGAATTGCCCTGTTGTTAGTTGTGAGATTACTTTATGACTCATGCCCTCGGACTGTCTCACATTTAGTATTCATGCATCCCTGTGTCTAAAAATGCATTTGGTTTGCCAGTTTTGTTTGTTTTCCGTGTTAAATGCTTTCTGTGTTGCGATTCGCTCAATACATTTCGAGTTAAAAGGGTTTCTGAGGTACCTTCCAGCAGCAAAAATCCAAAAACTGAGGATCTGGGGAAATTTCACAGAATATGGTCAGTCGGAGCGAAAGTAAGGAAGTCGTTCGTTTCTGCAGTGTTTCACAATACTACCTTTGTCGTGAGCATTCGAACAGACTAAATGCTTGTGCCACAGACTGCGACGGCAAGCTCCGCTAAAAAGTAATCCTTTTAAGCCGGTGTAAGCAACACAATGTTATTGGGCACACCACGTGGAAACAGATACTTCGGTGTATCTCGTCCATGCTCACCACATAGCCAAAATTAAACCAGTCCCGTTCCCCAGCATTTGGCCCCAATCCCTCTAAACCCATCCTATCCAGAAACTCACCCGATTACCTTTGCAATTTTCTGAGTGTAATAGCATCCTCCACTTCCTCTGGTAGATCATTCCAAACACGCACAACCTTCTGTGTGGGAAATGTGCCTCAGGTCCTTTGTCAATTTCAGCCCACTCACCCTTAAACCTATGCTCTCGAGTTTTCAACTCACCCCAACTTGGGTAAAACACGTAAATACTCAGTTTACAACCCTTGCACAAGATCATGTCGCAGCCGTTACGCTAGCTATTCCACCCAGCCTATTCCACCTCACCCGACGGTACAAACATTGACGACATCCTTGTCTGCATTTTGTTATCAATTTCACGTGTCTTTTTTTAGGTTTTCAAGATGTCAATTACGCTGGACAACAACAAGCACTTGGAAACAGAAAGGTGAAACGAAGAATGGCTTCAACTTTCAGTGCTGGATGCCACTGAGCTGCCGCCGCGGTGCTTGCGGCTTGTTTCGGTAGAGCAGTGGTCATCACGTTTGTCTCACATACGAAACGTCCCCAGTTCGAAACTTGGCCCAAACTGCAGCCTTTCACATGGGCAAATACGTATCTTTCTTACTTGCTTTCCCATCTGCAAACCTGCCTTCGAATTTGCTTGAACAAATCTGCTCTCGTAGTGAAATGTAACGCAATTCCATTTAATTACAGTGCAAAGCATTGTAAAGTTTTTCTCCAACCTGGTTCTGATCATATGCCATTCTATTTGAGAGTGTAGTTACCGCCTTCTGATCCTTCCACGAAAAGAAGGGCCGCATTTGCATTCCTTGCGCAGGCGGCCCGGTTCAAAGACAGGGAAGAAGCTGATGCTCTGGTGTCACAGCGCACCACTAATTCCCGAACTTGTCTGTCTGCCAAATGCAATAGCTGTAGAAGGAAAAATAAAACTGCTCCAAACTTCCCTTTGTCATTCATCCCTGGTTTTGAAGTTCTAAACTCTAGATATAGATCCATACGAATGAGCGAATTTCCCTCCTGTTAACTCCCACCAAACTCACATCGCCTGGAACTCTTCCATATGGACACAACTCAGTTTTACCTGGTGTCACACCACATGATCTATTCGTCTTTTCCACCACGCCATGAAACCCCGCCTTGTCTTTTCAAATGTCATTATCACTCACTACATCGATGGATTCCTTTCCATTTTTTTCTTTCCAAGTAAACACTGTCCATTCTTCCTGACGACATTTCATTCCAGTCATCGCTATCCATGTCTTTTATTATCTCTTTATATTCCAGTATTGTTCATGTTGAGAAAGGATGCTGGGTCTAATGCAACAAATTAAAGCCTGCTCTAATGCTGTATACTGCCATGACCAACGTAGTGAAAATGGAAGCTAATTCTTTAAAAAGTGAATCCGTTAGTTGTCGCATTATGTATCAATCCCTGACTGGGAAGTGGCCGTTTTTCCTCACTTGTCTCTCCTTTCTGAACATTTGCTAAAGCAACACAGTAAGGGAACATAGAATGCCTAAAGTTCAGAAACTGACTATTCGCTGCAAGAAATGCACACCAATCCTCCAGGGATTAACCCTCACAGAGCAATACTTTACCCTTTTTCTCTCCATTTGCTCCTGAATAAGGCACCTTACTGACAGTCGACCCAGTTGTCGGCAAATCATATCTCTGGCGCAGTGAGGCAGCAGTGATAACCAGTGTGCCAACTTGCGGCCCTGTACAATATTGCAAGGCATATGCGGATGCGCTTGAAATGCGATTCCTGTCAAAGATGCTCTACTTTCGTTGTTGCCCTTATTAGGAACAATAAATCCCGATTCCCTGACCAAGAAATGAACCCAAACCACAGCGGTGAAAGCGCTGCATCGTATCCATTAGCCGACCAGGAAGGACGGCATGTGCAGTTGTATCTTTTCTCAGCAGCACAGCTTTCTTTTCCAGCGATGAGAAATTTCTATCAAAAAAGAATGTTCGTGACACCGTTCTTTTACAGCACAGAATAATACATTATGTCAGTGCCAGTCATTAAACATCCATCCATTCTCGTTTCCAGATACCAATACTTGGCCCACAGCCTGACGTCTGAAGTGTTCATTTCAATGAGACTTTCCATGCAAAGTTTTAATCTCAAATGAACCAGCGATAGAGACTGAAGTCAGATACCGTCACATTTGTTCCTGACCTGCGGGAGAACTGAACCTCATTTTGACCCATAGAGGGAACTATACAGACACATCTTTTGATAGCGACGAAGGACTCAGGAGAGCCCAATTTCCATAAAATGAAGAATTGAACAGTCTGGCCTCTTCATTGTTCACTATTAGCTTTAAAACCCGTTTCTGGTTACATAGGTAAATTGGCAGGAGGCTGTCCTTCTAAGACTGCCCTAATCGTGAATATTTGGAACCTGCTAAACGTTAATTGCTCCACCTCTATGGCAGCCTGGCTTGCTATGCTCTTCCGGCCTCCTATCTGTTTAATTTGGATTCCAGCACATTCCTGTTTCTACATAAGGAACGGAAGCACACAGCCGCATCCCTGTTCATTTTCGTCCTGCACTGTTTCACCATTACTTTACTGCTTCTACTGAGTCACGTTGTTCTTCCTGCCAAACAAAGGCATTCTTCGCATCAGAAGCTTGTCATTCTCATATTCCTCGAAAGAAAAACACGGATGTGGACTTCCAAACTGAAACAGATGAGGCCTGGTCTGCATAAAAAAATGACTTCCAGCTGTTCCTTCAAAAATATTTCCTAACAACATATAGAACGCACCTTCGGATGCTTGCTGCAATAGTTGTAAGAAAATTCAGCAAGACCGCCGTGAGAATGGAGGCTACAACTCCTGGTTTACAAAACCAGGGCTCGAACCACTGAGTTAAGGAAGCACTAACGTCTTGAGACTGACAAAAGATGATGACCTCGAGCAGAACAAATTCTGTCAAATCAGTTTTGTGATACAAGCTTCGTTTTGTGTGACAAAATACGACTTGAAACCCACTTCTTTGATCACTTGTTTGTAAAAACACTTTGTCAGCTTCCCAATATCTCATAATGTGACAGGGATCAACATTTGTTTAAACTCACACAGAGGAAAAGTTTTGAAGTTTCTATTATGAAAAAGGCACGTTGTAGTGTTAATACCAATTAATTGTCATTGATTTCAGCATGTATTACAGTTTTTCTTCATCACTTGGTGAGTAATTCCTTTCCTATAGCCCTGTGCGATTTACATAGCGATGGGATTTCATAATTTATGGCTTTGGCAGATGACGTTTAGGCACCAAACGTGAAACAGTTCAAATCGAACATGTTCTGGAGGTTGGAATTCGAGGGAATGCAGATATCTGAGAGAGCACTTTAAAACACAATCTCGGATGTCGTGTCCGCTGGCTGGGTTGGCATACTATTGACCAGCTCTGTTTGCTCTTGAGTGGGCTGGACGACATGACAGTGATACATAGAGGGAAGACAGTCAAGAGATTTGTGGAAAATGATGAAACCTTTGAAATTTAGCTGCCCAGTGGTGGCTGAGCAACCCTTGTTGTGAGTGCACCCACATGCAGAGGAGGTATTGGAAGACATCAGGATTACATCATTGGCTGAATAACCTGCAACTCCTTCCCTTCCACCATGAGGGAGCCCGTGTGGAAAGATAAAGCTGTGAAGGCCGCATTGCACGTTTGGGAAAATGGGCGTTGGTAAAAATGTCATTCAGATAATGAACAATGAAACAGTGAACAGAACGCAAGTGCACCATTGAACAGAAGCTGAGGGAGTTAGAGCATAGAACATAGAACATAGAACATTACAGCGCAGTACCGTCCCTTCGGCCCTCGATGTTGCGCCGACCTGTGTACCAATCTGAAGCCCACCTTACCTACATTATTCCATGTACGTCCATATGCTTGTCCAATGACGACTTAAATGTACTTAAAGTTCGGGAATCTACTACCGCTGCAGGCAAAGCGTTCCATACCCTTACTACTCTCTGAGTAAATAAACTACATCTGACACCTGTCCTCTATCTATCATTCCTCAATTTAAAGCTATGCCCCCTCGTGCTGGTTGTCGCCATTCTTGGAAGAAGGCTCTCCCTATCCACCCTGCCTCACCCTCTGAATATAATATATGTCTCTGTTAAGTCACTTCTCAACCTTCTTCTCTCTATCGAGAAAATTACAAGTCCCGCAGCCTTTCCTCGTCAGACTTTCCCTCCATAGCAGGCTACATCCGAGTAAATCTCCTCTGCACCCTTTCCAAAGCTTCCATATCCTTCTTATAATGCGGTGACCAGAACTGTACACAATACTTCAAGTGTGGCCGCACTAGAATTTTGTGCATCTGTAGCATAACCTCATGGTTCCAGAACACGATCCCCCTATTAATAAAAGCTAAAACACTGTGTGCCTTCTTAACAACTCTGTCAATCTGGCTGGCAACTTTCTAGGATCTGTGTACCTGGACACCGAGAACTTTCTGCTCATCTACACTACCAGGAATCTTACCATTAATCTCGTACATTGCATTCCTCTTACTCTGACCAAAATGAATCACCTCACACTTGCCCGTATTAAATTCCATTTTCCACCTCTCAGCCCAGCTCTGCAGCTTATCTATATCTCGCTGCAACCTTCTACGTAACTCGTCACTATCCACAACTCCACCAACCTCAGTGTCGTCTGCAAACGTACTAACACACCCTTCTACACCCTCATCCACGTCGTTTATAAAACGAACAGCAGTGAACCTAACAGCGATCCTTGCGGCTCAGCACTGTTAAGTGGACTCCAGGAGCAACATTTCCCAACAACTACCACCCTGTGTCTTCTTTCAGCAAGCCAATTACTGACACAAACTGCTTTATCTCCAACAATCCCATTCCTCCGGATTTTTTACAATAGCCTACTGTGGGGAACCTTATCGAACGCCTTGCTGAAATCCATATACACAACATCATCTCATCTACCTGCTTGGTCACCTTCTCAAAGAACTCCATAATGTTTTTGAGGCACGACGTAACCTTCACAAAACTATGCTGACTATCCCTAATCAAATTATTCTTTTCTAGATGATTATAAATCCTATCTCTTATAACCTTTTCCAACGCTTTACCAACAACTGAAGTGAAGCTTACTGGTCTATAATAAACAGGATTGTCTCTACTCCCATTCTTGAACATGGGAACCACATTTGCTATCCTCCAGTCTTCTGGCACTATTCGTGTAGACAATGACGATTTAAAGATCAATGCCAAAGGCTCGGCAATCATCCCAATGGCTTCCCAAAGGATCCTAGGATAAATCCCATCCGGCCCAGGGGACATATCTACATTCACACTCTTCAGGATTTCTAATACCTCCTCCTTGTGAACCTCAATCACACCTCGTCCAGTTGCCTGTGTCTAAGTATTCTCCTCGACAACATTGCCGTTTTCTGGACTGAATACTGTTGAAAAGTATTCAGTTGGTGCTTCCCCTATCTCCACTGACTCTGCACACAACTTCCCACTAATGTCCCTGATTGCCCCTAATCTTACTCTCGTCATTCTTTTATTCCTTAAATACATATCGAAAGCCTTCGGTTTAACCCTGATCCTACTGGCCAACAACTTCTCACGTCGCCTCCTGGCTCATCTGAGCTCTCTCTTTAGGTATTTCCTGGCTACCTTGTAACCATTAAGCGCCCTAAATGAGCCTTTGCATCTCATCCTAACATAAGCCTTCTTCTTCCTCTTGACCAGAGAATCTACTTCCTTCGTAAACCACGGCTCCCGCGCTCTACAGCTTTCTCCCTGCCTGACAGATTCACACTTATCATGGACACACAGTAGCATTTCCTTGAATTAGCTCCACATTTCTAACGTGCCTACACTGCAGTTTCCTTCTCCATCCTATGCTTCCTAAATCCTGCCTAATCGCATCATAAATGACGTTTCCCCAGCTGTAACTCTTGCCCAGTGGTAAACACCTATCTATATTATCACAATAGTAAACTCAACAGAACGGTGATCTCTATCACCAAAGTGCTCACCTACTTCCCAGTCTAACACTTGGCCGGGCTCATGACCCATTACCGAATCTAATGTGACCACGCCCCTTGTTGGCCTGTCTACATAATGTGTCAGGAACCCCTCCTGCACACAGTGGACAAAAACTGACCCATCTATAGTAATCCTACTATAGTGTTTTCTGCCAATATTTGGAAAGTTGTAGTCCGCCATGGCAACTACCCTCTCACCCTCACTCCTATCGAAAATAATATTTGCTATCCTTTCGTCTACATCTCTGGAACTATTCGGAGGCCTGTAGAAAACTCCCAAAAGCGTAACCTCTCCTTTCCTGTTTCTAACTTCAGCCCATATTACGTCAGTTGACGAGACCCAAACACCCTTTCTGCAACTGTAATACTGTCCTTGACCAACACAGCCACACATCTCCCTCTTTTACCTTCTTCTCTGTACTTATTGTAATCCTGGAATCTGCAACAACCATTCCTGTCCCTGCTCTGTTCATGTCTATGAAATGACCACAACATCGAATTCCCAGGTACCAATGCAAGCTGCAAGTTCATCCACCTGATTCTGGATGCTCCTGGCATTGAAGCAGACACACTCCAAACCAAATTCTTGCTTTCTGGTGCCATCTTGCGCCCCTGAAGCTTGATTCTGGACCTCCCGACTCTCAAAATTTTCTATACTTGAACTACAATTTTGGTTCACATCCCCCTGCTGGATTAGTTTAAACCCACCCCAATAGCCTTAGCGAATTTCCCGCCCCCACCTTAAGATATTGGTACCCCTCTGGTTCAGATGAAGATCATCCTGCTTGTACCGGTCCCACCGACCCCAGAAAGAGCCCCAATTATCCAAGAATCCAAAACCCTCCCTCCTGCACCATCCGTGTAGCCACGTGCTCAACTCCTCTCTCTCTCTATCCATTGCTCCACTAACACCAGAGCATGGAGAGAATTTGAAAGAACGGATCGAAGTGTATTATGACCGTGTCGTCCAAACAAATGGTTTAGCGTTTGAGCTGCAGGAGGGCAGAGACGAGGAAGAGTTAATGATGTTAATGAGGTGCAAGTCGGCTGACATGGTGATGATGGGGATATGTGGTTAAAAACACATCACGAGTTGAAGGATGTCACCATGGTAATGACGTGTCTGTTCAGACTCAAACCAATGCCAGGGCGAAATTTGAATCAGTGGCGAGGCATTTTCTCTTGTCACGTCGTCGATGATGCCTTCCAGCTCATCTCATCCACTTCCCTCAACCCCACTCCAAAAACCCATCCCTCCAAATATGACGAGGACAGAACTTCCTTCTTCAATACTTTAAAATCTAGCAGCCTCTGTAGACATCATGTCATCCTCCGGTATTTCCGTCAGCTGCAAATGAACCCCAACAATTAAGATGTGCTTCCCTCCCCACCCCTATCCATTTTCTATAAAGATCATTCCCTCTTCCACTCCCTTACAAAGTGCACGCTTCCACAAAACCACCCTCCCCTCCCAGCACCTTCTCATTCCTACACGGGATTTGCAAAACATCCACGCACACATCCGTCCTCAACTCTGTCAAAGGCCCAAAAGACACTTGCATGTCCATCAGAGTTTTACCTGCATTTCCACGCATGTCATTTGCTGTAACAATTGCTCCCTTTGCTGTCTCCTCGACATTGAGGAAATTGGATGCCTAATTACAGACCGCTTCGGAAAACATCTCCGGGACACCCGCACCAAACAACACCACTGGCCTCTGGCTGAACAGTCAAATCTCCCTCCCACACAGCCAAGTTCATTCAGGTTCAGAGCCTCCGCCGCTCTCACGAACTGTCCTATCTGTACATCTTCCATCCCACCTATCTGCTCCAGCCTGCGCTGCGACCTTTCATCATTGTCCCCACCTCCATCAATCTATCACACTCTCCGCTACCTTGTCCCACCCCACCCGCGTTCATTTGTCTCTGTACCCCCTCGGTTCACAAGCCTCTTTCCTGATGAAGTCCAAATATCGATTGTCCAACTCATTCGTTGCTGCCTGCCCTGCTGCGCTTTTCCAGCATCACACGTTCGACTCAGTGGCGAGGCAGTGAATTTTGAGTTTTGGACTGAAGTCAGAGGCCTCAATTTTGCAATGATTGAATTGTAAGAAATGTCTGCTCCAACAGGACTATATGTCAGACATGTCAGGACAGTGTTTGACCTGGAGGGAACACGGAGACGATCGTGTTCATATCCACCTGCTGACCTGCTCGTTCTCTGTGGTGAAAGTTGTGTGCATGAAAGATTCTGACAAAATTCTGGTCAAATTCTTAGTGTCGAAAATCCCTTACCTTCAGACCATGTCTTCAGACAGATTCTAGAGTCTTTTGAAAGACGGTTTCACACTTTCATTTTGGGATCACATCAATTTCGCAGGATATGAGAAGGGGAAGATTTAGAAGTCAACCTCTCCACCATAATCTGATGAAGCCACGAACTTTATCCCAAATACAACTTGATCAGATTTTGAACATGAAAGGAAAAAGCTGTGGTAATAGTGTGAGATAAGTTGTTCACTTATTGTGCATGTGGACCATGTTTTTACCTGTCATCAGACTTACACACCTCAATTGCAGTCATAGTGAGGAATGACTGTGGAAATGTAGGGATTCATTTCCCTGTCTGAGCTGAATTCCCATAGACGCAATGATACCAGGAACAAGCCATTCACCTGCTCAGAGTGTGGGAAGGGATTCACTCTGTCTCTGACCTGCTGCGACACCTACTCGTTCAAAATGATGAGAAACGATTTCAGTGTCTGAACTGCGGAAAATGCTTTAAAACGTCCAGCGATTGGAGAACCGAACACGACGCTCATACTAATGAGAAACCTTTTCTCTCTCCGAACTTTGGAAAATGTTATCAAACTTCTATGTGGTTTCATCTCTGAGAAATATGCCCACATAAATAAGAGTCCATTAAGATATATAGAGACCTGACGTCTGACCCACGTGTTCACCCGGAATAGAGACCTTTCCAATTCCAAATCTGTGGAACCGTGCTGCAAAGTCCGAGCGACCGGATGGATCATCACCTTTCTCGCCATATTAACAGGTCTTTCTAAATGCCATGACTGCGAGAAGTGCTGCAGAAGGTGCTGAATACTTGTGTGTGTTCAATTTGTTCACACTGAATAAAGACATTAATCATTATAAACGTTCCTGGGGACAGTTCATCATGAGCGTCATCACACTGTGGAGAGACCTATCAAATATGTAGCCTGTGGGATGTGCTCTCTAGTCTCTGTAGAAATGATTTCCCATCGATATTTTCGAATTGTGAGAGACGTTTCAAGGAACCTATTCCAGGAATAGGTTTAAGCGATCATCTCAACTCTCAGTACACCATCTGGTTTGCATTTGGCCGCAAGCATTTACCTGCTCCATGTGAGCAAAACAGTTAGGTCACTCATCGACCCTGTTGAGAGAATAGAGGATCCCATCGAGGGAAGGAATTCACTCACTCATCGACCCTACTAAGGCAGCATAGTGTTTACGTATCGCAACAGCAATTGAACATTGTTGTTCTTCACATTCAGGCCTGGAATCAAAGTTGGAATATTCTAGATAACAATCAAATAAATCAGCTTTGTGTTAAATGCTTTGAGTAGGTAATGAGCAAGTTAGACGGAGTCAAGCTGGTGGAGGTGACCAGCTTGAATTTCCCCAGGCATATGTCAAGGTGCAGTACGGCAAACTGCTAAAGAAGAGGACATGGATTGAGGCTTGGCGGACTGGCAGAAGGCAGACAGTTGGGTAAAGGGGTCTTCTCCAGGATGGCAGCCCGTGACTAGTGGAGTTCAGCAGGAGTCAGTATTCCAACACATCTATTCACATTATGTATGAAGGATCCATTCAAAGGAATTGAGGGTGTTGTTGCTCCATTTGAAGAAGACACAATGATAGGCGTAAGGCCAGATCTTATTGTTGAAGCGGGCATGCGGCAGAATGACTTGAACAAACTGAGTGCTTTGAAAAAATAGTTGCAGTTGCGGTACTTTGTGGAAAAGTGTGCGGTCATATGTTTGGTGGTAAGAGTAGAGGCACAAACAATTTTATGAAAGCAGAAAGAATTCAAAGTTCAATTTTCTCTTATGTTTCACATGCAGTTTCAGTTGGTGTTTAGGAAGGCAAATACAATGCAGGCGTTCAGTTCAAGCGAATAGGAAAGCACGGGCAGAGGTTTAGACCTCAGTCAATAGGAGGTTCTGGGAAGATGCATTTGGAACATTAAGAGTAGGTATTGGTGATGATATGTTTTGAGTGGTGGATCGGAGGTTTATAATGGCTGCCTCACTGGCGAGTACCCATGTCTTGCGGCCTCAGCGATGTTGGTTCAATATCTACTTTGGATGACTGTGTATTTGGAGTTTGCACATTCCTCCCCAGACGAAAGATGTGCGGCTGACGTTCTTTGGTCATGGGAAATGCAGAGTTTAAGGAATTGAGTAGAGGTGTGAGTTTGGGTGTGATTCCCTTCGCAGGATTAGTGGGGGCTTCTTGGTCCGAATGACCGTGTTCCACATTGTAGGTATTCCGTTAGAACAATGTTGGTTGCTGAGATTTACGCCTTGTCATAAGACTTTTTTTAAAAAAGGGGGACAGCTTCCATATAAACACATGGTTTCAAGTGAATCTCTTGAACGATATAAAGAGTGGAGGGGCATTCTTCAGGAGGATATTATAAAGGTCAATCGAGGATATGAGACGTCATCAGAACATAAAGCTAAGTATAGTCTAAAGAGAATCTACAATAATTAAGAACTTGAGACCAAATAGGACTTTAAGATGAAAGAGCTCATCTTTGTCTTGAATCTCAGCAGATGGAGACTCATATAATGTTCACTTCACGTCAGTTTACCCCATGGAGAACGACATAACGGGTACAATTAAACATTGATGTTTTGAAAGTCGTTCACATTGAAAAGGGGAAGGGCTGCAGCACATGAAAAATATAAAGTTGGATATTTCTCTGGGATCTGATCTCCTGTATCCCGGAAACTTGTGGGAAGTTCGGGAAAGAAACATTTGGAACTTTCGTAGAAATATTTTTATCATCTATTATGACGAGTGGGGCGCCGAATGACCAGGGGATGGCTATTGTGCCTTTGTTTAGAAAGGAATTCACGGAGAAGCCTGGGAGCGAAGGATGATTGTGTCTGGTTATGGTCGTGGGTAAGTTGTTTGGTGCAATTCTAAATGATAGGGTTTATATGAATGTTTAGATACAAGGAATGAATCGGGATAATCAGCATGGTTTTGCACAGAATTGATTGAGTTTTTCGAGGGCGTAACCAAGAAGATCAATGAGGACAAATAACAGACTTTGCTCACTTGGACTTTAATAAAATATTTTACACGGTTCCACATGGTTGACTAATTCATAAAGTTAGATCGCATGGAGTTAAATGTAAGTCTTCCACTTAGATATAAAATCAGTTTAACAGAAGTATGCTCAGAATGGTGGTGCAGGGTCGTTTTCAGGCTGAAGGACTGTTACCAAAGGTGTCCCATTGGCTGAGCGCACATTCATTTTCTTTACATTTAAATAAATGTTTTAGGTGGCAAGATAGAAATAAATTTGCAAAATTGGTAGTAGTAGGTTGTGAAGCGATTTTCTCGTCAGGTCAGTTTCTCTCTGGCCTCGTGTTTAAAAAGCGTGTGGGAGAGGAGTGGAGAAGTGTCATTCGTCCATCGTGAAGCGCACGATATCAGGCATACATCTATTCTCGTCCCGGTTTGCAGCAGTTACATTCTCCCTGTGATCTTAAATGACATAACAATGGTACTGAAGGTTGACCTGGTCACACTGTTGTAACCCCTTTGAAAGCGTATTCTCATGTTCACATACAGCGGCCGTCACACAGGCACATTCTCCGACAGTGACAGTGTCCTCAGGATTCTCCCCACTCCATGTGCTTTACGTCTGTAAGTTTCTCAAAAGAAAGGCGTCTTGAAGTGGAATACAAGGCACTTCGCCAGAAAATGTGCACCGTGGTGGTGAGCCGCGATATGAAATGGATACTGAGCTGAAATAATCGAACACGCTTCTCATGTGTAACTTTCAATAACACAAATCCCAGCAAAACAAGCCGCCTGGCTCCTGGGGCCTGACAGGATAGCGCCCAGCAGACATTCCTCACAAAAAACAACGGACCCACGGCAAAATCTAAACACTTTCACGTCTCATCTTGTTCTATGTCTGCCTCTGTCACACCTCCACTTTCCCCTGAACGTCCAGTCCCGATGTCAATGAGCTGTTTGATATAAACGCAGGCACATCGAGAAAGTAATCTTTATCTCAAAAGCAAAGCCAGGGAATGTAAGCTGCAAGGGCTTGCTCTCGGCTGGTTAATGAGACATCACGGTCTCATCGTCCTGATTATCAGATAGACTGATTCCACAAATATGCACCGTAATAGTTATTACCAATTGAAATGTGCCAATGAATACCGTGACTGTCAGAACTATCGGGGAGAGTAGCTTCGACCTCTTCCTCGCCGAAGGACATTTTGCAAAGAATGTCCTGTTACTTCGCAAACTGACCACCTCGCAGCTGACCATGGAAGTGTCTCGCACAAAAATGTCCTTTGGCCCACTAAGTCTGCACCAGTCCAACACAATCCCCTTAACGGTTCTTATCTCATTTGGCATCACTTTTGTCAGAGGGGCAAACGTAATCAGTAATGGAAATGTACAACTAAATGGAACTTACCTGCTTTGGAGTTTTCTGCCTTTTACATCCTGACAGGCGGTTGGTTGCAGATTACTAACGTTCCTTGCCTGAGTTATACGCATTTCACCTTATCCTGCGATTTGAATTTGAAACAAGAAAGCAGAGAACAAGCACTCTTCAAGTTCACTCTTGGCTCTCAATTACAGTCAGAGAATACTGAACTGCAATGAGGAATCCACAGTGGAATTAACGCCCATCGCGTCAACCACTTGGCCACAACTGCAGAAGCGCGCTATTACACTTGTTTCAAGTTTATTTGTTTGAATTCAATCACCACAGTTTCGATAGGGTTAAATGTCAGGACATGTTTGGACTGTGTAAACAATCTCGATGGTTGAAATGGTCACTCATTTAAAAAGAAAGGGAGAAATTACAGGAAAAACTAAACAGATCTGGCAGCATCTGGGGAGAGATAAACAGAGACAACGATTCGGAGCTTCTCCAGGAGTTTTTCAGAACTCCATTTTCTCTCACAGGTAATGTCATACCTGCCGAGTTCCTTGAGCAGTTTCGGTTTTTGTTTGAGAGTCCGAGTGTCCACAACCCTTCACGAGCCATTCAACAATACAGAAACGCATTTGTGTTTCCTCACATTTGTGTTTACGTTTGGCTACATATTACAGACCTTATTAAAAACCAGAAAGTGCACAGCAAAGGAGTCGGATGGATAAGAACAGCGACCGCTCCATGCGTGGGCACACCCTCTCGGTTAACAGCCAAACGAGAGGACTAATTGCTCCACAGAGGCTGGGGAGTCCCTTGTAGCAGGCCCCTTGCAGGATCTCCTAAAGCAGACTGTTAGTGAATTCAAGCTTTTGCCTGTCCTTCGCAAAATGAAAATTATCTTCAATTGGTATGACGTTTCCAAAATTAATCCTGGAGCATTCATTGTGGACAATGGGAACAGTTTGATTTCACACTTTGCAGACACATACATGTCACCGGGAACCAGCTCTCCTAAAAGCGGAACCTTCTCCCTTCGAGCCTTTTGAGGAATAACTTTCTGAACTCGGTAAAATCCATGAACTGTGCGGACAAAAAAAAAACAGATTGTGTGAGAACAGCTGTCGCTCTGTTTCTGGGTGGTGGGAGAACTGCAACCTGTCAGTGAAGAGCCGAACGCACTGACTAACATCGCCACAGAGACTGTTGAGCCAATGGCTTCAATGATCCCCGAATGCAAGCTGCGGCCTGCTCCTCCCATATTGACAAACATCTTTAATTAGTATGTCGTTTCCGAAATAAATCCTGGGCAATTCACGGTGAAGTCATGGGAGTAGGCTGATCCCACCGTTTACAGTCACATGCATGACACCAGAAATCAGTTATCCTCCTGTAGAGATCGCCTCATTTCCAGCCTTTCAGTGTCCTATCTGTTCCCGCATTTTCTAATTGCCCCGGAGCTGAGATGAGATTTGACTTCCTGACGTGCAGGAACGGAATCCTTCAATGTCACAGATCAATTCAAATCCGGAGTACATCAGAGTCAAAATACCGGCCTCCAAAAGAACAGAAAGATTTCTAAACTGTCTCTGCCCAGCCGGCCAGTTCACCCTACATTTTCCACTGAATCCGCGCCCCAAGGAATATCTAAAGATTGACAAAGCTCGACGCTGGGATTTCTGTTTTGCTTGCTGAAAGGTTTCTCACTTGACAATTGGCAACATTTTCCCAGAATCTTTTCACAATCCTCTGCTTTGCACCATGTAGAGAGATAAATAAAATTTCTTTTGTGGAGAGATTCACAACTTTGGAGCAAGTTTCCTGTATGTCAAGAAATGAGCAGACCTGAGAACATATCGAGTTGTTGAGACGGTTTTTCTGGAGTTGCAGAGATAACTCATCCAACAAGAAATCATTTAAACTCAACTGTGAGTGAAACATGCTCGGTATTGATGAGAGATTGAATGCATATAACGGATCCATTTTCATGAGCAGAGAGGTTAATAATATGGCAATGGTCGAGTGAAAAAAAGATGCACTTTTTTCGCGCCTTTCAGCTCCACTCCAATCACAGGCACTGAAGCACCTGTGAAGCAGATGTGTCATTGTCAGTAATAATGTGCTCATCAGGGCAGTTTGTTCAAACAGAGGTTAAAAAAAAATCAGAACTGGCACTGGAGACAGCAGTGAGATTGTGTTTTACTATAAAAGTTTGTTCTGTTCTAATTTATATCCAGAATAGTGAAGGACCGGAGATCCCAATCTCAGGGGAAGGGGTTATCCACATAAGAAATAAATGAGGAGGATGTTCTCACATTCAGAGGGTAGCAAGTATGTAGAAACATTTACAGCAGAGGCCTTTCAAGACTGGGTATATTCAAGGCTTCAATTATCTCTCTGTTAATAGCATGCAGAAAGGGGCAGGTGTAAAATATGTCCAAATTTGCTGATAATACACACGCGTGGGAGATCATGTTATGATGAGATCGTGGCAATATGAATAGGCATGTAGATAGATTGGGTGAGTGGACAAAAACTTGTCAGATGCAGTTACATGTCCGGATTATGAGGTCATGCACGTTGGTCGGAAGATTCAGAAGACAGAGTACCATTAAAATCGAGAGAAAGTAGAAGAAACGTGTGACACAGTGGAGTCTTATACACGCCACAAACAAAGTTTAGTATCATATTATTTCCATGACAAAAAGGATGGCTCCCTTTACGATTGCTAACAATGAAAGAGATGATTTCCCAGGAAAGAAAAAAGTAACAGAAACTAATAGCCGAATCGAAAATTTAGAAAAGACTTGGATCGTTCCAATAGACGATGTTAATGTTTATGGTTCTCTAACATTTGTTTACAATGGGGCTGAGTGTGGGAATTAGGGGAGCTGCGGAGTGGAAGTCAGATTACCCATGATTACGCTCATCCTTCATCTGTCTTCGTCATTTTGTATGTTTTATTTCGCATTTTGCTTCCTGTGAGTGCCCTTGTAAACTGTACCCGCTGGTGACTTATTTCCCTGGTTGTTCTTCATCACGACCCGAAAGAAATCAACATTCGTTTCTCCTGAATCTCGGTAATCTCTGATCACATGTCACCAGCACCTCGACATTTTCCACGTCGGTGTGCCTTCTTGAAATATTAATTGATTTGTCACTGTGTTACTGTTGCACAAATCAATAACAAATCAAATAGCACCAATAGCATCTCGGATGTAAACGCAGATAACTGCAGCCGCTCCCCAGAGCACTGCCAACTGTGCGATCACAGAAGCACACATTGTACAGCCAGGAAACTCAAAACAATAGAAACACTCTTTTGGGCTGCGGACCTTGTTGTGTTTCTCAATGAGCAATCGAATTTTACATTGGTAATATCAATAGTTCCCGCACACAAGGAACTAACTAATGCTGCAGACGGAGTATAAAGTGCGGACTGTAGATACTGGGGATCAGAGTCAAGAGTGTGGTGCTGGAAAACACAGTAGATCAGGCAGCATCTGAGGAGTAGCAAAATCGACGTTTTGGCCGAATATCTGATGAAGTATTCATGTCAGAACATCCATTCTCCTGCATCTTGGATGCTTCCTAACCTGCTGTACTTTTCCAGCAACACATTCTCCATTGCTGCAGACTGTCACACATTGCGAGATTCCAGCCACGGAATCAGTGACACTCAGTGTCATGAGTCAACCTACTGCGGACACCTGGCAGTGGTGTTTCATGTCAACTTGATATTCAAGAATGCGTATCATGAGTTGTCTGTCCTGTATAATGTTTCCTGCAGTCACGACATGCAATACTTTTTTTCCAAATTTGTCTTGCCTATGATGGGTATTTGGTCCATTTTTTGGTGAGTTGTTGTCAAATATGTCTTTCGGTTTATGCTGTCTCATAACTCCGAGTGGTCAGAGGAGTCTGGCTGTACGTGCCGAGACATACTTTTACCTATAATTTGGAGAGCTTGCTTTGTTGGGTAATGGCATGTTCCCCTGGCGTTGGTTTTGACAAAGAATCTGCGGAAATATCTATTGTTGCAAAATATTTCTGGAAGATCCACGAAACAACACAACCAGCTGTCCCGAGTAGCAATGCACAGCGATGACGAGGACAACAAATTCGATAACAAATTTGGACTCAACATACTAGGACATGCAAAGTAACGACAAAAAACAGCAACTGAAAGCAGTGGGAAATAAATCAAATCAATTCGAAACGCTGCAGGACAGCAGAGCTTCACATGAGTTTCATCTGCCTTGAAGATATCACCGAGAAAGGGGAGGAAACGGCCGCAAACCAACTTCCCAAAACCACCGAATTTCCCCACACCATCTGCATCCTTCACCTGAACAACAGATCTTTACACAAACCTTGAAACCCTGAAATAGTCAGAGCCGCCCCAGCGGGAAAATGAACACTGGCATCCCACGTGACAACTGAGGTGACCAAACGAAATGCTGCAGGACAGCAGCGCTTCAGACGAATTTCATTTGCCTTGAAGATATCACAAAGAAAGCGGAGGAAACGGCTTCAAACCAACTTCAAAAAACCACCGAACATCCCCACACCATCTGCACCCTTCACCGGAACTACAGATCTTTTCAGAAACCTTGAACCCCAGAAAAAGTCAGAGCCGCCCCAGCGGGAAAATGAACACTGGTAACCCACGTGACAACTGAGGTTACCAAACGCCACCCGGTGGATGTCGGAGCTAACTGAGGCTGCAAGCTACTTGTGCATGCTCTTGTCAATAACACCTGCTTAATTATCCTTATCCCATTTTCCATCATTTAACGTTGTATGCCTTAAGCATTACAAATTCACAGTTAAGTATCTCTGAAGATTATTAGAATTTCTGCCGCTCTGACTCATAGGGACAGTGATGTCCAGATTCCAATGACTTGCAAGCTGATAACGTTTTTTTTTTCTGTAGAGCTATTCGAACGTTTATGACTCTTATCTTAAATCTATGATCGATTGATCCATCCATCATCGAGAAATCTTTCGTTAAGTGTACCCAATCCATGCCCCTCATTATTTCCTACATCTCAATGCTGTCTCCTCTCAATCTCTCCTGCTCTCACAAAAGCAAGGCCAGTCTGTCTAACCTCTTTCATGGCTGAAGTTCTTCAATCCAGACAATATATTGGCAAATTACTTCTGCACCATTTCCACAGCTGTCATATCGCTTCTTTTTATGTGAATTGCAGAATTATACATAACACTCTAGCGAGAGACGAATAAACACTTGAAATAAATGTGGGGAATTCACAAACATTGGTCTTTTCCAATTAAGTCTCTTTTCCTCGATACTGTTCTACGTCCTTTTCATGAACCCAGTGCTCCAATGATATCTGGTCCATGCAAATCAAACACTTTACATGAGGATTGATAACCCAACCACATTATCTGATTGCATTAAGTGGCTTAAAGCTCCTCATGGTGGTCTTGGTGCAAGCTCACTTAACAAGAGTGACAGCTGCAGCACTAACTTAACGGTGTCAATGTGAAAGTGAATGTTACTTTGTGCAATGCCCCAGTGGCATGTGAGGAAGGATAGAATGGAAGAATAGTGATTGGGAAAGGGAGGAACGTCTCCGAGATTAGGTGCAAATAAAGTTTGAAGCAAAAAAATCATCACCTTCGAGAGCATTTTAACCTTAAAAATTGACTTCTTCCTTTATGCGTTTGTTTTGCAAGGGTTATGTGGAGTAACATGGAACAAATGAGCATTACTGATACTCGAATTTGAATGGAGGTTGCTTCGGCCACAATGCATAGGACGAGCCATTATACGATCTCATGAAAAAATAACCAATAGTAAAAACAATAAATGCAATGGCTAAGATTAGCGAGGAACAGCACCACTTGCACAAGAGGATAACCTACTGAGATTGGGTTGTATCGTCATCTTCGATGTCCTCAGTGGCTGTGGAGAGTCCATCATTGAGAATGTTGAAGACTGATTTCGATAGATTTCGAGAAAAGATGAAATGTACAGGCTTAGCAAACAAATTGTTGAAATGTTGGTTTAAATAACAACGAAGTTTCTCATCGTTACTTTACCAGTGCCTCGAGACAAGGTTGTAACTACGATTGCACACTTCAATCACACTGGTTTCCAGGTCTGGAATCACAGAAATTTAGCGACACAGTTGTGAAGATCCGATCGGAATTTGAGTGCGGAATGAACGCATGAATCTCTACTCTTTCTGCCAGTGACCAAGTCAGTGAGCATGCAGTTCTTCGATGAAGGCAGAGAGGCGCGTGAAACGCCCAGGTTGGGAGCTCAAAACTAGGCTGGAGCAACTGGAAGAGGGAGCTGTAGGAGAAAAGGCTGGGAGTTCTAACCTTATCTGGATACACTTCAATTGACATGGCGCAGTAACCTTTGTGTTGATGGAAAGTATCCTGAGCCATTTTAATCTGAACTGAAATAATTTTTGGCAGCATACATTTTTGTGGATTGAGGGAGGATCTGCCCCAGGTAATTGTCACAATTATAAATAAACATTTCGCAAAGACTGAACTCGTCTAGGTGTATCTGTGCATTGTGAAATGGGCTAAATATCAGTGCACTCTGACATTTCTCATATTCTGACTTTGCAGTCGGTTAATTTTCTGGAAGGAATTTTAAAAATACTTTTTGTGTTATTCAATTTCCTGCTAGCTTGTTCTGGTCTGATCATTGATGTAACATGAACAACCGAACATTAATATGATTTTGGGATTCGGTTCGACGTTCCCTCGAATTACGGAAGAACAACAGGAGAGCAGAGGTGAAATTTATCAGAATAGCAGTGATCAAATTGAATGAATGGGCAGACAGAGGATGAAAGGAAGCTTCATGGGGATAAATGTCTTTTCTTTGCCAATGAAACTACCCGCGTCACAAAGTGTCTCACCTGGACTGACAGAAATGAAGTGTATAAGTCCTTCTACATTGAGTGAGGCGGGGAGAATGTAAACACAGCAAGCTCCAAAAAAAAACAGAAACATTTGTTCTTTTCTAAACCTCAGTCCCGGACTGACTAAGATGACCTTTGGAAAATTATTTTGCACAATGTCCGAAGAGGACTTACAGATTCGACCACGAAAATCAAATTAAATATCAAGATAAAATCACACCACTTTATTCGCTACATCCCCCCTTTTGACACATGGTCCTCACTGTGTGTTAATTGGCATGGAATGGGAATAATGATCGCGTTGACAGGGTTTACCAATGGGGCCACACCACACCCATTCCCTCATTCTGCATTTTCCATTCACGCTTGTCCTTCGGCGTGGCCTGCGACTCGACCTCCCATAAGTCTGCTTTGGATTACAAATATTTGACATACACATGTCAACTGATCACTTAGCGGCTGCTGGGCTGCTGTCCTTCCCGGTGAGTTTGCATTCGCATTGCCTTGAGAAAGGGAATCGTACTTTTTCGTGTGGGCTTCACATTTACAGACAGCGAATGATTTAGGCGGTAGGACCACTTCCAGGAGGTCAGAAGTCAGGCCATGGTGTATTTTGGACTTTCCAGTGTAGGTCAGAGTTCCACAATTATGTACAACCCCGAATGCTTATCTGCTGTCTGTGTAAATATTCACTATCATTCACTCAGCCAATTGACATGCCTCAGTCAAGGCAATCAGCTCTGCTGCTTGAGCTGACAGATGACAAGGGAGTGATTCTGCTTTGACTACCTCGTGGGTAGTTACTACAGCATACCAAACACAATTCTGGCCTCTCCGTTTGCCCCTGAATGCGGACCCATTCACAAAAAAAACGCAATATCCTGATTCTGAGTTTGTGAATCCTGCACGTCTGGTCTTGGTGAGTTACAGCGACACAGTCATGTGGGTCTCTGTCTCCTGTTGTGGCGAGAAGGCTAGCAGCATTACGGACGTTACATGTCGTTATTGTAATGTTAGGCATCTCCAATAGTACAGTATTGTTTCTGAGCCAACGTGCTGCAGACATGTGTGCTGTGTTTTTCTCGGAAAACAGTAAGGATGCATGTGGGACCAGGAGGGTTAATTCTCCAAAGCCGACTGCGTCCCTGGACGCTACAACAAACTTTTTCAGCTGCAGCCACGGCTTGCAGGCATATAGGCAATCCTATAGCCAAAATGTAAGCCTCAATTTTCCCACATTCTCCTGCATCAGCTCAGATGTAATGCATCTACCGTTTGTACAAAAGGCTTGTTTGGATTCGGACCCCCAGTGTAGGTGTGGTTTGGAGCGCCTTTTTAATTCAACTGCAACGGTCTCTGGTTCTGAAACTCTAAGCCATTGGAAATTTCATTTAGTGGCGCCTCAAGTGTTGTGTAATGTGGGATAAAAAATCGACAGGAGGAGTGCATGACCAAAAAGAATAGCAATTGTTACTTCATGTGAGGCTTTGGAATTTGCTGGATTGTTTGAACTTTGTCTTGACCAATGCCCTTCCCTTGTTCAGACAGGAAATGACCAAAGAACTTCACCTGTTGTTGCACAAATTGTAGATTTGCGAAACAAAGCTTTGTGCCCATTCCTGGCGAGATGGCAGAGCAACACAAGCGTATCTTTCTCACATTGTTCCTCTGTTGGTGCTGCTATTAAGCATTCGTCTACATACTGCAGAAGTGCTGACCCCGGGGTTAAAACAAGAATCTCTAGACTCCAGCATCGAGCCTCATTAATTATGGTGGGGGACTCACAGTCATCTTCACAAAGTCGCTTGAATGTATATGATTTGCCTTTGAGTGGAAAAGTGAACCAGAATTGACTTTCTGGGTGTACCGGTACACGAAAGAAGACATTTGATAAATCCATAGCAGAAAACCATTTACTGTCAGGTGGAGTTTGAACTCATATGGTACAAGGATTAGGAACATTTGGGGCCGGCGGAACAACAGCATAATTGACTACCTGCAGGTCTTGAACAAAGCTCCGGTTCCCCGATTCACCTGGAATGTTTGCCTTTTTGACCAGAAAAATGGGTCTCTCACCGGTGATTATCCACAGGGAATTATCACTAAAGCTTTCAGGAGGGAAGCAAAGTAGTATCCTTTGACAGCCTCGTGTTTTAACGGGTCTCGTGCTCTGCATGGACAATACTCAGACTTCCGGGCTATTCTTATGGGTTCACAGCTTCCTATGAACCCCACATCACGTTTGCCTTTTGCCCTGCACTCTGTAGGGACCCTTCTTAATCTTGGGTCCGAGACATCTACCATACCTAATCGCCAGGCTACCCTCTTTGCGGGGGTTACCTGGACTGCTCCATCTGCCTGAGTTAGCCAATTTAGTTTCTTCATATCTGTCCTTATGTGTGCATTGAACCAGGTACGCACATCGTCGCTGAAAACAGAATCTTTCGTTTTTTTGTGCCTGCAGTATGCATCGTCTCAAATTCTGCCACCTCTCGCTGGATGCCTTCGCCAATGGTACGTGAGGAAAGGTGCCTTCCACATCAAAAGGATTTTTTTTTTCTCATTCCTTGACTTTTTGTCCCTGATATGGTAGTTTACTGGCCTTGTATGTCTGTTATTATTTCGGTTTAACTTTACATTTTTTTTCTATCTATCTGCAACACATAACTCTGCAAAGTCAGGTAATTACTTATTTGTTTCCCTGTGCTTTTATTGGATTCAAAATACATGTTAATTTACCATTACAATGGACATCACATTATTTTACAGGTTGTGGCAACAGCGAGGGCCAAAGTGCCTGTACTGCATTGTAACGTTCGATGTTGTCAGTTACATTTCCTGCTGGTTTCAGATATCTCTCCTCACTCTGGAAGCTCCCGGTTGCATGTTCCAGAGATATGTCTGCACTTCCGTTAATCTAGGCAACTGTATTTCCTGCTCAGAATGTGATCTCTCTCCAATGGAGAGAGGAAAATAAAGTCGGTGACAAAGCTGAGATCACTTACGATCTGTCCAGAATCAATATAAACTATCCCGATCTTCCAGTCTCCTATAACTTCAACATTACACTGTGTTCCCACTCTTCAGGCTCTCTGCTTGTATTCCTGATGAAGGGCTGTTGCCCGAAACGTCGATTTCACTGCTCCTCGGATGCTGCCTGAACTGCTGTGCTTTTCCAGCACCACTCAAATCTAGACACTGTGTTCCCAGGCCATCATTTCAGTCTCTGGTCTGCTGCAGTGCTCCTTCAAGACACAACACAAGCTGAAAGGCACGCAACTCATTTTCTACCGACAGACCATGAAAACTTTAGGACCCAACATCAAGTTCAATCATTTTAGAAACCGTCCGCTGTCTTACACATTCTTCACCCACCTTCCCTTCCCATTAGTTCTGAAGACGGATCATTGGACTCGAAGCGTTAACTTTCCTTCCTCATCAGAGATAGACAAGAGCTGCTGATTTTGTTCAGACCTTTAGGCTTTTCTTCTGAGAACTTTGTTTTTCTCTTGTAATCGCCAGATACTGGAAGCGTCTGAATGCAGGAGGAGAATTTCACAGGAGATGAAAAGAATGGCAAGTGTTTGACCACTCCCATTCTGAAGGTACGCGAGCTAGGCTGGGGATGTTACTCTAAGCGCAGAGAAGGCTGAATAAGAAACCGATTAACGTGCTCATTTTATGAAGAGGATGGATATGTGTGACAGGGATAAGCCTGTATTCGGAATGAACAGATTAACATAAATGAAAGTCAGGAGACAAGGAGGAGATTGAGAACGAATACTTTCACCTGTAGAGTATTGATTATCTGGAAATCATTATCTGAACATGTGGTAAAGGTAAGTGTCATGAGAACGTTTCAGCTGTCTGTAGACGAACACTTGATGAGCCAGAGCACTCGTGGATAAGGACCAGGTACCAGAAAGTGTGACGAGGACAGGCAGACGCGAGATGGGTGTCCTGAATGCAATGCGTCAAAGGCAAACTTGTGTGCTTAAAAGTAACTGAAGGCGCGGCTCTGTGGCGCAATGGCAAGCGCGTTGGACTTCTACATCTCTATTCAGGTTGCAATTCAAGGGTTGTGGGTTCGAATCCCATCAGCGTCGTGTTTTAATTTATGTTTTGCAAAGTGGTCAGACCAGACTCGGCTGCTCATCTGCAAAACCAGTAATATTCGTGCATAAACCTAACTGTCTCGAAACGAAACATGTTCCTCCCACAGATTTACATTATCGATGTCTATTTATGGTAGAGATCGATAAATACCTGTTAGCCAGTACAATGTTGTGGATGGGCTGGAAAAAGACATAAAATTGTTGTGTGAGCCATGATGATATCAAATTACGTGGCAGGACAGGATCGGTGTTAAGAATGACCTCCTTCTGCTCCTTTGTGTCTGTGCCATTTCTGGCCAAGGTTTTTAAATAATCACAATGAGGACAATATGAATTAAACGCCAAATAATATTTTGGTCTCATCTCCACTTCGCTTCCCTCCCGGCTGGAAGAGACAGCTCTTGTTTCAGCTTTAGATCAGACAGCGGAGGATTCTCACAAGTTCTCCTTCAGGCTGAATGTTCCTTCACATAGGTTTCCAAGTGGACACACGGAGCAGGCAATTGCATGGATGCTGTGGATTCAGGGGCAGACTTTCCCTTTGCTGGGCTGGAATTCTGGCCAAGGTAATGAACGTGAATTTCTGACATTTGAATCTTACTCTGGATTCTTGCGACTTTACGAATTAAACTGAATTTAATTTGCCCTTGCAGAACATTATTCAATCTTCACTGTGCATAAAAACCATGCCACATGCTCGTGCACGTAGTATGCTGAACATTGTTGATGTTGTGTGCAGTGTGGGTCAATGTCTCAAATGTACATGCCAAAGGAAGTTGGTGAAATATCAGTGAATCGAATTGTCTGACGATTTGCAGCCGATAGAAGGAAAATCCCAGTACAATGGCCACATAACATTGCCTGTGACCAACGCAGGAAGCCATGGTAAATGTATGCATATTCAATAAAACCGATTTTCACCACATTTATCTATGACATTTTCCTGAAGCTGATGCTTCATAATCGATGATCCATTATCAGTATAACCACCTCTGCACTGCGTTTCATTTCAGATACACAGAAAAAAAAAATGAGTAATTGGGTTGAGGTAAGATCAGGAGCCGTTCGTCACCATTAGACAGCAGGTCCAGTGGTGCAGTTAGTTAGCTTGCTGTACTTGCATGACAGAATGGCAGCACATGAACTGCCAAAGTTGTGCATTGGATTCTCGCCAGGTGTTTGTTTTACTGATACTGACCAGAGATGATTGCAACTTCAAGCTGAAGAACAGTTTAAACCCGGAATATTGCATTGCAATAAAGTGCTTTTGGCACTAATTTTGCACCGACCTGTAAGACCAATCTGAAGTCCATCTGACCAGAATTTTGACATTATAAGCCGTAAGTTTATGCAATGATCATTTAATTGCCCTAAAGGTTGGTGAGTCTACGACTGTTGAAGACAAGGCGTTCTGCACCCTTACTACTCTCTGAGAAAGGCATCTACCTCGGCATCTATCACCCTCAAATTACATCGATATGCCCTTGTGCCAACCATCACCATTTGAAGAAAATGCCTTCACTGTACACCTTACGGCAAACTCTGATCATCTTTTATGTTTCTATTAATTCACTTCTCAAACTTCTTATCCCTATCAAAAACAGCCTCAAGTCCCTCAGCCTTTCCTCGTAAGACCTTCCCTTCACAGAAGGCAACATCCTAGGAAAACTCGTCTGCAACCTTTCCAATGCTTTCACATCCGTCCTATAACGTGGCGACCAGAACCGCACGCACATCGACAAGTTTGGCCATGCCAGACAAATGTCTGGAGCTGCAAAGTGATCGTTTGGCCCTGAAACTAAATCCCTCTCCCAATAAAAACTAACACACTGTACTTACTGCAAACAAATCCATCTACGTGTGTGTTAACTTTCAGAGTTTTATGTACATGGACGCCGAGATCGCTCTGGTCATCTAAGCTTCCAAGAATATTACAATTAGCCCAGAACGTTGTATTCTTGTTGCTCATTCCAAAGTAAATTACCTCACACTTTTCCACAATAACCTCCATATGCCAACTCTGAGCCCCGATCTTCAGATTATTCATGTCCGTCTGTAACCTGCAGCAGAATTCGGCACTGTTGACAACTCCATCGACTTAGTGTGTTCTGCGAATTTACTCATCCATCATCCCATGCCCGAACCCAGGTCATTTATAAAGGTGACAAACAGCAGTGGACCCAAAAAGGAACCTTGTGGTACACCATGAGTAACTGAACTCCAGGATGAATATTTTCAATTAACTGCCACACTCTGTGTTCTTTCAGCGAGCCAATTAATGATCTTAACCGCTAAATCACCGTCAATCCCATGTCTCTGTATCTTATGCAACAGCCGACCGTGCCTTCGTGAAAACCATATCCACCATGTTAACCACTTTACTCCCATCCACCTGTTTGTTGACCTTTTCAAAAAGCTCAATAACGTTTGTGAGGCACAACCTGCTATTCACAAAATCGTGTTGACTGTTGCGAATCAACTTGTTTCTTCTTCGGTGATCATAAATCATATCTCTAATAATCTTTCCCAAACGTTCACCTACAAGGAAATATGACGACTGTTCTATAATTACCAGCTTTCTCCCTTCTCCCCTTCGTGAAGAAGGAGACAATATTTGCTGAACTCGATTCTTCTCGCACTAATCACATAGACACTGACGAAATAAAGTTGGAAGTCAAAAGTTCTGCAATCTCCTCCCACGATTCCCAGAGAATCCTAGCATACATCCCATCAAGCCAAGAGGACAAATCTATTTTCAGGCTTTCAAGAATTGCCAACACTCGTATTTATGAATGTCAATTTCATTTATTCTAACAGATTGCATCTCAAAATTCTCTTCGACAACATTGTCTTTTTCATTTGAGATATGATGAAAAATATACATTCAGCGCCTCTCCTATCCTCGGACTCCGTTGACGACTTCCTACTGCTGTTCTTGACAGGCCCGAATCATATGCCAGATATTCTTTAATTCTTGAAATGACAAGAGAAGGCTTCAGGGTTGTAAATGACGCTGCCAGCTAATGTTTTTTTATGTCCCCTCTTCGCTCTGAGTAGCTCTCTCTTTTGGCCCTTCCTTGCTATCTTTTAATTTTCAAGTGCCCTAACTCAGCCTACATATTTCATGTTTCGACGCACTGCCTTCTCCCTTTTGACAAGAAATTCAACTTTTTGAGTAAAAATTGCTCCCTGTCTCAACCTCATATTCCCTGCATGACGCACACATACCTATCAAGGACATGAAAGTTAAACTTCCCCACTACAACTACCCTGTTACTTCCGTTCCTATCCAGAATCATGTTTGCAATCTTTTCCTCCATATCTCTAGAACATTTTGGTAGTGACCTCTACTTGCCTGATTTTAATCTCAGAATATTCTAGTTCGGCAGATTGAGTCGGGTCCTCACCAAATATCCTTGCTGCTACCATAGTACTGTCTTTGACTAAAAATGCCACATCTCCCCCTCTGTAACGACTTTCCTGCTCTTACTGAAAAGACGAAACTGAGGTGCAAGGAACAACCAATCCTTTCAGTGCTCCATTATGTCTCTGAAATGGACACAATATTGAAGCCCCAGTCAACAACCCATGACACCTACGTTATATCAGATGCTCCTAGCGGTGAAGTAGATACAATTCAAATCAACTTCATCCTTGCCAACATTCAGTTGCAAACCCGAAAATCTATTTATGTCCTAACCACTCAAAACTTCCTGCAAACTGCAGCAAAAATTTAGGTTCGCACTCTGCTGCTGAATTCGTTTAAACACTCCTGAGGAGCTTTAGAAATTTATCCACTCAGGATATTGGTACCCTTCCGGTTCAGGTAAAGACCATCCTGTTTGTTGAGGTCCATCCGACTCCAAAATATGCCCCAACTATCCAGATATCAAAATCCCTATCATCTGCACCGTCCTTACAACCACGTGTTCATCTGCTCTCTCTCTATTCTTTCCCTCACTATAACTTGACATGTGTAAACAATCAGAGAGAACAACTCTGTTTGATCTCGATCTAAGATATCACCTGGATCCCTGAGTTTCTGCCATGCATCCTCATCACTTTTATTATATATGTTGTTAATGTGTTTGTGTAACATGACCTCGGGCTGCTCCCCCTCCCCCTGAAGTATCTTGAAAACACGCTGCGAGACATCACAAACCCTGGTAACTTGGAGGTATCCAATCATCATGAGCCTGCCCTGTACCCACAGAAACTGCAATCTGTCCCCCTCACTATGTAGTCCTCAATAACTATTGCTCTCCTCCACTTTCCCCTACCCTTCTGATCACAGGGACGAACACTGTGCCAGAGATCTGTACCCCAGTGTTTACCCCTCGTAGCTCATCCCATAAAAAACACACACACACACACACACACACACACACACATAAGTGTGTGTGTGTGTGTGAATTCACAATATTTGGAATGGATGGTCGGCCATTTGAATGTTCTTCCCGTCGAATGTGCGAGCTAAAGGTATGTACATATATATAAATGTGTGTCCGCATGCATGTATGTGTGTGTGTGCATATATATTTAAAAGTTGCAAAAGAACATTGAGTAAAACAGCATTTATTCAAAAAAAATCTGATTTTGTGGAGTGTTCTCTCCTTGGGAAATCCCTCAGTCACTTACTACCAGCCATAAAGACTCCCTGAGTGAATATCTATTACTCACTAGAGATACAGAGGTGATTTTTGAAGTCGATGACGTTTCTCATGTCGCTGAGCCTACGCTGTATTAAATTCCGGAAAGGAGGTTTAGCTCGCTTCATATTACTAATTTTGCTGCAAACTTGCACAGTCCATAAAAACAATCCAAAGATTACTAGGTTTATCTCATTGGACATTTTGCCTGTTATCAGAAAAACTGGAATAGAAATGACAAATATGTATTTAAGTACTGCTATGAAGATTACAGAATTCAAACAGGAGTTTTTTCGTGTCTTGTCACTAGATATGGTTGGGCGAGATGAGTGAGCAGCAAATGAACTCACTCCCTTCTCTGTGATTGCAGCCAAATTTTCCAATGCAACAGATGAAAGAACAAAGGTGCATTACAACGGCAGGTCAGTTCCAACTCACGATAGTATAGTTTCACTTTGATGTTCGCCATCTTCTAAAGTATTAGCTTAGTGGGGAGATCAGGATCCTGAAGGTATGCTGAGATATTGCGCGAATTATTCCCACATTGTTGGCATCACTTTATATCATAAACCAGCGGACTGAGCTAACCGGCTTCCATTTAATGCTGAGCTAACACACAGAGCTCAGTTCTTTTACAATTTATAGAAGTTCATGTGGAACAAGCTGCTAAACCTTTCCTCACAATCCGCTCATTCTATACTTAGTCGTGCTCAGTTGCAGGTGTTATGAGGTTTCTCTCCAATAAACGTTAACCAATTAGAGAGTGTGCACCGAACACGTACCCATGATGGCCGCCCAGATTCCCTGTCCCCGTGAAATTCATTCCTTGTGTGTCTGCACGTGTCTTCAGAAATATATGAGAATCAGCTTCTGAGTATTTTTTTCCTGAGAAAACGTAAACATTTTCGAGTTCAATAGCTGTAGAAGGAAAAAGATTATGAGCTCCAAACTTCTCTTTATCATTCATCGCTGGTTTTGAAGATCTATAGCCTTGAAATAGATCCATCTGAATGAGGGAATTTCCCCTCTATTTACTCTCGCTAAATTCACATCGCTTAGAAACCTTCTATACGGACACAACTCAGTTTTACCTGGTGTCACACCTCATGATCTATTCATCTTTTGCACCATTCCATGAAACACCGCTTTGTCTTTTCAAATGGCATTGTCCCCCACTTGGCTTCCTTTCCATTATTCTGTTTCCAACTAAACGCTGTCCATTCTTCCTGACGTCTTTCATTCCAGTCATCGCCATCCATGTCTTTTATCATCTCTTTATGTCCCAGTATAGTCCATGTTAAGAAAGGATGCTGCGGTCAGAACAACACATGAAAATCCGCTCTAATGCTGTATACGACCATTACCAATGTAGGGGAAATGGAGGTAGTTCAGTCAAAAGTGAATCCGTTGGTTGTTGCACAATGGATCAATCACTGATTGGGTCATGACTGTTTTTCCTCTCTTTTCTCCTCTGTCTGAACATTTGCTAAAGCAACACAATAAGGGAACATGGAATACATACAGTTCAGAAACTGACAATTCGATGCAACAAATGAACACCTTTCCTCCAGGGATTAACCCTCACAGATCAATTCCTTACTCTTTTTCTCTTCATTTTCTCCTGAGTAAAGTACCTTACTTGTAGTCGACCCAGTTGTCGGCAAATCAGATCTCTGGCGCTGTGAGGCAGCAGTGATAACCAGTGAGCCACCTTGCGGCACTGTACAATATTGCAAGGCACATGTGAACACGTTTGAAATGCGATTCCTGTCAAAGATGCTCTACTTTTGATGTTGCCCATATCAGGAACAATAAATCCTGATTCCCTTACCAAGAAATGAACTCAAACCACAGCGGTGAAAACGCTGCATTGTAACCACTAGTCGACCAGGAAGGACGACATGTGCAATTGCGTCTTCTCTGAACAGCATAGCTTTCTTTTCCTGCGATGAGAAATTCCTTCCAAAAAAGAGTGTTCGTGAAACCGTGCTTTTACAGCACAGATTAATACATTATGTCAGTGCCAGTCGTCAAAAATCCAAATATTCTTGTTTCCAGTTTCCACTAATTGGCCCACAGCCTGACATCTGAAGTATTCATCTGAATGTGACTTTCCCTGCAACGTTTTAATCTCAAATGCACCAGCGAATGAGACTGATGTCAGATACCGTCAAATTTGTTCATGAACTGTGGGAGAACTGAACCTCATTTTGACCTATAAAGGGAACAATACAGACACATATTTTGAAAGTGACAAAGGCCTCAAGAGAGCCCAACTTCCATAAAATGTAGAATTGACCCGTTTGGCCTCTTTTTTCTTCACTACAAGCTTTAAAATCCGATTGTGTTTACATTATCAGAGGGGTAAACAGGCAGGAGGCTGTCCTTCGAGGACTGACCCAATCGTGAATAATTGGTACCCGCTAATTGTTGACTTCTCCACCTTTGAGGCAGCCTGGCTAGCTGCACTCTTCAAGCCTACTACTTGTTTAATTTGAATTCCAGCAGATTCCTGTCTCTACATGCGGAATGGAAGCATTCAGCCGCATCCCTGTACGTATTCGTCCTCCACTGTTTCACCGTCACGTTACTGCTTCTAATGAGTCATGTTGTTCTTCCCGCCAACGAAGGCATTCTTCACATCAGAAGCTTGTCATCCTCATGTTTCTCGAAGGGAAAATACGGATGTGGACTTCTAAATTGAAACAGATGTGGCCTGGTCTGCGTAAAAATAACTTCCTGCTGTTACTTCAAAAATAATTCCTAACAACAAAGAGAACGCACCTTCCGATGTCTGCTGCAATAGTTGCAAGAAAATGCAGTAAGGCTGCAGTGAAATTCAAGGTTACAACCCCGGGTTTACATAACCAGTGCTTGAATCACTGAGCTATGGAAGCACTAACCCAGGCGCCGTTTTGCGACAGACAAAAGACGATGACCTCTAGCAGAAAAACTTCGGTGATCTCAATTTTGTGATACAAGATTCGTTTTGAGTGACAAAATACGACTTGAAACCCACTTCTAAGAGCACTTGTTGGATATAACAGTTTGTCAGCTTCCCAATGTCTCATAATGAGACAGGGGTCAACATTTGTTTAAACTCCATCAGAGTAAAAGCTTTGAATTATTTTTTATATACAAGACACGATGTAGTATTGATATCAATAAATTGCCCTGATTTTAGCATGTATAACAGTTTTTTTTTCTTAATTACTTGGTGAGTAATTCCTTTCCTATAGCCTGGTGCGACTAACGTCGCTTCAAGATTTCATAATTTCTTACCTTGGCAGCTGTCGTTTAGGCACCAAACGTGAAACAGTTCAAATCGAACATACTCCGGAGTTTGGAATTCGAGGGAATGCAGATATCTGAGAGAGCACTTTAAAACATAATCTTGGGTGTTGTGTCCGCTGGCTGGGTTGGTATACTATTGACAATCTCTATTTGCTCTTGAGTGGCCTGGAAGACATGACAGTGATAGATAGAGGGAAGACAGTCAAGAGATTTGTAGATAATGATGAAAACTTGGAAATTTAGCTGCCCGGTGAACGGTGAGTAACCCTTGTTGAGAGTATTCCCACATGCAAGAGAGGTTTTGGAAGACCTCAGGATTACATCATTGGGTGAATAACCTGCAACTCCTTCCCTTCCACCATGTGTGAGCCCTTGTGGAAAGACAAAGCTGCGAAGGCCGCAGTGAACGTTTGGGAAAATATGTGTTTGTAAAATTGCCATTCAGGTAATGCACAATGAAACATTGCATTGGATAGGTATATGGAGGATAGTGGGTTAGTATAGGTTAGGTGAGCTTGGATCGGCGCAACATCGAGGGCCAAAGGGCCTGTACTGCGCTGTATTCTTCTATGTTCTATGTTCTATGGTCTAACTCCCTCTGCTTCTATTCAAGGGCGTACTTACGTTCTGTTCACTGTTTCATAGAACATAGAACATAGAACATTACAGCGCAGTACAGACCCTTCGGCACTCGATGTTGCGCCGACCTGTCATACCAATCTGAAGCCCATCTCACCTACGCTATTCCATGTTCGTCCATATGCTTGTCCAATGACGACTTAAATGTACTTAAAGTTGGCGAATCAACTACCATTGCAGGCAAAGCATTCCACACCGTTACTACTCTCTGAGTAAAGAAACTACGTCTGACATTTGTCCTATATCTATCACCCTTCAATTTGAAGCAATGCCCCCTCGTGCTGGTCGTCACCATTCTTGGAAGAAGGATCTCCCTGTCCACCCTATCTAACCCTCTGATTATGTTATATGTTTCTATTAAGTCACTTCTCAACCTTCTTCTCTCTAACGAAAACAACCACAAGTCCCTCAGCCTTTCATCGTAAGACTTTCCTCCTTACCAGGCAACATCCGAGTAAATCTCCTCTGCACCTTTTCCAAAGCTTCAACATCCTTCTTATAATGCGGTGACCAGAACGGTACACAATATTCCAAGTGCGGCCGCACTAGAGTTTTGTACAGCTGTAGCATAACCTCATGGTTCCAGATGTCGAATCCTCTATTAATAAAAGCTAAAACACCGTATGCCTTCTTAACAACCCTGTCCACCTGGGTGACAAAGTTCAAGGATCTCTGTACCTGAACACCGAGATCTCTCTGCACATCTACACTACCCGGAAACTTTCTGCAACTGTAATACTGTCCTTGACCAACAATGCTACACACCCCTCTCTTTTACATTCTTCTCTATTCTTACTGAAACATCTAAATCCTGGATCCTGCAACACCCATTTCTGACCCTGTTCTATTCGGGTCTACGGATTGGCCATAAAACTGAATTCCCAGGTACTAACCCATGCTGCAAGTTCAACCACCTTATTCCGGATGCTCCTGGCGTTGAAGTAGACACACTCCAAACCAACTTCTTTCTTGCCGGTGTCATCTTGCGTTCATGAAACTTGATTTTGTACCTCCCTACACTCAACCTTTTCTTTACTTGAACTACAATTTTGGTTCCCATCCCCCTGCTGGACTAGTTTAAACACACCCCAATAGCCTTAGCGAATATCCCCCCAGGATATTGGTAGCCCTCTGGTTCAGATGAAGACCATCCAGCTTTTAGAGGTCCCACCTACCCCAGAAAGAGACCCAACTATCCAAGAATCTAAAACCCTCCCTCCTGCACCATCCCTGTGGCCACATGTTCAACTGCTCTCTCTCCCTATTCCTTGCCACACTAGCACCACAGCAGGGTGGGAATTTGAAAGGACGCATGGATGTGTATTACGACCGTGTCGTCCAAACGAATGGATTTCAGATTGAGCTGAAGAAGAGCAGAGACGTGGAAGAGTTAGTGATGTTCATGAAGTGCAAGTAGGCTGACATGGTGATTATGGTGATATGTGGTTAATAACACATCACGAGGTGAATAATGTCACCATAGTTATGACGTGTCTTTTCAGACTTAGACAATTGCCAGGGAGGAAATTGAATCAGTGGCGAGGCATTTTCTCCCAGCACGTGGTCGATGATGCCTTCCAACTCATCTCATCCACTTTCCTCAATTCCGCTCCCAAAACCCTTCCCTCAAACTATGACGAGGACGGAATTCCCTTCTAAATCACTTTAAAACCCAGCAACGTCTATCGACATCATATCATCCTCCCGTATGTCCGTCAGCTGCAAATGAACCCCACCAACTAAGATGTGTTTCCCTCCCCACCCCTATCCTTTTTCTCCAAAGATCTTTCCTTCTTTGACTCCCTTGTGAAGTGCACGCCCCCTCCAAACCGCCATCCCTTCCCAGCAACCTTCTCGTTACAACATGGGATTTGAAAAACATCCACCCACACCTCCGCACCTTAACTCTTTCCAAGGCCCCAACGGACCCTTCCATGTCCATCAGTGTTTCACGTGCATTTCCACCATGTCATTTACTGTATCCATTGCTCTTTTTGCAGTCTCCTCGACATTGAGGTAATTGGATGCCTCAGTACAGACCACTTTGGAAAACATCTCCGGGACACCCGCACCAAACAACACCACAGGCTCCTGGTCGAATACGTCAACTCTCCTTCCCACACAACCAAATTCATTCAGTTCCAGGGCTTCCGCCGCTCTCATGAACTGTCCTATCTGTCCATCTTCCTTCCCACCTATCTGCTCCACCCTGCGCTGCGGCCTATCATCATCACCCCCACTTCCAAACACCTAACACACTCACAGCTAACTTGTCCCAGCCACACCCGCACCCATTTGTCTCTCTATCCCTCGGTTCACAAGCCTCTTTCTGATAAGGGCTCGTGCCCGAAACGTCGATTGTCCTGCTCATTCGTTGCTGCCTGTCCTTCTGTGCTTTCGTAGTATCACACTTTCGACTCAGTGGCGAGGCAGTGGATTTTGAGTTTGGGACTGAAGTCAGAGGTTTCAGTTTTGCAATGATTCAATTGTAAGAAATGTCTGCTCCAACAGGACTGGATGTCATGAGCAAGTGAGACGAAGTCAAGCCTGTGGAGGTGACCATCTTGAATTTCCACAGACATATATCAGGGTGCAGTACGACAAACGGCTGAATAAGAGGCCCTGGATTGAGGCTTGGCTGACTGGCAGAAGGCAGACAGTTGGGTAAAGGGGTCTCTTCCAGGATGGCAGCCCATGACTTGTGGAGTTTAGAGGAGTCAGTGTTTGCACCACAGCTATTCACATTATGTATGGATGATCCATTCAAAGGAACTAAGGCTTTGTTGCTCCATTTGAAGAAGACACAATGATAGGTGGAAGGGCAGATCTTATTGATGAAGCGGGCATGCTGCAGAATGACTTGAACAGACTGAGTGCTTCGAAACAAATAGTTGCAATTGGCATACTTTGTGGAAAATATGTGGTCATATGTTTGGTGGAAAGAGTAGAGGCATAGACAATGTCCTGAAAGCAGAAAGATTTCAAAGTTCAATTTTCTCTTATGTTCAGCATGCAATTTCAGTTTGTGATGAGGAAGGCAAATACAATGTCGGCTTCTGTTCAAGCTAATGAGAATGACCAGGCAGAGGTTTACACCTCAGTCAATAGGAGGCTCTGGACAGATGCATTTGGAACATTGGGAGTAGGTTTTGGCCCATATCTAAGTAATGATATGTTTTGAGTGATGGAGAGGAGGCTTATAATGGCTGACTCAGTGGTGAGTAGTAATGCCTTGCAGCCTCAGTGATGTTGGTTCAATATCTACTTTGGGCGACTGTGAATTTGGAGTTGGTGCATACTCTCCGTTTCAGCCTGGGTTTCCTCCACAGACTAAAGATGTGTGGCTGGCGTTCTTTGGTCATGGGAAATGCAAAGTAAAGGAATTGGGCGGAGGTGTGAGTTTGGGTGCGATTCTCTTCGCAGGAATCGTGGGGATTTCTTGTTCCAAATGGCCTGTTTCCACATTGTCGGTATTCCATAAGAACAACGTTGATCGCAGGGATTTAGGCCTTGTCATAAGAATCTTTTTAAAGGAGGCGACAGCTTCCATATAAACACATGGTTTCAAGTGAATGTCTTGAACGGTATAGGGAGTGGAGAGGCATTCTTAAGGAGGACATCATAAAGGTCAATCGAGAATATGAGATAGCCTCAGAAAATAAAGTTAACTATAATCTGAAGAGATTCTACAAGTACATCAAGAACTTCAGAACAAAGAGGACCACTTTAATATGAAAAAAAGCTCACCTTTGTCTTGAATCTCAGCAGATGGAGAGACATATAATGTTAACTTCGCATCAGTTTACACCTTGGAGAACAGAATGGCGGGTACAACTGAATATTGATGGTTTGAAAGAAGTTCACATTGAAAAGGGAATGTGGTGGAGGACATGGAAAATATGAAGTTGGATATTTCTCTGGGATTTGATCTCCGGAATCCCGGAACATTGTGGGATGATAGGGAAAGAAACTGTTGGCCCTTCGTAGAAATATTTTTATCATCTGTTATTACGAGCGAGGTGCCGAATGACTGGAGGATGGCTAATGTTATGCCTTTATTTAGAAAGGAATTAATTAAGAAGCCTGGGATCGATAGACCTGTGTGTCTGCTTATGGTCGTGGGTAAGTTGTTGGATGCAATTCTAAACGATAGGTTTTATTTGAATTTTTAGATTCAAGGAATGAATCGGGATAATCAGCATGGTTTTGCACAAAATTGATTGAGTTTTTTGAGGGCGTAACCAAGAAGATCAATGAGGACATAGTGGTAGACTTTGCTCACTTGGACTTTAATAAATGCTTTTACACGGTTCCACACGGTTCACTAATTCATAAAGTTAGATCACAAAGAGATCAATGTAAGGTTTCTAATTAGATATAAAATTAGTTTTTCGCAGGCTGCTGAGAATGGTGGTGGAGGGTAGTTTTCAGACTGGAAGACTATTACCAATGGTGTCCCATTGGCTGAACGCACATTCATTTGTTTCATTTAAATAAATGATGTAGGTGGAAAGATAGAAAGTATGGTAAGTAAGTTTGCAAAATTGCTAGTAGAATGGACAATAAAAAGGTTATGTCAGGGTGTGAAGCGATTTTCTCATCAGGTCAGCTGCTCTCTGGCCGCAAGTTTAAAAAGCGTGAGAGGGGCGGTGGGGCAGTAGTGAAGGGCCGTTCTTCCATCGTGAAGGGCACATTATCAGACATCAATCTATTCTCGTCCCAGTTTGCAGCAATGAGATTCTCTCTGTGATCTTAAATGACATAACAATAGTACTGAAAGTTGACCTGGCCACACTGTTGTAACTCCTTTGTGGAACGTATTCTCATGTTCACATACAGAGGCAATCACACAGGCACATTCCACGACAGTGACAGAGTCCTCAGGATTATACCCACTCCATGTGCTTTATGTCTGCAAGTTTCCCTGGAGAAAGGCGGCTTTAAGTGGAATACAAGACACTTCGCTAGAAAATGTGCACCGTTCTGGTGAGCCGGGATATGAAATGGATACTGAGCTGAAATAGTCGAACACGCTTCTCATGTGTAACTTCCAATAACACAAATCCCACCAAACAAGCCCCCTGGCTCCTGGGACCTGACAGGATAGCTCCTGGCAGACATTCTTCACCAAAAATAACGGACACACGGCAAAATCTAAACACTTTCACGTCTCGTCTTGTTCTGTTTCTATTCCTGTAACACTTCCAGCTTTCTCTGAACGTCTAGTCCCAATGTCAATGAACTGTTTGATCTAAACACAGACACATTGAGAAAATAATCTTTATCTCAAAAGCAGAGCCAGGGAATGTCAGCTGCACGGGCTTGCTCTCGCCTGGGTAATGAGATATCAGGTCTTATCGTCCTGATTATCATATGGACCGATTCCACAAATATGCACCGTAACAGTTATTACCAATTGAGATGTCCCAATGAATACCATGACTGGCAGTAAGATCAGGGGAGAGTAGCTTCGACCCCTTCCTCGCCGAGGGACATATTTCAAAGATTATCCTTTTACTTCACAAACTGACCTCCTCACAGCTGGCCAGGGAATTGTCTTGCACAACAATACCCTTTTAGCCCACTAAGTCAGCACCAGTCCAACACAATACCCTGAACTGTTCTTATCCCATCTGGAGTCACTTGATTCAGAGGGGCAAACATATTCAGTAATGGAAGTGTACAACTAAATGGGTCTTATCTGCTCTAGAGTTTTCTACCTTTTCCATCCTGACAGGCGGTTGGTTGCAGGTTCCTAACGTTCCTTATCTGAGTTATACGCATTTCACCTAATCCTGCGATTTGAATTTCAAACAAATGCAGAGAACCAGCACTCTTCAAGTTCCCGCTCGGCTCTCAGTCACAGTACGCAAAATGTTGAACTGCGTGAGGAATCCACAGTGGATTTAATACTAATTGCCTCAACCACGTGGCCACAACTGCCGAAGCGCGCTACTAAACTGGTTTCTAATTCTCCCTACCTGTAGAGTTGAGGGATAGGCAATCACTGTTCGGTTTGTTTGAATTCAATCATACAGTTTCGACAATGTTAAATGTCAGGACATGTGTGGTCTGTGTAAACAATCTCGATGGTTGAAATGGTTATTCAGTTAAAAAGAAATGGAGAGATTGCAGGAGAAACTAAAGAGATCTGGCAGCATCTGGGGAGAGACAAATAGAGACAACGATTCAGAGCTTCTACAGGAGTTTCTCAGAACGCTATCTTCTCTCAGAGTTACTGACAAACCTGCCGAGTTCCTTGAGCAGTTTCTGTTTTTGTTTTAAATTCCGAGTGTAAACAATCCTTCACTTGCCATTCAACAATACAGAAACGCATTTGTGGTTCCTCATTGGATTTGGTTTCCGTTTGGATACATATCCCTGACCCTATTAAAAGAAATTCTCTGGCTGCACTCTGATTAGCTTGTCCTATTATTTTTGTGTTGTACAAGTCGAATTTGTTGTCCTCGACATCACTCTGCATTGCTACTCGGTGGATAAGAACAGCGATCGCTCCATGCGTGGGTACACTCTCTTTTAGGTTAACAACCAAACGAGAGGACTAATTGCTCCACAGTGACTGGGGAGTTCCCTTGTTGCAGGCCCCTCGCAGGATATCCAAAAGCAGACTGTCAGTGAACTCAAGCATTCTACTGCCCTTCGCAGAATGAAAATTGCCCTCAATTGATTTGACGTTTCCAAAATGAATTCTGGGGAATACATAGTGGACCATGGGACAGTCTGATCTCACGCTTTGCAGACACATACATGTCACCAGGATACAACTCTCCTAAAACTGGGAGTTTCTCCCTTCGAGCCTTATGAGGAACATTTTCCTGACCTCGGTAAAAACTCGGAAAACTTCGCCCAATAAAAAAAAGATGGTGTGGGAACAGCTGTTCCTCTGTTCCTGAGTCGTGAGAGAACAGCAACCTCTCAGTGATGAGCTAAACGCACTGACGAACGTCGCCACAGAGCGTCAATGACGTCAATGATCCCCGAATGCAAGCTGCATCCTGCTCCTCCCATATTGACAATCGTCCTTAATTAGCGTTACTTTTCCGAAATAAATACTGTTCGGTTCACGGTGAAGACATGGGAATAGTCTGATCCCACACTCTACAGACACATCCATCACACCGCAAACCAGTTATCCTCCTACGGGGATCGTCTCACTTCCAGCCTTTCAGTGTCCTATCTGTTCCCGCGTTTTCTAATTGCCCGGGAGCTGAGATGAGATTTGACATCATGACTTGCAGGAACGTGAATCCATCAATATCACAGATCAATTCATATCTGGAGAACATCAAAGTCAAAGTAACGGCCTCCGAAAGAATGGAAAGATTTCTAAACTTCTAAAGTGACAACATTTTCCCAGAAACTTTTCATAATCCTCTGTTTTGCATCATGTACAGAGATATATAAACCTTTGTCAAGAGATTCCAGACCCTGAGAATGTTTTGTTTGGAGCACTTTGGATGCTGCCTGACCTGCTGTGCTTTTCCAGCATCATATTTTCAAACTACTCAGGACACCTGGCAGTGGTGATTCGTGTCAAGTTGATCTTCATCAATGTGTATCGTGAGTTGTCTGTCCTCTATAATGTTTCCTACAGTCACGACGTGCAACATTGTTTGTCCAAATGTGCACTGCATATGGTGGATATTGGGTCCTTTTTTAGTGAGTTGTTGTCAAACGGGGCTTTCGGTTTATGCTGTCTCATAACTCCAAGTGGTCAGAGAAGTCTGGCTTTACGTGTTGTAACATTTTTTTTAACCTATAATGATGCGTACTAGGTGTGTTGGGTAATGGCATGTCCTCCTTGTGTTGATTTTGGCAATGAATATGCGGAAATATCTATTGTTGCAAAATATTACTGGAGGATCCAGTAAACAACACAACCAGCTGGTCCGATTAGCAATGCAGAGTGATGTCGAGGACAACAAATTCGACTTGTACAACACAAACATAATAGGACAAGCTAATCAGAGTGCAGCCAGAGAATTTCCAGAATGACGAGAATCATCCAATGACTCCATCAAAAAAAACAGGTTGATCTGGACCCAACATATTGGGACATGCAAAGAAACGACAAGAACCAGCAACTGAAAGCAATGGGAAGGAAATCAAACCAATTCGAAATGCTGCAGGAAAGCCGCGCTTCACACGAATTTCATCTGCCTTGAAGATATCACAAAGAAAGCGGAGGAAACGGCTGCAAACCAACTTCCCAAAACCACCGAACATCCCCACACCATCTGCACCCTTCACCAGAACTACAGATCTTTACAGAAACCTTGAACCCCAGAAAAAGTCAGAGCCGCCCCAGGGGGAATATGAGCCCTGGCCTCCCACGTGACAACTGAGGTGACGAAACACCACCCGATGTATGTCAGAGCTATCTGAGGCTGCAAGCTACTTGTGCATGCCCTTGTCAATAACACCTGCTTGATTAGTCTCATCCCATTTTCCATCATTTAACGTTGTATGCCTTAAGCATTACAAATTCACAGTTAAATATCTCTGAAGGTTATTCGAATTTCTGCCGCTCTGACGCACAGAGACAGTGATGTCCAGATTCCAACCACTCGCAGGCTGATAAAGTTATTTTATTTACAGCTACTCGAACTTTTATGACTCTTACCTTAAATCTATGGCTACTTTTCGATTGATCCCTCCATCATAGAGAATTTTTTCATTAAGTTTACCCAATCGATGCCCCTCATTATTTCCTACATCTCAATACTGTCTCCTCTCAATCTCTCCCGCTCTCACAAAAATAAGGCCAGTCTGTCTGAATTCTATCATAGCTGAAGTTCTTCAATCCAGACAATATATTGGCAAATCACTTCTGCACCGTTTCCACAGTTGTCATATCGCTTTTGTTATGTGGATTGCAGAATTGAACATAATAATCTAGCGAGAGACGAATCAAAACTTGAAATAAATGTGGGGAATTCACAAATATTGGTCTATTCCAATAAAGTATCTTTCCATCGAAACTGTTCTGTGTCCTTTTCATGAACCCAGTGCTCCAATGATCTCTGGTCCATGCAAATCAAACACTATACATGAGGAATGATAACCCAACCACATTATCTGATTGCATTGAGTGTCTTAAAGGTCCACATTGTGGCATTGGGGCACGTTCACCGAACAAGAGTTACAGCTGCAACACTAACTTCACGGTGTCAATGTGAAAGCGAATGTTAATTTGTGCAATGCCCCAGTGACATGAGAGGAAGGATGAAAAGGAAGAATAGTGATTTAGAAAGGGAGAACGTCTCCGAGATTGGGTGGAGATAAAGTTTGAAGCAATAAAATCATCACCGTATAGAGTATTTTAACTTTAAATTTGAATGTTCCCTTTCTGCGTCTGTTTCGCACAGGTTATATGGAGTAACATGGAACAAATGCGCATTGCTGAAAGTCGGATTTGAATGGAGGTTGCTTCGGCCACAATGCAGAGGATGAGCCACTATACGATCACGTGAAAAAATAACCAACAGTAAAAGCAATAAATGCAGTGGCTGAGATTGGCAAGGAACAGCACCACATGCACAAGAGGACAACCCACGGAGAGTGGAATGAATCGTCATCTTAAATGTCCTCAGTGTCTGTGGAGATTCCATCATTGAGAATGTTGAAGACTGAGTTCAACAGATTTCTTGCACAGATGAAATGTACAGGCGTTAGTGCACAAATTGTTGAAATGTAGGTTTAAATAACAACGAAGTTTCACATTATTACGTTATCAGTGCCGCGGGTCAACGTAGTAACGACTGTTGAACACTCACATCACACCGGTTCCAAGGTCTGGAATCAGAGAAATTTAGTGGTGCAGTGGCGAAGACCCGATCAGAAATTGGGAGTGGAATGAACGCGTAGATCTCTACTCTATCTGCTAGTGACAAAGTCCGTGAGCATGCAGTCCTTTTATGAAGGCAGAGAGGCGCCTGAAACGCCTAGGCTGGGAGCTCCAAACTCGGCTGGACAAACTCTGTTGACATGGAATAGGGAGCAGTGGGAACAGAGGCTGGGAAGTCTAACCTCATCTGGATGCACTTCAATTGACATGGCGCAGGAAACTTTGGGATGATGGAAAGTATGCTGAGCGATTTTAATCAGAACTGAACTAGTTTTCGGCAGCATACATTTTTGTGGATTGAGGGAGGATCTGCCCCAGGGAATTGTCACAATTATAAATACACATTTTGCAAAGACTGAGCTCGTTCAGGACTGTGAAATGGACTAATTATCATTGCACTCTGACATTTCTCATATTCTGACTCTGCAGCCGGTTAATGTTCTGGAAGGTTTATTTTAAAAATCTTTTTTTTTTGTGTTATTCAATTTCCTGCAAGCTTGTTCTGGTCTGGTTATTGATGTAACGTAAACAATCGAAATCAATATGATGCTAGGATTCGGTTCGAGGTTACGTCGAATTACAGAAGAACAACAGGAGAGTGGACGTGAAATTTATCACGTGAAAGTGATCAAAATGAATGGACGGGCAGACAGACAGTGAAAGAAAGCTTCATGGTGATAAATGTGCTTTCTTTGCCAATGAAACTTACCGTGTCACAAAGTGGTGACTATTGAGGTCAAGCAATGTGGGTGATAATATTTGCTGGTTTTGCGAATGTCTCACCTGCGCTGACAGGAATGGAGCTTTTAAGTTCTTCTACACAGAGTGAGGCAGGGAGAAAGTAAACACAGCAAGCTCCAAAAAAACATAAATATTTCTTCTTTTCTGAACATCAGTCCCGAACTGACTAAGATGACCTTTGCAAAATTATTTTACACCATGTCAGAGGAGGAGTTACAGATTCGAACACGGAAACCAAATTATGTATCAAGATTAAATCATGCCACTTTATTCGCTAAGACAAATGCAACATGGAAGTTTTACCTTCTGACTCGCAGTAATTCTTGCACAATATCATAAATTTGTTTCCCATGAAACGGGAATAGCTGCTCTTTCTCTAACTTCCAAAACGTATTAAAACCTCGGTATGTTGAACAAATCACACCTGAATCGTTTTTGATCTCAGTAGAACAATTTCAACTTCTCCACCCTGATCTTAGATGTAATATTCCGCATTTCTTTGACTGTTGTGATAAATCTCCTTTTCGATTTATCAACAGACATTCACATTCTTTGTCGAGATCACCTGTTTGCGCAAACCCAAATGCTGTGTATTCATGTGGGTGATATTATCACACACAGGTAATTGCTCAGGAACATCACCCTGATTCCTGGGTATTTCCTCAACTGTGAGCATTTGCTCTGACCACAGTGCTTCTGATTTCGTTCGAGCTGCTGGGTACAGCATTTGATTTCCAACATGAAATCAAATAAATCAAATAAATTACTTCAGTTTTTTTTACTAATAATCCACTGTTACAACCTGACATAACCTTTTGTACTGTCCACTCTACTACCAATCTTGTTCTCATCTGCAAACTCACTGACCATGCTTTATACATTTTTATCTAAATCATTTGCATGAATGAAAAACGGAAGTGGGCTCAGCATTAAACCCTGTGGAACACAGTTAGTAACAGTCCTCCAGTCAGAACACTGCCTTCCACCACCGTTCATGCCTTCTACCAAGAAACTAATTTTATATCTTATTGTAAAGCTTACGTTCCATTCTATGTTATCGAACTTTAAAAATTAATCAACCTTGTGGAACCTTTTAAAAGGATTTATTAGATTCCATCTGAACAATGCCTAACACTTAGTCCTCATCAATATTCTTGGTTACGTCCTCAAAAAACCCAACCATGTTTGTGAGACACAAATTCCCTCGCACAAAACCAGACTGATTAGCCCTATTCATTCCTCGTCTCTCAAAATACTTATAAATCCGATTGTTCAGAATTGCTTCCAACAACTTAACAACGACCTGAGCAAGCCTCAAAGGTCTATCATTTTCAGTTTTCTCCATTCATCCCTTCCTCAACAAAACCACACCCTATTTATTGGGCACATCACTCGCAGTAATAGATGATGTAAATATTTCTACCAACTGCCCAACAGTTTATTTCCCTGTTTTCCCAAAAAGCCCTTGCTGCACGACATCAGATCCCAGAGAAATATCCAACTTTATATTTTCCAAGTCTTCCGGAACTTCCTCTTTTCAATGTGAACCACTTTCAAAACATCAATGTTTGTAGCCTCCATTTCGTTCACTAATGTGAAATGAATATTTAATATCTCTCCCATCTGCTGAGGTGCAAGACAAATGTGAGCTCTTGCACCTTTCTGGGATCCTATTTGGTCTCTAGCTCTGAAAGTACTTATAAAATATCTTTACTATATCCTTAAATTTATGTGCTAAGGCTATCTAATATGGTCGTTTTGCCTTCATGATTTCCTTTGAAGAATGCCCCTCCACTCCTCATATTGTTCAAGAGATTGACTTGAGATCGCATGTTTACATGGAAACTGTGATTTAAAAAAAAATAATTCTTATACGACAAGTCCCTCATCCCTGCGATCAACGTTGTTCTAATAGAATCCTGACAATGTGTGAAAAGGCAAATCAGCCCAAGAAGAACCAACGAAATATACGAAGATCATTGCACTTAAGCTCACACCTCTACCAGATTCCTGTAACTCTGCATATCCCATGGCAAACTGACGTCAACAACGTATCTTTCTTCTGTGGAGGAAACTGACGCAGAGACGGAAAGAACGTGCAAACGGCAGACAGTCGCCCAACGAAGAAATTGAACCAGCGTTGCTGAGGCAGGAGAGAGCAGTGCTCACCACTGTGTCAGCCATTGTAAACCTCCTATCCACCACTCATAATATATCTCCCCTTAGACATGAGGGCAAAAGCTATTCTAGATAATCCAAATGCGTCTGACGAGAGCCTCTTATCGCTTCATTTGCAAACCTCTGCAGTTGGTTCTTAACTTGCTTGAATGAAGGCTAACATTGCATTTATCCTCCTAACAGCCAACAAGAACTTGCATGTTAAACATCAGATAAACCTCAACTAGATTTCTCAAGTGCCTATTACCGAGAGATCTCTTTTTTATCGAAGCATTCAGCAAGTCCACGTAATTCTGCAGCCTGCCCGCTTCCTCAAAACGATCTGTCCTTCTACCTTTTGTTGTGTATTCTTCAAAATATCAACAACACTCTCAGGTCCTTTGACCCGATCATTCACGCATAACGGGAATAGTCGTGGTGCCAAAACTGACCCTTGCTGAACCCCACACGTCACGCGCTGCCATCCTGGAAAACACCCCTTCACCCAACTTCTTTCAGCCAGTCAGCCAAAACTCAAGCCATGCCAGTACTTTGCCCCTCAAACCATAGACTCTTTTTTCGCAGTTTCCAATCCTGCACCTTGACAAATGCCTGCTGCGAATTCAAGCTGATCAAATTCTCAGAATATAATGTTTCTCACTTGCTCATTACCTCCCCATCGAATTCTATTACATTTGTCCTTAAGAACCTGTGTTGATTCTTCAAGTACTACGGAATCCCATCCTAATATTGACCTCTCCTACGGTATTGAATACAGAATTGATTTGTTTGACAAATATCTAATATATTAAAACTTTGCTTTCAGTCCTGAATGTCACGAACAACGAAGTCCAATCGCATTTGTGAGATGTAACATCTTCGCTGTCTCAGCAGGCTCGATGAGTGAGTGAATTCCTTCCCCCAGTGGATCTCTCTGCGGTCTCTGCAGAGTCGATGAATGAGCACACTTTTTTTCTCAAATGTAGCAGTTAAATACTTTCTGCCCACTGCAAACTCGCTGGTGTACTGAGAGTTGAGATGATCGCCCGAACCGAGTCCCATAATGAAAACAATTGAAATGTCTCTCAACTTGTGAGAATGTCGATGGAACATCAGACCTGCAGAGACTGGAGAGCACATCCCACACACTGGATATTTGATCGGTCTCTCCACAATGTGAAGACGTTCATGATTAAACGATCCCAAGGAATTTGTATCGTGATTAGCACAACCTCAGCATGTAAAGGGTCTCTTCTTTGTGAACACGTTGTTGCCATGTCAATCCCCAAGAACATTTGCTACACTTGTCACGGTCTGGGCGTTGAAAAGATCTGGCAGCAATGTTGATGGGACTTCACGTCGATCGGACATTTGCAGCACGTCCCACAGTTGTGGAATTGAAGATGTCTGCCCTCTGTGTGAGCACGTGGATCGGACGCCAGGATCCCAGAAGTTCTAAAGGACTTTCATTCGTGTCCGTATATTTCCCGTGCATCAACTACACAAAGGTCTGATAATATTCTCCAAAGTCTGGACAGATGGAAGTTTTCTCATTAGTATGAACATGGTGTTGGATAATCCAATCACTGGACGTTTTATCGCATTTTCCGCAATCCAGACATTGAAATGATTTCTCGTCATTGTGATCGAGCAGGTGTCGCAATAGGTCAGAGAAGGAGTTTATCCCTTCCCACACATTGAGCTTGTTCCTGGTATCATTGCTTTCGTGGGATTTCTGCTCAGATGGAGAAATGAATCATCACTTGTCTGCAGTCTCACTTAAATATGACTACAATTGTAGTTTGTGAGCTCTGATGCAAGCAGAAGCCTTGTCCACACACACAAGTGAACGATTCTCTCCCGCCGTAACCGGAGCCTTTTCCTTCCATGTTCAAACTCTGAACAAGTTCTATTTCGGATAAAATGCGTGACTTCATCTTATCATGGTGGAGTGATTGTTTATTAACACTTTCCCTTCTAATATGCTGTGAAATTGATGTTCTATATTTTTTTAAATCAATAGAATAAGAAAGAGTCTCTCACAGACTCTGGATTGTGCCTGAAGCTAGGATTGAAGAAATTTGCCAGAATCTTTCAGACACACAGCCTCCACTTCTGAGAAGGAGCAGGTCAACAGGTGGATACGATCACCATCAAATCCCTGTTCACTCGAGCTGAAACACTCTCCGGACTTCTCTGATATCCTGTCCTGTTGGAGCAGACATTTCCTACAATTGAATCGTGCAAAAGTGTGGCCTCTATCTTCAGTCCCCAACACAAATCCACTGCCTCGCCACTGAGTAAAGAGTGTGGACTTGGAAAGGCACAGCAGGGCAGGCAGCACCCGAGAAGCACGAGAATCGACGTTTCAGGCAAGAACTCTTCATTTGAAATGAGGCTTATGAGTCGAGGCGGTATAGAGACAAATAGGAGGAGGCAAGGTATCTGAGAGTGTGGTAGGTGGGTTGAGGTGCGGGTAATGCAAGATTGGTAAGATAACGAGTTTTTTTAATTCTTTGATTTTTCAACAGTCTCTTTGGGCATTTAGAATTGTGGGAATGGAGGTGAGGGCATTTGAATGTTACTCCTGCCGAATGTGAGAGTTAAGGGTCATGACTATTGTCCCTGCTGACTACATCTGCGGGAAGTGCACCCAACTCCAGCTCCACGAAAACTGCGTTAGGGAACTGGCGCGAGAACTCGATGAATTTCTGATCATTCGAGAGGCAGAGAGGGTTATTGAGGGGAGTTACAGGGAGGTAGTCACTCCTCAGGTGCAAGAAAAAGGCAGATGGGTTACAGTCAGGGGACGGAAGGGGAACTGGCAGGCACTGCAAGGATCCCTTGTGGTCATTCCCCTTAATAATAAGTATACCGTTTTGGATACTATTCTGGGGGACGGCTTACCAGGGGAAAGCAGTGGGGCACAGGGCTATGGCACAGTGTCTGTCCCTGCTGCTTAGAAGGGAAGGGTGGAGAGGAGCAGAGCAATAGTCATTGGGGACTCCATAGTTAGGGGACAGATGGCAGGTTCTGTGGGGACGAAAGAGACTCGCGGTTGGTGCGTTGCCTCCCAGGTGCCACGGATCGTAATTCTCTGATCGTGTTTTGGGATCCTTAAGGGGGAACGGGAGCAGCCCCAGGTCATGATCCATCCAGCACCAACAATATAGGTAGGAAGAGAGATGGGGATTTAAGGCAGACATTCAGGGAGCTAGGATGGAAGCTTAGAGCTAGGACGAACAGAGTTGTTGTCTCTGTTTTGTTGCCCGTGCCACGTGCGAGTGAGGTGAGGAATAGGGAGAGATTGGAGTTGAACACGTGGCTACAGTGATGGTGCATGCGGGTGGGTTTTGGATTCTTGGATAATTGGGGCTCTTTCTGGGATGGGTAGGACCTGCACAAGCAGGATGTTCTTGGTCTGAACCAGAAGGGTACCAATATCCTGCGGGGATATTCGCAAAGGCTATTGTGGGTGGGTTTCAACTAATGCAGCAGGGGGATGGGACCCAAAATTGTAGTTCAAGTATAGAAAAGGTTGAGAGTATGGGGATCCGAAATCAAGTATCATGGTCGCAAGATGGCACCGGCAAGCAAGGTGGTGGTTTGAAGTGTGCCTACTTCAACGCCAGGAGCATCTGGAATAAGGTGGATGAACTTGCAGCATGGGTTGGTACCTGGGACGTCGATGTTGTGGCCATTTCGGAGACATGAAAAGAGCAGGCACAGGAATGGTTGTTGCACGTCCTAGGATTTAGATGTTTCAGTGAGAACAGAGAAGATGGTAAAAGAGGCATTCTTGGTCAAGGACAGTATTGCAGTTGCAGAAAAGATGTCAGGGGACTCGTCAACTGAGGTAGTATAGGCTGCAGTTATAAACAGTAAAGGGGAGGTCACCCTGTTGGGAGTTTTCTATTGGCCCCGAATACTTCCAGAGATATTGGGGAAAGGATAGCAAAGATGATTCTCGATAGGAAAGGAATGAGACAGACAAGGTCGTTGTCATGGGGACTTCAACTTTCCAAATATTGACTGGAAACATTATAGTACGAGTACTATAGATGGATCCGTTTTTGTCCAATGTGTGCAGGAGGGCATCCTGACAGAGTATGTAGACAGGCCAACAACAGGTGAAGCCACATTAGACTTGGTACTGTGTAATGAGCCCGGCCAGAAGTTAGACTTGGAAATAGGTGAGCACTTTGGCCATAGCGATCACAATTTTGTTATGTTTACTTTCGTGATAGAAACGGACAGATGCATACCACTGGGCAAGATCTAAGCTGTGGAAAAGGCAATTACGATACGATTAGGCAAGACTTAGGAAGCATTGTATGGGGAAGGAAACTGCAGGTTTCGGGCACATTAGAAACGTGTAACTTAATCAAGGAAAAGCTCCTGAGTGTCAAACATAAGTATGAACCTGTCAGACATGGAGTAAGCTGTGGAGCTGTAGTTTACGAAGGAAGTGGAGTCTCTGGTCAAGAGGCAGAAAAAAACATATGTTCGGATGAGATATGAAGGCTCAGTTAGGCCGCTTGAGGATTACAAGACAACCAGGAAAGACCTAAAGAGTGAGCTCAGAAGAGCCAGGAGGAGACATGAGACGTTGTTGTTGGATAGGGTAAGCGTAAACCGTAAGACTTTCTACAGGTATGTAAAGAATAGAAGAATGACAAGAGTAAAATTAGCGCCAATCAATGATAATAGTGGGAAGTTGTGTGTGGAGAAGAGGGCTAATGGGAAGCACCAAATGCAGATCTTTCAACAGTATTCTCTCTAGAAAACGACCATGTTGTCGAGGAGAATATTGCGATACAGGCTACTGGACTAGGTTAGCCTAATGAAGTTCACAAGGAAGAGATACTAGAATTCCTGCAGAGTGTGAAAGGAGATAAGTCCCCTTGGCCGGACGGGATTTATCCGAGGATCCACTGGGAAGCCAGAGAAGAGATTGCCTAGCCTTTGACATTGATCTTTAAATCGTCATTGTCCACAGGAAGAGTGTCAGAACACTGGAGGATAGCAAATGTGGTTCACCTGTTCAAGAAGAGGAGTAGATTCAACCCTGGTAATTACAGACCAGTGAGCCTTACTTCAGTTGTTTGTAAAGTATTGGAAAATGTTAGAAGAGACAGGAGTTATAATCATCTGGAAAAGAATAACTTGATTAGGGATACTCAGCACGCTTTTGTGAAGGGTACGTCGTGCCTCACAACCCTTATTCAGTTCTTTGAGAGTAAACCGGTTGATTTAGTGTATATGGTTTTCAGCAAGGCGTTCGAGAAGGTTCCCCAGAATAGCCTGTTGTACAAAATATAGAGGAATGGGATTATGGGAGATATAGCAGTTTGGATCAGTAATTGGCTTCCTGAAAGAAGACAGAGGGAGGTGGGTGATGGGAATTGTTCATCCTGGACACCAGTTCCCAGTGATGTACCGCCAGGGTCGGTATTGGGTACACTGCTGCTCTTCATTTTAATAAACGACCTGGATGAGGGCGTTTAAGGGTGGGTTAGTAAAATTGCAAACAACACTAAGGTCGGTGGAGTTGTGGATAGTGACGACGGGTGTTGCAGTTTACAGAGAGACATAGATAAGTTACAGAACTGGGCTGAGAGGTGGCAAATTAATTTTAATGTGGACGAGTGTGAGGTTTTAATTTTTGGTCGGAGTAACCGGAATGCAAATTATTGTGCTAATGGTAAGTTTCTTGGAAGTGGAGATGTGCAGAGAGATCTCGGTGTTCAGGAACAGAGATCCTTGAAATTTTCCACCCAGGTTGACAGGGTTGATAAGAAGGCATACAGTGTTTTAGCTTTCATTAATAGAGGGACCGAGTTATGGAACCATGAGGTTATGCGACAGCTGTACAAAACTTCTGTGCGGCCGCACTTGGAGTATCGCGTACAGTTCTGTTCACCACATTATAAGAAGAATGTGGAAACTTTGGAAAGCGTGCCAATTTCCTAGGATGTTGCCTGGAATGAAGGGAAGATCTTACGAGGAAAGGCTGAGCGACTTGACGCTGTTTTCGTGGGAGAGAAGAAGGTTGAGAGGTGACTTAATAGAGACATATAAGATAGTCATAGGGTTAGATAATGTGGTAATTCTTTCTGATGAAAAAGCGTGAAATAGTTTTCTCCAGGGCTAATCTGTTTCAGTTTGGAATTCCACTTCTGTGTTTCTCCTTCGACGAACATGTGGATAACAAGCAGCTGACGCGAAGAATGCTACAGTTTGGCAGGAAGAGCAACATGAGAGAGTAGAAGCCATAGAGTAACGTGGAAACAGTTGGGGAGGAGACGTACGGAAAGCGGCTTAATGCTTCTCTTCCTATGTAACAACAACAAACTAGAGGAATTCAAAGTAAACAGGCAGGAGGATGGGAGATTACAGGAAGCCAGGCTGCCTCAGGAGGTCTAAGTTCAGCGTGTACCAATTCTTAATAGCTGGGCCTGTCCTAGAATGGCAGCCTGCTGCCTGTTTACCTCTTTGCTTACGTAAACAGGCTCTGGTTTTCAAGTCTAAAGTGAAGGAAGAAGTAGCCAAATGGTTAAATTCCTAATTTTCTGAAAGTCGGACCCTCCTGAGGCATTTGTCACTCTCGAAAGATGTGTCTGTGGTAATAGAAAGAACTAAAATTCCACTGAAGCATTCAAAACAATTGATGTCTTCATTGGAAGCATCTCGCAAAGCAAGTTGTTTATCTTCTTAAACTTGGTTTTACTAAATATCTCTCAAACATGAACTGTTTCTGAGTACTTTGTAGCCAAAACATTTGAAAGAATTTCATTCTGTTTGAATTATTTGTGGCACTTCTTAATATACCGATTAATGTCTCCCATCGATGAATGCAACCGAGAATATCAGAGTCAACCTCAGACCGCTGTCAGAGGAGGGGAAGATAGAAGCGTCTCGCACGCTGCTCTTGTGCACGTTATCAATTTCAAACCAATCCAATACCTGCAACCCGTGGGAGTGTAAAGGAAACAATTAGAAAGAGCCCCGTTTCAACTCTGTGAATCTTTAGGGGAATGAAAGATGAACTCACCGAATGAGCAGAGACTGTCAAGGTACCTTCCCCTTCTTGAAGGAGCAGGGACATCAACTCTGATGTTCTCGAGGCATGAACTGATCTGAGATATTGAAAGCATTCCCGTCAGAGCTGCTCCACTCTCGCTGTTGTCACTGTCAGCAACAATATAACCTGATTCCCTGACCAGGCACCCAACTCTGGCCGCAGTGAAGAAAACACCGACTCTTAGCCATTACACCCCCAGTGCTGCGTTCCAAGATGTTGAACTGCTTCTTAATGCCAACGCATATGGCATTTAATTTGTCAGTACATAAGTTTGAGCTAGTCATCGACTGTTTACAGAATGGAAAGAGGCCCAACATCCAAGTTTTCAGCTTTTGGCCTCTCCCCTTGTGTTCTCAAATGTTTCAAGCACTCGTCGCAATGGTATCATCCAGTCACGTTTTATAATGTATGCGACTGAAGTTTAAGATGTGTTCACACCCCCTCGGTTATCTGAACACCATTTCACTTACAAAGGCAAACACAAAGACACCTGCTGGCGAAGTGACTGTGGCCTCAGGAGAGATCAGCCAGAAAAGATGATTGCACCCAATTGGCTTATTTTGTCCCATTTAAAATTTCAACACCAGAGTTTGGTTGCAGCAAAGAAATGAAGCATTCAGCCATTCCCCTGTCCGTGTTCGTCCCCTAACTAAGCATTGAGCTACGGAGGCAGTGTGCTCTGAGAGAAGGATTCTCACTCTTTAGAAAAAGCAACAAAAAGATGATTGGATAGCCCGTGCATTAGAAACCAGTCGGAACAAAACCAAGACGGAACTGAAGGCATCATGTGCAGAAGGATGGGAGTCTGTAATGCTGAATCAGACAGTGTCCATGTTCATAGAAACAGCGACTGTCCCTGGAAGTCCAGTCATTTGTATTCCGTGCTCTCACAGCCATCGCCTGCGAATCATTAGCATTTATTATTACCAATATGAAATGCTGCCTTCCCCTTAAAAGTAGAATTATGGACATGCACACGTAAATTGTGAAATTGCTATAAATTGACGGTTTTTTTAGTTCCATATTTAGGCTAAAGAGCAACATGTAAACACTTAGATTATCATTAAAACCAAATATTAAAGCCAGTTAGTGTTTTCACAAAACTACAAAACCAGAGGAAGAGCTGGGAGTTGCACGACTGAAGGAGTGGGACTGATCCTGCTTCCGATCCACTTTTCATCCCTTTTGTCCCAAGAACAAAATACTGGCAATCTGATATATTTTTTTTTTAAATTCAGAAAATGCAAGAAGTATTCAGCTTGTCTGGCAGTTTCTGAAAATGTGGTAGATGTCAACGCCATCACAACCTGATTGTATTTACTTTGTATTCACAATAACTAATGTCCAAGTCACAACTCATTCAGACACATTTCCTCATCTTTAAAATGTATGCACGCTTTCAAAGTTTGCCATGAGAAACTTTTTGTCAATTAATTCAGTACTGACAGGATAGCCGTTTAAAACTGTATGAAACATGTTGCAAACGATCATATCAGACAAAATGAGTTGCCCCGTGAAGAAATATGTGTTTCATTCAGGAAAGTTAAAGTAGAATTGTTCAAAGAAAATTGTGGTGAACTTCCTGCCGATTTTTTTATGAGGTAAGAACAAGTCTTGATTATGCTAATCTAAAGCGATCAGATAAATGTGGATTGGCAAAATAAAAGACAGAAATTCTGTGAGACTGCTGTGCATAAAACCTGGGGATGATGGAATATAAGGGATAATAGCAATATTGATCATAAATAGGCAGCGTGAAAGGTTACTGATGAAGGGTGCCTGCCTGAAACTTCGATTTTCATGATCGTCGGATGCTGCGAGACATGCTGTGATTTTTGAGTACCACTCTAATGCTGACTCAGATCTCCAGCATCTGCTTTCCTCACTTTCGTCTGTGGCAAAGGGAACAGAGTCATCATTAACAATTGTGTTTTGAATTGGAAGAACTTTTCAATCGAACTTTGATTGAGCGTTGGTGTGTGGAAGTTCTGGTTAGATTATTTTTGCCAGACAGCATTCTCTGATTTATCAGAGCTCCCCAGCGCGCCCATGAGATTCTATGATTGGTTGAAGGACCAATGCCTCCAGCTTGGTCCTGTCGGACCGCCTCTTCTTCGCTGTTGAACATTATACGTCATCACTTGAGATGGATCCTGCAGCATGCATAGGGTTAACATGAACTGTGTGCATGCTCGTGGCGAGTGCTCATGGGAACGAAATGTAGTTGTCTCCAATCGACAGTCGGTGAGTGAGGACTAAAGGGGAGGGAAGGGCCAGATGCTATAGCCCAGTTAGAAGTCACAGGTTTGGTCATGAAATGATAGACAATAGACAATAGACAATAGGTGCAGGAGTAGGCCATTCAGCCCTTCGAGCCTGCACCGCCATTCAATATAATCATGGCTGCTCATTCCTAATCAGTATCCTGTTCCTGCCTTATCTCCATAACCCTTGATTCCACTATCTTTGAGAGCACTATCCAACTCCTTCTTAAATGAATCCAGAGTGTGGGCCTCCACTGCCCCCTGTGTCAGAGCATTCCACACAGCCACCACTCTCTGGGTGAAGAAGTTTCTCCTGAGCTCTATCGCAAATGGTCTACCCCGTATTTTTAAGCTGTGTCCTCTGGTTCGGCGCTCACCCATCAATGGAAATATGTTTCCTACTGCCAGAGTGTACAATCCTTTCATAATCTTATACGTCTCAATCAGATCCCCTCTCAATCTTCGAAACTCAAGGGTATTCAAGCCCAGTCGCTTCAGTCTGTCAGTGTAAGGTAATCCTGCCATTCCAGGAATTGACCTCGTGAACTTACTCTGCACTCTCTCAATAGCCAGAATGTCTTTTCTCAAATTTGGTGAACAGAACTGCACACAGTACTCCAGGTGTGGTCTCACCAGGGCCCAGTACAGCTGCAGAAGCACCTCTTTGCTTCTATACTCAATTCCTCTTGTTATGAAGGCCAGCATGCTATTAGCCTTCTTCACTACCTGCTGTACCTGCATGCTTGCCTTCATTGATTGGTGTACAAGAACACCCAGATCTTTCTGTACTGCCCCTTTACATAAATTGATTCCATTGAGGTAGTAGTCTGCCTTCCTGTTCTTGCTACCAAAGTGGATAACCATACATTTATCCACATTAAACTGCATCTGCCATGCATCTGCCCACTCACCTAACTTGTCCAGGTCACCCTGTAATCTCCTAACATCCTCATCACTTTTCACCCTGCCACCTAGCTTTGTATCATCAGCAAATTTGCAAATGTTATTGCTGATACCATCTTCTATATCATTAACATACATTGTAAAAAGCTGTGGTCCCAGCACGGATCCCTGCGGTACCCCACTGGTCACTGCCTGCCATTCCGAAATGGAGCTGCTTATCACTACCCTTTGTTTCCTATTAGCCAAACAATTTTCAATCCAATCTCGTACTTTGCCGCCAATACCATGCACCCTAATTTTACTCACTAACCTCCTGTGTGGGACTTTATCAAAAGCTTTCTGAAAGTCCAGGTACACTACATCTACTGGATTTCCCTCGTCCAACTTCATAGTTACATCCTCAAAAAATTCAAGAAGATTAGTCAAGCATGATTTCCCCTTCATAATTCCATGCTGACTCTGTCCTATCCTGTTACTACTATGTAGATGTGCAGTAATTTCATCCTTTATAATAGACTCCAGCATCTTTCCCACCACTGAGGTCAGACTAACTGGTCTATAATTACCTGCTTTCTCTCGCCCACCTTTCTTAAAAAGTGGTATAACATTAGCCACCCTCCAATCCTCAGGAACCGACCCCGAAATCTATTGAACTCTGGAAAATAATCACCAACGCATCCACGATTTCCCGAGCTACCTTCTTCAGTACCCTGGGATGCAGACCATCAGGCCCCGGTTACTTATCAACCTTCAGACCTTACAGTCTGGAACCAAACATAGTTTATCTGAGATCGCCAATTAAACCACAGAGAGCATGAGTCTTCTTCTCAGAAACAGGCCCCTGTCAGTGACCGCTATTCCTGATTCAGTTTTTTTTTAATTTATCAGGTCACGGTTGGTTGATCTAACTTTAGCGTGAATAGAGTTGAAAATAAATGATATTGTTTGAAACCATTGCTGTGTTCCATGAGGTTGTAGTGTATTTCGGAGATGCTTGGGAGTGTATTAGTGACTGGAATTGATGGGAAAATGTACCCCATGAACACCTCTGTCCCTTACCTTACTGTAAATGTGTCAGAGAAGGAAAGAATGGAGCAGGAAGTGGAGGGACAGGACTCCTGAGCAGAATAGTGGTTCACGGGGGTTTTGGAATTTGAGTTCATTCGTGGCCAATCCCTCAACATAAATCCGACCAATTGTTTTTCTCACTGCTCCTCTTCGCCACCCTTTCCTACCACTTCCTCCACCCAGTATCAGCAACATTTTAAAGACGTTTACTTATTTCATATATACTATGTCGTTTTTGTCAGAATATTCAGTAATTTGAGAACTGAATTTAAATTGAGATACAGAACAGCCAGTGTACGAACCTCAAAAGTTACTTTGCACCTCCTCGAATTGCTGAAGTTCGTATGCTAAAATTGCTCCCCGGTTATTGTTTAGTAAGTATTTACAGGAGTATTCTTTAAATCTAGACAATATGTTACTGATATCTGTGTCAGTTAAAAACAATTGGTTTTCATCTCCCTTCTTTAACAGAATGGAAATATGAAAATTTAGAACAGGACTAGCTTGTTGTGATGTTTGATCCTTCTCTGTTATTCAGTATGATATTATCTGATTATTCCACACCGTAACTTGCTACTTCTTTAGGCCAAGCGATTTATGTACAAGAAGACGAAATCTCCTTTCCTAATTTAGTTTCGTAAATTTCTGCTGGCTCTGTCCAATCCAGTTACTGTTTTCCAATCTTAGGCTAACTCTTGCCCTCAAAACGATAAATATCTATATCTTGTCAACATTCCACGTTCTGGCTTTAATTACGTTCTGTGGCATCAAATTTCACTGAGTAACCAGTTTTTGATTAATAAATAAAATCATCATCTCAGTCTTAAATGGACTACCCTATATTCTTCGAAGTGACGCCACCTCCCCACCCTCTGTGGTTTGGATGCCCTGGTCATTGAAAGCATCCTTCCTGCATTTACCTTGTTCGTACCTTTTAGAATTTAACTCGTTTCTGTGACATCCTACTTCATTATTCTAAACTTGAGTGATTTCATCCTGACGAATCCTCATACGTCAGTCCTGCCATCCCATGAATCAGTCTGGTAAACTTTTATTGTGCAGTCTCCGTATGGAGAATATCCTTTATCAGATAAGGATTCCAAAACTGCACAGAACACTCTCGGTTGTGCTATCAACAAGACTCTGCACAATTTCAGCAAGTCTTCCCTGCTCCTGTGTTTATATCCTCTCAGTACAAAGGCTAACACACCGCTTGCCTTCCTCACTTGCTGCTGCGCCTGCATGCTTAAATCCAGCGATTTGTGTACAAGAAGACGAAATCTCCTCTCCTAATTTAGTTCCGTACTTTCATGCTGACTCTGTCTAATCCAGTTACTGTTTTCCAGTGTGAGGCTAACTTTTCTGTCATTCCATGTTTTCTCGCTACTTCCTTTTATAAATAGTGGGGTCACATTAACTGACCTCCAAGTCTTAGATATTGTTTCAGAGTCGATAGAGTATTGAAATATGACAATTAATTTACTCTATTTAGTCTCCACGCTCTAGTTACAGAACGCATTCACTGCATTTAGGGTAGCTTGAAGAACACTGCTGTTTGATTTGCAGTTGGTGGAATTTACTGTCTTTTAATCTCACCAATTTTCAGAACAAAATCTCCGTGATAATAATGATTTCCTTCAGTTCCTCCCTCTCTTTTTCTTCCCAGCACTTTAGGAATATTACTTTTATCATCTGTGATGACAGAACCAAAATACATATTTATTTGGTATGCTATATATTTCTCCCACATTATAACATCCTCTGTGTCTCATTGTAAGGGATTTGTTTTTTTTTTCTCTCAATTCATATACCTTCAGGAACTTTAACAAATCGTTATATGTTTCTCTCAAGCTTACTGTTAAATAAAATTTTCGTTCTGCGTTAATTCTTTCTTAATGTTCTGCTGATATCTGAAGTGGTCCCATTCTTAATGTCTGCTGCTATTTTCAGCCAATTTGTAAGGATCCTTGAGTGCAATATTATGCCTAATATCGCTTGTTATGCATGACATGGCCACGTTTCCCGTTTTCTTTGTGTCAGACAGGAGTGAGAAGCAGTTGCAGTTCCTGGAAATGTTTTTGAAACGCTTGTTTTGTTAGGTTCTGTTCCACAATTCGTTGTACCGTGCTCACGCTTCATATGAATATCATTTCTTCTATTTAGATTTCGGCTCATAATCTAAGTCAGCTCTATCACTCCCGAAGTTAATGAAGAATTCTCTCACTGACTTATTCAAAATTCCTGAGGGACACCATCGAGATGGATTGTCAATTATTCCTTGACATATATACAAATAAAGCTTGCCAATCAAAGAGAGAGAGAGAGAGATCACGCGATTTGACTGATGGTGATTTAACCTGAGAGTCGTTGTGCCTCAGACAAGGTGCAGGATTGAAAATGTGGGTACTTCATAAAGCCAGTACGAGAACTGTGCACATGCTGCTGCTGTCATTCTTCATCGCAATCTCGTCGACCAGCCAACTAAGCTAGCTCACCAATGTCCATTAAACAGTCCGTAATCAAGGATTCTCTGCCCTCCATTTGTGTTCTTAATGTAGCGACTCAGAAAACCATCTCATACATACACCACATATGTCGCCTCCATAGCATTGTTACTGATCTGACTTGCTCAGTCTATGGGCAGATTGACGTCACACGCAATAGCGATAAGGCCTCAAGATAAAGGAGCAGTATTAGGCCATTCAACCCATCGAGACCTCTCCATTATTTGGTTGTGGCTGATATGTTTCTCAACCTCATTCTTCTGCTTTCTGCCATCTCCTGTAACTGTTGATCCTCTCATCAATCAGGGACCTATATACGTCTGTCTTTAATTATTGTAATGACTTGACCACTAAGTCCTCTACGGCAAAGAGTTCCAAAGAATTACGAGGCTCGTGCTGAAGAAATTCCTCAGCATCTAACTTCAAAATGGTCATCCTTTCTCTCTATACTGCGCAGTCAGCTCTTGGTCCCTCGTGCTAGTTGGAAAACTTCTCCACAGCCACTTTATTTGCCCCTATCTGTATTGTTTAAGTTTCAATCCGATCCTCCTCAAACTACTAAACTGCATCAAGTACAGCTCCCGAGTTTTCAACATTTTATGACAAGCATTTCGTTCCCCCAGGATCATTCTTTTAAACCTTCTTCGGTCCCTATCCAATGTCATCATATCTTTTCGAATATTGTGTACAGTTCTTGTTTCCTCGTTACGAGAAGGATTTTATCATATTGGAGAGGGTTAAGAAAGTATTTACCAGAATGATGTCATGGATGGAAGTCTTCTGTTATAAAAATAGGCTGCGTTTTTTTTTTCACTGCAGCAGAGGACCTCGACGTTTGGCCTTCTAGAGATTTGTAAATCACGAGGAGCATAAATAAGATTGCTATCAAAGGTGAGAGAGTTCGAATCCTGGGGCATATTTTTTAAGTATGAGAAGGAAGATTTATAAAGGACATGAGGGGCAGCTTTTGTTTTACACACTTTGGTCACTGTGTGCAATAAACCACTAAAGGAAGTGATGGATGCAACTACAGTTAAATTATTTAAAAGTCGTTTGGATAAGTAACTGATTAGGAATGTATTGGCGGTATATGGGCCAACGGCAGGCAGGCGGGTCTATGTTAATTTGGCAATGAGTTCTGCATGGCATATATGGAGTGAATGGTCTGTTAAACTGCTGTATGACTCTGACCCTACACTTATATATAGGGCATAACTTCTTGCAAGATTGCAAATGCGGTCTAAACACAACGATAAAAATGCTTAACTGGACATCTCTGCTCTTGTATTCGAGGCCCCTTGATATAAATTATCAAATTGAATTTTCCTTCCTTCATTCCAACTGAACCTGCCTGATCTAGGACTCCCAAGTCACTTTGAACTTCGGATTTCGAAACACTTTCCGTGAACTGAAATTATTCGAAGCTTGCCTTCTTCCTCTCATACTGCATAACCTGACACATCCCATATTGTATTCCATTTGCCACTTCTTTGCCCATTCTCTACGCCTGCCTAGCATCTTACGAAATTTCCCAGCTTTCCTGTCACGACCTGTCTCTCCAACTACGTTTGTGTCAACTGCAAATGTAACGAAAATGTACTCTGTCCCTTTGTCCAGATGTTTAACGTGGAACGTGAATAATCATGCTCTCAATACCGAAACCTGTGCAAGTCTTAAAAAATCAGTAGCTGCCATCCTGTAAAAGACCACTCTGTTCTCACTCAGCCTGTCAACCAATCCCCTCCTTGTCACAAACAGCATGCTTCTTAACTTATTTAGCTGTCTGCTCTATGGCAACTTATCAAAGGACTTATGGGTATTGAATGAGATCACGTCCACTGGCTCTACTTTGCCTTACTTGTTTGGTACTTCCTCAAAGAGATCTAGAATAGCTGTCAGACATGACGTCCACTTGATGAAGACATGCAGACTTTGCTGTATTTTACCATCCATTCCCAAGTACTGTGCAACACTGTCGTTAGCATGGCCGACAATAGTCTGTGTCTGCCTCTCTTCTTTCTTTCAGAAGGGGTGTTGCAATTAAAAATTTCCACTCATCTTGGACCCACCGTGACGCCGATGACTTCTGACTGATCACGACCAATGCCTCCACAATCTCCTCAGCAATCTCCTCCAGAAATTGGGAATGCAGTCCATCTGGTCTCAGTGACTTCGACCCTTCAGGCCTTGCAGCTTCCCTGGCATCTTCTGGTTAGTGCTAGCATTTCATTCACTTCCTCCCTACGTGTCTCTTAATTCACGTATTTTGTTGTTGTCTTCCACTGTGAAAACTGATGCAAAGTACGTGTTTACCTGCACCATTTCGTTGTTTTCCATTACGTCATCTAGAGTGCTCCAATTTGCACTCTTCTCTCTGTTATCTCTCCACCATTCAGGCGCTCTGTCTGTATTGCTGATGAAGTGCTTTTGCCCGAAATGTCGGATTTTCCTGCTCCTCGGAAGATGTTTGAACTGTTGTGCTTTTCTAGCACCACTTTACTCCAGAATCTGGTTTCCAGCATCTGCAGTAATTGTTTTTACATAGTTGACTTAATCCTACTGCGAATCCTCTTGCAAGGATGGCGACCTTGAAAATACTTTCCTCCTCTCTCGACATGAACCTCAGGGAGACCCTCTCCCACTGGAACTCCCAGGTCATTTCCTCTGCCCTGAAGCTACCTTCCCCCACGCTTCTCACTGACTTTCATACCCACCGCACTCATCTATTGTACTCTATTCTACTTTCTACCCACCCCTACCCTCCTCTCATTTATCTCTCCAACCTTCAGGCTCTCTCTGCCTGTACTCCTGATGAAGGGCTTTTGCCCGAAACGTCGGAATTTCCTGCTACTCGGATGATGCCTGAACTGCTGAGCTTTTTCAGCACCACTCTATTCCAGAATCTGGTTTCCAGCATCTGCACTTATTGTTTTACCTTACTATTCTCTCTGTAACCTTCTAAATATGTGAACAAACTCTTGCACCATTCTTTATATTTCAAGTTCACTCACTTACGTACTAAATCTTAATAACTCATCTTGCCATTTCAGTTGTTCTCTGCTCATTATTGAACCCTTCCAAATGCTCCAGGTTTCACTAATATACATCAGATGGTAAGTTTTTTGTTTTGTTTCTGTGCTCTCCCTGACTTCTCTTGTCAGTCATGTTTGCTTTATCCTCTCTTAAGCATGTTCAGGTGGCGTGAGTAATGAATCCGGTGTTACGAGGCGCTGACAGAGTGCCATTTGGAATTGGGATAAGGTCTGCCAACTTTACAGAATAGCAGAGAACATGGAACAAGACTGTGACCTGGACACAATGACTGTGAATTTCTCTCCTGGACTGGTAGAGATGGGTTTCCGAAACTGCATTTACAGTGAGTTAAGAGGAGAGTATTTACACAGATCAAACCCAAACCAAGGTATATTTGTGTCTTCTGAATTTCTTACCTGGATTGACAGTGATGAATTTTAGATACCGCTTTTTGTTATTTTACCATAACTCCTGTTGACTGTGTCTTTATGATCTATCCACCAATTACCACCCCCAGATCCTTTGACTGTCGCAAATCAACTCCATTTTCCTTCTGCTTCTCAGATCATAAGGATCAAGAAAATCTGCTTCATTTTTTAATTTCCTGATGTCTGTCTGCTAACGCTAAAACATTCATCTACCTTCTTTCCCTACACATACAACCCGACCAGCTCTATTATTTCAGCATAGACTGTTTTTATTAAATATTTCAGCTGCTGCAGTATTTTGTTATTATTTTCTTGCAGGTGTTTCTCACAGCACTGAGTCTAAAAGTACAGATGCTCCAATGATTAGCTGCTTTCTTACTGAGTGGTGGATACAGAAACAGATCTATGGACTCCGGTGTGAGTTCTTTTTTCCTTTAATTTTAGTCTCAATTACCGAATGATTCCAACAGAAGTTAATTTGGCGCATCGTGCCGACGCTATTTCCCTGAGCAGACTAGTTCACCCCACTTTCCAGCGCTTTCATGAGCAAGTCTATCAGATATTGTCAATCTCCAATTCCCTATGTAGAGATCGATGGATTATCTTCTTGAACTGCTGCAGTCCACGTAGTGCACATGGTCCCAGATTACTGGCAGGTGAGGAGTTACAGGTTAAACACCTGGAAATGATGAAGGAATTTCAATGGATATCCAAATCAGCAATATATGATTATAATTCTACCCCGTCTTCCATCTGTCAAAATGTCCAGAATGATTCACAGGAATGTGAAAAGGCAACACTTGACACTGAGCCACATAAAGATTTGTTTAGGCACTTGACCGAGCATGTTTGAATGGGTTCTCTCTCAATTATATGCTTCAAATCAATTTTACACGGTATTAGAATGATTGATTTGCAATCAGCAAATTTGGTTGAAAGATCACTGCAGAGTCTGACGGAGTCACTTCATTCATCCAAACCTGAATAATATGGTGTTCTGAACAGGAAAGGTGCAAACTTCGTTCAAAGTCGGGAGAAACAGAACACGTGTGTGTGGGCGAGGCTTCAGATGATCATCTGCCCTGTCAAGACGCAAAGGGAATCAGCACAGTGAGATACTATGCAAATGTCAAGATTGTGGAAAATGAGAAAAAGGAGGATTGCACATGCTTGCAATCAGTGTCTAAGAATGTGGTACTGGAAAAACATAGCCCGTCTGTCAACATCCAGTCATAAGCACTTCATCAGGAGATTAAATGTCCCACAATATGAAACAGGGGACAAAAAAATAAGAACAGTAAAGAGGTCGTATTTCAAAAGTTAACTGGACTAAAGTTTGAGTCAACTGGACCAGACAGGCTTCATCCCAAAATTTTGAAGAAAGAGGAAGACAATGAGAGAATGTGAATGCGCTGGGAGTCATCTTTCAAGTTATGTAATCTCTGCAAAGTCTCCTGTGGAGTGGAATTCACGTTGGAACCCCACTGTTTTATATATTCTGGAGGCTTTTTCTCCGGTCCCACACAACATCACAAAACACAATGGGGTTGGACAAAAAGTACGAGCATTCATTCAGGATTGTTTACCAACTGGAAAGCATCGATTAGGAATAAGCGCACTTTTCTCAGGATGGTATTCTGTTACTTGTGGAGTACCACAAGGATCAGTGACAGCACTGCTGCCTCACAGTGCTAGAGACCAGAGTTCAATTCTAGTGTCACGCGATTTCCAACATGAAATGTGCACATTCAAAGTGCACAGTACAAACTTTCACGGTTTAAGTGAATTGCCTATTATATCCAGGAATGGGGTAAAAACAATGACTGCAGATGCTGGAAACCAGATTCTGGATCAGTGGTGCTGGAAGAGCACAGCAATTCAGGCAGCATCCGAAAAGCTTCGAAATCGACGTTTCGGGCAAAAACCCTTCATCAGGAATCCTGATGAAGGGCTTTTGGCCGAAACGTCGATTTCGAAGCTTTTCGGATGCTGCCTGAATTGCTGTGCTCTTCCAGCACCACTGATCCAGAATATTATATCCAGGAATGTACAGGCTCGGTGGATTGGGCATGCGCAATGTATCATTATAGGGAGAGTGTAGGGCCTCATTGCAGTGACTGCATTGCAGGGATTCTATGATTCAATGCTTGAACCAAATTGTTCCTAAACATTATACATGATTTGGACATTTGGACATCTTGTAATTTTTCCAAATTTGTTGATGACACCAACTAGATCGGAATGTACATTGTGAGGAGGATGGAGGGAGCCATCAAGAGATGTTTGACAGGCTCACGAATGGATCAGGACATGGCAGTTTATCCATAGCACACGATAGCTCCACAAAAAACTTCAATAATCTGGTTAAATCTGACTACCTTTTCGCAAAGTTTCTTGAATTTGCATCCTCCCCTTGATTTTCTTTCTGCAAATGCCTTGCTCAACAACTTTATTAAAAAACATTGAGAAGCTTTCATATGACAGATGTTACGCTAACTGCCTGTTATTTCCTCCTTGACTTCCCTTCTGTTCTGACGAAATAAAACGCACTGATCTGTATTGGTTCCCAAGATGCCTCTCCACTGATTTTATAATTCTCAGATTTGTTTTCAAATCCATCCATGGTCTTACACCCCATTAATCCACCACTGCTTCCAGCCCAACATTCCTCTGTGCTCTTCCAACTCCTCTCCTTCTGCTCTCTGTATTCGAACGTTCCTTACTCCCCCACTGCCAGATATCGATTTTACAATGAATGAGAGAGTCTGAAGCAGGGTTGCATTTCACTAAACACGACAGGCTACTGCTCTTGGCTTTAATATGGAGTTCTACCACACCATCAAGTTATCTAAAAAAAGAAGATCAATTCATTCTCATGACTATGATGTAGATTCCTGCAAAATAGTTGACTGTTTTCTGTGTTCTGGCAAATACAGTATCTTTATCGATCCCCTGTTTCACTTTGACTGTGAAATGACACATTTCACTATTCCTTTATTCACTTATAACTGCCCTTTGTTTGACGTCTGTATTTCTGGATTTGTGTTTGGTGGGCCAGTGACAGCCTGATGTGGAATTCCAGATTGTTATGAAGTTGAAAGTGTGTACTGTACCTTTAAGAGAGGTAGAATATTGTTCTGCACTGAGAGCTTATGAGGACAGTGTCACCGTTTACTGGAATATTGAAAATATATAACATTTGGATGTGAAATACGTGCCTGAGATGGTTGCTATTTTGACGACAATTCAAATTTAACCAACGAGTTTCAATTACGTCTCTGTAAACTAAAAGCCAATCGATTTCGAATTTATTATTCTGCCAACATCGAACCAATGAGATAATCCGATTTTTTTGGTATAAGAAAAGTAGGCATTTTGAACGTCAGCCAGAGTCACTGCCATCAAGGGTGAACTATAAGAGGAAAAGAAAAGCCAAAAACACAAAGACAGATTGCGTAATGAAGGGGAATGACTCTGCCAATTTGTGCAGCTAACACCAAGCAATTATTAGCTTGAAAGCTGCTGGGTTGCGCTGTTGGATCTTATCATTACCACGATCGCATGTAACCCACACACTGACAATTGATAACTCGGCCGAATCTCAGTTCATCTGCTGCTGAAACTCTCATTTTTTCCCCTTTGATATCATTAGAGGGGACTTAATGGAAAGGCTGGCGATTTTAGTCGAAGGAAAAATTGTAGTTCTGAGGAACGATGTTTTAATTGAATATCAGAACTGACTGTAAATATACAGGAAACTGAAGAAGGGCTCATACCCGAAACTTCGATTCTCCTGCTCCTTGGATGCTGCCTGACCTGCTGCGCTTTTCCAGCAACACGTTTTTAGCTCTGATCACCAGCATCAGCAGTCTTCACTTTCTCTTCGAAAACTGGTTGAAAGATCAACCTATGTGGCATTAATGGAAACATAGTGAGTGAGGTGCCATTCTGGGTTGGTGGCAGAGAGTCAAGACGAGTTGTTAGCAGGTTATCTCTGGTCCATGTTAGTAAAGGCTCCAACATGATGATTGATTTCACAACCACCGGGATTGAAATGGATCGAGTGGTTTCAAGATCCCGATGATGGGATGGGACACGTTTACCCATCAAGAGACACAGGAGCAGCACTGACAGAATGGTGCCGATGTGCACGTTAGATTATGGAATGACTCAGTGAAATGGGAGGAGCGATGTAAAGGAGGGTTCGTGATCATGGAAGAGAGGGAAATCTCTGAAAATGCGTGGGTGTGAATTCTGATTTATGAAATGGAGAATTGTGATATTCCACATAAGTAACCAATGTTGCGGAATATCATATAATCTCGTGTTCCCAGGGCTAAACTAAGAGAGACTGAGTGGCGCAGCAGCGAAGATCAAACTGGAAATGGGCATGACAATGAACCTGCTGTGACGGTATAAAGGTGCATGATATGCCGGGGCTGGGACTCCAACCTCACCTGTAGTACCTTGTATTGACATGGAGCAAGGAGCATTGTGATATCAAATTGGGACCTCCATCTCATATGAAGCAGCTTCTGTTGGAATAAAGCAGGGGGCGTTGTGGCAGCTGGAAGTTCCAACCTCTCCTGGAGCAGATTGTATTGATAAGGAGCACGGAGCAATGAGACATCAAGTTGGGAGAAGGGATACTAAGTTATTTTAATCTGACTTAAAGTAGTATTTAGCAGGAACCATGATTGTAGATTCAATGAATATCTGTCCCAAGGAAATCTACCAAAAATAAGGGAAAATGTGGCAAAGATGCAGTTCGGGGGGGAGAATCTGGGCAGAAAGAAATGCAGGCAATATATTCTTTTTCTGCCTTTTATCATAAAACAGACTGCGTATTTGGTTAAGATTAGATTACTTACAGTGTGGAAACAGGCCCGTCGGCCCAACAAGACCACAACGCCCCGCCGAAGCGCAACCCACCCATACCCCTACATTTACCCTTTACCTAACACTACGGGCAATTTAGCATGGCCAATTCACCTGACCTGCACATCTTTGGACTGTGGGAGGAAAAGGGAGCACCCCGAGGAAACCCACGCAGAAACGGGGAGAACGTGCAAACTCCACACAGTCAGTCACCTGAGTTCCGGGATTGAACCCAGGGCTCTGGCGCTGTGAGGCAGCAGTGCTAACCACTGTGCCACCGTGCCGCCCACAGCAAGCGATTTTCAGCTCGTTTCATGATATTAATTTTCCTGAAAACCCACGGAAGTCAGTCAAGCAAACTTAACTTCCAATAATTAACGGTGCATAGCTAGCTCAAAGTGGGAGGACCGAGGGTGGTGCTGGAGAGTTGTTTTTTCAGACTAGAGTCCCGTGATCAGTGGAGTGCTACAAGGATTGGTGCTGGGTCCTCTACATTTTTATCATTTAATTGGAGGTGTAGTCGATAGTAAAGAGAGTTACCACTGATTAGAACAGGATTAGAACCAGTTTGGCCAATCGGCTGAAAAGTGGCAGATGGAGTTTATTTCAGATAAATGTGAAGTGCTGCATTTTGGGAAAGCAAATCATAACGAGATTTCAACACTTAATGGTAATGTCCGAGAGAGTGTTGCTGAACAAAGAGACCTCGCAGTGCAGGTTCATGGAATTCTGATTTATGTAATTTAACTTGAAAGTGGAGTCGTGGTTAGATATGATAGTGAAGAAGCGTTTAGTATGCTTTCCTTTATTGGTCAGAGTATTGAGTAATTGAGTACATGTGTTGGGTGGTAATGTTGCGGCTGTATAAGACATTGGTTAGGCCACTGTAGGAATATTGCGTGCATATCTGGTATCCTTCACATCGGAAAGAAGTTACGAAACTTCAAAGGGCTCAGAAAACAATTATGAGGATTTTTCCAGAGTTGGAGGATTTGCGATATAGGGAGAGGCTTTCCAGGCTGGGGTTGTTTTCCCTGGAGCGTCGGAGGCTGAGGGGTGACTTTTTAGAGGTTTTCAAAATTATGAGGGTCAAAGATAGGGTAAATCGAAAAAGTCTTTTCCCTGGGGTCAATATTCGAGTGCGCAGTTTTAGGGTGAAAGGGGAAAGATATAACTGCGACCGACGGGGCAACGTTTTCACACAGAGAGTGATAAGTGTATGGAATTGCTGCCAGAAGTAGTGGTGGAGGCTAGTATAATTGCAATATTTAAGTGGCATTTGGAATGGATACAGGAATACAAGGGGTTTGGAGGGATATGGACGGGGTGATGGCAGATGGGACTAGATTCGGTTGGGATATGTGGTCAGCATGGACGAGTAGGACCAAAGGGTCTGTTTCCATGCTGTACATCTCTCTGACTCTATGACTCTATTTGATGTTGCCATGATGATCGAGTTTATCTTGATTTATGGAGGAAAAGCAGGAAACTAATGTTGAAATTTATAGGATCACCGATGATCACTTTCAATAGCTGAACAGACAAGAGGCTGAATGGAAGCTTCATCATGACAGATATGTTTTCATTATGAATCGCGCTGAAACACAAAGTGGGGAGGATTGGACTGAAGCAGTGGTGGTGATTTTCTTTCCTGGTTAAATTTTTGAATATGACTGCTATTTCCCCTGTCCATGTAAACATCACCACTCTGAAGCGTGAAAGCATGACGAAAGTGTGGGGAAAGTGGCGCAAAGTCTCACGTGCCTGACTCTAGATCAGAACATTGTAGGTTTGACTCCTCTCTCGCTCGAGGTTAATGCAGGTATTTATTACACTCACAACCTAATCTTCCTCATTTTCCTGAAGCTGAGATGAAGTTTGAGCTCCTGATATGCAGAAACGAGAATCTCTTTGAGTACACGTCTCGGAGAACATCACAGTCAATGTCGCAGCGTCATCACAAGTGAGGTAGACTAAGTAGTCCCACACACTGCGAATCGGCACTTTTCAATTTCACAGAGCCAACGAACCAATCGCTGCGGCTCCTCGAAATGGCAAGGAAACAAAATCAAAATCTCAGTCTCATGTTGTTTCATGGAGTGCCGAGGCACCTTCTCCTTCTTTAAGAGGCTGAGATATTGACTCTGATGTTCGTGGAGACATTGATTGATTCGAAGCATTGAAAGGGATCCTATCACAGATGATACTTCCTGTGGCGATTTTATTTCCTATGGTGATGTGATTTCCTTTTGTTTTTGATGCTGATGCTAAACAAAACAGCCCTTACTGGGAATTGAACCCAGGCCGCAGTGGTATAAGTGCCAATTCAGAACCATGACACGACCAGGGACGAGTACGGCGGTCAGACGCACGGAGAGTGACAAGACTCAAACGTGTTGGACGCGGTCTTGGCAGAAAAAAACCGCTTTACTATACTCATTCCATTTTCCATCCCTTTGCCTCGTATGCATTAGCATCACAAATACAGATTGAACACCACTGAAGGTTGTGTTGATATCATCACAATGAGTTGCAGATTTATCCACCACCCGCACTGGTGAATAAAGTTTTTACTGCTTATCGACTGAAAACCTTCTGTCTCTTACATTTAGTCAGTGCCACTTGGCGCTTGACCAAGAGGAACCATTTCATACAGCCGAATATGCCTTTATCTCTCATTGGTTTGCACTCATGTTTCAATCATGTTTCCTCACAATCTCCTCTTCTCCATTGAAAATAGAGCAGAGAAACTGATCATTTCCAAAAAAAAACACACTTTGCTGAATACTGCATTGTGTCCTTTTCCTGAGCCTGAAGTTCTAGTGATCTCCGGTACATGTCAGTAAAAATTGCTACATGAGCACTGATCTCACAACAGCAGTATGTAAATGGATTGATTGGTTTTAAGGTCCGAATTGTGGGATTGGGTCGCGTTCACCCAACAACATTGACTGTAGCTGCACAGACTGAACAATGTCAATGCGAGTGCTTGATTGCCAAATGTGTCAGGGAAATTGGAGGAGGAACCAAAAGCAGGGTTACTGATCGTCGGATGGGGAGAAATCTCCGAGAATGGGCGGGTTGGAATCCTGATACATAGACAGCAGAGATGTGAAAGGGCGAGGGTTTGAAGGAGCAAAATCATCACCTCGACGAATATTTTCATGTCAAAAAAGATTGATTCGCTCCTGCTTTTGTTAAGCATGTCTTACTCTGCATAAAACGGTAACAAGTGACAATACTGGAAGTCAAATTGCAGATGATCTTTCTGCTGCCAGTATGCAAAGCGTTAACCAATGCACGATACCGGCACCACATGGAATAGCATGATGCAAAAAGCAGTAAAGATAGTGGCAGAGGATATGTTAGGAACAGGACCACATGTACAGTAGGAATACTTGACAGACAGTGACTGAGGCATGCAAACTCATGGTGAGCTGAATGGTTAACTTCGGTATCTCGAGAGCCGATGGATATTTCATCAGTTAGTTTGCTGCAGGCGAAGATTAATATAGTTGTCAAGAAAAGGAAGGTATCAGGGAATAGCGCAGGGAATTGTTGGAATGTATTTCTGCAAAAGAAATGTAGTTTACCTTCGGTTTCTTTACCAACTTCGTCATACAAGCAAGTGACCACTGCTGTGGAATACCATAGAAGTGCCAGGTTTCAGGCCTGGAATACTGTGTGGTGCAAAAGCGAAGATCAAACTGGAAATGGGGATGGGGATGAGCCAGCGGATATGGGTTCAGTAATGAAATCAGTGAGTGTGAAGTATTTTGCCGAAAGTATAGAGTGAATTGAAATGCCGGGAACTGGGAGTTCGAACATGGAGCAGCTTTTATTGACGTGGTATATGTCGCATCAGGCTGGAAGCTCCAACCTCAACTGCAGCAGCGTCCATTGGCACGAAGCAGGGAGCGTTGGGACATCAAGCTGGTAGTTCCAACTTTACCTGGAGCAGTTTCTATTGACATCTGCACAGAGAGAAACGGAGGTAATGTTTTCACACTCTGACCATTCTCATATGGCTAACTCTGCTCTGGCAGGAAGGGATTTTTTTTTTGCTCATTTCATTTTATTGAATTTATTGTAAACTCGCATACTTCGAAAATTAGCTTGAATATCATGTTGTGATTAGGCATTAGTTTATCAAAAGTGATGGAGCAAAATCAGTGAAGTGGAATTTGAAATTCATCAGATGAGTCGAGATACCATTGAATGGCTGAGTAGACACAAAGTGAATAGAAGATTCAGGAGGGTAAATATCTTTTCGTTACAAAACCTCCCGCTGCACAAAGAGTGGATGATTGGAATGAAGCAGTAACAGTGGTTATCTTTCTTGTTTATTCAACTTGTGAACATGAGTACGATTTGTCATGTCCGTGTTTGGATCACAACTCTGCAGAATGCCAAACTCAAGCATGCGCGAGCACAGTGTCACAATGGATAATGCGTCCAGAGATTGTCGTTGATGTTTCGACTTGGTTCAAGAACAAGACTGGCAGGCTTCAAATTCACATACAATCTAATCTCCCACACAATGGTAGCACATACATCGGGCCAGTGGCACAATGGATGACATGCCGAACGACAGAGCTGCTGTGTGGAGTTTCGATTCCAACCTGGCTGTGGGCTGCACTGACTTTTTTGCACTTACAAATGACTGATCTGAAGACGAAATGAGGTTTGCAACTTGAACTGCAGGGACAAGGGTCCCTTCATTAAATGCCCCTGAGACCGTCAGAGTCAATATCCCAGAGTCATTAATGGAGGGGAAGTTGAATTCGTCATTCACACCGCCCTTTACTCCTCTCAGCCTTCCGAGATTCACTGCGGCACCTGTGATTGTCAAGGAAACAAGACACAGAGACAAGTCTCAGCTTTGTCAATTTTGGGAAAATCGTTAGGAAGCGGAATCAGAGGAGAATGGAGAGTGAACTGTCTGAATGAGCAGAGACGGCCGAGGCACCGCCCCCCTTATTTAAGAGGCTGGGACATAGTCTCTCATTTCTCGACGTCATTAATTGATCTGAGGTACTAAAAGCACACCACTTGCAGGTGGTCTGCTTTTGCTGATGTCGCTGTCTGGATCTAAACAAACCCCAACTCCCAGACTGAGAATCAAAGCCGGGTCACAACGAAGAAAGTGAAAGAATAGAACTGCTAGCCCCCCCACGGACAGCTATACGAATACCACGTATGTGTAGAATGACAGGCCTCAAGGTCGTTGTAGATGCTTTCGTCAGATGCAATCGCTTAACTATCTTTCTTCATTTTCATCACTTGGCCTTGTGTGCATTAACAACTCAAGTTCAGATCCGTGTATTTCTGAATGTTATGCGGGTTCACCTCTGTGCATCTCTTCAGACACTGAATCCAGATTCAACCATCCTTTTGCTGATGAGATTTTTCTACATATCTCCTCAACCCTTTCCACCTCTTAACTTCAGTCTATGCCCTGTTGATCGGTCAAGAGGAAACGTTTCTTTTAGTCTGCATTGTCCATGGTGCTCATTATTTAGTGCATTTGAAACATGTATCCTCACAGTTTCCTCTGCCTTAAGAAAACAACCACTGTCAAAACAATCTGTCTTCATAACCTAAACTTTTCAATTTCTGCACGGTTTCCAGTGAAATCACATGACTACTGTAATGTGAATTGCAGAGCTGCACGCAATATTTCGGGGGAACCGACTGAACAAATGAAATAAATGACTGGAGAAAGCCACAGAAACTTGTCGTTTCCCATCAAAGATCTTTTGCTCAATACTGCGCTGTGCACTTATGTTGAGCCCGATTTTCCAGTCATGTCTTGTCCGTGTCAGTAAAAGCTGCTCCAGGAGGATTAATTACAGAACAGTGTACCTAACTGGATTGAATTGCTTGAAGATGCCGACCATGGGGTTGAGCACTTTCACCCAAAACAGTGACCGCAGCAGTACAGAATGAAAAGTGTAAATGTGAGTATTATATTGCGAAATACCTCAGTGAAATGAGAGGATGGACGTTTAGGCGAGTTAGTTCTTGTGGGAGGGAGAAGTTTCTCCGATAAAGGGTGGTTATGATATGTGAAACGCAAAGATATGAGATAGCGGTTGTTGGAAGAAGGAAACCTATCACCACAAAGAGTATTTTTATGTAAAAAAAAATTGCTTTTCCCAGCGTTTGCTAAGCATATAGTACATGGAGTAAAACGGGAAAAATGCCGATTGCTGTCACTGTGATTCGAGCAGAACTTGCTGTGTTTACAATGCCAAGGAAGAACCATTTCATGATACTGGTGCCACATGGAAAATCACGATGCAAAAAGCAATAAGGATCATGGCAGAGATTATGCCAGGAACAGAACCACTCGCACAAAGGAATACTTGTGAAACAGTGACTGAGATGTGGGAACTCAGATTCGGTTGAATCTTTAACTTCTGTATCCCGAGAGACTGTAGTGATTGCAACACTGACGTTGTCGGCTATTACGTTTGCGAGATGTCTACAAAACTTCAAATGATCATGGGATACTGCAGGACATTGCTGAAATGTTGTTCTCAATAACACTGTATTTTAACATCGGTTACTTCACCAACTTACTCACTCATTGACGTGATCATATAATGGCATGTCATATAATCCCAGTTCAAGGGCGTGGAATCAGAGAAATTGAACCGCACTGCATCCAATACTAATTGGAAATGGTGATGGCGTTGAGCGCGAGCATGTGGCTGCGAAAATGCAATCGGTGAGCGGAATGCCATTCACTGATGATACAGAGGTGCGTGAAATATCGAGGCTAAAACTCCCGCCTTAACGACAGCGACTTCAATTCCCACGCATCAAGAAGCAGTGGATCATCAGGCTGGGAGCTCCAATTTCACATGCAAGAACTTGTATTGACATGGAACAGGGAACATTGGGACATCAGCTGGGCGAAAATATAGTCAACTATTTTAATCTTAAATGAAGGAGGTTTCAGCAGGATACTTGTTTGTGAATTGAGAGAATATCTGCAACTGGGACAGTCTAAATTACAAAGAAGAGTTCTGCAAAGAGTCAATTCTTGGAGAGGCATCTGTGCAGAGAGAAGCAGAGGAATATTTTACGTCTTCTGCCCATCCTGAAATGGTTGACTTTGCACTGGATTACTTTCCGTGAAGAGATTTGTTTGCTCAGTTCACAGTGTTCACTTTCCTGCATACTCGCAAAGGTCGTTACTGTAATCGAGACCTCTGAAATTTAACTGGTATATCCGATGTGGTGATTAGGCTCACGTTCACATCAGTTCTGCTGAAGAATTGGATACGAAATTCATCAGATCAGCAGTGATAACATTGAATGACTGAGCAGTCAGAGTGTGAATGGAAGCTCCATGAGGACATATGTGGTTTTCTTTGGAAAATTCGCTGCTTTGAAAGGTGATGAAGATTGGACTGAAGCAGTGACGGTAATTATCTTTATCGCTTGTTCAACTGGTGAACATGACTGCTATTAACGATGTCCGTGTTAACATCATGGCTCTTAAGACCACTCTCGTGCGTCAGGCCGGTGGCGCAATGGATAACGCGCCTGACTACAGATTAGGAGACTGTAGGTTCGAATCGTACCTGGCTCGGCGACAGCGCAGACTTTTATTAAGCATAAAAACTGATTTTTCTGAAGTCGAAATACCGTTGGAGTTCCTAATCTGCAGGAAAGAGAATGCCTTCATGAAATGTTCCCGAGAATATGAAAGTCAACATTCCAGCGTCATCACAGGAGGGAAACCGAATAATCGCACACTATACTCATGGGCAGCTTTCCATTTTATAAAGCCACTGATCGAGTATCTGTTGCTCGCGGGAATGCCCGGCTTTGAGCATTTTTCGAAACTCTGTGGCCAGTTGAATCAGAGAAGAGTGAAGGGTTAACTGTCCAACTGATCTTTATAGAGCGTGAGTTCCAGAGTCTACCACTCGCTGACAGATAAAGTTTTCCTACCAATCTATTCAAAGCTTTCTGCATCTTATCTGAAATCTACAAACCCTGGTGATCCATCAAGAGCAAATGTTTCCTTCAATCTGTAATTCCATACTCCTCATTATTTCGTACACGTCAAGTGGGCGGCACGGTGGCACAGTGCCTGAGACCCGGGTTCAATTCTCGCCTCAGGCGACTGACTGTGTGGAGTTTGCACATTCTCCCCGTGTCTGCGTGGGTTTCCTCCGGATGCTCCGGTTTCCTCCCACAGTCCAAAGATGTGCAGGTCAGGTGAATTGGCCATGCTGAATTGCTTGTAGCGTAAGGTAAGGGGTAAATGTAGGGGTATGGGTGGGTTGTGCTTCGGCGGGTCAGTGTGGGCTTGTTGGGCCGAAGGGCCTGTTTCCATACTGTAATATAATCTAATCTAAAAAAAAGTATGTTTCCGCACAATCAACTGTGCTCTGAGAAAAAACAAACCCGTTTTGCCTCGGCCACACCACTCAAAACATTCTTATGCTGGCAATGCAGAGCGTAACGTCGTTATTTGTTTTGGTGAATATATAGTAAAATTTACTCGGAATATTTTAGTTAGTTTGACTTCCAGTTTTTAAAACAGAGAGAAAATTATTCACAATATTAAGGAATGAAACACAGTGAATGGAACATAGAATACCCACAGAACTCAGCTATCCAAAATAGACTTAATTATGCTTTTCCAAAAGTACGCAACAGTCCTGATAATTATACCCCATAAACACCGAGTAAAGATGAAACAAGTAGACAGGTCGAAATTAGAGCGGCAGAAGAAGAGAGACAGGCACATCACTTGCATCGATGGGCACCTTGAAAGCTTTCTTGTAATTAGTTGTGGATGATACTTTGGCAATGGTTAACAATGTATTTAGGCTGTCAAATACATTTTGAAAGTCTTGTGTTCACTGAAATTTCTAGCCTGTTTTTAACAATTCCGTGAGTGGAGCAGTCCCACTGCTAACATTCAGCACAAACTTTCAGTAAAAGCCACTCAATCCGGGGAACCGTCCTACTGCTCCTTTCGTCAACAATGTGTAAATGTCCCCTGTAACGTTCGATTTCGCATCCTGTGCGGCTATTTGTCCGTGTTCAACGACATATCCCAGGAAGGTGACTTTGGCTTTGGCAGATTTAGTTTCAGCTAGGTTTACAAACCAGTTTGACATTCGAATTCGATCAAACAAGCCCGATAAATGCTGTAAATATTCAATCCATAAGAGAGTGACAGTCACCAGGCACAATATACACCACACAGTTGCGTATCTGGCAATTACCTTGTCAGTTAAGTTCTGAAATGTGGCTGAAGTGTTTTCCGTACAAACGGCATTACTTTAAATTTCTGCAGGCCAGTTGGCGTTATAAAATTGCTTTTGACCTATCTGACAAGGTTCACTGCCAGTAGCCTTTGAGGAAGTCTAACTTCGAAATGTAAGTTGCTGTTCCAATCTTTTCCACGCAGTCCTTCAACTGTAGATATGTATATGCATCAGTCTTTCTAACAACATTGATTTTGTGATAGTCCACACATAACTGTTGGGACTTATCTGGCTTTGGCGCCATGATGATGGGTGAACTCCATTCATTGAAACTCACTTCCGTTATGCCATTTGGAGCATACGTGATATCTCCTTATGAATTTGTAAAGTTTTAGAGGGTTATGCCTGCAATGATGTTACAAAGTCAGAACAACATCTCCTATATTTACATAATCTACAATTCGATTACAAACTCCCAGTTTATTTCAGCAGATCTCTCCATGCAAGAGTAATAACTCTTTCGATTTTCTTCTGGAAGATAACTGAATAACTTTACCAATATTGGACAACTTTTGCATTGTCCAATTTTATTTCAGGAACGTCCAATGCAGAATTCCCTGGCATTAGTTCTTCCCAGTGTTTCGTAGCCAACAACACATTCTCCACTTGCGTTCGTTCTCTCCCAAAATACTGTTAGAACATATTCCCATCGCACATTCTGAGAGATTCCTTCATGCCTGGAGTCGCTATCAAGTAGCTAACCTCACTCAATTTCCTCTCAATTTGATAAGGTCTTCTAAACCTTACTTTAAAGTTTCACCGATTAATGTAATTTAAATAAATACATTATTCCCAGTGGCAAAATGGTGATTTTTTAAATTTCTCATGCACTTCCTGCATCACCATTTGCTGCGATACTTTTAAATACTGTCTCGACAACTCCCCAACATTATTTAGTCCAACTCTAAAATTTGACACATCGTACAAATGCGTGGTCTCTGTAATCTGACATTAATTTTCCTTCATAAATTTTAATGGTCCTCTTACCTTATGCCCAAAATTGGTTTCAGATGGACTTAGTTTGGTGGATTCTTTTGGTACATCTCAGATTGCAAACAGCACTGACGCAACTCCCTTATGGAAATAATCTGGCTACTCCAAACCATAAAACCTCAACATAGTCTTTAATAATTGACGTCACCTTTCCAGTGCACCGTGTAATCCTGGATGGGACTCAGTAGATTTGAATCGTTTTATTTCCAAACTATCTATAAACTCCTTGAAAAGTTTGGATATGAAGTTTGGCCATTGAGCTAATTGTATCTCTGATGGTAGTCTTAATCTAGATATTAAAAAATCGTAATTCTACCACAATCCTTTTAGCTGTCATATTGCCTGATTGAACAACATTTGGAAATCTCGTCAATACATCAATTTCTGTTAATTAATGCTTATTCCCATCTTTTATTGGATGCAGGGAACCTACACATTGAATGAAGACACTTATGAAAGATTTCTCGAACTCTGGGATAGGTATTAAACGTGCAGTCTTTATTATTTCCCATGGTTTTCCCATTAGTTGCAACGTATGATACGTCTGGCAAAATTCAAATGCATTCCCCTGCAATCCAGGCCGGTAAAAATGTCTTTGCACTTTAGCCTTCGTTTTCCTCACGCCTAAGTAACCTCCAATTTGTGGCACATGCGGAACTCGCAGCACGACTTTTCTGTACCCTACTGGAAAAAAGTTCTGCCCATTTCTCACTTGCTTGAATATGTGTTCCTCTCCAATTCCTCCTTAACATATCATTTGCTAAGCAATATCACACGAGGATGCATTCAGTCTCCTTCCAAGTGCATGTCTTCTGATCCAACTGCTTTATTTTTTCATCTTTCTGCTGTAAGTCAGTAGCATTGCAGAACTGAATATACTTGCATTTTAACGCTTGTCCCCTGCTCTGTCCCACTTATCTGATAATTTTTTTTTGTTATCATATTTCAGCTTCCTGATCCGTGCCTTTTGATTTTTCCTGCTTCAGCTTGTGACTCTGTGATCGCGCTAAGACACAATCGCAGAAAATTCCTTTGATAAACATCCTGCATTGCGACACTTGCCTGCATCTTGACTGGCTTTTCAACTGGAGTAGGCAGCACGCTTACCGGTGATTGAGCTATATCTCTGGCAAGCACAAATTGTATTCTTGGAGCTGAGAATCGTATACTGCTTCAAATCTGGTGTCCTTTCCTGATCTCTTGCGTCTAACCCAAGCTGCTTCATTTTCAAATACATTTTAACCATCTCTAAAGATACTCATGGATTTTCCAGCTTAGTTAAATGCTGAGCTACTGCGAGAATGATCTCTCCTTTCCTCACATAAAGAGGCAAATACAATCCCAGCATGTCTGCTAATTCCAGAAGCCAGGGCTGAATTATTTTTTGTAAAACTACCAACTTTACATCTTCCATAGCCAGACAACTCTTTGTACCTAAATGAGACATTGCTTTCCTAGGCATTGTCTACTCCAATCCAAATCAACACCCGTAATGAAGACACAAGCAGCTATCAGTTGCTTTTTAATCCACCAACTACCTCGCGATTTGTTATGGACGAGGCTAAAACATTCAAACCTTTATTAAGCAGACAACCCAGATCGTAGCATTATACTTTTTTCTTTACGTGTATGGTGAAAATTACTTGAGGAAGCTAGTTACAAACATTATTCACAAAATGACGGATTGAAAAACAAAATCCAGACTATAGAATACCCACAGAACTCAGTCTGTCCAAAGGAGACTTACTTATGCTGTTCTGAAAATACACAACAATCCTAAAAAAAAACAAGCACCTTCAACACAGTAAAAATGAAACAGCAGCTTACATGTAAAATTTAGAATTGCAGAAGGAGAGAATTTATTAGTTCGTGCACCACTGCTGCAGGATCTAAAAACCGGAATTCAGCTTTCCAGAATGACCACTCTTTTTCCATTATACAGTTCATTTTAAAAACATAACATCTTTGGCCTTAAGCCTCAGCTGTTGAGGGAGAAACGAAAAACCTCCCAGTGAACACTTTCATCTCTGTAACACTTCATCCGATTCGGAGCCTGAAATGTTTTACAACGCTTTGATAAAAAAAAAGATATCAAGACACATTATCCTTGAGAAAAAGTACAGCTCCGTTTTTTTCAAAAAGAGAACATCTTTGTGACAGCCCAGTCCGTCCAAACTATCTTCATAAGTGGAACTCTTCGAACAGACTATATCCGGGTAAATCTGTTTTGCACCGTTTCCAATGCTATCACATCCCTGCTATAATGATAATTGCAGAAAGACACACAATATTGCAGCTAGAACCGATTGAGCAAATGATATTAACAACTTAGAAAGCCACAGAAACTGCACTTTTCCAATAATGTGACTTTTACACAATACTGCCCCGTGGAGAACGTAAGAACTGCAGATGCTAGAACTCAGAGTCGACACTGTGGTGAGAGAAAACACAGTAGGTCAGGCAGTATGCGAAGAGCGGGACAACTGATGATTCGGGCATAAACCCTTCATCAGGAATGAGGTTTTGTGGCCGTGGGGGCTGAAAGATAAATGGGCGGTTTGGGGGTTTGGGGGCGTGACAGCTGAGAATGCGATGAGAAGGTAAAGGTGGAGTTCTGACAAGAGGTGGAGCGGGTAGGTTGGAAAGGTGATGTGCAGGTCATGAGGGCAATGCTGAGTTGGAATCATGAAACTAGAATAGCGTAAGGGAAGGACGAATGAGGAAACTGGTGATCCCATGTGGCATCAAGGGCCCAAGAGGGTGATGAGGCCTTCTTCTTTCAGGCGTCAGGTGTTTAGGGAATGTCAATGAAGGAGGCGCAGAACCTGCATGTGCTTTGCAGAATGGGAGGGGGAGAATGAATTGCATCAATGATGAGCTTCCAACTGAATATCCAAATTATCATTACGAACATGTTGTTACATCTCAGGAATAGTATCTAACACTACCCCACCTGAGGAGAAGGCGAGGATTGCAGATGCGAGAGATTAGAGTCAGGAAGGATGGCGCTAGAAAGCACAGTGGTTAGGCAACATCTGAGGACCAGGAGTGTCAATGTTTCCAATTATGGTGACGAAAAAATTATGGTCGAAACATCGACTTTCCTACTCCATGGGTGCTGCCTTACCAGGTGTACTTTTCCTGACCCACACTTTTAACTCGACACCACCTCAGCTCAACTGCATAGGAAAATTAAGATACACCTTTCACCACTCAGTTGATTCTTCAGTCGCATGCAAAACAAATTCAACATTCTTTTCCCCATAAATATCAGGTCAAACAGATCACTAAAGAAAACAAAAAAACTACCGAGGCTGAATATCTGAGCGAAAAGAAATAATTGTTGTAGAATTCAGTAGTCTGTCACTTCAACTGAATGTTTGAATGTTAAAATTTGTAAAGGAAAAGAGAAAGCTGTAGTTTCATAACTGCTACATTCTGTTTCTCAAAAGAAAAAAGAGTTTCATGAACTGGAACGTTTCGATCGGGCAATGCACACTCAACTCGTCAAGTGCTTATAGGAATGGATGAATATATATTGGCTTCGCCACTGCTGAACAGATGAAAAATATCATTTTGCTTTCCGAATCAGTTGATGCTCCTGCAGAAAAGTCAATGTGACTCGTATCCCAGCACAGCCAGTTTGGTGTGTATTTCAGAGTCCTGCAACATCACATTTAATTTAAAAGATCTTTATTGATTTTTCCTTATAAATATGGCATTCTTCATTTCATAGTGCATTGGACAATATTGTACCCACTCACTTATTCATCGGTACACCACTCAATTTTAGTACCCCTAACGTTCCATTCACGACTTAATCACCAAACTACTTTCACGAAAAAAATGCTTGTTATTAAAACCGAAAACTGAGCTGAAGCAATGCCTGTTGGAAATCAACCACCATTCTCTCACTTTCTATACCTTATTTAGTGTGTCTCAGTGCCTGTCACCTTCAACCTGTGCCCTCTAGTTTTGAACTTCACCATCCTACGCAAACGATTTAGGCCAGTTGCTTATCCATCCCCCTCAGCATTTTATAAACGGTGAGAACGTAACGCGCTACCTGGAACATTCCAGCGAAAAAGCCCCTGCCTACCCATCTCCACGCTTTACTCAGGTCCCCGTAACATCCTTGTAAATCGTTCGTGGACAGTTTCAATTTTCACAAAATCTTTCATGTAGAAGTTGACCATAATTGCAAGCAATATTCTAAATGTGATCTCACCAATGTTCTATATCGCCACAACATGACATTCCAACTTGGATAATCGATTTTCTGACGAACGACAAAAGGTGTGCCAAGTACGTTCTTCACCATCTTGTCTCATTGTGACACCACTTTATCTGCGTTTATAGATTTTGCCTTGACTGATAAAGTTATGATTGTCACTATGTTCTGCTGCCTTCACGGATATGTGGCCCACCATTCAAAGTCTATCTGTTCTTCTGGGTTTCCGCGTGTCCTGCCATTCATTGAGTAATTCCTTGATGTGTTACTTCCAATGTGCATTACCTCATGTTTTTTCATGGTTAGTTTCAACATCCCCATCTGAATTTGACATTTGACAAATCCGTCTCTGAGCTCCTCCATCCTAAGACCTTCTTCCTCATTATTAACCACTTTGCTCATATTCGGATCATCGACAACTCTGCTTATCATTTCTCACAACTTGTTCTATATTCTTGACACATATTCACAACGACATGGGACCCAGCATTCATCCTTGTGTTACACCATTGAATTCCAGTTCCAGTCACACAAACAGCCTTCTATCACCATCCTGTACCTCCTACCACCACCAAATTAAGTTTGGATCCAACTTGCCTGGCGACCTTAAATCCGTTTTCACTTTTATCCTCTTACCAGTCTCCAGTGTGGTGTCGTGTTAAAGGCTATGTTGAAATCCACACAAACAACATCAACTTTACTGCCCTAGTTAAAAAAAAAAACCTGATCACTTGCTAATGAAATATATTTAATCCAATCTGTTAGGCATGACATTCTGTAACAAAACCGTGATGACTCTCCCTGATAAAACCTTGCCTGGTCAAGTGGCAGTTAATTCTCTCCTTCAGGGTTTGCTCCAAAAGGTTCCCTTTAACTGATGTGAGACTCACTACTGTGTGATTCTCTGGTTTATCTCTCCCAATCTTGCTGAAAAGTGGAACTGCATTAGTCCAGTCCACTACAAACCCAAAGAGGAAAGTTAAACATTGCTCAGAACACCTGTAATTTTCTCCCTTCCCACAGAGAGGAACATAAGATACAAGTGCGTCCTGAATTGGGAATATGCCCATTTCAAGCCGGTTAGAACCACGAACACTTCCTCAGTCCCATGCAAGGACTGCAGAAAACACTGTATAGGACAAACAGGAAGACAGCTAACGATCCGCATACATGAACATCAACTACCCACGAAACGACACGACCAGCTATCCTTAGTAGCCACACATGCAGACAACAAGCAACAGGAATTCGACTGGGACAACACTACCATCATAGGTCAAGCCAAAGAAAGAACATCCAGGGAATTCCTAGAGGCATGGCTCTCATCCATCAACAAACACATCGATCTGGACCCAATATACCGGCCATTACAGCGGACAGCTGAAACTGACAACCGGAAGCGGCAGGGACAGGCAACTGTAAATACCGGAGGAAACAACACAGAAGCGCTTCGCAGGAGGCTCCCAAGCACTGAGGATGTCACCTAGTCAGGGGAAGAAACGTTTGCAACAAAAACTTCCAGCTCGGCGAACAGAACCACAACAACATGATTTCTATATGTATTGACCATCGAAGTCGATGCCAATGGCTCACATTGTAATGGGATTCATCAACAAGAGAACTTTTCAGGATTAACACAGTTCTATCTTATGTGCAGGGGGTCATTGCGCAAGCACAGTATCAAGCTTCCTCGGGGCAAGACCAAAAGATGTTGGAAAGAGAAATCGGAGTTAACCTTTTCGGTCCAGTGACGCCGTCCCCAGCACTGATGGTTTTCAGGAAGATTTTGGTCTATATGCAGAAGATATGTGGGGGTGCAACACTTAGGAGGAAACAAGATATCGGGATAGAGCCGAAAGAAAGAGACTAACAGTTGGACATTGGAATAGATAATGATTTGTTTGGAGCATTAACAACTGATCACGGAGACTGTTTAGGTACTGTGTATTGGCTGCTATGCTATAAGTAGGCCGGGTGGGTGTGGCGGGGGCCAGGACATGGGAGGCTTCAGGCCTCTAAAATGATTGTTCTTGATGTGGAGGGTTGCGGGGTCCTCAAACAGAAAATGATCTTTTGCTTTTGCAGCATGCGCTGAGCTATGGTGGAACACTGCAGTAAGCCTGAGATAGAGACGTTGGTTAGGAAACATGGTTCTGTGCTAAAGGAGCAGTCAACCAGAAGTTCAGGGACATTTTTGGCAATAGAACTTGGTATTCTGCAAAACGGTCATTCAGTCCACACTTCATTTCCCAAGGTAGTGGCGACCATAATATGGGCAGTGAATCTATTAGACTGGATTGTACAAACTGTAGGGAAAATGTTGCTTCACCTGCAAGGTGTATTTGAGCACTTGTGCACAAAGCAGCGAGATCAGAAATGGACAAGTGAGGAGAAGCAAGAAGCAAGTAGAAAGGATAGCGTAGAAGATATTATTAGAGATGTTGTTAATCAATGGATAAGAAAGCGGCCATAACGGCACTGTACCTGAATGCTCGTACTTTTCAGAAGAAGGTAGGAGATATAACGGCATACATTATCATGAATGAATACGATTTAGTAGACATTGCAGATACATGGAGACAGCATAGTCAAGACTGGGAGGGAAATATTCACGGGCATGAGACAATTTGGAAGGACAGAAAGGATGGTAAGGAAGGTGGTGTCACTCAAACATTCAAGGACAACCTCAGACCGATGCTGACAGATGATATACGTTCTATGGAGAATGAGTTTGAATCCATTTGGGAGGAAATTTGAAGAAAATTTCACTGATTGACAGAGTGTATCTGCCTCCATATTTTAAGATCACATTGGGGAGGCCAATAAACAAAGACATAAATAACACCTGAAAAAATGGTATGGCAATTATCAACCGGGATTTTAATCAACATGTCAATCGGTCGAAGCAGCTCAGTCAGGGTAGCCTTGACGAGGAGAGTATTGAGTATCGACAATAGATATCTTAAATACTGTGCAATGGAACAGGACAACAAGGGGAGAGGCCAAATTATATTTGGATACTGGGTAATGAACACAGCATGGTGGTAGATTTGGCGGTAGGTGAGCACTTTGGTGATCGTTACCAAAATTCAGTTATGTTTACTTGAGCTTTTCAAAGGGATATGTATACACCGGGGGGCAAGCGCTACTGCTGGGGGAAGGAAAATTGCAATGCGATTAGATAATAGTACGCATGCACAGGTTGGGCAAAGAAATGGCAGGGAATGGGCAGAATAGAAATGTGGCGCTTATTCAAGGAGCAGATTCTGTGTGTCTTTGATAAGTATGTTCCTGTCAGAGAGGGAGGAAATTGTCAAGCGCAGCAGTCATGATTACTAAGGAAGTTGAATCTCTTGTTAAGATGAAGAAGGCTTGTGTTCGCATGAGATACGAAGGCTCAGTTAGGGGCATTGAAAGTTACAAGTTAAACAGGAAAGACCTGAAGAGAGAATGAAGACGAGCCAGGAGGGAACTGAGAATTTGTTGGCAGATAGGATAAGGGAAAATCCTAAAGCTCTCCATAGGTATGTAACGGCTAAAAGAATGAATGGACTAAAATATGGCCAATGAAGGACAGTCGTGGTAAGTAGTGTGTGGAGTCGGAAGAGATGGGGAAGCGCAAAAGCAATATCTTCCGTCGGGATTCGCACTGGAAAAACAAAATGTTGTCGAGGACAATACTGAGATACAGGCTACTAGACGAGATAGGATTGAAGTTCCCAAGGACGAGGTATTACAAACTCTGAAAATGTGAAAATATATAAATTCCCGTGGGCCGGATGGGATTTATCATAGGATTCTCTGGGAAACCAGGAATCAGATTTCTGAGCATTCCATTTTGATCTCTATGTTGCCATTGTCCAAAGGTATAGTACCAGAACACTACAGGATAGTAAAAGTTGTTCCCTCATTCAAGAAGGGAAGTAGAGTAAACCGTGGAAATTATAAACCATTGACCCTTCTGTCAGTTGTGGGTAAAGTGTTGGAAAAGTTCTAAGAGATAAGATTTGTAATCAACTCGATTGGAATAAGTTTATGAGGGAAAGTCAAGCCGGTTTTGTGAATGGGAGGTCTCGACTCACAAACTTTATTGAGTTATTTAAGTAGGTCATTAAACTGAATGTCGGTTTGCTCACTGAATTGGAAAGTTCATTTCCAGACGTTTCATCACCCTACTAGGAAACTATTTCAATGGGTCTCCAGGCGAAGCACTGTTCATGATTCCAGCTTTCTATTTATATGTTTCGGTTTCTTTGGGTTGGTGATGTTACTTCCGGTGGTGATGTCATTTCCTGTTCTTTTTCCTCAGGGGTAGTCAATGGCGTCGAGCTCGAAGTGTTTGTTGATAGAGTTTTGGTCGGAATGCCATACTTCAAGGAATTATTCTGCATGTATCTGTTTGGCTTGTCCGAGGATGGATGTGCTGTCTCAGTCGACTGTAGTGTTTGTCTAATGTAGTGTTTGTTACACGGTATTTTGTAAATATCATCAGTTTTTGCATATGGACAAGTAGGCAGAAAACGAGCCACCAGGATACATGAACATCAACAAGCCATAAAAATACGTGACCCTCTCTCACTGGTATCCTTACATACAGATAAGGCATGGCACCACTTTGACTTAGACAACGCATCCATCCAAGCACAAGTGAAACCGAGAATTCCGAGAAGCATGGCATTCCAACCGGAAATCTATCAAAAAGAACATCGAGGTAGACCCCATCTGCAACCCCAGAAAAAAGAACAGGAAATGATATCAGTACAGGAAATGACATGACCAACCCAATGAACCCCAAACATGTAAATAGAAAGCAGAAATCATGAACAGTACGTCGCTCGAAGGCCCACTGAAGATGTTACCCAGGAGGGTAACAAAACGTCTGGAAATGAGCCTTCCAGCTCAGCGAGCAAATGTTCATGTGGAAGCTAAACCTGAGCTACAAATCTTGTCAAAACTCGCCAGGTGACTAAAAAGATAGATGAGGATAAAGCCGTTCATGTAATGCAGGTTTGGATTTCAGTTAGCCGTTTGATAAATTTCTCCATGGTAGGTGACTGCTCAAAATACTGAGGTATGGGCTTAAGGGGGATTTCGTGCTTTGGATCAGAAATTAGCCAGCTGAAAGAAGACAGAGGGTGTTACTTGATGGGAAAACTTCATCCTGGAATTCTGTTGCTTGTGGTGTACTGCAACGATCTGTTTTGGGTTCACTGCTTTTTGTCATTTTTTGTAAACGACCTGGATGGGGGCGGAGAAGGATGGGTTAGTAAATTTGCGGACGACACTGAGCTCGGTACAGTTGTGCATAGTGCTGAAGGATATTGTAGGTTACATAGGGATACAGATATGCTGCAGAGCTGGGCTGAGAGTTGGCAAATGTAATTTAATGCAGAAAAGTGTGAGAAAGAACATAGCATTAAAAATATCACAGAATATAAAGATCGATAGCAGAAGTTTATGTTAAAAGATAAAATGAAAAAGAGAGGCAAAAGTAAACGTTGACCCTCTCGTGGATAAGAAGGGGCATTTACTTATGGTATATGCGGAAATAGCCGTGACATTGAACAAGCATTTGCGTCGGTCTTCACAGTGGAGAATATTAATAACATGCCAGTAATTGACAAAGAGATGACGTTTGGTGACGACCTGGGAACAGTCATTATAACAAAAAACTAGTGCTGGATTGTTGAAGCTAATATTGCAAAGGATGGTTACGTCTCCAGGACCTGATGGAATGCATCGCAGGGTACTAAACTCAATGGTATGTAAAAAAGAACTGTGCTTGTGGCATTTTTCCAAAATTGGTTGGTCTCTGCAGTCCCAGCAGATTGGAAAACACAAATATGACGTCACTCATAAACAAACGGTGGCAGACAAAATATGCGGAATTAGATCAGATTACTTACAGTGTCGAAGCAGGCCCTTCGGCCCAAGAATTCCACACCAACCGCCGAAGTGCAACGTACCCAGACCCATTCTCCAACATGATAGACCAGTTTGTTTAACCTCTATAGTGTAGAAATTTCTTGAGTCTATTATCGAGGAAGAAATAGCAGGGCATCTCGGTAGAAATTTGACAGAGGAAGCATGGGTTAATGAAGAGCAGGTCATTCCTGCAAAATCTTTTCTAATTCTATGATGGTATTACGAGCATGGTGTACAACGGGACCCAGTGAATTGATGTACTTAGATTTTATAAATGGCCTCGACAAGGTGCTGTTCAGGGGCTGACAGCAAACGGATGCATGCTGTTAAAGGTAACGTATGAGAATGGATTGAGGATTGTTTGCCCAACAGGAAGCGCAGAGCATGATAAATGAGTGCTATATTATTGACCATCAACGATGTTCCTCAGGGATTTAACTGGGACCGCAATTATTGACAATTTATATGGATGATTTGGATTTTGGAGCCATGCACATCGTGTCAAGGTCTGCAGTTGACACAAAGGTGAGTAGCAGAGCAACGTGTGCGGAGGACTGTGAAAATCTGCAGAGGAACATTGAAATATTGGGTTAATGGGGAAGTATTCTGGCAGTTGGAATTCCGGATTTGAGGGTGTTCGCTGATGACACTATTCGCCTGTGTGGAAAAGGCTTATATCGAAAATTCAGAAGAATGAGGCCGGATCATATGGAAACATATAAGAATATGAAGGTCATGTGTGAGATAGAAGTCGAGAGCATGCTTCCATTAGCAGATGCAACTAATGCAAGAGGGCACAGCCTCTAGATTAAAAGGAGATATAGGACTGAATTGAGAAGGAATTTCTTCATCCAGAGAGTTGTTCCTCGATGGAATGCTTGCCCAACGATGTAGTTGATGCTAAATCAATCAATGTTTTTTAAGCTAGGGCTGCTTTTTTTAACAATAAAAGAAGTAAAGATTACCTTCAGAGTTTGGTTAAGTGGATGCGTGTCAATGGAAAGATCAGGTATGAGCTTAATGAATGGCGAAGCAGTCTCTAAGGCCTGTACGGCAAAGCCTTGCTCCTCGTTCTCATGTTCTATGAATGTATGTGTCACATATTACGCGATTTTAGGGAAAGCTTCCATGAAGCTGTTGGGGGAGGTGTTGAGAGTGAAGGCACAGTGCACCACGATGCCCCGGAGGGAATGTTTCCTGGGGAAGGTTGACAAGGGCGGGGAGGGGGATATATGTTTGGTAATAGCATTTCGCTGGAGGTGGTGGAATTCGGAAAATATTTCGTTGATCACTTGGAGAACCAGAGTGCTTAAGGCTCCAGACCAATTTCTGAAAAATAATGGGATGAGAATAGATCGTTGTTTCATGATGGACATTTGCAAGATGGGTCCAAAGTCCTTCTTGGTGCAGTGAAAGTCACAATGGCTTTGAGAAGCTAACTGTAGCAGCCATATATCATTGTGGCCACAAGAGCGGGTCATAGTCAGAGATTTTCTTGACTCCTAAAGCCTGTCTAACACATAGCCTGCGATTACATGCCACTGAAGATTTGGCACCGGCAGTCTCCATTAACAGCTATCCACTCTCAGAGCGAGACCGTTATTCACCTCATTGACCAAATGTTCTTCTCTTTCTTTTCTTCTTTCCCTTCCAACTGTTTACTACTTACAATACAGAATGAGACATGCTGGGATAGTTCCTTTTCGCCTGGATGATTGCAGTGTGAAAGAAACTATGCACAGGAGAAGCACAACAGATTAGTCAGCATCTGAATTGCAATAGATATTTAAATAACAACCTTCTTGAGGATCCCTGACTGAAGTTGCAACAATACTGAAAAGCTCAACACCGGCTAGAAAACAACAGCTGAATTGAGCATCAACACACAACCAATAAAATATCGACAAACATCCATTCCCACCATAACCAAACGCTCAGACATGCAGTCTGCACCATTCACTTGATGCACTGCAGATATTCACCAAGGCGCCTTCAAGAGTACATTAGAAACTCACAACTGCTTCCATCTAAAAGAAAAAGGGCACTAGACAGATAGGAAAGACCTACAACCCACTTATCATCCTGATCTGGAAATATATTGCCGTTCCTCCAGAATCACTGGGTCAAAATTGTGGATTTCACTGACCTATAATTTGGATCTACCGACAGCACACAGAAACGATGGTTCAAGAAGGCAGCTCATCATCACTTTATCCAGTCAAATCAGGAATGAACAATAAATTCTGACCTGTTCTGGAATACCCACATCTGACGAAAACTGAAAATCATATGCTTTAGTGTTCTGAGGATTCTCTCTTACTGAGATATTTCTGGATTTATGTGAAGGGTATCAAAGATGAGGATTTGCTGTTGGGAAACTGAAACGAAGCATTACATCAGAATTTGAAGGAGTTGCTTTGTTCCATGTAGCCTGAACCTCACCGGCCTTTGAAAATGAAAGCAGAAAGCTACATTCACAGTGGAGTGAAAGTATTCACTATCTGAAATATCGAGACATAATTGGAGGGACGCTGGAGAGAAACTGCGGAAATGTGGTGACGATTCAATTACTTGTCTGCCCTGAAAATTCATCAGGGCAACCACACCGGGGGAAAGCCATTCAACTGTTCTGAGTGTGGAAAGGGAGTTGCTCGGTTCTCTAACTTGCTGACTCACCTGTGGGTTCACACGGACAAGAAACCATTTCATGGTCCAGAGTATGGAAAAGGCATTGAAAGGTCTCACTAACTGCTGTACCATCAATGTGTTCACGCTGATGAGAAACAATTCAAGTGTTCTCTCAGAGGGAGTGGGTTCAGGCCGTCATTTGATCTCACTTTACATCTGCGAACTCAGTGGAGAGAGGCCGTTCGCCTTTTCTAAGAATGGGAAAGGATTCTTTCAGTCATTCAGTCTGCTGAGACAACAGTGCGTTCACACAGAGGAGAGACCATTCGTCCGCTGTGATTTAAAATAATAAATTGATTCTGGCAATCTGCTGAAATACAAGCGAGTTAATACTGGAAAGAGACCATTCACCTGAATGTTTTGGCCTTTGAATGTAAAAGTGAACCAGAGTTGACTTTCTGGGTGTACCAGTACACTAAAGAAGGCATTTGCTAAATCCACAGCAGATAACCATTTACTGTCCGGTGGAATTGGGCTAATATAGTACAAGGATTAGGAACATTTGGGGCGGGTGGAACAACAGCATAATTGACAACCTGCAGGTTTTGAACAAACCTCCATTCCCCCGATTCACCTGGCATGTTTGCCTTTTTGACGGGAAAAATGGGGGCTCTCACCGGTGATTATCCGCAGGGGATTATCACTTCACCCTTCAGGAGGGTTTCAAAGACTGGAGTAATTCCTTTCCAGCCGTGGGTTTTAACGAGTTTTCTGTTCTGCAAGGACGATACTGAGACTTCGGGATTATTCTTTTGATTTCACAGCTTCGTAGGGACTACACATCACGTTTGCCTTTTGCGTTGCACTCAGCAGGGACCCTTCTTATCTTGGTTCCGAGACATCAACCACAGCTCAACGCCAGGCTACCCTCTTGGCGGGGGTGACCTGGACTGCCCTATCTGCCCGAGTTAGCCAATTTAGTTACTCCATATATGTACCTATATCTGCATTGAAGCAGATATGCACATCGTCCCTGAAGGCACAAGCTTTCGTTTTTTTGTGCCAATAGTACCCGTGGGCCCACATCCTGCCACCTGTTACTGGATGTGTTCGCCAATGGTACTTGAGGAAAGGAGCGTTCCACATCAAAAAGATAGGGTTTACCTGCCATCACAGATATTTTGGATAAGTTTACACTGACTGCACATCTGTGATCGTTCTAATAAAATTGCACAATAATATCTGATCTGGTTCAAACTATCTCCAAAAGCAGTCCTTCTCATATGATTTGTAAGGGCCATGACGGTGTATGTGTGCTCTGCAGTGCCTCATATCTCCAGCAAGAAAATCGATGTTTATGGGATTAACATGGTTACTTGCTTCCTGGGCGAGCGAATCGCTCACTGAACTTATGGCTCTCTGGCTCAATCGTCACTCATAGCCATGCATCAGGGGTCGTGAGTCGTATTTTACAGCCTGCGCTGGTAAATGTTCTTTTTATATTTCCTGCAAGCCTGTCGGTGTACTGCGCAAATCCGTGCCCAGTCTCACTATGAGATCGCCAGCCATCAGATTTAAAGGACAGAATTCCGAGAAATGAAATGAGAAATCGAATGTTTCACCATTATTGGTTTCGCACAATCGGAGTGCGGTTAATCTCTCTTGTGTCACGAATCCTGATGCATCCATTGCGTCGACTCTCTCAACTGCCTTGATTTAAGGACTGAATATGTTCCCCCTGTATCTACCAAAAAGGTAACTGGCGCACCTTCCACATGTAATACATTTTCCCTTGAGACTAGAATTCGCTTCTTCTTATCAACACCTCAATGTCAGGGACCTGAAACATGCGAGTTCCTTTCCAGATACGGAGTTGTTTTTTTTTCCCGTTCCTCGACTGGTGATATGGTAGTTTACTGGCCTTGTAAGTCTGCTATTAGTTCGGTTTAACTTTACGTTTTTTTTCTGTCTGTCTGCAATACTTGCCTCTGCAAAGTCAGGTTCTTAATTCTTTGTTTCCCTGTGCTTTTATTGGTTTCGAAATAAATGCTAATTTTCCATTACAATGGACATCACATTATTTTTACAGGTCGCTGAAACAGCGAGGGCCGAAGTGCCTGTACTGCATTGCAACGTTCTATGTAGTAAGCTACATTTCCTGCTGGTTTCTGATGTCTCTCCTCAATGTGGAAGCTTCCAGTCACATCTTCCAGAGATTTGTATGCACTTCATTTAATCGGGGATACTGTATTTCCTGCTCAGAATGTGATCTCTCTGAAATGGAGAGAGGAAAACAGAGTCTGTGACAAAGCTGAGATCACTAACGTTCTGTCCAGAATCAACAAAAACTATCCCGATCTTCCAATCTCCTGTAACTTCAACATTACACTGTGTTCCCACCCTTCAAGCTCTCTGCCTGTACCTGATGAAGGGCTGTTGTCCGAAACATCGATATTACTGCACCTGGGACACTACCTGAACTGCTGTGCTTTTCCAGCCCCACTCTAATCGAGACATTGTGTTCCCAGGCCTCTATTCCGGTCTCTGGTTTGCTGCAGTGCTCCTTCAAGGCACAACACAAGCTGGAAGACCTGCAACTCATTTTCTACTGACAGACCATGCAAAATTTAGGACCCAACATCGAGTTCAATAATTTTAGAACCCGTCCGCCCTCTTCCACATTCTTCACCCATCCTTCCATCCCATCAGTTCCGAAGAAAGATCATTGGACTCGAAACGTTAACTTTCCATTCTCATCAGAAGGACTCGAGCTGCTGATTTTGTTCAGATATTTTGGCTTTACTTCAGGGAACATTGCTTGTCCGTTGAAATCGACAGACTGCTAGAAGCGTCTGATTGCAGAAGGAGATGTTCACAGGAGATGACAAGAATGGCAAGGGCTGGACCATTCCCATTGTGAAGGTAGACGAGCTAGGTTAGGGATGTTTATCGAAGCGCAGAGAAGGCTGATTGAGTAACCGATTAACGTGCACATTTTATGAAGAGGATAGATATGTATGACAGGGATCAGCCTGTATTGAGAAGGAATAGAGTGACATAAAGTAAAGACAGGGGCCAAAATGTTTTGAGGAGATTTTGGGAGAATGCTTTCACCAGTGGAGTGCTGCTAATCTGGAAATCATTATCTGAGCATGTGGTAAAGCTAAGTGTCATGAGAACGTTTCAGCAGTCTGTCGCCGAACACTTGAAGAGCCAGAGCACACGTGGATAAGGAACAGGTACTAGAAAGTGTGACGAGGACAGACAGACGCGAGATGGGTGTCCTCAACGCAATGGGTCAAAGGCAAATTTGTGTGCCCAAAGAAATCTTCTGGCGCGGTCCTGTGGCCCAATGGATAGCGCGTTGGGATTCTACATCGCTGTTCAGGTTGCAATTCCAAGGTTGTGGGTTCGAATCCCATCAGAGTCGAGTTTTAGTTTATGGTTTGGAAGGTGGTCAGAGCAGACTCGGCCGCTCTTCTGCAAAACCAACAATATTGGTGCAGAAACCCAACTGTCTCGAAACGGTACATTTTCCTCTCACAGGTTTAAATTTTCGATGTCTATTTATGGTAGAGATCAATAAACATCTGTTAGCCAGTAGGCAACGCGATGATGCGGATCGACTGGAAAAAGACACAAAATTGTTGTGTCAGCCATGATGAAACCGAATCACGGAGCGGGGCAGGATTGGTGTTAACAATGGGCTCCTTTGTGTCTGTGCCATTTCTGGCCCAGGGTTTTAAATAAGGACAATATGAATTAAACGCCTAGTAATATTTTGGTCTCACCTCCACATCCCTTCCCTCCCAGCTGGAATAGACAGCCCTTGTTTCAGCTTGAGATCAGACAGCGGTGGATTCTCACAAGATCTCCTTCAGGCTGAATGTTGCTTCACATAGGTTTCAAAGTGGACACATGGAGCAAGCAATTGCATGGATTCAGGGGATTCAGGGCAGATTTCCACTTTGCTGGGCTGGAATTCTGGCCAAGGTAATTAACGTAAATGTCTGACGTTTTGAATCTTACTCTGGATTCTTGCGACTTTACCAATTAAACTGAAATTAACCCCGACCCCCGGCGAGTTCCGTCACCTCGCCTAACCCCGCCCCTTCGCCGATCTCCGACTTCATGCTTAACCCCGCCCCTACGCCCACTCCGTCACCACGTCTAACCCCGCCCCTTCGCCTTTCGCCATCACCACGCCAGACCCCGCCCCCACGCCGATCTCCGTCCCCGCCCCCAGACCTAACCCCGCCCCCACACCCAGCTCCAGCCCCACACCAGGTCCTAGCTCCCAGCCCTGCCGTGTTTTCACCATCCCTCCAGACCGACCCCTCTCTGAGGATGAAAGATCAGTCCTCAGCAGAGGCCTCACCTTCATTCCCCTACGCTCCCGGATTGATGAATTCAACACACGGCGTGACATCGAACAATTCTTCCGCCGCCTTCGCCTCCGCGCCTACTTCTTTAACCAAGACTCCCGCCCACCCTCTGACGACCCCTTCTCCCGCCTCCAACACACCCCATCCACCTGGACACCCCGTGCTGGCCTCCTACCTGCCCTCGACCTCTGCATAGCCAACTGCCGCCGCGATATTAACCGCCAACTGAACTCCCCCACCCCTCTCACCCACTCCAACCTCTCACCCTCGGAACGCGCAGCTGTCCACTCACTCCGTTGCAACCCCAACCTTACTATCAAACCAGCAGACAAGGGAGGTGCGGTAGTAGTTTGGCGCACCGACCTCTACACCGCTGAGGCCAAACGCCAGCTCGCAGATACCTCCTCCTACTGCCCCCTTGACCATGACCCCACCCCCCACCACCAAACCATCATCTCCCAGACCGTCCATAACCTCATCACCTCGGGGGATCTCCCATCCACCGCCTCCAACCTCATAGTCCCACAACCCCGCACCTCCCGCTTCTACCTCCTGCCCAAAATCCACAAACCTGACTGCCCCGGCCGACCCATTGTCTCCGCCTGCTCCTGCCCCACCGAACTCATCTCCGCATCCCTTGACACCGTCCTGTCCCCCTTAGTCCAAGAACTCCCCACCTGCGTTCGGGACACCACCCATGCCCTCTACCTGCTCCATGATTTTCGCTTCCCCGGTCCCCAACGCCTTATTTTCACCATGGACATCCAGTCCCTGTACACCTCCATCCCCCATCACGAAGGACTCAAAGCCCTCCGCTTCTTTCTTTCCCGCCGTACCGACCAGTACCCTTCCACAGACACACTCCTTCGACTCACTGAACTGGTCTTCACCCTGAACAACTTCTCTTTCCAATCCTCCCACTTCCTCCAAACAAAAGGAGTAGCCATGGGCACCCGCATGGGCCCCAGCTATGCCTGCCTCTTCGTAAGATATGTGGAACAATCCATCTTCCGCAACTACACTGGCCCCACTCCCCACCTTTTCCTCCGCTACATCGATGACTGTATCGGCGCCGCCTCATGCTCCCACGAGGAGGTTGAACAGTTCATCCACTTCACCAACACCTTCCACCCCGACCTCTGGACAGTCTCAGATTCCTTCCTCCCCTTCCTCGACCTTTCTATTTCTATCTCAGGCGACCGAATCAACACGGACATCTACTACAAACCGACCGACTCCCACAGCTACCTGGACTACACCTCCGCCCATCCTGCCCCCTGTAAAAACGCCATCCCATTCTCCCAATTCCTTCGACTCCGCCGCATCTGCTCCCAGGAGGACCAGTTCCAAAAACGCACATCCCAGATGGCCTCCTTCTTCAAGGACCGCAATTTCCCCCCCGACGTGGTCGACGATGCCCTCCACTGCATCTCTTCCACTTCCAGATCCTCCGCCCTTGAACCCCGCCCCTCCAACCGCCACCAGGACAGAACCCCACTGGTCCTCACCTACCACCCCACTAACCTCCATGTACAGCGCATCATCCGCCGCCATTTCCGCCACCTCCAAACGGACCCCAACACCAAGGATATATTTCCCTCCCCTCCCCTATCAGCATTCCGTAAAGACCACTCCCTCCGTGACTCCCTCGTCAGATCCATACCCCCCACCAACCCAACCTCCACTCCCGGAACCTTCCACTGCAACCGCAGGAGGTGCAAGACTTGCGCCCACACCTCCCCCCCTCAGCTCCCTCCAAGGCCCCAAAGGAAACTTCCATTACCGCCACAGATTCACCTGTACCTCCACACATATCATCTATTGCATCCTTTGCACCCGATGTGGCCGCCTCTATATTGAGGAGACAGGCCGCCTACTTGCGGAGCATTTCAGAGAACACCTCTGGGACACCCGGACCAACCAACCCAACCACCCTGTAGCTCAACATTTCAATTCCACCTCCCACTCCACGAAGGATATGCAGGTCTTTGGACTCCTCCATCGTCAGACCACAGCAAAACGACGGTTGGAGGAAGAACGCCTCATCTTCCGGCTAGGAACCCTCCAACCACAAGGGATGAACTCGGATTTCACCAGTTTCCTCATTTCCCCTCCCCCCAGCCTGTCTCAGTCAAATCCATCAAATTCAGCACCGCCTTCCTAACCTGCAATCTTCTTCCCGACCTCTCCGCCCCCACCCCAGTCTGACCTATCACCCTCACCTTGACGTCTTTCCACCTATCACATTTCCGACGCCCCTCCCCAAGTCCCTCCTCCCTATCTTTTATCTTAGCCTGCTGAACCAACTTTCCTCATTCCTGAAGAAGGGCTAATGCCCGAAACGTCGATTCTCCTGTTCCCTAGATGCTGCCTGACCTGCTGCGCTTTTCCAGCAACACATTTCCATCTCTGATCTCCAGCATCTGCAGACCTCACTTTCTCCTGAAATTCACTTTGCCCTTGCATAATATTATTTAGTCTTCACTGTTTAGAAAAACCATGCCACGTGCTCGAGGGTGCAGTATGCTGAATATTGTTGTCGTTGTGTGCAGTGTGGGTCGTTGTGTCATATGAACATGCCAAAGGAAGTTGGTGAAATATCAATGAATCGAATTCTCTGACGAAGTGAAGCTGATTGAAGGAAAACCCCAGTACCGTAGCGACATAACATTTCCGGTGATCAATGCAGGACACGATGGTAAACGTACGCAGTAGTCAATAAAGCCGATTGTCACCACATTTTTCTATGCCACATTTTCACCACATTTTAGGGACATCATTGTAATCTCTGAGCTCTCACATTCTACAGGAAGAACATTCAAATGGCCGACTATCCATTACTAATGCCCTGAATTCAGTCCTTGGGAAATACCTCAGTTACTTAAGGCCAGACATAAATACTCCCTGAGTGAATATCCATCACTCAATAGAGATACAGAGGTGATTTTTGCAAAAATGACGTTTTTTAAACCGCTGATCCTGCGCTGTGTTAAATTCTGGAAAGGATGTTTAGCTCGTTTCATATTACTGATTTTGCTGCAAGCTCGCACAGTCCATTAAAACAATCCACAAAGTATTAGTTTTATCTCATTGGACATTTTGACTGTTATCAGAAAAACTGGAATCGAAACGATAACAATATTTTTATGTATTGCTGTGAAGATTACAGAATTGCAGAGGAATATTTTTCGTGTCTTGTTACTGGATATTTTTGGGGGAGATGAGTGAGCAACATATGGACTCACTCCCTTCTCTGTGATTGCAGCCAAATGTTCCAATGCAACACATGAAAGGAAAAAGTTGCACTACATCGGAAGGTCAGTTCCCACTCACGATAGTATAGCTTCACTTTGATTATTGCCATCGTCTAAAGTATTCGCTGAGTTGGGTGATCATGATCCTGACGTTATGCTGAGACATTGCGAGAATTTATCCCACACTGTTGGCTTCACTTTATATCATAAACCAGTTATGCAGCGGACTGAGCTAACCGGCTTCCCTTTCATGCTGAGCTAACACAAACAGCTCAATTCTTTTACAATTTATAGAAGTTCATGTGGAACAAGCTGCTAAACCTTTCCTCACAATCCGCTCGTTCTATACTTAGTCGTACTCAGTTGCAGGTGTTATGAGGTTTCTTTCCAATAAACGTTAACCAATTAGAGAGTGTGCACGTAATGCGTACCCATTATGGCCGCCCAGACTACCTGTCGCGGTGCAATTCATTCCTTGTGTGTCTGCACGTGTCTTCACAAATATATTAGAATCAGCTTCTGAATGTTTTTTCCTGCGAAAAAGTAATCATTTTCGAATTCAATAGCTGTAGGAGGAAAAGGAAAATGTATTCCAAACTTCTATTTATCATTCATCGCTGGTTTTGAAGTTCTATATATATCCATCCGAATGAAGGAATTTCCCTCCTGTTTACTCTCACCAAATTCACATCGCCTGGAAACCTTCCATGCAGACACAACTCAGTTTTACCTGGTGTCACGCCACATGATCTATTCGTCTTTTCCACCATCGCATGAAACCTCGCCTTGTCTTTTCAAATGGCATTACCCTTCGCTACATTAATGGATTCCTTTCCATTTTTTTGTTTCCAAGTAAACGCTGTCCATTCTTCCTGACGTCTTTTCATTCCAGTCATCGCTATCCATGTCTTTTATTATCTCTTTATATTCCAGTATAGTCCATGTTGAGAAAGGATGCTGGGTCCAATGCAACACATTAAAACCCACTCTAATGCTGTATACTGCCATTACTGATGTAGGGAAAATGGGAGCTAGTTCAGTCAAAAGTGAATCTGTTGGTTGTCGCATAATGGAACAATCCCTGACAGGGAAGTGACTGTTTTTCCTCACTTTTCTCCATTGACTGAACATTTGCTAAAGCAACACACTAAGGGAACATAGAATGCCTACAGTTCAGAAACTGGCTATTCAATGCAACATACGCACACCAATCCTCCAGGGATTAACCCTCACAGAACAATTCCTTACCCTTTTTCTCTTCATTTGCTCCTGAAGAAGGCACATTACTGACAGTCAACTCAGTTGCAGGGAAATCATATCTCTGGCGCTGTGAGGCAGCAGTGATAACCAGTGAGCCACCTTTCGGCCCTGTACAATATTGCAAGGCACATGCGGACGCGTTTGTAATGTGATTCCTGTCAAAGATGCTCTACTTTTGTTGTTGCCCTTACCAGGAACAATAAATCCTGATTCCCTGAACAAGAAATGAACTCAAACCACAGCGGTGAAAGCGCTGCATCGCAACCACTAGTCACCAGGAAGGACGGCATGTGAAAGTGCGTCTTCTCTAAACAGTGGAGATTTCTTTTCCAGCAATGAGAAATTTCGATCAAAAAAGAATGTTCGTGACTCCGTGCTTTTACAGCACAGAATAATACATTATGTCAGTGCCAGTCATCAAACATCCATCCATTCTCCTTTCCAGTTACCACTACTTGGCCCACAGCCTGACGTCTGAAGTGTTCACCTCAATGACACTTTACATGCAAAGTTTTAATCTCAAGTGAACCAGCGATAGAGACTGAAGTCAGATACCGTCACATTTGTTCATGACCTGGGGGAGAACTGAACCTCATTTTGACCCATACAGGGAACTATACAGACACATCTTTTAAGAGTGACAAAGGCCTCAGAACAGCCCAACTGAAACGAAATGAGGAATTGAATTGTTTGGCCTCTTCTTTCTTCACTACTAGCTTTAAAACCCGATTCTGTTTACATACGCAGAGGGGTAAACTGGCAGGAGGTTGTCCTTCGAAGACTGCCTCAATCGTGAATATTTGGTATCTGCAAACCGTCGATTTCTCCACCTCTGAGGCAGACTGGCTAGCTGTGCTCTTCCAGCCTCTGACCGGTTTAATTTGGATTCCAGCACATTCCTGTCTCTACACAACGAACGGAAGCACACAGCTGCATCCCTGCAAATTTTCGTCCCCCACTGTTTCACCGTTATATTACTGCTTCTACTGAGTCACGTTTTTCTTCCTGCCAAACGAAGGCATTCTTCGTATCAGAAGATTGTCATCCACATGGTCCTCAGAGGAAAAACACGGATGTATACTTCCAAACTGAAACAGATGAGGCCTGGTCTGCGTAAAAAAATAACTTCCAGCTGTTCCGTCAAAAATAATTCCTAACAACATATAGGCCGCACCTTCGGATGCTTGTTGCAATAGTTGTAAGAAAATTCAGCAAGGCTGCCGTGAGAATGGAGATTACAACCCTTGGTTTACAAAACCAGCCTCGAACTACTGAGTTATGGAAGAACTAAATTCCGAGTCGTTTTGAGTCTGACAAAAGATGATGACTTCGAGCAGAACGAATTCGGTCAAATCAGTTTTGAGATACAAGCTTCGTTTTGTGTGACAAAATACGTTTTCAACCCCAATTCTTTGATCACTTGTTTGATATAACACTTTGTCAGATTAGAAACAGGCCCTTCGGCCCAACAAGTCCACACCGACCCGCCGAAGCGAAACCCACCCCTACCCCTACCCCTACATTTGCCCCTACAGACAATTTAGTATGGCCAATTCACCTGACCCGGTACATCTTTGGACTGTGGGAGGAAACCGGAGCACCCGCAGGAAACCCACGCAGATACGGGGAGAACGTGCAAACTCCACACAGTTAGTCGCCTGAGGCGGGAATTGAACCAGGGTCTCTGGCGCTGTGAGGCAGCAATGCTAACCACTGTGCCACCGTGCTGCCCACCAGCTGCCCAATATCTCATAATGTGACAGGGATCAACATTTAAATAAACTCCCTCCAGAGTAAAATCTTTGAAGTTTCTATTATGAAAAATGCATTACGTAGTGTTGACACCAATTAATTTCCCTTGAGTTCAGCAAGTATTACAGTTTTTCTTCATCACTTGGTGAGTAATTCCTTTACTTTAACCTTGTGCGATTTATGTAGCGACGGGATTTCATAATTTCTGGCCTTGGCAGATGACATTTAGGAACCAAACGTGAAACAGTTCAAATCGAACATGCTGTGGAGGCTGGAATTCGAGGGAATGTAGATATCTGAGAGAGCATTTTAAAACATAATCTCGAGCGTCGTGTCCGCTGGCTGGGTTGGCGTACTATGTTTGCTCTGTTTGCTCTTGAGTGGGCTTGAGGACATGACAGTGATAGATAGAGGGAAGACAGTCAAGAAACTTATAGAAAATATTGAAATCTTTGAAATTTTGCTGCCCGGTGATGAGTGAGCAACCTTTGTTGTGAGTACACCCACATGCAGAAGAGGGATTGGAACACCTCAAAATTACATCATTGGGTGAATAACCTGCAACTCCCTCCATTCCACCATGTGGGAGCTCGTGTGAAAAGATAAAGCTGCGAAGGCCGCATTGCACGTTTATGAAAATGGGCGTTGGTAAAAATGTCATTCAGATAATGCACAATGAAACAGTGAACAGAACGCAAGTGCACCCTTGAACAGAAGCTGAGGGAATTAGACCATAGAACATAGAACACTACAGCGCAGTACAGTCTCTTCGTCCCTCGATGTTGAGCCGACCGGTCATACCATACGACCATAAGACGTAGGAGTGGAAGTAAAGCAATTCGGCCCATCGAGTCCATTCCGCCATTCAATCATGACTGTTGGGCATTTCAACTCCACTTACCCGCATTCTCCCCGTAGCCCTTAATTCCTTGTGACATCAAGAATTTATCAATCTCTGCCTTGAAGAGGCGTCCCAGCCTCCACAGCACTCTGCGGCAATGATTTCCACAGGCCCACCAATCTCTGGCTGAAGAAATGTCTCCGAATTTCTGTTCTGCACTTACCCACTCTCATTCTAAGGCTGTGTCCACGGGTTCTAGTCTCCTCGCCTAACGGAAACAATTTCCTGGCGTCCACCCTTTCCAAGCCATGCATGATCTTGTAATCCCAATCAGAAGCCCATCTTACCGACATTATTCCATGTACGTCCATATGCTGGTCCAATGACGACTTAAATGTACTTAAAGTTAGGGAATCTACTACCGCTGCAGGCAAAGCATTCCATAACCTTACTCCTCTCTGAGTAAAGAAACTGCCTCTGACATCTGTGTTATATCTATCACCCCTCAATTTAAAGGTATGCCCCCTCCTGCTGGCCGTCACCATTCTTGGAAGAAGGCTCTCCATATCCACTCTGTCTAACCCTCTGATTATAATATATGTCTCTATTAAGTCACTTCTCAAATTTCTTCTCTCTATTGAGACAACTAAAATTCCCGCAGCCTTTCCTCGTAAGACCTTCCAACCAAGCAGGCATCATCCGAGTAAATCTCCTCTGCACCCTTTCCAAAGCTTCCATATCCTTGTTATAATGCGGTGACCAGACCTGTACAAAATACTCCAAGTGCGGCCACAATAGAGTTTTGTACAGCTGCAGCATAACTTCATGGTTCTAAAACTCGCTCCCTATATTAATAAAAGCTAAAACACTGTATGCCTTCTTAAAAACCCTGTCAATCTGGGTGGCAACTTTCAAAGTTCTGTGTACCTGGACACCGAGATCTCTCTGCTCATCTAACACTACCAAGAATCTTACCATAAACCCAGTACTTTGCATTCCTCTTACTCCGACCAAAGTGAATCACCTCACACTTGTCCGCATTAAACTCCATTTGCCACTTCTCAGCCCAGCTCTGCAGCTTATCTATGTCTCTCTGAAACCTACTACATGATTCGTCACTTTCCACAACTCCACCAACCTCAGTGTCAACTGCAAACTTACTAGCACACCCTTCTCCGCCCTCATCCACGTCGTTTATAAAAAGTGAAGAACAGCAGTGGACCCAACGAGGGGGCATAGCTTTAAATTAAGGGGTGGTAGGTATAGGACAGATGTTAGGGGTAGATTCTTTACTCAGCGAGTCGTGAGTTCATGGAATGCCCTGCCAATAACAGTGGTGGACTCTCCCTCTTTATGGACATTTAAACGGGCATTGGATAGGCATATGGAGGATAGTGGGCTAGTGTCGGTTAGGTGGGCTTGTATCGGCGCAACATCGAGGGCCAAAGGGCCTGTACCGCGCTGTATTTTCTATGTTCTATGTTCTAACACCGACCCTTGCGGTTCAGCACTGTTAAGTGGACTCCGGGAGCAACATTTCCCATCAACCACCACCCTCTGTCTTCTTTCAGCAAGGCAATTACTGATACAAACTGCTTTATCTCCCACAATCCCATTCCTCCGGATTTTATACAATAGCCTACTGCGGGGAACCTTATTGAACGCCTTACTGAAATCCATATACACAACATTAACCGGTTTACTCTCATCTACCTGCTTGGTCACCTTCTCAAAAAACTCAGTAAGGTTTGTGACACACGACGAAACTTTCACAAAGCTATGCTGACTATCCCTAATCAAATTATTATTTTCTAGATGATTATAAATCCTATCTCTTATAATCCTTTCCAACACCTCACCAACAACTAATTATAGACCAGGTTCACTGGTCTATAATTAACAGGATTGTCTCTACTCTCATTCTTTTATAAGGGAACCACATTTACTAGCCTCCAGTCTTCTGGCACTATTCCTGTAGACAATGACGATTTAAAGAGCAATGCCAAAGGCTCGGCAATCTCCCCACTGGCTTCCCGAAGATCCTAGGAGAAATCCCATCCGGCCCAGGAGAGTTATCTATTTTCACATTCTGCAGCATTTCCAATAACTCCTCCTTGTGAACCTCAATCCCACCGAGTCTAGTAGCCTGTATCTCAGTATTCTCCTCGACAACATTGTCGTTTTCTAGAGTGAATATTGTTGAAAAGTATTCATTTAGTGCTTACCCTATCTCCGCTGTCTCAACACACAACTTCCCACTACTATCACTGATTGGCCCTAATCTTACGAGATTCTCGTCATTCTTTTAATCCTTAAATACCGATAGAAAGCTTTAAGGTTTACCCTGATCCTTCCGCCAACAACTTCTCGCGTCTCCTCCTGGCTCATCTAAGCTCTTTCTTTAGGTCTTTCCTGGCTACCTTGTAACCATTAAACGCCCTAACTGAGCCTTCACATCTCATCCTAACATAAGCCTTCTTCTTCCTCTTGATCAGAGAATCCACTTACTTCATAAACCATGGCTCCCGCGCTCTACAGCTTTCTCCCTGCCTGAGAGGTACATACTTATCTAGGACACACAGTAGCTTTTCCTTGCATAAACTCCACATTTATAATGTGCCTATCCACTGCAGTTTCTTTCTCTATCCTGTGCTTCCTAAATCTTGCCTAATCGCATCATAAATGTCTTTCCCCCAGATGTAACTCTTGCCCAGTCGTACACACCTATCTATTTCTACCACAATAGTAAACATAACAGAATTGTGATCACTATCACCAAAGTGCTAACCTCCTTCCAAGTCTAACAACTGGCCGGGATCATTACCCAGTAGCAAATCGAATGTGGCCTCGCCCCTTGTTGACCTGTCTATATATTGTGTCAGGAACCCCTCATGCACACATTGGACAAACATTGACCCATCTATAGTACTCGTACTATAGTGTTTTCTGTCAATATTGGGAAAGTTGAAGTCCCCCATGACAACTACCCTGTCTCTCTCACTGCTATCGCAAATCATCTTTGCTATCCTCTCGTCTACATCTCTGGAACTATTCGGAGGCCTGCAGAAAACTCCCAATAGGGTGACCTCTCCTTTCCAGTTTCTAACTTCAGCCCATATTACCTCAGTTGACGAGTCCCCAAACATCCTTTCTGTAACTGTAATACTGTCCTTGATCATCAACGCCACACCTCCCCCCGTTTTACCTTCTTATCTGTTCTGACTGAAACATCTAAATCCTGGAATCTGCAACAACCATTCCTGTCCCTGCACTATTCATCTTTACGAAATGTCCACAACATCGAATTTTCAGGTACCAACCCATGCTGCAAGTTCATCCATCTTATTCTGGAAGCTCCTGGCGTTGAAGTAGACACACTCCAAACCAAAGTCTTGCTTGCTGGTGCCATCTTGCGCCCCTGAAACTTGATTTTGTACCTCCCTACTCTCAACATTTTCTATACTTGAACTACATTTTGGTTCCCACTCCCCAGCTGAATTAGTTTAAACCCAGTCCAAATAGCCTTAGCGATTCCCCCTCCCCAGGATATTGGTACCCCTCAGGTTCAGATGAAGATCATCCTGTTTATAGATTTCCGACCTACCCCAGAAAGAGCCCCAATTATCCAAGAATCCAAAGCCCTCCCTCCTGCACCATTCCTTTAGCCACGTGTTCAACTCCTCTCTCTCTCTCTCTCTCTTTATTCCTTGCCTCACTAGTACCAGAGCAGGGAGGGAATTTTTAAAGGACGGATGGAAGTGTATTATTACCGTGAAGTCCAAACGAATGGATTATAGTTTGAGCTGCAGAAGAGCAGAGGCATGGATGAGTTAATGATGTTAATGAGGTGCAAGTCGGCTGACATGGTGATGATGGGGATATGTGGTTTACAACACATCACGCGGTGAAAGATGTCACCATGGTTATGACGTGTCTGTTCAGATTCAAACAATTGCCATGAGAAGATTGAATCCGTGGCGAGGCATTTTCTCCTGTCACGTCGTCGATGATGCCTTCCAGCTCATCTCATCCACTTCCCTCAACCCCACTCCCAAAACCCATCCTTCCAAATATGACAAGGACAGAACTTCCTTCTTCTTCAATTTAAAATCCAACAGCCTCTGTTGACATGATGTCATCCTCCGGTATTTCTGTCAGCTGCAAATGAACCCCAACAATTAAGACATGTTTCCCTCCCCACCCCTCCATTTTCTGTAAAGATCATTTCCTCTTACATTCCCTTGCAAAGTGCACGCTACCACCAAACCACACTCCCCTCCCAGAACCTTCTCATTCCAACACGGGATTTGCAAAACATCCACCCACACATCCGCCTTCAACTCCGTCAAAGGCCACAAAGGACACTTCCATGTCCATCAGAGTTTTACCTGCATTTCCACGCATGTCATTGACTGTATCAATTGCTCCCTTTGCAGTCTCCTCGACATTGAGGAGATCGGATGCCTAATTACAGACCACTTTGGAAAACATCTCCGGGACACCCGTAACAAACAACGCCACTGGCACCTGGCTGAACAGTCACCTGTGCCTCCTACACAGCCAAGTTCGTTCAGGTCCAGGGCTTCCGCCGCTCTCATAAACCATCCTATCTATCCATCTTCGATCCCACCGATCTGCTCCACCCTGCGCTGCGACCTATCATCATTACCCCTACCTCCATCCATCCATCACACTCTCAGCTACCTTTTCCCAGCCCCACCCGATCCCATTTGTCTGTCTACCCCTCGGTTCACAAGCCTCTTTCCTGATGAACGATCGTGTACAAAACGTCGATTGTCCTGTTCATTCGTTGCTGCCTGCCCTGCTGCGGTTTCCCAGCATGACAATTTCGACCCTGTGGTGAAGCAGTGGATTTTGAGTTAGGGATTGAAGTCGGAGGCCTCAGCTTTGCAATGATGCAATTGTAAGAAATGTCTGCTCCAACAGACAAGTCAGGACAGTGTTTGACCTGGAGGGAACAGGGAGGTGATCGTGTTCATATCCACCTGCTGACCCGCTCGTTCTCTGTGGTGGGGACTGTGTGCATGAAAGATTCTGACCAAATTATGGTCAAATTCTAAGTCTTGAAAACCCCTTATCTTCAGACCATATCTTCAGACAGAATCTAGAGTCTTTTGAAAGACGGATTCACACTCTCATTTTTGGATCACATCAATTTCGCAAAATATTAGAAGTGGAAGATTTACAAATCAACCTCTCCACCATGATCTGATGAAGCCGCGCATTTTATCCCAAATACAACTTGATCAGACTTCGAACATGAAAGGAAAAAGCTCTGGTTATAGTGGGAGATAAATCGTTCAGTTGTTGTGTGTATGGACCAGGTTTTTATCTGTCATCAGACTTACACACCTCAATTGCAGTCATAGTGAGGAATGACTGTGGAAATGTGGGGACTCATTTCCCTGTCTGAGCTGAATTCCCATGGACGAAATGATAACAGGAACAAGCCATTCACCTGCTCAGAGTGTGGGAAGGGATTCACTCTGTCTCTGACCTGCTGTGACACCTGCTCGTTCAAAATGATGAGAAACTATTTCAATGTCTGATCTGGGAAAAATGCTTTAAAACGTCCAGCGATTGGATAACGGAACACCACGCTCATACTAATGAGAAACCTTTTATCTCTCCGGACTTTGGAAAATGTTATCAAACCTCTGTGTACTTCATCTCTGAGAAATATGCTCACATATATAAGAGTCCATTAAGATATATAGAGACCTGACGTCTGATCCACGTGCTCACCCGGAGTAGAGACTTCTCCAATTCCAAATCTGTGGACCGTGCTGTGAAGTCCGAGCGACCGGATGGCTCATCACCTTTCTCGTCATATTAACAGGTCTTTCTAAATGCCATGACTGCGGGACGTACTGCACAAGTTTCTGAATACTAACGTGTCATCAACGTGTTCACACTGAAAAAAGCTATTATTATTATAAACGTTCCTGGGGACAGTTTACCATGAACGTCATCACATTGAGGAGAGACCTATCAAAAATGTAGCCTGTGGGATGTGTTCTCTAGTCTCTGTAGAGCTGATTTCCCATTGATATTTTCAAATTGTGAGAGACATTTCAAGTGTATTTATTCCAGGAATAGGTTCAAGTGATCATCTCAACTCTCAGTACACCATCTGCTTTGCAGTTGGCAGCAAGCATTTATCTGCTCTTTGTGAGAAAAACAGTTAGGTCACTGATCGACCCTGCTGAGAGTGTAGAGGACTCCCACTGAGGGAAGGAATTCACTCACTCATCGACCCTACTGAGACAGCGTAGTGTTTACATATCGCAACAGCAATTGAACTTTGTTGTTCTTCACATTCAGGTCTGAAATCAAGTTGTAATATTCTAGATAACAATCAAATTGTGGAAAATTGTGAGGTCATATGTTTGGTGGAAGGGTAGTGGCATAGAAAATTTTATGAAAGCAGAAAGAATTCAAAGTTCAATTTTCTTGTATGTTTCACATGCAGTTTCAGTTGGTGTTTAGGAAGGCAAATACAGTGCAGGCGTTCAGTTCAAGCGAATAGGAAAGCACTGGCAGAGGTTTAGACCTCAGTCAATAGGGGGCTCTGGGCAGATGCATGTGGAACATTAAGAGTAAGTATTGACCCCATATCTAAGTGATGATATGTTTTGAGTGGTGGATAGGAGGTTTATAATGGCTGACTCAGTGATGAGTACTAATGTCTTGCGGCCTCAGAGATGTTAGTTCAATATCTCCTTTGGACGACAGTGTATTTGGATTTTGCACATTCCTCCCCAGACGAAAGATGTGTGGCTGACGTTCTTTGGTCACGGGTAATGCAGAGTTACAGGAATTGTGTAGAGGTGTGAGTTTGTGTGTGACTACCTTCACAGGATTACTGGGGTCTTCTTGGTCCGAATGGCCTGTTTCCACATTGTAGGTGTTCCGTTAGAAAAAACGTTGATTGCTGAGATTTACTCCTGTCATAAGGATTTTTTTTAAAAAGGTGAGAGCTTCCATTTTAACAAATGGTTTCAAGTGAATCTCTTGAACGATGTAAGGAGTGGAGGGGCATTGTTAAGGAGGAAATCATAAAGGTCAATCGAGGATATGAGATATCATCAGAACATAAAGTTTAGTATAGTCTAAAGATAATCTACAAGTAATTAAGAACTTGAGACCAAATAGCATCACTTTAAGATGAAAGAGGTCACCTTTGTCTTGAACCTAAGCAGATGGAGAGACATATAATGTTCACTTTGCGTCAGTTTACACCATAGAGAACGAAATAGCGGGTACAACTAAATATTGATGTTTTGAAAGTAGTTCACATTGAAAAGGGGAAGGGCTGAACGATCTGGAAAATATAAAGTTGGATATTTCTCTGAGATCTGATTTCCTGTATCCCGGAAACTTGAGGGAAGTTGGGGAAAGAAACCTTTGGTCCTTTCGCAAAAATATTTTTATCATCTATTATTACGAGTGAGGCGCTGAATAACTGGGGGATGGCTAATGTTGTGCCTTTGTTTAGAAAGGAATTCATGGAGAAGCCTGGGAGCGATAGACCTGTGTGTCTGGTTATGGCCGTGGGTAAGTTGTTGGATGCAATTCGAAATGATAGGATTTATATGAATGTTTAGATACATGAATGAATCGGGATAATCAGCATGGCTTTGAACAAAATTGATTGAGTTTTTTGAGGGCGTAACCAAGAAGATCAATGAGGACAAAGTGACAGACTTTGCTCACTTGGACTTTACTAAAAGCTTTTACACATTTCCACATGGTTGCTTAATTCATAAAGTCAGATCACATAAGGTTTAATGTAAGTTTTCCACTTAGATATAAAATTGGTTTAATAGCAGGATGCTGAGAATAGTGGTGAACTGTCGTTTTCAGACTGGAGGACTGTTACCAAAGGTGTCCCATTGGCTGAGCGCACATTCATTGTTTTACATTTAAATAAATGATTTAGGTGGTAAGATAGAAAGCATGGTAAGGAAGTTTGCAAAATTGGTAGTAGAAGGTTGTGAAGCGATTTTCTCCTCAGGTCAGTTTCTCTCTGGCCTCGAGTTTGAAACGCATGTGGGAGAGGAGTGGAGAAGGGCCATTCGTCCATCGTGAAGCGCACGTGATCAGGCATCCATCTATTCTCCTCTCAGTTTGCAGCAATGAGGTTCTTCCTGGGATCTTAAATGACATAACAATGGTATTGAAGGTTGGCCTGGTAACACTGTTGTAACCCCTTTGAGGAACGTATTCTCATGTTCACATACAGAGGCATTCACACAGGCACATTCCCTAATAGTGACAGAGTCCTCAGAATTATACCCACTTCATGTGCTTTACGTCCGCAAGTTTATCTGGAGGAAGACGGCTTTAAGTGGATTACAAGGCACTTCGCAGAAAATGTGCTGTTATGACGGCAACTGGAGATTAAATACAGCGCTTCACGATGCTCAGCTCAACTATCTATCATTAAGATACAATGGGTATAGAATCTCTTTCGCATAACCACTTCATCAAATCCACCCTGTCAATCGGTCCAAAATCTCATTGTCCATTTCCTTCAGTTGATAGGAATAATCTGTTTTCATCTACATTATCTACACCGATCTTAAACCCATAAGCTCTGTCAAAACTCCCTTCAACTCTCCAATTCGCCAATGTGGTTGATCTGTTCTTCTCAGGGACACTGCCATCCTTCCCAATTTGCGAGTGATCTGCCCTCTCTCAGGTACCCTGCCATCCTTCCCAATGTATGGGTGATCTGTTCCCCTCTCAGTGACCCTGCCATCCTTCCCAATGTGTGGGTGATCTGCCCTCTCTCAGGGACCCTGCCAGCATTCCCAATATGTTGGTGATCTGCCCCCTCTCAGGGACCTTGCCATCCTTCTCAATGTATGGGTGATATGTCGCTCTCAGACATCCTGCCATCCTTCCCAATATGTGGGTGATGTGTCTCTCTCTCAGTGACCCTGCCATCCTTCCCATTGTGAGGGTGATCTGTCCCTCTCTCAGTGACCCTGCCATCCTTCCCAATATGTACGTGATCTGTTCCTCTCTCAGTGACCCTGCCATCCTTCCCATTGTGAGGGTGATCTACCCTCTCTCAGGGACCCTGCCATCCTTCCCATTATGTGGATCATCAGCCCCCTCTCAGTGACCCTGCCATCCTTCCCAATCTTTGGGTGAACTGTCCCCTAAGTCATCCTTCCCAATGTGTGAGTGATCTGTCCCTCTCAGGGACACTGCTATCCTTCCCAATGTGTGCGTGATCGGCCCCCATCTCAGGTATACTGCCTTCCTTCACATTGTCTGGGTGATCTGCCCCCTCTCATGGATCCTGCCATTCTTTCCAATGAGTGGATAATCTGTCCCCTCTCAGGCACCCTGGCATCCTTCCAAATGTATGGGTGATCTGCCCCTGTCAGGGGCACTGCCATCCTTTCCAACGTATGGGTGATCTGTCTCTCTCTCTGTGACCCTGCCTCCTTCCCAATGTCAGGGTGATCTGTCCCCCTCTCAGGGACCCTGCATCCTTCCCGTTGTGTGGGTGATCTGCCCCCTCTACGGGACCCTGCTATCCTTCCCAATGTTTGGGTGATCTGTCCCCCCTCTTAGTGACCATGCCATCCTTCCCAATATGTGGGTGATCTGTCCTCACCTCAGGGATATCGCCATAGTTCCCAATGCGTGGATGATCTGTCCCCTCTCAGGGACCTGCGATCCTTTCCAATGTATGAGTGATCTGCCTCCTCTCAGTAACCCTGCCATCCATCCCAAAGTGTGGGTGGTCTATCCCCTCTCAGGGACTCTGCCATCCTTCCCAATGTGTGGATAGACTGCACCCTCTCAGGGTCCCTGCCATCCTTCCAATTGTGTGGGTGGTCTGCCCCCTCTCAGGGACCCTGCCATCCTTCCCAATGTGTGGATAAACTGCACCCTCTCAGGGTCCCTGCCATCCTTCCAATTGTGTGGGTGGTCTGCCCCCTCTCTGGGACCCTGCCATCATTCCCAATGTGTGGCTGAACTGTCCCCTTCTCAGGGACCCTGCCATCCTTCCCAATGTGTGGGTGATCTGCCCCTCTCAGGGGCCCTGCTATCCTTCCCATTGTGTGGGTGATCTGAGACCTCTCAGGTACCCTGCCATCCTTCCTAATGTGTGGTTGATCCACAACCTCAGCCTATTTTTCGGGATATGGAGTTTGTTGATTTTAGGTGGATCGTGATTAAAATTACTGACGATATGCAGTTGGCAATTTATCGCAATTTCCAAAGAATTTATCGGGTTTAAGAATGAATCTTTTAACTAATTAAGAAATGAATGATATATGAAGAAAGTATCCCATTGTGACAGTTGGAAATGGTTCACTGATACAGAAGACAAACTGGCTGTTGGCGAATAATGGGGCAGTCTTGTTATGGATGTAGGTCAGCCTCCTGCTCTCCAATCTATTTCTATATGCTATTCAAATATATATATACCATATCCAGGACTGAACCCTGAAATACTCTGCTTCTCAGGCCGGTTTGTTACTGTGTCAATCAATTATTTGAACCCTCTTGTCTCATGGCTTTGTGACATAGAATCTGGATAGTTAACTACTGGTGTAAAAGCTGATCAACAAATCTGCATGCTCACCATACAGAGCAACAAACTTTTATTAACCTGCACCTATCGAGACCAGGAGTGTGCCATTTGATCAACTGCTCCAGGTAATCATGTGCTCCATAATCAGTGTAAAAACACACACACAATATTTAAACATAATGAAGCAGGTATACTGTGATACCTTATTAACAGTATAAGTTACTTAAATAATAATGCAGCTTTGCCTGATATAAAACTTTGCTGAAACTTTATTGCTGGAACAGCACAGCAGGTCAGGCAGCATCCAGGGAACAGGAGATTCGACGTTTCGGGCACAGGCCCTTCTTCAGGAATGAGCAGAGAGTGTTCAGCAGGAGAAGATAAAAGGTAGGGAGGAGGGACTTGGAGGAGGGGAGTTGGAAATGTGATAGGTGGAAAGAGGTCAAGGTGAGGGTGATAGGTCGGAGTAGGGTGGAGGCGGAGAGGTCAAGAAGAAGACTGCAGGTCAGGAAGGCGGTGCCGGGCTGGAAGGATCCGGCTGAGACAAGGTGGGGGGAGGGGGGATGAAGAAACTGGTGAAGTCCAAGTTCATCCCCTGCGGTTGGAGGGTTCCCAGTCGGAACTTGGGAACCCTCCAACCGCAGGGGATGAACTTGGACTTCACCAGTTTCTTCATCCCCCCTCCCCCCACCTTGTCTCAGCCGGATCCTTCCAGCCCGGCACCGCCTTCCTGACCTGCAGTCTTCTTCTTGACCTCTCCGCCTCCACCCTACTCCGACCTATCACCCTCACCTTGACCTCTTTCCACCTATCACATTTCCAACTCCCCTCCTCCAAGTCCCTCCTCCCTACCTTTTATCTTCTCCTGCTGAACACTCTCTGCTCATTCCTGAAGAAGGGCCTGTGCCCGAAACGTCGAATCTCCTGTTCCCTGGATGCTGCCTGACCTGCTGTGCTGTTCCAGCAATAAAGTTTCAACTTTGATCTCCAGCATCTGCAGACCTCACTTTCTCCATAAAACTTTGCTGTCCTGGTAAAATTGTGTGGTTAAGGAACTCCAACTGACAGTAGTTTGCAAATAGTGAAATTTGCATATAATATAATTCTGGTATCATGGTATCCTGTCAATTGGTTTGAATTCCCATTTGATTCACTCATACTCTTTCATGAAGGGAAGCTACCATTTTCACCTGGTCGGGCCGACATGTGAATACTGAGACATGACAATGTGGTTGATTATTCAATATCCTCTGGATAGTTTAAATGGTTGATAAATGCTGCCCCAGAAAGCGATGCGATGATCCTGTGAACAACCAAAATCAAAAATCCAATCATTGTCATTCCGTGGGAACTCGCTGGTAATTAATTCAGCTGAATGACAGTGCATTTCTTCCCACATTCAGAGCAGGGGAACAGTCTCTCACCAATGTGGACCAACTAGTTTGTCAGCAGGTGGGAGGTCTGAATGAATTCCTTGTCACACAGAGAGCAGGGGAACAGTCTCTCCCCAGTTTTGACTCACTGGTTTGTCAGTAGGTGGGGTTTCGGAATGAACTCCTCGTCCCATTCAGAGCAGGGGAACAGTCTCTCCTCAGTGTGCTCTCATTGGTGTGTCAGCAGGTGGGATGTCTGAATGAATTCCTTGTCACACACACAGCAGCAGAACGGAGTGAAGACACTGCTGAGCCAGGAGTTGAGAGGACTTTATGAATGCTTTCCCTCACTTCGACCAGGTGAAAGTTTCTCCCTGATCTGACTGTACCAATGTGTTTACAGATTGGATGGGTAATTGAAAGCCTTCCCAAAGTACCCCCGCCATATCCACAGTTTCTTGTCCATGTGACATTGGTTTCGTTTCAGAAAGGCACATGTTAACGTGAAGCCCAGACCACACAGAATAAGTGCAGTTTCTCCTCACTCTAAATGTTCTAAAAGCTAGCACTATTCATTTTATATTAAATGAAGTATCTCTCTTTGATCTTGGGGTGATGTTTGATCTGTCTCTTAACTGCATGTCCCCATTTTATAAAACACTTTAGAATTGACATAATTTTTTTCAATGTTTGAGATAAAGAATAAACTGAAAGGCAGCTCATGAAATCAGGGGGAATGAATGTAGTAATTGGTGGGTTTGCCAGTAAGGAATAGTGACCATAAAACCTATCAGATTGTTGTTTAATTACCAAAGGATTCACTCATGCTCATCAGGGATGGGAACCTGTCACCCAGTCAGGACCCTCACCAATGTGAAAGGAGAGAGCACTGAGCAGGGGCTGAGAACAGTCCGTTGGCTTTTTATACAGTCAGTGGGAGAGCTTACAGCCTCTGTATAGCGACCTGAAGGGGCTTCTTCTTCGCTGCTTTCTACACTTAATTTTTAATCCAATCAATTTAAAATAAACAAAAATTTAAAATCAACAAAAATCAGCAACAAAGTCCAAAACAACGGAATGGGACATGGGAAGCTGTCTAATTGAATCAGAATGTGTTTCTCCGTGTCTGTGAGACACCCTGTGTCCTAAGTGTCCAATACTTCTGGAAGGTATCAAGTCCACTGCTTGTCGCCGCACACTTCATCTCGCTGGATAACCAGGTATCAAGTCCACTGTTTGTGCGAAGATTTGTAGCTCGGGTGCTTGTTGTTGTGGTTTTGTTCGCCGAGCTGGAAGTTTTTGTTGCAAACGTTTCGTCCCATGGCTAGGCGACATCATCAGTGCTTGGGAGCCTCCTGCGAAGCGCTTCTTTGATGTTTCCTCCGGTGTTTATAATGGTCTGTCCCTGCCGCTTCCGGTTGTCAGTTTCAGCTGTCCGCTGTAGTGGTTGGTATATTGGGTCCAGGTCGATGTGTTTGTTGATGGAGTTTGTGGATGAATGCCATGCCTCTAGGAATTCCCTGGCTGTTCTCTGTCTGGTTTGCCCTGCAATAGTAGTGTTGTCCCAGTCGAATTCATGCTGCTTGTTGTCTGCGTGTGTGGCTACTAAGGATAGCTGGTCGTGTCGTTTCGTGGCTAGTTGATGTTCATGTATGCGGATTGTTAGCTGTCTTCCTGTTTGTCCTATATAGTGTTTAGTGCAGTCCTTGCATGGTATTTCGTACACTACATTAGTTTTGCTCATGTTGGGTATCGGGTCCTTCGTTCTGGTGAGTTGTTGTCTGAGCGTGGCTGTTGGTTTGTGTGCCATTATGAGTCCTAGGGGTCTCAGTAGTCTGGCAGTCAGTTCCGAGATGCTCCTGATGTATGGTAGTGTGGCTAGTCCTTTTGGTTGTGCTATGTCCCTCGTTCCGTGGTCTTTCTCTTAGGCATCTGCTGTTGAAGTTGCGCGGGTATCCGTTTTTGGCGAATACCTTGAATAGGTGTTCCTCTTTTTCTTTTTGCAGTTCTGGTGTACTGCAGTGTGTTGTGGCCCTTTTGAATAGTGTCCTGATGCAGCTTCGTTTGTTACTTTCATAGTTTAGGACTTGGTCTGTGTGTGTGGCTTTCCTGTATACTCTTGTAGTGAATTCTCCGTCTGGTGTTCTCTGTACCATCACGTCTAGGAATGGGAGTTGGCTATCCTTTTCTTCTTCTCTTGTGAATCGGATTCCGGTGAGTGTGGCGTTGATGATCCGGTGCGTTTTTTCTATTTCCGTGTTTTTAATGATTACAAACGTGTCATCGACATATCTGACCCAGAGTTAGGGTTGAATTTGTGGTAGGACTGTTTATTCTAACCTTTGCATAACTGCCTCTGCTATGAGTCCCGAGATTGTTGATCCCATGGGTGTTCCGTTGATTTGTTCGTATATCTGGTTGTTGAATGTGAAGTGTGTTGTGAGGCACAAGTCCAGTAGATTAAGTATGCCGTCTTTGTTGATAGGTTCAGCGTCCTGCTTTCTGTTCTGTACGTCCAGTAGGTTGGCTATTGTTTCTCTGGCTAGGGTTTTGTCAATCGAAGTGAACAGTGCCGTCACGTCGAATGATATCATGGTTTCTTCTTTGTCTATGTGTATATTTCTGATGATGTCCAAGAATTCCTGTGTTGATTGTATAGAGTGTTTGGATCCGCTGACCAGGTGTTTCAGTTTCTGTTGTAGTTCTTTGGCCAGTTTGTATGATGGTGTCCCTGGTAGTGATACTATGGGTCTGAGTGGGATGTCTGGTTTGTGTACTTTAGGTAATCCATAGAATCTGGGGGTGTTGTTGCTTTCCGGTTTCATTCTTTGGAGGTCAGCTCGGGTTATCTGTCCGTTTTTTTGTAGATTCCTTAGTGTGTTATTTATCCTATTGGTAAGCTGTGGGATGGGGTCAAACTCCCTCTTTTGGTAGGTGTTGGTATCTTCAAGTAGTTGTTGTGCTTTTTGGATGTAATCAGATTTATCTAGGATGACCGTCATTCTGCCTTTATCTGCTGGTAGTATGATTATGTTCTTATCGTTTCTTAGTGATTTCAGTGCTTCCCTCTCCTTGGTGTTGAGGTTATGTGTTTGTCTTTTCCTTATTATCATAGGTACGACAGTTTGTTGTGTCTCTTCTGTCAGTCCATTGTTCCTGAGTGTGCCTTCTAGTGCTGCTAGGAAGTCTGCTGTCTTGGCGTCCCTGTGGTTGTAGTTGAGTCCCTTGGCCAGTATTGTTCTTTCCGTGTCTGTGAGCTGTCTGTGGGAGAGGTTTTTAACCCAGGTGTGTGTTGTAGTGTCCTCTTTGTTGTGTGTTAGTTTGGCCATTTTTTCTTTCAGTGCCGTTTTTTGCGGAGTGTAGTCATGTTCTGTCCTATGGTGACAGCCTGTTCTATGGTCCGGGTCCATTCCTGATTCCCACAGACAGCTCACAGACACGGAAAGAACAATACTGGCCAAGGGGCTCAAGTACAACCACAGGGACGCCAAGACAGCAGACTTCCTAGCAGCACGAGAAGGCACACTCAGGAACAATGGACTGACAGAAGAGACACAACAAACAGTGAGACAAACTGTCGTACCTATGATAATAAGGAAAAGACAAACACATAACCTCAACACCAAGGAGAAGGAAGCACTGAAATCACTAAGAAACGATAAGAACATAATCATACTACCAGCAGATAAAGGCAGAATGACGGTCATCCTAGATAAATCTGATTACATCCAAAAAGCACAAAAACTACTTGAAGATACCAACACCTACCAAAAGAGGGAGTTTGACCCCACCCCACAGCTCACCAATAGGATAAATAACACACTAAGGAATCTACAAAAAAACGGACAGATAACCCGAGCTGACCTCCAAAGAATGAAACCGGAAAGCAACAACACCCCCAGATTCTATGGATTACCTAAAGTACACAAACCAGACATCCCACTCAGACCCATAGTATCACTACCAGGGACACCATCATACAAACTGGCCAAAGAACTACAACAGAAACTGAAACACCTGGTCAGCGGATCCAAACACTCTATACAATCAACACAGGAATTCTTGGACATCATCAGAAATATACACATAGACAAAGAAGAAACCATGATATCATTCGACGTGACGGCACTGTTCACTTCGATTGACAAAACCCTAGCCAGAGAAACAATAGCCAACCTCCTGGACGTACAGAACAGAAAACAGGACGCTGAACCTATCAACAAAGACGGCATACTTAAACTACTGGACTTGTGCCTCACAACACACATCACATTCAACAACCAGATATACGAACAAATCAACGGAACACCCATGGGATCAACAATCTCGGGACTCATAGCAGAGGCAGTTATGCAAAGGTTAGAATAAACAGTCCTACCACAAATTCAACCCTACCTCTGGGTCAGATATGTCGATGACACGTTTGTAATCATTAAAAACACGGAAATAGAAAAAACGCACCGGATCATCAACGCCACACTCACAGGAATCCGATTCACGAGAGAAGAAGAAAAGGATAGCCAACTCCCATTCCTAGACGTGATGGTACAGAGAACACCAGACGGAGAATTCACTACAAGAGTATACAGGAAAGCCACACACACAGACCAAGTCCTAAACTATGAAAGTAACAAACGAAGCTGCATCAGGACACTATTCAAAAGGGCCACAACACACTGCAGTACACCAGGACTGCACAAAGAAGAAGAGGAACACCTATACAAGGTATTCGCCAAAAACGGATACCCGCGCAACTTCAACAGCAGATGCCTAAGAGAAAGACCACGGAACGAGGGACATAGCACAACCAAAAGGACTAGCCACACTACCATACATCAGGAGCATCTCGGAACTGACTGCCAGACTACTGAGACCCCTAGGACTCATAATGGCACACAAACCAACAGCCACGCTCAGACAACAACTCACCAGAACAAAGGACCCGATACCCAACATGAGCAAGACGAATGTAGTGGACGAAATACCATGCAAGGACTGCACTAAACACTATATAGGACAAACAGGAAGACAGCTAACAATCCGCATACATGAACATCAACTAGCCACGAAACGACACGACCAGCTATCCTTAGTAGCCACACACGCAGACAATAAGCAACATGAATTCGACTTGGACAACACTACTATCACAGGGCAAACCAGACAGAGAACAGCCAGGGAATTCCTAGAGGCATGGCATTCATCCACAAACTCCATCAACAAACACATCGACCTGGACCCAATATACCAACCACTACAGCGGACAGCTGAAACTGACAACCGGAAGCGGCAGGGACAGACCATTATAAACACCGGAGGAAACATCAAAGAAGCGCTTCGCAGAAGGCTCCCAAGCACTGATGATGTCGCCTAGCCATGGGACGAAACGTTTGCAACAAAAACTTCCAGCTCGGCGAACAGAACCACAACATCAAGTCCACTGCTTTTCCCCGCACACTTCATCTCGCTGGATAACCAGGACAGACAAATGGACAGAGAAGAAGCAAATCCTGCCAGGAAAATGAAGGGAAGGCCTCAATTGGGTGAGCTATGACTTTGATGAATGGCAGAGTGGACTTGATGGGCAAGTGGACTCTCATATTCTCCTCTCTTGTTCAGACAGTAACTCGCCTCTCTCACGCTGTGCATTCTGGTTCTACAGATTAGTTTTAACCAAGTGAAGACCCTTCAACATCCCTGTGGCTTTCACCGTGCACAGCTCAGGATCAGGAACATGGAACTGATACGTCACTGAATGTTGGGAAGCTGACCATTCAGGGAACTGCACAGAGGCTAGAACATGTCACAGTGAATATGTACACTGTCCATGGACTCCTCCTGACTGCAAACATAACCTGCAGCCCGGATGGAAGGGAAGCTGCTAAAAAGGAATCATAATTCAGCTGTTCACATTTGTGGAAGAATCAAGAATGGTGAGGCACCGATGCAAGGTAATTGGCAACGATGCAAATGCGACATTTAGATAAACCATTTTCATTCTGCAATAGGTTGAGATTAGGAATCCACTGCTAATGTAGCCAGGTACAATGAAGTGAACATTGGATTCCCTACAGTGTGGAAACAGGCCCTTCGGCCCAACAAGTCCACACCGACCCTCCGAAGAGCAAGCTACCCAGACCCATTCCCCTACACCTAACACTACGGGCAACTTAGCATGGCCAATTCACCTAACCTGCACATTTTTGGACAGTGGGAGGAAACCTCCGCAGACATGGGGAGAATGTGCAAACTCCACACAGACAGTTGCTCAAGGTGGGAATTGAACCCGGGTGGCAGGCGCTGTGAGGTAGCTGTGCTAACCACTCTGCCACCATGCCTCCCTGGAACATCGGAAAGGAAGAATGGGGAAAAGATAGAAGAAAAGCATGAGAGAAGAGGATTCTTTGGGGAGCTGATGAGCTAAATGGCGTCCTTTTACACAATAAAAGTTCTATGGTCACTTAATTCTGAGCCAAATAAGGGAAAATCAGAGCAGGTGTAGGAAAGTTTGGTAAAGAGGGCAAATTGAAGGAGTGTCTCAGTGAGTAAAAGTGAATGACAGATGGTTGAGGTTTTGGAATAGAATTCCAAATCTCATGAATTTTCATGGACCCCAACATTACAGCAGTTAACAATCCAGTTTCAAGAGAGTGAAACTGGATGAGCTCAGAAATACACAACATTGATGTAGCTGAAGGGGACGCTGGTTAAAGATACCACAGTTAGTGTTTATTTCATTCCAGACACACCAGCCAGGGAGCACATCCTTCCTGTATCGATCCTATTGAGATCTTTAAAAATTTTGTTCATTTCAAGTGTTTCATGTTTAGATACGCTCACGAAGACAGCTTCACTCTCCGCAATCTCTCCTGAGAGGGCAGGAGAGTCTTGTCTATTATCTATTGGCAATGCTGCTGTTAGAAATCAATTCACTGGTGTATGTTACTGGCTGCTTCATGGATTGGAAGTGGCTACTGAGACTGTCAATTTACTGTATGCTGAATTGCCAGGTTGCCAGACATGTCAAGTGTTTTCAAAGAAAAAAACACATTTGGGAAACGAATGTCAGTTGAGGGGCACCCTCTTTCGATACGATCTATTAATAGTTGTTGGAACTGACTTACCTGTCTTTAACCAAGTGGTCAAATAATTACAACTGTCATAGAAGCTGGTATCATGGGTCAAGAAGTGTAAGTAATGGAAGAGGTGTCAGTTCTGCTGGTTAAGTGCACAACGTTGTTTAAAATGTTGCTAACTTGCTTTCAGCATCATGGTGACAGTAGGACACATTACTGAGATCATTGCATTGTTCAAGTTTTCCACGTTCAGAGAACTAAAGGAAAAGCTGGAGCTGGGCGTTGTGGGATGAGTTAGGAGTCAGAGGGACAAAAAAAACAAAAGTTGCGATTGATAAAAAAAAAAACTTAGTTCCACTCAGACTGTGTCCTGCAGTTTTGTCTTTGCTTCTCCAAAGCCTGGGAAATTCACTTCCTCTCAGTGATCCAGCTTCTTTTCCAGTTTCTCCCCATTCCCTTGCAGACACGAAAGCATAGCTACAGCTTTAAGTTGCTCATTTGAGCCATTGGAGCTTGTGCAGAGGCTGGCTGTTTAAAGGAACACTGTCCTTCACTGCTGTTCTAATTTAAAGGGATAGAAACAATGTGTGAGACAGACTGATGTCAACCTTGAGAGCAGAGAAATCAGATCCTAATCAGAAACGAATAATAGAGTAAATTACGAACTGTTCTCAATTCCTCCTGCAATATTATTGCAATAAGGACAGAGATAAACTTGTTTTACAGCCGAAGGATTCACGGATGGGAAATTCACACTTGAAAGCGATATGAGAGCCACCCAATTCCACAGGTCCTGATCATTATGGGTAATATGGAAGGGAAAGCAGCATTCCCAGCCCAGAGACACCATTCCCATGTTGTGCGCATGGTTGAGGATTAGACTGGTCATGTGATCTGGGAAGACACCATTATTACAGGACCAGCGTGAGGCTGTGTAAATGTGGGGAAGGAGGGAAGGAATTCACCTACCCCTCCCAGTGGGACACTCATCAACACAGTCACACTGCGGAGAGGCCGCTCACCTGCCTCATGTATGGGAAAGGGTTTACTCGATCTTACAATCTGCTGAGGCACCAGAGAGGGCACAGAGGATTCAGACACTTCACCTGCTCCATGTGTGAGAAAGGATTCATTCACATTTCTCAGATGCAAAAACATCAGTGCATTCCCACTGGGAAGAGGCCATTCACCTGTGCAATGTGTGGGAAATGGTTCACTCAGTCCTCTGACCAGCTGAAACACCAGAGAACTTACTCTGGGGAAAGGTCATTCACTTGCTCCCAGTGTGGAATGAGACACACTCAAATGCCGCAGCTGCTGAGACCCCAGTGAGCCCACACAGAGGGAGAGGCCATTCAGATGCTCAGTGTGTGAGAAGGAATTGAGTGGTTCATCCCTCCCCTGAAACCCCACTGAGCCCACACAGGGGAGAGACCATTCAAACGCTCAATGTGCGAGAAGGGATTCAGTGATGCATCCTGCCTCCTGAGACCTCAGTAAGACCACACAGGGGAGAGGCCATTCAGATGCTCAGTGTGTGAGATGGCATTCAGTGATTCATCCTGCCCCGAGACCCCAGCGAGGCCACACAGGGGAGAGGCCATTCAAACGCTCAATGTGCGAGAAGGGATTCAGTGATTCATTCGGCCTGCTGAGACCACAGCGAGACCACACTAGGTAGGAGCTGTTTACCTCTGGTCATCCCCCTGCTCCGTGTGGGGTAGAGTTCACACATCTCTGCAGGACTCTGATTCTGCAGTTACTGTTCATCAGAGTCAGGACTGGACCTTGTACATGATGACACTGTTGGAGTATTGATGTTGTGGTTGTTAATCACATTAACTGGGCTGGAGTTGACTGAATTTATATTGCCACTTTCTGAACCATGGGATGTCTCTCTGGGCATAAGTCTCCACAAACAGCATGTGACAATGAGCAGGTATCATCTGTTTTGATTTAAATTGTGACTGTAGCACTGCTGCTTCACAGCATCAGGTACAAGGTTGGAGTCCAGCCTTGGTCAACGGCCTGTATGGAGTGCCCATATTCTCCCCAGGATAGTGTGGGTCCCCTCCAGGTGCTCTGGTTTCCTCCCACAGTCCAAAGATGTGAAGTTCAGGTGGATCGGTTGTGCTAAATTGTCCACAGGCTCCAGGAATGTGCAGACTCGGTGGATCAGCCATGGGAAATGCAGTGATACAGGGACGGAGTGCTCTGGGTGGGATGTTCATTGGATTGTCGGTGGGATTTGATGAGCCACTACTCTCCTTCCACACTGTCGCGATTCTATTCTATGATTGAGGATAAATGCTACACAGCAGGGTGTCCTTGGAGAAGGAGCATGTGGTGTGTATCAATGCTCTCGATACCTTTAGTTAGCGGTGGGCACCGCAGGGGATACAGTGCTTTATCTCCACTGCTGCTCCCTCACCCCTAACTCTCCTTTGATTTGGTCCCTTCGCACTCTGCCACTTGTAATGGTTTGCTTGGCCCGTAATGGGCTTTGTTTGGAAATATTCAATTGGTTTGCAAATGGTTTACTGCTGCTGATTATATATTAACAAAAACCAAAACGGTTTAATGATGATGTTGATGGTGGGAAGGTTGCTCCGCCGTATGTGAGAACACTTCTGTGTCGGAGAAAAAAGAACGCTTCACAGCATAGAGAGCGCGAACTGAAAAGCGGTTAAAGCAAAACAAAGGTTCAGAAAGGGAGGGAATGTTTCCCTGGAGTGTGAGTAACTGGGTAGTGATGGTGTACGGGAGTAGACAGGATTTTGTCCTAAAGGGCATTTGAAATTTTAAAACTTTTATATTCTGATATTCCGTGTCATTTCTTTTAGATGTATTTATTGTGGAATAAACGTTTACATTTAACACAAAACAAAGTCACAAACGTTGTGTTAAAGACAAATGTTAAATAAAATCCATCAAACTATCCCTCACTGAAAATCGATGTGGAAGTGCAATCGCCTGGATAATCCCTGCCCTGCCTCCGTCTTCCTACCCGGGTTTCATGGTTATATACATACCTGGGAGAGAGCAGCAGGTGAAGGCCTTTCGATCCTGCTCCACCATTCAATGGGAAACAGCTGACCATCCAGCTCAGTCTCCTGTTCCTACTGTGTTCCAATCTCCTTTGATGGTTTTATCTCGAAGTATATCTAAGTCCTCCTTTGGCTTCACTGCCTTTTGTTCAAGTGACGTGGCGGTGTTACTGTGTAGGTGTAGGCAGGGGTAATGTGATGGCACTCTTCCTGGAGGATGCACTCAGCATCCCTCATCATCCTGCAGTAACATCAACCAGGTTTCAGCAACTAGAGATAAAATCTATTTGCAGGGTATGGGCATCACTGGCTCAGCCAGCATTTATTCCCCATCTCTAGTTACCCTTGAGAAGATGATAGTGAGCTGCAGTCTTGAACCATTCACAGTTCATTTGGTGCAGATAGACTGAGAATGCTGGGAGGGAGAGTGTTTCAGGATTTTGGCCAAATGATTCTCTATCTTTGGTTCTTCAAATGCTGGTTAACTTAATCACAATCTGCAAATGATGTTGAGATTTCTTTCTGCAAATCTTCACCATCTAGCACCTTGTATAAAGGATTATGTACAGATTACAAATTCAGAACAGACAGTTCTCGTTTCTCTGGAATATTTTTTCCCCTTTGTTCCCCCGAAGCTGTAACCCTCCAGCCCACTTACTGTCTCCCACCATTCAGACTCTGCTGCCCCTAATCTACACCCTCCCCATTCTCATGGAGTTACTGATAAACAGATCCATGCCACCACTTCCGCTCCCTGATTAGACTCTGCACCCTTTCTGGGTTCAAGTCCTTTCCCTTCAGTTGCTTCAAGTCAATAATGTAACAGCAGACTGAAACAAAAGGAAACAGAAAGGGAGGTGGCAGATCCTGGACAGAAGAGGAACCTTCAGGCTGGGAGAATGGTTCAAATCCTTCTGTTTCCTATTGGTCGATTCCAAGCGTTATGAAGAATTGGGAATGAAACTTGGTCCCACGTGGATGTGGTGACACTTTGACCCTCCAACAGATCAATACTATAAGCAGATACGTTCCTCCTCCAACCAATCACAGCGTGAAATGCTTTCCGCTAGTTACCCAAAACACATGCTCCAAAACCCGCCCACATTCCGTACATGTACAGTGCCGGGTGTCCCCACACACGTGTGGTCACTGCCAAAGGGATTGTGGGAGTTGTAGTCCCCATGAAGCCACTGTAGACCTGTCTCTGGAAAGTGAATGAGAAATGTTGGCTGGAGGGTGTTGTGTATCGGATCCCCATTCAGGCACACATGATGTATGGGCTGTCACTGGGTTTTACTGAGACATCCGCTGAGACAACCCGATTTCTGACGTAAGGAATATACATTCAGCCAATGCGGTGCAGGGAGCTTAATAAGGGGCTGCAGATTTTAAGCAGAGGTGGCTCAGTGGCTAGCACTGCTGCCTCACAGCGTCAGGGACCAGAGTTTGATTCCAACCTTAGGCGACTGTGTGGAGTTTACACATTCTCCCCATGTCTGCATGGTTTTCTTCGGTGCTCCAGTTTCCTCCCACAGTCCAAAGATATGCAGATTAGTGGATTGGTCATGCCAATTTACCCACAGGGTCCATGCATGTGCCAAATAGACAATTAACAACAGGAAAGGCAGGGTTCCAGGGAATGGATGGATCTGAATGGGGTTGGTGTGGACTCAATGGAGGAATACCCTGTTTCTGCACAATAGGGACTCTATTGTATTCACATGAAGAAGAATGTGCCTATCTCACTGCGATGTGTATCTGTGGAATTCCCTATTCAAAATGCGGTGGATGCCAGGACAATGAGCAAATTTAATGAAGAGATACCGATTTTTAATTTGCAATGAGTTGAAGGGTGAGAGAGAGCAGGCGGGAAAATCCAGCTGAGAGCAAGGTGAGCTCAATCATCATCGTATTAAATGGTGGAGCTGGTTCGAAGGGCTGCATTGCCTCTCCTGGGCCCAGTGCATATCTTCTTACGGTAATAACTGGAAAGCCGAATCCAAAACTCACCACCTTCACCAAAAGAGATTTTCGGAAAAAGCAGGATAGTCAGGTGGATTAGCGTTCCAAACTTAGATAGTGAGGAAGCATGTGGAAGATAATGATTTTGCAATTTTAAACTGAGGGGAGACAGTGATTTATACTCTTAGACCATGTCGTACATTCACAGCGTACAGAATAATCTCCAGTATCTATCCTATGCTTTATTACAAAGCCAAGTTCTTTGATAATGAAAACCAAAACACCCAGGAAACATCGCCTCACCTCGTAATCTGACAAAAGACTTGTGATAAGTATGGTTGAATTTAAAATACAGATGGAAAGCGGGAAGATTAAATCCATTCCCAAGACCCTGTGCTTAAACAAAGGAGACTACAATAGGATGATGGAGGAGTTGGCTAATGTAGACTGGAAGCAAAGACTTTACGGTGGGACAGTTGACGGACAGTGGGGGAATATCAAAGCAATTTTTCAAAGTGTTCAGAAAAAGTATGTATCAGTGAAAAAGAAGAAATGTAGGAAAAGGAGTAATTTGCCATTTGTGTCTAAGGAAATAAGGGAGTCTAACAAATTGAAAGAAAAGACATACAAATTAGCAAATACAAGCGAGACACTAGGTGATTGGAAAAATGTAAAAAGATCAATAGAAAGCTGGATGGGATTTGGGGTTAAAAAAAAAGTGATTCGTAGCTATCCCCAGGGCCGGAATAGCAGTTTACACTTCTAGCGGGGAAACTATTGTATGGGGAACATATGGCCTCTAATTATTGAAGCACTTTACTGTTACAGTAGAGATAATCCTAATAAAGCTAAAAATCACAGCACTCTCCAAAAGTTTGTACTTCCAAATAAACCTGTTGGATTACAACCTGGTGTTGTATGATTTTTAACTTTGTCCACCCCACTCCAACCCCGGCTCCTCCACATCAGAATCCTGATAGGCAACCCCACTGAAACTGAAGCGTCTTTCAGGTACTTGAGTGAGCTACGTGGTGGTGAGGTAGCGGTGTGTGGTTTAACCATAAAGTGCTGAACTGAACTCCACTTTTTAACTGCTGTTGCCATGGACGTAATCCTGATAGTCAGCCTCCATTGGAAACCACAAATCACAAAGGTATAAGAATGGGATCCATACATCAGACAGGCAGACAGTTACATGATACTGCCTGGAGGTGTTCTGCATGTACACTATCCAGGTAACTGCCATGTCTCGCCAATAAAAGACTCCAAGAAGACCTATCAGAGTTCTGTGCCCAGTTATTCCTATCCAGCAGGGTTTAGGAATATGAGTACACAGCAGTCAGTCTTCACAGTGGAGGATACGAAGAATACGAAGTAATTGATAAGGAGACTGAGGAAGGTGAGGACCAAGAAACAAACCATTATCACGAGAAAATTGGAGCTGGGCAAGCTAATCGAGCTAAAGGTAAACAAGTCACCTTGCCCAGATGGAATACGTGCCTGGTACTATCAGAGATAGCGGGAGAAATAATGAATGCACTTAGAGTCAGAGCATCCTACAGCAGAGACAAGCCATTTGGCCCAAACTGACCCATGCTGACCAAAATGTCCATCCACGCTAACGCTATTTCCCTTGGCCCATATGTTTCTGTCTCTTTGCTATCTGTGCCTTTTTCATGTTGTGAACGAACTTGCCTCAGCCACTTGCAATGACAGCTCATTCCATACATGTATCACCCTCAGCATCCCTTTTATTCCTTCTCCTCTAACCTTAAAATTATGCCCTCCAGTCCTCGATTCCCTGGGGAAAAAATGCATTCACCTAACCCATGCCTCTCATGATCTTATACACTTCTATAAAACCCCTCTCGGTTTCCTTTGCTTTAAATAAAAAAAGTCCTCGATTGTCCAACTTCTTCTTATAACACCAACTCTGTAGCCCTGGGAACATCCTTGTAAATTTCTTCTGAACTTTGTACAGTTTGATAACCAAAAACTACACTGCATTCATCACATTTCCAGGGTTTCCCCACGGCGCTGGAACCGATGTGACAAAGCCAATGGATAATGAACAAGACTTAATCGATAATTAACTCCTTTACAACAATCCAATTTACATCTTTTGTTTTCCATTATCCAGGAATTATTTTGTCTTTCTGGTTGCATGATGAATTAAAGACTCGTCCGCACACAAAACAAAGCTGAGGCTTAATTGTTCCTGAGAAATGTGCCATGTTTTTCTAGACTTTTAAAAACAAATGAAATCTCTCTCCACAGTCACCACACTAGCATGGGCTTGGATTTGTCTCAGTACTTTTTCCAGTCACACTGATATTTGAAATATTCGCTCACGGACAGAATGCACACCTTTCCGTCCACATGAAAAGGTCAATGATATTTACTGGATCCATGCCGACGTGAAACTGAAGTTCAATTGCTCAAACGCAAATCCACCTTTTCATTACCCTACAACAGAGAAAACAATTAACCATTGTTAATACAAGATTAGTAAAACAATTATAGGATTAAGTTGTAGTTTCCTTGTTCTGGCAAAGCTTTAAATCTCAGTCTCACAACTTCTTTCTTCCATTAACTGAAATCCAAACCAATCTCCTCACTTCTTTCCTCCACACGCAAATCTCACACTCTCTCTCCTCTCTTTGAATTCAGTTTTCCAGCTACTGTCTACAGACTTCGAGGCAAATCAATGAGTCTGCTTCGGCGCCTACCGCCGAATATCAATAAACACATCGACCTGGACCCAGTATACTGACCGCTGCAGTGGACAGCTGGAACTGGCAACCGGAAGCGGCAGTAACAAACCACTACAAATGCTGGAGGAAAGATCACAGAAGCGCTTCACAAGAGGCTCCCAATCACTGAGGATGTCACCGAGACAGGGGATGAAATGTCAGCAACCATAAATTCTCAGCTGGGCGAACAGAACCACAACAACGAGCACCCGAGCTACAAAGCTTCTCACAAACTTTGTCCGTGAAAAACATTACTTCAGAGTACAAGAGGATCTGGATCAGATGGGTGAATGGGCTGAGGAGTTCAGTTCAGAAAAAATGTGAGTTGCTGCATTTTGGAAAAGCAAACCTTAGCAGAACTTATACAGTTAATAGTATGTTCCTGGGGACCTTGGAGTGCAGGTTCACAGTTCCTCGAAAGTAGAGTTGAACATAGATAAGATAGTGAAGAAGGCAGTTGGTTTGCTTTCCTTTATTGGTCAGGGCATTGAGTATTGTGGTTGGAGGTCATATTGTGACTGCACAGGACATTGATTAGGCAACTTCTGGAATTTTCCATGCAATTCTGGTCTACTACCTATCGGAAGGATGTTCTCAAACTTGAAAGTGGTCAGAGAAGTATTACAATTATATTGCCAGTGTTGGTTTGGTTGTTTTCCCTGAAGCATCGGAGGATGAGGGGAAACCTTCTGGAGATTTATAAAATCAGGCCGGGCATGGGTAGGGTAAATCGGCAAGGTTTTTCCCCTCGTTCTGTATATCAGGGGACAGGGAGAGGTGGTGGGTAGAGAGTGGGGGAAACAGAGAGGGTGGGGGGATAGAGAGGGGTGGCACAGAGACGGGTGGGAGACAAGAGAAGGAGGAGTGAGAGGAGGGGAAGAGAAGGGGAAACAGAGGGGGTGATAGACAGACAGGGGTGGGCAGACAGGGACGGGGAGGCAGGGATGGGGCAGGAGGCATGGACAGTGGAGGAGGCAGGGACGGGGGAGGAGGCAGGGACAAAGGGAGGCAGGGACCGGGGGGAGACAGGAACCAGGGTGGGAGGTTCGAGAAAGGGACGAGGGAAGAGACAGGGACGGGCGGGAGAGACAGGGACGTGGGGGAGGGGGGGGGCAGGGACATGGGGGGAGACACAGGGACGGGGGGAGAGACAGGGACGGGGGAGAGACAGGAACGGGGATACAGGGACAGGGGAAGAGACAGGGACGGGGGAGAGACAGGGACGGGCGGTGAGAGATAGGGACAGGGGAGAGACATGGATGGGGAGAGAAAGGGAAGGAGAGACAGGGATGGGGGAGACAGGGACGGGGAGAGACAGGGACGGGGAAAGGCAGGGACGGGGAGAGACAGGGATGGGGTGTAAGGGATCGGGGAGAGACAGGGACGGGGAGAGACAGGGACAGGCGGGGAGAGACGGTGAAGAAGGTGAGAGGCAGGGACGGTGGGGAGAGACAGGTATGTGAGGGGTGGGAGAGACCGGGACAGTGGGGAGAGAGACAGGGACGGAGAGAGAGACAGGGACGGGAAGAGAGACAGGGACGGGGGTAGAGACAGGGACGGGGAGAGAGATAGGGATGGGGAGAGATAGGGATGGGGAGAGATAGGGACGGGGAGACAGGGACGGGGAGACAGAGGGGAGAGACACACAGATTTTTATATATCTAAAGCACAACCCTCTTTCTGTTTTCTCCCCATCCCTTCAATCCCTCTGAAGGGCTCAGAACAAGTGCATAGTTCCTGCAAAGTAGAGTTTCAGGGAGATCAGTTATTGAATGTGGCATTTGGGACGCTGCCCTTCTTTGTTCCGTGCACTGATCAATAAGTGGACCGGGTTCGATTCCACTCTCTTGCACATTCTCTCTGTGTGCATCTGCAAGGGCTTCCACTGGGTGCTCTGGTTTCCTCCCACAACCCAAAGATATGGAGGTTAGGTGGATTAGCTGTGGGAAATGCTCAGTTATGTGGTTAGGGTAGCATGCTGTTCCGATGGTTGGTTTGGTTTCATGGGATTAATGGTCTGCTTCCACACTGTAGGGATTCTGTCACTGAGTATAGGAGTTAGGAGATCACGTTATGGCTGTATAGGGCATTGGTAAGGCCAGTTTTAGAATACTGCAATCAATTCTATTCTCTATGATTTTGGAAACATGTTACCAGAATAGGACTCAGCCTCATAATGATAAGTTCCTGGCAACTGTTGATGAACAAAGAGACCGTGCAGTGTGGGTTGATAGTTCATTGAAAGTGGGGTTGAAGGTAGACAGGTCAGGGAAGGTGGTGTTTGGTATGCTAGCTGTTATTGGGCAGTGCATTGAATATAGGAGTTGGGATATCATGTTTTGGTTGTACAGTTTATTGGCTCGGCCAATTTTGGAATGCCCAGACTGCTTTCAATTCTGGTCTCCCTGCTACAGAAAAAATGTTGGAAAACCGAAATGTTTAGGAAACAGAGGGGCTGAGGATATTTTCCCTGAAGCAGTGGACGCTGTGGGATGGCATGATACAACTTTAAAAAGCTGTGAGGAGCAACGACAGGGTGACTAGTCACAGTTTCTTTTATCCCAGGATAGGGGAGGCCAAAAGTCGAGGGCATTGGTTGAACGTGAGAGGGGCAAGACATCAAGGGGACCGTAGGCACATCTTGCTTCACACAGACAGAGGGAGGTGTATGTGGAGAAAGAAGTGGTTGGCATGGACGAGTAGGACTGAAGGGTCTGTTTCCATTCTATACATCTCTATGACTCTGTTCTGCTAAACTTGAGATACGTTTCAGAAAATATCTACAAGGTTATTGTTAGGACTGTGGAGTTAAAGGGAGAGGCTGAATAGGCTGGAGTTTTTTCTCTGGAGCGTCAGAGACTGAGGGGCTATCTTCTAGAGGTGCACAGACAGGGTGAATAGCCAAGGTCTTTGCTTCCAGTCAGTGTTGATCAGTTCAAAATTAGAGGAGATTGCGTTTAAGGTGAGAGGGGAAAGATTGAAAAGGGACCTGAGGGGCAAACCTTTCACTCAGAGATTAGTCTGCGTATGGAATGAGCTGCCATAGGAGTGATGGACGAAGGTAGAATTACAACATTTAAAAGGCATCTGGAGGAATACATGAATAGAAAGTGTACAGAGTGATATAGACCAACTCTCCTAAATGGAACTGGATAAGTTTAGGATAGCTGGTCGATATGGACGAGTTAGACTATTCATGCTGTATAACTCTCTGACTGTAAGTGCTTCAGCAAAATGGTGGAAATGTGTAATAAAAACAAAAATGCCAGAGATCCTCAGCAGGTCTGACAGCATCTGAAATGTTGACAGGTGCAGGAAACATTGCAGCCTTGAAGAAGTGTTTCGATGATCAACTCGCACATTTGCACCATTTGAAAGCATCTCGATGGGTATATGAAAAGGAACGGTTAGAGGGATATGGGCCAAGTGCTGGCAAATAGGGCTACTAGGTTAGGATATCTGGTCAGCATGGATGAGTTTGACCGAAGGGTCTGTTTCTGTGCTGTACATTTCTATGTCTCAAGGTGCCAGCTATGATCCCAACAGTCATCACAGGGATCTGTAGAGGAGCGATCAAAGAAGGTGTCAACTTGGACCCGACCGGAGGGCCGCTGCCCTTGGCTTGACATGTATGCTCAAACTGTCGGGAAATATATAAATGCCAGATTCATCAGCCGTACTCACAAGATAGAGCAAAACATCAGCCATTCGCAGCGCAATGCCATCCAGGCTCTCAAAACCAATGACAACATTGTCATCAAACCAGCAGATAAAGGAGGAACCATTGTCATTAGGAATAGAACAGACTACTGCAAGGAAGTGTACCGACAACTGAACAACCAGGAACACTACACGCAACTACCAGCTGATCCGACCAAAGAACACACCCGAGAATTAAACACACACATCAGAACTTTGGATCCAGTCCTTCAGAGTTCCCTACGCGCCCTCATTCTACGTACTTCTCCTGTAGGCGACTTCTACTGCCTTCCAAAGATACACAAAGCCAACATACCGGGACGTCCCATTGTGTCGGGCATTGGGACATTATGTGAGAATCTCTCCGGCTATGTGGAAGGCATCTTGAAACCTATTGTACAGGTGATCTCAAGCTTCTGTCACGACACTATGGATTTTTTACAGAAACTCAGCACCCACGGACCAGTCGAACCGGGAACATTCCTCGTCACAATGGACCTGTCCACACTTTACACCAGCATCCCCCACAATGATGGAATCCCGGCAACAGCCTCAGTTCTCAGTAGCAACAACTGCCAGTCTCCAAATATCATCCTACAACTCATCCGCTTTATCCTCGATCACAACGTCTTCACCTTTGACAACCAATTTTTCATCCAGACAAACGGGACAGCCATGGGGAACAAATTTGCACCTCAATATGCCAACATTTTTATGCACAGGTTCGAACAAGACTTCTTCTCTATGCAGGATCTCCAACCAACATTGTACACCAGTTACATTGACGATATTTTCTTCCTCTGGACCCATGGCGAGGAGTCACTGATAAAACTACTCAGTGACATCAACAAGTTTGATCCCACCATCAAACTCACCATGGACTACTCTCGACTATCTGTCTCATTCTTGGACACATGCGTCCCCATCAAGGATGGACACCTCAGCACCACACTACACCGCAAACCCACATACAAACTCACAATGCTACACTTCTCCAGCTTCCAGCCAAAACATATTAAAACAGCCATTCCCTATGGACAAGCCCCACGCATACACCGGATCTTTTCAGATGAGGAGGAACATGACGGACACCTGGAAGTACTCAAGGATGCCCTCACAAGAACGGGGTACGATGCTCAACTCATCGACCGCCAGTTCCGACGTGCCACAGCAAGGAACCGTAATAACCTCCTCAGGAGACAGACACGTGTTGCAAATGACAGAGTACCCTTCGTTGTTCGGTACTTTCCAGGGGCTGAAAAATTGCACCATGTTCTTCGTGACCTGCAACACATTATCAATGAGGATGAGCACCTCATCAAGCCCGTCTCCACACCTCTACTACTTGCCTTTAAACAACCGCCCGAACTCATAGAGACTATTGTTCGGAGCAAACTGCCCGGCTCTCAGGACAACTCCATACAACCCTCTCACGGTGGAAGCTGCAAGACGTGTCAGATTGTGGACATAGATACCACTATTTCGCGTGGGAACACCTCCCACCTTGTACATGGCAGGTACTCATGATACTCAGCCAACGTTATCTAACTTATACGTTGCAGGCAAAGATGTCCGGAGGCATGGTACATTGGGGAAACCGAGCAAAGGCCACGACAACGGATGAATGGGCACTGCAAAACAATCAACAGACAGGATGGTTCCCTCCCAGTTGGTGAACACTTCAGTAGTCCAGGACATTCAGCCTCGGACCTTCGGGTGACCATCCTCCAAGGTGGACTTCGGGACAGACAACAGAGAAAAGTGGCCGAGCAGAGGCTGATAGCGAAGTTCGGTAACCATAGGGAGGGACTTAACCAGGAGCTTGGGTTCATGTCACATTACTGGTTATCACCATTGCACTATACACACACACACACACACAGATATTCCTACACACACACACTCTCACATACACAGATACACAACGCCAGGACACAGATACACACAGACGTGCACAGAGACACCCACACACACCCTTATAGACATACACACACTCCCACACTCACGCATGCACCCCTCTCAGACTTAAGACACTCTGCAATCCCTACACACAAGCACACACGCACTTTCTCACACTCACAACACCCACCCCAGACACACACACACACACACAGACAGACAAAGACCCACAGGCACACATATATTTTGTGGGGTGAATTTGCACTTGCAGAGTTACATTGTACTTTGCTCAAAAACTGCATGCATTCATGTAGACCTCTGAGCTCAAAAACTGCCTGAATTTATGCAAAACTCTGTTATCTCACTTTTTAGATTAGAATCAATCTAAACATCGGGTCATAGACAGAGAATACAGGGGGCTTACACCTTCAACATATTGTCTAGCTCTCACCATTGTTAACAACTCACCCGGGAATGCAACTTAAAAAAAGGTTTTGTGATTTAAACATGAAAGAAGTGAAACTATCACTGTATTCTAACAAATGAAAGGCTTAACAGACAGTCAATTTTTCAATGTATAATTTCAGTTACATCACACTGTAAATTTTTGCAATAAATTCTGTGTTACGATCGAGCCCTCCACTATCACCTGATGAAGGAGCGTCGCTCCGAAAGCTAGTGTGCTTCCAATTAAATCTGTTGGACTATAACCTGGCGTAGTGTGATTTTTAACTTGGTACACCCCAGGTCAACGCCAGCATCTCCAAATCATGAAGATACTGCTCGAATGGTCAGATGGATGGATCAATGGCAGATGGAATGTAATCCTGATAAATATGAGGTGATGCACTTTGGAAGAAGGAACCAGACAGTGGAGTACTCAATGAATTGCAGAACACCAAAAAGCTGAGATGGAACTTCTCCACACATACCTGAATCTGACTGGCCAGGGTAAACTGGAGTTGAGAAGTTATTGGGAATAACAACTAGCCTTTACTCATTGGGATATAGATTATAAGAGCTATAGATGACTTTAGTCATAGAGTTGTGGAAGCATAGAGATGTACAGCATGGAAACAGATCCTTCGGTCCACTGAGCAGATATCCCAACCCAAGCTAGTAACACCTACCAGTCCCTGGCCCATATCCCTACAAACCCTTCCCATTCATATACCGATCGAAATGCCTCTTAAATGATGCAATTATACCAGCCTCCATCACATGATCTGGCAGCCCATTCCATACACGTAACACCCTCTGTGTGAAAAGTTTGCCCCTTAGGGCTCTTTTATACCTTTTCGCTCTCACCCTAAACCTATGCCCTAGAGTTCTGGACTTCCGACCCCTGGGAGAAAACTTTGTCTATTTCTCCTATCCGTGCCCCTCATACTTTGCATGGCTCTATAAGGTCACCCCTCAGCCTGCGATGCTCCATGGAAAACAGCCCTAGCCTATTCAGACTCTCCCTTTAGCTCAAATCGTCCAACACTGTCAACATCCTTGTAAATCTTTTCTCAACCTTTTCAAGTTTCACAACATTGCTCCGATAGAAAGGAGGCCAGAATTGTATGCAATATTCCACCAGTGGCCTAACCAATGTCCTGTACAGCCGCAACATCACCTCCCAACTCCTGTACGCAGTAATCTGACCAATAAAGGAAAGCATACCAAACGCCTTCTTCACTATAATATCTACCGGCGACTCCACTTTCAAGGAGCTCTGAATCTGCACTCCAAGGTCTCTTTGTTCAGCAACACTCCCAACCTTCCCATTAAGTGTATAAGTTCAGCTAAGAGATAGCTTCCCAAAATGCAGCATGTCACATTCAACTGAAGTAAACTCCATCTGCCACTTCTCAGCCCATTAGCCCATCTGGTCAAGATCCTGTTGTAATCTGAGGTAACCTCTTCGCAGTCCACTACACCTCCAACTTTGGCATCATCTGCAAACTTGCTAACTGTTCCTCTTATGCTCACATCCAAATCATTTATGTAAATGACAAAAAGTAGAGGGCCCAGCCCCGATACTTGTGGCACTCCACTGGTCCCAGGCCTCCAGTCTGAAAATCAACCCTCCACCATCACCCACTGTCTTCCACCTTTGAGCCAGCTTTGTACCCAAATGGCTCGTTCTCCCTGTGTTCCGTGAGATATAAACTTGCTAACCAATCTCCCATGAGGAACCTTGACGAACGACTTACTGAAATCCATATAGATCTCATCTGCCACTCTGCCCTCATCAATCCTCTTTGTTACTTCTTCAAAAAACTCAATCAAGTTTGTGAGACATTATTTCCCACAAACAAAGCCATGTTGACTATCCCTGATGAAAGACGATCTCTTTCCAAAGACATGTAGATCAAGATCCTCAGGATTCTCTCCAGCATCTTGCCCACCACCGACGTCAGGCTCACTTGCTATAGTTCCCTGGCTTATCCTTGCCACCCTTAAACAGTGGCACCACGTTAGCCAACCTCCAGTCTTCTGGCAACTCACCTATGACTATCGATGATACAAGTATCTCAGCAGGAGGCCCGGGAATCACTTCTCTAGCTTCCCACAGAGTTCTGGGGTACACCTGATCAGCTTCTGGGGATTTATCTAACTTTTTGTATTTCATGACATCCATCACTTCCTCCTCTTTAAAATGGACAGTTTGCAATGTGTTACCATCTATTCCCTTGCATTCTATAGGTCTCATATCCTTTTCCACTGAAAACACTGATGCAAAATACTCATTTAGTATCTCACCCATTTTCTGTGGCTCCACACAAAAGCTGCCTTGTTGATCTTTGAGGGGCCCTATTCTCTGAGGAGAAAGGCAGGACTGCAGATGCTGGAGATCAGAGCTGAAAATGTGTTGCTGGAAAAGCGCAGCAGGTCAGGCAGCATCCAAGGAACAGGAGCATCGACGTTTCGGGCATAAGCCATTCCTGAAGAAGGGCTTATGCCCGAAACGTCGATTCTCCAGTTCCTTGGATGCAGCCTGACCTGCTGCGCTTTTCCAGCAACACATTTTCAGCTCGCGGCCTATTCTCTTCCTAGTTACCCTTTTTGTTCTTAATGTATTTGTTAAAACAAAACTTTGGATTCCGGGTAATCCAAGATGGAGGACGAGAAGAATTTCTTGCTGTAACATCTTCACGTTTATTGAGGTATTTTAGGTGCTGCAGGCGATTTCCTCGAATTCCAGGAAAGCAATTACTGTTTTATATGCTCTCAAAACAACAGCATTTTAAAAGGGATAAGAATGGTGATGTCGAAGAGAGAGAGAGAGAGAGAGAGAGAGAGAGAGAGAGAGAGAGAGAGAGAGAGAGAGAGAGAGAGAGAGAGAGAGAAACTGACACCACAGTGAACCTGCACAGTTCCTGCCTTTGTTGTTTTAATTCAAGGCCTTCAACTCTATAAAAGGTAAAGTGTCCTTTACACGTTCGCAACAGCTTCCTTCTCAAATAACAAGAATCATAGTAATGAAAACATGGTCACATTTGTTTTTTCTGTTTTTTAAATACTTTACCATTACGTATAGATAACTTAAATCTACGTTCACAATTACTTCTTCCCTGTATATAACATTGGATAAAAACAAATCTCACCTAATTTTTATCAGTTAAATCAATGAAAACACAACTGCAATTGCATTAATTCGACACGCTACATGTACGATTTTAAATTAAAAGTATGTAACATAAGACTCAAATGAAATAATCTTTAAAGCGTTTGAAGAATATAAGCAGATTGTGATCAATGTGCACAACCATTATTCTCCAACACATTATTCCTGACATACACATTAAAATGTCATAAGGCTAGTAGCAAACACAACACGTCTTTTTCAATCATGGAGAATTTCCTCTGGTGGATGTTGAGTTTACTTGGAAAGTACAATCCCATCCTCATCGTCCTGTAGTAGCATCACTCCAACTCCTATGTCACTAGCATCGTTGTCAACTTTGAAACTGGTTTGGTGGTTAAAATTGATTTCAAATGGTTGACTCCCTCCTGGCATTGCTCTGTCCACCAAAACTTGGTGTTCTTCTTCAGCAAATCGCCTGTACACTGCTGAAGTTTGGAACAAACTTCCGATCGAATCCACTGAGTCGTAAGAAGCGAAGCACCTCTTTCTTCGAGGTTGGTCATGGAAATTTCTCACTAACTTTTGTCTTTGCGTTCCGTGGAGTCAACATTCCATGACAGATGTTTTATCCAAAGAACATCACGTCTGTTTCGCAGAGTGAGTTTTGTTTAAGTTTATTACTAGTTCTGCTTCTCGTATTCGTTTGAAGAGCTCTGCCAACTGTACCAAATGATCTTTCCTTGACTTACTAAAGACCACTACATTTTTCAAATGGACTACACAGTTTGTTAACTCAGCCACAACTCTGTTCTTGCATTATTGGAATGTGGTGTGTGCGTTCTTCATTCCAAAGGGCATCACTTTGAATTGATACAGTGCATTTGGCATTACAATTCAGATTTCATTTCACCGTTTCTGATATAGGTACTGCCAGGAAACACGCAAAAACATCCACGTTGGTGGTGTAACAGAATTGTCCAACTTTCTCGATACAGTCCTCCAATGCCAGTATTAGATATGAGTCTGATTTTGTACCAGTGCTGACCTTCTGATAATCCAAGCAAAATCATTCAGTCCCGTCCGGTTTGGGAACTAAGATGATTGTCGAACTCCACTCGCTCTAGCTTGGTTCGTTGATGTCCACATTGAGCATGGCATCTACCTCCTTCTGGATCTGTCTGGCCTTGAGAGGATTAAGCTGACATGGGTGTTGTTTTATCGGAACAGAATTCCATACGTCTACTTCATATACAATAGCATGAGTCCTCCCATATGAATCTTACATATCTCCTCCTGTTGCAATAATAAACCTTTCAACTGTGTTCTATGCTCCTGAGATAGATAGGTTACGAACCGATCCAACTGCTCAAGGACTTACTCATTTTTAACATGTTTTGAGGCACAACAAAATCCACAACATTTGGATTGGATTCCTCACTCTGCTAGGCAGCAACTAACACCTCTTTCTCCATTTCTTTGTCTCCTCTACTTTTCAGGATGGAACCTAAACACTCATTTATAACCCACATGTAGTATCTCCGAATGCGGGAATTGGCAACAGAGGTACTAGTTTCATTCCTGCCTATGACCTACCTACCATTTGACAATTATAATACGTATGCCAAAAGTTAACCATATCTTTGTGCATTCCAGGTCAATAAAAATGTTTTGTCACTTAGCCTGAGTCTTTCACACCCCTAGCTGACTTTCTGCAGGTAGTTCATGTTCTACCCGAAGCAACCCCTGTCAGTATGCGACCAGCAACACAATCTGGTGCACTTCGGCCCATTTCTCATCTGCACTAATCTGCCGTAGTCTCCATTTCCATCTTAGGACTCTAACTCTCAGATAATGACCCACAGAATTATCCTCTGCTTCCTTTTCGGAGTGTGCATCAATATATTTTTTATTGTCTTGTCTGTCTGTTGCAAGTCCCTATGTCTTTCAGAATTTACCACCTCTGTTGACCCTCTGCCTGTTCAGGTTTCTCTACACCATTACATCAAAAAGGGTGTCCGCTAACTGAACTTCAACTCCTTCACCTTTCCCTTTAGTTTGTGCTTCGTGCTGTGACTCATGGTTGTGGGATCTGGTTACTGGACAGTCTAGGAAAATGTCAGGATTTTAACTCTTCAGTTTCGTGGACTTCCTTGGGCTTCTCCACAACAAGGGGTGTCGATCCCAACGTGGACCCTGCTAAATCATTTCTAAGAACAAATTGAATTCCTGGAACTGATTCTCTAGCAATTACTCCTACTGTTACCTCCACAGTTATGAGTAGGCACTCCAATCTGATCTTACATAGGGAAATGCTAAATTTATGTCCAACTATCCCACAAATTACGACACTCCAGTGTAACAGATCATAAGACTGCAAATCTGCTCATCTCTTACTATTAGAGACTGATTAGATCCTGTGTCACTCAAAATTATAATTTCTTCTCCTTCTCCCCTTGTTATTTCTGAGTAACCTTTACTCACGGAGGCGAATTCATTACAGAGATCAAGTACAGACACCATACCTAGCCCCTGCCTCGGCTGTGCACCATCCTGCAGCTCCTTAGTTCTTGTTGGGGTTTCCTTTAATACTTTCACTACCGCCACTGGTTTAGCTTTTTCTTACCACATCTTTTCCCACAGTGCATTTCTTAAACACCAGCACTGTGACCTTACGTATCTCACCTGATGGCAATGAAAATACATTTTCTGAACGCCCTTCTGAAACCACTGGCACTGTAATTTTCTGTGCCCCACTCTATTACAGTGAAAACAACTGGGGCCTTTCACCTCCATTCCACGCTCTTGCACATCTTTTTTAACCTGTGGTAAACTCTTATTCTCTACTGTTACTTTTATAGTGTAGCGTCTCCCCTTCTCTCAAATTCGATCCTTCACAGGAAGAAATTATGGCTGGAAGCTTGTCTTATGCAGCAACATGTATTCATCTGCTAATTCCCCTGCCCTTCTCAATTCCTGAACTTTCTGATTCTCCACGTTAATTCTTATTATCTCTGGAAGTGAGTTTTTCAACTCCTCCAGCAGAATAATCTCCATTAAAGCCCATAGGTCATATCTACCTTTAAAGCAAGCATCTATCTATCAAAATGCCTATGCAAGTTCTTTTGAACTCACCATAAGTCTGACCTGGTTTAAAGTTTGTGAAAAGATTTGTAGCTCGGTGCTGGTTGTTGTGGTTCTGTTCGCCGAGCTGGGAATTTGCGTTGACTCGACCTGGACCCAGTATACTGGCCACTGCAGCGGACAGCTGGAACTGACAACTGGAAGGAGCAGATACAAATCACTATAAATGCCGGAGGAAACATCACAGAAGCGCTTCACAGGAGGCTCCCAAGCACAGAGGATGTCACCTAGACAGGTGAAGAAACGTCTGCAACACAAATCTGACCTGGTTACTTCTTCTTGTTTCTGAACTGCTGTCAATATGCCTGCAGTAACAATACATAAGCACTTAAAATAACGTTTTTGACGTCTTCAGAATCTCTTGATCCTTCGTCTGACAGCGGAGCAAATACCTCACTCGCCCTGCCTACCAGCTTAGTCCGAACTAGCATTACCCATAAATCCTTGGAACATTCTATTTGTCGAGCCAATGTTCCAAATGAAATAAAGAAGGCTTCAACATCTTTCTAATCAAAATGTGCCAGAGTTTTGCCATAGTTGTATATATCACCGCCTTCCCCTTTAATCTCCATTCTGTTAACTTGACTTTGCTGACTAAATAGCAACTTCTCAAGTTCAAATTCTCTCTCTTTTTGGTCAGTTAAGAACCTTCTCTCTCTTTTTCTTTCCCTTTCTTCTTTCTCTCATTGTTCAGTTAGAACCTTCTCCTTCCCCTTTCTCTCTCCTCTCTTGCTTATTGTTCCTTTTCTCTCTTTTTCTCCCTTTGTTTATCTTTAAACTCCATTTTCCGCAATTGTAATTTACGTTTTTCTCACTCTACTGCCATTGTCTGTTTCTCTGACGTACCTTTATGTTTGAGTAATTCCCTGACAATTTCAGATTTACTTTTGTCCTTCGTTAAACCCAAATCTATCTCCTTTGCTAATTCTAACAGTTTGGCCTTTATCTTTCTTTCTTAACGTTCTTGACAAATTTCAGAATCATCTTTCAATCACCTCTTAACATTTCTCTCACTTTTAATTCAACCAAACACAATTCATCGAAATTAAACAAGTTGTCTCTCTGACGTTTTACTTAAAGATCTCGGACACTAACGTGCAAATGTTTAAATATACTGTGCTTTTTTCATAACTCAAATATATTCAAATCTGCCCAACTCGCAGATTGGATCTGTCTAAACCTGTTCAAATCGCGGACGAAAGTCCCCCAAGCTGTTAGAACACAGGGTAGTCCCTCTCCTAATTTAAACCAGCCACACAGAAAAAGTTCACCTCATGCTGTAATCTGTTAAATTTCGAGAGGCAAAGATCCATTTACAGAGGGCACAATTTAAAGTAAAATTAACAATTTTGTTTTTAAAGTCTAACAGAGTATAATAAAATGAACAAATATTTAAAACTGCCTTCGGTTAAACGTATCTTTTACCTCACACTCTGCAATACTGGTCCAATAAATAAAAAAAAAAATAAGATTTACAAAAAATATAATCACGTTTCAAGACCAGTCAGCTTTGTCGATTCTCTTTTGTAGACGTTCCCCTGTAGATGTTTCTCTCGGTCGGCTTCGATGTTCTGCTGTGCAAATGTTTCATAGACAGGTACCTTTATGAAAGCTCTTCAGCTACCAGTGGATTTCATTGGCAATTCTCCCCCTAAATGTTCAAAATTTCTCGTTTCATGCCTCAAAACATCGGATCATTTCATTGATTTTGATGTCATCAAATACATTATATTTCAAACTCAATTTCATTTCAGTATGTTGGGGCATAATTTAAACTGATTGGCCAAATGTGAATTTATTTTTGTTCCAAGGTAACTCAGTCTCACTGTTGGTTTCACAGTCAAAGGTTACATTTTAGCTTGTTTCAGAACACTTTGTGCCAGCTTCCAGTCTCTCTTAAATGTAACGTATATGTCTATACCTTCATAACAAAATGTTTTACCTAGCCTGCATAGCTTTCCATAAATTTGATCAACTTTGCAAGTTCACATAATAGTCTTTTCTGTTCCAAAAAAAACGCATTTTCTCTCATCCATCCTTTACCCAAATCCTTCTTTTCATTAATTATTCCACTTAGTTACAATGTTACTGGTATTCTTCGACAAAGTAATACATTGTGTATATATGTGTGTGTTGTGAATAATCCTCTATAATTGGACTGATCTGAAAGAATAAGATGTAATCACATTCCCATATGAAGGAGTATATTTTCAAGATTTCCAAGATTTCTGATATAAAAAAATGTAAAAATCTCCTTTATTCATGGATTGAGAAAGTGCGCAAACGACTTTCATGTACCGAACAGCAGTAATTTAATGACCCTTCACTGGGATCATTGAACGACCAAATGTATCGATTTCTCTTGAGGGTTGACATTCAGCTTTTTTTTTCAATTCTGTGTTCCATACGTTTTTTATCAATGTGCAAGCATCATTGATGACAAAACCGGAGGTTGCTGGAAATGGTCAGTAGTTCTGGCAGTATCTGTAATGAGAAAGTAGATTCAACGTAGGGTAGTGGAATGGATCTTGGTTGTTTACTTTTTGCCAATAGTGTTCAGCGATGTGCCAGTTAGGTGCATTAGTCAGGGAGAATAGAGTCGGTAAATGGGTCAGGGTGGGTTACTCTTTGGAAGGTCAGAGTGGACATACTGTGTGAAAATGACATGTTTCCCACCATAGGGATTCTATGATTCTATGATTCTATGATTTCTTCATACAAAGGGCATTCGGTGCCAGGATCATGATGTCTCTGAGCATGTTCAGGGCATACTGAAGTTGGAGGGTAAAAACAGCCAGCGGTCGTGGTTGACATTGGTACCAATGACATAGGTAAGAAGACTGAAATGTCGAAAGGTCCTGCAAAGAAATTTAGGGAGTTAGCAGTGAGTTAAAAAGCAGGATCTCCAGGGTTATAATCTTGGGATTTTTCGTGTGCCACCTGAAATTGAGACAAAAAGAGGAAAATCATACAGTTGAATATGTGACAAAGAGCTGTTTTCGGATGATTGTTTCTGATTTTTGAATGATTCAAATTGCTTCCAGCGCATGTGGGAACTGCACAAAAAGGAAAGTGTGCACTTTAATTGCAGGGGCCCAAAAATCCTGGAAGGGAGGTGTGATATTGCAGATTTAAGCTAATGATACAGGAGTTTGGGAACCAAAGCTGAGCAGAAAATAAATGTTAGTCAAATAAACAGACAGAGCCAGTTTAATGACCATGCTGAGGGAAGGAATCATAACAATTTAAAAAATCTGCAAGTGGTGTGATAATTAATCTGTAAACTGTAGATAAACATAAATATTTCTAAATATATTTGGTTTTAAAATGCTTCAAGATTTATATTCCATCCCGAAAAATGTGATGTTGATGCAGAGGTAGTTTTGTGATTCAGGTTCCCCATTCCTCGTGCTTCAGTTGTGCAATCTGTTCATTGAAATAATACATGTTTTTTTCTATTCAACTCGCCAACGTGCTCAAACGCAGATACATTTTTCCAACTATGATCCAAAGGCCAATATTTAGAAAGAACAAAGAAGATTTGCAGCTCAAGGCCCTTCGGCCCTTCAAGCCTGAGCAAATACAAATCTACTGTCTAAACCTGTCGCCCAATTCCTAAGCATCTGTATCCCTCTGCTCCCCACCTACTCCTGCACCTGTCCAGGCGCATCTTAAAAGAATCTACCGTGCCTACCTCTATCACTTGTGCTGACAACGCGTTCCAGACACCCACCACCCTCTGCGTGAAGTACTTGCCGCGTGTTACCCCCCTTTAACTTTTCACATCTCACCTTGAAAGCGTGACCTCTCACTATTGAATCCTTCACCCTGGAAAAAAAGCTTACCTCTATCCACCCTGTCTATACCATTCATGATTTTGTTACCCTCAATCGGGTCACCCATCAATCTCCTTTCTCTACTGAAAACAAACCTAACCGACTCAACCTTTATTCATAGTTAGCACCTTTGATACCAGACAACATCCTTGTCAACCTTCTCTGCATCCTCTCCGGTGTCTATTCCTCTACCAAAATGATTTTCAGTTTTTTGAACTGCTGAAGGCGATTGTCTCTTTAAGGAAAATGGAAGAGCAATCAATTTTTGGACACTTGGAATGATTCTTATGTTCGACAATGTTTGAAAAGATTTAGTAGAATTACTGCTACAGTGGAGTCCTGTGTCAGAGCCATAAACAGGAGATTCTGTGGCAGTGAGCGTAAACTTAGGATGGTTTGTTGCTTTCCCTGTTCTGGGATTAAGAACGTCTCAAAACATTTCAAGCACATTGTTAAAGGTGAGATTGAGGAGCCAAAATTCATTGTACATATTAGTAGGAATGATAATTCTAGGAAAAGAGTAAAGCAGTACAGAATGAATTTAAGAGGTGAGTTCAAAGATTAAAAAAAACCTTAAACGTAGTAATTTCTGGTTTACTCCCAATGTCAAACTGAACCTGGAGGGAACAAAAGGGTAAAGGAGAAAAGTCAATGGCTGAAAAGCTACTGTATTGTTGAGGAATTTAGAGTTTTTGGGAGATTGGAATCGATTTTATAATAGAAAAGACCTGTTGAGAAAGCATTGGTCCAGTCTAAACTGGAAAGCAACCAACCAATATCTTAGCATTGAGATTTGCTCAGTCTGTGTCGGGAGACTTTATATTGATAGAGTCAGCAAGGGGGATATTCCAAGTAGCAGTTCAAATGGTAAGGTGGATGGAGAAGCTTATGAATGTGAGGACAGCATGTCAATTTGAAAAGAAAGACAAGAGAGTCAAAAGTAAATAGTAATTTAAGAACATGAGACTGGGACATCATATTTATTAAGAAAGTTGGTTGAGAGACGTTCAAGTCGAGAGTTTTGTACTGGGAAAGCACAGCAGGACTGGCAGCATGTGAGGAGCAGGAAAATCGACGTTTTGGGCAAAAGCGCCTCATCAGGAATGAGCTGATGAAGGACTTTTACCTGGATTGTCGATTTTCCTGCTCCTCCGATGCTGCCTGTCCTGCTGTGGTTTTGCAGCACCACACTTTTGACTTTCATCTCCAGCATTTGCAGTCTTCATTTTCGCCTAAGAGATGTTCAAGATTGGCAACTCGATGTTCCAGTTGTTAAGCGTCATAGAAAGGATGGAAAAAATACATGCGGAGGTTAGGGAGGGGGTGGTCTGCCATTTTGATTAAGTAATAAATTATTGCTGCAAATGGGAAAGATATTTCTGAAAAAAATTTCCAATTAAAATATGCAGGTAGTATTAAAAAATAAGAAAATAAAGTTACACTTTGAACAGATTGTACTACATGGTCAGTTGTGACAAATCGTTCAGTGAAAATATATTTGTCGAAATTTAAAAAATAAGAAAGGAAAGATCATGTTGATTGCATTGTATTTTATGCTCTCCAATAGCAAAAAAGAAATTGAGAAACAAACATGTAGGGAACTCTCAGATATATGTAAGCTTAATAACGTTGTAATAATGGGGGATTTTAATTTTCTAAACATTGATTGGGACTACGACAGTGTTAACGGGTTGGATGGTGAAGAATTTGTCAAATGTGTTCACGAAAATTTTCTTCATCAATATGCGGATGATTCTAACAGAGAAGGAGAAAAACTAAGCTTTTTTGTGCAATAGGCAGAGCAAATGACTGAAGTAAGCGTGAAGGAATATTTTGGACATTGCAATCATAACTCTATTTGTTTCATAATGGTTATGGAAAAGAATAAGCCTTTCATTTTTTTTAAGTTGGAGTACCATAAATTTTAATGGCATGGGACAAGGACGTACCAAGTTTGATTGGAGTAGACTGTTATCAGGTAAAACGATGTCTGACAAGTGAGAGGCATTCAGCAGTGTGATGACGGGAGTGGGAGGCAGTACATTCCTGTTGGAGTGAAATGTAATGCTGGTAAGATAAAGGAACAATGGAAAACTACAGTAACTGAGCTTATAGTCAAGAATGAAAGAAAACCTTACTTTTGGCAAATTTATTCAATTTAATCTCTTAGTCAATATTAAGCGTATGGGGCATTATTTCGAGAGAAATCAGGAAAGCAAGAAGGAGATATGAGATAACATGGGGCGATACATTTAAGGATAATCCAAAGATATTGTGCAACCACATTAACAGCAGGACGGTAACCATAGACAGGGTAAGGTTTCTCAAAGATCATGAATAATATCGATGTTTTGAACCCAGGAGATGGGGAATAAAATCATCTCATTCCTGGTTCACTCGACAGCAACAAACACACATAATAGCCTGCACCTCACATTCATCAAGCTTCAACTCTATCTGTTATTTGTCAATCTATTGACCCATTTCATCAGGATCCTTTTGTATTCTGAGAAAACCATATTCACTGGCCAATGTGCCACCAGTTGTGGTGTAATCTGCAAACTTATGAACCATGCCTTCCATATTCTCACGCAAATCATTTACATAAATGACAAACAATGAAAACCCAGAACCAACCTCTGTGGAACATTGCTGGGCACAAGCCTTCATGCCGAAAAGCAAATGTCCACCATTACTCTCTGTCTCCTGTCATTGTACCAATCGAAAGTGCTGGAGAGAAATCCCTCAGTTCAGGCAATATCGGAACAGAGAAAAATGGAATTAACTCTTTTTGATTCCAACATAACTTGTTCAGAACAGGTTCATATAAGACTCGGTATGTTAACTCTGTTTCTCTGCCCAGATCCTGCGTCATCTGTTGCATTTCTCCATCATTTTGCTTTGTATTACAGACTTCCACTATCTCTAATATTTTGCTTTTTCATGATTGGTCTGGATGTTGAACCCGGTTATATTTGGACAATATGCTACATTCCTGAACCCATCGCTTGTGCCAGTGACAAATGTATTATACTGGAGTGTGTTTCTTCTTTATGTTCCGAAGGTAAATGTGTGGATGTCATCAAAGTGATTTTGATTTAAAAGACCTTTTAGAGACAGCTACACATGATGCAAAAATAGGATTTTAAAAAAAATTATGACATTGTCTGTACATTTTATGTCCAAACTTGTCTCCTCAGTCTCTGAACATTTTCAATACGTTTCTCTGAATCATTTTAGCAAAGGTGGTTGCCATGCAGCCCATCATCTCTGAGCCCCATATGAGCTGTATCCTGACTCTGACTCTTCTGTAACTCACTGTAACCCCACACATTTTGTAATCTGTGTCTTTTTTTATTTCTGAATATACCGTCGAGACATAAACAATCCTAACAACCTGTATAACCTGTGATTAAACAGTCTGCAAATAAGATATAATTCTGTAAATCACATTTAAAATTGTCCTATTCTATTCACATTGTCGTTCCTCATTCCATGTACCAAAAGTCATCTGTTATGTTGTTATGCATTGCATTTCATTACATTTGTCAGAAACAGTGATGGCTGAATACTCGTCACTGGGAGATACTGCTGCTCCCCCCCTCAGGTCTCCTCAGCCATTGGCCGCAGCCCTTTCTGTCTCATAGCCATTATCATATTCATTCCACCCCATACTCATTAATTCACGACTTTTAATAAACAAGGTTATTGTACATTGCTATGGACCAGGCCTGACCCCTCAAAACAGTCCGTAACGATGTCATTTGTTGAAGGTATGTGTATAGTGGTATTCCTTTTGTGAAATACTTAGTCTGACTGCCGACTTTTAAACAAACAGAGATTATTTGTAAAAAATAAGGAATGAAACACAACAAACCGAAAATATCGTACCTGAATAATTCATCCTATCTAAATCTGACCTCGAATTAATGATGCTGATCCAAATTACTTGCCACAATCCCAAAAAAAAAAACCCTGAGTACAAAGAGTAAAAATTGAACAAAAAACGTACGGGTTACGAAGTCAGAGGACTGAAGGAGGGGGAGAGTGTCAAGTTTCAACAGTAAACCTGACTCAACTAACCTTCGAACTGAACTTACCTATGCAGCTGGAGAGCTGGCCACCTCTCCTTGATTACACAAGTTTTTTTTAAAGGCTTGAAAACCTTCTTCCCGAGGCCTTTTCTGTTAGTTTAAAAACAAAGGACCTCAGTGCAGCATTCAAAATTGAATGGGATGTTTAGAACCTATCTGAAAACAATTCAAGGTCAACATAACCTTGTAAAGACACCACCTGTGCGCAAACTCTCCCAATATAAAACTGAATCTTCAACATCCAAACATGGCTTCAGTTTTGAAAACTCCCAAAAATAGTGGTTCTTACTCTAAAATGCGCATGTATATTCGTTTACTATAAACATGCAAATATGCACAACTATATCCAGATTCAGTGTGTGGTACTTACATCATTGAGTGCCTCTATTTGTCACTCAAGTCTCAACAATGCATTGGCAATCATGTTTTCAAGACATACTCCGTGCCCAATTTTCAAATTGAATGGCTGTAACAACAGGCTCCAGCTAAACAGTCTCGCAGTTTTGTCCTTAAATATCTCCAAAAATACTTCATTGTGTTATGATCAGTGTAAGTGGTTGTCTCCGATCCGTTGCTGGTAATATAAACAACATTATGTTGTCATGCCACTGCAAAGCTCCCAGTCTCTTTCTCAACTGTTGAATATTTCTACTAAAGAACATCCGACTTCTTGGAGAAATACTCAACAGGTCTTTCTGTCTCCTCGTCAACTTCCTGCAAGAGCCCTGAACCGATACCCACATCATTCGCATTTAATTCCACATTGAATGGTTTTGCATAATCAGGTGTGTCTGATCGTGGGCCAGTGGTTAACATATATATCATGCCGTCAAATGCCTTCTGACAGTCCACTGCCCACTGAATCTTCTTGCCTTTCTTTAACAAGTCAGTGAGTGGAGCAGTCATACTGCGAAAATGAGGCACAAAACTTCGATAAAAATCACTCAGTCCCATGAACTGCTCCTTTTGTCAACGGTATGGGAAATTCCCCAATTACCATCACTTTTACATCTCATGGCACCGTTTATCTATGTCTAATAGTGTGGCCAAGGAAGGTGACTTATTCTTTGGCAAATTCACTTTTCGCTTGGTTTACCACCAAGCCTGCCTTCTGAAGTCGATCAAACAAGTCCGATAGATGCTGTAAGTGCTTCATGAGGCACTAAAAATCACCAGGTCATCAATGTAAACCACAGGTTGGATAATCCGGCAATTTATTGGTTAGTCCCTGAAATGTGACCGGCTCATTTTCATACCAAATGTAAGTTGCTTGTCCCACAATTTCAACACAGCCTTCCAAGCGCGGAACCGAATATACATCAATCTTTTTAACTGCATTGACTTTACGATAGTCCACACATAACCATTGGTACCATTTGGCTTTAGTGTCATAACTATGGGTGAGTTCCACTCACTGTTACGCATGTTGATTATGTCATCTTGGAGCGTGCATTCAATCTCCTTCTGAACCTGTGCCAACTTTAGAGGATTATGCCTGTAAGGATGTTGCTTAATCGTAACAGCATTTCCGATAGCTACATTATACACAATTAGGTGAGTACTTCCAAGTTAATATTTGCATATCTCCCGATATGATACTAATACTTTTTCTCGATTTTCCACAGAAAGGTAAATCAATAAATTATCCTAATTTTGGACAACTACCTAATTGTCCACTTTAATTTGAGGACTGCCGGATTCAGAATGCTCTGAACTTGGCTCTTCCTTCTGTGCCAAAAACATGAACACCTTTTCCTCTCCCTTCTGTTACCTGTCAAAGTACCTTTTGAGCATATTCACATGACATACGCTGTGAGATTTCATTCTGTCTGCAGTCCCTATCAAGTAGTTACCCTCACTCAGTATCTGTTGTATTTGGTAAGGTCCACTAACCCTTGCTTTTCAAGGTTCACCTATAACTGGAAGTAAAAGTCGTACCTTATCCCCGAATGCGAAATTGCAATTTTTCTGATTTCCTGTTTTATTGCATGCTTCAATACTTTTAAATTCTTTCTAGCCAACTGCCCAGCGCTATTAATCGTACCTTAAATTTTGAGACCTAGTCCAAATGTGTGGCCTTTGAACTCTGATTAAGTATTTTCTCCTTAATCAATATTAATTTTCCTCTCACTTAATGCCCCAAAAATAATTCCAATGGAATGGATTTGCTCTTGTTAATTTGGTGCATCCCTGATCACAAAACGGGCAACTGGAATCCCTTGACCCTAATCATCTGGATAGTCCTGATCATAAGCTATCAACATGGTCTTAAATGTTTAATGTCACCTTTCTAGCGCTCCCTGCAATTTTGGACGGTCTGCAGTCGATTTAAATTGCTTTATTCCTAAGTCATCATAGTGAATACATTAGATGTGAAGTTTGAACCTTTATCTCCCTGTACCTCTATTGGTAGTCCGTATCTATTTTTTAAAACCAGTAATTCCTTTGCAATTCTTTTAGCTGTGATACTGCACCTTGGGATGGCCTCTGGAAATCTAGTCGATGCATCCATTATTGTGAACAAATACTGGTGTCCACTTGTTTGTTTGTGGTCGGGACCTAGCCAATCAATTAAAACTCCTGTGAAAGGTTCCTCAAATGCCGGAATAGTTGAGAAAAGTGCAGGTTTCTTTTACCGCTTGTGTTTTTCCAATTACCTGACAGGTATCACGCATCTGGCAAAATTCAACGACATCCTGTTGCAGTCCAGCCAGAAAAATGTCTCTGTATTCAGTCCGTTTTTTCCTCACTCCTAAATGATTTCTAGATGGTAACTCATGCACTATTCACATCACTTCCTTTCTGTACCCCATTGGTAATATGATTTGATGGATCACTTCCCATTTTCATCTCCTTGAATATATATTAGTCTCCATTTCCTGATCTGGACATCATTTTTAACATAATAACACACAGGGATACATTCAAATTTCCGGACATATATGTTGTTTGATACAAATGCTTTAATTTTCTATCTTTCTGCTGTGACTCAATTAGTTTAGCTGAGGCAAAAAAAATAGCTGCGTGGTTACTGGGCGAAACGGTGGTACAATGGTTAGCATTGCTGCCTCACAGTGCAAGAGACCAGCGTTTAATTCCCGCCTCAGGCGACTGACTGTGTGGAGTTTGCATATCCTCCCCTTGTCTGTGTGGGTTTCCTCCAGGTGCTCTAGTTTCCTTCCACAGTCCAAATATGTGCAGGTCAGGTGAATTAGCCATGCTAAAGTGCCCATAGTGTTAGTGTTGGGATATGGGTGGGTTACGCTTTGGCGGGTTAGTGTTGACTTGTTGGACTGAATGGCCTGTTTCCACACGGTAAAGTAGTCTTTAAAACAACCTATTTGCTCCTTTTTTGTCTCAACTTTCTAATGGAACAAAGTATCTGTTCCTGCCACTTAAGCTTCCTTATTTTTACATTTTTGGTATTTTCTGTTTCAACTGGTGAGTTTGGGACTTTGTTACTCACAATCAGTAAAATTTCAAGGATAAGACGCCTACATTGATTCAGTTGGCTGCGTCTCCACTGGCGCAGAGTAGCAGTAATCCTACCACTGAATCAGCTATATTTTCCGCAAGGACAAATTGTATTCCTGGAGCTGATAGTTTGTCCAATACCCCTACCACAATTTCGCCACACTTTTCTGGACTCGCTATGCTCACTTTACATGATTTTGCATCTTTTGTGTCATGGTGAATTCCCTTTCGCAGTACCTTTTCTGGAAATACTCTTCAGGAGTACCTTTCTCCTTATCTATTTACAGAGGTCCTGTGTCTCATAATATTGCATCCTCTTTACCTGCCCTATGTGAATAAAATTTCCCTTTGCAGGTATATTTTCTAAGCAGATCAGGCACTTCTTTCGTAACAAACCTCCAATCAGCTCGTACACTCTGATGCAGCTTTCTAGCTTCCACTGTGCATTCTGTTACCGCTCCAACAAAACTCCCAGATTTATTCCTTTTTCCTGCGTCTGTGCTTTTTTTTTTCTGAACACACCAAAGCAGTGATTTCATGTGTCCTAATTTGTTGCAATGAAAACACCAGAGCCTTTTATAGAACATAGAACATAGAACATAGAAGAATACAGCGCAGTACAGGCCCTTTGGCCCTCGATGTTGCGCCGATCCAAGCCCACCTGACCTGTACTAACCCACTATCCTCCATATACCTATCCAATGCCCGCTTAAATGCCCATAAAGAGGGAGAGTCCACCACTGCTACTGGCAGGGCATTCCATGAACTTACGACTCGCTGAGTGAAGAACCTACCCCTAACTTCAGTCCTATATCTACCCCCCCCCTTAATTTAAAGCTATGCCCCCTTGTAATACCCGACTCCATACGCGGGAAAAGGTTCACACTGTCAACCCTATCTAACCCCCTAATCATCTTGTACACCTCAATCAAGTCACCCCTAAACCTTTTTTTCTCTAATGAAAACAGCCCCAAGTGTCTCAGTCTTTCCTCATACGATCTTCCTTCCATACTAGGCAACATCCTGGTAAACCTCCTCTGCACCCGTTCCAGTGCCTCCACATCCTTCCTATAGTATGGCGACCAAAACTGCACACAATATTCCAGATGCGGCCGCACCAGAGTCTTATACAACTGCATCATGACCTCAGGACTCCGGAACTCAATTCCTCTACCAATAAAAGCCAGTACGCCATATGCCTTCCTCACCGCACTATTTACCTGGGTGGCAACTTTCAGAGATCTGTGTACATGGACACCAAGATCCCTCTGCTCATCCACACTGCCAAGTATCCGACCATTAGCCCAGTACCCCATCTTTTTGTTATTCTTCCCAAAGTGAATCACCTCACACTTAGCTACATTGAATTCCATTTGCCACCTTTCTGCCCAGCTCTGCAGCTTCTCTATATCCTGCTGTAACCTGCCACATCCTTCCTCACTGTCAACAACTCCTCCGACTTTCGTATCATCCGCAAACTTGCTCACCCAACCTTCTAACCCCTCTTCCAGGTCATTTATAAAAATGACAAACAGCAATGGTCCCAAAACAGATCCTTGCGGAACACCGCTAGTGATGGCACTCCATGAAGAAACTTTGCCATCAACTACTACCCTCTGTCTTCTTCCATCCAGCCAATTCCTAATCCAAACCTCCAACTCACCCTCAATGCCATATCTCCGTATTTTCTGCAGTAGCCTACCATGGGGCACCTTATCAAACGCCTTACTAAAATCCATATATACCACATCTACTGCTTTCCCCTCATCAACCTCCTTCGTCACCTTTTCAAAGAATTCAATAAGGTTTGTGAGGCACGACCTGCCCTTCACAAAACCATGCTGACTATCCTTGATCACATTATTCCTATCCAGATGTGCATAAATCCTATCCCTTACAATTCTCTCTAAGACTTTGCCCACAACAGAAGTGAGACTCACCGGCCTATAGTTACTAGGGTTATCCCTACTCCCCTTTTTGAACAAGGGAACCACATTTGCTATCCTCCAGTCTTCTGGCACTACTCCTGTAGACAAAGAGGACATAAAAATCAAGGCCAATGGCTCTGCAATCTCCTCCCTTGCTTCCCAGAGAATCCTAGGATAAATGCCATCAGGCCCAGGGGACTTATCTATTTTCACCTTTTCCAGGATTTCCAACACCTCTTCTCTGCATACCTCAAAGCCATCCATTCTACTTATTTGTGACTCAGTATTCACATCTACGACAATGCCCTGTTCCTGAGTAAATACTGAAGAAAAGTATTCATTCAGTGTCTCCCCAATCTCGTCCGCCTCCACACGCAACTTCCCACTACTATCCTTGACTGGACCTATTCCTACCCTAGTCATTCTTTTATTCCTAACATACCTATAGAAAGCCTTAGGGTTTTCCCTAATCCTACCGACTAAGGACCTTTCATGTCCCCTCCTTGCTGCTCTTAGCTCTCCCTTCAGGTCCTTCCTGGCTACCCTATAACTCTCAATCGTCCCAATTGAACCTTCACGTCTCATCTTGAGATAGGCCGCCCTCTTCCATTTAACAAGGGATTCCAATTCCTTATTAAACCACGGCTCCCTCGCACGACCCTTTCCTCCCTGCCTGACAGGTACATAATTATCAAGGACACTCAATAGTTGCTCCTTGAACAAGCTCCACATATCATTTACACTCTTGCCTTGGAGTCTACTTTTCCAAGCCACACATCCTAAGTCATGCCTCACCGCATCATAATTTCCCTGACCCCAGCTATAACTCTTGCCCTGTAGTACACACTTATCCCTCTCCATCACGAGAGTAAAAATCACCGAATTATGGTCACTATCCCCAAAGTGCTCACCTACCTCTAATTCTAACACCTGGCCTGGTTCGTTACCCAGAACCAAATCCAGTATGGCCTCACCTCTTGTTGGCCTGTCTACATATTGTGTCAGGAAACTCTCCTGCACACATTGAACAAACACTGACCCATCTAACGAACTTGAGCTATAGCTTTCCCAATCAATATCAGGAAAGTTAAAGTCCCCCATAATAACCACCCTATTACTGTCACTCATCTCCTGAATCACCTTCCCTATCCTTTCTTCAATGATTCTAGGACTATTATCTTCTTTGCCTCCTTCAAGTATTACCTTTTTTACCCTGTGGTAAGTTATCATGATCTTCACCAAGATCTACGTCTCCCTTTCTACGTGGAGATTTCTCTTTGCCCCAATTTCTGTCCATCATGGACCAAAATTGATTCTGGAAGCCAAAACAAGCTTTATAAACATAATCACTAGTCATGATCATCAGCCACTTTAGCTGCCAGTCTTGCCTTTATAACTCTACGATCTTCCAAATGAGTTTGCACTATGTGAATGCTTAAACTCCTTCAAAGTTATTGTCTCTCTCAGAGCAATGTAGGTTTGCTCTCTTTTTAAAGCTCTTTTACATCTATCAAAATTGCTTCGTTTGATCCTTTCAAACCCAATATGGGTTCGACCAGGATCCTTCCTTAAATTCCTGAAACGTCGTCTGTCAGCTTTGGCACATGCTCATATGTATATTTTCCTTTCCTCATACACCCCAGATCTCTCCTCTGATAGTGTTGCGCATACCTCACTAGCTCTACCTACAAGTTTTGTCTGGGCCAACGAAACCTACATGGCCTCTGGCCACTGACATTCTTTAGCCACTTTCCTACTCATCAATTTTAGGCAAGCTGTGAATATACTGACATACCTTTCTCACCAGACTTTGGACTATCATGGGTTTACCCATCTTCAGTCTGTTTCTCACTAAGCTTACCTTCAGCCTTCAATCTCATCGTTTTAAGCTGACTTTCCATTCTAAGTGTCCATCTCTGAAGCTCAAATGCTCCCTCTTTTTTCTTTCTCTCCTGCTGAAGCTATTTTTTTTTCTCTTTCCTCTGCTGAACCTATTCGTTATCTTTCTTCCTCTTCTGATTTTAGTCGTAGCTCAAACTGCTTCATCTCTGCTTCTAACTCAAGCTGCTTCTTTTGCAATTGACGCTTACTCATCTCCACAGATCCTGATGGAGTTTCCAGCAAATTGAAATGTTGAGCTACTGCTGCAATCATCTCATCTTTCCTCACATTAGACGGGAGCTTCAACTCCCTTTGTCTACTAATTCCCGCGGCTTCGACTTATGTGCATTTTGTAAAACCCCCAAGGTCATTTCCTCCCCCTCCAAAACAAGCTTGGTTCCTATAAGAACCATTGCTATCTGAAGCTCTACTCACCAAATCAACACACGAAAAAAGAGACACTAACACCTGCCACTCGCTGGCTAAATTCCGCAAGCGCCTCCTAATCTGTTATGGACCAGACCCGACCTCCAAAACATTTTAAGCAGATAACCGGACGGTAAATTTGCTATTTTTTGAAGGCGATATTCCCAGAGTGAATTAGCTGGTCAGTCTGCCAAGTTTTAAACAAATGGCATTTATTTGCAAAATTACCAAATGAAACATAAGGAACCGAAAATAGAATACCTGAATAACGTATCGTATCAGAACCAGTCAGGCTATCCCGATTTAAGGATGCTGTTCCAATATACTTGCAACAATCCCAATAAACAAAACACCTTAGCACCAAGGGTAAAACTGACACAATTGCTTACAAGTTATAAGGTCAGAAGGGCAGAAGGAGGCAGAGAGCGTCCAGTGACCCTGACTCAACAAACCCCTGAACTGATCCAACCTGTCCAGCTAGGGAGCTAGACCGGTCCTCTTGATTATCCAGGTTACTTTTCAAGTCTTGAAAGGCTTCTGTATGAGGCATTATCTGTTAGGTATAAACAAAAGGACCCCAACGATCCTTTCAAAATTCTGACATATTGGAATCTTGGGTTTTTTAGACACTCTTTAAAAAATCAAGGAAAACATAACCCTGTAAAAGGACTGGCTTTGTGAGAACATGCCACATTTGGCTTTGGACTGAATTCCAAAAATGTAAGTCTTACCGCTTTGAAGCCAATATAATGTATGAAGTTGTTTGTTAGTTTACATAAAACAGTGCACAATTATATTGTGTTGAAGATTCAGCATTGTCACGAGTGGAATGTCCAGACAGACCCACACTTCCTGTGTATGGTCAGGGCAAATATATCCGCTGAGAATCTGTTGCTTGGTGCCTGTTCTAGTCAAGGAGAGACCAGCATGGAAACTACATCTAGATTCTGATTTCATTTTTGTGGATGGTCATGGTGGAGCGTTCAGGTGGTTACTGTATTGCAAATGAACAACACAGCAGAATCATCTAACCTGCGATAAGAAAACGTCCATAATTCTCCCTCACAACTAACTTCACGAGAGCAATTGGTGATGCGAGGTGTAACCATTAGCCAGCGATGTCAACATTCAATTTAATCCAGTTGTTATTTTGAACTGAATGCCGCATTCTGAGAGGAGTTATCTGGGTCTGCTTGTTCAGTGACTGTGATTGATATCAGTCTCCATGGATCCTAATTATGTCACTGGATAGTTTTCCTCTTCTATTTGTACGGGGCTTCTTCCAATGCATTATCCCATTATTGCTGCATATGCAGCACGTGCAACACTGACAATGATTAGCAGTTGCAGAGACAGGGAGAGGAGAGATCAGAATCTGAGAACCATAGACAGGAATGTTCCAACAATGGACCCGAATCTGAGAACAGTAGTCTGGAATGTTTCAACAATGGATCAGAATCTGATAGCATTAGACTGGAATATGCCAACAAGTGATCAGAATATGAGAACAGTAGACTGGAATGTCGCACCAATAGTTCAGAATCTAAGAAAAATCGACTGGAATGCTGCAACAATGGACAGGGGTTTATCTTCGGGTCTTATCTATTTTTCCTGGTATTGGCACAGATTACAATATCGGATATTAGGTGTACTGCTGATTATTCAGGCTGGTTATTATCCCATGCTCGCTATTGTTGGTGTTCCTGGTAAGTCTCCCCGTCTCTGTCGATTTATTAATCTCCTAAGCCATGGTGAACTTCAGTGCTATTTCTGTTATCGAGAGTTAGTAAATACTGAAACTATTGTCTTCCATTTCAAATAAAAATCCATTCATTCTCCACAAATTTCAGAATTGCCCACATCCCCGCCCTCACAAACAACTGAGAACAAGACTATTCACAATCCCGAAGTACCTATTTGCCTCGAATTGATTTATGTCTTGGTATGCTCTCCATCACCAAAGCTACCCACTATCAGCTCCATGATATCCCCAGACCCCGCCTTGACGTCAGTATGGGTGCTAAATAAACCATTATTTATAATTTGGTAAAAACCAGACTTTATGGTTCCTGTTCTCTTCAAATCACTCTTTCCATTACAAATGTTTCCATCAAAATCTTGTTCTTATCTGTAAAGTAAATTCATGACAGGGACACTGTGTCATAGTAGTAAAGTCGCTGGCCACGTAATTCAGTGGCCCAGGTGCCTACACTATGGACACTGTTTCACATACTGTCTCAGATGATGATAGAACTTTAATTCAAATTGCAGGAACTGGAAATAAAACGAATTTTACTAATATAATCCCACCGGCTCTTTGTCAATAAGTTTATCTATTTCACTGTTGTACTTTGGTGAAGACATCTCGCATTATTGCCTGATCTGCATTAAGACTAACGTCAGACCTGAAAGAAGGGCCTGTGCCCGAAACGTCGAATCTCCTGTTCCCTGGATGCTGCCTGACCTGCTGTGCTGTTCCAGCAATAAAGTTTCAAACCTGAAAGAATAACCTCACAGTAAAAGGCAATTAGTGAGGTCCACGAATGTTGCTCTGCCAGTGATGCAGACATCCCATGCAATAACAACATGTAAGGTAGAGGGAAAACAAATAAAAAGAATGCTGCTAGAGTTCAGAAACAAAAGGAACGAGTAAGTGCCAAAGAAACTGAACAGATTTGTCAGCCTCAGGTAGAGAGAAAAAATAGAAGTGACATTTCGCGTCCAATCACCATACATCAGAACTGAATGCAGCTGGGAAATAGTGTGTTTGATGTTGATGACAGGGATGGCTGTTGTGAAAGGGAGAAGGAGTGGGTTGCATAGATAGAGAAAGAGAGAAGTAGAGAGAAAGAAACAAACAGAGAGATTGTTGATGATCAGTTGGAATGGAAATAAAAATCCAGACTAATCATATTTGTTTTTCTCCTGTTCTCATATTACTGAAATTCATGTAAGGTATACATCAAAGTCCCGGTTTGAAGCGAGTTATGTCAATTTGTCTCTCTTCCTTGAGTATGATCATCTTCATTTATTCAGTAATGGGATGCTGGGCCAGTATTTAATTCCCTTTCCTCATCGTCCTTGAGAAGGTGTTGGTGAGCCGCCTTCCGTGACCCACTGCAGTCTGTGGGCTGTAAGTAGTCAGTGCTGAGGTCCGCCCGGCTTCATTTATTTGAGAATTTGTAGTGAATGATATAAGTGAACGGCTGGCTTGGCCATTTTAAACTATAACTGTGTGCTAACCACAGTGCTGTCGGTCTGGAGTCACATGTACGTCCGACCGGGTGAAGATAGTAGATTTCCTTCCCTGAAGTGCACTAGTGTGCCAGGTAGGACAAACACAATGGTTTCATTGTTTCATTTGATTTTCAATTCCTGATATTTTATTGAATACAAATTCCAACATTTGCCGTGGTGGGATTCGAATCCATGGTCTGGGTCATCACCTGGGTCCCTGGACTAATAATCCAGGGATAATGCATCATCTCCTCAGCATCTCCAACTATCTACAATGGCAATAGTCGTGTTGCTGTTGGCGTGACTGTGCTTAAATCATAGCGTTTTGCAAGGCAACAAAACGATTTGGCCAAACATACCATCCTTCTCATTTTGTATTTATGAGAAGGCGAGATGATGGGAAGTGCTCTTGGTGAAAAGGAGGTAGATATCCTTGGTCATGAGCTACTGACAGAATTCATACGGAACAGTAAGTGATCAGCACAGTAAATGTATGGTGTCCTTCATTGCAAAATGATGGAAGTATAAGTGTGAAGACAACTTACTGAAGTTGTAGTGTGATATTGAGACAGTACTTGGGGAGCTGTGAACGGATTTTCTCTCCTTCATGAGGAATGATCTCCTTGCCAAAATGAGAAACAATAAAGGTGTTCCACCAGACTAATCCTGCAGTGAAGGTACCATGAGGAGAGTGTGAAGGAAATGTGTGTTTAATCTGTAATGCGACAAGAGAATAAAAAGTGATCGTAATAAAACTTGAACATTATGGATCAACATTCATTATTTTCACAACTAAGCATTGATATCGTGAAATATTACGTGTTTCCCGTAAGAAATGTTTTCACATTTGGACAAATATATGATAGGGAAGGTTAAGAAGGATATGGGCCAAGTGCAGGAAAATGGAGTTAGCATGGATGGACATTTTAGTCGGAATGGTCCAGTTTCGGCTCAAGGGCCTGTTGAACTCTGTGACTCTGTGATAGTTTACATGTCTCTGTGGAGCCCCCATGTTGGTTGAGAGACAGCTCCAGGCTCTGAACAAACTCTCATCGTCTCAATGCAGAGTTGGAGTGAGACCCTGCACGAAGCATCGTGTCCTTCACAAACTTGTCAGCAGCCACATTCTGACAGGGTTGGTTATTCTCAAAAGCTTCTGACCTCCATGCAGAAGACTAGCCTGTCTTCTCGGACATGGAAGATGCCTCCTTGAGACGTGTCACAAACCATCCGCTGTGCCTTTTTACCATCAGCAAACCATGTTAATGTAACACGCGTGAAACATTACCAATGGAGCCAGGAGGCCAACCTGGAGCAGTCTGTCTGTGCAGTCTCTGCTTCACAAGTTTGTAGTATTGCACCATCAATGACATCCTCCTATTAAAGTGTAACAGTTTGGAGGGGCTGAATGGCCTCTTCTGTTCGTGTGTCAATGTCTCGGGTGGCTGAATGTCCTCTTCCTCATCCCAGGGAAGAGGTTCATTATTGGATGACCCATGGTAGCTGCTTACCTAGTGTTGTGCTGACTAGATTCCTTATCGTCCTGTGTAATAATAGACAAACAGGAGGCTGGAAAAAACAGCAAGTCAGGCAGCATCAGGAGGTGGAGAAGTAAACGTTTCAAGTATACCCGTTCTTCAGGACTGCGAGTGGAGGTAGGGGAAACTGCAGATAAAGAGAGAAGGGAGAGGTTGGGCTGGGGAGAACAGCAGGATGGTGAGGTAGGAGATAGGTGGACACAAGTGGTGGGTGCAACCTGGTTGGTCGATGGGAGGGATGAATTCTGTTGGGAGCTAGGAGGCACGGTCATTTTGTGGAATGGAAGGAAGGAGGCGGGGCAGGAAAGGGAGTAGGGCCATGGGTGGGAAGGTTATTTTAAATTGGAGAACTCAATGTTGAGTCCTACAGGTTGTAGGCTAACCAGGCAGAAGGTAAGATGTTGTTCGTCCAATTTGCGGTCTGATTCACTGTGGCAACAGAGGAGGCCAAGGATGGTCATGTTACAAAGGAATTGGGAAGGGAAATTGAAATGGGTGGTGACTGGGAGTTCAGATCGGCCGCTGTGGGCCCGGCTGTGATGCTCGGAGAAATGAGCCCTTAGTTTATTTTACTCTCCCTGATGTAGAGAAGACCACATCAGGTGCACATGATGCAGTAAATGAGGTTTTAGGAGAAGCAGGTGACCTCTGTTTCACGTGGAAGGACTCTTTGGGGCCTTGGAATAGATGAGGGGGGTGGTGTGCCAGCAGGTGATGTATGTTTTTCACCTGCAGGGTCATTTGCCAGTGGGGATTGGCGGATTTGGTGGGGAGTGTGGCAGAAACAAAAATTAGCTAAGGGATTGGTCCTTGTGGAAGATGTGCCAGGTGATGGGATCCAACCTAGTTTACTGTATCTGGTACCTGTGATGTGGTCTTCTCTATATCAGGGAGACCAAATGTAAACTAAGAGGAATGCTTTGGTGATCATCTCAGCTGGACCTGTAACGGCTGAACTAACCTCCCAATCACCTCATATTTCAATTCCCCCTCGCACTCACATCCCGACATGGCCATCCTTGACCTCCTCCATTGCCACAACGAACGAAAGCACAAATTGGAGGAACAACACTTCATATTCTACCGGTGTCGCCTACAGCTCAACACTGAGTTCTCCAATTTCTAGTAACCTCCCTTCCAATCCCCCGATCTCCTTCCCAGCCCCTCACCCTTCCATTCTTCGGATCAACCCATATTCCAACTGTCAAGTAGATTCATTCCTTCCATTGACCAACCCGGTGGTACCCTCTACCTGTGCTCCCCACCTCACCACGCCGCCTCCTACTTCCACACCTCGCCTCTTTATCTGTACACACCCTTACCCCCACCCCCAGTCATGAGGAAAGCTTATACCCAAGGAGTGAACTTCTTCTCCTGATGCTGCCTGGATTGTTGTGTTCTTCCAGCCTCCTGCATTCCAACATTTGTAGATTTTTTAAAAAACCTCTTCTTGTGTAATAGATAAGAGATAGTGAATGGTCTGTGCCTCTTCTAATCCAATAGCTTCAATGGGCTAAATGGCGTTCTCACATTTCTCTGAAACGAGCTTGAGATTCTGAATGAGCTCCTCTTTTTTAGTCCTGTGGAAATGTTCAGGGTCCAGGAGTACTGTTACATGAATGTTACCTAGACGTTAACAGTATGAGCTTGAATGTTGTCCAGGTTTTGATGCTTTATGCGATATTTTCTGAGCATCCTCACTTCTGATCTAATGACGGAGGGTAAGACGTTGATGAACCAGCTGAAGATGTTTGTGCCGAGGAAGCTACACTGAGGATCGCCCACAGAGATATCCAGGGACTGAGAGGATTGATCTCTACCAGCCACGTGGTGTTCTGAATGGCCCAACCACTTGGGAGTTTACAACTAATTCCCATTATGTTCAATATTAGTCTCCTTGACACCTTGCTCAGTCACGCCCTGCAGTGATGTCAGGGTCAGACACTCTGATGCTGTGTTCATATCTTTTATTTATGTCAAAGGCCAAGATAACTGTGTGGGGACTGTTTCCTTCTCTCAGAGGGTAGTGACTGTTGGGGCATCTCTATCCCAGACAGCTAAATCTCTGAAATGTTTGGGGGAGCTGGTTGGTGTTAATGAATTTTGACACATCAGGGAGTTGAGGGCTATAAAGAATTGGCCATAAAAGAGAAATTGCGGCCAAGAGAGATCAGCCCTGACCTTTCTGAAGGGAAGGACAGACTTGACGGGCTATATAGCCTGGTATTATTGCAATAAACCCCATTGTCCAGTCACATTGTTGCCTCATCTATTTCCTGAGGTACTGGCTTCAAGTAGCTGAATAGGCTGGTGCTGTTGTTGCATGATCTAAACTGGGTCTAGTTCTCGACTGGAGTGGCTAATTGGTCTACTCCTGTAAACGTATATGATGGTCCAGGGGCTTAAAAGCCTCATCCTGTTCTGGTGTAACTGAATTCCATATAGACCAAATCGACCACCCTTGGAGAAAGTGAGCACTGCAGATGCTGGTGATCAGAATTGAAAAGTGTAGCACTGGAAAAGCCCAGCTGGTCAGCCAGCATCCGAGAAGCAGGAGTATCTATGTCTTGAACATTCCTGATGATAGGCTTGTGCCCAAAACGTCGATTCTCCTGCCCCTCGAATGCTACCTGACCTGCTGTGCTTTTCCAGCACCACACCTTTGGATGTTTACCGGCCCGCCCTATTCAACCTTCCTGGTCATGTCATCAAAGAACTTTAACAAATTCGTCAGGTTTGAACTTCCACTCACAAAGCCATTCGTTTTATTACTAATCAAACCGTGTTTTCCCAATGCATGTACATCTTATCCCTCAGAATCTTCTCAAGTAATTTACCTTCCACAGATATTAAGCTTACTGGTGTGTCTTTCCGAGACTTTATTTTTCAGTACTTCTTGAATAAGGGCACAACATCTGCTGTCCTCCAGTCTTCTGGGATCTCACCTGTGGTAACTGATGATCATAATTATCAGCCAGAGACCCCGTAAATTCTTCTGTAGCCCCTTGCACTGTTTTTGGATAGATCTGGAAAGGACCGCGAGATTTATCCAACTTCAAATATTCTAGTACATCCAATACCTCCTCTCCTGAGATATGGCTGTCCCTAAATTATCACCAATAATGTCCCCAATTTCTCAAGTACTCATGTCTTTCTCCACGGTAAACATAGAGGAGAACTATCTGTTGAGGACATCGCCCATCTCTTATGGTTCCACACAAACATATCTACTTTGGTCTTTGAGGGGTCCTATTCTCTCTCTAGTTTATGTTTTTCCTTCAATATACTTAAAGCACCTCTTTGGATTCACCCTGATCTTCTCAGGCAATGTTATCTCATATCACCTTTTCGCCCTCCTTCTTTTCTTCTTCTGTAAACTCCTTTATCCTGCTTGATCCCAGCTGCCTCTACCTCTGTCACGCCTCCACATTTTTCTTGGTCAAAGCGTAAACATCTCTTGTCATCTAGGGTACTTCATTCCTGTCAACCTCCCTTTTATCCTCACAGGAACATATAAATCTTAAACTCCCACGTGCTGGAGGTCCCTTTGCTTGAAAAAAGACCACTCAAACCAACCCCTGCAAACTCCTGTCTAAGTCCATCAAAACTAACCTTGCCCCAATTTAGAACTTGAATCTGTGGAACAAATTTTTCCCTCTCCATAACCACTTAAAAATTAATAGATCTATGGTCACAAAGTGCACATCTACTGTCACCTCACTCACCTGTTCTAACATATTTCTTAAGAGTAGGTCAAATTTTGCCCCTTCTCGATTAGGACCCTCTACATTCTGCTTGAGGAAACTTTTCTGACGCACTTAATTGATTCCATTCCATCAAATCCCTTAATGATCTGGCAGTTCCAGTCTGTGTTCTAAAAATAAATTAAAGTCCCTATTATGACAACTGACAACCGGAAGCGGCAGGGACAGGCCACCATAAATGCCGGAGGAAACACCACAGAAGCGCTTCACAGGAGGCTCCCAAGCACTGAGGATGTAACCGAGACAGGGGACGAAACGTTTCCAACAAAGACTTCCAGCTCGGCGAACAGAACCACAGCAACGAGCACCCGAGCTACAAATCTTCTCACAAACTTTGAATGACAACTCAAATGTTCCTGAAAGTCTCTCTACATATTTTTGTTCGTGCAATTTCTGTTGACTATTTGGGGACCTATAGTACAAATCCAATAATGTCACCATCCACTTCTTATTTCTTAGTTCCACCCACAAAGCCTCATTGGATGATCCATCAGTTATTTTATCTCTGATCACTGCTATGATGCACCCTTTATTCAGAAATCCAATTCCCCTCCACACGTTCCACAATCTCTGCCCCTCCTAATGCATTTAACCCCGATACATTAAGCTGTCAGTCCTATTCATCCCTCAGCCATGTTTCTGTAATAGCTGGACTATCGATCGCCGATAAACTATCCTCATCCTGAATTCATCGGCCTTACCTGTCAGCCCTTTTGCACTGAAATAAACGCAATTTAATCCACAGGCATTTCTTGCTCCCTATCGTGTTCCAGCCTGTTATGTCTCCTCAACGTACTATTTTTTAATTACGGTATCTCCTTCCAGCCTCTCACTTGCCTCCCTGCTCTGAGAATCCCACTTCCTGCCAATCTCGTTTAAACACTCCCCTGTTGCACTAGCAAAACTCGCTGCGAAGATATTGGTCCCCCCTCCAGTGCATGTGTCACCAGTCCCTCTTGAACAGGTCAGCTCTGTCACAGAAAAGCTCCCAATGGTCTAAAAGTATGAATCCCTCCCACTGCACCAATTCTTAAGTCATATATTTATCTGCCATATCCTCATATTCGTACCTTCACTAGCTCATGACACTGGAAGTAATCTGGAGATTATCACTGTCGAGTTCCTGGTTTTTATCTGTTCTCCGAGCTCTCAGTTAATCATTCTATAGAAACACATTCTTATATCTAACCGTGTCATTTGTACCATCGTTCACAATGACTTCTGGCTGCTCACACGCCCCCTTGAGAACTTTCAGCAGCCACTCCGAAACATCCTGGACCCTGACACCTGAGAGGCCACACACCATCCTGGTTTCCCGTTTGTGGCCAGAGAATCTCCGATCTGTCCCCCTAACAATCAAATCTCCTATCGCTAAGACCCTGTTTACCTTTATCCTTTCTTGCTGCTCCCCAGATCCAGTGCAACCATCTTGGCTACCGTTGCTTTCCCCTGAACAGTCATTCCCTGACACCTATCACCTATCTCCCAACATACACAAAATCAGTATCCAGAATGGTATACTTGGTTTCGACAGGAATGGCCACAGGGGATTCCTGCGCTTTCTGCCTACTCCCTTCGCCATTCCTGGTGGTCGCCCAGCTACTCTCTGCTTGGAACACGACAGGAAGCAATGAACGCCTGTTGGATTAAATTGCTTTTAATTAAATGCAACAGGGCTGACAGGTAAGGCAGATGAACTCAGACGTGGATCTTTACATGAGACAGAGATATTATAGACTTTACAGAAACATAGCTAAGGGAGGGACTTGGGTGTGATCACCTCACTAAAGCTTTTATCTATGAAGTGCTCCGTATCTCGGATGATCCTTGTGCAGCCAGATCCAGCTCCTGAACACGGTCTCCCAGGAGCAGCAGCAGGGTGCACTGCCCACACGTATAGTCATCAGGGACAGTGGGAATCTCCCTGAGCTCCCACAAACCGCCGGAAGAACATACAACTGCCCAAACTGCCATCTCCATTGCTGTCAGACTAGCGTTAAGAAGAGTTTACCTGAGCTGTCCTTTACCTTTTGCTGAACTGCTGCTCACCGATGTCTCTGGAACCAAAGCATTACTGCCGACTCTGCCACTAACAGTACGTCAATAGAACATTCCACATTTAGTTTTGGTTAGGGCGGGAGGGAGACACTACAGTGATGTGTTGTTTGGGCCTTAAGCACTCCGAAGCACCAGGCCCATGCTTGGACTTTGGGGGTGTCTTGCTGAGGTCTTCCTCCTAGTAGTGGTGACTACGCTGATGCAAACCTTCACCCTGACAGCTCATCCGCGTTGTCGCAGTCCTCTGGTCTTTTCTGTCTACTAGCACTGCATTTATGAATTCCTTGTATCTGTTGATTGTATTCGAAACTGTGTCTCACTCCGAAGGGAGAAATGTTGATGTTCCAGTGAATACAGGCTATTAGAAAAGGTTTACCATTAGACATACGAGTGACAGTATGCCCATTCGCTCGCTGACTCTGCTTTTACTTTCAACTATTCTGATAACATTCCATTCCATTTTCCTGCGTTTTCCCTGTAACCTTCTGTTTAAAAATCTGTTTAAAAATCTGTCCATCTCAGCCTTGAAGATATTTGGTGATCATTCCTCAACAGCCTTCACAATTTTCTACAATTGTTTTCCTCCCACTGAGGAGAAAGTGAGGTCTGCAGATGCTGGAGATCAGAGCTGAAAATGTGTTGCTGGAAAAGCGCAGCAGGTCAGGCAGCATCCAGGGAACAGGAGAATCGACGTTTCGGGCATAAGCCCTTCTTCAGCCCTTCCTGAAGAAGGGCTTATGCCCGAAACGTCGATTCTCCTGTTCCCTGGATGCTGCCTGACCTGCTGCGCTTTTCTAGCAACACATCTCCCTCCCACTGATGTGAGACTTGGAAGTCTTTAATCCCATGGCTTTTTTTCTAGCACTCTGTGTGGAAGTTGAACCTACATTAGATGTTGTCCTGTTCGATCCCACCACTCTGTGGCCAGAGGCAAAACAAAATACTACACAAAATTTAAGAGCCTGGAATCTCCTCTCTCATCTTCCACATCAGTCTAAAATGCAGTTCATCCAGATCTCGAGATTTGCCCACCTTTTATCCTGCATCAACTTCCAATTCTTCCTCAGCTTCTGTCCAGAAACTGCTTTTCCAAAGTGAAGACCAATATGTACTACGTGTTTGACATATTCTCAGGCTAGATGCACAGGTTGCCTCCTCGGTCCCAAATACTCCCTATTCTTTCTCTTGTTATCCTCTTACCCTTAATTAACCGATAAAATGTCTTTGAACTCTTCAAAATATTGACCACTAATATTTTTATCACCCCACGTTTTGCTCTAGGACTTACTTTCTTGAGTTTAGACCTTCACATTCTCTTCTCTTCTGGGACCTCCATTGACCTGCTCACTTTATGCCTGCTTTAAGCTTCTCTTTCATTTTTAATTCTGTTTGGAATATTTGTAGACATCCCAGGCTCTCTGGGCTTGTTTTCCTAAGTTTCATCTTTGTTGTAACATGTTGTGGTGACACTCTCAGCAATTCCATTTTGAGCATGTGATCCCCACCACCCCCACGCTGTTCTGCTCCAGTTTCACCCAGAAGTAACTGTACTGTGGCCAGATCCTGTCTTTCTCTTGGTAAGATCTGCCTCCATTATCCAAATTATTTTTATTTTTCAAACCTTTTTTCTTTTGGTCTTTTCCTTAATATGCTAAAAATGCTTGAGTCACAGTCTCTGGTCCTTCAATGATCTCCCAATCCCGCCTGCAACACCTGACTGGCTTCATTCCCCATAGTAAGGCTCGGCACAGCCCCGCCTATTGTTGTATCTGCTGCATGTTGATATAAGAAGCTCTCTGGAATAAATGTCAAGGCATCTTTGCCCTCCTAAAAATAATTATCGCTGCCCTAATCAATGTCTGTAATTGAAGTGCCTGAGTGTAATGATCCTATTATTGTATTTACACATCTCGGTGAATTGGTTATATACCTGCTCCTGTATTTCCTTTTATCTGGAGGTCTATAATATATCCCCAGTAGTGTGTCTGTCATTGTTTTGATCCTAACCTCAACCCACAAACCGACATTTGAATGACTTTCCAAGATATCATCCGTCCTTACTGCAGTCTTTGATTCCATAATTAATAAGGCAACACCACCTTCTCTTTTAACCCTCTCCTCTGCTGCCCATAGTTCTTGTATCACAGAATATTGAGTTGTCAGCCCTGACCTCCCTCAAACACACCTACGTGATGGCAAAAATGTCCACTCCCCCATGTCAACTCGTTCCTTGATCACATCTGTCAGTCCGATAATATTCCCAGTATTATGGTAAAGGACATCTAGCCTGGAAAATAGCATCTGGAATACTCTGTCCCTCGGAGTTGTTCAGTCATTTACTGTTTGTTATCAAGCTGCCTTTCCATGAAATAAAACTCTAACTCTGGCACTGAATCAATAATCGTTGAGTTGTAATTTCTTTTTTAATTACGATGTTAATCAAATGCAACGTTCCAGAACTGAACAGTCAGCTTCAAATACAATGAATTCATGCTGATTAATTTTCTGCTCACTGTGCAGCAGGATCAGCCTTCAGTAATAGACAAAGTGAGGACTGCAGATGCTTCAGATCAGAGTCGCAAAGTGTGGTGCTGGTAATGCACAGCGAGTCAAGAAGCATCCGAGGAGCAGGAGAGTGAAAGCTTTGGCCATAAGCCCTTCATCAGGAAGGCATTGGTGTTTTACATTTTTTTTCCATTCCATGATTCATGGAATATTTGGAATTGTACTTGCTCAGGAGGGCAGCACTCTATATAGCCATGAAATGGAAAGCAGTCAATCAGTTGGTTGAACTGGGAGTAGATAAAGTGAGATGAAGTACAGACTAATTGAAGTACAAACATAAGGATAGATAAGTCCCCTGGACCAGACAGGAAGCACCTGAGGTTATCGGAGGAATTGAGGGAATACATTGCTGCACGTTTGGCGATGATCTGTGTGTCCCCACTGTCCACTGAAGTACTGCATGATGGTCAGATGGTGGCAAAAGTTATTCCCTTGTTCAGGAAAGGCAATAGGGATAATTCCTGCAAAATACAGGCCAGTCAGTCTTACTTCTGTCTTGGACAACGTATTGGAAAGGTTTCTGAGACACAGAACTTATGATAACTTAGAAAATCATAGTTTGATTAGAGATAGTCAGCATGGCTTTTTGAGGGGCAGGTCATGCCTCACAAAGCTTATTGAATTCTTTCAGGATGGGATCAAACACATTGATGAAGGTAGAGCAGTGGATGTGATTTATATGGATTTTAGCAAGGTTACCATAAAATCGGCTCATTCAGAAAGTAAGGAGGCATGGGATAGAGGGAAATATGGAAATCTGTCTGTGTGGATACAAAACTGTCTCGCCTGTAGAAGACAGGTGGTGGTAGAACTTGGAAAGTATTCAGCCTGGAGCTTGGTGACCAGTGGCGTTCTTCAGGAATCGGTTCTGGGACTGCTGTTCTTTGTGATTTTTGCAAATGACTTGGATGATAAAGTGAAAGGGTGCTTTAGTAAGTTTTACGATGTAACAAAGATGTTGGAGTTATGGATAGTGTGGAGGGCTGTTGTAGGTTGTAATTGGGCATTGACAGGATGCAGAACTGGGCTGGTAAATGACAGATGGAGTTCAACCTGGATTAGTGTGAAGTGATTAATTTTGGTAGGTTGAATTTGAATGCAGAATACAGGGTTAAAGGCAGGGTTATTGGCAATGTGGAGAACCATAGGGATGGTGTGTGTCATATCATAGGACGCTCAAAGTTGTCACCCAAGCTGATAAGGTTATTAAGATGTATGGTGTTTTCACGAGCCAGGGATTGAGTTTAAGAGCCGCAAGTTTTTGCTGCAACGCCAAAAAGCTCTGGCGAGACTACACTTAGAATATTGTGTTCAGTTCTCGTTTCCTCATTACTGGAAAGACATTGAGGCTTCGGAGGGTGCCGGGGAGACTTACCAGGATGCTGCCTGGACTGGAGGGCATGTCTTACAAACAAAAGTTGAGGGAGCTAGGGATTTCCTCTTGGAGCAATGAAGAATGGGAGGTGACATGATAGAGGTGTTTAAGATGATGAGAAGCAAGGGGTAGAATGGGTAGCCAGTGTCTTTCTCGCAGGGTGTCAATGGCTATCTCGAGCGGGAATAATTTTAAGGTTATTGGAAGAAGGTTTGAGGAGATGTCAGAGGTAGGTTCTTTACACAGAGAGTTGTGTGTGCTTGGAATGCACTGCCAGCGGTAGTAGAGTCAGCTGCATTAGGGATATTTAAGTGACTATTGGATAGGCACATGAAGGGTATGTCAGTTAGTCTGATCTTCGAGTAGGATAAAAGTTCAGCAGGACGTCAAAGGTCGAAGGGTCTCTACTGTCCTGTACTGTTCTGTATTTTATGTTTCACCCAGCCTGTGGATTCTTATCAATTGTTGAATGTGTGAGGGAGTGATGTGTGTGACATTAGGAAGCTGGAGAGGGGCGTTAGCCCAAAACTTCTAGTTATGTTGTTCATTGTTACATTCACCAGAATGCCAGTGCAATATGTGACGTGTCCTACACCACGCAGGCTCCACCAAGTTCAGTTATTAACATGATTCTTGACTTGTCATTTGCTGCTGTTTTCTTCAGATACAATCTGTTGGGTGACCCATGTATTAATCAGATGTTTGCTATGTTTCGTGAATTGCGCAAAACTAAGATGTCAACTATGATTATTCGACTGAATTATAATACATGAAAAGAATTAGGTTGATTCTATATTTATGGAACAAAAATATAAACTCCTGTCAAGATTTTCTAACACAGAAATAAAGAAAGTACATTTTATTTTGTATCGAACAAACAACATGGATGTAACTCTTTTGGCGATCAGAATCACACACACAATGTCAGAATTCAAAACAATGCATTGTCACTCCGACATTTTGAAAATAGTTGGCTTCTGAATGACTACATGTTCAGGGTGAGCAAACAATTGAACAATCAAATTGAATTAGCGTTCTTATACATGTATATATAATCAATCAGTTTAATTTCTCACTGAAATGTACAAGCTTCAGCTATTTGCCAGCGAATTAGAAATGGCTATAGTTCAATATGCTCTGTGAATATTAAACTAAATAAATGATTTGTGCTATCAAATTTTAGTGAACAATAATTTGAAAACGTTTAACTTTTAGAAAGAATGTTATTTAATTTGAAATGCAGACAGTGAACAAAAACGATGAACATATTATCGTGTGAGTGAAAAGTCAAACCTTTTCAAAGAGATTTGTGCCAAAGCAATGACAGATTTGTTTGAATAATTGGAATAAAACATTTAAAATATTCATATTCTGAGCAATAATTAGACTATATAGTGAAGCTGGCCTTGCAATAGTTACATTTTAAATGCTTATGCTGCACTAAACAATCAGAAATTCTTGAACATTTAGAATGGGAAATAATCGGATCCTGACTTTTATTCGCATCAGACACATGATAGAGTGCAAAACCTTAAAGTACAGGAGGAGGCTATTGGCCACTGTGTGTGCATCAGCTCCAGGAATGTCTCCCAAGTCCCTCCCATTTGCCAGCCCTATCTCTGCAGCCTGTTAAATTCATATTTCCAAATACATATCCAGTTCTTTTTTAATGTTCATCCATAACTCTCCCAGGCAGTTCCATTCCAAATCCTAACAACTCTCTCAATAATGAAGTTTTTCCTTATCTCATTCCTTGCTCTTTTGCTGACAAGGTTGAAATTAGAATTGCATGATGATGTAATGCCAACTAACGGAAACAGAGTATTCCTGTTTTACTCTCCAACTTTTTTTTTCATACGTTTGAGCACCACAATTAGTTCACAGATTTGTCTGTTCTGCTCAAGGAAGAATAAGCCTTGCAAGAACTGTTACAAGCACTACATCGGAAAAACAGTCAGAAAACTAGCCACCTGGATACATGAACAACAACTGGCCAGAAAAAAAAGACATGACCCACTATCACTAATATCCTTACATACAAATGAGGAAGTACATGAATTAGACTGGGTCTGCATATCCATCTAGGACAAGCCAAACAGAGACACGCACGAGAATTCCTTGAAAAATAGCATTCCAACCTGAACTCTATCTTAAACAAACATATCGATTTTGATTCCATCGAACACTCTCTGACAAAAAGAACCGGACATAAAATCACCAATACTGAAATTACATCACTGACTCAAAGAAACCTAAACACGTAAATAGCAAGTGGAACATAACACCAGCACTTCACCAGAGGCTCACTGACAATGTTCCCTAGTACAGTGATGAACCATCTGAAACTGAACTTTCCAACTCAGCGAGCAAACTGACTTCCAGAAGAAGCACAATTTCTCTCATCCTCCCTTTAACTAAATACTTCAGTCCACTTGTCATTCCGATTATTTTAAGGTCATTTGTATTCTTCTGCAAAGTAATATAGTGTCTTTCTGTGTGTGTTTGAATGTGTGTGTGTTAATGTGTGAGAGAGAGAGAGCGAGCGAGAGAGAGAAAGAATAATCCTCTGTAATCTCTGGATTACTCCCCGTGCCATGAGGAAAAGAGGGAAGGATGAGGAAGACAGTAGAGCTTAACATGTTGTTAAAAATCTAGTTCAGGGGTGAGAGTTCCAGATTGTTGTATTATTGGGATCTCTTCCAGGACAGGTGGGGACCTGTACAAAAAAGACAGGTTGTATCCTAACTGTACAAGCACCAGCATCCTTGTGGGGAGGTTTTCTAGCGCAAGTCGGATGGATTTAAATAAACCAGGAGAGTGAGAACCAAAGCAGAAGATCAGGAACTGAGCAGAAGGTAAAGGTGAAGAGGACGTCAGGCACACGGCCAGTCTAATGACCATACCGAGAGAAGGAATCAAAACAGTGAGTTGGGAGTTGGGATAAATTATAGAGATGTGACGCAGGTTTTTCAGAGATTAACAAGTAAGGATGGAGAGTGTGAGGGATGTGAGGGAGTGAGGTGTGAGATCAGGGAGACAGTGCACAAGAAAATGTTGAAGGGGAAAGAAATTGGGCTGGGAAATTGTGTGATAAACAACTGGCAGCAAAACACGGGAAAACTTGCTGCTTGGCAAAGTGAATACCTGGGAAAGAATTGTTTATGCTTCGGATAAATGACACCCTTATTGCTAGAGTTCTGTGTTATAATTGAGGAAAAGCTGTGTTCATATTATGGCTGTAGCTTTAATAATGGTGGCAAACAGCTAGAATAGTGTCAGTGCTGTTGTTGGGTAATGCTTGCACTGAGCATATTAATTACAGTCGATGTTCACAGAGATATTTAGGCTGCCTTTGGTTGAGTGAGTGCTGAGGTTGCATGAGATGATGCTAGTTTGTAATATAGCCACTTACTGAGTACAGTCAAAGGAACAAAGCAGCAACTGCCATTGTGTATTGTTACAGAATATACCAGAGTGTTCATGGCTGCCACTGCAAAGAATCATGAAATGAAAAACAGGCCTATCACGTCTGTGCCAGCAAGTGCATATCCAAAGACATTTAAACGTTTGTGAGGTTACCTGCCTCAACCACCCATCTAGACAACGCATTCCAGATTCATACCATCCTCTCAGTACTAGACACATTCCACAAATCCTCTCTCAATCCCCTGACGTTCACTTTAAAAGTGTGTCCCTTTGTTTTTGATCCTTTGACTAAGGAAAACAGCCGCTGTCTGTTCATCCTCTCCATACCCCATTTTGTTCTTGTACACCTGTACCATATTCCCTCCTCAACCTTACCTGCTGCAAAGAAAAAACGAGCAAATTTAGCCCTCCTCTTTCATACTCACTTTTGAGTACACACTTGTCTTGTTACTTCTGACTTGCATCTTCCCAAATTATCGGTGTTAAATTTCGTCAGACCATTGATCTGGCTATCTGAATAATCTGTTTCTATCCTCCTATAGCCTAACACTTTCCTCCTGACTGTGATCCACCCAGCTCATCTTTGTGTCATACATAACATTGGTAATCATTAATTTATGAGTGATGTAGTTAACACATTTTATGAGGGATCCACAAATAGCATTTTCGACACAGAGTTGAATTCACCTTTTACACTCTGCCCCTCTGCATGTTTTGTTTATAAACATTGTAAATAATTTAGGATAAACTACGGTTTGGCATATTGCGGTGGAACATTAGCATTTTGTGTGACACTGTTCTTTGTAACATTCCCTGAAATAACCAGGGCTGAAGAAATTTTTCCTCTGCAGGATGGACATGGACTCATTCATTGTTTGTTTAAATCAGCGAGTGTGATTAGGATAAATATTTAAATAAATTCTATGTAATGGGCAAACTGCAGAAGATCAAATCATATTCTCATACCCAACTTGAATTGGAAGCAAATATATACTGTAAAAAAAATCAAAAATATTGAAACACCACGTAGGGGAGAAAGAAACATGTCGTCTGCACTTGATGGAGATATAGAAATATATAATACATGTCCAACCTGAACAAGAATCAAGTGATAGAAGAGAAAGTACAAGAAATCCTTTCTTAATTTTGAATGGAATCCAGATCCCGATTTTCTTGTACAGTGATGTTTTCTCATCCAATCTCACTACCTCAAAAGCAAGCTTTTCCCTGTCACTAAAACTTCATCTGCCTTTCTTCCTCCTCCGTCCTACACTTTTCTTACACTCCTACTTCCCTTGCACTACCCCCATGCTGCTACATACTCTTCCACTGATGATCCCCCTTCACACTCTTCTTTTGCCACTCCCACTGTAAGTTACACCAATTCCCCATTTACTTCCACTTTCTCTGGCCAGTCCTTCCCCTTTTTGCTTTCCAACTGGGATGATGGGAGCCGCTGGCTCCTGTGCTGCAATTGGTCATCAGTGAATGATGAGATTGAGATGATCAATGTCCAATAGGAACAGACAATAGTGTGTTTCTGTCACTGTCTGATGCACCGTGAGCAGGCTGGTTTTGTTCCCCATGGTACAGAGTGGAGTGTCTTTCTGTCTCTCTGTCACAGCGCTTAACTAAAGAGCCTCAACACAAATAGGACAAACCTCTCCTCACAGTCAGAAATTCATGCATCAGTTTTACCTTAGACATTGTGAGCAGAGTGAGCACATTGTTCAAACAGGCTGTGTACTGGCCTTTTGTTCTTTATTCATTTAACTGATCTTCCAATGTAAGTTGAGGTGAGATCATAGTTACTTGTGTTGCATTAAAGTAGTATTTGACTCATGTGACATCAGAGATCCTGAGTAAACTGTGGTCACTGGGAATCACAGGATTTTCTGCGCTGGTAATTTCCTCACTGAACAATGACACTTTCCCCAGAGCTATTGGGAATGACAAATAAACTCTGCCCTTGCTCGTGCCTTCCAAAACCATAGATAAAGTTTTCTTGTTAAATTTATTTCAAGACATATTATGTTTTCACAGTTTGGTCTAAAGTCTCTGAAAAATAAAACTTGCTGCTTGAGTGTCACTCCAGTGAAATCAGGACGTTACAATAAGATTACCTTCCCAATTATTTTCAATCAGCAACTTTCTGAGGTCTGATCGTGCGATATCAGTACCACTGAGATCAACGTTTTCTCTGTCCAGCAGAATCGCATTATATTGTCTCAAGGCTGCATCACTCCACAATTCTAATTTATTCACCGGCTCATTCGTCGTGCTAAACAGATGCACTGGGCACACAATTTGCAACAAGGTAGAGATGCCCTTGACCCTCTGAAACCATCCTCCCCTCCCATACCTGCCCACTGACTCCAGGCCCTCCCCCAACGCCACCTCCTGTCGTTTATTCACCATCCCTCCTTAACTTCCACTCTCTGATGCTGAATGTTCTGTACTAATCAAATATCTGAACTTCACCTCTCTGTGCCCCCACTTTAATGAATTTTAGGCATGACATTTAGTTGAGCTCTTCCGCTGTCTTCGCCTCAGTGCCCATTTCGTTCGACAAGGTTCCTCTCCTTGTCCCGTATACCCCGTTACCCAGCTGCAACACTCTCCCTCCACCTGGACCCCTCCCTCTGGCCTTTACCTGAAATAAATCGGTTCATTGAGAAATCTCAACATGACATTGGTTGTCTTAATTTCTCTGCACTCCCCTCACCAAATCCATACTATCAATGTCTGAACAGCCTACACTCCATGTGCTTATGTCCAACCCTGACTGTGTTATTCAGCCTGTGCCGACAAGGTTGGTGCTGCTATAGTCTGGTAGACTGACCTCGACATTGCAAAGGTTGAACGCCCACTCTCAGGTAACTCCTCTAATCTCCCCCTGGACCATGACCCTACCATGGCACATCAGGCTATTGTATCAACTACGATAACTGACCACATTTCATCTGGAGATTTCTTCTCCACTCGCCCCACCCCCCCTAACTGCCCTCGAGCTGATGGTCCTCTGATAGCAGAGCTCGCTTCTATCTCCTCTCAAAAATTCACAAACAGAACTGCCCGAGCAGACCCATTGCTTCAGCCTGCTCCTGCCACACAGAGGAAGTGCATGGATACACATTTGGGCCCCAGTCATGCCTGTTTCTTCTTGGGGGACGTTCTCCATTCCCTGTTCCAGTTCTACTCCAGCACCCATCCACAACTCTTTGTCCGATACATAGATCATATCATCGCTGCTACATCTCTTTCTTGTCCGGAATTGGAAAAGTTCACCGATTTCGCTTGGAATTTGAAACTCTCCATCACTTTCACCTGGTCGATCTCTGGCTCCTTACTTCCTTTCCTCAACATTTCTGCTTCCATTTCTGGGGATAGAAAAGCCACTGATATCCAGTATTAACCCACCGACTCCCACAGCTTCGTGGAGTATACATCCTCACACCTGGTTTCCTGCATAGACTCAATTCCATTCCCCCAGTTCCTCCATCTCCATCCCATTGCTTCTGATGATACTAAATGCACCAAGGAAGCCTTTGAAACCTTGTTCCTCAATCAAGAGATTCCCCATCATTGTTGTCAATAGGGTCCTCAACCAAGTCTGACCTATCTCCTGCACTTCTCGACTACCCCTCCCCTTCCCTCCAGCAACAGAGTTTCCATTGTACTTGCCTACTATCCCAGCAGCATTCACATACAGAGGATCATCAGCCCACATTTCCCCCACCTCCAGCGAGATGTCCCCACCTGCACATATTCACCTCTTCTCCATTGTCCATCTTCTAGAGGGATCATTCCCTCCAGGACACAGTGGTCTACTCTTTATTTACTCCAACCACAGGTCCACTTCATTTTCCCCTGCCGGAGGTGTGACATATTACAGCAACTTCTGTTTTGTTTCAGCATTTTCATCGCAAGGTCTCACAATGCAATACGTCATCGATACTTAGAGCCCTGTCAAACAGAGGAACTTTGTAATTTCTCATTTAATGTCCATAACAAATTACTCGAGATTCATCTGAGATAACAGCTTTGCTGCTATCATTCAGATTAGACACTTTGTCACAGATCAGAAAGAAAAAAGAAATCAAAAGAGCTGGAGCGAAACTCAGTAGGTCTGGCAACATCTGAGCAGAGATCCAAAAAATTAACCTTTGATTAAGAGAACACCACACTTCCTGTCTATGTTCGTGGCAACTGCGCCCAGTGACAGTCTGTTCGCTTGCGTTTGTTCCCGTGGAGGAGAGATCCGCACAATAAAAACATCCAGATTGTGTTTCTTTTTTTGGAGCGGCTGGAGATTTGGGGAAAGATGGTTACAGCATTGCAAACGTACAACAGAGCAGAGTCATCTAGCCTGCCGTAAGAAAACATCAATAATTCGCCCTCACAACTGACTTCACTAGAGGAATTGGTGATGGGAGATGTGACCAACAGCCAGCGATGTCAGCATCCAGTCCAGACCAGTCCAGTTATATTGTGAACTGAATGTGCTGTATTGAAAGCTGGAACTGTTTGCTCAATGACTGTGATTGATGTCAGTCTCCATGCATTGTAACTGTGTCACTGGAGGGTTTCCCTCTCCTACTGGTGAGGGGCTTCACTCAGTACGCTATCCCAGTATAGGAGCAGATGCATAAGCTCCAACAGTAATAGAGATCAGCAGCTGTACAGAAGTGGAGAGGACAGATCTGAATCTGAGAATAATGGACTGGATAATTACACCAATGGAGAGGACGCTTTCCTTGGATCTTTTCAACATTTCCCTCTATTGGGAATTTCTACCATATCGGATATTAGCGGTACTGATTATTATTCTGGGCGGGGTTGAGGGTGTGTTACTAACCTATTCTCGCTATTGTCGGTGTTCTCTGCCTCTGTCCATTCATTAATCCCATAAACAATTTTGAACTTCATTGCAATTTCTGTGATCTATATTTGTCAAAGAAAGAAACTATTATCTTCAATTCAAATTGCAGTCTCCATTCATCTGAATTGCAGACCACTCCCTTACAGACATCTGAGAACAAAACTATGGACAACCTCGCGATCCATTTTTGCCCTGAACTGATTTATGTCTCGTCTTCTCTCTGTCACCAACCCTGTCCACTATCAGCTCATAATATCCCCAATCTCCATCTCTGCGTCAGTGCTGTAGCTGAACAAACCATTGTCTGCACGTTGGTAAAATACAGACTTTATGTTTCAAGCTCTCTTCTGGCCACTTTTCCAGTTACAAGTATTTCAATCTCAAAATTGTTCTTGTCTCGGACGTTACTTCATGATTAGAACAATGTATCAGAGTAGGAATGTCACTGGATGTAATTCAGGAGCAAAGCTTATTAAACGAAAGACATGGTTTCAAGCGATTTGTTTCAAGTCCTACCACAATTGATGGCAGAACTTAAATAAAAATGATAAGAATTGGAATAAAAGTGCATTTCACGAAAAACAACCATAAAACCCACATTTTGTCTGAAAATCTTGCTGTTTCACTGATGACCTTCAGAATGAAATCTAATGCTACTACCCGGTCTGGGTTAAGTGTGACTTCAGACCCATATCATTGTGCTTGACTTTATATTGGCTTGTGGAGTGGCTTCACAGTCAGGGCAATTAGTGACGATTACCAAATGCTGCCCTTGGAAGAGATGCTGACTTCCCATGGAATAACAAATTTGAAGGTTAAAAAAAATAAAGAAAGATGCTGGAGTTCTGAAATTGTATAAAAAATGCCAAGAAAATAACAAAAAGTGCTGGGAGCTTTTCTGAACTGAACGGAGCTGGAAAATAGTGTGAATAATGCTTTGAAGAGGAGGAGGAGTGAGTTGAATCGACTTAGATATAGATAGAAGAAAAAGAGCAAACAAAGGGAATGATGATCAGCTGGGATGGAAATAAAATGTGAGATTCACTTCATTTATTTTTAACTTGTCCCATCTTCCTGAATATCATGCCCATGTCGGTACATGTATCCCCTGCTTTTCAAAAATGCGTTTTTTGCCAATTCCCTTTCCGAAAAACCTCCATGAAGTCCTATTTTCGCTAAACAAAAAGAAATCCGAAGAGGATTTTCACTTTTACCAAGGAAGTGATTTTTTTCCCACCTAAATTAATGCTACTTTACTTTACACCATATCAGCTTACGAAAGGTTTTGTAGGAACACTCTACTTTCAGATACTGAGGGACACCTGTATGTATCTAAGATCATGTTTAAAGCGATTTGATCCCAACTGTCTTTCTTCCCTGAGTGTCGTCATCTTGTTTTATATATATATATATATATATATATATATCAATGGGATATAGGTATCACTGGCTAGGCAAGCATTAGATCACTTTTCTGATTGCCCTTGAGAAGACCTTGAGCCTCACAGGGCAGTTAGACAGAGTGAGGCATACAAGATGACAGTTGCACAGGAGCTGTGCAAAGCAAGATCGACGTTAGCAAGATTAATATTATTTGAAAAGTTAGAGATTTCAATTTGTCAGTCTAATTACGGTAGGGATGAAGGTGTTCCTGAGCATGCTGGTCCATATTTTCAAGCCTCTGTATCTCCTCCCTTTTGGAAGAGGTTGTAGGAGATTATCATCGGTTTTGGAGAGATATTTGATGTTGCCAGCTTTTCGCTGACATTGAGAATGGTGGGAAGGATGTCTTCCATGATAGTCTGGGCTGTGCACACAACCACCTGTAGTTTCTTATGGTAGTGGGAAGAGCTGTTACCGTCACACTATTATGCACGTGAATAGAATGCTTTCAGTTACCAGTATACAGAGCACTGGGAGAAGACAGTTCCAAAATATTTAGATGTAACAATTGGCTGTTAAATGGAAATCCAAATTCTGGTCTCTGTTTTGATAACAATTGAAATTTAACCAATAAATTTAAATTATGTCCAGAATACCAAAACACAATTGAGTTTATTGTACTGCCAACATCCAACCAAAGACCTATCATATCCTTCAAAAGAATAGAGAAGCCATCACCATCACAACAAGGGAGAAATAGACAGACACGAATAAGGAGAGAGAGAACACAGCGAGGGAAACAAAAGGACAGTCAGTAAATCAGAGAAAGGAAACAAAACAAGAAACAAACAATCACATAGACAGGGAGAAGGGAAGATAGTAAGTTCAGGGAAAGGAACAGAAGACAGAGAAAAGAAAAACACAGGGAAACAGGCAGTGTGAGAGAAGTAGTGAGATACAAAGCACACAGGGAGCTGGGGATGGGGTCACAGTGAGCCAGGGATGGGGAATGGGAGGAGCTCGGGGTGAGGACCGAGAGAGCTCAGAGTGAGCACTGGAGGGAGCTGGGAGGAGGGAGATCTGGATTTACTTTGACCTGTACCGAGATGTACAGGCAAATCATAGTCAGCAAGAATGTACAGAAAAATGGCTGTAAAACATGTCTGAGGGGCATGTAGGTTACGCTGCACAGGGCGTGCACGTTGCGAGATCAACATGAACAAGATAAGCATTATCTGAGATTAGAGATTCCATTCATCAGTCTAATAACAGTCAGGAACAGTCCTGAACCAGATGCTCTGTGTTTTCAAGCTTCCATATCTTATAGCCCGATGGAAGAGGTTGTGGGAGACCGTTACTGGGATGTGATGTGCCTTTGATAATGTTAGAACAAAGAACATTCTAGCACAGAAACAGGCCATTCCGTGGTCCAAGCCTGCGCCGATCCAAACCTTCTATCTAAACCTGTCGCCTATTTTCTAAGGGTCTGTACCCCTTTGCTCCCTGATCATTCATGTATATTTCCAGAAACATCTTAAATTGAACCACTGGTCACAGTTCCCCACTTTGATAAACTCCCTCCCCCTACTATTCTCTGTCTCCTGTTGCCCAGCCAGTTCTTTATCCACGTAGCTAGCGCACAATATGACTTCACTTTCTCCATAACCCGACCATGGGGAAACATACCAAACGCCTTCCTGAAGTCCATGTACATGAAATCTACAGTCTCTCCCTCATCAATCAACTTTGTCACTTCCACAAAGAATTCTATTGAGTTGGTAAGACATGACCTTCCCTGCTCAAAATCATGTTGCCTATCACTGATAAGACTACTTTCGTCCAAGTGAGAATAGCTCTGAACCCTCAGTATCTTCTCTAGCAGGTTCCCCAGCCCTGTCATCAGTCTCACCAGTCTATAATTGACTGGATTATCCCGCCTCGGAACCCTCCAACCACAAGGGATGAATGCAGATTTATCCAGCTTCCTCATTTCCCCTCCCCCCACCTTATCTCAGTCCCAACCCTCAGACTCATAATCGCCTTCTTGACCTGCAACCTTCTTCCCGACCTCTCCGCCCCCACCCCCTCTCCGCCCTATCACCCTCACCTTAACCTCCTTCCACCTATCGCACTCGCAACGCCCCTCCCCAAGTCCCTCCTCCCTTTCTTTTATCCTAGCCTGTTTGGCACACCTTCCTCATTCATGAAGAAGTGCTTATGCCCGAAACGTCGATCCTCCTGCTCCTTTGATGCTGCCTGCCCTGTTGTGCTTTTCGAGTAACACATTTTCCGGCTTAGGGCATAGCCGTGGGTGTGCATGGAGGACAGCCCGGGGCTGCGGAAAAAACCGTGGGTATACAGGGAGCACAGAGGTTGGCTGAGGGCACAGCCATGGGTGCATGGTGAGTACACCAAGGGGCTGAGGTCATAGCTTTGGGTGTACTGGGAGGACAGTGGGGGGCTGAGGACACAGCCATGAGTGTATCTTGAGTACAGTAAGGGGCTGAGGGCACAGCCGTCTGTGTACCTGGAGTACAGTACGGTGCTGAGAACACAGCTGTGGGTGTACAGTGAATACAGTAGGGGCCTGAGGGCATAGGCGTGGGTGTACAGGGAGTACAGTAAGGTGCTGAGGGAACAGCCATGGGCGTATAGGGAGGACAGCAAGGTGCTGCGGGTACAGCCGTGGGTGTACAGTGAGTATTGTCGGGTGTTGAGAACACATCCTTCAGCAGCTTTAGTGTTGAGTGTTATTATGGAGGACATGATTTTACCGATCTTCACGATTGCGGTCTGTGGGTCAGAAACCTGAGGATCCAGTTCCAGAGGGTCGAACCGAGACTAAGTTCGCGGAGTTTTGTGATTAATCTGTCAGAGATAATGATTATGAAGGTGGAGCTTTAGTCAACGACCAGGAGACTGGTGTAGGTGCCCTTGTTGCCCAGATGTTCCAGGGATGCGTGAAGGGCTCGGATATGGTATCCGTTGTGAACCTGTTGCATCAGTTGGCAAAATATAGGGCAGCAAGTCAGGCTGGGAGACTGGAGTTGGTGTGGGTCATAACCAGCCTCTCAAAGCACTTCGTGATTATTGAGTTCAGAGCCACTGGGTGGTAATCTATAAGGGCACGTTCCATGTGCTTTCTCACTTACGAGGATGATGATGGCCTACTTGAATAAGATTGGGACTTCGGCTTCAGGACGGAGAGGCTGAAGTTGTGTCTGAATACCTTTGCTAGTTGGTACAAATAGGATCTGAGTGCTCAGCCGGCAACACTCTCCAGGCCCATCACTTTCTTTGATCTGACTCACTGAAAAACTGACAATGTTTGCAGCGGTGACACCGGATACAGGTACATCTGGGGCTTTTGCGGCTGGTATCAGCCCTCAGAGACAGTCACACAATCATTAATGATTGACATCCCTTCCCCCCACCACCCTCTGTCGTCTTCAGCACACAATAACATTGGTTGGTCATCATTGAGACAGATTGCCATTAATAGAATGGGATCGTGCACCATCAAGATCTGTGTCACCATCATGGGGTAAATTAATAATAAAATGGTGTGCAGAGTGCCAGTGCCACTGGTGCAAGGAGTGAAGACTTTGCAGGTGTAATTCCAGTCAAGCCACTGCTTAAACCTGAATGGAATCAAGCATCTTGAGCGTTTGGTCTTTTCAATGGTGGACAGTCCTTCGGTAGTCAGAAAGTGCCATTTACATGAAACCATCTGACCTGACGGCAGTTTTACTAGGTTTGCAGATGATACAATTATGATTGGATGGGCAGGTGATATTGAGGAAGTGGGGAGGCTGCAGGAAAGCTTTGAAAGTTTAGGACACTGGGAAAACACATGGCTGATGGAGCACAATAGGGGAACGTGTGAGATTATGCACTTCAGTAGGCGGAATACAGGCAGACACGATGTTCTAAAAGGCTTCATGAAATCTGAAGTACAGAAGGAATTTAGAGTACTCGTCCTTTCTGACGGTTAATGTGCAGGTTCAGTTGGTAGTTAGGAAAGAAAATGCAATGTTAACATTCATTTCAAGAGAGTGAGAATGAAAGAGCGAAGACAGACTGCTGAGAATATAATGGGCTATGTGTAGGGATCTACAGGTGTTGGACATGATCTATCCTGGGAATGATGGCTTGTCATATGAGCGGCAGTTGAGGGTTCTCTGCCTGTACTGAATGGAATTTAGAAGAATGGGTGGGGGCGCATCTGATTGAAAGTGATGGATTACTGCAACGATTGGTACAGTTAGAGTATAGAAGATATTTCCACCCATCTTAAACACCATGACAAAATGGCACAGTTTCAGAGTGAAGAGATAGGCTGAATGGCCTAAATGTATCGTTATATCTCATGACCGTATTGTCATACAGTCTATTATTCAGTGCAGAATTGTAAATCTCAGACCTGCTCTTGTAACCGTTGTATCTGTACGTTGATTTGACTTCACCTTCTGGTCAATGGTAACCCCTGTAATACGGACGGTGGCAGGATTAACCAATAGCGCAGTAATATGTTGAATATAAGATGCTATCTGTGAGTCTCATCTGTCTCGATGATGATTGTCATTTTCAGTCTGGTATTTTTGAAGGATCTATCCAGTTACGCTAATATTGTTGAATTTAACAAATTAGGTGCAATTTCTCACAGCACTCGGCAACAATATGTCATGGAACACTGAACACCTTTCTAATAACATAAAGGTCTAAAAAGTTCATCATCAGAAACACTGCTTTCCTGTTCATGTTCAAATCAAAAAACTTGTCCCATCGAGTTGTTCAACTGGAACTTCTTAAACTTATTTTTTGATTATGGGAATCGCTGGATTGGCCCACGATTTCTTGCCTATCCCTCGCTGCCGCCTTGAGAAGGTGGTGCTGAGCTGCCTTCTTGTACTGCTGCAGTTCACCTGCTGTGCATTGACCCACAATGTTATGAGGGAGAGAATTACAGGGTTTTGACCCAGCAACAGTGAAGGAATTGTGATATATTTCCAACTCAGGATATTGACTGGTTTGGAGGGGAGTTTGAATGTGGTGGTGTTCGCAAAAGCCTGCTGTTCTTGTCATTCTAGGTGGAAGTGCTTGTAGGTTTGGAAAGTACTGTCTGAGGACCTTTGAAGATTTTCTGCAGTACATCTTGTAGACAGTACACACTGCTGCAACTAAGCGTTGGTCGTGAAGGGAATGAATGCTTATGGATGTGGTGCCAATTAAATGGGCTGCTTTGTCCTGGATGGTGTCAAGCTTCTTTCGTGTCGTTGTGGCTGCACTCATTCAGGCAAGTGGGGAGTATTCCATCTCACTCCTGACTTGTGCCTTGTAGATGGTGAACATGCTTTGGGAAGACAGGAGCTGGGTTACTCACGCAGTATTCCTAGCCTCTGATCGGCTCTTATATTTACGTGGGGAGTCCAGTTGAAGTTCTGGTCAACGGTAACCCCAAGTGTATTGATAGGGGGTGTGGAGTGGGGAGTGTAGTGACAAATATGTGCTGAATACCAAGTGTTTATATTGTTTCTTACTGGTGATGATCATTGTCTGACATTTGTGTGATGCGAATGATACTTGCCACTTGACAGCTCATGTCTGGAGATTGTCCAGATCTTGTTGCCTTTAGGCACGAACTGCTTCAGTACCTGAACATTTGCGAATGGTGTTGGACATTGTGCAGTCATCATCGAATATGCCCATTATGACCTTATGATGGAGAGAAGGCCATTGATGAAGCCTCTGAAGATGTTTGGACCTAGGTTTCATCCGGAGGGCCACTGAAGATGTTACGTAGTATGGTGATGAAACGTCTGTAAATGAACATTCCAGTTCATGGAGCAAACCTGTATCCACATTATCCTGAGGGACTACTGCAGAGATTTCCTGGAACTGAGATGACTGAGATGACTGACCTCCAACATCAATGACCGTTTTCCTATCTGTCAGTTATGACTCCAATAACAAGTGTTGGCCCGCGATACCCTTTTTGCTGGGGTTCCTTGATGCCACATTTGAAAGAATGCAGCCTTGATGTCAAGGGCTGGAATTCAGTTCCTTTTTCTATGTTTGAACCAAGGCTATGATTAGGTCAGGAGCTGAGTGTCTCTGGCAAAACCCAAAAGGGGCGTCACTAAGCAGGTTATTGCTGAGCAGGTGCTGCTTGATAACACGATTGACAATTCCACCATTTTACTGATGATGGAGAGTACATTGATGAGGCGGTATTTGGGCGGGTTGAATTTGTCCTGCGTGTTATGTACAGAACATATTTGAACAGTTTTTCTTCCCGTTGTCGGTTTGTAATTGTACTGGAACAGCTTGCCTAGGGAAGCGGGAAGTTCTGGAGTACAAGTCTTCAGGACTATTGCTGGCATGTTATCAGGGGTTATAGCCTTTGCAGTATCCAGTACCTTCAATCGTTTCTTGACATCAGTCAATCGAATTTGCTGAAGACTGCTATCTGTAATGATGGGGACCACGGGAAGATCCCGAAATGGACCATTCACTCGAAACTTCTGACTGAAGATTTCTGCGAAAGTTTCAGCTTTATCTTTTGCACTGATGGGTTGGGCTCTTCCATCATTGAGGATGGGAATACTGTGGAGATCCTACTCCAGTGAGTTGTTTAATCGTCCAACACGATCCACGATCGGATTAGGAGGACTGCAGAGCTTAAATCTGATGAATTCATTGTGGGATACCTCAGTTCTGTCTGTCCCTTGCTGTTTATGTTCTTTGGCACACAAGTATTTCTGTTTGGAAGCTTCAGCAGATTAACATTTTATCTTTGTATATTCCTGGTTCTGATCCTGGCATGCCCTCCTGCACTCTCCATTGAACAAGAGTTCATCCTCTGGCTTGATGATAATGGTTGAGTTGGGGATATTTTGGGCCGTGACTTTACAGTTAGTGCTTGAGTACAGTTTTGGTTCTACTGATGGTCCACTGTGTCTTATGGACGCTCAGTCTTGAGTTGCTACATCTCTTCGAAGTCTGTGCCATTTAGCATGGTGATAGTGCCAAACAACACAAAATAGTTTGTTTTGAATGTCACTGTGAGACTTTTACCAATACTGCCATGGACAGATATATCCGCTGTTGGTAGATTGGTGAGGATTAGGTCATATATGATTTTTTCCCTCTTGTTCTTTCCCTCACCACCTACTGCAGACCCAATCTAGTAGCTATATCCTTTTTGGACCCGACAAGCCTGATAAGTATTACTGATGCCGAACCATTCATGATGGTCGATTTTGAAATCTGCCAACCAGAATACATTTTGTGCTCTTGCCACAGTCAGTGCTTTCTCCAAGTGTTGTTTAACATAGAGGAGTACTGATTCATATGAGGAACGACGTTACGTGGTAATCAGTAAGAGACATCTTTGTCCATGTTTAATCAGAAGCCATGGGACTTCATTGTGTCTGGAGTCAATTTTGGGGACTCCCAGAGCAACTACCTACCGACTGCATCTCACTGAGCTGCCCCCTTTGCTGAATCGGTCCTGCCTTTGGGTCAGGACATATCTAGGGATGTTGATGCTGGTGTCTGGGTTATTTCTGTCAGGTATGATTCCGTGAGTATGACTATGTCAGGCTGTTGCTTGAATAATCTGTAAGGCAGTTGTCCCAATTTTGGCACTACACATTAGATGATAGTAAGGAAGACTTTGGAGGTTCTATAGTGATGTTTCTAATGTTGACTTTTCCGGTGCAAAGTTAAAAAATGACATAACACCAGGTTATAGTCCAACAGGTTTAATTGGAAGCACACTAGCTTTCGGAGCGACGCTCCTTCATCAGGTGATTGTGGAGGGCTGGATCGAAACACAGAATTTATAGCAAAAATTTGCAGTGTGATTTAACTGAAATTATACATGGAAAAATTGATTGTCTGTTAAGCCTTTCATCTGATAGAATACAGTGATAGTTTCACTTGTTTCATGTGTAAATCACAAAACCCTTTTTTTTTAAAAGTTGCATTCTCGGGTTAGCTGTTAACAATGGTGATAGCTAGACAATATGCTGAAGGTGTTAGCCCCCTGTGTTCTCTGTATATGACCTGATGTTTAGATTGATTCCAATCTAAAAAGTGAGATAACAGAGTTTTACATAAATTCATGCAGTTTCTGAGCTCAGAGTTCTACATGAATGGATGTAGTTTTTGAGCAAACTACATATAGTATATGTGTGCATGTGTGCCTTGTCTGTGTGTGTGTCTCTCTGGGGTGGGGGTTGTGAGTGTGAGAAAGTGTGTATGTGGTGTGTGTGTGTAGTGAGTGCAGAGTGTCTTAAGTCTGTGAGGGGGTGCATGTGTGGGAGTGTGTGTGTCTATAAGGGTGTGTGTGGGTGTCTGTGTGCGCGTCTGCGTGTACGTGTGTCCGTGTGCATGTGAGGGTGTGTGTATGTAGGAATATCTCTCTGTGTGTGTAGGAATACCTCTGTGTGTGTGTGTGTGTGTGAGTGTGTGTGTACAGTGCAATGGTGGTCACCTCTAATGTGACATGAACCCAAGGTCCCGGTTGAGGCCCTCCATATGGGTACCAAACTTAGCTATCAGCCTCTGCTCGGCCACTCACACACACACACACACATGCACACACACTTTCTCACAAACTACGTTCCAATACTGGTGAATGGAGAACATCATTGTCCCTCCACCCACTCTAAAAAACATTTCACCCAGTCCTCTCCATCTTCTGTCTTTCCCCAATGTCATAATCACAATGTAATTGAAGTCCATTAAATGACACTTCATCACAGTTCGTTAACATGGATACCATCAACAGCATGACCCACACCTGCCCTCTCTGATCCTGGAATAACAATCTGAATTGTGTTTGTCATTTACAATTCTCTGTTAACATATCCTTGCCATTTGTTTGTTATAACGTACGTTTACTTCGGCACATTTTGTCATCAGGTCATGAATGAAAGTTGTTCTCTCAATGTTTTACAGATATTGCAATGACTGATCTGTAGTTACAGGATTTATTTCTGTATTTATGAGCAGAGAAGCATGTTTATGTTCCGTTAAACACTATTTCTTACATTACTTCCATATCCAAGGCAGACTGAATGATTACACACAATCAATCTGCCATCTTCAACATTCCTTCCTTCACTCACACTCACATATCACATCCAGAATGTACAAATATTCAAAGTTATTTTGAACTTTAATAAAACAGTATTGAATTCAAATCGGTTCACTGGAGCAATTTGTTCAGCGATTGTGATTATGTCATTCTCCATGGATCCTAAGCGTCCCGAGAGAGTTTCTGTCTTCAATCAACAAGGGAATGCTTTCAGGGCTTTAATCCATAGTATGAGCGGGAGCATCACCCACACCAGTAACAGGGATCAACAGCTCCAAAGAGAGGTGCAGGAGAGATCAGTCTGTGAGAACATTAGACTGCAATGGTCCAATAATGGACAGGAGTTTATCTTGTGTTCTTTACTGGCTTTCCCAGCCTTGGATGTCATTAGCATGTCGGATTGAAGATGTATTGCTGGTTATTGAAGATGGTTACTATCCTATTCTTGCTATAATTGGTGTTTGTGGTAAGTCACTCTGTCTGTCGATTGAACTGCATTGATGCTGATGATATGTAAATTTTGGAAAGGTGCAAGTCAACTTTTTCAGTTCCAATCAAAGATTCCATTCTTTAGAAATAATAACTAACAAATTATTACTTACAAATAACTCCCCAATTTGCGAAGATAAAACACACTGTTCTCAACCATCTTGATTCATTTTCTCCTGCAAATTTTACATCTCCATATCCTCCCCACATGCCAATCCTGTCCAGAACAAACATTAAGACGTCCCAGTCTCCTCCTCTGCCTCAGTGCAACTCCTGAATAAACCATTATTAATTCTGAACACGTTTCAAGTCCCTTCTGACCACGTGTCCATTGCAAAACAATTGAACTTGAGATGTTTAACTTGTTCTCTGCACAGAATGTGAAAGATGGGAATATAGTGTATGGTGGTCACGTCATTGGCTCGTAATCTAGATGCACAGAATAATAATCTGTCGATATCGACTTGCCTGATGCCCAATAGAGAAGGCAGTGGATCATTCTTCCCTAGTCAGGTCTCTGTTTAACTGCAAATTTACAGCAGTTTGTTTTACTATTTACTGTCCTGAGGAACAGCTGAACCAACCTCTCAGTTCAAGGTCAGTATAACATGCTGGCCTAACCAGGGCTGCACACATCCCATGCGGAAAAAAACAAAAGTGAAGGCAGCTCCCTTCCTTTGCCTATTTCCCATAATCCAACAGCTGTTTTCCATTCAAGTAGGTGACCATTCACCGTTTTAGGTGCATTCTTTGTGATTGAGTCTCTCCCCGAGAGTCGTGTCCATCTCGATAGGCAGCTCTGGTGCTAGCTTTATTGATGTTGATCTACAGATGTAAGGATGTTTTACATTCCACGTCAGTGGCAATGGATTGTAAATGAATGGTTTCCTTTGTCACATGAATGAAATGGACACAGCTAAGTGAGGGAAAGGAATTATCGTGATCAAACCTGTGAGTGTTGTTGAGGCAGTATTTGGGGCATTGTGGACAGATTTTCTTTCCTTTATATGGAGTGATCTCCTTACCACAGAGAGTGTGAAGAGGAGTTCCACCAGATTAATCCATGGGTTGCTGGCATCATGAGGAGTGAGTGAAGGTTGATCTGTACTGCTTTCAGAGCATAAGAGGTGATTGCATTGAACACTGCGCAGGATGGGCAATCACTAAATATATTCTAAACTGATAATGAGAAGGCGATAAATTCCATGTCTGTTGTTTCACTCAGGATGCATGATTCTGGATAGTTTAAGTGCATCTGAGGACATAACGCCCACACACCCTGACCTCCACTTCCCACGGTGATTGAGACAGACAGAGAGATCCAGGTTTTGAATAAACTATCACCACATTAATATAGTGCAGTTGGTGTATGATCCTGCACTGAATGTTATAGTATCCACCACCCTGACAGCAGCCTTCATTCTAAAACAGTTAACTATTCTCAACAGCTTCTGTCATTCATGAAGAACATGAATCCATCTTCTCAGAGAAGTCTATAAGACAAAGGAGCAGAAATTAGTGCAGTTAATCTGTGGAGTCTGCCCATCATTCAATTATCGCTGATAGATTTCTCAAAACAATTCTCCGGCCTTCTCCTCGGAATTCTTCTTCCCCTGGATAATCAAGAACCTATCTAAAGCAGTCTCAAATATACTTAATGACCTGGCTCCCACTGCTTCTGTGGCAATAAATTTTAAAGATTCGACATTCTCTGGTAAAATACATTTCTCCTTATCACCCTAACATCTGCCCTCGAGCTCATGTCCAATGGAAACATCTTACCAACATCAACTCTGTCCAGGTAATTCAGTACTCTGTGCTTCCATTACATTCCGTCTCATCCTTCTAAACTTTACCGAGGATAGACCCAGAGCCCACAAACACTCATCATACAATAATCTTTTCATTCCTATGACCATTCTCGTGAAAATATTCTGCACAAGCTCCAGGGCCACTACATCCTTCCTGAGATATTGGGTTCAAAATTTAGCACAATACTCCAAATGTGGTCTGACCAGAGACTTCTACAACCTGTTTTATATTCAATTCCTCTCGTAACAAATGTCTTCAGTAATAACGGCAATTCCCTCCTGACTACTGCCTCAACCTGCAAGCTTACGTTGGGAGAACCCTGCACTAGAACACCCAAGTCCCTTTGCACTTCAGATTTCTGAATTTTCTCCTCATTTAAAAAATAGACCATGCCTCTATTCTTCATTCCAAAGTGCATGGCCACACACTTTCCAACGTTGGAATGCATCTGCCAATCTCCTTATTCAGCCTCTCCGCCTCCTCAATACGACCAGTCCATCTGCCGATTTAGTATCGTCTGCAAACTTAGCCAGGGTACACTCAGTTCCATCACCTAGATTGTTAACGTAACAAGTAAAAAGTTACGATTCCAACACTGAGCCTTGTAGAACAACACTTGTCACCGACTGCCATCCTGAGAATGACTATTTTATCCCCATTCTCTGCTTTCTGCCAGACAGACAAGCTTCCATTCATGCCACTGCCTTACCTCTAACACCACGGACCCTTATCATACTCATCCATCTCCTGTGTGACACCTTGTCAAAGGCCTTCTTGAAATCCAGGTGGATAACATCCATTGGCTCTGCTTGGTCAAGCCTGCTCATTTCCTCTTCAAATAATTCCAACAGATTTGTCAGGCATGACCTTCCCTTGATTAAGTGATTTTGTCCCATTTCACCAAACACTTCCAATTATTCAGAAATCTCATCCTTCACAATGGATTCCAGGATCATACCCACGACCGAAGTTAAACCATTAATTATGGATATTTTTTGTCTTTTTCCTCACTCCCTTGTTACAATGGGGTGTCACGTTAGGGGGTTTCCTGTGCTCTGGGATTGTTCCTTACTCTAATGATTCCTGAAAGATCACCACTATCCCCCCACATCTTCTTCAGCTATCTTCCTTATTTCTCTGGAATGTAGTGTATCCGGTCGAGGATAATTAACCACTTGCTGGTCATTCACTTTTTTCTAGCACGCTCTCCATGGTGGTGGCCAGCGTACTCAGCTCCGACCCATCACTATCTTGAATGTTAAGGTATTACTCATATATTCTTCCGTGACCAAATTTTTCAGTTCCTCAGCCTATTCTTGTTCACCACTACTACCTCTCCATTATCATTTTTCAGCAGTCCAATGTCTACTTTTGCCTTTCTTTTGTACTTTATATATTGAAAGAAGCTCTTACAGAATTCCTTTATATTAGTGGCTAGCTTACCCCCATATTTAATAATCTCCCTCCTTATTTTATTTTGTTTGCTCTCCGTTTTGTCTTTGTAAGCTTCCCAATCCTCTGGTTTCCCACAGCCACTCGCCACATTATATGTGTTCTCATTTGCTTCTATGCTGTCCCTGACTTCCCTCGTCAGCTATAGATGCCTCATCCTCTCTCTAACATGTCGCTTTTTCCTCAAGATAAATCTCTGGTGCATCCTGAATTATTCCAAAAATCTCCTGTCATTGCTGTTCCACGGTCCTTCCTTCTGGGCCTGTATCCCAGTTAATTCTACCCAGCTCCTCTCTCATGCCTCTGCAATTGCCTTTAGTCAGCTGTAATACCATTACCTCTGATTCTAACTTCTCCATCTGAAATTGCGGAGTAAATTCAATCATATTATGATCACTGCCTCCTATGATTTCCTTTTTCCAAAGCTCCCCTCATCTAGTCTTCCTGCACAAGTTGTTACAAAAAGTCATCTCATAGACATTCCACAAATTCCTTTTCCTGCAAACCACGATCAAACCGAATTCCCATTCCACCTGCATAATGAAATCTCACGTTATCACTGTAACGTTGCCTTTCCTACAGATCTTTCTATCTCCTGGTGTATCTTGCACCCCAGCTCCTGACTACAGTTTGGCGGCCTGTACACCACCCCAACTGCATATTTTCACCTTTTTGATTCCCCAATTCTACTGACACAGATTCTACACCACCTGATCTTAGTTCATTTCTTCTAATTTATTCAATTCCATTTCTTACTAATGAGACAAATCTGTCTCTCTGCCCACCTGCCTATCATTTCGACAGGATGAATACCCTTGAATATTCAGCTCCCAATCCTGATCCTCTTGCAATGGCGTCACTGTGATGCCCTCCACGTCATCCCTGCCAATTTGTATATGAGTCACAAGCTTATTTACATTATTCCTTGTACTACTTGCATTCCGATATAACAGTGCAGTTCTGTACTTCCCGTCCCTCTTATCATTGTCATTTGCTTATCCAGCCGTTAGTACCCTTACAGACTCTGGCCACTGGCTCATTCCCCTTCCACTCCAACTTCTTCTGCACCCCAGATGACATATCCCAAATCCAAGTACCACATAGGTAGCAAAACCTTCAGGACTGTCAATCCTGGTCACAGAGAATATTATCTATGCCTCTAACTGTACTATCCCCAATTATCCATAACTGGGCATCACAGTGACACAGCAATGCTGCCTCACAGTGATAGGGATTTGGGTTCAATTCCAATCTCTGCAAACTGTCTGTGTGGACTTTGTATATTCTTCCCGTGTCGGCACTGGGAGCATTAGCTGTTTCCTCTCTCCACAGGTATGTCTCTGTATTGGCTTCGGATTTCTACAATCTACAGTATTTTTTCTTTTATTTGAAGGAGAAATGATGCAAATGTGACAGCTTTTTGTAAAAACAGCCGTGGTTCGCGGATTCCCCTGATTATTTAGGCATCTTGCCCAGCCACTTGTCTGATTGCAGTGTCCCTGGATACCCACTCCATCTCTTTCAGTCCCTCAGTCCATCGTCGCTGCATGCAGCCTTTCCTTTGCCACCCCTGGGAATCCCCACACCCCATTGCCTGGCACTGGATACTCCCTTCGCAGGACTATGCACACAACGACACTGGGCACTTTCTCACCCGCTGGGGATGCTGGGTAAAGAAACTTGCCATTGAAAGGAACTGAATATCAAAACTCCAATTTTAAAGCAAAGCAGAGTAAACAGGCTGAATGACATCCATCTGCTCTGACATTTTGTAGTCTTCTGTTTATCCTCGTCAGTCTGCAAATAAATGGTCCATATGTCTACCTTGTAACAGGTTTGGTGGAGGTGATAGATATCAGATCCTCTGGCCATTGGACTGAGTCAGTGGGCTCCACCTTCCTGGTTAATGAAGTCGCACTTACGTTTTTTTATTATCTCGTCAATCCACTTTAAAGAAAAGGCCTTGCTGGAGTTGTGCTGAATTTTGGAGACGCTAGAATATGTCACTTGCGAGTGAGATTAGGAATAGGAAGGTAGAACAGTTAAATACACGGCCAAAAAGCTGGTAGCACTTCTGATATGTTGATCATGGGGATTCCCGAGTCGGTAGGATATACCCAAGGAGAGCGGGGTGGACCTGAACTAGCAGCAATCGCCGATATGTGGATCATTGGGATTCCCTTGTCGGTAGGACCTACACAAGAAGTACGGAATGGATCTGTACTGGCGGCAATCTTCTGGCAGGCAGGTTTGCTATTGTCACTCAGGAGGGTTTAAAATAGTGTGGCACTGGGGAGTGGGAAGCAGAGCAGTAGGTCCACAGTACAGTGACTGAGGAGGAATTGGAGACTAAAACCAGTGCATCTAAGATCAACAACAAAGACGCAGAGGGCACTGAACACAATGGGACTGGCAGGCGTAAGGGTTATTAGTTTAATGCGAGGAATCTGGTTTGTAGGGACCTCGAGAATGGATGAGTACACATAACTCCAATGTAAATATTACAGAGATTTCGTGAGAGAGGGACAAGAGAGCAATCAATCCAGTGGGTACAGCAATACTTGCTGAATATGCAGTAAGTGGCTGGAGACAGTCGTTTAAAGTCAAATAATTATCCAGCACTCTATCGAAATCGGACCATGTGTAATGCAATGTACAGATTGAAGTGACAAAGGAGGATATTGGAATTGTCTGTCTACAATATTTTCTGCTTTACTGATAGTCTTTTGTAACCTCCTGTCACCGGAATATAGCAGTAGAAAATACTTCATGGAATCTCAAACCAAATATCAGGTCAGTGTGTGATGTGTTTGTCTGAAGTGTATTTAGTTCAATGCAAGTATTATTATGGGTAAACAGATGAATTTAGAGCCTGAATGGGACTACGATGAGACTACGATGTTGCAAACATTATAGGGACTTGGTTGAGAAAGAGACAAGACTGGCTGCTCAACTTTCCAGGGTTTTGTTGTTTTAGATGAGATAAAGGGGTAGCTAAAAGAGGCGGAGGAGTTGCATTACTAATCAGGGAGATTGTTACATCTGCACTTAGGGCTCATCTACTGAGGTTACATGAGGAGAGCTCAACATATGATGGATGCATGTGTTAGGATTGTACAGTAGTCCCTCCAACAGCCACCGAGAGATTGAGGAACAAATATGTCGGCCGATTATGGAAACGGGTATTAAAAACAGAGTTGCCACAGTGCGTGACTTTAACATCCCCAATATTGACTGGGAATCCCTTAGAGAAAGAGGCTTAGACGAGGTAGAATTTCTAAACTGCATCCAATAAAGTTACTTGCAGCGGTATGGGACTTGTCCAACCACAGGAGGGGCCATACTGGACCTCGTATTAGAAAATGAGTCTGTCCAGGTGACTGACCATTCAGTAGAAGATCATTTTGGAAACAGTGATCACAATGCCCTCAGGTTTGAGATAGCTAAGATCATGGAATAAGTCAGGACCTTGTGGAAGTTAATAAATTGGTGGAAGGCAAATCCACATCAGGTAGAAGGGAGGGGCTGTTAATTAGGAGGAGCTGCTATCAGGCAAATCCACATTTTGCATGTTGGAACTGTTTATTAAATCCTGATTTCACTATCGCCTGGTGAATGTCCTCCCAACTGCTCGAATGTCAGTCTATTTTGTTTGATCAGATATTTACAGGACACTGCATGTCAGAAAACAGGAAGAGATAATGGATGATTGTGTACTCTGTCCTTCGCAGGACCAGCTTGTTTCTCCAGGCACTGAAAGTCTTTATTGTGGGTCAGAGACCTTCAGAATTAATATGGCACAGACGGAGGCAATTTAGGCCATCCTACATCCACACGCTCTCCAACTGCACTACCCAAAAGCAGACAGAGTTATTGGAGATACAGAAAGAGAGAGAGAAAGACAGCGAGAAAGAGAATGAAACAGAAAGAAAGAATGTGAAGGGAGATCAACAGCGTGGATAGGAAGCGTGGACTGTGTGGGAGGAACGGGTGTCAGAAGAGAGCAAAGCTGGTTAGATAAGGAGACACCATGAGGAAAATACACAGAATGTGGAAATTTTATTTCGATATGCCCCTGGACTGAAGGCCTTTGTCTGGTGCCATACCCTGTGAGCACTGTGCTAATATTGACTGTCATCCCAGATCCTTTATCTCCAATAACATCACAGAGCTAGGTTGCTGACAGTTAAATGGAATCCAATAGACCAATTGCTTGGTTCCAGGGAGAAGGTGGATTAACTTCAATAGACTGGGCGAACAGCAGCCACAACTGATAAGTCCCCGAAATACTGTGTGTGGGACTGGACCAGAGAATCTCAGTGAAGGGGATCACTGACAAAGGGGAAATCGACATCTCAGCTGTGGGACGAAGAATGATTGATAAAGTTTGGACAGCACTTCCATGGTTTTGTAATTCACATTTCAATTTATATAGCTCAAGGTCACGAGTGTATTTTAGCAATCATATCTGTTTGTACTTTCCATATTTTTGAATGTACGACAAGTCATTTTGACCCTGTATTGTGTGATGCATAAGCATATTATATTACTGGGGAAGAAGGAGCCTGTTCTGATGGTATGGTCTTCATCTGAACAATGATGGTACCAGAGTCCTAACAAATCACATAACTAGGGCTTCGGTCAGATCTTTCAACAAATGTTTAGGTTTGGGTGTGGTTTCAGTTATAGGGGAAAATAGAAAACTCGAATGCAAAGAGGAGGTAAGAGTGGAGAACGCAGGAGAGTTTATTAAAATCTCCAGCACAGGCACAAATAGGACAGAGTGTAAACAATCAAACTTCAAGCACACTGGACAGACAAATGAAATTGAGAGGAGCACGGTTAATACAGGACTGAGAGTGTTATAGCTGAATGCATACCGCATAAGAAATAAGGTAAATGAGCTTGTAGCGCAGATTGAAATTGGCAGATACGTGCTGAAAGGGAATCAGGATTGACAATATTCAAGGGTATGCATCCTACTAAAAGATAGGTTGGTGGGGGGAGTAAGATTGAAAGAAAAATCAATCATAAGAATCCGGGTCTCCTTGCTATCGGAAGAATGTTATGAAACTTGAAAGTATTCAGAAAAGATTTACAAGGATTGGACTATTTGAGCTACAGGGAGAAGTTGAATAGGCTGGGACTGTTTGCCCTGGAGCGTCAGAGGCTGAGAGGTGACCTTATAGCTGTTTAGAAAATCACAAGGGGCATGCATGTGATAAATATACAAAGTATTTTCCCTGGGGTGGGGGAGAACTAGAGGGCATAGGTTTAGGTTGAGAAGGGAAAGATTTAAAAGGGACCAAGAGAGCAAGTTTTTTCATGCACATGGTGGTGTGTGTATGGAAAAAACTGTGGGAGGAAGTGGTGGACCTGGTCCCATTACAATATTTAAAAGGAATCTGGATGGGTTTGTAAATAGGAGGGGTACGAAGGATATAGGCCAAGTGCTGGCAAATGGGACTAGATTAGGTTGGGTAACCTGGTCGGCATAGACGAGTTGGACTGAAGGATCTGCTTCCATGCTGTACATCTCTCTGACTGTACAACTTTCTGACTGTATGACATAAAGTCGGGTCAGATGGTGGAAAATCAGTGTGGGTAGAATTAAGTATCCCCAAAGGTTGAATAAAGAAACATAGACGGCGTTATGTTCATGATTCCAAAAAGTAGTCAGGAGCTGCGGCACAATATACACCAGGAGATAGAAAAGATGCATACAAAAGGCAAAGTACAGTAGTCATGGGAGATTTCAATCCACGGGGGGACTGGGAAAATCAGGTTGGTAGTGGTTCGCAAGAAATATAATTTGTGGAGTATCTTCGATAGGGCTTTTTGGAGCAGCTTGTGGTGGAGCCCACTCAGGAACAGGCAATACTGGGTTTAGTGTTGTGCAGTGAGGCAGACTATTTAAGAGAACTTAAAGTGAAGGAACACGAAGGAAGCAGTAATCATAATATGATTGAATTTATTCTGCAATTGAGAGGGAGAAAATAGGATCACAAGTACTGGTATAGTTGGAGTTCCTAATAAGTCATTCTCTTTGTCTATTAAACCGGGCTGAACTGTGTTTCTGCTCAAGTTAGATAAATTTTGGAAAAGGGGCAATCAGTGTCTTCACTTCCAATCAAAAATTCCTTTCCTGATAAATTCTATAAAGCAAATTACGATTTATAAATTGCTCACTGATATGCGAGAAGGAACCAGAGTGTTCTCAAACTCCATAATCCTTCCAGCCCTGCACAGATCTACATTTCCATATTCTCCCGACTCACCAATCCTGCCCAGTACCACAATTATGATGTCCCAGTCTAATCATCAGCCTCAGTGCAACTTCTGAATAAACTTCTTTATTTGTGTCACTATGAAATCTGGATTCATCTCTTTCAAGTCCCTTCAAACCACATGTCCATGACAAGAGAATTGTACTTGAGATGTTTAGCTTGTTCTCTCCACAGAATCTGTCAGACAGGAAGGTAGTGCGTGGTGCTCAAGTCATTGACTCTTCATGTAGAGGTACAGATAATAATCTGTTGATGTCTCATGAAGCAAGTTGATGGAATTTAAAAGAAACCATAATTATTTGTAATAAACAGAAGCCCATGTGCTTGCGTCATGTCCTTTCGAGAAAGCAATGGGCTATCCTTCCTTGGTCAGGTCTCCGTATAACTGCAAACCCACAGTAATGTGGTTTACTTTTTACTGTCAAGTGGAACAGCTGAACCAGCCACTCAGTTCATGATAGGGATACCATGCTGGTCTGACCAGGGCTTCATATGCCTCTTGAAAAAGAAGAAAAGTAAAGATAACTCCCTCCTACTTCCTGTTTCCCATATTGCTACTGCTCATTTCCATCAGGTAGGCGACTATTCCTTATTTTAGGTCTTTTCCATCTCATTGGGTCTGTCCCCAAGAGTGATGACCATCTCGATAGGCACCCCAGGTGCTGGTTTTATTGACACTGACATACAGAATAAGGAAGATGTAAATTACGCATCAGTGGCAATATATAGAGAATGATGTTTTTTACGCCTTTAGAAAGAAGTGGAAACGGCGAAGTGAGGGAAAGTAATTAATGTGATCATCCCCGAGAGTTTTGTTGAGGCAGTATTTGGGGTATCGTCTACAAATGTTCTCTCCTTTATAAGGAATGATCTTCTTACCACAGAAAGAGTTCAAAGAAATTGCACCAAACTAACCCCTGGGATGATGGTACCATGAGAAGTGAGTGAAGATTAATCTGTTGCACTGTGAGAGAATAAGATGGGATTGCGTTGGAACCTCAGGGGGATGGACAATCTCACATGATGTTCTAAACAGACACTGATGCGGTGATGGATCCCACGGCCTCTTTTTTTTTACTAACTTTACGAAATTCTAGATACTGTTAGTACCTCTGAGAAGATTCCCACCAACCACCCCCCACTCCCCATATCAAGGAGAGAGCAGAAAATCCAGACTTTGAATAAAAACTCCACATATTAATGCAGTGTATTTGGTGTGTGATCCTGCACTGAACGTCATTTTATTCACAATCCCAATATCAGCTGCAATACCTTCAATCTAAAACAGTTAACTATTCCCACCAGCTTCTGACCCCCACGGAGAACCCGGGTCTGCCTTTTCGGAGATGGAAGATGTCTCTTTGAGACTTGACAGAAAACATCTCGCTTCCCTCCTCAATGCCAGCAAACCACGTTAAAGTAGCAATTGTTCCACAGACAAAGGAGCCACGATGAACATCATGATCTACTCCTGTGATTTGTCATGTTGGAGCATCAGAGACATCCTCCTGTTCCTGTATAAGCCTTTGCGAGGTTGAATTGCCTCTTCCTGGTCCCGTGGAACAGTTTCTGGAGACTGTTTGGGCTCCACCTGTTCCTATTTAACAGTTCGATGTGCTGACCAGACCCCTCCTCTTCCTATGTAACAGGCAGAAATATTGAACGTATTGCCACTCTTCCTGTTCAGTAGATTTGATGGGCTGAATGCTAGCTCATATTCGTGTGTGACCAGGTTGAGATGCTGAATGAGCTCCTCTTTTAACGATGGAAATGTGCAATGTCTGGCCCTGCTATTACATAAATGTTACCATACTTTAACAGCACAAACTGGAATGCTGTCCGGTTCTTGCTGCACATGGACATAGACTGCTTCAGGAGCTGAGGGGGGAAAATGTTCTGAACATTGTGTGATCTTCAGTGATCATCCCCATTTCTGATGTAATGATGGGGAAGGACATTTATGACGCAGCTGAAGATGATTGTGTGGAGGAAACTACCCTGAGGATCTCCTGTAGGGATGTCCCGGGACGGAAAGGATTGATGTCTACCAACCATGAGCATTTCCTCTGTGCGATGGCTGACCTCCAGTGGAGTGATGGTGGCTGATTCCTATTAACTTTAATTTAGTCAACGTTTCTTGATACCATCCTGAGTCAACCCCTGCCTTGATATCAGGGTCTGTCACTCTTACATGAACTGCTGTTTTCACCTCTTTTGAACATACAAATAGGTTCTTGTGTATAGTTGGGGAGAGTAACCTTCTCACAGAGGATACTGAATGTCAGAAATTATCTGGTCAAGAGAGTTCGTGGAGCTATATCACCGAAGGTATTTACAGAGGAGCGAGATGGGTTTTTGACCTGCCATAGAATTGAGGGATGTGAAGAATTGGGAAATAAAGCAGAGTTGATAACAACAGTGGATCATCCATAATATTATACAATGGCACGACAGGCCTGACCATCCGAATTACCATCCGTTCCTGTTCCTTATGCTCTCATATTCTGTAATTAGGAAGTTAATGGTTGTAATTTTCCTGAACATTCCGTTATTGGATGTTGCAGTTAGAGAGAGCAAAGCATTTTATAAGTCATCTCAGGGTGAGGTATGGGGACTGTATTCACAAAGAATCTGGGTCTGCACCATGACCAACAACTGAAGCACAAGTTGTAGAGAGGAGACACACTATTAATAGACCAGAGGCGTCTTTTGAGACCAGCCTGGGTTTTGAATTAACATTTTCCAACCCACGCCAAATTTTATGTGACAATAGTGAGGGACAGAAGGAGATCCTGCATTTCTGTGGACCAGGTATTTCGAGCGATTGGCCTCTGTCTACTCCTGTGCAGGAGCTGTGAGGGGCTGATTGGAATATTGGAGCATCGGACTGAGGAGTAGTAGAGGGCTATTAGGCACTTTGTCTTTGCTCTGCCACGCACTAAGATCGTAGCTGATCTGATTGTGGTCTCAGCAGTCCTCTTCTGCACGTGCACTATTTTCCTACATTCACTTGTCTATCAAATATTTAACAGACACAACTTTGAATAAATGTAAACATCCAGGCACCACAAACTTCTGGGGAAGGGAACTCCCACGTGAACAGCCCTTTTAGAATTTGTCATTCGTGCTCCAATCAATGTTGCAGGGTCAGTGTTTCCTTTTGCAGTCACACTGCTCCACTGTCTACAACAAATTTCAAAGTTTAGTGATATGGATAATGATATAAATGTCAGCCTGGCTCATCTTCTAGAATAATGTGAAACACAAACACATACACACAAACACACACACACAAACACACAAATATCTTAAGACAAAACAGAAAAATAAAAGCTTTCCAGAGTTTCATAATGGTTGAACTCATTACAAATGGATAGACTGTCTCAAATGTTATTCGGTCCTCTGAAGTCATTAGAATAGATTCCCTACAGTGTGGAAACAGGCCCTTCAGCCCAACAATCCACATCGACTCTCCCAAGATCAACCCACCAGTCCCATTTCCCTCTGGCTAATGCACGGAACAATATGGGCAATTTAACATGGCTAATTCACCTGTCCTGCACATTTTTGGACCTGTGGGATGAAACCGGAACACCTGGAGGAAACCCAAGTACGGGGAGAATATGCAAACTCCACACAGACAGTCGCCCGAGGCTGGAATCAAAACTAGGACCCTGGTGCTGGGAGGCAGCGGCGCTAACCACTGAGCCGCCATGTCGCCCAATCTGCTCAGACAAGCTACTTGTGATGTGATTTCTCCCCAGAATAGTTGGATTTAGCTGAATTCCCTTTGCTTCAGACGGTAGAGAGATTCCAATTAATCTCTCATCAGGAATATTCCACGACTCATCAGGTAGAGGTGAGTCAGACATTTACTGTTGTCAGGTGGAACAAAAGAAGACAGAGGGATCAATCGGCTGCTGCTTTTCAGGCAGGGAGCATTGTTCTCCCTCTCTGTGTTGAAACATGCAATCATGTCAACTGAACACCAAACTGGACCGCGTGCGCTCGTCGTGAACATTCTCTGGAACGGATCATAATGGATGATATTGAAGTGCTTCATTGCTGTTGTTATACACAGTGCCTTTCAATAACAAAAGAGAAAAATCCAGAATATTGATCGTTGATGATCCCATAGTGATCTCTGAGGCACTCCACCAGTTCCAGCTTTGTAATGTGAAAATAAGCATTTATCGATACTCTTTATTTCCTGTTAGCAACAGTTTCCTGTGTAACGGCTCAGATGTTTACATGGCGTTCTGTGCAGTAAAATATCCTCAATGAGCTAAAATGATTAGTTCTATTTTCCTCCGTAACTCGTTAAACAGGTAGAATGGTCTCCTCCAGTCTCATGGTAACGATAATGATTGGCTGAATGAGGTGGCACCCTATCTTTGTCACAGCGTCGAGTGTGGATGGAGGGCACAATACATAGGGCAGTGGCAGCAATGTATCCTGCAACAGCTTCGAGGGTGGATTGAGGGAACAACACATGGGTAGGGCCAGCAGTATATTTCTGTATCCGCATCGAAGGGTGGCTTGAGGGAACAACACATGGGGTAGGGGCAGCAGTATGTCTCTGCAACAGCATCGAGCGTGGATTACGAGAACAACACATGGCGTAGGGAGAACAACACATGGCGCAGCATGTCTCTGTAACAGCCTCGAGGATGGATTGAGGGAACAACACATGGGGTAGGGGCAGCAGTCGTCCATTCGGCGCCACCAGTCAGAATGCTCATGACTGATCCCTTTGTGATCCGTCTCCTGTCTCCTGTCTGTTCCCAATAAATATTGACTCTCCTGTCCAGCAAAGATCAGCCGAGCTCAGCCTTGAATATCTTCAAAAACCGAGTCTTCACTGCTCCCTGAGGATGAGGATCCTACAGATAATACAACACTAAAGAGAAAGGGGCGACCTTATTTCAATGTGGGACCTGTTATTTTAAACTGTTAACCTAACATGAAATCGCCACCTCTTTTAAAAGACAAGGGCAGAATAATTAGGCATAGACATAAACCATTCAGCCCTCTAAAACTGTCCAATTGTACCACTGACCCTTTTCAATCAAATATGTATTAAACTCATTCTCTGCTCCTGTCCCAGGAAGAGAATAACTGATAGCATGACACCACACAAGCATTAAAAATGCAGAATTAGGACATTCGGCCCATCGACTCTGAATGCCATTTAATACTGGCTTAGAGGTTTCTCAAAATCATTCTCCTGACTACTCTCTGTAACTCTTGACATGCTTATTCAACAAAAACCTATCTATCTCTGTTTTATAAGCACTAGTGGCTGTGTCTCTGTGGGTCCGTGTGTGCACTTGTGTGTGTTTGTTCATGTGTCTGTGTGTTTGTGTATTTATGTGCTGACTTCGGTTTATCTGTGTATTAGCCTGTGCGTTTTACTTGTGCTTTTGTCTATTTGTGTGCGACTGTCTATGTCTCCGTATGCCACTACACGTGTGCGGGTCCACCTCCATGTATGTACTGTGAGTGTCAGTATATTGGCATGGTTACATATGTCTCTGAATATTTTAGTGTCTGTATCTCTCTGCAATGAGATATTTGTTGTTTAGGGAGGGAGAAAATTATGAAAACAGACAGAATTGTTAAAGTGCGAATTGCCCTTCACTGAACATTGTATTTTACTCAGTTGGAGGGACATGGATGTCACGGAATCTCCATACGACACCCCCCGGTCCACTCCGGTTCATACCAGGGTCCTCCCCACATGGCGGGGGTTGGGGGGGTGTGGGTGGGGTGGAGGAGGGATCAGATATCGGCTGGTCCACAATCGGACCTGGCCCTTTCTCTTCTATTACAGTCCGTTTCTCCTGGAATAGGAGAAGGGGCGTGGAGTGATGGTTGGATTGTGTGGCCGTGCTGTTAGTGCTGGTGTAGGTAGAGGGGGACGGGGAATGGTGAGGAGTCCGGAGGGAGTCAGTCCACAGTGTTGTATCCATGCAGTGTTATTAATGTTGGGAGTATAGTGGAGGGAGAGAGAGCGTGCGGGGTGAGGGGTAGGATTGCGAAGGTGCTGAATTCAATAGTGACAGTGTGAGTGCGTGAGCCTTATTTGGAGATAGATGCGAGCCTTGTTAGGGGGTGGGTGCTATAATAAGTAGTGAGTGTGAGGGAGCAGAGAGAGTACGGTGACAGCTATCCTGACAAGGTGGGGAGGATATTGATGCTTGTCCTGTGATGCTGGTCATTTCTTCAGATCATGTCAGCGTCAAGGTGACCCTCCCCGAATGTCTTGTCCAAGTCTATCAGTAATAGCGCCACAGACCCTGTCCCTCAGATTCCACAGAATCAGTTTGGGTAGATCTTACAAATAGGAAGTAGAAGCAAACATTGGTGTATTATGTATCTAAACCAATGCTCTCGTGCAAAATTTGTGCATTATATGCTCTGGAAATTAGAGATGCAAATATTGTGGGTGCTGCAGTATTACTGCATGATCTCAAATTACATCTAAACCGCGTTAACGAAGTAACTGCTAATGCTGTGAAAAATAAATTCCATAAGCATATAACAAGTTGGTTGAAGAGTATGTTGTGACTCAAACGAGAGAGCAGGTTATTTTGGATTTGGTGTTGTGTGTGGTCAGAAGGACTCATTATTAACCTTGCTCTGAGAATTAGAGACGTTAATATGTTATATTTTGCACGGCACCAGCATACAATATAGAATATTTGAGCATGAAGTGGTAGATACGCAATGGTTGTTAGAGTCATAGAACATGGAGTCCTGCAGCATGGATACAGGTCCTTTGGACCAAAGTGGTCAGTGCCGACCAAAATGTCCATCCTGCTAATTCCATTTCCCTGCCCTTGCCCCTTATTCTTCTAAATTTTTCCTATCCGCGTATTTGTCTAAAAACCTTTTGAGTGTTATTAATGTACGTGCCTAAATCAAACTGCTGTCTGCTAATTCCATATGTGCACCAACCTCTGCGTAAAAAAGTTACCGTTCAGAATCCTTTTTATTCTTTCACCTCTAACCTGATGTCCTCTAGTCCTTGATTCCCAAAACTGGGAAAAAGAATGAGTGCATTCACCTTATCCACGCATCTCATGATCTTATATAATTCTATACGATTTCCCCTCAGTTTCTTACAGTCAAAGGAAAATGTTCTGGTCGGTCCAAGCTCTCCCTACAACTCAGCGCATTGAGTACTGGCAACATCCGTGTACATTTCTTCTGTCCTCTTTCCAGTTGAATCACATCCTTCCTATGGCAAAGTGAACACAACCGAACACAATACTCCAAGTGCATGCCTCACCAGCGTCCTGTCCAACTGCAATATAACTCGCCAACTTCTATACTCAGTGCCCTGACTGATGAAGGCTAGTGTGCTAAAAGCCTTTTTCACTGCCCTGTCTACGTGCAACTACTTTCAGAGAACCACGGACCTGAACTTCAAGGTCCCTCTGTTCCACTACACTCCTTCAGGGTCTAACATTCACCACGAAACTCCGACCTGGATTTGACTTTCCAAAATGCAACAACACACACATATCAATATTAATCTCCATTTGCCATTTCTCGGCCCACTTCCCCAGCTGAAAAAATGTCCTGCTGCAATTTCTGATAACCTTTCTCACTGTTCACAGTACTGCCTATTTTATTGTCATCAGCCAAATTACCAATCATGCATTCTACATTCTCATCCAAATCATTGATATAGATAACAAACAGTAATAGGCCCAGGACCGACTCCTGAGACACTCCACGAGTCACAGGCCTCAAGTCCAACAAGCATCTTTCCAGTATTAGCGTCTGCTTTCTACCATCAAGGAAATTGAGTATCCAATTTGCCAGATCCCCCTGGATTCCATGCTATCGAACCTTTCAGAGAAGCCTATCATGTGGAACCTTATCAAAGGCCTTTCTGAAACCGAGATAGACGACGGCTACCACCATACTCTCATCAACATTCCCGCTCACTTCCTCAAAAGAACGCTAAAGAATTGTGAGCCATGATATCCTATGCACAAAGCAGTGCTGACTGCTCCTTATGAAACCGTGTCTTTTCAAATGCATGTATATGTTATCTCAGAACCTTCTCAAGGAACTTACATGTCACAGTTTAGATTAGATTAGATTACTTACAGTGTGGAAACAATCCCTTCGGCCTAACAAGTCCACACCGACCCGCCGAAGCGCACCAACCCATACCCATTCCCCTACATCTAACACTACGGGCAATTTAGCGTGGCCAGTTCACCTAACATGCACATTTTTGGACTGTGGGAGGAAACCGGAGCAACCAGAGGAAACCCACGCAGACACGGGGAGAATGTGCAAACTCCACACAGTCAGTCGACTGAGGCAGGAATTGAACCCGGGTTTCTGGTGCTGTGAGGCAGCAGTGCTAACCACTGTGCCATCGTGCCGCCCAGTTGTTGAGATAACTGGTCTATAGTTCACTGGTTCTTCTTCACAAACACTACTTGAACAAGGGCACAATATTCACTACCCTCCAGTCTTCCGGGACCTCCCCCGTGTACAACGATGATGCAAAAATATCAGCTTGGACCCCCACAATATCTTCTCTGGCCTCTTGCTGTGTTCTTAGATATCTACAGGAGATCTACAGAAATACTGCAATGTCTGTAAAATATGTCTGTTTCTTTAAGGTAGAATCACCGAAGAAAGGGCAAGTGACTTAATGAAGGCTAACGTAATAAATTAAAGATTATATTGATCAAAGGAAGTGAGTTCAGAAGAATTCTAGACATTGTGGAAACTGGAGAATTCTCAGAAATGTGTTTGTGTGGAGTTTGCATATTCTCCCCGTGTCTGCGTGAGTTTCCTCCAGGTGCTCCGGTTTCCTCTCACAGTCCAAAGATTTACAGGTTAGCTGATTTGGAAATGTTTATTTTCCAAAAGCGTTCAGGGATGTGTAGATTAGGTGCATACGTCGCAACGTGTAGAATCAGAGGGGGATGGGTCTGAGTGGTTACTCGTTGGAGAGGCGGGGCGGACCTGTTGGGCCCAAGGGCCTTTTCCACACTGGGCTTTTAATGATTCTGTGAAAGAAGAACACAAAGTCTGCATAAATCTACAATCTGTATTGCAAAGAAAACAAAATAAAAGCGAGGTCAAATGTGGAATTTTATAATCAGGAGAGGAGAGGTTATTGTGGAGAACAGGGAAATGGCCAAGAAAGTAACCAGTTACTTTGCATCTGTCATCACGGAGGAAGATCCAGAAAATCGCTGAGAAATACCAAATGATCACATGGAACTTGTGGAACTAAAGACATAAAGTCAATTCACATCAATAACTAGGTAGTAGTTGAGGCTAGCATAGTAGTGTTGTAACTGGATTGAGCATTGCTAAGTCTGATAAGCCAGTTGTACTTCGTATCAACATATTAGAAATAAATCAGCAATAGACGCATTAATTGTGCTGTCGGTGACTGTTTTATTTTCCTGTACATTCTGCAGAGGCTGGAAGTTAGTAAATGTGTTCCAAGCATTGTAGATGAATGGAAGGGATTCAAGCATCTGCAAAGGGAAGAAGAGATAGTGTGGAGAACTGCAGACCAATTAACTTGACATCTGTAGGGGTACTGATGGAATCTATTATATAGGATCAGATATTGGATATTTAGAAATTAACAGCATCATTGGAGAGAATCAGTATACACTGATAGAGTCTGACAGAGTCTTCAGCCTTGACAAACTTCAGAATGATTTGAACTTGTTTATTGCAACATAGAAATGGCATATTTCGATTTTCAGAAGGCTTTTTATAAGAACTCATGCAGTGAATTCATAAATAAAGTAATGTGGATGGTAATTGGAGGAATATATAGAAATGGAAAGTTAAAGTCAGGTTCGCCTTCATTTAAGAGAATCAGAATATAGTCGGAAGGCCATGTTGAAGCAGTTTCACAGCTTGCTAATGAGACTGTGCACAGAGTATTGATCTAATCTGAGCAAGAATATACTGACCACTGAGGATGTGCAATGGACATTCTCCAGATTAATCCCTCAGATGGCGAGATTGTCTGTTGTGCAAACTCGGCCTGTGTTCTTTAGAGTTTCGAAGAATGAGAGAAGATCATAGAGAAATTTAGAAAAGTCACTAAACAAATGACAAGGTGGAAATAAACAGGATTTTTCTCTGGTTGCCTACTCTACATTTAAGGCAAATAATGGCAGGTAAATGATAGACCATTTCAGATTGCAATAAGAAGGCAATTCTTCATTTGAAGGGGACTGACTAACACAGCGACATGGAAACCTGCTGGCAGGACAAGATTAGGGAGAATCCCCAGATATTCTACAGGTACGTCAAGTGGAACAGAATACAGGGAACAGGTAGGACTCATTAGTGATTTGCCAAGTTGCATCCAAATCAACTTATTGGTAGGAGACAGAAGGTCTGCTGGTAGAAGTCTGTTTGTTTGACTGGAGACTAGTATCCAATCGTGTACCACAGGGACTAGTGGTGTATCCCATATTATTTGTGATTCGGAGATGCCAGTACTGGACTGGCTTGGGCAAAGTTTAAAAATTGCAGAACACTAGATGAAAGTCCAACAGTTTATTTGGAGGCACGAACTTTCAAAGAGCATAATCACGTGATGAAGAAGCAGTGCTGCGAATAAAACTGTTGGATTATAACCTGGTGTTGTGTGATTTTTAACCTTATTATTTGTAGTATTCATAAATTATGCAGCTGTGAATATGGAGGTGTTGGGGTGAATGATAAATCATTTTGCGTTTGACACAAAGTTTGGCTGGTTGGTTGGCAGTGAGGAGGAAGACCTTATATTACAGGAAGATACAGATGGAATGATCAAATGGGTGGATCAATGGCCGATGGAATGTAACCCTGATAAATATGAGGTGATGTACTTTGGAAGAAGGAACCAGACAGGGGAGGACTCAATGAATAGCAGCACAGTAGGAAGCTCAGAGGGTGCTTCTCCACATATCCCTGAATGTGATCAAACAGGTTAATGCACAAATTGACAAAGCACAGCGACCATAAACATCGCCTTTATTCATGGAGACACAGATCAGAAGAGCTATGTGTAACTTTGGTTAGGCCAAATGGAATACTATATACAGTTCTGGGAGCCACATGACAAGAAGTATGTGATTGCACTGGAGAGGGTGCAATGGAGATTCACCAGGATGTTCCCTTGGATGGAGTAGATCAGTTCGGGTTGTTTACTTTGAAGCAGAGAAGGCTGAGAGGGACGTGCTTCAGAAGGAGAAGATTACCAGGGACATGGATAGGATGGATAGACAGCAGCTGTTCCTTTCAGTCAAAAGGCGAAGAACAAGGTCGTGCCATTTTAAAGTGAAAGGTTTGATGTTTAGTGAGGATTTGAGGATTGGCTTTCATCCAGAGGCTGTTGGGTTCAGGAATGCACTTCCTGAGAGGGCAGTTGGCACAGGTAACCTCACAACCGTTAATAAATACATGGTCGTGCCCTTGAAGTGCCATAGCATACATGGTTATGGGCCTCGTATCGGAAAGTGGGATGAATGTAGATCGTGCTGTATTTATGACAGTGCAGAGTCACTGCTTCTGTGATTGCATGGGTTGGACGGTCAGTCATTGAGCAGCAGAAGGCAGGAATTGATGAGTTTCTGAAGAATATATTAACTAGGGTTCTAAAAGTAAACTTGTCTCCATGAGCTAGAACAGAGGAAGCTAAAAGTGTCTAATGTCCTGCTCCCTTCCTGATGTTTCTGTGCAGTGTGCGGGAAAGTTCTGTCATTGTTGTCACAAGCTCTTAAACAATAGGAAGCATCTGTCTGATTGAAAGGACTGTGTTTCCCGTTCCCTTCTCCAAAGTTCGTTGCCGGTGTTCTGTCTAGTTTTATCCTTTAAGAACTCACAGTAATTTGATACAATTGAGTGTCTTGCTTGGCCGTATCAGAGACTATTGTAGAGTTTATCACATGTCTGTGTATCTGGAGACACTTGTAGGCCAGACCAGGAAGCACGGGAGATTCACTTCCTGAAAGTACATTGGGGAAGGGACAGATGTTTACAATGGACATTAGATTCAAGGTCAATATTACTGGCACCAGATTTTATGTCTCGAGATTTTGTTAATTGTTTTCAACTTCCACCGGCTGCCTGAGCATTATCCTGGTCTGGATCAGTAATCCAGTGACATTTGCACAACAGCACCATCTCCACATGGGGACCTATCGGAAACCACACTGAGCACATTATTTCTGTGCTGCTTGACAGCTCTGTCAGAAAGAACTCCCACCAATGTGATGGTCGCGACGGGACTGAGGGCGTGGTAAATGGTCAGACTGTAGTCATTCCCTTGTTATGGGACTGGATATAGTTGAGGAACTTTTCACGTGGCAACGCAGATGTTAGAGTTGGAGCTGGATTGAATCAGCTTCCCCAGCGACACGGCTTGTTGTGCAGTACAATCTTGATTCCTATTGCAGGAATGGTGACCGGGCCCATTGCCTTTGTAATATCGACTGCGTTCAGCTGTTTCTTTTTCATGTCACGTGCACCGAATCGAATTGGTTGAAGACTGGCATCTGGGATTCTGTGGGCATCATAAGGAGGGTGAGGTGGATTATGGACTCAACACTTCTGGCTGAGGATGGTGCAGATACTACATCCTTGTCTTTTACACTGATGTACAGAGCTGGGGATATTTGTGGAGCCCTCTCCTCCTGTAAGTTGTTTATTAATCCATCAACATTAATGGCTGGATGTGGCTTGACTGCAGAGTTTCGATCTTATCTGTTTACCTTGGGATCATTTCCCCCTCTCCACCAGATTGTAGGTCTGCTGTTTATAATGTAACCAGTCAAATGCGGACGTTTTAATGGGTTGTCATCAGGTTTAGATACATATGGTTCTGACTCTGGCATGTCCACCCAAACTCGGCAATGAACCGTCACTCAGATTGATGATAATGGTACAGTGATGGATTATCATGGCGGAAAAGTTATGGATTGTGATTGAATGCAATTCTGCTGCGGCTGCTGTGATCTGCAGCATCACATGATAACCCAGTGTGAACTGTAATATCTGCAAATCAATTCTGCTGACTTTACCCCAGTTCACACCAAGACCCATTCACCCATCAGCCTTGTACTTAGTAACCTAACCTGATTTCTGATGTGCGAACACTTCCAGTTTCACATTCTCATTCTGCTGAGGGTCTCTCCCTGATGTCACGCCTCCCATTTGTTACTTCACTTTAACATATTGATCTGACTCATTTTCTTTCCCGTCATTATATCTTCTGTGTTTGAAATGAATGTTTGTTCCTTGTTTTTCGCCCTGACCATGGTTAAGACCTTGGTCGTGTCAGTGATGCCAGCCTTATGTCGTTTCAGAGCCAATGAACTTGTGCACTTTGCGTTTTTTTTCCTACCCAATGTACAGCGCTCTCTGCTGGACAGGGCGTTTGAGCAGAGTCGAGACACATCTTTGGAAAATGTTCAAAAACAGAAATTGCTGAAGAAACTGAGCAGGTCTCGCTGCATCTTGTGAAGTGAAAGCTGAGTTCATCTTTCGGGTGCAGTGACCCTTCGACAAAGCTCGCAGTTTCTACTGCAATTTGTGCATTTTTATTTCTAGTATCCATAGTTATTTGTTTAATTGAAAATTTGTGCTGTGCCTATTCATTTCTGGAGAAACTCAGCAGGTTTGGCAGCATCTGCAGAAACAGAGAAACAGAGTTAGCGTTTCAAGTCCAATGTGACCCTTCAGGACTGAAAAGGATTGGAAACTGGGCATTTTAGTCTCTTGCCAGAGGTTGGGGGAGGGGTGGGGGGGGGTGGGGGGGAATAGGTGGCGGGAAAAGAAGGTGTGGCAAAAGATAACCAGGCTTTTAGCAGTGGTGAACGAGAAGATGATATAAAATGAGTTTAAATTAAGATGTGACTGGGGGAAAGGGGTTCTCTCTATTGAGTGCAAGATAAAGAAGACACAACCACATAAGGCCATAGGGAGGCCAGGAGGGAGAATGTTGAACATGTTGTATTATATAGATCTAGCCAGAGATACATTTTCACTGTAGAGATCACCGCCATCAGACAAAGGAATTAAAGTGCTTGACGGCTTATTGGCACTAGTAAGATTTTAATTCTGCTTTAGTATTGTAACATGAATAAGAAAGCAAATAACAGTATGAAGCTTGGGCTGAGTGCTGTTTACCTGTCACTTTCAACATTGTTTCAAGTTTACAGTGCTGATCTTTAAATGCTTGTTCTTGAAGTTAGTATCAGATGGAGTGTAGGAGATTGAGGGGTGACATTATAGAAATTCACAAAATCAGGAGAGGCTTGGGCAGGTTGAAAAGCTGAGATCTTTTCCACAGGATAGGAAAATTAAATCAGAGAGCCATTGGTTTATGGTGGAAGAGGGAAGATTTAAAAGGGAGCAAGAGGGAACTGTTTTTACACAGAGGGTGACGTGTTTATAGAATGAGCTGCCAGAGGAACTGGCTGATGCAAGTACAGTTGCAACGTTTAAAAGACATTTACGAACATGTGAATGGGGGCCGTTTAGAGGCATATGGGCCAAATGCAGCAAGATGGGAATAGTTTAGTTTGGATAACTTGGCCGACATGGACAAGTTGGACCAAAGATTGTGATTGTATGCAATATGACTGTATGAATATAGAAATCGAAGTAAAGGAAAGAAAAGATATGATGTAAGCAAATTGGCAAGAAATATAATAACAAGCAGCACGAGCTTTTCCATTTATATAAGAAGAGCTCGAGAGGTGTGTGTGATCCTTGGTAGAAAGAAAGTCAGGAAAGTTTATTGAGGACATTTAGAGGGTGTGAATGGGGAACTGGATACAGGAAATAGACAGATAATTTACACTAGTATTTTACATCGTTCCTCACAGGTGAAGGTGCTGTAAATATTTCAATTGTATAAACAAAATGGTATTAGGAGGGAAGATCTTGAACTGTCTCTAACAGAAGGAATAAAGCAATTCTCAAACAGATAAGACCAAGGGTAAACAGGTCATCAGCAATTCATAGCTGGTTTTAAAAGAGGTGGTCACAGAGTGGCTGGTGGCACTGTGTGAAATATTCCATAACTCTCTGGATTAAAGGAGTGAACCAGTGAAACTTGAGACCCTCCAATGTGGCGCCTGTTTTCAAGAAACGAGCGAGACTGAAAGCAGGAAACACTTAGCCTCACCAGTATTGCTGGGAATCTATGAGAGTCTGTTATTAAGGAAGGAAATGCAGAGTATTTAGAAAAGCTTCACACAGAGTCAGCATGGTCTTGTTAAAGGCGAAATACATTTTGCCTGTAAAATCATGCAAAGTTTTTCTGGAAATCCATGAGAATGTAACAAGTGACCTTGATAAAGGGGGACTGGTAGACATGAGGCTTTCCAGAGATTTTCCACAAGGTATCACAAAATAAAGGTTCTTAAGCAAGACAGAATCTCATAGTATGATGGATAATGCATTAGCATGGGATGACACTTGGTAAACACTTCGAAATCGGAGAGTCAGGATTCATCGATCTTTATGAACAAAATGTATCTACTGGAGTACCACAAATATCAGTCCGATGTCAACAGCTGCTTACAAGAGCTGCATTCAGCTCCTGACGGCGGGAGCTGAGTGCGATATACATTCGAATTTGAGGATGATGCTGACAAAAAAGGCAGGCTGTTATTAAATGGAGAGGACTCCCAAAAAAGGAGTAGTACAACGGAGTGGCGTGTTTCTCTGTAGGAAACATAACGTCAGCATGTTGATGCAGAAATGTTGGTTAGACTGGTTCCTGGGATGAAAGGATTGAATTAGTGAATACATCAAAAATGCTGAGGCGATTAATCATTGTGGTTTAAATGAATGAGGGTGTCATTACTGAAACGGACAAGATGCAGAGGAGGCTTGATAAGGTCGGTGTTGAGAATGTGGTTCCACACCAGGCAGAGTCTCGAAGTCAGGGATGTAGATACAGAATAAGGAATATCGATTTCAAACTGAGATGTAAAGAAATGTCTTCTTTCAGAAGGTAGTGAATGGCTGGAATTTCCTAACTCCAAGAGTTGTGGAGGTTGGGTCACTGATTGTATTTACAGATGGGTGGATTGGTTTGTGACATTTCAGCGAGTTGAGGGATGCAAGGGGTTAGCAGGAAAGTGGAGTTGAGCCATGGAGTAGATCAGCCATGTTCTTATTGAATGACAGCACAGGTTCCTATTTCTTACGTTCTTATTTATGTTTTTGGAAAATAATTGATTATTTTCCTGGAAGTCATAATGTAAAATGTTGCATTCAGAGACAGCAGAGGATTTGTCTGAGTTGACCAAGTGTGGGGCATGGGGGCGGTATTCAGTGCGAATCTGGGCCTGTAACATGACTGACATCAGGAGCAGAAGTTACAGAGAGGAGAAACCTGAAAAGGGGGAGTGGGGGAGGGGGTTCACTGCCTGACCTAGCCTGGATTTTCCACTACATTTGCCAAACTACACCAAAAAATCGGTGTGGACTCAATCTGCTCCTGCACAGCAGGACCGAAGGGCTGAATGGAACATCAGAACATAGGGCTGACGGACACGACTGGGCCATTCGGCACTTTGACACTATTCCACCAGTCAATAAAGTCACGGTTCATCTCATTGTGTTCCCAGCTGCACTTTTCTCGGATCTCACAATGATCCCTGATTCACCTGTCTATGGAAAATCAGACAAATTCAGCCTCGATATAATATTAAGATTCAGCCCTCCCAATCTTCTGTGTGAGAAAATTCCAACTTGAATGAATTCCCATTTTGTGAATTTCTCTTCACTCTAGTCCTGACTGAGGTTGGAGGGTGTCACTGCTTCCATTTCTAGTCCCACTCCTCCACTGCTCACAACAAATTTTGAATGTGACCAGGTTGGCGATATGGCCAATGACAAAGGTCTAATACTGGGTCAGGTTCAGTATTCAGAACAAGCCAGTTGGATTTCTTCAGTTAGCTACAAGTAATTAACAGAACTAACTGAGGGGTATGATGGATATGTGGTTAGCACTGCGGCCGCACATCACCAAGGAGCTGGGTTCAATTCCAACCTCAGGTGAGTTTGAACATTCTTCACATATCTCTGTGGGTTCCCTCCCAATAGTCCAGTTTCCTCCAAGAGTACAGAGATGTGCAGCTTAGAGTGGATTGGCCATGCTCGATTGCCCATTGTTGAGAGAGCGTCCCCTTCATGGTAACCTCTGTCAGTGTGGGGAAATTGAACCTGCACTGCTGGCCTCCCTCTGCATCACAGACCAGCCGTCCAGCCAACTGAGTGGGAGACAGTGAAACTGTTACAGACAGAAACAAGGACAGGCAAAGGGCAAGAGAAACTTTCATAAAAAGGAAAATGGTACAATTCAGATAACAGTCCAGATAACAGTTGAGGGTAAAAATTCTCTGCTCAGAATTGTATTTCGTAATGGGACAAGTATTTAGAACCAGTGTTTGGCTGAATACAATAAAATGAGACAAAGTGAAATAGCCAGACTTACTAATTGTGATTGGATATAAAATAAGTGCATATTTTTGCAGGACCTCGCGGGGCTGAATGACTGAAAGTTCCTGTACCTGAAAATGAGAATTCTTTGGAACACTATCTGGAATTTTCCATATTTAAAGTGCGTGTGTGTGTGTGTGAGAGAGAGAGAGAGAGAGAGAGAGAGAGAGAGAGAGAGAGAGAGAGAGAGAGAGAGAGAGACGGCAGATACTGCACTGAGCTGGTTGGTGAGCTCAGACCATGCTCAGGCCTCCTCTGGGAAGAGAATGGACCCCCTGTTCTAGCCCATCCACAAGGACCTCTGTGCCCCTGTTGAAATGTCGTGGTGTTAGTTCCCCTTATCTGCCATGCTCGGAGTCAACTATGCAGGGTGGCTCCAAACTGAGGAATTACAATAGTGTGCCCATTGGCCTTTGAAAGATGGCATCAGTGTCAGTGATCATAGAATAGCCAGGGACATCAGTGCGATGGTGAGTCCCTCCAGCCATGTTGGCTTGCAGAATCGGGATGGCATTGAATGCGAGGAACACTATGAGATTGAGTGGGTAGTTAATGAGGTGAGTTCGTGAAGATAGCACCATGAAACTAGTTCAGTCTCGTACATACAATCCCTCTGTCACACTCAATGAAAATGTTACTGAGACAAACTATTGTTAGATTCAGCCCAATGAGTCGAAGACTCTGATGACCCCACACCCAGTTACAAAGTTGCAGAACAAATGTTCATCTAAAACTCTCCCTCATCTTTATTGACGCCAATATCCCCTTCAACTATCATTCCTAGGAATACTGGCTCCTGTTGCAGGATGCTGTCGAAATGTCCTCATTTCAGCATTCTGAAACCTGTGATATTACTGGAAATTATCTCTCAATCTCCCTTTCGCTTTTTTCCTCAAAATCCTTTTGATTGTTGGTAGTTAAACTGATTTAACCGCCATCCCTCTCTGGTAGGAACTCGGGAATACGGAGTAGGCAATGAGGACTCTGTATCAGAGTGATCATCTAACTAGATGGGTAATTCAGAGGCACGGGCTGTGACTCCAAGGTAGTGTTTAAAATCCTACCACAGCCGATGACAGAGCTTAAATTCGAATGACAAAAATTGGAATGAAAGCTAATTTCACTCATGGAAACCAGAAACAGTTCAGATTTATTTTTATTATTTCACTGATAGTCTTTGATAAAGAAGCTTAACATTATTACCCAGTGTGAACTCAGTGTGACTTCAGACCCACAACAACATTGTTGGCTCCATTTTGTCTTGACAAATGGCCGCGTAGTCAAGGATAATTAGTGATGGACAAATGCTGCCCCTGCCCTTGCCAGAGAAACAACAGCATGAAAGGTGAAATAAACCAAGGAATGGTGGGTGCTAGAGATTGAAAATAAAATTCTCCAGCGTCTAAAAGTGTTGGAGAATCTCGCAGGTATGGCAGCCTCTGTCAGGAGAAATGCAGATAACGGTTTGAGTCCAGTGACCCTGTTTCACAAATATTATTTATCCTGGTATCATGGATGGTTGGGTTGGAGAGAGAGGTGGGCCCAGGTTTCAATTGAATGGATGGAGAAATGGCAAGATAAAGAGAGGAAATGAAATGAAAAGTGAGCAAAGGGGATGCTGATGATGAACTGACAGTAAAACAAAATGGCAGGTTATCCTCACATTTCCCCATTTTCCCATATTCCTGAATTTCGCGTCCATTTATATTTGTCCCTGTCTAAAGTGAGTTAGGTTCCCTGTATCTCTCTTCTCTGAGTGTAATGATCAAATCCATTAGCAATATTGGTGCTGCCCTGATAGTTGCTAAGATATAGAGAAAGGTAATGTTACATTGTCAACTGATTCTTTGGAGAAAGAACCTCTTACTGTGGGACTGTGCAGAGATGCAACGGCTTTTTCAGCCAGGAAGAGAAACTCAGGAGAGAAAATAATTTACAACACTGACCCCGTGCACGTTCCGTGTGGGGAATTGACTTGTTCCTGTCATTGGAAATTCAGTGGAGTTTCTGTAGATGCTTATCTCGGGTTTGTATTGTCAGCTGCGGGGTCTGGTGACCCCACTCTATACACTGCATTTACAGAGTGTCTGCGTCCATGGTAAACAAATGGAGATGAGGCGCCGCAGAAAGGAAGCTCTATAAATAGGGAGGTGCAGGACAGTACATTATCTCTCCTGGGATTTACCGGGACATTTGTCTAAGCTGGACCAGGTGTCAGGAATGAAACCAATTTGTTTCAAAATTGAGGTGGTCACTGAAATGTGTCCCCTCCTTCAGTATACTGTGCAGCCTCACACGCCAGTGACAGGACTGTGCTGATGCTCATCATGAATTAAACTGGATTAATTCTGGAAATTTCCAGGTAGGAGTGAGTAACATATCCATCACCACCGGAGTGCAGTCCTCCGATATATTCACTGGCTGACAGAAACCATCTCTCCGCTGAGAACAATATGCTGTGTCCATCTCCCTGAGGAAGGTACAGAACGAAACTTCTAGAAATACAAGGGAACAGAGTGACTGGTGAAAATGCGGAACAGAAGGAAATTAGAATTAATAAAAGGTACGTCTTTCAAAATCTCATTGAATTTAAGGTAGGTATATTGCTGCCTCTGATGAGCTACGTCCCAGAGTATTGAGGAGGTGGCAGTAGAGCTAGTGAAAGAATTGCTGATTATTCTTCAAAGCTGGTTAGATTCTGGAAAGGATCCTCCAGACTGGAAAGCAGCGACTGTAAACTTAAATATTTAAAACAGGACGGAGAGAGCAAACAGCAAACTAAACAATGGTTAGCTTGATGTAAGCTGCGAGAAAAATATTGGAACCTTTTGTGAGGAATGTGATAACTAGAACTTAGAAAATAATGACATGATTCGGTAGTCAATCTAGATTCAAAAGACAGGAATTGGAAATAACAACCATAACATTTCCAGCATTTTGTCCATACGTTTATCTATTTCACTGATGTCCTTTGGTAAATAGATCTTGCGTTATTATCTGGTCTGGCTTAAGATTGCTTGGTTCTGTACTGCCTGAAAGAATGACCTCGCAGTAAATGACACTTGGTTCGGTCAACAAATGCTGCCCCTGTCAACGATGCATACATTCCAAGTAATAACAAAATTAAAGGTTAAATAAAGCAAAGAATGATGCAACAGATCAGAAACAATAAAGAACGAGAAAGTGCCAGACAAACTGAGCAGATTTGGCAGCCCCCTCGGGTCGAGAGAAAAATAGAAAAGGCAATTCGATTCTAATTACCATACATCAGAACTGAACACAGTTGGGAAATAGTGTGATTGATGTTGGTGACACCCAACATCTGTTATGAAGGGGAGAAGGACTGAGTTGAATAGATGGAGAAAGAGAGATAGAGAGAAAGAAGCAAACAAAGGAATTGTTGATGATCAGCTGGGATGGAAATAAAAAAATGAAATTAAACATTGCTTATGTTTCTCCTGTTCCCATATTACTGATAATCATCACCATGTAAGGTATATGTTAAAGTCCCTGTTAAAAGTTATTTATGTCTGTTTTTCTCTCTTCCCTGAGTGGGATCATCATCCTGGATTCATTAATGGGATGCTGGGCCAGTATTTAATTCTCTTTCCTCATTGTCCTTGAGAAGGTTTTGGTGAGCTGCCTTCCTGATCCACTGCAGTCTGTGGGCTGTTAGTAGTCAGTGCTGAGGTCCATGCGGTTTCTTTTCCTTGAGGCTTTGAAGTGATTGATATAACTGTGTGGATGGCTTGGCTATTTCAAACTGCAACTGAGAGTTAACCACATTGCTGCGGGTCTGGAGTTACATATAAGTCCGACCAGCTGAAAATGGTAGATTTCCTTTCCTGAAGGGCATGAGCGTGCCAGGTAGGACAATCAACAATGGTTTCATTGTTTCATTTGATTCTTAATTCCTGATATTTTATTCAATTCAATTTCCAACAATTGCCATTGTGGGATTCGGATCCGGTGTCTGCGTCATTACCTGATTCCCTGGATTAATATTCGGAGACAATACAGCTAGATCATCGCCTCCTCAGTATCTCCAATCAACTCCAATGGCAACAGTGATGTTGTTGTTGGTGTGACTTTGCTTCATAAATAAATGATTGGCAAAAAATGCCATCCTTCGCATTTTGTATTTATGAGACGTCGAGATGATGGGAAGTCCTCTTGGTGAAAAGAAGCTGAATGTCCTTGAACATGAGGCACTAACAGAATTCATACAGAGCAGTCGGGTACTGGCAGTTGGGACTAGATTGGGTTGGGATATCTGGTCGGCATGGACGGGTCTGTCCGAAGGATCTGTTTCCATGCTGTGCATCTCTATGACTCTCTTACTCAGCAAGTAATCAGCACAATAAATGAGTAGTAGCGTTCATTACAAAATGATTAAAGTATAAGAGAGAAGACACCATCCTGCAGTTGTGAAGTGTACTTGAGACAGTATTTTCTTTCATTTATAATCAATGATCTTCTTGGTACAGAGAGACGGTGTGATAGATTTTCACCAGACTAATCCCTGCGGTGATGGTACCATGAGGAGAGTGTGAAGGACATGAGCGTTTAATCTGTAAACACACAAAAAGAATAAAACGTGATTGCATTAACACTGGAGTGTTATGAATCAACACTCATTATTTCCAAAACAAAACACGGATAGCATTATATATAACATGTTTTCCATGATATGTGTCTTCACATTTGGACAAATATATAGATAGGAAAGATTTAGAAGGAAATGGACCAAGCGTGGGGTAATGAGGTTAGCATGGACGGACATTTTGATTAGCATGAACCAGTTTGTGCTAATGGGCCTGTCTCAGTGCTATAGGATTCTATGACTCAATGATAGTTTACAGATCTCTATGGAGCCCACATGTTGGTCGAGAGAGAGCTCCAGGTTCGGAATGAACTCTCGCCGTCTGGATGTACAATTGGTGTGTGACCCTGCATTGAACGTCATGTTGTTCACAAATCTGTCATCAGCCACACACTGATAGTATTAGCCATTCCCACCAGCTTCTGACCTCCATACAGAACACTAGCCTGTCTTCTCTGTCACAAACCAATCCTTCTTTTTTGCTAAAAGCTGTTCATTGGTTCAAGTAGACTCTGTCCTTGATGTTTTTCAGAGGGACAATAAAACGGGGCCAGGCTACGATCAGACACGAACCGGATTTTCAGAGGCCTTTTATTTATATGTAAACAGTTGAAACTACAGGCCAAAGTCGTCATGCTTTAGGAGTGACCTGGATAATGAACGCGACGTTGTCAGCTCCTTTAGCTAAACTAGCTGAGTTGAAGTGAGCTGAGCAGTTTTCAGTTGAGTCTTGAACTAGGAAGTTCAACTGGGAGCTGTGTGGAAACGCTGTCTCTCTTCTGCCCTTCAGCTTCAACTTGGAAGCATGCATTCCATTATAATATTTTCTCAAGGAAGTTTGATTATTGGGCCTATTGTGTGTATTTGGAATAGCATATTTAAGTCTACCTAGATAGGTTGAATTCTGTAGGGGTTCTTTATTCTGTTCTGTGTGTTTCATTGTGTAATTTTGTGAATAACGTTTTTGTCTGATTTAAAATCTAGTAGTCACCCTAGCTAAATTACTCCGGGTAATTTTTATTGGATAATGACCAAAACAAAACTGCGAAGTTATGCTCAGGGCTGCTTGCTTAAGAATGTTTTGAGTGGTCTGGCCTCGTCCATAACAGACTGGGGGCTCATTGCTGGATTTTTAACAGCGAGTGGGAGATGCTAGTGTCTTTATTTCGGGTATTAGTTTGATTGGGTTGACAATGCTTAGAATAGTAATGGCTATTTCAGTCGCCAAACGTTTCCTGGGTGTGCATGCAGTGACTTTGGAAATTTTACGATAAGCACCAAGTTGCAAGAATTAACGGAGAAGCTGGAATTGGAACTGAATGCATCTGTAAGGAACGGAGAGATAATTACAGCAGTAGCTCGTCAATTAAACTTGTTGGAGAAACCATCAGAATCAGAGATGGCAAGAATTCAGTTGCAAATGAAACATCTTGAGTTAACGTTGAGAAGTAAGGAATGGGCGGTCAAAATGAAACAATTTACTTTCGATAAAATGCAGAAGGGGGGGGGAAGAGTGCAGCAGAACAGAGAGTAAAAAGAAAGAATGACAATAGGGAATGAGAAAGAGAGAGCTTTTGAATAGCAAAAACTGACACTTAAAAAGGAAAATCAATATAAAAGGCTGGAGATAACGGCTGAGGGTGCGCTTAGTTAGGAAGAGAGTGAGAATGAGCAAGCCCCTGGTAGTCAGAAGCCTAGTGAGAATTTGTTTGAGTATGTTCAAGCATTGCCTCAGTTTGATGAGAAGAATGTGATGCCCTTTTCATCTCATTTGAAAAGTTGGCTAAACAAATGCAGTGGCCAGAGGCAATGTGGGTTTTGTTGATCCAAACGAAACTTGTTGGTAGAACTGGTGAGGTATTCACATCCCTGTCACAGGAGGTATCTGGGGAGTTTGAGGACGTTAAAAAAAAACATTTTATCTGCTTAGGCAACCTTTCAGGAATCTAATGAGGGATCCTGATCAAACCTACACTGAGTTTGTAAGGATCAAACAGACTACTTTCAATAGTTGAATAAGAGCTTTAAAATACAAGCAAAGCTCTCATGCCCTTAGAGTGTTTAGTACTTGGAGGAAATCAAAAATTCACTGTCTGAAGTAATGCAAACTCAGGTGGAAGAGCAGAGAGCGTAAGCATCAAGGTTAGCTACGGAAATGGCTGATGATTATGAAGTGGTCCATAAAATTGGTTTGGCTTCCAGAACCAGTTCTGGTCTCTGAGGGACAGATATTGGAGCAAAGAGATATCCTCACGTGCAAAGGGAAAGGTAGATCACAGCGTAGATCATAAGGATAATTTACCACAGTAATAAAGAAAACATTTGGGGGGGGGGGGGGGGGGAAGAAGTTAAAATACTATGGTGTTTTAATTGTAATAAACTGGGCCACACAAAATCACAGTGTTGGTGGGCTGGGGGAAAACCAGATGTAGGATAACTAGACAAGCCTGGAAGTTTTGTTAGACTCGTAACAAAACGCATAAGGGAAGGTAGGCAACTGCCTCAGAGTGTACAAGATGATAAGAGGACGTGTCAAATCTGCATTAAAAAATTTGCATGAAAGGGCAAAATTTATTCACATAGGCCAGGGGTAATTGGTAAGGAGGTTCCAATATTAATTGACACAGGATCTTTTCAGTCTGTAATGCTGAGGGGTGAGGATTTATGCACTCTTGAGAGACTATTACCAGAAAATGTGCTGGTAACAGGAATTCATAGTGAGGAAAAAAATGCTCAGTTATGTAAAGTGAGACTAGAGAGTCCAGAAAAGAGTGGAGAATGTGTGGTAGGAGTACTGGACCCCTAACTCTCAGCTCCAGGAATAAAATTTGTCCTTGCAAATAATATAGCTGATTCACTGGTAGGCATGCTGCCTACTCTAGTTGAAAAGCCAGTAGAGATGCACGCAACTGAAGACCTGGCGAATGTTTATCCAGGAATTTCCCCTGATTGCGTGACCAGAAGATCACAGATGCACAGGTTTAAGCAGGATAAAAGCACAGATAAGGAAGCTGACGTAGAGTTATCCGAAAGTTTCTTTTTGATCAGATAAGTGGAACAGAGAAGGAGCAAGTTGGAAAACATGAACGTATTTTTAGCTCTGCTAAGCTGATTGAATTACAGCAGAAAGATGAGGAGTTACAAAAGTTATATAAAAAAAAATTAGCAAGAAAGAGAATGAATGTATTCCTGTGTGTTATTACTTAACAAATGATGTCTTAATGCGGATATGGAGATCAGCACACACTGAAGCAGATCAGACGTGGACAGAAATTCATCAAATTGTTTTGCCTGTTGGGTGTAGAAAGGAGGTGCTGCGAGTGGCACATGAGCTACCACTTGGAGATCATTTCGGGGTGAGGACATTACAGGTGAAATACAAAGATATTTTCACTGGCCTGGACTACACAAAGATGTAGTTGAATATTGCCAGACATCTCAAACATGACACACAGGCAGTAATAAAACATGCAACTTTAATACCTATTCCAGCATTTGAGGAACCTTTCACAAGAGTGTTGATAGATTGTGTAGGTCGCCTATCTGAAACAAGAAGTGGGAATAAGCATTTATTAACAATAATGGATGTGTCGACTAGATTTCCCGAGGAAGACCCATTATGCAGCATCACAGCTAAAAGAGTTGTAGAAAAAGATACTTATTTTTTAACTAGGTACGGGCTACCAATACAGATCCATACAGATCAAACCTCACATTCGAACTATTCAAGCAGGTGATGGATAACTTTGGAATAAAGAAATTCAAATCTACTGCGTAGTATTCGGAATCACAGTGAACATGAGCGAGATGGCATCAAACAGTGAAGACCATGTTGAGGGTTTATGGTCAGGATAATCCAGTTGCGATAAGGAAATTCCTTTTGAACTATTTATGATCAGAGACGCACGGAATGAATCGACCAAATTCAGACTATTTGAATAAATTTGTGGGCATGAAGTAAAAGGACCATTACCATTGGTTAAGGAGAAATTAATAAGCCAGAATTCAGAGACCACCCATTTGGACGATGTGTCAAATTTTAGGGAACGATTAAATTGGCTCGACAGCATTTAAAAGTATTGCAGCATACAATGAAATAGGAAGTGGATCATAAATCACAAATTCGCAATTTTGCAATTGGGAATAAGGTATTGGTGTTACTTCCAGTAACAGTTGAGCCTTAATGTACCTTATCAAATTGCGAAGAAATTGATTGAGGTGAACTATTTGGTACGGACTCCAGACAGGGTGAAATCTCACAGAGTGTGTCAAGTGTGTCAGAGTGTGTCCCATGCAGGGGCATGGGAACCTCGCCTGTAGCTTTCGGGTGCAGGACCTGGAGTGTAGGGAGGTTAGGAACATGGCATCATTCTCAAAGGAGGGTGCCTGTAAACAGGAAAGTGGCTTGAAGTGTGTATACTTCAATGCAAGAAGTATACGAAATAAGGTAGGTGAACCAGCAGCGTGGGTTGGTACCTGGGATTTCGATGTTGTGGCTATTACAGAGACCTGGGTAGAACAGGGACAGGATTGGCTGTTGCAGGTTCCAGGGTTTAAATGTTTTAGTAGGGTCAGAGGTGGGGGTAAAAGAGGGGGAGGTGTGGCATTGCTTGTCAAAGATAGTATTACAGCGGTGGAAAGGATGATGGATGAAGACTCGCCATCTGAGGTAGTTTGGGTTGAGGTTAGGAATAGGAAAGGTGAGGTCACCCTGTTAGGAGTTTTTTACAGGCCTCCTAATAGTCCTAGAAATGTAGAAGAAAGGATTGCAAGGATGATTCAGGAGAAGAGTGGAAGTAATAGGGTGGTTTTTATGGGGGACTTTAACTTTCCTGATATTCAGAGGATTCTGAATTGGACATTCCTATATCAAATTGAACAATGAGTAAGTTGTCAAAAATTGGGATAACTTACTGATTTACCTTCCACAAGAAAAACATCGTGATCTGAAAGAGTTATTATGATATCGTGGAGAGATTTGCGGAAATAAACTGGGAAGTACGAACATAATTGTGTATGATGAAGACACAGGAGATATTGTTCCGATTAAGCAACATCCTGAAAGACATTACCCTCTAAAGTTGGCACAGATTCAGAAGGAGATAGAGCACACGCTCCAAGATGGCATAATCGAAGTGAGTTACAGTAATTGGAGCTCATGTATAGCCATGGTGCCAAAGCCAGATGTTACCCAGCGGACATGTGTGGACTATCACAAAGTCAACCTCATTACAAGACTGATGCATATCCAATTCCATGTTTGAAGATCTGTGTCAGAAAGGTGGGAGAAGCTAATTACATTTCTAAGTTGGACTTGCTCAGAGGCTACTGGCAAGGATCTCTGACAGAGAGAGCAAAGGCAATTTCGGCTTTCATAACGCCAATTGGACTATATCAGTTCAAAGTTGTCGCATTTGGTATGTAAAACGATCCAGTCACATTTCAGCGACTGATAATAAGGTTATTGCCGGATTACCCAACTATGTGGTGTACATTGATGAGCTGGTGGTTTTTAGTCACTCATGAAAGGAACATTTACAGCATTTATCGGACTTGTTTGATTGACTTCAGAAGGCAGGCTTTGTGGTAAACCAAGCTAAAAGTGAATTTGAGAAAGCCCAAGTCACGTTCCTGGGTCACGTTATTGGACATGGACCAATGGCCCCATGAGATACAAAAACGAAAGTAGTTCGGGAATGTTCTACACGGTCGACAAAAAGAAATATGCAATACTACGGTTCCTGGGATTGACTGGATTTTACTGAAGGTTTGTGCTAAACTTTAAGCAGTGTGGCTGCTCCACTCACCGAATTGTCAAGGGCAAGAACTCTCAGTGGACAGAGGACTGTCAAGAGGCATTTTACTGCCTAAAAACTGTGTTAACACTGCCCCCAGTACTAGCTACACTGTATTACACGAAGCCTTTAAAGGTGGCTATCGATGCCAGTGATGTGGGTGTCAATCCGGTGTTCCTGCAGGAGTATGATGAGGGAATAGAAAGACCCATCGGGTATTTTTTCTGGGAAGTCGAACGTTCATCAACAGAAATGTTCAATGGTGGAGAAAATGACTTTAAACTTGGTGTTGGCATTACACCATAACTGTGTTTATATTACCAGCAATGCATCTGAGACAATCGCATACTCTGATCACAACACATTAACATTTGTGGAAAAAATTAAGGACAAAAATGTCAGACTGTTTACATGGAGCTTGTTGTTGCAGCCGTTCAATCTGACAATTGTGCATGTGGCAGGTCGTGAAAACGTGAAAGCTGATGAGTTATTGAGACTCGAATGAGATACGGAGCTGTTCGGTGCTGGGTATACCGCAGCCTGAATTTGCATGGGTTTGTGCACGTTTGAATATTTATAATTAATATAGTGTATCTGTCAGTTTTGAGACTACTAACTGGGTTTGAAGGGTTAAAAATGCAGCCACCTTTTAGCACTGATGGTTCTTTTTTAAGGGGGGGAGACATGTCACAAAGCAAGTCACTTTTTTGTCTAAAAGCTGTTCCTTAGCTCAAGGAGACTCTGCCCTTGGTTTTTTTCAGAGGCATAATAAAACGGGGCCAAGCTCCCATCAGTCTGGTTTGGTACAGAGATGAAAAGGATTTTCAGAGGCCTTTTGGAAACAGATGAGACTTCAGGCCATTTGGTCATGCTTTATAAGTGACAAGTATAATGAACGGAGAGTGGTGAGCTATTTTAGCTGAACTCGCTGAGCTGAACAGTTTTCAGTTGAGTCTTGAACTGGGAAGTTCAACTGGGAGCTGTGTGGAAACTCTCTCTCTTTTCTGACCTTCAACTTCAACCTGTAAGTTTGTGTTCCATTTATACTGGTTTTTATTGGGAGTTTGCTTATTGGGACAGTTGTGTATGCTCGGAACAGCATAATTAAGTCTAGCTGAATCGGTTGAATTCTGTCGTGATTCTTTATTCTGTTCTTTGTGTTTCATTGTGTAATTTTATGAATAAAGTTTTTGTCTGTTTTAAAATCTAGTAGTCAACCTAGCTAAATTACTCCGGCTAATTTTCATTGTACACTTACCGAAACAAATTGCAAAGGTATACGCTGGGCTGCCTGTTTAAAAATGTTTTGAGTGTTCTAGCCTAGTCCGTAATATCTCGGAGATGGAAGGTGCCTCCTTGGGACTTGGTACAAACTAATCACTTTCCATCCTCATGATCGGCAAACCACGTTAACATAACACGTGTGCACCGTTAGCAATGGAGTCAGGGGGAACAATATGGAGCAGTCTGTCTGTGCCTCATTGGTTTGTCGTGTTGCAGCAACAATGACATCCTCCTATTTCAGTGTAACAGTTTGGAGTGGCTGAATGGCCTCTTCTGTTCATGTGTCAGTGTCTCGAGGGACTGAATGTCTTCCTCCTGGCTCGAGGGCAGAGGTTCAAGGACTTCAATGGGCAACCCATGGTTTCTGGCTACCAGCACGTTGTGCTAACTAAACTCTATCTTCCTGAGTTATCGGAGACAAACAGAACGCTGGAAGAACACAGCAAGCCGGGCAGCATCATGAGCTGGGAAAGTCAACATTTCAGGTATAACTGGCCTTCAGAACTGGGTTGGGGGTAGGAAGAGCTGCAGATAAAGAGGGAATGGAGTGGTTGGGGTGGGGAGATCGGGGGATGGTAAGTTACGGCTATGTGGACACAAGTGGTGGGTACAAGCTGGTTGGGCGATGGGAGTGATGAATCCGGTTGGGAGCTGAAAGGAAGGGTCATTAGGTGGAATGGAAGACATCCCAGTCACTTCCTATTTCAATTCTCTTTCCCAATCCCTTTCTGACATAGCCATCCTTGGCCTCCGTCATAACCACAATGAATCAAACCATAATCTGGAGGAACAAGATCGCATCTGTCACCTGTGCAGCCTACAATCCGGGGTATAACATTGAATTCTCTCTTTCAAATAACCTCCCTTCCAATCCCCCGACTCCCTTCCCAAGCCCTCCCCTCCCTTCCATTCCTCTGAGCAAACTTTTGAACAGCTACCAACTGGATTCAGCACTCCCATCCACAACTCGCTGATACCCTTTATCTGTGTTCAATTATCCCCCACTTCGCCACTCTGCCTCTTCCTCCCTCACCCGCCACTTTATCTATAGACCCCCTTACTCCCATCCACAGTCCTGACGAAGGGTTATATCCAAAGCCTTCTCAACGTCTTGATGCTGCCTTGCTTATTCTGTTCTTCCAGCTTCCTGCGTGTGTATTTTGGATTCCAACACCTGCTTTTATTTTAAATTGTCTTCTTGTGTAATAGGCAGGAGTTAGTGAATGCATTGCGCCTCTTGTTATCCAATAGATCTGATGGGCTGAATGGCTTTCTTATATTGCTTTGAAACCAGCTAGAGATGCTGAAGGGGTTCCTCTTTCTTTAAACCGTGGGAATGTTTAGTGATAAGCAGTGCTTTTGATTAATGTTACCTACACATTAACAGCACAAGCTTGAATGTTGTCCAGATTTGATACCTGAGTACCTTAGGAGGTGACTCATTGTTCTGAACATTGTATAATCTTCAAAGAACATCTCCACCTCTGATCGTATGACAGAGAGAAAGACATTGATGAAGCAGCTGAAGATGATTGTGCCAACGAAGCTACCCTGAGGATTGCCCACAGAGATATCCAGGGTCTGGGAGGATTGATGTCCAACAGCCCCATTGTGTTCTTAAAGATCCAACCAGTGGGGAGTTTACAATTGATTACAATTGCGGCCGAGTGCAGATCAGCCCTGACTTACTGAATAGAAGGGCAGGTCTGAGGGGCTCCGTAGCCTGGTTTTATTCCAGTATACCCCATAGTCCAGTAACTTTGTGGCCTCTTCCTTTTCTCGTGTTACTGACTTCAAGTAGCTGAATAGACTGATCCTGTTACTGTGCAACTGGATACTGGTGCTGCATGATCTGGTTACAGTTTTATAGTCCCTAGGGATTAACTGGCCTCCTCCAGTAATTGCATATCAGGCTCCAGGGGCTAGAAAGCCTCATTCTGTTCTGCTGTAACTGAAATCCATATTGACTAAATCTGCCGCCTTGGAGAAAGTGAGCACGGCTGATGCTGGAGTTCAGTGTCGAAAAGTGTGGCACTGGAAAAACATGGCAGGTCAGTCAGCATCAGAGGAACAGGAGAATCGATTTTTTGGACGTTCCTGATGAAGGGCCTATGTCCGAAACAGATTCTCCTGCCCCTCGAATGCTGCCTGACCGGCTGTGCTTATCCAACACCACATGTTTCGACATCTACTGCCCCATTCAAGTCAATATTCCTGGTCACATTATCCTATTACTTTAAGAAAATTGTCAGGCATAAACTTCCTTGCATAAAGCCACACTTACTATTTCTAATCAAAGCCTGTCTTTCTAAATGCATGTACATCTTGTCCCTCAGAACGTTCTCAAATAACTAACCTACTGACCTGTAGTTCCAAGGCTTTTTTTTTGTTCAGTTCTTCTTGAATAAGTGCACAGTATTTTCTATCCTCCAGTCTTCTGCGACATTACTTTAATGATGATCAACATTATAAGCCAGTGTTTCCGCAAATTCTTCTGGAGCCCCTTGAGGTGTTCTTGGATATATCGGATAAGGATCATGAGATTTATCAACTTTCAAACTTTCCAGTACGTCCAAAATCTCCTCTACTATGATATGGATTGTCCCTAAAATATCACTACTAACTTCCTCAAGTTCTCAAGTCATCATGTCTTTATCCATGGTTAATATACAATCGAAATATTCGTTGAGGACTTCAATCAACTCTGATAGTTCCACACATACTTGTCCAAATTGGTCTTCGAGGTTATTTTTTTTTCTTTTAATATATTTAAAGTACCTTTTTGGATTCATCCTAACTTTCTCAGCCAAGGCTCTTTCTTGCCCCTTTTCACCCTACTGATTTCCTTCTTCAGTAAACTCCTGTATCTCTCATATATCTCCAGGGATTCCATTGATCCCAGCTGCCTGTGCCTGAGCCACGCCCCAAGTTCGAACATGAACCTGAGGACCAGTTTTGTTCTTATCCATAATTATTTGAAAATTAATAGAACTATGGTTAGTGGTCCCAAAGTGCTCCCCCACTATTAACTCAGTCACCAGTCATACCCTATTTACTATGAAAATTTCGAATTTTGCCCCTGCTTGAGGAAACTTTCCTGACGCATTTAACAGATTCTACCTCATCAAATCACTTAGCACTCTGGCTGCTCCAGTCTGTATAAGAAAAAAAATCCCCTATTATGATAACCCTATTGCTCCTGCAGGTCTCCCTTTCTTCCCTGCATATTTGTTATTTTCATTCCTGTTGACTATTTGGGGGCCGATATTACAATCGCAATCACCTCTCCATTCCCTTCCTATTTCTAAACTCCACCCACAAAGCCTTACTGGGTGATCCATCAGTTATTTTATCTCTGATTAATGATGTGGTTCTCCTCTTAATCAGAAATGCAACTCCCCCTCCCCTCCTTCCACCATCTCTGTCTCGCCGAAAGCACCTGTTCCCTCGCACATTAAGCTGTCAGTCCTATCCATCACTTAGCCATGTTTCAGTGATGGCTATAATATCCTAGTCCCACGCCCTGATTTCATCGGCCTTACCTGTCAGCGCTCTTGCATTGAAACAGATGCAATTTTATCCAAAAGGCAGTACTTTCTCTCTGTCATTTCCCTGCCTAACCTTACAATTTCTGATTACTGTATCTCCTTCCACTTTCCTCCTTGCTCTTGAGGATACCACCACCTGCCAATCTAGTTTAAACCCTCCCTTGTAACCCTAGTAAAACTGCCCGGCAAAATATTGGTGTCCCCTCCAGTGCATGTCTCAGACAGTAATCTTCCTCTCAGGAGGTGATCATTGTCAAGGCTTTTTTTTAAAAAAAAATTCTCCTTGCTCTCTGTAATCACGCTGCAGGACCTGGTCCCTATTTCTACGGGTGTCATTTGTGCCAACATGCATAATGATTTCCGACTGCTACCCCTCCCCCTCCCACTTGGAGACATGCTGAACCCCAGCACCTGGGAAGTAACGCACCATCCTGGATTCCCGTTTGTGATCACAGAATCTCTGATCTTTCCCACTAACAATCGACCCTCCTATATTTAACGTCATGTTTACCTTTACCCTTTCCCGCTGTCCCCCAGAGCCAGAGGCAGTACCACCAACTGGCTACTGCTGCTTTCCCCTGAACGGTCATAGCTCCCAACAATCCAAAATGGTCTACTTGTTTTCGAGGGGAATGGCTACAAGGGATTCCTGCACTCCCTTTGCCATTCCTGGTGTTTGCCCATCTACTCTCTGCCTGGAACATGACAGGAAGCAAGGAACGCCTGTTGGATTAAATTGTGTTTATTAAATACAACAGATCTGACAGGTAAACTCAGGGCGATGAACGTTGGACTAGAATATTACAGTCATTATCTCGGTCAGTATCTCGGATTACCCTGAGTGCATTCTAGATCAGATTACTACAGTGTGTAAATAGGCCCTTTGACCCAACAAGTCCGTACCGACCCACTGAAGAGCAGCCCAACCAGACTCACTCCCCTACACACAACACTGCAGGTAATTTAGCATGACCCTTCACCTAACCTGCACATCTTTGGACTGTGGGCGGAAACCGCAGCACCCAGAGGAACCCCATGCAGACACGGCGAAAATGTGCAAACTCTACACAGAACCCTGGTCCCTGGTGCTGAGGCAGTAGTGCTAACTACTGAGCCAACGTGATGCCCAGCTTCAGCTCCCTAACACGGTCTCCCAGGAGCTGAAGCTGGGTGCAGTGCCCACACGTGTAGCCATCAGGGCCGGTGGAAATCTCCCTGAGCTGCCACATCCCACAAGAGGAAAGTGCGACTGCCCTAAATGCCATCTTGACTGATGTAACAATAAAGTTAAAAGAACTTTATTTGAGATTATATGTACATTTTGCTGAACTGGAGCTGTCTGGAGCCTCTCGTTTGAAAGCCTTCCTGCTTACTCTGCTACAACGGCGTGTCTTTCTACCCCTCCACATTTAAGTTTGATCAGGGAAGGAAGGAGACACGACAGAGATGTAGTGTTTAGGCCTTCAGCTCTCCTTGACACCTGGCCCCTGACTATGTGCTCTCCAATGCACGTCTCTGCTTGACCTTGGAGGGTGTCTTGCTGAGGTCTTCCTTCTGGTAGTGGTGACTGTGTCGATGCAAATCCTCACCCCGACAGGCAATCTGTATTATTGCAGTCTTCTCGTAGTTTCTATCTGTTAGTATCGCGTTTAGGAATTCCTTGAATCCCTCGTTTGCATTCCAAACTGTGTCTCACTCCATAGTGAGAGAGGTTGATGTTCTTGTGAATACAGGGCTATTGGAAAATAACACCATTAGACACAGGGGCAACAATATGTCTGTCCGCTCACTGAGTCTGCTTTTCCTTCGATTAGGTTATATTTATTTTGCTAATCCCCTATTCCACTTTCCTGTGATTTCCCTGTAACACTTGTATAAAAATCTGTCTGTCTCAGCCTTAAAGATATTTAATGATCCAGCCTCAACAGTCCTCCGAATTTTCTACAATCGTTTCCCTCTCACTAATGTGAGACTTGGTGGTCTCTAATCTGGTGATTTGTCCACTCTATCTTGCATAAACTTCCAATTCTTCCTTAGTTCCTCCAAACTGAAGACCGATTCGTAGGATGTGTTTAACATATTCTCTCGCTAATACTCCCATATTTTTCCCCCGCGTTATCCTCTTCCCCTTAATAAACCAAAAAAAGTGACTTTGGATTCTTGCTAATCTTACCCGCTAATGTTTTATCACCCCTCCTTCTGCTCTTCCACTGAGTTTTTAAATTTAGTCCTACACTTTCCATATTCTTTTAGGACTTGCATTGACCTGCTCACTTGGTACCTACTTAAAGCTTCTCTTTCCTTTTTCATCCTGTTCGGGATTTGTGTCGACATCTGAGGTTTTCTGGGCTTATTTTCCTAAATTTTATCATCGGTCTAACATGCTGGGCCGACACTGTCATCAATTCAATTTTAATCAAATTATCCATCAACCTCCACCCCACCTTATTCAGCTACAGTTTCACCCAAAAGCAACTGCACTTTGGCCAGATCCTGTCATTTTTTTCCATAAAATCTGTCTCCCCAATGCAAAAAGCTTTTATTTTTCTAACATTTTTTGGGTCTTTTCCTCAGCAAAGTCAAAATGTGTGATGTCACGGTCACTGGTCCTATAATGCTCTCCCACTTCTGCCTGGAACAACTGACTGGCTTCGTCCCCACAGTGAGGCCAAGCACTGCACTGCCCATTGTTGTATCAGCTCTAGGTTTTGTGTTGGAAAGTGGGGCTAATGTAGACCGTGCTGTATTTCTGATAGTACAGAGTCTGTGCTTCTGTGATTGTATGGCTGTGGAAGGTCAATCATTCAGTAGCTCAAGATAGGAATTGATGGGTTTCTGAAGAAGATCTTATCACAGTGTATATGAGTGAACTTGTAATATCTTCTGAAAATACGCCAATGGCAAAATTAAGAGAAAAAGGTGCAGCTTACTTACAGTCTGATACCAGATAATTGAGGACCGGGAAATAGCAGATCAATGGAGCAAATATTTCGGTTATGCCTTCACAGAAGAAGAAAAAAAAAACAAAAATAAATGTTCCTCGTAATACTAGGGAACTTTAGTCTGGTGAGAAAAAGGGAATAGAATGAAATTAGCAACTAAATAGTTTTAGGGAAAATATTGGACTGAAATTAATGGGCATAGACAAAGTCAACAGAGGTTTATGAAATAGGAATCATGTTTGAGAAAATGGCTTTTAGCAAAATTATGGAGAAGGTATCAACGCAATACGATTGGAATCTCAGAAAGATTTTTGATAAAGCCCCAAGCCTATTGTGCAAATTCGAATCCTATGGGACTGGGGCTAATATATGGTCATGGTTTTAGAATGGGAGAGCTGGCAGGAAACAGTGAGTATGAACAAAATCATGTTGTTTGAATGGAAGGCTTGGAGGATATAACAAGGATCGGGTTTTGGGATCCAGTTAATCCCAATACACATCATATCTTTGGTTGAGGAGCTCAATTGCAATATTCCCAAAACTGCTGACAGCTCTAAACGATGTCAGCTTGTGAGTGGATGAGGAGAATGGAAAAAAAAGGCTCCAAGGTGATTGAGACAAGTGGAGTGACTGGGCAAATACCTGGCAGATGGAAAGCAATGGCAGAGATGAGAGGCTGTGTACATTGATGGGATCAATTGAATGGCAGCCTATCACTTGGAAAGGTATTGGTTGAAAATTGTTGATCTATAAATGAACTTAAGCTGCATTTTTGTTTTATTTCTGCGCAGCCTTCCGATTCCATGCAGGGCAGTGAGTTCTGAACACGGAAGTCAATACTGGGAATGGCATTGGCATGCCGTATACAGTGTACATAGACCAAGCAAGTTGGGAGCTGTAACATTGAAAAGAATCTGGATCTCCCTGTACACTAGTCACTGAAAGCAATATTGCAGTAGCAGAAAGCAGGTAGGCACATAAATGGTTTATTCACCTTCATTTCAGGGGGATTTAGAATACAGGAGTAAGGGTCATTTACTGCAACTGAACAGGGCCTTGGTGGGACCCCATCTCGAACATTGTGAAGTATTGTGTGCAGTTTTAGTGTCCTTACCTAATTAAGGGCAAACCTGACATTGAGGGAGTGCAGTGAAGGATGACAGACTGATCTCTGGGATGACAGTTAGTTGTGGGAGCAGAGTTTGGGGTGACTGAGCCTGTATTCCATGGGCTTTAGGAAAATGAGTGGAGATCTCAGTGAGATAAATAAAAATCTAACAAGGTGTGACAGTTTGGAAGCAGGGATGATAGTTCACTTTATAGAAAATGGTTCACGAATCGCATTGCAGTCAAATCGCACTTAATAAACAAACATTATCAGTGAACTCCCTATATATTGAATGGCCGAAGGCACTATAGTTCATAATGTTTAAACATATTTTGGGATATGAACATTGTGTGGGGAAAACTGCATTGAGGAGATGTTCGGCCATGAAATAGCATGGGGAAAGCTCAATGTGCTGAATGACCTCCTCCTCTCCTGCTGCTTCTGTGCAGTCTGTGGGAAAGCTCTGCAAACGTTGTATCAAGCTCTCAGATGTAAGGAAGGATGTCTTTGCAGGGTCAACAGGACTGTGTTTCCCATTCCCTTTTCTGATAACGAATTTGATGCCGGGTGTTCTGTCAGGTTTTATCATTCAAGACCTCAGAGTAGTTTGATACAATTGAGTGTCTCACGTGGCCGATTCAGAGACCATGTCTACGCGTCTGGAGTCACTTTTTGGCCAGACCAGGAAAGTACGGGAGATTCTCTTCCTGAAAGTATATTGGTGAAGGAGATCGATGTTTACAATCAACATTGGACACAAGATCACTATTACTGAAACCAGATTTTAAGTCTCGATACTTTATTAATGATATTTAACTTCCACCAGCTGCCAGAGCATTGACCTGGCCTGGATTCGTAATCCAATGATATGTTCACAACAGCACCATCTCCACATGGGGACCTATCGGAAACCACACCGACCTGATTATTTCGCTGCTACTTGACAGCTTTACCAAAAAGTATTCCCACCAAGTTGACTGTCGTGATGGGACTGAGGGTGTGGTAATTGGGCAGATTGTAATTTTTCTCCTATTAAGGGACTGGACATAGTTGAGTAATTTTCCTCATTGCCAGGGAGATGTCAGAGTTGGAGCTAGAACGGAAGAGCTTCCCCAGGGACACGGCTTGTTGTGCAGCACAAGTCTTCAGTCCTATTGCAGGAATGGTGTCAGGGCCCATTGCCTTTGTCGTATCTACTGTGTTCAGCTGTTTCTTCATGTCACGTGCAGCGAATCGAATTGGTTGAAGACTGACATCTGTGCTTCTGTGGGAATCATGATGAGTGTGAGGTGGAACATCCATTCAACACGTCTGGCTGAGGATAGTGCAGACACCACATCATTGACTTTTTTCACTGACTTACAGAGCTGTTCCGATATTTAGGATGAGGATATTTGTGGAGACCCCTCCTCCAGTAAATTGTTTAATAATCCATCGACATTATTATTTGGATTTGGCAGAACGACAGAGCTTAGATCTGATCTGTTAGTCTTGGGATCATTTCCCCTCTCCATCAGACATTAGTTCTGCTGGTCGGAATTTAACCAGTTAAGTGTGGTAGCTTTAATGGGCTGTCAACAGGTTTAGGTCCACGTGATTTAGACCCTGGCATGTTCAGCCACACTCATCACTGAACCATGGATCGGCTTAATGTTAATGGTAGACTGATGAATTATCGCCGGGAAAATATTCCAGATTGTCGTTGAATACAGTTCTGCTTCTGCTGTTGCTGCAACATCAAATGATAACCCAGTTTGAGTTGCAATATCTGCAATTCAATTCTACTGACTGTCCCCCAGTTCACACCGAGACCCATTCACCCATCAGCCCTATATTCTCTACCTAACCTGGTTTCTGATGCGGTAACACTTGCATTTTCATATTCTCATTCTGCTGAGAGCCTCTCCCTGGCGTCACGCCTCTAATTTGGTATTTTAACTCAATCCATTTACAGTAATGATCTAAATCGCTTCTCTCCCACGATGTCAGCTTCTGTATTTGAAGTGAATGCGTTTCCCTCTGTTTTTCTCCCTAACCATGATTTAGAGCTCTGTAGTGTCAGTGATGCCAGACTTGTGTAGTTTCATAGTCAAGGAACTTGTCCACCATGCGTTATTGTTCAGTTCGCAGTGTACGACACTCCATGTTGGACAGGATGTTTGAGCATCTTTGACATACTTCTTTAGAAATTGTCCAAAAACAGAAATTGCTGAAGAAATTGAAACATCTTCTGGAATGAATGCAGTGTTTATCTTTCAGGTACAGTGACCCTCGACAAAGCTCCCAGTTTCTCAAGCAATTTTAGTATTTTTATTCCCACAATCCATAGTTATTTGTTTTGTGAAAATTTGTTCCGTGCCTATTCATTTCTGAAGAAATTCAGCAGGTCTGTCAGCATCTGCAGAGACAGAGAAACAGCGTTCGCATTTCAAGCCCAGTGTGACACTTCTTCACAACTGAAAAGGATTGGAAACTTGGCTTTTTAATAGCTTTGCAGAGGTGGGAGATAGGTGACAGGGAAAAGAGGGGGTGGCAAAGATAAACCGGCTTTTAGCAATGGTGAATGATGAGATGATATAAAATGGGTTTAAATTAAGGTGTGAATGGAGAAATGGGTTCTCTCTATTGAGTGCAAGATAAAGAAAACACAATCACGCAACCTCACAGGGATACCAGGAGGCAGAATGTTGACTATGTGGCATTATAAAGATCTGGCCAGAAATACGTTTTCACTGTCGAGATCATCGCCCCCTTTAGACAAAGGATATCAGGTGCTTGATGTCTTATTGGCACTATTAAGCGTTTCATGCTGCCTGAGTATAGTAATAGGGAGAAAAAACAAATCACAGTATGAATTTTGGGCCGAGTATTGTTTACCTGTCATGTTTACTATAGTTTCAAATTTGCAGTATTTATCTTTAAATGCTTGTTCTTGAAGTTAGTATTGGATGGAGTGTAGAAGGTTGAGGGATGACATTATGGAAGTTTCTAAAATAATGAGAGGTATGGATAGGGTGAAAGCCAAGGTCTTTTCCACAGGATGGGGGAGTTCAGCCGTAGAAGGCATAGGTTTAAGGTGAAAAAGGGAAAATTTACAAGGGACGCAGGGGCAATGTTTTTACACAGAGGCTGGTGTGGGTATGGAATGAGCTGCCAGAGGAAGAGTGGTAGATGCATGTACAGCTAAAACATTTCAAACACATTTGGACAAACATATGGATGGGAAACATTTAGAGGCATATGAGCCAAATGAAAGCAGATGGGACTAGCTTAATTTGGAAAACCTGGCTCACATGGACATTTAGAAAAGGTTCACGCAGGTTCAGAGTGGTTTTGTGAAAGGGAAAATATATTTTGCCCTGTAAAATCATGGAAGTATTTCTGGAGATGCCTGAAAATATAACAAGCGGACTTGATAAAGGGGATCTGGTAGACACCAGGCTTTCCACAGTTTTTCCACAAGGTATTACAAAATAAAGTCCAGAAGCTCGTAGGGTGATGGAGAATGTATTAACATGGGATGATTGCTTAACATATCGAATTTGGAGAGTCAGGATTAATGGATCTTCATGATAAAGGTATATCGGACTGATAGCTGGAGAACCACAGCTATCAGTCCGAGAACATCAGTTATTTACACTCTATACTGATAGTCTGAAGGAGGGAACTGAGTATACATCCGAGTTCGAGGATGACACTGAGGATCAAAAGGCAGGCAGTTATTTAATGGTGAGGACTTCCAGAAAAAGAACAGTACAAAGGGATTGGAGTGTTCCTGTATATGAAACATAAAGTCAGCATGCCGATGCAGCAAATAACTAGGTTGGTGCATTAGCCGGCTTCCAGGGATGAAATGGTTGTGTTATTGAGAATCTCTAAAATGGAGAGGCGATTATTCATTGGGGTTTAAATGAATGAGGAGTGATACTGCTGAAAAATACAAGACACAGAAGGGACTTGAGAAGGTAGATGTTGAGACATTGTTACCATTCCTGAGTGGAGTCTTGAACTCGATGACATAGATACCGAATATGGAACATCGATTTCTATCTGAGATGCAAAGTGATGTCTTTTCTCAGAAGGTAGTGAATGTCTGGAATTCTCTAACCCAGAGAGGTGTGGAGGGATACAAGGAGTTGGCAAGAAAGTGGAGTTAGACCTGGTGTAGATCAGCCATGTTCGTAATTAATGACAGGGCAATCTTGAGGGGCCGAATAGCCTACTCTTGTTCCTATTTATTAATTTCACATGTCATGCTTTTGCAAAGTAACTGGTTATTTTCCCGGAAGTTTTGTTGTGAAATGCTATATTCGGGTGAGCAGAGGATTTGTTTAAGTTCGTGCTGGGTGGGGTATGGGGGCTATATTCACAGCAAATCTGGGTCTGTAACATGACCGACATCTGGAGCAGACGTTGCGGAGAGGGGAAGTCTGGAAACAGAGATTGGGGGTTAGTGTCACTTCCTGACCCAGCCTGGATTTTCCAAGTACATTTCAAAAACTGCACCTAACCATCGGAGTGGACTTGATTTGCCCTTGTGTAGCAGGTCCGAACGGTTGAATAGAACATCAGAACAAAGGGCTGAGGGACACGAGTGGGCCATTCGGCCCTTTGACACTGCTCAACCAGTAAATGAAGTCGTGGCTCATCTCATTGTGGTTCCAGCTGCACTTTTCTCTCCATGCACCATAATCCCTGATTCACCTGTCTATGGAAAATCAGACAACATAATATACTATAAGATAAAAATATAATATCAAGATTCAGCCATCCCAAACGTCTGAGAAAGAGAATTCCCACTTGAATGAATTCCCACTTTGTGATTTTTTTCTCAGTCCAGTTGTGACTGAGAATGGAGGGTGTCACTCCTTTATTTTCTAGTCCCATTCTTCCACTGCTCACAACAAATTTGAAATGTAAGCAGGTTGGTGATATGGCCGATAATAAAGGTCTCAGACTTCGTCAGGTTCAGTGATAAGAACAAGTCAGGCAGATTTCTTTAGTCAGCCACAAGTTACTCACAGAACTACCGGAGGAGTATGGTGGATCTGTGGGTAGCACTGCTTCCTCACATCACCAAGGAGCTGGGTTCAATTCCAATCTCGGGCGACCCTCTATGTGGAGTTTGAACATTCTCCCCGTGTCTTTAGGGCTTTCGTCTCATTGCTCCAGTTTCCTCCCAGAGTCAAAAGATGTGCAGTTTAAAGCGGATTGCCCATAGTGCCCAGGGAGGCGTAGGTTAGGTGGGTTAGTTATGGGAAATGCAGGGTTACATGGATAAGATTGGGGGGCACGTCCAAGTGGGATGCTGTTTGGTGGACCAGTGCGGACTTCATGGACGGAATGTCCTGCCTCCACACTGTAGAGGTTCTATGACAATGACAATAAATTTGGACTATACAAATACTCAGTGGATACATACCTAATCCACTCTTATCAAGGTCTTATATGTTTCATTCTCATTCCAAGAGTAACCTGTTAAGGCCTTCATAATATAAGCCCTTCACCCCAGGAATACGTGAAATGAAATATCTCTGAACTCCTTCCAATATAATTATATCCTTTCTCACATAAGGAGACACAAAAAACTAATCTCACACTCAGATCATAATGTTTATAATTGTTTTCTCAAAGTGCTGTGAGTCTTTGGAACACTCTTCCCCACAGACCATTGGAGGCAGAAATATTGAATATTTTTGAGGCACAGATGGAAGGTTCATAAATAACAACAGAGTCAAGGATTATCGAGGAATGGGCAGCAATGTGCAGTGTGGGGGGAAATGTAGACAGTGGTATCAAATAACACGGCTTCAGAACCTCCAGGAATATAATGCAAAATGAAATGATAATATCGATAAAATGTTAAGGGAGGAATACAAGATGGCGGCGATCCAGAAGGTTCGGCTTTGCTGGGCTTTGCATTAATGCACGGACAAAGTGGTTCTCTAACCCATCCCATCCCTGCCATTTTCTTAAAATTCAACACTAGAAGAGCGATAGAACCTTTACTAATCCCGATTTGTCAAGTGGAAATGACAAAACATGGGAAAGGATAGAGTAAGTCCCAACACACGGTGCACCCGTCAGAAGCATCGAGCATGCCTGAGGCTGTAGCTGCAACCCCCTCTGCTCGTTCAATCGACCCAGTCACTCACCAGGCCTTGGTCATTGAGTTCACCAAGTTACGTGAAATTGTTGAAGCCATGATTGAAGAACCGTTCAGCCGTGGCTACAGCCGCTCTCAGCCGTGCTCCAAAAACATGAGCAGCAACGTGACAGCCTTAGAAACAGAACAGACGATGCCAAGGGCCGAACTGCAGCGACAGAGACCGTGATCGATTCCTCTCGGGAGAGGATCCTCGCCTTTGAAAAACAGGTCTGCAACTTAACTGAACAAGATGACGACCTCGAGATCAGGGGTAGGATGAAGAATATTCACATCGTCGGTTTGCTGGCGCGGACAGAAGGTGGTCAGCCGGTGAGTTTTTTCAAGAACTGGCTGCAGCGATTCCTTCACTTCGAAGCTGAAGAGGGACGGGTGAAGAGTGAGACAGTTCATCGGGTTACGGCGCGGAAGTCAGACTCAGACCAAGCCTTCATCCTGTTCTTGTGCGGTTCCATAGTTCTGGGGACAAACAAAGACTGATGGAAGCTTTCAGAACCCAGGGGAACGATCAGATGGGCTTATTTCACGAGAGCGCCAGGATTATGTTCTTGCAGGACTTTTCAGCGGCGGTGATTCAGGAAAGAAAATCTTTTGATGACATCAAGAGAAGAGTAAGGGAACTCTGGATTCAGTATTCCTTACGGTACCCAGCGATGCTCTGTATTGCTTTCAATGGATCCACGAACTCGTCTGACTCTCCAGAGAAAGCGAAAACTTTGTGGACATTTTAAAGTAAGCTGGATATTTAGATAATCATGTTTCTCCTTAAAGAAATTTTGTTGGTTTTTTCTGGTATTAACCAGTGTTAAATTATAGTCGGGGATGGGTAGAGTACTCATTTGTACCTCCTTCATTAATATTAGTACTCTTTTTGTCTTTCTTTGCTTGTGTCTGGGGTGCAGCTCAAGCTGGAGGGATTTACAAAGGTAGTTGTGATGACTATGTGCCGACCGAAAGGCAGTTTTTGTTGTTAATTGCCATGGATTCCATATTGGTAGCGGGCAGAAGATAAAGTTTTAAGATATGTAAGCATCCCCAGTTGGCAGGGGGTGGGGTCCAGGACAGGTAAATTCCCCTTTCGAGTGTCATTGGAACTTTGGATTTTATTTCGTTGTTTGTTTTTTTATGTGTTTCGGTTTGGAAAGTTTTGAGAGCTTGTTAGTTGTAGTAGTTTTAGTTTGTACAGTTTTTAGGCTCTATAAGTTTTTTCATTAATGATCAGCGATGTGTAATTCAATGTGAAACTCGAGAGTTGAAATGTTGCTGCAGTGTGTTATGGATAATGATATGCTTTAATGTGTACCTGGAACATTAAGGGAGGCCATCTTCCAGTCAAGAGGAAAAAAGTATTTTCTCGTCTTAAAACAGAAAGGGTGGATGTTGTTCTATTTCAGGAGATGTACCTTGATGGCAAGGAACATTTGACGTTACAGTAGGGCGGGTTTGATTGGGTTTATTTCTCGTCTTTTAATAGTAGGAATAGGGGAGAAGCCATATTACTTAGGAAGAATTTTCCATTTAGAACATAGAACATAGAACAGTACAGCACAGAACAGGCCCTTCAGCCCACGATGTTCTGCCGACCACTGATCCTCATGTATGCATCCTCAAATTTCTGTGACCATATGCATGCCCAGTAGTCTCTTAAATGTCCCCAGTGACCCTGCTTCCACAACTGCTGCTGGCAACGTATTCCATGCTCTCACAACTCTCTGTGTAAAGAACCCGCCTCTGACATCCCCTCTATACTTTCCTCCAACCAGCTTAAAACTTTGCAATACCTCTCACACAGTTATAGAATATTCTTGAGAATGCCGATTATGGAATGCTTCAGATAATGTTCCAAATAATTCCTAGTTCCAGGAAAATGGCAATGTCCCAGTGTGTAACACATAAGAGGAAGGAGTAGAGATGTATGTTTTTTTTAAAATAACACACAATTCAAACCATGCTCAGGCCATTCAGCCCTTCAAATGTGCTCGAACATTTAATAAGGTCCCGGCTAATCTGATGGCTTTCTCAGCTCCATGTTACAGGAACTTTCAGTCATTAAACGGCCTGGGTTCCTGTCACTGACCAGACAGCATTCAGGCACTTTTTCCCGGTTTTTTTCAAGCGCCTGTTTGAGGGCATTTCCCATAGGGACGGACACTCCTAACAATATATTCCGTCATCTTTATACTTACATGCAACGGTCACCATGCTTTACACAGACCAAACAAAAATCTACACTTATTTTATGGTTATAGGTATCCAATCACACTTCGTAATTCTGGTTATTTCACTTTTCCCAAAATGCTCCTCCACTTTATCTCCTTCACCTATCCTGCCCTATTTCCCAACGGTAGGTCGAATTTGTCCCTTCCGAGTAGAATACTCTACATATTGCTTGTGGAAACTTTCCTGAACACATTTAACAAATTACATTCCTTCTAATTTCTTAACCATCTGGAAGTCCCAGTCTATGTTAGGAAATTTAAAATCACCTATCATAACAACCACATTGTTCCTGCATGTCTCCCTACTCTCCCTGCATATTTCTTCCTCTAATTCCCATTGATGATTTGGAAGCTTATTGTGCAACCACTATAACATTACCATCCCCCTCTAACTACTTTGCACCATTCACGAAACCTCATTGGGTATTATCTCAATTATTTCAACTTTAAATACAGATGTGATCGTTGCCTTAATCAGAACTATTGATAATTAAACTGTTTCCATTTACATCTCTCCATCGCAGTGATTTTCACATCCATGGCTCCCCTTGTCAAGGTACAGTGGAGATATGGAGCTGTAAATGGATGGGAGCTGCACATCCTGTCACATCCAACATTGGCTGCAAGTTTCCCCACACTGGGCAGCGATCTAACACAGTGTTACCGAACAATGCAACAGCCGGGGTTTATATATGAATGAACCACGGCGGTCTGCACAGCTCCCCACGCTGGACATTTAGCCCATGATTATAGATCAAGTATTGGTGTGGGCTGCACAGAGTTCCATTCTGGATATTGCTGAGTTGCAGTCAGCAGTATGCTAGCCGGATCTACACAGTGCTCTATCCTGAAAGTATCATGGATGGGCTGGGTATGTGAGTTGGATTGCGAATGTGAGAGAACCAAACATCAGGCAATACCTTTATTTTTTGTTTTCATTCTTGTGACTGGGCCCTTCAAATCCTGACTCATCCGGTTAGACCCATCCTTCTGGATAAGTCATGGTGACTGTTGTTACAGCATCTGGGTCTGCAACATGACCAACAAATGGCGCAGAGGCTGCAGAGAGAACAGTCTCCATAAAATGGAATGAGTGAATCACAATCAGATCAGCTGTGATCTTAGTGAATGGTGGGGCAGGGTTGAATGGACCACTAATGCAACTTATCATACATTTCTGTTTGTGCCAAGCAAATCCCTCTTTTCTCCCAGTGTCCCATACTGGTGGGGAGTGAGTCACCTCCTCCTGTTCCTGCGTAACAGGATCCTCGGGCCTCACTAGCCTCCAGATTTCCCTGTGTCCCAGTTTCGAGCAGTTGAGTGACTGCCTCCTGCTCCTGTGTCCCAGTCACGAACAGTTGAATGACTCCCTCCTGTTCCTGTGACCCGGTCTCGAGCAGTTGAGTGACTGCCTTCTGTTCCTGTGTCCCAGTCTCGAGCAGTTGAATGACTCCCTCCTGTTCTTGTGACCCAGTCTCGAGCAGTTGAACGACGTCCTCCTGCTCCTGTGACCCAGTCTCGAGCAGTTGAGTGACTGCCTTCTGTTCCTGTGTCCCAGTCTCGAGCAGTTGAGTGACTGCCTCCTGTTCCTGTGTCCCAATCTTGAGCAGTTGAGTGACACCCTCCTGCTCCTGTGTCCCAGTCTGATGCAGTTGATTGACTGCTTCCTGTTCCTGTGCCCCAATCTCATGCAGTTGAGTGATTGCCTCCTGTTCCTGTATCCCAGTCCCGAACAACTGAATGACTGCCTCCTGTTCCTGTGTCCCAGTCTTGAGCAGTTGAGTGACACCCTTCTGTTCCTGTGTCCCAGTCTCATGCAGTTGAGTGAATACCTCCTGTTCCTGTGACCTCGTCTCGTGCAATTGAGTGACTGCCTCCTGTTCCTGTGTCCCAGTCTTGAGCAGTTGAGTGACACCCTTCTGTTCCTGTGTCCCAGTCTCATGCAGTTGAGTGAATGCCTCCTGTTCCTGTGACCTAATCTTGTGCAATTGAGTGACTGCCTCCTCTTCCTGTGTCCCAGTCTTCAGCAGCTGAGATATGTCCCCCACATGCTCCAGAGTAACAGGCTCCAATAGTTCTGTGCTCAACTGCTGCTCCAGTGGAATGGAATTGAGGTACTGAATGGCCTCTTCGCATTCTTTACAGCTTTTCTTGACTAAAAGCTTTTCTCCTGTTTCTGCAAAACACCATCATAATCTGAGTGATTTATTTTTGTATTTGACTCTCAGTAATTGAGCAAACAAGCGGACTGACAGAATTCAGAAGCTGACCAAACTCCTCCTGTTCCCATGTTAAACACTCAAGAGTCAATAGAATCTCAGAGATGTACAGCACAGAAAAAGATCCCTCAGTCCGGTGGTCCATGCCGACCAAATATCCTAAATAAATTTTGTCCCCCTTGCCACCACTTGGCCCATCTCCATCTATATATCTCCCATGCATATATCCATCCAAATGCCTTTTAAATGGTGTAACTGTACCTGCCTCCACCACCTCTTTTGGCTGTTCAATCCATACACATAGCAGTCTCTGTGAGAAAATGTCCCTCATGTCCCTTTTTAATTCTTTCTCCTCTCACCTTAAAACTTTGTATTCTAATTTTGGACTCGTCTATCCTGGGGAAAAGACATTGACTGTTTACCTTATCTATACCACGCATGATTTTATAATCCTCTTTTAGGTCCCCCCTCAGACTCAACACTTAAAAATAGTCCCAGCCTATTCAAACTCTCCCTATAACTCTAACCCTAAAACACCTGCAGCATTCTTTTAAATCTCTTCTGTGCCCTTTCAAGTTTGACAACATCTTTCCGACAGCAGGGAGACCAGTATTAATGGCAATATTGTAAAAGTGCCCAAACCAATGTCCTGTACAGATGCAACACGTCATGCAAATGCTTCGACTCTAAGCACGCACCAATAAAGGGAAGATCACCAAGTGTCATTTTCACTGCGCTGTCTACCTGTGATGGCACTTTCAAGGAACTGAGAACCTGCACCAGAAGGTGCCTCACCGGGCAGTGATCTCGATTTAATTCCATCCTTGAATGACTGACTGTGTGGAGTTTGTACATTCTCTCTGTGTCCACGTGGTTTTCCTCCGGGTGCTATGTTTTCCTCAGACAGTATAAAGATATACACGTAAGGGTATATTGGCCATCCTAAATTATGCATAGTACCCTGGGATGTGTAGGCGAGGTGGATTAGCCATGGGAAATACAGGCTCAGGGGGATAGGCTAGGGGTTTGTCCAGTGGGATACTGATTAGACGGTCGGTATGGCCTCGATGGGCCAAAAATCCTATTTCCTAACTGTAGGGATTCTAGAATTTCTACGGAGTTATCCTTGATTAACAACGTTCGGCAGGACACCACCTATATATCTTGCCCTGACTTTTCTTGCCAAAATGCAACACCTCACATTTATCTAAAATAAACTCCATCTGCCTATCCTCGGCTCACCTCATCAATGTCCCATTACATTTTGAGATATCAGTCTTCACTGTCGACTACAACACCAAATTTCGAATTATCCAAAAACTTACTGACCGTACTTCATATACTCAAGTGCAAATGATTTGTATAAGTGACAAAAGGCAGTGGACCCACTATTGATCTTTGCGGCACGCCACTGGTCACAGGTCTCCAAGTTTAATGAACAAATATCCACTGTCACACCCTGTCTCCAATATTCAAGAAAATTTTTGATCTAAATTGCGAGCCCGCCCTGGATTCCAGGCAGTCTAACCTTGCTAACCGGTCGACCATGTAGAACATTTTGGTTTTCTTATTGAATTCCATAAAGACAACATCCCCTGTCCTGCCTTCATCAATCATCTTCATCACTTCCTCAAAAAATTCCACCGAGTCAGTGAGACGTGATCTCGAATGTACAAAGCCCTCTTCAGTCATTGTCTTTCCAAATGCATATACATTCTTTCCCTCAAAATCCCCTCCAACAATTTAGTCACCATTGATGTCAGGCTCATCGGTCTATAGTTACCTGTTTTTTCCTTAATTTCTTAAAAAATGACACTATGTTAGCAGCTCTCCAGTCTTTTTGACACATCACCTGTGGAAATCAATGATACAAATATATCAGCAAAATTCAAAGCGATCTCTTTCTTGCTTCCCAAAAACGTTTGGGATACAAGTGATCAGTCCCAGGGATTTGATCAACTTTTTGTGTTTAAAAATGTCCAACCCCTCCTTGTAATATAAACACTTTTCAAGATATCATTATATATTTATTCATTCTCTCTCTTGTAACCTCTTCCACATTAAATACTGAGGATAAATACTTGTTTCATATTCCTCCCATCTCCTGTGGTTCCACACATAGGTAGCCTTACAGATCTTTAAGGAGCCCTATTCTCTCCCCAGTTAATATTTTGCCATTAAAGGATTTGTAGAATGTCTTCAATGCCTCGTTAGCCCTATTTCTAAAGCCATCTCATGTCCATATTTTTCTGGACCGATTTCCCCGTTGACTCTACAATTACTGCACTTATACTCCTCTCGGGATTCACTTGATCTCAGTTCTGTTTACCTGACATACGCCTCCTTCCTTACCTTGACCAGAGCATCAATATATCTAGCCATCCAGCACTCCTGCACCCATCAGCCTTGCCCCTCTCACGAATCGGAACACATTGGCTCTGGACTCTCTGAAACCAAGTTTTGATGGCCTCGCATTTTTCAACCATCCCTTTACCTGTGAATAGGGTATCCCAATCAGCCTTTTACAGGGCTCGCCTAACACTTTCAAAATTGGTCTTGTTCAAAGTTAGAACTTTAATGTTTAAATCAGGTCTTTCCAATCCTTAACTAGTTTATAACTAATATTTATGCGTAAAGACTTGAACTGTTAAATACATACTTCCTGCCCCTCTGTAACAGGCTCGAGAAACTGAATGGGCTCCCTCTATTCCTCTGTAATAGAATGGAGAGGTTGCATATCCTCCTCCTGTTTCTCTGTAAGAGACTCGTGAGGCTGAATGGACACCTCCTGTCCCTCTATAACACACTCGACAGGCTGCATGACCTCCTCCTGACCCTGTGTAACAGACACGAGACATCAAATGACACAGCAACCTCTGGATTACGAGCAGGCGGTAAACTGTATCTGATGGAGGTCCATCCGTTCTCAGTTACAGAAATACAAACAACACAATGTACTCCAGGTGCCCTCTCAGTAACACCTCATACAGCTGCAGTGACACATCTCTTTGTTATGAATCATTCTGTTGGCAAAATGTACCAATATTCTAGCTTTCCACCTTTTCACGTAGCAACAGGCTAATATGGGCTGAATGGCCTTCTCTTATCCCTCTGTAAGAGGCCCATAGGGACAGAATGCTTTGGCCTGTTCCTGAGCAGCAATCTCAATGCTCTGTCTCAAGGTTATGAAAAGATTTGCTAACTGGGAACTTAAAACCAGGAGTAGCCTCATATTGGTCAATAAGTATCATACTTTGGGTTAAGATATGTAGAAACATGCCCACCCAACATTTTTTAGGTAGCCGATCTGTTATTTTATAACTGCCTCCTTTCATAAGCAGAGTGGAACGTATATAGACCCCTGCAAAGTCCTGTTAATACTCTCACATACAAGGAAAAAATATTAAAAAGATTGAAAGATTTATGGTTCATCCCTCAGCTACCCTCATCCATTCCATCCAAAACCAGTAAATGTTCCCTGTTACAGTGATTTGAAAAGTGATGTATGGAAATGGTAAACTGAGCCTGTTTGTTCAGTGACTGTGATTAATGCCAGTCTTCATGGATTCTAATTATCCCAGTGGGGGGTTTCCATCTTTTAATTATAAATGGGCGCCATTCAATGTTATCCCATAACATGAACGGGAATATCTCCGACAGCACTGACAGAGATCAGTAGATCTAGAGAGAGGGGGCGGAGAGATCAGAATCTGAGAACATGAGACTGGAATGTTCCAAAAATGGATCAGAATCTGAGAACATTAGACAGGAATATTCCAACAATAGACAGGAGCTTATCCGATTATATTCGGTATCGTTCTGCATTTTATTGGTTGTCATTATCATCGCAGATCTATTACTCTCTTCTCATTATTCAATACTTTTATTATCCCTTCCTAGCTATCGTTGGTGTTCCTGGTAAGTGTCACTGTCCAGATATTTTTTTCTACAAACTAGTTATGAGTGTCGTACTGTTCTCTCATATAGTCTACTCTTCTTGCCACTATTATTGTTCCTGTTGAAACTCTGAATCCAGATATTACTCTACAGACACGACTAACTACATCAAGGAATGTGTTCAATTACTGCCTCCCACTCTGCTCTGACAGTGTTACTCACGGGTCTCTATGTTGACCTACTCAGTTGCAGCGGAGAACCACAATGTCTTGTATCATTGTCCTTGTTGTTTAAATATTAAGAGCATGGAGGTCACTCTATACTGTTCTGGTTACAAACTCCACTTCCTTCCACTGTTTCCATCACATCCCTGGCCAATAACTGCGGCTGAAGCAGACAAGTCATAACTGTGGGTGATCCCTTTGACTATGAGCTGATTCCTGACACCATGCCCCGCCATTTCTAACTTGAAATACTCACCACTCCAGAATATATCTCACTGGTTTATTCCATCTGCTGTTTGAATCTTGAGCTATGAAATACAGTCTTAAGAAACCAATAATCTTCTGCTGACACTCCCGGCTTCAAACTTTCCGGAGCAAATCTGATACGAACTCACAGCAAAATCCCATCCATCTATCATTCATGCACACGTGGATGTATATTGCTATTGTGTCTGGCAATGCCTTTATTTTAACATTCTCAAACACTTAATCTCATCAGTCCATGAAACTTCTCTTGTTCACTCTCTGTCGATAAACTAAAACTCCGCCAAATAATTTCCTCCATGTGCGTTCCTTCTCAAACAATGAGTTTTGCATTCAACCACACCTATTGCGCGCACACACGTACTCTCCCTCAGTTTCTGATGAACACACACACGCAGCAAATCTTCCCATTGTAGGCAGTAATCTGATGCGAGTATGGTTAGCATATAGAACATAGAACATAGAAGAATACAGCGCAGAACAGGCCCTTCGGCCCTCGATGTTGCGCCGATCCAAGCCCACCTAACCTACACTAGCGCACTATCCTCCATATGCCTATCCAATGCCCGCTTAAATGCCCATAATGAGGGAGAGTCCACCAGTGCTACTGGCAGGGCATTCAATGAACTCACGACTCGCTGAGTAAAAAACCTACACCTAACATCTGTCCTATACCTACCACTCCTTAATTTAAAGCTATACTCCCTTGTAATAGCTGACTCCATCCGTGGAAAATGATTCTCACTGTTGACCCTATGTAAACCCCTAATCATCTTGAACACCTCTATCAAGTCAACCCTAAACCTTCTTTTCTCCAATGAAAACAACCCCAAGTGCCTCAGCCTTTCCTCATATGATCTTTCTACCATACCAGGCAACATCCTGATAAACCTCCTCTGCACCCGTTCCAGTGCCTCCACATCCTTCCTATAGTATGGCGACCAAAAGTGCACACAATACTCCAGATGCGGCCGCACCAGAGACTTATACAACTGCAACATGACCTCAGTACTCCGGAACTCAATTCCTCTACCAATAAAAGCCAGTACGCCATATGCCTTCTTCACCGCACTATTTACCTGGGTGGCAACTTTCAAAGATCTGTGCACATGGACACCAAGATCCCTCTGCTCATCCACACTACCAAGTATCCGACCATTAGCCCAGTACCCCATCTTTTTATTACTCTTACCAAAGTGAATCACCTCACACTTAGCTGCATTGAACTCCATTTGCCACCTTTCTGCCCAGTTCTGCAGCTTATCTATATCCCGCTGTAACCTGCCACATCCTTCCTCACTGTCTACAACTCCTCCGACTTTTGTATCATCCGCAAACTTGCTCACCCAAACTTCTAACCCCTCCTCCAGGTCATTTATAAAAATGACAAACAGCAATGGTCCCAAAACAGATCCTTGCGGAACACCGCTAGTGACGGCACTCCAGATGAACCTTTGCCATCAACACCCTCTGTCTTCTTCCAGCCAGCCAACTCCTAATCCAAACCTCCAACTCACCCTCAATGCCATACCTCCCTATTTTTTGCAATAGTCTACCATGGAGAACCTTATCAAACGCCTTACTAAAATCCATATACACCACATCTACCGCTTTACCCTCGTCCACCTCCTTAGTCACCTTCTCAAAGAATTCAATAAGGTTTGTGAGGCACGACCTGCCCTTCACAAAACCATGCTGACTATCCTTGATCACATTATTCCTATCCAGATGTTCATAAATCCTATCCCTTACAATTCTCTCTAAGATTTTGCCCAAAACAGAAGTGAGTCTCACCGGCCTATAGTTACTAGGGTTATCCCTACTCCCCTTCTTGAACAAGGGAACCACATTTGCTAGCCTCCAATCTTCTGGCACTACCCCTGTAGACAACGAGGACATAAAAATCAAGGCCAATGGCTCTGCAATCTCCTCCCTTGCTTCCCAGAGAATCCTAGGATAAATGCCATCAGGCCCAGGGGACTTATCTATTTTCACCCTTTCCAGAACTCCCAACACCTCTTCTCTACATAACTCAAAGCCATCCATTCTACTTAATTGTGACTCAGTACTCACATTGACAACAATGTCCTGTTCCTGTTTGAATACTGACGAAAAGTATTCATTCAGAGTCTCTCCAATCTCTTCAGCCTCCACACGCAACTTCCCACGACTATCCTTGACTGGACCTATTCCTACCGTAGTCATTCTTTTATTCCTGACATACCTATAGAAAGCCTTAGGGTTTTCCCTAATCCTACCAACTAAGGACCTTTCATGTCCCCTCCTTGCTGCTCTTAGCTCTCTCTTCAGGTCCTTCCTGGCTACCTTATAACTCTCAATCGCCCCAATTGAACCTTCACACCTCATCTTTACATAGGCCGCCCTCTTCCATTTAACAAGGGATTCCAATTCCTTATTAAACCACGGCTCCCTCACACGACCCTTTCCTCCATGCCTGACGGGTACACACTTATCAAGGACACTCAATAGTTGCTCCTTGAACAAGCTCCACATATCAATTACGCCCTTGCCTTGAAGCTTACTTTTCCAAGCCACACATCCTAAGTCATGCTTCACCGCATCATAATTTCCCTGCCCCCAGCTATAACTCTTGCCCTGTAGTGCACACTTATCCCTCTCCATCACTAGAGTAAAAGTCACCGAATTTTGTTCACTGTCCCCAAAGTGCTCACCTACCTCTAATTCTAACACCTGGCCTGGTTGATTACCCAGAACCAAATCCAGTATGGCCTCACCTCTTGTTGGCCTATCCACATATTGTGTCAGGAAACCCTCCTGCACACATTGGACAAACACTGACCCATCTAACGAACTTGAGCTATAGCTTTCCCAATCAATATCAGGAAAGTTAAAGTCCCACATAACAACCACCCTATTACTTTCACTCTTCTCTTGAATCATCCTCGCAATCCTTTCTTCTATGTTTCTAGGACTATTAGGAGGCCTGTAAGAAACTCCTAACAGGGTGACCTCACATTTCCTATTCCTAACCTCAGCCCAAACTACCTCAGATGGCGAGTCTTCATTCATCGTCCTTTCCACAGCTCTAATACTATCTTTGACAAGCAATGCCACACCTCCCCCTCTTTTACCCCCACCTCTAACCCTACTAAAACATTTAAACCTTGGAACCTGCAACAGCCAATCCTGTCCCTGTTCTACCCAAGTCTCCGTAGTAGCCACAACATCGAAGTCCCAGGTACCAACCCACGCTGCAAGTTCACCTATCTTATTTCGTATACTTCTTGCATTGAAGTATACACACTTCAAGCCACTTTCCTGTTTACAGGCACCCTCCTTTGAAATTGATGCCATGTTCCTAACCTCCCTACACTCCAGGTCCTGCACCCTAAAGCTACAGTCTGGGTTCCCATGCCCCTGTAGAGTTAGTTTAAACCGCCCCCCCAAGAGCACTCGCAAAACTCCCACCAAGGATACTGGTGCCCCTCAGGTTCAGGTGCAGACCATCCTGTTTATAGAGGTCCCACCTTCCCCAGAAAGAACCCTAGTTATCCAAATACCGGAATCCCTCCCTCCTGCACCATCCCTGTAGCCACGCATTTAACTGTTCTCTCTCCCTATTCCTCGACTCTCTATCACGTGGCACGGGTAACAATCCAGAGACAACAACTCTGTTCGTTCTAACTTTGAGCTTCCAACCTAGCTCCCTGAAAGCCTGCCTAACATCCTCAGCGCTCCTCCTACCTATGTCGTTGGTGCCAATGTGGAACACGACTTCGGGCTGCTCCCCCTCCCCCTTAAGGACCCAGAAAACACGATCAGAGACATCACGTACCCTTGCACCTGGGAGGCAACATACCACACATGAGTCTCTCTCGTTCCCACAAAACCGCCTATCTGTGCCCCGAACTATCGAGTCCCCAATTACTATTGCTCTGCTCTTCTCCACCCTTCCCTTCTGAGTAACAGGGACAGGCTCCGTGCCAGATGCCTGAGCCCCGTTACTTACCCCTGGTAAGTCCCCCCCCCCCCCCCCCCACAAGTATCCAAAACGGTATACTTGTTCTTGAGGGGAACGGCCGCAGGGTGTCCCTGCACTGGCTGCTTCCTCCCAGTCCCCCTCACTGTCACCCATCTATCTGCCATCTTTGGAGTTACTACTTCCCTAAAGCTCCGATCTATGACCCCCTCTGCCTCCCGAATGATCCTAAGTTCATCCAACTCCAGCTCCAGTTCCCTAACACGGTCTTGGAGGAGCTGGAGATGGGTGCACGTCCTGCAAGTGTAATCAGCAGGGACGTCCATGGCATCCCTCACCTCAAACATGTTGCAAGAGGAACATTGCACTGTCTTCACTGCCATCCCTCTGAAAGTAAACGTTTATTTAAAAAAACTGGGTCTAAAGAATACAACAACAAAATGCAGCACTTACCTACTTACCACAACGGGTCTTATTATTTTGGTTAGAGGAGGAGGGTGGGTGGGAGACACTACCTCTGTAGTGCCTCGGGTCTTCTCCTGCGTGCTTTTAAAGGGTAAAAAAACCTACCCGGCTGCCCCTCTGGTCTTCGTCACTTCCCCCTGCTGCTCCCGCTCTTTCTGTAAAGAGAGAAAAAAACACCGCTGCATTCTACTGGTAAGTAATTTTAAAACAAACTGTCTTACCTTAGCTGCTGCTCGCACTCAAACGTTATGATAGTAACGTTTGCAATACTCTCCATGCTGGGCAGATAGTGCAGTTTACTGAGCCACACACTAGCAAGGTCTGCACAGCTATCCATGCGGGGCTGTCATCTTGTCCCCGTTTATGTTGTTTGTGGTGTTCTATGAAGCAGATTCAAAATTTGATATAACAAACCATTACAGCTGATCTGACAGTGCCTTTATTTAGTATTCTCATTCTTGTAATTTTACTCTCGAAGAGCTCACTTCTCCAGTTAGTCCCATTGCCCTATCTTTATCCCCCTATTTCCACGACATATTTTCAACTAATTACCTGTCTGTTTCTGTCATTAATGTGAATCTCTCCGTATCTTTCCCTGGCCTTGGGTTTTGGCTCCATCGCTTGTCGAGTGCTGCCATTGTGTAGCTCAGAAATAATGAAATGGGGTCTGTCACTCTATTGTTCACTTCCCGGTATGTCCCATGTGACAGTCCATGGACAGGCGTGTTTCAGAAGTTATGAGACACATCCTTGTAACTTGGTCTGTACCTGTGGTTGTCCCTCTCAGATGACCTTGCAATCAGTAAGACGAGGAACCCCATTGAGTAAAGGACCAGGCATCTAAATTGTGTGATAATTCTGTCATTTTTTAAAAAAACGTTATTTTCTCCCATGTTTTGTAATAAGAGGGCTTAAAGGCCAAGCTGCCTTCTGAAAACGGCTCAAGTAAATAACTTCCGAGGTTGTTGGGTTTTTAATAAATAGTAGTAACAATGGCCAGCTAGCACAGACCAGGCTTTCCAGGTTTGTCCTTGTGATTGTAACAGTTACCAGTTGCTTTGGGTCCCAGAAGGGTTGTAAGTTTTTGTAAATTATCCCTAGCTGCTATTCTCTCTGAAACCTCACTTGATGCTGTTTCCTCCTAGACTGGATAACTGTATGCAAGAATATATGTCTGAATGTTCCTTTTTGCCAAGGGGTGTGTTTCGGTGATGTTAGTGTATTGGGACAGTTCATTTGTAGAAGGTATTGTATCCATTATTCGGTTAGGTATCCAATAGTTAAGTTATTCTAAATTCCACTTCATTTTGTACGGATTTTCATTACAATGATAATATATAATGTGTTTTGCTTAATGGTGAGTGGTTTGATTAGTATCATCGCATCTGGAGCACCCAACTGACATTTACCTTTAAAATAAGAAAAGGCTGGCATCCAAGCTACCCTCTTAAAATAGTTTGAGGCAGTCTATAGTAAACTGGGGAATCTTGTGGTTCTAAGTCGATAATCCCAAAATTACAATCCCTACAGTGAGCAAATAGACCATTTGACCCAACAGTCCACACCGACCCTCCGAGGAGTAACCTACCCAGAGCCATTCCTCTTCCATATTATTGCATATTTGCCACGACTAAGGCTCCTAACCCACACATCCCTGAAAACTCCGAACAATTTAGCATGGCCAATTCACCTGAAATGCACATCTTTCTATTGTGGTAGGAAACTAGAGAATCCAAAACAAGTTCATGCAGACACTGGAGAGTAAGCACCGGGAGACTATTGGGTTGAAAGGTCGCGTATGGTAGTCAGTGTCCTTTGTTGCGGATGTTGAATTCAGTTGGTTTACACAGCGTTTTGTGCATAAAGATTCTTTCAGTCACTAAGAGTTCTCTGGGTGTGGAAGAAGTGAAGTTGGGGGTTTTACAAAAGGTAATGAAGGCAAAGCTGTAGGAATTGACAGACAAGCTGGAGTTGGGGTTGCCATTTACTAAAGAGGTTTTGGGGTTTGAAAATGAGTCCCAATTTGCCAAGAAAGTTTATAAAGTCAGAGGAAGGGTGTACATTTAGAATTAGCAAATAGGTTAAAACTGGGTTTAAACAGAGGCAAAAGGGAAGCTGAAATTGCAATGGTGTTGATCGAGCACTTCAGTGTATCGCAGAAACTGACTGTGAGTGCTGTACATTTAGAAAAAAAAGATAGATCGCAAATGCAGTAACTGGAATTAGAAGATTAAAAAGTGAGACAAAAAGAAAGAGAGAAGAAAGGGGAAGGGAGGTAGAAGAGAGAGAGAAAGCGAGAGAGGAAAAAAGAAGAGAGAGAATTTGAAATTAAGAAGTTGTGAATTAATCAGCAAAGTCATGTTAACAGGATAGAGATTACAATAAAAGTTAGGGATATATATATAAATATGTTAAAACATTGCCATATTTTGATAAGAAAAATATGGCTGCCTTTTGTATTTCATTTTAACAGATGGAGTGGTCAGAGAACATGTGGGTAATGCTAGTTCAGACGAAGATGGTAGGCAGAGCTAGTGAGGTATGTGCAGTGCTGTCAGATGAGGGGTCAAGAGGTTATGCAGATGCCAAACAGGCTATTTTGAATGCTTATAAATTTGTACCAGCAGTATATAGAGAGCGATTCAGAAACATAATGATGGAACCAGGTCAGACTTATATTGAGTTTGAAAGAGTTCAACATAGTAAGTTCGATAGATGGGCATGGGCCTTAAAAATAGACAAGACATATAAGGCTCTGAGACAGATCATTCTGCTGGAGGAATTTAAACACTCACTTCCAGAGATGAGCAGAGTTCATGCAGATGAGCAGAAAGTGCAAGAAATGAGAAGAGTGGCAGAGATGGAAGGTCAATATGCGTTGGTGCACGAGCTGCAAATTCGCTTCTGGTTGGATCTCCCTCCTGTGAGGGATAGAAATTGGGAGAAGGGGAGATCCTATTCTACAAACAAAGATTGAGAGTACACTGGGAATAGTTTAATTTAGGTTAATAAAGAAGCCCAAGAGAGTTGGAAGGAGGTGAAGGCCTCAGGTGTTTTCACAGTACCGGAGTGGAATATATCGAATTACAATGCCGGTGGTTTAAGAAGGGCACTGGGAAAAGGTGTCTTCACTGCCATAACAAAAAGTCACAATGCTAGTTGTGGAAGAAAGGCACTGCGGGAAAAGATGTGGTAAAAGAGGCTAGTTTGTAGCATTCGTGGAAGTATTAAAGGAAACCCCAAGAAAAGTTGAGGAGCTGCAGGAGAGTGCTCAGCCTAGGCAGGAGCTGGGTATGAAGTTAGTATTTGATCTCTATAACGAATTCACCTCTGTGGGGCAGGTTTATTCAGAAAGAACAGGGGAGAAGGACAACCAGGTATAATTTTGGGAGAAACGGGATCTGCTCAGTCTCTCATATTCAAAAAGTGTGGCGCTGGGAAGGCACAACAAGTCTGGCCGCATCTGAACATCGACATATCAGGCACAAGCCCTTCATCTGGAAAGTGGCGAGGAGGGGAGGAGAAGGGGGGTAAAATATAAATAGGAGGATAGAGATGAGGCTGGGAGCATGTCAGTGGGAAGGCAATAGGAAAATGAAAGTGTGAGTGATCGTGATCGGTCGGAGAGGAGGGTGCAGTGGATGTGTGGGAAGGGAGGTGGACAGCCAGGAGAGTTGAAGAAGGCGATGCTGAGTTGAAGGGTTGGATCTGGGATGAGTTTGGGAGAGGGGGGATTTGGAAACTGATGAAGTCGACGTTGATGCCGTGTGGTTGGAGGGTCTCAGCTGTCCTAGCACCTATCCGCTTCACTCTGCTCTCTGACATATCACCATCACTCCCCACCTGCATCTACCTATCCCCTTCCAAGCTACCTTCCGCAAAATCCACCCCCACCCACCTATGTATCTCTCAGAACCCTTTCCTCCCATCCCCCGTTTCCTTATGAAAGGTTTATGCCTGAAACTTGGATTCTCCTGCTCCTCTGCTGCTTCCTGACCTGCTGTGCCTTTTCAGCGCCACACCTTTCAACTGTGATCTCCAGTATCTGTAATCCTCACATTCTCCCAGCCTCTAAAAGTAAGTGACGAAAGCATTTGCACTCTTTCTGGCATGTTACCTGAGAGAGTGATCATTGTGGAATGGGAACAGAAATTTAATGCTCCCCTCTGTAAGATCAGGTTGGAGATCCAAATCAAGATTGGGGACGTAACAGTGGGAGTGAGTGACAGACCATCAGTTTCAGTAATACAGTTTTATTCTTGAGAACAATTTAGCAGGATCCAAGGTGGGAGTGACACTTCTTGTGATGGAGGAATAAAAGGAAAACCAGGGAATTGAGGAGTAAAAAGACAAATAACCAGGAAATTTTCCAAACTGTGTAATAACAAGATCTCACTGTCATAAGTTACAGCGAGAAGTAAAAAGTAAAGATCAAGACAAAGGAGCAGAAGTTTAATTAGCTGGCCGGTTGTTTCATGTAATAGTGTAGGAAAAACCTGAGCAGGCAGAGGGTCAGGCACAGATGTTTAGTCCTTGTGGTGAAAGGGTTAAAATTGTGTCCCAATACATGTGTGAATTTAACCGGAATGGAGGTGTTGCTTAGTCCCGTGTGAATCTTATTACACACCTCCCCGTGTGAATCTTCTTATCTGTATGTAACCAGAATGGAATGTGTTTTTTAGCCTTGCTCTGCTGTTCACATGAATGTTTATATCTGGAAAAGAGTATATCAGCTGGAAAAGTCTCCAGTTCGGTGAGTCTGCTCCGGGGTTACGTTTAACCGCCGAGCGTGGGTTGTTGGCAACCGCTCTACGAGAACTGACGGCTCCCAGTTCCGGTAACATGTAGAGTGAGTATAAGCCAGACCCGGGAGTCTGCTCCGGGGTTGCGTTTGACCGCCGAGCGTGGGTTGTTGGCAACCGCTCTACGAGAACTGACGGCTCCCAGTTCCGGTAAGATGTAGAGTGAGTATAAGCCAGACCCGTTGTAAGTATGAGACCTGGTTGTGGCGACGCTGCGGGGAATAAAATGCTCATATTCTAGCAGACTCGCCTCTTGGTCGTTTGTTCTGTGTCAGACTACTCTCCTACGAACCTGACCTTGAGAATTTTTTAAAACATTTTGGCGCTGCGAGCAGGGTCAATCGCAATTGAGGAGAGATTTTGATACAGAACAATGTTTTGGAAAAAGACTAAGAAACCAGAAGAACAAACTGTGGAGGTCCCAACCGTCCCGGGATGGCATGGACCGTGGCATGACGTGGCAGTTTGTTTGAGAAATGGTGGGGGGCGACCGGAGGAACCCCAGGGTCGCTGCTGTCCACCCTTGAGAGGATCCCAGTCCTGCCGAAGAACCCCTTGCCTGGGGTACAGCGGAGGATGTGGGCATGTCCAAAAAGCTGAAGCGGAGTTAACAGAATTGAATGGGATTGAACTGAACTGAACTGAGTGGAACAGAAGTGAATCAAATTGAACGGAACAAAATGGAACTGAGCTAAATTGAATTGAAATGGACGGAACTGAATTGAACACAATTGAATTGAACTGAACAGACCTGAACTGAGCTGAATTGAACTACACTGAATTGACTGAACTGAAATTAACTGAAACGAATTGAACTGAATTAAGCATAATGTAACACATGTATTGGGCCAAGCAGTGGAATGTGGTGTAAAATTATGTCCCAATACATGTGTGAATCATAATGTAACACATGTATTGGGCCAAGCAGTGGAATGTGGTGAAAGGGTTAAAATTGTGTCCCAATACATGTGTGAATTTAACCGGAATGGAGGTGTTGCTTAGTCCCGTGTGAATCTTATTACACACCTCCCCGTGTGAATCTTCTTATCTGTATGTAACCAGAATGGAATGTGTTTTTTAGCCTTGCTCTGCTGTTCACATGAATGTTTATATCTGGAAAAGAGTATATCAGCTGGAAAAGTCTCCAGTTCGGTGAGTCTGCTCCGGGGTTACGTTTAACCGCCGAGCGTGGGTTGTTGGCAACCGCTCTACGAGAACTGACGGCTCCCAGTTCCGGTGACATGTAGAGTGAGTATAAGCCAGACCCGGGAGTCTGCTCCGGGGTTACGTTTAACCGCCGAGCGTGGGTTGTTGGCAACCGCTCTACGAGAACTGACGGCTCCCAGTTCCGGTAACATGTAGAGTGAGTATAAGCCAGACCCGTTGTAAGTATGAGACCTGGTTGTGGCGACGCTGCGGGGAATAAAATGCTCATATTCTAGCAGACTCGCCTCTTGGTCGTTTGTTCTGTGTCAGACTACTCTCCTACGAACCTGACCTTGAGAATTTTTTAAAACAGTCCTGAAAGGCTAATGGCCTTACAACCGAAATTTACTTAAATTGATGCATACTCAGAAAAAGAATCAGGATACATTGTCGAGCTTTTGCAATTTAAAGATAGAATCCTAAATGAAAATGGAGACCACGGCAGGTTAGTACAGAGGAGAAATAGGCCAAAGTTAACCAAATTGTTTTGGTGGTCGCATACAGACAGTAAATGTTATGGTATCACATGAACTACCTGCAGGACGTCTAGGTATACCTGCAGGAGGTCACCTGGATGACTCAGGCGAAGGTACAAAAGCATTTCTACTGGCCTGGAATGCACATGGACGTGGTTACCGTTTTGCTGTATATGTTATACGAATGGTAGGTAAGCCACAGGTAGGAATAAAACCAGGATCTTTGTTGCCATTTCTTGCGTTCGACGAACCTTTCACGAGGGTTATGACTCGTTGTGTAGGTCCCCTTTCTAAAATAAAAGTGGATACCAATATTTGCTGACCATAATGGATGTGTCTGTCAGACTACCAGGGACAATTCCATTTCAGAGTGTTAAGGAAAAAGGGAGGTGGAGGGGTTGGTAGCTTTCTTTACTCAGTACGGGCTACCCAGGAAGTTTCCGTCAGTCCAAGGGAGTCATTTTGCCATTCGGCTATTTAAGTAAATCATGGATAGCTTAGGCATATAGCACTTCAAATCAAGTGCGTCCAATCCTGAATTGCAGCAAGCCGTGCAAAGTTGGCATTCGATGCTGAAAATCATGTTAACAGTATACTGTCGGGATTACCCGAATGATTGGGATAAAGGTTTCCATTAAATTGCTTGCCATTCGAGATGCCCTGACCGAATCTACTCGGTGTACGTCCTTTAAGTTAATATTCGGACAAGAAGTGAGAGATATTTTGGAATTAATTAAAGAGAAATTATTCGGACTGAAGTCGGAGATCTCACACTTGGATCATGTATCTGAGGTGAGGGAGAGATTTAATAGAGTATTTGAGTTAGCTAAGCGGCACCTGAAAAGGGCACAGCATACAATGAAGCAAGTAGCAGGTAACAACTATGAAATTTGATTTTTTTTTCCGTGGAGATGCCACCACTGGTAGGAAATCCCTTCAAAGCCACGTTTAATGTCCCTTACCAAATGGAGAAAAAGTAGAGTCAGGTAAACTGTGTGGTAAAGATGCTGGATATAAAATAATGGTAGCAGGAATGCCATGGGAATACGTTGTAACCTTACTAATATAGAGATAAGGAACTGGGGAAACAGGTGTTAGTTACTGCCCCACAGAGTGAGGAATCTAATACAGATTTCATGAGATTTGATGTGACGCAAAATCCTTTAAATAACAAGCAAGTCCTTGAGGAGTGGGGTAGGATAGCGAGCTATCTGTTGCAAAAGCAATGAAACAATTTGATTGGTTATTGCAGCAGTATGAGGACAGTTGCAGAACCAAAATGGGAGGACTCACTTTTGTGTATGGATTGGAAATAGATAATGCTGTTCTGATAAACAACACCCTTGCAGGCTTAATCCTCACAAAGCCACCGAGGCCCAGAGGGAAGTGGATGCAATGCTCAATGAACATATCATTGAACCGAATCAGAGAGAGTGGAGTATGCTGATTCTGTTAATTCCAAAACCTGATGGGGGTCAGCGCTTTTGTGAGGACTATCAGAAGGTCAACGCTGAAACAAAATCAGACTCCAATCCAATACCAAGATTCAAATATTGCATATGTAAAGTTTGACATGCCACACACGTCACAAAGTTGGACTTACTGCATGGTTATTTGCATTTAACTTGATCATTGGAAGTGAAAGAAGTTTCTGCATTTGCAACCTTAATCAATTCAAAGTGGTTCTCTTTGGAATGAATAATGCACCAGCCACATTCCAAAGACGCATGAACAGAGTTGTGGCCAGATTAACAAATTTGCAGTTCAACTATTAGATGCAGTAATCTTTAGCAAGTCATGGCAAGATCACATGTTACAGTTAGCAGAGCTCGTGGAATGATTACACGAAGGAAAACTGGCAGTAAACGTAAAGAAAACAGAATTTGCGGAAGCAGAGTTGACGTTCTGGGGACATGACATTGGAAATGGAAGATTGACCCGATGGAACACAAAGACAAAGGACTTTTAGGAATTTCCACAACCATCCTCGAAGAAAGTGGAGCTTCGATTATTGGGACTGAGTGGATTCCTTTGGAAGTTTGTTCCAAACTTCAGCAGTGTCGTGGAACCTCTGATGGATTTACTGAAGAAGAACACGAAATGTTGGTGTATAGAACAATTCCAGCAGGCATTTGAGAATGCAAAAAGTGGAATCAACCACCGCACCAGTTTTAGCTACACCAAATATTGTGAAAGCCTTCAAAGTTGCGATTGTTGCTAGCGATATAGGGGTTGGAGATGTATTGATGCAGGAACATGAGAATGGAATGGAATGGCCAATTGGCTACCTGTAAAAAAAAAATCGAACACCCACCGGAAAGAAAATGCTCCACTATTTAAAAAGGGTTATTGAGTTTGGTACTGGCCTGACAGCATTTTGTTGTTTATGTAATAAACAGGCTGTCAGAGACGAATGTACCACAATCCTCTTGCATTTATTTGGAAGATTTCAAGACTGAAATGTGAGAATATTTCATGGACGTCTTATGTTTTTTTAGATTACTTACAGTGTGGAAACAGGCCCTTCGGCCCTACAAGTCCACACTGACCCTCCGAAGAGCAACGCATCCAGACCTATGCCCCTACAATTAATCCTTCACCTAACACTACGGGCAATTTAGCATGGCAAATTCACCTAACCTGCAAATTTTTGGCTTCTGGGAGGAAACCGGAGCACTTGGAGGAAACCCACGCAGTCACGGGAAAACATGCAAACTCCACACAGACAATTGCTTGAGGCGGGAGTTGAGCCCGGGTCTCTGGCGCTGTGAGGCATCAGTGCTAACCACCGTGCCGCACTTACAAAGTACACATGGCGTGAGCCGTAAGGATGTAATAGCTGATGTGTTATCGCAGATTTAAAACTAGAAGTGCAGATAAGATTTGACTCATGAATTTTACTGTGGCAATGTGCACAGTCTAGCAGATCTGCTACATGAATGTAACTGAAACTTTAACTGCACAAGCCTGAATGGTGTCTGGGTCTTGCTGCACATGGACACAGACTGGTTCAGGAGCTGAGGGACGGGAAACAAATTATTGTGGAATCTTCAATGACCATTCCTACTTCTGAGATTATGGTTGGGAGGATGGGGGTGGGGGCGGGGAGACATTGATGAAGAAACTGAAGATGTTTGTGAAGAGGAAGCTACCCTGCGGATCTCCCACAATGCAGGACGGAGATGATTGACAGCCACGAACAACAAACATCTTCCTTTGTGCTATGATTGACTCCAACCAGTGGGGAGTTTACTTTGATTCCCATTAAGTCCAGTTTTGTTAAGTACTTTGATGTCAACCAATCTTAGTCAACCACTGCCTTGATATCAAGGCTAGTCACTCTTACCTGAACCCTTGTGTTCACGTCTTTCAATCATATCAACAGGCCATGATATAGTAGTAGCAAGTGTTTTCTTCAAACAGATTGTATTGAATGTCAGGAAATCCCTGTTCCAGGGTGTTTGGGGAGCTAGAAGATAAATTACTTGAGGAAGAGGAGGTGGATGGATTTTGACCTGTTGGAGAGATGAGGGATGTGAAGAATCAGGAATTAAAGAGGATCTGAGACCATGAGCAGGTCAGCCATGGTCTTAGTGAAGGACAAGTCAGGCTTGGGATGGGAATGACCTGCCCCTGTTTCTGATGTTCTCTCATTCTGTTATTGGAAGGTCAGTGGGTGTTATTTTCCTGGAAGTTCTCTTATTGAATATTGCAGTCACGGAGACCAGAGGATTCCGTGAGCAATCCCTGGGTGAGTTCTGTGGGCTGAATTCACTGTGAACCTGGGTCTATAACATGACAAACAAATGAAGCACATGTTGCATAGGGGATGTTCTGTAAATAGAGATAAGAGGCCTCTTTCCTACCCAGCTTGGGTTTTCAAGTCTCATTTTCCAAACCACGTGGCACAATCTTGAGGGATTGAATGGTTTCCTCTCTTTCTGTGCACCAGTTTATAGGGGCAAGTAGCCTCTAACTTCTCCTATCTATCAGGTTTGAGGGGCTGAATGGAACACAGAAACCTGAGACTGAGGAGCAGGAGTGGGTGATTAAATACTGAGCCTTCTCCATCAGGCACTAAGATTGTGGCTGATCAGTTTATGGTCTCAGTCCCACTTTCATGTCTGTACCCCATTATCCGTGACTCACTTTTCTGTCATATATTTAATTACCTCAGCTTTGCATCAATGTGAACATATAGGCACACTAAACTTCCGGTGAAGAGAATTCCCTCTCCAAAGGTCGTTTCAGAATTTCTCCTCATCTCTCTTATGGAATCCGGGAGTCATGCAGAATGGAAACGGACCCGTTAGTCCAATCTGTCCACTCGTACCAGATAACCAAATCTGATCAAGTCCAATTTGCTAGTATTTGGTCAATATCCCTCCTGTATCAGACACATTTTAAATATGCGATTGGAACCGCCCACACCACTTCCTCTGACATCAATTTCCGTACACACACCACTCTCCGTGTGAAACATTTACCCAAAGGTCCCTTCTAAATTATTGCCCTTCTGCCTTCAGCCTATGCCCTCTTGTTCTAGACTCTCCTATCCTGAGAAATAAATAGTGGCTATTCAGGGTATCCATATCACTGATGGTTTTATGGACCTCTATAATGTCACCCCACAACCTCAGACTCCAGGGGAAAACACCTCAACCTAATGAGCCTCTCCCAAAAGCTGAAACTGTGCAGTCCTGGCACATCTTTGTAAATATTTTCTGGCGAAATCTCAGGGATTCAAAACTCAGGGATATTTTAAGGTGCGAAAACTCAGGGATTCAAAACTCAGGGATATTTTAAGGTGCGACGAAAAATATTTACAAAAGTCATGAGAGGTAATTATTTTGGACAGAATCTGGCATTTGTGTGGAATGAACTCCCAGAGGAAGTGGTGGATGCATGGACAGTTGTAACGTTTAAAGGACATTTAGATCAGTACATAGATAAGGCATCAGTTTGATGGTGCTGTGAGCAGCTGCCCTCTCTGTCCCCCTCTCTGAATAATCCCTATTGGTTTTCACCCTCTGCCAATGCCTGTGCAGTGGCGTGTGGAGGCCAGCAGAGGTTGGCATTGCAACACTTTAAGCTCCACAGAGACTGCCAAACCTGCCCCACACAGTTACACACAGATACACTCACGGCTTTTGCTAGGGCACTGCGTGAAGCTCATCTGGTAATTTAAACTAAACATAAGAAGATGCTCAACTCAACTCGTAAACTGTTAAAATCTGGGTGACAGAGAACTCCCAAATTCAACTGTTTAAATAAAAATATCAATTTATTTTATAACTTTGAAAGTGAACATTTTACATCAACTATTCACAACTCTGAGACCCCAAATCTCTTAACTGCCTATTACCTCACTCCGACTCTGTAGCAATATATACTATTTCAAAAAGACACTTATTAAAACTTCATCAACTTAATTTCAAAACCACACAATAGCTGTTGTTTTTGATGTTTCCTTTCGGCTGTGGATCTCCTTGGGTCATCTTCTTTCTTTTTATTGTGAATGTGTTTCATATGAAAACGTACCTTTGATCGAGGTTGTTTTCCAATTTCTTGGATCTGTGTTGATGGCATTTGCTCTGTTTGCAATTTTCAAAATGTCTGCATTCTTAATATCCACAGCATCAGATCATTTTTTTGAAAACCATAAATACAAACTTTATTTGGTTTTAGTATCCTGGGGCAAAATTTAAACGGATTGGTAAAATTCGAAATGTTGTCCAAAGAGCAACCAAGTCAAGAATCTATTTCACAGCCAAGTGTGACATATTTTCAGTTGTCCTCAACACTCTGAGTCTGGATCCTCTCATATACACAGGTGATTGGAAGATCTCAGTTCAGAACAGCATTCCCTCTCTCTTAAACGTACAGTACACACTTTCAACTTCATAACATTAATACCATGATGTCAATAAAGATAAGCACAGCCTATCCGGATTTCTCTTGCTCCATGGTTTGTCAATGTTTCAATCACTGTGTCTGGTGTGTGTCAGGATTTTTGTTGGTCTGTTGACAGCATGTCATGATTCAACTCACTCCGTGGGAATATAGCAATATTTCGCTTGCTCACACTCGTGTGTGGGGGCATGATTTCAGTTGTTTCTTGGGGACTGTGACGCTATGAGAATCTCAATGTTTGTAAATGGCACCAAACCTGGAAGAACTGTGAAGTCTATGGAGGACAGTGTGGAACTGCTTCCCCACTGACCTAATGTACTCTATACTACTCTCTCCCCACCCCCACCCTCCTCTAGCTTATCTCTCCACGTTTTGGGCTCTCTGCCTAAACGTCGATTTTGCCTGTCCTCGGATGCTGCCTGAATTGCTGTGCTCTTCCAGCACCACTGATCCAGAATCTGGTTTGCAGCATCTGCAGTCATTGTTTTTACCAACTGTAACAGGACAATCACACGTTGGTGCAGTTTTCGGGCAGATTGGGACCAACGTAGTGTGAGGTGATGCACTTTGGTAGGAAGGACATTGAAAGAAAACAGGCTGCACCGTTATAAAGGGGCTGCAGGAGCAGAGAGCGTTGCATGTATATAAGCACAGATTTTTGAAGATGTCACGACAAGTGGGGAGAGCAGTAACTATCACAGATAAGGTTCAGTATCTGAGCTGTTTACAGGAGGAGGAGGAGGGAGCCTCCGTGCTCCCTTCCTGGGGAGGTGGTGGCGACAATGTGGTGTGAGCCCACTGTCCTGGCCTGGAGCATAAGCCTTCTTAGGGGGTCAGTGATATAACAGATGTACAATTAGTGTGAGGGAGCAGAGAGAATACAGTGACCTTTATCCTTTCGGGGGTGGGGGTGGGGGGAAGGTTATTGATGCTTGCCCTGTATTGCTGGACATTTCTTCAGACAGCAGATACTGCACTGAGCTGGGTAGGGAGCTCAAACCATGCTCGGTGGGTCTGGTGGTGTGGCCCTTTCTGGAAAGAGAATGGTCCCCCTCTGTACTAGCCCATCCACCAGGACCTCCGTGCCCCTGTCGACAAACCATGGTGTAATTGTCCCTTATCTGCCATGCTCGGGGTAAAATGTGCAGGGCAGCTCCAAACTGAGAAAGCTCAACCGTGTGCCCATTGGTCTTTTATATATGGCCCCAGTGCCAGGGATCAGGGAATAACCAGGGGCACCCAGGTGATGGTGTGTACCTCCAGCCATGAAGGTTGGGAGTATCGGGCTGGTATTGCATGAGAGGGATACCATGGGGTGGGGTGGGTAGTTAATGAGGTGATTCTGGATTAGTGGTGCTGGAAAAGGACAGTGGTTCAGACAGCATCCGAGGAACAGTAACGTCGATGCGCCGGGACATTAACCACCGCAAACTATCTACCCCCCTCCTCCACTCCAACCTCTCACCCTCACAACGTGCAGCCCTCCAATCACTCTGCTGCAATCCCGACCTCACCAACAAACCTGCAGATAAAGGGGGCGCAATGGCAGTCAGGCGCACTGACCTCTACGCCGCTGAAGCCAAACATCAACTCGAAGACACCTCCTCCTACCACTCACACGACCATGACTCCACCCCCATTACCAAACCATCATCTCCCAGACCATACAGAACCTCATCACCTCAGGAGATCTCCGACCCACAGCTTCCAACCTCATAGCCCGGGAACCCCGCACTGCGCGGTTCTATCTCCTTTCCAAGATCCACAACCCTGACCACCCTGGCTGACCCATTGTCTCAGTTTGCTCTCACCCCACTGAACTCTTCTCTACCTACATCGACACTGTCCTATCCCCGCAGTCCGGGAACTCCCCACATTCGTTCAAGACACCACCCACGCCCTCCACCTCCTCGAAGACTTCCGTTTCCCCCACACCCAACGCCTCATCTTCATCATGGATATCCAATCTATCGACACCTCTGTCTGCCAAGAACAGCACCTCCAAGCCCTCCGTTTCTTCCTCTCCCGACGTCCCCAACTGTACCCTTCTACAGACAGTCTCATTCGTTTGGCTGAACTGGTCCTCACCCTTAACAATTTCTCCTTCGAATCCTCCCATTTCCTCCAGACCATAGGGTTAGCTGTGGGCACCCGTATGGGCCCCAGCTATGCATGTCTCTTTGTTGGCTAAGTAGAACAGTCGATCTTCCGTAATTACACTGGCACCACTCCCCACCTTTTGATGACTACATTGGCGCCACATCATGCTCACGCGAGAAAGTTGAGCAATTGATCAATTTCACTAACACATTCCACCCCGACCTTAAATTCACCTGGATCATCTCTGACACCTCCCTCCCCTTCCTGGACATCTCCATCCCCATTAAGGACGACCGACTTGACGCTGATATTTTTTACAAACCCACCGCCTCCCACAGCTACCTGGATTGCACCTCTTCCCACCCTTCCTCCTGCAAAAATGCCATCCTGTATTCCCAATTCCTTCGCCTCCGCCGTATCTGCTCCCAAGAGGACCAATTCCACGGCAGAGAACACCAGATGGCCTCCCTCTTCAGAGACCGCAATTTCCCTTCCCACGTGATTAAAGATGCCCTCCAACGCATCACGTCCACATCCCGCACCTCCGCTCTCAGACCCCACCCCTCCAATCGTAACAAGGACAGAACCCCCTTGGTGCTCACCTTTCACCCCATCAACCTTCGCATAAACCAAATCATCCACTGACATTTCCGCCACCTCAAACGGACCCCACCACCAGGGATATATTTCCCTCCCCACCCCTTTCCGCCTTCTACAAAGACCGTTCCCTCCGTGACTACCTGGCGAGGTCCACGCCCTTGTACAACCCACCTACTGTCCTGGCACCTTCCCCGCCACCGCAGGAATTGCAAAACCTGCGCCCAAACCTCCTCCCTCACCTCCATCCAAGGCCCGAAAGGAGCCTTCCACATCCAAAGTTTTACCTGCACAACCACCAATATCATTTATTTTATCCGTTGCTCCCGATGCGATCTCCTCTACATTGGGGAGACTAGACGCCTCCTAGCAGAGCACATTAGGGAACAACTCTGGGACACCCGCACCAATCAACCACACTGTCCTGTGGCCCAACATTTTAACTCCCCCTCCCACTCTGCCGAGGACATGGAGATCCTGGGCCTCCTTTACCCCCGCTCCCTCACCACCCATCGACTGGAGGAAGAACACCTCAACTTCTGCCTCGGAACACTTCAACCCCAGGGCATCAATGTGGAATTCAACAATTTCCTCATTTCCCCTTCCCCACCTCACCCCAGTTCCAAACTTCCAGCTCAGCACTGTCCCCATGACCTGTCCTACCTGTCTATCACCTTTTCCAGCTATCCACTCCACCTTCCTCCCTGACCTGTCACCTTCATCCCCTGCCCCACACACCTATTGTACTCTATGCTACTTTCTCCCCACCCCACCATCCTCTCACTTATCTCTCCACACTTCAGGCTCTCTGCCTTTATTCCTGATGAAGGGCTTTTGCCCTAACGTCGATTTTACTGCTCCTCGGATGCTGCCTGAACTGCTGTGCTCTTCCAGCACGACGAATCCAGAATTGGGCTTCCAGCATCTGCAGTCATTGTTTTTACCTAGTTAATGACGTGAGTTCAAAGAGATAACTCCAGGAAACGAGTTCAGTCTCGTGCGGACAATCTTTCTGTCACACTCAATGAAAATGACACTGAGACAATTTATTGTTAGATTCAGCCCAATGAGTCATAGACTCAGGTGACCATACTCCCAGTTACAAAGCTGCAGAACAAATGCTCATCTGACTTCACACCAATATCCTTTTTTCCCATCTTTTCTGCGAAAACTGGCTCATGTTACAGTATGCCATCGAAGTGTCTACATTTCAGAATTCTGAAACATGCGAACACATCCTTCCATGACACTGTCTCTCAGTCTCCCCATCTCTGTCTATTTCCCAAGCTCCTCCCATGTGGTGATATTTAAACTGATTCCCCTGCCATCTCTCTCTGGCGGTGATGTTCACACCCACAGCACCCCCTTGTCATGGCACAATGGAGATATGGAGCTGTAAATGGATGGGAGATGCACATCCTGTCACTTCCAGCATGGCCTGCAAATTTCGAAACGCTGGGCAGGGATCTAACACTATGTATTGTGGTGGTGTATACAGTTCTACATGCTGGGAGGGTAACTGCTCCTGGGTTATAGATCAATGCACTGGGATGGTTTACACCGTCCTACATGCTGGGAGGTTAACTGCTCCTGGGTTATAGATCAATGCACTGGGGTGGTGTACACAGTCCTACATGATGGAGATGCGGGTGGTATCTGCTCCATGTTTACAGATCAATGCACTGGGGTGGGGTACGCGGTCCTACATGCTGGGAGTTTAACTGCTACTGGTTTACAGATCAATGTCCTGGGTGGTGTACACCATCCGACGTGCTGTGGGGTGGGGGGGGGGGTGTAACTGCTCCTGGTTTATAGATCAATGCACTAGAATGGGGTACACAGTCCTACATGTTGGGAGGGTAACTGCTCCTGGTTTACAGCTTAATTCACGTTTCATCACTGCACTGCTCGCTGTGCTGGTCAGACTGTTTAGTTGAGTTTTATCGATAATACACTGCTGTTGTCTACACAGTGCTCCACTCTGAACAGATCGCTGGGTTGTACTGAGCAGTACAGTAGCCAGGTCTACACACTGTTCCATGGTGAACAGATATCTCCTCTGGGTTGATGGTGTCTGGGCTGGTTCTGTGAGGTGGATCGAGAATGTGGTAAATCTAAGCATTTCAGCGTATCTGGCAATGCCTTTAGTTCCAATTCCTGTGAGTGGACCTCCGTCTCTCACCACATTAATGTTAAAGTGTTTCCAGGCACAGTATATCATGCTGGTGGGGTGGATAGTGGGGAAAGGTGATGGACAGGTCAAGGAGTTCCCCGGAATGTTCTGTCCCTGACATTCTATAACTGACATTCCCAGGAACGTTCTATCCCCAACATTCTATAACTGACATTCCCCGGAACGTTCTGTCCCTGATATTCTATAACTGGCATTCCCCGGAAAGTTCCGTCACCAGCATTCTATAACTGACACTCCCCGGAACGTTCTGTCCCTGACATTGTTTGTGAATGGCCGTCCGTCAGTGAATTGAACAAACGATAAGAACCCAAGGGAAGAGATGCCATTCCATGGAGAAGAAACTGTTCCGAAGGGCCGTCTGGAAGTTAAAGGGGTGAATACGTTTTCCCTGCGTTCACATTTCTTCACGACACAGGATCGACCACAATTTCGACGAAAACACAAATTCCCAAATTCCGTTTGTCTTCAGGAAACTGGGAGAGAACCCTTCAGGACAGCAACGTTTCCATCATCTGTATTAGGAACTGGGAAGGAGTGACCTGTGTCTGCTCTCGAGTGATCGAGTGTGTGGGAATGTTCTAGAAACCATCTGTCCTGATGGACGTGTCTCTGTGTGTTTGGGGAGGGAGGGTTTCTTGTGGTTGATGTCACATTTTTGTCCGTAATTCGGAACTTCTCATTTGTTATTCCAGCTCCAATTATTTTAATAAATCCCTGAATACAGGGATCCATCTGAAAATCTCACTGGGTCCCCGATCAAACGGATCCCTTTGCCTCCAGGCTGATGGATAATGGATTTGTTTTCCTTCCTCACAGTTAACGTAGTGACCATCTACGTCCTGCTTTATAAAGATTGTGGATTGTCTCCATGTGTCAGACGTTACCTGGGGGCCATGACAGCGGCGGACCACCTGGCCATTATCCTCGACCTGATCCTGAGACACATTCCCATTGTTTATCGGGAACAGTTTTATTTCCTGATGGACTCTTTCCGCGTGTGTAATATCCACGCTGTCCTGCTTTATGCAGCCACATGTTCACAGGCAGGAGCTCAGTTTAAGGTGTGTGAGGGGTGTGATGGTGCGAGACTGCGTGGGCGTGTGAGTGTGAAGCTGGGGGAGTGTGCGAGGGAGTGAGCCTGATGGTGGGGGAATGTGTAGGGGAGAGAGCGTGACGGTAGTTGAGAGTGTGGGGAAGTGAGAGTGAAGATGGGGGCGTGTGCAGCGGAGTGAACGGGACAATGGGAGTATGCGGGAGAGTGAGCGTGATGGTGGGGCAGTGATCGGGGTCTGAGAGTCAGTGTGGGGCTGTGTGTGGGGGAGTGAGCAATACACTGGGGGAAAGTGTGCTTGAGTGAGTTTGATGGTGAGGCTTTGTGCAGGATGAGTGAGCATGACAGTGGGTTTATGTGTGATGGAGGGTGTGTGAAGGAGTGTGACTACGCAGGGGAGTGAACATGACGATAGGGCAGATTGGGGGTGTGCGCATGACAGTGGGGGTTGTGTGGGGCAGTGTGTGCGAGTGTGGTGGAGTTTGTGGTGGTGAGCGTGACAGTGGGGGTGGTGTGGGGCAGTATGTGTGAGTGTGGTGGAATGTTTGGGGTGAACGTGATGGTGTGGGTGGTGTGCGGCAGTGTGGGTGATGGTGGCAGAGTTGTGGTGGTGGGCGTGACGGTGGGTGTGGTGTGGGGCAGTGTGTGAGGGTGGTGAAGTGTGTGGGGGTGAATGTGACGGTGGGGGTGGTGTGGGGCAATGTGTGTGAGTGTGGGGCAGTGTGGGGGGATGAGCGTGATGCTGAGCGTGGTGTGGGGCAGTGTGTGTGATGCTGGCGGAGTGTGTGGTGGTGGGCGTGACGGTGAGGATGGTGAGAGGCCGTGTATGTGATGTTTGTGGATTGTGTGAGGTGACGTGTGATGGTGGGGCTGGTGTGTGGCAGTGTGTGTGATGGTGGTGGAGTGTGTGGGGGTGAGCATTACGGTGGGGGTGGTGTGGGTCAGTTTGTGTGAGGGTGGTGCAGTGTGTGTGGGTGAGTGTGACGGTGGGGGTGCTGTGGGGCAGTGTGTGTGATGGTGGTGGTGTGTGTGGTTGTGAGCGTGACAATGGGGATGGTGTGGGGCAGATTGTGATGGTTGTGGAGTGTGTGGTTGTGAGCGTGACAATGGGGATGGTGTGGGGCAGATTGTGATGGTTGTGGAGTGTGTGGGGTGACGTGTGATGGTGGGGGTGGTGTGTGGCAGTGTGTGTGATGGTGGTGGAGTGTGTGGGGGTGAGCATTACGGTGGGGGTGGTGTGGGTCAGTGTGTGTGATGGTGGTGGTGTGTGTGGTTGTGAGCGTGACAATGGGGATGGTGTGGGGCAGATTGTGATGGTTGTGGAGTGTGTGGGGTGACGTGTGGCAGTGTGTGTGATGGTGGTGGAGTGTGTGGAGGTGAGCATGGCGGTGGGTTTGGTGTGGGGCAGTGTGTGTGAGGGTGGTGGAGTGTGTGGGAGTGAGCTTAACGGTGTGTGTTGTGTGGGCAGTGTGTGTGATGGTGATGGAGTGTGTGCGGGTGAGCGTGACGGTGGGAGTGGTGTGGGGCAGTGTGTGTGATGGTGGTGGAGGGTGTGGGGGTGAGCGCGACGTTGGGGGTGGTGTGGAGCAGTGTGTGTGATGGTGGTGGAATGTGTGGGGGTGAGCGTGATGGTGGGGGTGGAGTGGGGCAGTGTGTGTGATGATGGTTGAGTGTGTGGGGGTGAGCGTGACAGTGGGGGTGTTGTGGGGCAGTGTGTGTGATGGTGGTGAAGTGTGTGGGGGTGAGCGTGATGGTGAGCGTGGTGTAGGGCAGTATGTGTGATGGTGGAGGAGTGTGGGTTTGAGCCCGATGGTGGAGGTCATGTGGGGCAGTGTGGGTGATGGCGGTGGAATGTGTCCGTGTGAGAGTGACGGTTGAAGTTGTGAGGGGCACTGTTTGATGTAGTGAGTATGAGGGGGGTCAGAGTGTTAGTGACGGTGTGACTCTGAGGGGGTGAGGTTGACGGTGATAGAATGAGTGCGAGAGGGCCAGGGTGACCGTGAGTGAGTCTGAGGGGGTCAGGGTGACGGTGATGGACTGAGTGTGATGGGATCAGGATGACGGTGATGGAGTGAGTGAAAGGGGTCAGTGTGAGGTAATGGAGTGAGTGTGAGGTGGTCAGGGAGAACGTGATGGAGCGAGTGTGAGTGGGTCAGCGTGATGGTGATGGAGTGAGTGTGAGGGAGTCAGGGAAACAGTGATGGAGTGAGTGTGAGGGGACCAGGGTGAGAGTGTTGGAGTGAGTGTGAGGGGGTCAGGATGACGGAAATGGAGAGTATAATTGAGTCAGGATCAGGGTGATGGAGTGAGTGTGAGGTGGTCAGGGAGACAGTGATGGAGCAGGTGTGAGAGGAGCACTGTGACGGTGCGGGAGCGAGTGCGAGAGGATCAGTATGATGGTGATGGAGTGAGTGTGAAGGGGTCAGTGTGAGGGTGAGGGAGCGAATTTAATGGGCTCAGTGTGACAGAGATGGAGTGAGTGTGAGGGGGTCATGGTGGCGGTGAAGGATTGACGGTGAGGGGGTCAGGGTGACGGTGATGGAGTAAGTATGAGGGAACCAGGGTGACGATGATGGAGTGAGTGTGAGGGGGACAGTTTGACAGAGATGGAGTGAGTGTGAGGGGGTCAGGGAGAGAGAGATGGAGTGAGTGTGAGGAAATCAGTGTGACGGTGATGGAGTGTGTGTGAGGGGATCAGTGTGACGGTTAAGGAGTGAGTGTGAGGGGGTCATGGTGACGGTGATGGAGTGAGTGTGTCGCGGTCAGGGTGACAATGATGGAATGAGTGTGAGGGGCTCAGGGTGATGGTGATGGAGTGAGTGTGAGGGGGTCAGGGTGACGATGATGGAGTGAGTGTGATGGGGTCTGGGTGACGGTGATGGAGTGAGTGTGAGGAGGTCAGGGAGACGGCGATGGTGTGAGTGTGAGGGGGCCAGGGTGAGGGTGATGGAGTGAGTGTGAGGGGGTCAATGTGACAGTGATGTAGTGTATCTGAGGGGGTCATTGTGAGGGTGATGGAGTGAGTGTGAGTGGGTCAAAGTGACAGTGATGTAGTGCATATGAGGGGGATCATTGTGACGGAGATGGAGTGAGTGTGATGGGGTCAGGGTGAAGGTGAAGGAGTGAGTGTGAGGGGGTCAGGATGACGGTGATGGAGTGAGTGTGAGGTTGTCAGGGTGACGGTGATGGAGTGAGTGTGTGAGGGTCAGGGTGACGGTGATGAGTGAGTGTGTGGGAGTCACAGTGACGGTGATTAGTGAGTGTGAGGGGGTCTGGGTGATGGTGATGGAGTGAGTGTGAGGGGGTCGGTTTGACGGTGGTGGAGTGAGTGTGATGGGGTCAGTGTGACGCTGATGGAGGGAGTATAATGGGGTCAGGGTGACGGTGATGGAGTGAGTGTGTGGGAGTCAGAGTGACGGTGATTAGTGAGTGTTAGGGGGTCTGGGTGGTGGTGATGTGTGAATATGAGGGGATCGGTTTGACGGTGATGGAGTGAGTGTGAGGGGGTCAGTCTGACTATGATCACGTAAGTGTGAGGGGGTCAGTGTGACGTTGATGAAGTGAGTGTGTGGGAGTCAGAGTGACGGTGATTAGTGAGTGTGAGGGGGTCTGGGTGATGGTGATGTGTGAGTGTGAGGGGGTCAGTTTGACGGTGATGGAGTGAATGTGAGGGGGCCAGGGTGAGGGCCGTGTGACAGTAAAGTAATGCGTCGGAGGAGGGTCACTGTGAGGGTGATGGAGTGAGTGTGATGGGGTCAAAATGACAGTGATGTAGTGCATCTGAGCGGGTCAGTGTGAGGCTGATGGAGGGAGTATAATTGCGTCAGTGTGACGGTGATGGAATGAGTGTGAGGGGGTCAGTGTGATGCTGATGGAGGGAGTATAATGGGGTCAGTGTGATGGTGATGAGGTGAGTGTGAGGGGGTCAGTTTGACTGTGATCGCGTGAGTGTGAGAGGGTCAGTGTGACGGAGATGGAGTGAGTGTGAGAGGGTGAGGGAAAGGATAATGGTGTGAGTGTGAGGGGTTCAGTGAGATTGAGATAGAGTGAGTGTGAGAGGGTCAGGGTGACCGTGATGATGTGAGTGTGAGGGGATAAGTGTGACGGTAATGGAGTGACTGTGAGGGGATCAGGGTGAAGGTGATGGAGTGAGTGTGAGGGGGTCTGGGTGACGGTGATGGAGTGAGTGTGATGGGGTCAGGGTGAAGATGAAGGAGTGAGTGTGATGTGGTCAGGGTGACGGTGATGGAGTGACTGTGAGGGGATCAGGGTGAAGGTGATGGAGTGAGTGTGAGGGGGTCAGTGTCATGGTGATGGAGTATGTGTGAGGGAGTCAGGGAGACGGTGATGGAGTAAGTGAGGGGAATCAGAGTGACGGTAACAGAGTGAGTGTGAGGGGTTCAGTGCGACTGTGATGGAGTGAGTGTGAGGGAATCAGGGTGACGGCGACCGAGTGAGTGTGAGTGGTTCAGTGCGACTGGGATCGCGAGAGTGTGAGGGGATCAGGGAGACGGTGATGGAGTAAGTGTGAGGAGGCAGGGTGACAGTGATGGAGTGAGTGTGAGTGGCTCAGGGTGACGGATATGGAGTGAGTATGAGGTGGTCAGGATGATGGTGATGGAGTGAGTGTGAGCGGTTCAGTGTGAAGTTGATGGAGTGAGTGTGTGGGGGTCAGGGTGACGGTGATGGAGTGATTGTGAGGGTGTCATGGTGACAGTGATGGAGTGAGTGTGAGAGTGTCATGGTGACAGTGATGGAGTGAGTGTGAGGGGATCAGCGTCACTGAGATGGTGTGAGTGTGTGTGGGTCAGGGTGACGGTGATGGAGTAAATGTGAGGGGGTCAGAGTGACGGTGATTGAGTGAGTGTGTGTGGGTCAGGGTGACGGTGATGTAGTGAGTGTGTGGATTCAGTGTTACTGGGATCGCGTGAGTGCAAGGGTGTCAGGGAGACGGTGATGGAGTGAGTGTGTGGGGGTCAGGGTGACGGTAATGGAGTGAGTGTGTGGGGGTCAGGGTGACGGCGATGGAGTGAGTGTGAGAGTGTCATGGTGACAGTGATGGAGTGAGTGTGAGGGGATCAGCGTCACCGAGATGGTGTGAGTGTGTGGGGGTCAGGGTGACGGTGATGGAGTAAATGTGAGGGGGTCAGAGTGACGGTGATTGAGTGTGTGTGTGTGGGTCGGGGTGACGGTGCTGTAGTGAGTGTGTGGAGGTCAGTGTGATGGAGATGGAGTGAGTGTGAGAGGATCCGGGTGATGGTGATGGTGTGAGTGTAAGCGGGTCAGGGTGAGGGTGATAGAGTGAGTGTGAGGGTGTCAGGGAAAGGATAATGGTGTGAGTGTGAGGGGTTCAGTGAGTTTGAGATAGAGTAAGTGTGAGAGGCTCAGGGTGACCGTAATGTTGTGAGCGTGAGGGGATAAGTGTGACGGTAATGGAGTGACTGTGAGGAGATCAGGGTGAAGGTGATGGAGTGAGTGTGAGGGGGCTGGGAGACGGGATTGGAGTGAGTGTGAGGCGATGAGTGTGACGGTGATGGAGTGAGTGAGAGTGGATCAGGGTGACTGTGATTCAAGTAGTGTGAGAGGGTCAGGGTGACGGTGATGGAGTGAGTGTGAGGAGATAAGTGTGACGTGGATGGAGTGAATGTGATTAGATCAGGTTGACTGTAATAGAGTGAGTGTGAGGGGGTCAGGGTGGTAGGGATGGAGTGAGTGTGGGGAGATAAGTGTGATGGTGATTAAGTGACGGTGAGTGGGATTGCGTGACGGTGATGGAGTGAGTGTGAGGGGATGAGTGTGACGGTGATGGAGTGAATTGAGGGAGTCAGGGTGACGGTGACGGAGTGAGTGTTACGGGGCCAGGGTGACGGTGATGGAGTGAGTGTGTGTGGGGGTCAGTGTGACGGTGACAGAGTGAGTGTGAGGCGGTCAGTATGACAGAGATGGAGTGAGTGTGAGGGCGTCACGGTGATGGTGAAGGATTGAGTGTGGGGCGTCAGGGTGGCACTGATGGGGTGAATGTGAGGGGATGAGTGTCACAGTGTTGGAGTGAATGTGATTAGTTCAGGTTGACTGTAATGGAGTGAGTGTGGGGGGTCAGGGTGGTAGGGATGGAGTGAATGTGGGGAGATGAGATGACGGTGATGAAGTGAGGGTGAGTGGGATAGCGTGACGGTGATGAAGTGAGTGTAAGGGGATGAGTGTGACGGTGATGGATTAAGTGTGAGGGTGTCAGGGTGACGGTGATGGAGTGAGTGTGAGGGGGTCAGGGTGACTGTGAAGGAGTGAATGTGAGGGGGCCAGGGTGACGGTGATGGAGTGAGTGTGTGTGGTGGTCAGGGTGACGGTGACAGAGTGAGTGTGAGGCGGTCAGTGTGACAGAGATGGAGTGAGTGTGAGGGGATGAGTGTGACGGTGATGGCGTAAGTGTGAGGGGGTCAGTGTGACGGTGAAGGATTGAGTGTGAGAGGGTCAGGGTGACACTGATGGAGTGAATTGAGGGAGTCAGGGTGACGGTGATGGAGTGAGTGTGAGGGGGCCAGGATGACGATGACAGTGTGAGTGTGAGAGGGTCAGGGTGGCACTGATGGAGTGAATGTGAGGGAGTCAGGGTGATGGTGATGGAGCGAGTGTGAGTGTGTCATGGTGATTGTGATGGAGCGAGTGTGAGGGGGTCAGTGTGACGGTGAGGGAGTGAGTATGGGTTGTCAGGGTGACGGTGATGCTGTGAGTGTGAGTGGGTTAGAGTGGCGGTGAAGGGGTGAGTCTGAGGGTGTCAGGGTAATGGTGAAGGAGTGTTTGTGAGGGGGTCAGGGTGAGGATGATGGAGTGAGTGTGAGGGGATCAGTGTGACGGTGATGGAGTGTGTGTGAGGGGGTCATGGTGACGGAGAAGGAGTGAGTGTGAGGGGGTCAAAGTGACGGAGAAGGAGTGAGTGTGTCGCGATCAGCGTGACAGTGATGGAAAGAGTATGAGGGGGTCAGGGAGACGGCGATGGAGTGAGTGTGAGGGGACCAGGGTAAGGGTTATGGAGTGAGTGTGAGGGGGTCAATGTGACAGTAATGTAGTGCAACTGAGGGGGTCATTGAGAGGGTGATGGAGTGAGTGTGAGGGGGTCAAAGTGACAGTGATGTAGTGCATATGAGGGGGTCATTGTGATGGAGATAGTGTGAGTGTGATGGGGTCAGGGTGAAGGTAAAGGAGTGAGTGTGAGGAGGTCAGGGTGACGGTGATGGAGTGAGTGTGAGGTGGTCAGGGTGACGGTTTTGGAGTGAGTGTGTAGGTGTCAGAGTGACGGTGATGAGTGAGTGTATGTGGGTCAGACTGACGGTGATCAGTGCGTATGAGTGGGTCTGGGTGATGTTGATGGAATGAATGTGAGGGGGTCAGTGTGACGCTGATGGAGTGAGTATGAGGGGGTCAGTGTGACTGTGGTCACGTGCGTGTGAGGGGTTCAGTGTGACGGCGATGGAGTGAGTGTGAGGGGGCCAGGGTGAGGGTGATGGAGTGAGTGTGAGGGGGTCAATGTGACAGTCAAGTAGTGTATCTGTGGGGGTCACTTTGAGGGTGATGGAGTGAGTGTGAGGGTGCCAAAGTGACAGTGATATAGTGCATCTGAGGGGGTCAGTGTGATGCTGATGGAGGGAGTATAATGGGGTCAGTGTGACGGTGAATGAGTGAGTGTGAGGGTGTCAGGGAAATGGTGAAGGAGTGTTTGTGAGGGTGTCAGTTTGAGGATGATGGAGTGAGTGTGAGTGGGTCACGGTGACGGTAATGGAGTGAGTGTGAGGGGGTCAGGGTGACGGTGATGGGGTGAGTGTGAGTGGGTCATGGTGAAGGTAATGGAGTGTGTGTGTGGGGGTCAGGGTGACAGTGATGGAGTGAGTGTGGGGGGTCAGGGTGACGGTGATGGAGTGAGTGTGAGGGGGTCAGTGTGACGGAGATGGATTGAGTGTGAGCGGGTCAGGGTGAGGGTGATGATTGAGTGTGAGGGGGTCAGAGAAAGGATAATGGTGTGAGTGTGAAGGGTTCAGTGAGTTTGAGATACAGTATGTGTGAGAGGGTCAGGGTGACGGTAATGTTGTGAGTGTGAGGGGATAAGTGTGACGGTAATGGAGTGACTGTGAGGGGATCAGAGTGAAGGTGATGAAGTGAGTATGAGGGTGTCAGGGAGACGGTGATGGAGTGAGTGTGTGGGATCAGTGTGACTGGGATCGCGTGATTGTGGTGGGGTCAGGGTGACAGCGATGGTGGAGTGAGTGTGAGGCGATGAGTGTGACGGTGATGGAGTGAGTGCGAATAGATCAGGGTGACTGTGATGGAGTAGCGTGAGGGGGTCAGGGTGACAGTGATGGAGTGAGTGAGAGGGGATGAGTGTGACGGTGATGGAGTGAGTGCGAGTAGATCAGGTTTACTTAATGGAGTGAGTGTGAGGGGGTCAGGGCGGTAGGGATGCAGTGAGTGTGGGGAGATGCGTGGGACGGTGATGGAGTGAGGGTGAGTGGGACAGGGTGACGGTGATGGAGTGACTGTGAGGGAGTCAGGGTGACGGTGATGGAGTGAGTGTGGGGGGGGTCTGGGTGACAGTGATGAAGCGAATGTGAGGGGGTGAGGGTGACGGAGTAGGAGTGAGTGTGAGAGGGTCAGGGTGACACTGATGGAGTGAATGTGAGGGAGTCAGGGTGACGGTGACAGAGTTTGTGTGAGGGGGCCAGGGTGACGGTGATGGAGTGAGTGTGAGGCGGTCAGTGTGACAGAGATGGAGTGAGTGTGAGGGGGTCAGGTTGACGGTGAAGGAGTGAGTGTGAGGGGGTCAGGGTTGCACTGATGGAGTGAATGTGTGGGAGTCAGGGTGATGGTGATGGAGCGAGTGTGAGGTTGTCATGGTGACAGTGATGGAGCGAGTGTGAGGGTGTCAGTGTGACGGTGAGTGAGTGAGTATGAGGTTGTCAGGGAGACGGCGATGGAGTGAGTGTAAGGGGGCCATTGTGAGGGTGATGGAGTGAGTGTGAGGGGGTTAATGTGGAAGTGATGTAGTGAAACTGAGGCGGTCATTATGAGGGTGATGGAGTGAGTGTGAGGGGGTCAAAGTGACAGTGATGCAGTGCATTTGAGGGGGTCAGGGAGACGGCGATGGAGTGAGTGTGAGGTGGTCAGGGTGACGGTGATGGAGTGAGTGTGTGGGGGTCAGAGTGACGGTGACTAGTGAGTGTGAGGGGTCTGGGTGACGGTGATGGAGTGAGTGTGAGGGGGTCAGGGCGATGGCGATGGAGTGAGTGTGAGGGGGCCAGGGTGAGGGTGATGGAGTGAGTGTGAGGGGGTCAATGTGACAGTGAAGTAGTGCATCTGAGGGGGTCACTGTGAGGGTGATGAGTGAGTATGAGGGGGTCAAAGTAACAGTGATATAGTGCATCTGAGGGGGTCAGTGTGATGCTGATGGAGGGAGTATTATGGGGTCAGTGTGACGGTGAAGGAGTGAGTGTGAGTGTGTCAGGGTAATGGTGAAGAAGTATTTGTGAGGATGTCAGGGTGAGGATGATGGAGAAAGCGTGAGGGGTTCAGTGTGATGCTGAAGGAATGAATGTGAGGGGGTCAGGCTGACGGAGATAGAGTGATTGTGAGGGTGTCACGGAGCCGGTGATGGAGTGAGTGTGATGGAATTAGGGTGACATTGACCGAGTGGGTGTGAGGGTTCAGTGTGACTGGGATCGCGTGAGTGTGAGGGGGTCAGGGAGACGGTGATGGAGTGAGTGTGAGGGGGTCAGGGTGAGGGTAATGGAGTGAGTGTGTGGGAGTCTGGGTGACGGTGATGGAGAGAGTGTGAGGGGGTCAGGGTGACGGTGATGGAGTGAGTGTGAGGGGGTCACGGTGACGGTGATGCAGTGAGTGTGAGAGTGTCATGGTGACGGTGATGGAGTGAGTGTGAGGGGATCAAGGTGACTGTGATGGAGTGAGTGTGTGGGGGTCAGGGTGACGGTGATGAGTGAATATGAGCGGGCAGTGTGACGGAGAAGGAGTGAGTGTGTGGGGGTCAGGGTGACGGTGATGGAATTAATGTGACAGGGTCCGGGTGATGGTGATGGTGTGAGTGTGAGCGGGTCAGGGTGAGGGTGATGGATTGAGTGTGTGGGTGTCAAGGAAAGGTTAATGGTGAGTGTGAGGGGTTCAGTGAGTTTGAGATAGAGTAAGTGTGAGAGGGTCAGGGTGAAGGTAATGTTGTGAGTGTGAGGGGATAAGTGTGACGATAATGGAGTGACTGTGAGGGGATCAGGGTGAAGTGATGGAGTGAGTGTGTGAGGCGGTCAGTGTGACATAGATGGAGTGAGTGTGAGGGCGTCACGGTGACGGTGAGGGATTGAGTGTGAGGGGGTCAACGTGGCACTGATGGAGTGAATGTGAGGGGATGAGTGTGACGGTGATGGAGTGAATGTGATTAGATCAGGTTGACTGTAATGGAGTGAGTGTGAGGGGGTCAGGGTGGTAGGGATGGAGTGAGTGTGGAGAGATGAGTGTGACGGTGATGAATTGAGGGTGAGTGGGATAGCGTGACGGTGATGGAGTGAGTGTGAGGGGATGAGTGTGACGGTGATGGAGTAAGTGTGAAGGGGTCAGGGAGACTGAGAAGGAGTGAGTGTGAGAGCGTCAGGATGACACAGATGGAGTGAATAGCGGGAGTCAGGGTGACGGTGAAGGAGTGAATGTGTGTGGTGGTCAGGGTGACGGTGACAGAGTGAGTGTGAGGCAGTCAGTGTGTGAGAGATGGAGTGAGTCTGAGGGCGTCACGGTGACGGTGAAGGATTGAGTGTGAGGGGGTCAGGGTGGCACTGATGGAGTGAATGTGAGGGGATGAATGTGACGGTGATGAAGTGAATGTGATTATATCAGGTTGACTGTAATGGAGTTAGTGTGAGGGGTTCAGGGTGGTAGGGATGGAGTGAGTGTGGGGAGATGAGTGTAATGGTGATGAAGTGAGGGTTGAGTGGGATTGCGTGACGGTGATAGAGTGAGTGTGAGCGGATGAGTGTGACGGTGATGGAGTGAGTGTGAGGGGGTCAGGGTGAAGGTGATGGAGTGAGTGTGAGGGGGCCAGGGAGACGGTGACAGAGTGAGTGTGAGGCGGTCAGTATGACTGAGATGGAGTGAGTGTGAGGTGGTCAGGGTGACGGTGAAGGAGTGAGTGTGAGGGCGTCAGGGTAATGGAGAAGGAGTGTTTGTGAGGGGGTCAGGGTGAGAATGATGGAGTGAGTGTGAGGGATCAGTGTGACGGTGATGGAGTGTGTGTGAGGGGGTCATGGTGACAGTGAAGTAGTGAGTGTGAAGGGGTCAAAGTGACGGAGAAGGAGTCAGTGTTTCGCGGTCAGCGTGACAGTGATGGAATGAGTATGCGGAGGTCAGGGTGACGGTGCTGGAGTGAGTGTGAGGTGGTCAGGCAGACGGCGATGGAGTGAGTGTGAGGGGACCAGGGTGAGGGTGATGGAGTGAGTGTGAGGGGGTCAATGTGACAATGATGTAGTGCATATGAGGGGGATCATTGTGACGGAGATAGCGTGAGTGTGAGGAGGTCAGGGTGAAGGTGAAGGAGTGAGTGTGAGTAGGTCAGTGTGACGGGAATGGAGTGAGTGTGAGGTGGTCAGGGTGACGGTGATGGAGTGAGTGTGTAGGTGTCAGTGTGACGGTGATGGAGTGTGTGTGAGGGGGTCATGGTGACAGTGAAGGAGTGAGTGTGAGGGGGTCAAAGTGAGGGAGAAGGAGTGAGTGTGTCGCTGTCAGGGTGACAGTGGTGGAATGAGTATGAGGGGGTCAGGGTGACGGTGATGGAGTGAGTGTGAGGGGGTCAGGGTGAGGGTGATGGAGTGAGTGTGAGGGGGTCAATGTGACAGTGATGTAGTGCAACTGAGGGGGTCATTGTGAGGGTGATGGAGTGAGTGTGAGGGGGTCAAAGTGACAGTGATGTCGTACATATGAGGGGGATCATTGTGACGGAGATAGCGTGAGTGTGATGGGGTCAGGGTGAAGGTGAAGGAGTGAGTGTGAGTCGGTCAGGGTGACGGTAATGGAGTGAGTGTGAGGTGGTCAGGGTGACGGCAATGGAGTGAGTGTGTAGGTGTCAGTGTGACGGTGATGGAGTGAGTGTGAGGGGGTCAGTGTGACTGTGATCACGTTCGTGTGAGGGGGTCAGTGTGACGGTGATGGAGTGAGTGTGAGGGGGTCAATGTGACAGTGAAGTAGTGTATCTGAGGGGGTCACTGTGAGGATGATGGAGTGAGTGTGAGGGGGTCAAAGTGACAGTGATATAGTGCATCTGAGGGGGTCAGTCTGAAGCTGATGGAGGGAGTATTATGGGGTCAGTGTGACGGTGGAGGAGTGAGTATGACGGTGTCAGGGTAATGGTGAAGGAGTGTTTGTGAGGGTGTCAGGGTGAGGATGATGGAGTGAGTGTGAGTGGGTCATGGTGACGGTAATGGAGTGAGTGCGTGGGGGTCAGGGTGACGGTGATGGAGTGAGTGTGAGTGGGTCATGGTGACGGTAATCGAGTGAGTGTGTGGGGGTCAGGGTGACGGTAATGGGGTGAGTGTGAGGGGGTCAGGGTGACGGTGATGGAGTGAGTGTGAGGGGGTCAGTATGACGGAGATGGAGTGAGTGCGAGTGGGTCAGGGTGAGGGTGATGGATTGAGTGTGAGGGGGTCAGGGAAAGGATAATGGTGTGAGAGTGAAGGGTTCAGTGAGTTTGAGATAGAGTAAGTGTGAGTGGGTCAGGGCGGTAGGGATGCAGTGAGTGTGGGGAGATGAGTGTGACGGTGATGAAGTGAGGGTGAGTGGGACAGGGTGACGGTGATGGAGTGAGTGTGAGGGGATGAGTCTGACGGTGATGGAGTGAGTGTGAGGGTGTCAGGGTGACGGTGACGGAGTGAGTGTGAGGGGGTTTGGGTGACAGTGATGAAGCGAATGTGAGGGGTTGAGGGTGACGGGGTAGGAGTGAGAGTGAGAGGGTCAGGGTGACACTGATGGAGTGAATGTGAGGGAGTCAGGGTGACGGTGACGGAGTGAGTGTGAGGGGTCAGTGTGACGCTGATGGAGGGAGTGTAATGGGGTCAGTGTGACGGTGATGGAGTGAGTGTGAGGGGGTCAGTGTGACTGTGATCACGTGGGTGTGAGGGGGTCAGTGTGAAGGTGATGGAGAGAGTGTGAGGGGGTCAGAGCGACGGCGATGGAGTGAGTGTGAGGGGGTCAGAGCGACGGCGATGGAGTGAGTGTGAGGGGGCCAGGGTGAGGGTGATGGAGTGAGTGTGAGGGGGTCAATGTGACAGTGAAGTAGTGCATCTGAGGGGGTAACGGTGAGGGTGATGGAGTGAGTGTGAGGGGGTCAAAGTGACAGTGATATAGTGCATCTGAGAGGGTCAATGTGATGCTGATGGAGGGAGTATTATGGGGTCAGTGTGACGGTGGAGGAGTGAGTGTGACAGTGTCAGGGTAATGGTGAAGGAGTGTTTGTGAGGGTGTCAGGGTGAGGATGATGGAGTGAGTGTGAGTGGGTCATGGTGACGGTAATGGAGTGAGTGCGTGGGGGTCAGGGTGACGGTGATGGTGTGAGTGTGAGTGGGTCATGGTGACGGTAATGGAGTGAGTGTGTGGGGGTCAGGGTGACGGTAATGGAGTGAGTGTGAGGGGGTCAGGGTGACGGTGCTGGAGTGAGTGTGAGGGGGTCAGTGTGACGGTGAAGGAGTGAGTGTGAGCGGGTCAGGGTGAGGGTGATGGATTGAGTGTGAGGGTGTCAGGGAGCCGGTGATGGAGTGAGTGTGATGGAATCAGGGATACATTGACCGAGTGAGTGTGAGGGTTCAGTGTGACTGGGATCGCGTGAGTGTGAGGGGGTCAGGGTAATGGTGAAGGAGTGTTTGTGAGGGTGTCATGGTGAGGATGATGGAGTGAGTGTGAGGGGTTCCGTGTGACGCTGATGGAGTAAGTGTGAGGAGGTCAGTGTGACGGAGATAGAGTGATTGTGAGGGTGTCAGGGAGCTGGTGATGGAGTGAGTGTGATGGAATCAGGGATACATTGACCGAGTGAGTGTGAGGGTTCAGTGTGACTGGGATCGCGTGAGTGTGAGGGGCTCAGGGAGACGGTGATGGAGTGAGTGTGAGGGGGTCACGGTGACGGTAATGGAGTGAGTGTGTGGGGGTCTGGATGACGGTGATGGAGAGAGTGTGAGGGGTCAGGGTGACGGTGATGCAGTGAGTGTGAGAGGGTCATGGTGACGGTGTTGGAGTGAGTGTGAGGGTATCAGGGTGACTGTGATGGAGTGAGTGTGTGGGAGTCAGTGTGACGGTGATGAGTGAATGTGAGGGGGTCAATGTGACGGAGATGTAGTGAGTGTGAGAGAGTCCAGGTGATGGTGATGGTGTGAGTGTGAGCGGTCATGGTGAGGGTGATGGATTGAGTGTGAGGGGTTCAGGGAAAGGATAATGGTGTGTGTGTGACGAGAGTGAGTGAGTATGAGGTTGTCAGGGAGACGGTGAAGGAGTGTTTGTGAGGGGGTCAGGATGAGGATGATGGAGTGACTGTGAGGGGATCTTTGTGACCGTGATGGAGTGTGAGTGAGGGGATCAGTGTGACGGTGATGGAGTGAGTGTGAGGTGGTCAGTGTGACGTTGATGGAGTGGCTGTGAGGGGGGTCAGGATGATGGTGATGAAGTGAGTGTGAGGGGTCATGTGATGGAGATGGAGTGAGTGTGAGGGGATTAGTGTGACGGTGAAGGAGTGAGTGTGAGGAGGTCATGGTGACGCTGATGGAGTGAGTGTGAGGGGGTCAAATTGACGGAGAAGGAGTGAGTGTGTCGCGGTCAGGGTGACAGTGATGGAATGAGTGTGAGGGGTTAGGGTGACGGTGATGGAGTGAGTGTGAGGGGGTCAGGGAGACGGCGATGAAGTAAAAGTGAGGGGGCCAGAGTGAGGGTGATGGAGTGAGTGTGAGGGTGTCAATGTGACAGTGACGTAGTGCATCTAAGAGGGTCATTGTGAGGGTGATGGAGTGAGTGTGAGGGGGTTAAAGTGACAGTGATGTAGTGAATTTGAGGGGGTCATTGTGATGGAGGTAGAGTGAGTGTGATGGGGTCAGGGTGAAGGTGAAGGAGTGAGTGTGAGGGGGTCAGGGTGACGGTAATGGAGTGAGTGTGAGGTGGTCAGGGTGACGGTGATGGAGTGAGTGTGTGGGTGTCAGTGTGACGGTGATGAGTGAGTGTGTGGGGGTCAGAGTGACAGTGATTAGTGAGTTTCAGTGTGTCTGGGTGATGGTGATGGAGTGAGTGTGAGGGGGTCGTTTTGACAGTGATGGAGTGAGTGCGAGGGGGTCAGTGTGATGCCAATGGAGGGAGTGTACTGGGGTCAGTGTGACGGTGATGGAGTGAGTGTGAGGGGGTCAGTGTGACTGTGATCACGTCAGTGAGAGGGGGTCAGTGTGACACTGCTGGAGTGAGTGTGAGGTGGTCAGGGCGTCGGCGATGGAGTGAGTGTGAGGGGGCCAGGTGAGGGTGAAGGAGTGAGTGTGAGGGGGTCAATGTGACAGTGAAGTAGTGCATCTGAGGGGATCACTGTGAGGGTGATGGAATGAGTGTGAGGGTGTCAAAGTGACAGTGATGTAGTGCATCTGAGGGCGTCAGTGTGATGCTGATGGAGGGAGTATCATGGGGTCAGTGTGACGGTGAAGGAGTGAGTGTGAGGGGGTCAGGGGGTCAGTGTGACTGTGATCGCGTGAGTGTGAGGGGATCAGAGTGACGGAGATGGAGTGAGTGTGAGGGGATCCGGTTGATGGTGATGGTGTGAGTGGGTCAGGGTGAGGGTGATGGAGTGAGTGTGAGGGGGTGAGGGATAGGATAATGGTGTGAGTGTGAGGGTCTCAGTGAGATTGAGATAGAGTGAGTGTGAAAGGGTCAGGGTGACCGTGATGATGTGAGTGTGAGGGGATTAGTGTGACGGTAATGGAGTGACTGTGAGGGGATCAGGGTGAAGGTGTTCGAGTGAGTGTGAGGGATCTGGCTGACGGAGATGGAGTGAGTGTGATGGGGTCAGGGTGAAGGTAAAGGAGTGAGTGTGAGTGGGTCAGGGTGACAGTGATTGAGTGAGTATGATGTGGTCAGGGTGACGGTGATGGAGCGAGTGTGATGGGGTCAGGCTGACGGTAATGGAGTGAGTGTGAGGGGATCAGGGTGAAGGTGGTGGAGTGAGTGTGAGGGGTTCAGTGTAACTGATTGCGTGAGTGTGAGGGGGTCAGGGTGACGGAGATGGAGTGAGTGTGAGAGTTTCCGGGTGATGGTGATGGTATGAGTGTGATTGGGTCAGGGTGAATGTGAAGGAGTGAGTGTGAGGGGGTCAGGGTAACATGATGGAGTGAGTGTGATGTGGTCAGGGTGACGGTGATGGAGCGAGAGTGATGGGGTCAGGCTGACGGTAATGGAGTGAGTGTGAGGGGATCAGGGTGAGGTGGTGGAGTGAGTGTGAGAGGGTCAGTGTGACTGCAATTGCGTGAATGTGAGGGTGTCAGTGTGACGGAGAAGGAGTGAGTGTGAGAGGGTCCGGGTGATGGTGATGGTGTGAGTGTGATGGGGTTCAGGGTGAAGGTGAAGGAGTGAGTGTGAGGGTGTCAGGGTGACATGATGGAGTGAGTGTGATGTGGTCAGGGTGACAGTGATGAAGCGAGTGTGATGGAGTCAGGCTGACGGTAATGGAGTGAGTGTGACGGGATCGGGATGAAGGTGATGGAGTGAGTGTGACGTGGTCAGTTTCATGGTGATGGAATGGTTATGAGGGAGTCAGGGAGACGGTGATGGAATGAGTGTGGGGGGCAGGGTGACAGTGATGGAGTGAGTGTGAGGGAATCAGGCTGACGGTGACCGAGTGAGTGTGAGGGGTACAGTGCGCCTGGGATCGCGTGAGGTTGAGGGGGTCAGGGAGACGATGATGGAGTGAGTGTGAGGTTGTCAGGATGATGGTGATGGAGTGAGTGTGAGGGGATCAGTGTGAAGTTGATGGAGTGAGTGTGTGGGGGTCATGGTGACGGTGATGGAGTGAGTGTGAGGGGGTGAGGGAAAGGATAATGCTGTGAGTGTGAGAGGTTCAGTGAGATTGAGATAGAGTGAGTGTGAGAGGGTCAGGGTGACCGTGATGATGTGAGTGTGATGGGATAAGTGTGACGGTAATGGAGTGACTGTGAGGGGGTCTGGGTGACGGTGATGGAGTGAGTGTGATGGGGTCAGGGTGAAGGTGAAGGAGTGATTGTGAGGGGGTCAGGGTGACATGATGGAGTGGTGTGATGTGGTCAGGCAGACGGTGATGGAGCGAGTGTGATGGGGTCAGGCTGACGGTAAAGGAGTGATTGTGAGGGGATCAGGGTGAAGATGATGGAGTGAGTGTGAGGGGGTCAGTGTGACGGAATGGAGTGATTGTGACGGTGTCAGGGAGCCGGTGATGGAGTGAGTGTAATGGAATCAGGGCGACGTTGACCGAGTGAGTGAGGGTTCAGTGTGACTGGGATCGCGTGAGGGTGAGTGGGTCAGGGAGACGGTAATGGAGTGAGTGTGAGGGGATCAGGGTGACGGTAATGGAGTGAGTGTGTGGGGGCCTGGGTCACGGTGACGGTGATTGAGTGAGTATGACGGGCTCAGGGTGTCAGTGATGCAGTGAGTGTGAGAGTGTCATGGTGACAGTGATGGAGTGAGTGTGATGTGATCAGGGTGACTGTGATGGAGTGACTGTGTGGGGGTCAGGGTGACAGAGAACATAGAACATAGAAGAATACAGCGCAGTACAGGCCCTTTGGCCCTCGATGTTGCGCCGATCCAAGCCCACCTAACCTATACTAACCCACTATCCTCCATATACCTATCCAATGCCCGCTTAAATGTCCATAAAGAGGGAGAGTCCACCACTGCTACTGGCAGGGCATTCCATGAACTTACGACTCGCTGAGTGAAGAACCTACCCCTAACTTCAGTCCTATATCTACCCCCCCTTAATTTAAAGCTATGCCCCCTTGTAATACCCGACTCCATACGCGCGAAAAGGTTCACACTGTCAACCCTATCTAACCCCCTAATCATCTTGTACACCTCAATCAAGTCGCCCCTAAACCTTCTTTTCGCTAATGAAAACAGACCCAAGTGTCTCAGTCTTTCCTCATACGATCTTCCTTCCATACCAGGCAACATCCTGGTAAACCTCCTCTGCACCCGTTCCAGTGCCTCCACATCCTTCCTATAGTATGGCGACCAAAACTGCACACAATATTCCAGATGCGGCCGCACCAGAGTCCTATACAACTGCATCATGACCTCAGGACTCCGGAACTCAATTCCTCTACCAATAAAAGCCAGTACGCCATATGCCTTCCTCACCGCACTATTTACCTGGGTGGCAACTTTCAGAGATCTGTGTACATGGACACCAAGATCCCTCTGCTCATCCACACTACCAAGTATCCGACCATTAGCCCAGTACCCCATCTTTTTGTTATTCTTCCCAAAGTGAATCACCTCACACTTAGCTACATTGAATTCCATTTGCCACCTTTCTGCCCAGCTCTGCAGCTTCTCTATATCCTGCTGTAACCTGCCACATCCTTCCTCACTGTCAACAACTCCTCCGACTTTCGTATCATCCGCAAACTTGCTCACCCAACCTTCTAACCCCTCTTCCAGGTCATTTATAAAAATGACAAACAGCAATGGTCCCAAAACAGATCCTTGCGGAACACCGCTAGTGACGGCACTCCATGAAGAAACTTTGCCATCAACTACTACCCTCTGTCTTCTTCCATCCAGCCAATTCCTAATCCAAACCTCCAACTCACCCTCAATGCCATATCTCCGTATTTTCTGCAGTAGCCTACCATGGGGAACCTTATCAAACGCCTTACTAAAATCCATATATACCACATCTACCGCTTTCCCTTCATCAACCTCCTTCGTCACCTTTTCAAAGAATTCAATAAGGTTTGTGAGGCACGACCTGCCCTTCACAAAACCATGCTGACTATCCTTGATCACATTATTCCTCTCCAGATGTGCATAAATCCTATCCCTTACAATTCTCTCTAAGACTTTGCCCACAACAGAATTGAGACTCACCGGCCTATAGTTACTAGGGTTATCCCTACTCCCCTTTTTGAACAAGGGAACCACATTTGCTATCCTCCAGTCTTCTGGCACTACTCCTGTAGACAAAGAGGACATAAAAATCAAGGCCAATGGCTCTGCAATCTCCTCCCTTGCTTCCCAGAGAATCCTAGGATAAATGTCATCAGGCCCAGGGGACTTATCTATTTTCACCTTTTCCAGGATTTCCAACACCTCTTCTCTACATACCTCAAAGCCATCCATTCTACTTATTTGTGACTCTGTTATCACATCGACGACAATGCCCTGTTCCTGAGTAAATACTGAAGAAAAGTATTCATTCAGTGTCTCCCCAATCTCTTCCGCCTCCACACGCAACTTCCCACGACTATCCTTGACTGGACCTATTCCTACCCTAGTCATTCTTTTATTCCTAACATACCTATAGAAAGCCTTAGGGTTTTCCCTAATCCTACCAACTAAGGACCTTTCATGTCCCCTCCTTGCTGCTCTTAGCTCTCTCTTCAGGTCCTTCCTGGCTACCCTATAACTCTCAATCGCCCCAATTGAACCTTCACGTCTCATCTTGAGATAGGCCGCCCTCTTCCATTTAACAAGGGATTCCAATTCCTTATTAAACCACGGCTCCCTCGCACGACCCTTTCCTCCCTGCCTGACAGGTACATAATTATCAAGGACACTCAATAGTTGCTCCTTGAACAAGCTCCACATATCATTTACACTCTTGCCTTGGAGTCTACTTTTCCAAGCCACACATCCTAAGTCATGCCTCACCGCATCATAATTTCCCTGACCCCAGCTATAACTCTTGCCCTGTAGTACACACTTATCCCTCTCCATCACGAGAGTAAAAATCACCGAATTAGGTCACTATCCCCAAAGTGCTCACCTACCTCTAATTCTAACACCTGGCCTGATTCGTTACCCAGAACCAAATCCAGTATGGCCTCACCTCTTGTTGGCCTGTCTACATATTGTGTCAGGAAACTCTCCTGCACACATTGAACAAATACTGACCCATCTAACGAACTTGAGCTATAGCTTTCCCAATCAATATCAGGAAAGTTAAAGCCCCACATAACAACCACCCTATTACTGTCACTCATCTCCTGAATCACCTTCCCTATCCTTTCTTCAATGATTCTAGGACTATTAGGAGGCCTGTAAAAGACTCCTAACAGGTTGACCTCACCTTTCCTATTCCTAACCTCAGCCCAAACTACCTCAGATGGCAAGTCCTCATCCATCGTCCTTTCCACCACTGTAATACTATCTTTGACAAGCAATGCCACACCTCCCCCTCTTTTACCCCCACCTCTGACCCTACTAAAACATTTAAATCCTGGAACCTGCAACAGCCAATCCTGTCCCTGTTCTAGCCATGTCTCCGTAATAGCCACAACATCGAAGTCCCAGGTACCAACCCACGCTGCAAGTTCACCTACCTTATTTCGTATACTTCTTGCATTGAAGTATACACACTTCAAGCCACTTTCCTGTTTACAGGCACCCTCCTTTGAAATTGATGCCATGTTCCTAACCTCCCTACACTCCAGGCCCTGCACCCTGAAGCTACAATCTGGGTTCCCATGCCCCTGCAGTGATGAGTCAGTGTGACGGGATCAGAGTGACGGAGATAGAGTGAGTGTGAGGGGGTCAGGGTGACGGTGATGGAGTGTGTGAGGGGATGGGTGTGATGGTGATGGAGTGAGTGCAAGTGGATCAGGGTGACTGTGATGGAATAGTGTGAGGGGGTCAGGGTGACGGTAATGGAATGAGTGTGAGAGGATGAGTGTGACGGTGATGGAGTGAGTGTGATTGGATCAGGTTGACTGTAATGGAGTGAGTGTGAGTGGGTCAGGCGGTAGGGATGGAGTGAGTGTAGGGAGATGAGTGTGACGGTGATGAAGTGAGAGTGAGTGGGACAGCGTGACGGTGATGGAGTGAGTGTGAGGGGGTCAGGGTGACGGTGACTGAGTGAGTTTGAGGGGGTCAGGGTGACGGTGATGGAGCGAATGTGAGGGGGTGAGGGTGACGGTGTAGGAGTGTGCGTGAGAGGGTAAGCGTGACACTGATGGAGTGAATGTGAGGGAGTCAGAGTGACGGTGATGGAGTTAGTGTGAGAGGGCCAGGGTGACACTGATGGAGTGAATGTGAGGGGGTCAGGGTGACGGTGATGGAGTGAGTGTATGTGGGGGTCAGGGTGTTGGTGAAGGAGTGAGTGTGAAGGGGTCAGTGTGACGGTGAAGGAGTGAGTGTGAGGGGGTCAGGGTAATGGTGAAGGAGTGTTTGTGAGGGGGTCAGGGTGAGGATGATGGAGTGAATGTGTGCGGTGGTCAGGGTGACGGTGAAGGAGTGAGTGTGAGGGGGTCAGGGTAATGGTGAAGCCGTGTTTGTGAGGGGGTCAGGGTGAGGATGATAGAAATGAGTGTTAGATGGTCAGGGTGAGGATGATGGAGTGAGTGTGAGGGGGTCAGGGTGAGGATGATGGAGTGGGTGTGAGGCGATCTGGGTGACATTGATGGAGTGAGTGTGGGGGATGAGTGTGATGCTGATGGAGAGAGGGTGAGGGGATCAGTGTGATGTTGATGGAGTGAGTGTGAGGGGGTCAGGATGACGGTGACGGAGTGAGTATGAGGTGGTCAGGGTGACGATGATGGAGTGAGTGTGAGGGGGTCAGGGCGACAGTGATGGAGTGAATGTGAGGGAGTCAGGGTGATGGTGACGGAATGAGTGTGAGGGGGTTCGAGTGAGGGTGACGCAGTGAGTGTGAGGGGGTCAGGGTGAGGTTGACGGAGTGAGTGTGAGGGCTCATGCTGACGGTGATGGAGTAGGTGTGAGGGGACGAATGTGGTGTTGATGTCGTGAGGCTGAGTGGATCAGTGTGACGGTGGAGGAGTGAGTGTGAGGGGGTCAGTGTGAAGTTGATGGGTTGAGTGTGAGGGGATCAGGGTGACACTGATGAAGTGAGTGTGAGGAGGTCAGGGTGACACTGATAGAGCGAATGTGAGGGAGTCAATGTAATGATGATGGAGTGAGTGTGAGGGCGTCATGGTGACGTTGATGGAGCGAGTGTGAGGTGTTCAGTGTGACGGTGAAGGAGTGAGTGTGAGGGGGTCTGGATAATGGTGATGGGTTGAGTGTGAGGGTCTCAAGGTGAGGGTGATGGAGTGAATGTGAGGGGGTCAGGGAGACAGTGATGGCGTGAGTGTGTGGGGTTAGTGAGACGGTGATGGATGCGTGTGAGTGGTATGTTTGATGGTGATGGAGTGAGTGTGAGGGTGTCATGGTGACAGTGATGGCGTGAGTGTGAGGGGGTCATGGTGACGTTGTCGGAGCAAGTGTTAGGTGTTCAGGGTGACGGTGAAGGAGTGAGTATGAGGGGTTCGTGGTGACGGTCATGGAGTGAGTGTGAGGGTGTCAGGGTGACGGTGATGGAGTGAGTGTGTGGGGGTCAGGTTGACGGTGGAGGAGTGAGTATGAGGGTGTCAGGCTGATGGTGATGGAGTGAGTGTGAGTGTGAGTGGCCAGTGTGATGGCGATGGAGTGAGTGTGAGGAGGTCAGGGCGGTAGGGATGGAGTGAGTGTGATTGGATTAGGGTGACTGTAATGGAGTGAGTGTGAGGGGATCAGGGCGGTAGGGATGGAGTGAGTGTGGGGAGATGGGTGTGACGGTGATGGAGTGAGGGTGAGTGGGACAGGGTGTCGGTGATGGAGTGAGTGTGAGGGAATGAGTGTGACGGTGATGGAGTGAGTGTGAGGGGGACAGGGTGACGGTGACGGAGTGACTGTGAGGGGGTCAAGATGACGGTGATGGAACGAGTGTGAGGGGGTCAGTGTGATGGTGAAGGAGTGACTGTGAGGGGGTCAGGGTGAGACTGATAGAGTGAATGTGAGGGAGTCAGGGTGACGGTGATGGAGTGAGTGTGAGGGGGCCAGGGTAACGGTGATGGAGTGAGTGTGACTGGGGGTCAGTGTGACGGTGACAGAGTGAGTGTGAGGTGGTCAGTGTGACGGAGGTGGAGTGAGTGTGAGGGAGTCAGGGTGACAGTGACATAGTGAGTGTGAGGGGGTCAGGGTGATTGTGAAGGAGTGAGTGTGAGGGGGTCATGGTGACGTTGATGGAGCGAGTGTGAGGGGGACAGTGTGACAGTGAGCGAGTAAGTGTGAGGTTGTCAGGGTGATGGTGATGGAGTGAGTGTGAGGGGGTCAGTGTGACGGTGAGGGAGTGAGTATGAGGTTGTCAGGGTGACGGTGATACATTGAGTGTGAGTGGATCAGAGTGACCGTGAAGGAGTGAGTGTGAGGGTGTCAGGGTAATGGTGAAGGATTGTTTGTGAGGGGGTCAGGGTGAGGATGATGGAGTGAGTGTGAGGGGGTCCGGGTGAGGATGATGGAGTGAGTGTGAGGGGGTCAGGGTGAGGATGATGGAGTGGGTGTGAGGCGGTCTGGGTGACAGTTATGGAGTGAGTGTGGGGGATGAGTGTGATGCTGATGGAGAGAGGGTGAGGTGATCAGTGTGATGTTGATGGAGTGAGTGTGAGGGGGACAGAATGGTGGTGATGGAGTGAGTGTGTGGAGGTCAGGGTGACGGTGATGGAGTGAGTGTGAGGGGGTCAGGGTGACACTTATGGAGTGAATGTGAGGAAGTCAGGGTGAGCGTGATGGAGTGAATGTGAGGGGATGAGTGTGATGTTGATGGCGTGAGGGTGAGTGGATCAGTGGGACGGTGGAGGAGTGAGTGTGAGTACGCCAGGATAACAGTGAAGGTATGAGTGTGAGGGGGTCAGGATGACGGTGACCAAGTGAGTGTGAGGGGTTAAGTGTGACTGTAATCGCGTGAGTGTGAGGTGGTCAGGAGGACTGTGATGGAGTGAGTGTGAGGAGGTCACGGCGATGGTGATGGAGTGAGTGTGAGAGGGTAAGGGTGACAGTGACCAAGTGAGTGTGAGTGGTTCTGTGTGACTGTAATCGCGTGAGTGTGAGGTGGTCAGGAGGATTGTGATGGAGTGAGTGTGAGGAGGTCACGGTGACGGTGATGGAGTGAGTGTGAGGAGGTCATGGTGACGGTGAGGGAGTGAGTGTGAGGGGATCAGTGTGAAGTTGATGAAGTGAGGGTGAGGGGGTCACGGTGATAGTGATGGAATGAGACTGAGGGGGCGAGGGCAGTGGGGATGGAGTGAGTGTGGGGAGATGAGTGTGACGGTGATGGAGAGAGTGTAAATGGATCACGGTGACTGTAATGGAATGATTGTGAAGGAGACAGGGTGAGTTTGATGGATTGAGTGTGAGGGGGTCAGGGTGACGGTGATGGAGTGAGTGTGACGGGGACAGGGTGAGGATGATGGAGTGTGTGTGAGGGGGTCAAGGTGAGGATGATGGAGTGTTTGTGAGGGGGTCAGGGTGACACTGATCCAGAGAGTGTGAGAAGGTCAGGGTGATACTGATGGAGTAAATGTGAGGGAGTCAGGGTGATGGTGATGGAGTGAATGTGAGGGGGTCAGGGTGACGGTGATGGCGTGAGTGTGTATGGTGGTCAGGGTGACGGTGACAGCGTGAGTTTGAGGGAGTCAGGGTGACGGTGACGGAGTGAGTGTGAGGGGGTCAGGGTGATTGTGAAGGAGTGAGTGTGAGGGGGTCAAGGTGACACTGATGAAGTGAATGTGAGAGAGACAGGGTGATGGTGATGGAGCGAGTGTGAGGGGTTTATGGTTACTTTGATGGAGCGAGGGTGAGGGGGACAGTGTGAGAGTGTGGGAGTGAGTGGGAGGTTGTCAGGATGACGGTGATGGAGTGAGTGTGAGGGGGTCAGTGTAGCGGTGAAGGGGTGAGTGTGAGGGTGTCAGGGATATGGTGAAGGAGTGTTTGTGAGGGGGTCAGGGTAAGGATGATGGAGTGACTGTGAGTGTGTCAGGGTGAGGATAATGGAGTGTGTGTGAGGGGGTCAGGGTGAGGATGATGGAGTGGGTGTGAGGGGGTCAGGGTGAGGATGATGGAGTGGGTGTGAGGCGGTCTGGGTGACAGTGATGAAGTGAGTGTGGGGAATGAGTGTGATGCTGATGGAGAGAGTGTGAGAGGATCAGTGTGATGTTGATGAAGTGAGTGTGAGGGGGTCAGGATGATGGTGACGGAGTGAGTGTGAGGAGGTCAGATTGACGGTGATGGAGTGAGTGTGAGGGGGTCAGCGTGACGATGATGGAGTGCGTGTGAGGAGGTCAGAGTGACACTGATGGAGTGAATGTGAGGGAGTCAGGGTGAGGGTGACGGAGTCAGTTTGAGTGAGTCAGGGTGACAGTGATGGAGTGAGTGTGAGGGGATGAGTGTGATGTCAATGGCGTGAGGGTGAGTGGATCAGTGTGACGGTGGAGGAGTGAATGTGAATGCGTCAAGATGACAGTGAAGGAGTGAGTGTGAGGGGTTCAGCGTGACAGTAATCTCGTGAGTGTGAGGTGGTCAGGAGGACTGTGATGCAGTGAGTGTGAGGAGGTCACGGAGATGGTGATGGAGTGAGTGTGAGAGGGTCAGGGTGACATTGACCGAGTGAGTGTGAGGGGTTTAGTGTGACTGTAATCGCGTGAGTGTGAGGTGGTCGGGAGGAGTGTGATGGAGTGAGTGTGAGGAGGTCCCGGTGACGGTGATATAGTGAGTGTGAGTGGGTCAGTGTGAAGTTGATGGAGTAAGGTTAGGGGGTCACGGTGACAGTGATGGAATGAGTGTGAGGGGGTCAGGGCGGTGGGGATGGAGTGATTGTGGGGAGATGAGTGTGACGGTGATGGAGAGAGTGTGAATGGATCAGGGTGACTGTAATGGAATGAGTGTGAGTGGGACAGGGTGAGGATGATGGATTGTGTGTGAGGGGGTCAGGGTGGCGGTGATGGAGTGAGTGTGAGGGGGACAGGGTGAGGATGATGGGCAGTGTGTGAGGGGGTCAGGGTGAGGATGTTGGAGTGTTTGTGAGGGGGTTAGTGTGACACTGATGAAGTGAGTGTGAGAAGGTCAGGGTGACACTGATGGAGTGAATGTGAGGGAGTCAGAGTGATGGTGATGGAGTGAGTGTGAGGGGGTCTTGGTGACGGTGATAGAGCGAGTGTGTATGGGGGTCAGGGTGATCCTGATGGAGTGAGTGTGAGGGGATCAAGTTGACGGTGATGGCGTGAGTGTGAGGGGGTCATGGAGATGTTGATGGTGCGAGTGTGAGGGGGTCAGGGTGACACTGAGAGAGCGAATGTGAGGGAGTCAATGTGATGGTGATGGAGTGAGTGTTGGTTGGTCATGGTGACGCTGATGGGTTGAGTGTGAGGGGATCAAGATGACGGTGAAAGAGTGAGTGTAAGGGGGTCAGGGAGACAGTGATGGCGTGAGTGTGTGGAGGTAGTGAGACGGGGATGGAGTGCGTGTGAGTGGTCAGTGTGATGGTGATGGAGTGAGTGTGAGGGGATCAGGGTGACCGTGATGGAGTGAGTGTGAGGGTGTCATGGTGACAGTGATGGCGTGAGTGTGAGGGGGGTCATGGTGACGTTGATGGAGCGAGTGTGAGGTGTTCAGGGTGACGGTGAAGGAGTGAGCATGAGGGGATCATGGTGACGGTGATAGAGTGAGTGTGAGGGGGTCAGTGTCACGGTGATGGAGTCAGTGTGAGGAAATCAGGGTGGCGGTGACAGAGTGAGTGTGTGCGGGGTCAGGGAGCCAGTGATGGAGTGAGTGTGCGGGGGTCAGAGACACTGTGATGGAGTGAGTGTGAGGGAATCAGGGTGACGGTGATGGAGTGAGTGTGAGGTGTTCAGGGTGACGGTAAAGGAGTGAATATGAGGGGATAATTGTGACGGTGATGGAATGAGTGTGAGGGAATCAGCGTGACAGTGATGGAGTGAGTGTGAGGGGGTCAGGGTGACAGTGATGGCATGAATGTGAGGGGATCATGGTGACGTTGATGGAGTGAGTGTGAGGTATTCAGGGTGACGGTAAAGGAGTGAGTATGAGGGGATCATGGTGACAGTGAAGGAATGCGTTTGAGGGGGTCAAGGTGTCGGTGCTGGAGCGAGTGTGAGAGGGTCAGTATGATGGTGATTGATTGATTGTGAGGGGGTCAGGGTGACGGTGATGGAGTGAGTGTGATGGGGTCAGGGTGACGGTGATGAGGGGAGGGGATCTTGAGGGATGGGATCTCTGGCTATTGAGCGAGTTCACGAGGTCAATTCCTGGGATGGCGGGATTACCTTATACTGAAAGACTGGAGAGACTGGGCTTGTACACCCATGAATTTAGAAGACTGAGAGGGGATATGATTGAGACATATAAGATTATTAAAGGATTGTACACTCTGGAGGCAGGAAACATGTTTCCGCTGATGGGTGATTGCCGAACCAAAGTACACAGCTTAAAAATACGGGGTAGACCATTTAGGACAGAGATGAGGAGAAACCTCTTCACCCAGAGAGTAGTGGCTGTGTGGAATGCTCTGCCCCAGAGGGCAGTGGAGGCCCAGACTCTGGATTCATTTAAGAAAGAATTAGATAGAGCTCTCAAGGATTGTGGAATCAAGGGTGATGGAGATAAAGCAGGAAAAGTATATTGATTAAGGATGATGAGCCATGATCATATTCAATGGTGGTGCAGGCTCGAAGGGCAGAATGGCCGACTCCTGCACCTACTGTCTATTGTCTATTATCAGAGTGACGGTGATGGAGTGAGTGTGAGGGGTTCAGGGAGACAATGGTGGAGTGAGTGTGAGGGGATCAGGGTGACGGTGATGGAGTGAGTGTGAGGGGGTCAGGGAGACAGTGAAGGAGTGAGTGTGAGGGGGTAAGGATGACGGTGATGGAGTGAGTGTGTGGGGGTTAGGGAGACACCCTGACCCCCTCATTCACTCCATCACCGTCACCCTGACCCCATCGCACTTACTCCATCACCGTCACCCTGACCCCCTCACCATCAATCGATCACCATCATACTGACCCTCTCACACTCGCTCCAGCACCGACACCTTGACCCTCTCACACTCATTCCTTCACTGTCAGCCTGACGCACTCATACTCACTCCTCCACCGTCAACCTGACCGCCTAACACTCGCTCCATCACCGTCACCATGATCCCCTCATACTCACTCCTTCACCATCACCCTGAACACCTCACACTCGCTCCATCAACGTCACCATGACCCCCTCACACTCATGCCATCACTATCATCCTGACCCCATCACACTCACTCCATCACCGTCACCCTGATTCCCTACACACTCACTCCATCACAGTGTCCCTGACACTGTCACACTCACTCGGTCACCGCCACCCTGATTCCCTCACACTCACTCCATCATTGCGACACTGACCCCTCACACTCACTCAATCAATATCACGCTGACCCCCTCAAACTCACTTATTCACCGTCACCCTGACCCCCTCACACTCGCTCCATCACCGTCACCCTGACCCACTCACACTCACTCCTTCACTGTCTCCCTAACCTGCACACACTTACTCCATCACAGTCACCCTGACGCCCTCATACTCACACCTCCAGCGTCAACCTGACCCCCAAACACTCGCTCCATCACCGTCACCATGACACCCTCACACTCACTCCATCACCATCACCATAACCCCCTCATACTCACTCCTTCACAGTCACCCTGAACACCTCACACTCACTCCATCAACGTCACCATGACCCTCTCACACTCACGCCATCACTGTCACCCTTATCCCCTCACACTCACTCCATCACCGTCACCCTGACCCCCTCACACTCACTCAATCACCATCACACTGACCACTCACATGCCCTCCATCACCGTCTCACTACCCCCACGCACTCACGCCATCACTGTCTCCCTGACCCACTCACACTCACTCCATCACCGTCACCTTGATCCCCTCACACTCAACACATCACCCTTACCCTGACACCCTCACACTCACTCCTTCACCGTCACCCTGAACACCTCACACACGCTCCATCAACGTCACCATGACCCCCTCACACTCACTGCATCACCATCACATTGACTCCCTCACATTCGCTCTATCAGTGTCACCCTGACCTCCTCACACTCACTTCATCAGTGTAACCCTGACCCCTCACACTCGTACCATCAACGTCACCATGACCCCCTCACACTCACTCCTTCACCGTCACTCTGACCCACTCACACTCACTGCATCACCGTCACCCTGACCCCCTCACACTCACGCGATCCCCATCACAATGATCCCTCACACTGACTCGGTCAACGTGACACTGATTCCATCACACTCACGACATCACCTTCTCCCTGACACCCTCACAATCACTCAATCTCCATCACAATGACCCCGTCACACTCACTCCATCAGCGTCACCGTGACCCTCACACACTCACTCCATCAACTTCACACTGATCCCCTCAAACTCAATCTATCACCATCATCCCGACAACCTCACACTCACTCCAAATCCGTCACCATGACCCACTCACACTCACTGCATCACTGTCACCCTGCCCCCCTCACACTCAGTCATCACCGTCTCCCTGACCCCCTCCCACTCACGCGATCCCAGTCGCACTGGACCCCTCACACTCATTCAGTCACCGTCACCCTGATTGCCTCACACTCACTCCATCACCGTCTTCGTGACTCCCTCACACACACTCCATCACCATGTTCTGACTCCCTCACACTCACTCCATCACCTTCAGCCTGATCCCCTCACACTCACTCCATCACCTTCACCCTGACCCCATCACACTCACTCCATCACCTTCACCCTGATCCCCTCACAGTCACTCCATTACCGTCACACTTATCCCCTCACACTCACATCATCACGGTCACCCTGACCCTCTCATACTCACTCTATCTCAATCCCACTGAACCCCACACACTCACCCCATTATCCTTTCCCTCACCCCCTCACACTCACTCCACCACCATCACCCGGACACTCTCATACTCACTCCATCTCCTTCACACTGACCCCCTCACACTCACACGATCACAGTCACACTGACCCCCTCACACTCACTCCATCACCGTCACATTGACCCCATTATATTCCCTCCATCAGCATCACACTGATCCACACACTCTCACTCCATCACCGTCACTCTGACCCCCACACACTCACTCATCACCGTCAACCTGACCCCCACACACTCGCTCTTTCACCTTAACCCTGACTCCATCACACTCACTCCATCACCGTCACACTGACCCACACGCACTCACTAGATCACCGTCACACTGACCCACTCACACTCACTCCATCACCGTCACCCTGACCCGCTCACACTCACTCCATCACCGTCACCCTGACCCCCTCACACTCACTCCAGCGCCGTCAGCCTGACCCCCTCACCGTCACTCCTTCACCGCCAACCTGACCCCCTCACACTCACTCCATCTCTGTCACACTGACCCCCTCACACTCACTCCATCACCGTCACCCTGACCCCCTCACACTCACTCCATCGCCGTCAGCCTGACCCCCTCACACTTACTCATTCATCGTCCCCCGACCCCCTCACACTCACTCGATCACCGTCACTTTGACCCCCTCACCGTCACTCCTTCACCGCCAACCTGACCCCCTCACACTCACTCCATCTCTGTCACACTGACCCCCTCACACTCACTCCATCACCATCTCTCTGACCCCCTCACACTCAGTCCATCAGCGTCACCCTGATTGCCACAAACTCACTTCATCACAGTCACCCTGACTCCCTCACACTCACTCCGTCACGGTAGTCCTGACCCCCTCACACTCAATCACTCACGGTCACCCTGGCCCTCTCACACTCACTCTATCACAGTCACCCTGACCCCCTCACAGTCACACCTTCACCAACACTCTGACCCCCCCACACTCACTACGTCACACAATGCCCCTCACAACTTCCACCGTCACTCTCACACGGACACACTCCACCGGCATCACCCACACTGCCCCACATGACCCCCACCATCGTGCTCATACCAACTACCATCACACATACTGCCCCACACCACCCTCACCATCACGCTCACCCCCACACACTCCACCACCATCACACGCACTGCCCCACACCACCCCTACCGTCACGCTCACCCCCACACTCTCCACCACCGTCACACACACTGCCCCACACCACCCCATCATCATGCCCACCACCACACACTCCGCCACCATCACACACACTGCCCCACACCACCCTCACCATCACGCTCACCACTACACACTGTCCCACACTCACACACATTGCCCCACACCACCCCCACCATCACACTCATACCCACACTCTCTACCACCCTCACACACTGCCCCACACCACCCTCACCATCAAGATCACCCACACATAATCCACAACCATCACACATGCCGCCACACACCACCCACACCGTCACGCTCACCCCCACACACTCCACCACCATCACACACACTGCCCCACACCACATCCACCGTCATGCTCACTCGCACAGACTCCACCACCCTCACACACACTGCCCCACCCCCCCACCGTCACACTCATGCACACACACTCCACCACCCTCACACGCACTACCCCACACCACCCCCACCGTCATGCTCACCCCCACGCACTCCACTACCATCACACACACGGCCCCACACCACCCCCGTCACACTCACCCACACACACTCCACCACCCTCACACACACCGCCCACACCACACCCACCATCACGTTCACACCCACACACTCCACCACCCTCACACACGCTGCCCCACACCAACCCCACCGTCATGCCCCCCACCACACACTCCGCGACCCTCACACACACTGCCCCACACCACCCTCACCATCACACTCACCACTACACACTGTCCCACACTCACACACATTGCCCCACACCACCCCCCGTCACACTCACCCGCACACACTCCACCACCCTCACACACTGCCCCATACCACCCCCACCGTCACGTTCACACCCACACACATTTAATCCCCTCACACACACTGCCCGACACCACCCTCACCATCACGCTCACCCCCACACACTGCCCCAGACTCACTCACATTGCCCCACACTATCGCCACCGTCACACTCACCCGCACACTCTCCACCACCCTCACACACTGCCCCACACCACCCTCGCCATCATACTCACCCACACACAATCCACAACCAACACACATGCCGCCACACACCATCCACACCGTCACGCTCACTCCCCCACACTCCACCACACTCACACATACTGCCCCACACCACCCTCACCATCACGCTCACCGCGACACATTCCACCACACTCACACACACTGCCCCACACAACCCCCACTGTCACCCTCACCCCCGCAACATCCCCTACCGTCATGTTCACTCCCCTGCATAGTCGCACACCTTCACACACCCTCCACCACACATAACCCCACTGTCATGCTCACTCATCCTGCACAAAGCCTCACCATCAGACTCACTCAACCACACTCTCCCCCACTGTATTGCTCACTCCCCCACACACAGTCCGACCTTGACTCTCAGACCCCGAGCACTGCCCCATCATCACACTCATTCTCCCGCACACTCCCATTGTCCCATTCACTCCCCTGCACACGCCCCCATCATCACTCTCATTTCCCCACACTCTCAACCACCGTCACGCTCTCTCCCCCACACATTCCCCCACCATCAGGCTCACTCCCTGGCACACTCCCCCAGCTTCACACTCATATGTCCACGCAGTCTCCCACCATCACACCCCTTGCACACGTTAAACTGAGCTCGTGCCTGTGAACACCGACCCAGTTGATCGCCTCTAAACGGCCTTTAACGCCATCCCCATTCTATTCCCTGAGTAACAGACAGTATGTCCCACACAATGTGTTCTGTTTGTGATATCCTGTTGTACCAGTCTCAACCACAGCCGACGGTGCCACTTCACATGTTACCCCTCTAGTAACGGCTGGTGTTCTCACACCCACTATGTCCCCGAGCAATGGCGTTTGATCCAAGCTCCATAATGTTGCCCTGGCAATGGTCTGATATGCCGTCCGAATCTCTGTTCCCTAACATCGGCCTTAAGATCGAAAACCCTCTTCTGTTCCCCCAGCACCGAAGGATTCGAGGAAGACAGTAACATTGAGAGGTTATGATCGCAAGATGGAGAGAGAGTGAATGAGATTGGGGAAGGCAAGGACAGTGGAATTGAGTGTGTAAATGGGAAAATGAGAGAGGAATAGCAGTGCAGTGTGAGAGTGGGAGGGCTATATGGAGGGAGAGGGACAAAGGGAGCAAGGTGAATTCTGCTGAGAACCAAGTTGGAGTGGGATACCCAGAGGTGAAAGTAAGGACAGAAAGAGTTAAACCCAGCTCCTGAGCTCAGAGCGCTGTGCCCTCCTCTTCCCTGAGGACCAGTACTTGGGGCTGAGTCTATCTCTCTCCAGCTCAGCTTCTCCAACACAAAGACACACAACAACACTCTTCACTCTGCTGCTCGGCACGCTTTAATGATCATTTTTTTGTTGTTTACAAATGGGAGTGATGGATACAGTCAGTGGATGGTGCTTTTTCTCACTGGTCCTTGAGTTTTGAGAAACATTGTAATGTTTCCCTGTAACCCCCCTGGGGGATAAGGATAGACAAACCAGCGCCACCCTCAGTCTGTTACCATAGCGACAGGCTGCTCCATTGCCGAAACATTGAACTGAAATGAGAAAATCCCGGATGGATTGATTAATGAGGGAATTTGATGGATGGATGGATTTGGGTGAAGGGATATTTCAGCACATTCTTCAGCTGCTGCCTGAGCTTAGTCTGGGTCACGGCGTAAATCGCGGTGTTTGTGCAGCAACTGAGGAGCTGCAGCATGAAGCCCAATTCCTGCACAAAGGCATCGAGAGACAGACGGGTATCCACAATCCACGACATCCGGTACCATACAGAAAACAGCATGAACGTTGACCATAACAGGATGAAATTGGCTGAGATCACAAACAGTAAAATGATGGTTTTTTTTCGGTTTCTCATTTCAGTGTCAGACTGAGCGTCCCCATTGGTGTGAGCGCGGAGTCTCCTGCGGGCTCTGCTGGTCACTAAAATATGTCTGACGGTGAGAACATTGAGCAGCAGAATCAGGAGAAATGGGACTCCTGGAGTTAGAATGTGGTGGAGGAACTCGATTGTGGCCCAGACACTGGAGAGTACAACAGCGTCTGTTACATCACAAAACCAAGGGAGGTTCCGAAGCCAATACCGAGCCGTGAACATAAAATACCAGGAAATGTTCTTTAAACAGCTCAGCACAGTCACTGCTCCCAGAACCACAGCCGCCGTTTTCTCACTGCAATATTTACTTTTCAGCTTCTGGCAACAAATGGCCACAAACCGATCAAAGGTGAAAGTGACGGTGAACCAGACAGAGCAGTCAGTGGCTGCATAAAGCAGGACGGTGTGGATATTACACACGGGGACGGAGTCCATCAGGAAATAAAACTGTTCCTCATAAACAATGGGAATGTGTCTCAGGATCAGGTCGAGGATAATGACCAGGAGATCCGCCGCTGCCATTGCCCCCAGGTAACGTCTGACACATGGAGACAATCCGCAATCTTTATAAAGCAGGACGTAGATGGTCACTACGTTAACTGTGAGGAAGGAAAACAAACCCATTATCCATCTGCCTGGGGGCAAAGGGACCCGTTTGACTGGGGACCCATTGAGATTTTCAAATGTGTCCCTGTATTCAGGGATTTATTAAAATAATTGGAGCTGGAATAACAAATGAGAAGGTCGGAATTACTGACAATAATGTGGCATAAACCACAAGAAACCCTCCCTCCCCAAACACACAGAGACACATCCATAAGGACAGATGGTTTCTAGAACATTCCCACACACTCGATCAGTCGAGAGCATTCACAGGTCACTCCTTCCCAGTTCCTAATACGCAGGGAGGAAACGTTGCTGTCCTGAAGGATTCTCTCCCAGTTTCCTGAAGACAAACGGAGTTTGGGAATTTCTGTATTTTGGTCTCAATTGTGCTCGATCCTGTGTCGTGAAGAAATGTAAATGCAGTGAAAATGTATTCACCCCTTTATCTGCCTGAATGGCCTTCGGAACAGTGTCTTATTCTCCCTGGAACATAATCTCTTCCCTCGGGATCTCATCGTTTGTTCAATTCACTGACGTCCGGCCGTTCACAAACAATGTCAGGGACAGAATGTTCCGGGGAATGTCAGGTATAGAATGTTTGGAACAGAGCGTTCGGGGAACCCCTTGACCTGTCCATTACCTTTCCCCCCTACCCACCCCACCAACATGATGTCCTGTGGCTGGGCACACTGTAACATTAATGGGGCGGGAGACGGGGGGTCCAATCACATGAATGGTAACTAAAGGCATTGCCAGAGCAGCTGAAATGGTTAGATATACCACATTCTCAATCCACCTCACAGAACCAGCCCAGACACCATCAACCCAGTGGAGATATCTGTTCACCGTGGAACACTGTGTAGACCCGGCCAGTGTACTGCTCAGTACCACACAGTAATCTGTCCAGATTCATCCATTGCACTGGTCAATGCAACGCAGCAATCTGTCCAGAGTGGAACACTGCACCATTCAGTTTATGGCATTGATCTATAAACACGGACTAGATATCTGTACAACACCGGAAGCTGCAGAGATCACAGCAGTGCATTGATTTCTAAACACGGACTAGACATCTGTCCAGCGCAGTGAGAAGTGCAGACCACAGCAGTGCATTGATTTATAAACCCGGACGAGATATCTGTCCCGCACGGGGAGCTGTGCAGACCACAGCAGTGCATTGATCGATAACCCCAGACTAGATATCTGTCCAGCACGGGAAGCTGTGCATACCACAGCACTGCATTGATCTATAACCCCGGACTAGATATCTGTCCAGCACGGGGAGCTGTGCAGACCACAGCAGTGCATTGATCTATAACCGCGGACTGGATATCTGTGCAGCATGGGGAGCTGTGCAGACCACAGCAGTGCATTGATCTATAACCGCGGACTGGATATCTGTGCAGCATGGGGAGCTGTGCAGACCACAGCAGTGCATTGATCTATAACCCCGGACTAGATATCTGTTCAGAACGGGGAGCTGTGCAGACCACAGCAGTGCATTGATCTATAACCCCGGACTAGATATCTGTCCAGCACGGGGAGCTGTGCAGACCACAGCAGTGCATAGATCTATAACTCCGCACAAGATATCTGTCCAGCACGGGCAGCTGTGCAGACCACAGCAGTGCATTGATCTATAACCCCGGACTAGATATCTGTGCAGCATGGGGAGCTGTGCAGACCACAGCAGTGCATTGATCTATAACCCCGGACTAGATATCTGTCCAGCACGGGCAGCTGTGCAGACCACAGCAGTGCATTGATCTATAACCACGGACTAGACATCTGTCCAGCACGGGCAGCTGTGCAGACCAAAGCAGTGCATTGATCTATAACCCCGGACTAGATATCTGTCCAGCACGGGGAGCTGTGCAGACCACAGCAGTGCATTGATCTATAACCCCGCACAAGATATCTGTCCAGCACGGGGAGCTGTGCAGACCACAGCAGTGCATTGATCTATAACCACGGACTAAATATCTGTCCAGCACGGCCAGCTGTGCAGACCACAGCAGTGCACTGATCTATAACCACGGACTAGATATCTGTCCAGCACGGGGAGCTGTGCAGAGCACAGCAGTGCATTGATCTATAACCACGGACTAAATATCTGTCCAGCACGGGCAGCTGTGCAGACCACAGCAGTGCATTGTTCTATAATCACGGACTAGATATCTGTCCAGCACGTGGAGCTGTGCATACCACAGCAGTGCATTGATCCATAACCACGGACTAGATATCTGTCCAGCACGGGGAGCTGTGCAGACCACAGCAGTGCATTGATCTATAACCCCGGACTAGATATCTGTTCAGCACGGGGAGCTGTGCAGACCACAGCAGTGCATTGATCTATAACTCCGCACAAGATATCTGTCCAGCACGGGGAGCTGTGCAGACCACAGCAGTGCATTGATCTATAACCCAGGACTAAATATCTGTTCGCAACGGGGAGCTGTGCAGACCACAGCAGTGCATTGATCTATAACCCCGGACTAGATATCTGTCCAGCACGGGGAGCTGTGCAGACCACAGCAGTGCATTGATCTATAACCCCGGACTAGATATCTGTCCAGCACGGGGAGCTGAGCAGACAACAGCAGTGCATTGATCTTTAACCCCAGACTAGATATCTGTCCAGCACGGGGAGCTGTGCAGACCACAGCAGTGCATTGATCTATAACTCCGCACAAGCTATCTGTCCAGCACGGGGAGCTGTGCAGACCACAGCAGTGCATTGATCTATAACCCCGGACTAGATATCTGTTCAGCACGGGGAGCTGTGCAGACCACAGCAGTGCATTGATCTATAACCACGGACTAGATATCTGTCCAGCACGGGGAGTTGTGCAGACCACAGCAGTGCATTGATCTATAACCCCGCACAAGATATCTGTCCAGCACGGGGAACTGTGCAGACCACAGCAGTGCATTGATCTATAACCCCAGACTAGATATCTGTCCAGCACGGGGAGCTTTGCAGACCACAGCAGTGCATTGATCTATTACCCCGCACAAGATATCTGTCCAGCACGGGGAGCTGTGCAGACCACAGCAGTGCATTGATCTATAACCCCGGACTAGATATCTGTCCAGCACGGGGAGCTGTGCAGACCGCAGCAGTGCATTGATCGATAACCCCGGACTAGATATCTGTCCAGCACGGGGAGAAGTGCAGACCACAGCAGTGCATTGATCTATAACCCCGGACTAGATATCTGTCCCGCACGGGCAGCTGTGCAGATCACAGCAGGGCACTAATGTGTAAATTGAAACAAATATCTATCCAGCATAAGGAGCTACACAGACTATATCATTGCATTATCTATAAACCTCAACCAGTTAGTCTGACCTGCACAGCGACCTGTGCAGTGATCAATCGTCAATTAATTTGTAAACCAGGAACAGTTACCCTCCCAGCATGTAGGTCTGTGTACCCCACCCCAGTGCATTAATGTAAACCAGGAGCAATTACGCTCCCAGCATGTAGGCCTGTGTACATCACCCCAGTGCATTGATCTGTAAACCTGGAGCAGTTACCCTTCCAGCTTGTAGGACTGTGTACGCCACCCCAGTGCATTGCTCAGTAACACTGTGTTAGATCCCTGCCCAGTGTGGGGAAAATTGCAGCCCGGGCTGGGAGTGACATGATGTGCAGTTCCCATCCATTTACAGCTCCATATCTCCATTGTGCCATGACAAGGGGGTGCTGTGGGTGTGAACATAACTGCTAGAGAGAGATGGCGGGGGAATCAGTTTAAATATCACCACATGGGAGGGGTTTGGGAAATAGACAGAGAGGGGGAGACTGAGAGACAGTGTCATGGAACGATGTGTTCCCAGGTTTCAGAATGCTGAAATGTAGACAAGACGATAACATCCTGTCACATGAGCCAGTCTTCCCAGGAAAGATGGGAAAAAGGGATATTCGTGTGAGATCAGATGAGCATTTGTTCTGCATAATTGTAACTGGAATTAGTTTCCACAGAATCTATGTAAGGAGCTGCCCTGCACAGTTTACCCCGACCATGGCAGATAAGTGGCAATTACACCACAATTTGTTGACGGGGCACGGACGTCCTGGTGGATGGGCTATTATCGAGGGGGGGCATTCTCTTTCCAGAGGGAGCCACACCACCAGACCCACCGAGCATGGTCTGAGCTCCCCACCCAGGTCAGTGCAGTATGTGTGGTCTGAAGAAATGCCCAGCAATACAGGACAAGCATCAATAACCTTCCCAGCTCTGTCAGGTTAAGGGTCACCATATTGTCTCTGCTCCCTCACACTCACTGTACATCTGTTATAGCATCGACCCCCAAACAAGGCTCATGCTCCACCACTCTCACTGCTGCATGCAGCACCTTCCCCCTTTCCATCTCTGTCTCTGTCTCTCTTTCCTTCCCTCCACTTTACCCCCTCCCACATTAATAACACTGCATGGATACAACACTGTGGACTGACTCCCACCTGACACATCACCATGACCATGTCCCCCACCTACACCAGCACTAACAACAGGGCCACCCACTCCCATCCTCCCTCTCTCCCTCCCTTTCTCCCATTCCAGGAGAAACAGCCTGGAATAGGACAGAAAGGGCCACGCCGGGTGGTGGAGTTGCCGATATCCTTTCCCTCACCCCCCTCCCCCCGCCATGTGGGGAGGACCCTGGTACGAGCCGGAAAGGACCGGGAGACCTCGTGTGGAGATTCTGAAACATCCACGTCCCACCGACCGAGTAAAGAGCAATGTTCAGTGAAGGGCAATTCTCACTTTAAACCCACTGGCAGCTCCGTTTCCCCCTGTCACAACTTAGAAGCCGTGGCCCTGATGCCATCTCCCTTTTGTGTCGAGCTGGTACAAATGGAATCCCCACGGTCTCGGTGGGCAGGAGGGTGGGCTCACAACATATCATCACCACCACCTCCCAGGAAGGGACCACGGAGACTCCCTCCTACACCTCCCCCTGTAAACAGCTCAGATACTGAAACTAATCTGTGATAGTTACTGCTCTCCCCGCTTGTCCTGACATCTTCAACAATCTGTGCTCACATACACGCAGCGCTCTCTGCTCCTGCACCCCCTTTATAATGGCACCGCCTGTTTTAAACTGTATTTCATTGTCTTTCCTACCAAAGTGTATCACCTCAAACTGCTCTGCACTGATCCCCATCTGCCATAAACCTGAACACTATATCAACGTGTGATTGTCCTGTTAGAGTTCCGCAATGTCCTCCATAGAATTTACAATTCTTCCAGGTTCAGTGTCATCTACAAACGCTGAGATTTTTATAGCATCACATTCCCCATGAAACAACTGAAATCCTGCCCCACTCACGAGTGTGAGCAAGTTAAATACTGCTATATTCCCAATACTGCTATGTTTAATTTAAATTTCCAGATGAGCTTCATGCCGTGTCCTCGCCATCCCCGTGTGTGTATCTGTGTATTCCCTGTGTGGGGCAGGTCTGGCAGTCTCTGTGGGGCTAAAAGTAATGCAATGCCATCCTCTGCCGGCCTCCACACGCCACTGCACAGGCATTGTCAGAGGGAGAAAACCAACAGGGATTCATTCAGAGAGAGGGAGGGAGAGGGCAGCTGCTCACAGTACCATCCAAACGAATGTCTTATCCATGTACTGATCTAAATGTCCCTTAACCATTGCAACTGTCCCTCCTTTCACCACTTCCTCTGGAAGTTCATTCCACATCCAAACCAGCTTCTGTCTAAAATAATTACCTCTCATGACTTTTAGAACATAGAACATAGAAGAATACAGCGCAGTACAGGCCTTTTGGCCCTCGATGTTGCGCCGATCCAAGCCCACCTAACCTATACTAACCCACTATCCTCCATATACCTATCCAATGCCCGCTTAAATGCCCATAAAGAGGGAGAGTCCACCACTGCTACTGGCAGGGCATTCCATGAACTTATGACTCGCTGAGTGAAGAACCTACCCCTAACTTCAGTCCTATATCTAACCCCCTTAATTTAAAGCTATGCCCCCTTGTAATACCCGACTCCATACGCGGGAAAAGGTTCACACTGTCAACCCTATCTAACCCCCTAATCATCTTGTACACCTCAATCAAGTCACCCCTAAACCTTCTTTTCTCTAATGAAAACAGCCCCAAGTGTCTCAGTCTTTCCTCATACGATCTTCAAATCTTTTTGTAAATCCTTTTCCTCGCATCTTAAAATATCCCTCAGTTTTGAATCCCCACCTCGAGGGAAAAGACATCAGCCCTTCAGCTTATCTGTACCCCTCATTATTTTGTAAATTTCTGTGAAGTTACCCCTTAATCTCATCCTCTTCAGTGAAAAATGTCCCAGCCTACCCAACCTCTCCTTATCGATCACTCTCTCCATTCCCAGCAACATCCAGATTAATCTCTTCTGAACCCTCTCCAGCTTAATAATATCATGCTCAATAACATTAAAGTGAAAAGTCAATGTATTTTATCAGTGTTGGGGAAACCAAAACTAGAGGGCATAGTTTTCAGGTGAGAGGGAAACATTGAAATGTGACCTAAAGGGCAGCCTTTTCACACAGAGGGTGGTATGCCTATGGAATGAGCAGGCAGGGAGACCAGACTGGACACAGTATTCCAGAAGAGGTCTCGCCAATATCCTGTACAACCACAACATGACGTCCCAATTCCGATACTCAAAGGTCTGACCAATGAAGACATGTGTGCTTAACACCTTCTTAACCACACTATCTATATGAGATGCAAATTTTAAAGGACTATACTTGACGGCCTAGGTCTCTGTTCTAAAACACTCCCAAAGGCCCTACTTTTAATTGTATAGGTCCTGCTCTTGTTTGATTTACCAAATCCAATAGCTCGCATTAATCCAAACTAAACTCCACTTGCCACTCTTCAACCCAGTGAGTGATATTACCACCTACTCACCTTACCCGTTTAATTTTAAAATTCCTTCCCCTCTGCAGGATGCCTTGATTCCGGCCTGTATTTTCACAAAGACCCTGAGCTTGGGTTGCCTTGTGTTGTTAGCGGGATGAGGGACTGATTGTAGACACAGTCAGTGGGGAGGAGAGGCTGGACAGTAATCCGCTGCCTTGTATCATTTCATGGTTTGAGGAAGAGGGCAGTCACACATGAGAGGTGGGTAATACTGATTCGTATTTTGGGGCCAGATATTATGGTCTTTCTCTGTCTCTGTCTGTTCAAGACCCTTCATTGTGCTGAGTGTGTCTGCAGGTTTTCTTTCCCTAATATTGCACAGTACAGATAATAGCGATTAAAGATGGTCATAGTTAATTTCGATGGCACAGCACGTGTACTCAACATCCTACAGTTAAGACAAATACCTTGCATTTGTTTAACAACACAAAGTGTTTTGTGTAGTTCAATAATGGCAACCTGATTATAATAAATCCACACAAAACTGAACGCTGTTACATAAAATATGACCGAAAATTTGGGTATGGTAGTGTAGTGGGTAGTGTCCCTGCCTCTGAGCCAGAGCTCAGCATTTTATTCCAGTACCTGAACTTGTATGGTAGTGTTCCTCGCTCTGAACTAGAAGGTCTGGATTCAAGTCCTGCCTGTTGAAGAGGTATGTCACATCATGTCATAACAGTCTGATGAACAAACACACAGGAGAATAATGTTACAGCTTTATGGGTTTTGCCGAGTGATGCTTGTGTCCCTCCCTCCAGTCACAAAGGTCTAGGTGTAAATCCCACAGAAGTCTCTCATGATACATCTGAACAAACTGATTAAAATGGATTTAGAATTGTGACCTGATGGAGAAGGAAGAGGTGTCAGTATTGAATTTCAGACTTTAGGCCCAGGATGACTGAAAGTACAGCCATTCGTGTTGATTGGGGTCACATTTCGCAGCAGTAGCGGTTTGTAAAATCAGAATGGTCATGGATACGGAGAGTAATCAGGGTTTTTCCTCAGGTTAGGGGTGTCCAAAACTAGAGGGCATTGGTTAAAAGTGAGAGGGGCAAGGTTTTGAAGAGGCCTAAGGAGCACCATTTCACGCAGAGGGTGGTGTACGTCTGGAATGACCTGCCAGAGGAAGTGATGGAGGCTGGTACAACTACAGCATGGAAAAGGCATGTGGATGCTGACAGACCTGCCGAGCTTTTCCATCAATTTCTGTATTTATTACAAAATGCATTCATTTTAACATAGGTATTCTGAATTCTTTAAACATTTTATTTTTTAATGACGCAGCAACATATAAACATATCTTCAAAGCGACCGAGACCATTTTCTGCTAAGGGTATGGCTCTGTGTATGACAGCAGCAATGATGCACCTACATGGAGCAAGGAATATGATGGAGACATAGTTTGGACAATGTGCAAGGGACCTCACATGGTCCAGTTTGGGAAAGGATGATATTACTGTATGATTCAACTCAGAGAGGCAGAAAATGTAATCTTCCTGAGAAGGAATGGCCTATTGCACTCTCTCTCCTTCATTGTTCCTCATCACAGCATTGTGTGCGAGCTAAAAAAAAAAACTCTACAGTCATCGTTACCATTCTTATTTTTATAGAATCCCTGCAGTGTGGAAACATGCCCTTTGGCCCAATAACTCCATACCAACCTTCCAAAGAGTAACCTTTCCAACCCGTTCCCCTATATCTACCCCTGACGAATGCACCTAACCTCGAAATCCCTGAACACTATGGACCATTTAGCATGGCCAATCCACCTAACCTGCACAGCTTTGGACTGTGGGAGGAAATTGGAACACCCATTAGAAGCTCACACAGACAAGGGGTGAATGTACAAACTCCACACAGACATTAGCCCAAGGTTAGAATGAAACCCAGGTCCCTGATGCTATGAGGCAGCGGTGATAACCATTGAGCCAACGTGCTACTCTTTGGGTGATCACTGACCAGAATCTATTGGAATCTCCTCCCTGCCTCATGATCAGGGAATTCAGCCAAATCCAACTGTTCCAGGATGAAATCCCATTGCTAGCAGCTGTGTGAGTAGAATATCTTCAGAATTAGAATAACTTTTGTGCAATCTCTCAGTTTTTACTTTTGTTGTGAGTTACACTAAGATATCGACAAAGTTCTTTCAAGTTAAAATCGCAGAGATTCTGTTTATCGGTTTGTGTGTGTGTGTGTGTGTGTTTGTGTGTGTGTGTGTGTGTGTGTGTGTGTGTGTTTGTGTTTGTGTTTGTGTGTGTGTGTGTGTGTGTGTCTCAGTGTTTTAAACAGAGAAATATTGATTATATATTTGCAATACCAAAACAGTTTGCCATTCATCTTTCCATCATTGTTTGAGTAAAATTGCTCTGGATCATAAATGTGCTATTTTAGCAGATTAACGAAACTAGCAAACTAGCCTGACTTGTTCCTTAAACTGACCCTGACCCATCTGAGACCGATATGATCGGCCATATCACCAACCTGGTTATATTTCACATTTGTTGTGAGCAGTGGAGGAGTGGGACTAGAAAAGGAAATAGTGACCCAAAAAGCCGGGGAACTATAAACCCGTGAGCCTGATGTCAGTGGTGGGTAAGTTGTTAGAGATGATTCTGAGGGATAGGATTTACATACATTTGGGAAGGTAAGGGCTGGTCGGGGTAGGCAACGTGTCTTTCTGCATGGGAAATCATGTCTCATTAATTTTATTGAGTTTTATGAAGAGGTGACAAAGAAGATTGATGAAGGCAGTTTGGTAGACATTGTCCACATGGACCTCAGCAAGGTGTTCATAACATTCCGATTGTTAGGCAGATGAATAAGGTTCGGTCACATGGGATACAGAGGAAGCTCGTCATAATTGTCTTGAAAGAAGTGGCGCATTTTTCAGACTGGAGGCTTGTGAGCAGCACTGTGCTGTAAAAATCGGTACTGAGTTCACTGCATTTCATCATTTATGTCAGGGATCTGGATGTGACTATCGGGGTCATAGTTCGTAAGGTTACAGATGACATCAGAAAGGTGGTGTCGTAGATTATTTCAGAGTATAACGAGACCACAATTAAATGGGACAATGGTGCAAGGAGTGACAGATGACGTTTAATTTAGATAAACACGAGGTTTTGCATTTTGGGAAGACAAATCAGGGCAGAAATTATACACTGAATGGTTAGGTCCTGGGGAGTGTTGTGGAACAAAGGGACCGAGGGCTGCATGTACATTGTTCCTTGAAAGTGGAGTTGCAGGTAGACAGTGTGGCGCAGAACACATTTGGCACTTTTGCCTTAATCAGTCAGAGCATTGAATATAGGAGTTGCATCTGCACAGGATGTTGGTGCGGCCACTTTAAGAATACTGCATACAACTTGTTGGCCTGCAGAAAAGATTGACACGGATGTTCCAGGACTGGAGGGTTTAAGCTTTAGGGAGAAGTTGATTAGGTTGAGGTGTTTCCCCCTGGAGTGTCAGAGGCAGAAGGGTGACATTATAGTGGTATATAAAACAATCAGGGGCATATACATTCCGAACAGGTACTTTCTGTTTCCCGGGGAATGAGAGCCCAGAACAAGAGGGCATAGGTTGAAGGCGAGAGGGCGAATGATTTAGAAGGGACCTTAGGGAAAATGTTTCACACAGAGAGTGGTGTGTGTACAGAACGTGCTGTCAGAGGAAGTGCTGAAGGCGGTTACAATCGCACATTTAAAAAATATCTGAAAGGAGGGATATTGGCCAAATGCTGGCAAATGGGACTGGATCAGATTTGATATCTGATCGGAGTGAACAGTTTGGACTACCGGGTCTGTTTCCGTTCTGCATGACTCTGATTCTATAAGAGGCATGACGAAAAATTCTAAAATAACCTTTCAAGTCAGAATTCTCTTCACTGCAAGTTTATCGTGCCCCTATGTTCACATTGATTGAAAGCTGCTTTAGTTAAATATTTGACAGGGAAGTGAGTCACGGATAATGGGACACAGACAGGAAAATGGGGCTGAGTCCACAACCCGATCAGCCACTATCTTAGTGCCTGGTGGAGAAGGCTCAAAGTATTTAATGACCCATTCCTGCTCCTCAGTCCCATGTTCCTGTGTTCCATTCTGCACACCAAACGTGTTAGACAGGAGCAGTGGGAAGCTACTTGCTACTATAAACTGGTGCACAGAAATAAAGGAGATCATTCAGCCCTTCAAGACTATCACACACGCTTTGAGGTGATTTGGGAAATGCAATTGGAAAGCCCAGGCTGGGTATGAAAGAGGCCCCACATCTCTCTGTACAGAACTTCTCCTGTCTGCAACTTGTGCTTCATTTGTTGGTCTTGTTGTAGACCCAAATTCACTGTAAATACAGCCCACATACCTCACCAATCAATGGCTCACAAAATCCTCTGGTCTCCCTGCTGCAACATTCAATAACAGAACATTCATGAAAATAACACCCACTAACTTTCCAATAACAGAATGTGTGAATATTAGAAACAGGGGCAGGTCATTCACTCCCCAAGCCTGCCTTGCCCTTCACGAAGATCATGACTGATCTGTTCTTGGTCTCAAATCCTCTTTTATACCCAATTCTTCATAGCCCTCAACTCTGTGACTGGTCAATATCCATCGACCTCCTCTTCAAATACTTTCAGTCATCTCGCTCCCCGAACACTCTTGAGAAGAGAAATCCTGACATTCAATACCACCTGTTTGAAGAAAGCACTCGCTGCTCCTATATCATGGCTTATTCATATGAACAAAAGAAGTTGACACAAGGGTTCAGGTAAAAATGACTGGCTCTGATATCAAGGCAGTGGTTAACTTCTGCTGGTATCAAGGAGCTTAACAAAACTGGACTTAATGGGAATCAGAGTAACCTCTCCAGTGTTTGGAGTCAAGCATGGCACAAAGGAATATGTTCATCATCTCCGTCCTGGGTCACCTCTGTGAGAGATCATCAAGGTAGCTTCCTCTTCACAAACATCTTCAGCTGCTTTATCAATGTCTCACCTCCCCCACCTTCCCCACCATAAGATCAGAGGTGGGGATGGTCACTGAAGATTCTACAATGTTCAGAATGCTTTGACCCCGTCAGCTCCTGAACTGACCTGTGCCCATGTGCAGCAAGACCCAGACTCCTTTGAGGCATGTGCTGTTAAAGTGTCTGTAACATTCATGTAACAGCACTGCCTGGCACTGCGCATTGCCACAGTAAAATAAGAGTTCATTCAGCACCTCACGCCGGTTTCACAGGAATATGAGAAAGCCATTCAGCCCATTGACATTATTGGAGAAGAACAGGGAATGCCCATTCAGTGCCTCCAGCCTATTACTCAGCAAGAGAAGGAGTCTAGTGGGATGGAACACACCACAGCCCCTCGTAAATATTTGAAGGCAGCAGCCTAGGCTCTGATATTTTCCCACAAACTTTGAATTCTAATGTTTTTTCATTTTAAAGGAAATGTAAAATGTCTGTTCCGGATGCAATGTGACAGGTCAAACTACTCGGTGTGAAGCAAAACATCATCTACTTAAACATGAAAGATACGATGAAACCAAAGAAAGAGTAATCTAGAATAACTTAAATCTATTGGACAAGTTAACAGAATAATGGACCGTCGAACTATTACTAATGAACTGTTCCTATATGCGAAAATCCCACAAGCACAACCCTTGGCAAAAAGGAATATTCGGACACAGATTGTCACAAACATTTCTCCAATCCAGGAATTAAAAACAGCATCAAGAGAAAGTTCAGAAAGAGTAGCAGACAGGAGACATTCACTTAAGCTTCCAACACTGTGGAGACCCCAATAGTTTCTGATGTTACTGAGAAACCAATTCCCAGAGATCCTAATCTGTGAGAGCTGGCCACACCCATTCAGGCTTCATTAAAATAAACCCAAGGCCTCCCTAGCTGTTTACTCAAGTGGTCTGAACTAGCCAGCTTGGTAACTATCATTCAATCTCTCTCTGAAAAGAAACCAGGACAAAATAACCTCATGAAGCTACAGCATCATCGCACTTTCAGCGCATCGAGCTGTCAACAGGAACCAGGGGTAACCCAAACAGACCCATGGCCCTGTCCAATCGGACGAGGAAGAAGCCAGTCAGTCCCTTGAGTCACTTAAACAGCAATAAGATGAGGCCATTCAGCCCCTTGAGTCACTTCCACAGCAACAAGGGGAGGCTATTCAGCCCCTCGAGGCACTTATACAGGAACAGGAGGAGGCCATTCCCGCCTCAACGCACTTACACAGTGACAGAATGAGGTAATTGATGCTAATTCCTGATGAATGGCTCATGCCTGTAACGTCGATTCTCCTGCTCCTCGGATGCTGCCTGACCTGCTATATTTTTCGAGCAATCCACTCTCTACTCTGATCTCCAGCATGGGCAGTCCTCACAGTCTCCTAATTGATGTTCTAACATGATTAATAAGTGGAGCAGAGGCTGCACAGACAGACTGTTCCGCGTTGTTCCTCCTGGCTCCATTGCTTATGATACACATGTGGGACTTTAACGTGGTTTTCACGCTGTGAGGATTGAAGCAATATGTCTTGTGTGAAGTCTCAATAAGACATCTTCCATCTCCGAGAAGCCAGCCTGGTGTTCTCTATGGAGAGCAGAAGCTGGTGGGAATGGCTACGTGTTTCAGAAGGAAGGTATTGTGGCTACTGAACATGGCGTTCAGTGCGGGAAAGTTAGTTAAGGCACATAAACAATTAACAAAGCCAAGTTAGATTGATGAATGGACTCTCTAAGTTCAAATAATGCTGCTCTTGTTCATGTTGATCATGTCTAGTGCACGTCCTGTGCAGTATAACCTGTGTGCCTTACTCTGTCCAAGTCTATTTCCACCCTATGATCTGCCTGACAATGCTGATATTCATCTGTCTTAACTGCTCATCAATAAAGTGTTTCCCTGTACTGAGGTACACGTGACAATAAATCAGATCAATTAATCCTGGGTAAAGTATGGAATTTCTCACCCTATCAATGTCTCTTTTGGAAATAAGTGATCGCTGCCACTCCTCATGTTTTAGCATTGCCATTTCTTCGTCTCACACAGCTCCACAGACTAAACCACAACGTCTTCACTCTATCCTCATGTTACCATCACCTATGTCTGGGGTAAGGAGATCATTCCTTACAAGGGAGATCAAATTGGGAGAGAGTGCCCCAAATACTCTCTCAGCAAGGCTCCACAACAGCAGGAAGATGGCTTTACTTATGTACTCGAATCATCTTACAATGAAGGACAGCATACCATTAACTGCATCCATTACTCATACAGGGTTTGATTCGGACCGGTCAGCATAGACTTGTGAGTGGGATAAAATGCTTCCCAAATTTGTTAGAGTCCTTTGATGTAGTGACCAAGAAAGTTGACGAGGGCAGAGTGTTAGACGTAGTCTCAATGGATTTCAGTAAGGCCTTTGACAAGGTTCCACACGGCAGGCTGCTCTGGAAGGTTCCATCACGTGGAATGCTGGGGAAACTGGCCAATGGGATACACAGTTGACTTGATGGTGGGAAGCAGAGGGTTTAGTGAAAGGATTCTTGTCAGACTGGAGGCTGAGTCCATAGCTGTTTGTTATCCATGATTGGGTTGAGAATGTACAAGGCATGATTAGTAAGTTTGCAGGTGACACTAAAATAAGTGGTAGCGTGATCAGTGAGGAATTTTATCAGAAATTGCAGCATAACCTTAATCAAGTGGGGAAGTGGGCCGTAAATTGGCAAATGGAAATTAATGTAGATGTCTGAGGTCTTGCATTTTGGAAACTCAAATTAAGGTAGGAGTTTCATAGTTAATGGGAGAGTCTTATGAGTTGTATTGGGCAGAGAGACCTTGGCGTTCAGGTGCATGGTTCTCTGAGAGTGGAGTCACATGTAGACAGGGCAGTGAAGAAGGCTTTTAACACACTGGCCTTCATCAGGCAGGACATTGAGTATAGATGTTGGGAATTTATGTTGCAGTTGCATAGGACTTTGGTAAGGCCGCACTTGGAGTATTGTGTTCAGTTTTTGTCACGTTGTTTTAAGGAGGATGTTATGAAATGAGGAAGAGTGCAGACGAAATTTACGAAGACGTTGCCAGGACTCAATGGTCTGAGGTTTTGGGAGAGATTGGACAAGGTAGGATCTTTTATTTAGAGTGCAGGAGTTTGAGGGGGGGAACCTTATAGAGCTGTATACGATCGTGTAGGTTTATGGATAGCGTGAATGATCTCAGTCTTTTTCCAAGGTTTAGAGAATCGAGGACGAGAGGGGATCAGTTCAAGGTTAGAGCGGAAGGAATAAAAGGGAACCTGAGGGGCCACTTCTTTAGACAGAGGGTTGGTACGTGGATGAGCTGCCAGCAGATGTGGTTGGGGGTGGGGGGGGGGGGGGGGGGTTGTGTGCATTAACAACATTTCAAAAGTATTTGGATAAATATGTGGATAGGAAAGGACTAAAAGGATATGGGCCAACTGCAGGGAAATAGGGTTAGCATGGATGGACATTTACAAGGTGGGGTCGAACCCCTTTGTTAATTAAACTCAAACACCCAGAAAAGCTTGCCTCACTTCGTAATCTGTTAAAATATGAGCGACACAGATCTCCTAAATATAACTATTTTAAAAAAAGAACAAGTTAGTTTCTTAACTTTAATAGTGAACACTAAACAACAACTATTCACAAACACAAGCCCCTCTTTTCTTAGCTACTTACTATCTGACTCCAACTCTGTAAAAATATACTGTTCCAACAACCCATATATTAAGTATTACAATCTCAAGACCACACAGTCTCTATCTTCCCCGCTGTGTTCACTCTTTCAGCTGCTGATCTCCCTGGGTCATGTGTTTTTTTAACTGCAAGTAAGTTTTACATGAACATGTGTCTTTGATAGAGAGTGTATGAGATGGTCAGTTAGCACTTCTGCTCTACAGCAGTTTCACTGCGGTTGGATGGCAGCAGCTCTCCCTCTAGTGTTCAAAATGCTGGAATTATATACTTCCCATAATTTCATAATTTGATTGCTTTCCAGGTATCCAAACAATAATATTGAATTCCGTTGGCTTCTGGTATTCTGAGCGTTATTTAAAATTATTGGTTATATTTGAATTGGTATCAAAACAGCCATTTCTTACCTATTTGTTACATGTGGAACAGCCTGACCTTTAGCTGGCATCGATGGCTGTACTTTCTATTCAGCAAAACCCGTTCTGTCTTAAAGTGATCAGACATGCTTTCAGCTTCATAACACCTTCCCCCTTCAGAAAATAAAATGAACCATCAGAATGAAAAGATAACTTCATTTATTTTCCTTTAATTCTTAATCCCATTATTATGAAATACAAAAGTATTAATCTCTGTTATGCCCTTCATACTAATTCTGCACAGATATATAACACTGGAATAAGTCAAATCTTATCTACGCTTAGTCCTTTAAATCCTCGATAACACATCTGCTATCACATATTTAGGAACCACAGCAGATACATTTTGTAAGTTTAAAGTCGGTAAGATAAGACTGCAATGAACTAGTCTCATATTCTGGTCTTTAAATATTCCAGAAAATGCGAGAGGATTGTTGTTGTCCACAACCATCTCCGACAATTTGTTTGTCATATACACATTCAAATATTGCCAGGCCAGTACGAATCATTCTTTTTCAATAATGGAGGTTTGTATTTTTTTCTGGTGGATATTGAGTTTTTTCGACAAGTAGCCAATTGGCCATTCAATTCCATCATCATCTTACTATATCAATACATCGCCGACAACTATACCCCAGCATCAAACACAATTTTCAAAGGATTTCAAAATATTTGGTGTAGCTAAACCTGATGCGGTGATTAATCCCGCTTTAAAATCCTCAAATGCCTCCTGGCATTGTTCTGTCCACCACAATTCTGTATTCTTCTTTCATAAATTCATCAGTGGTGCCAATACGCTGCTGAAGTTTGCAACAAACTTCCAATAGAATCCACTCAGTCCCAAAAATCGAAGCACCTTTTTCTTCGAAAATGATCGTGGAAATTCCTCAAAGTCCTTCGTCTTTGTGTTCCATGGGGTCAACCTTCCATTTCCAATGTAATGTCCCAAGAACGTCCCCTCTGCCTTCGCGAATTCTGTTTTGTTTAAGTTTATTACCAAGTTTGCTTCTTGTAATCGTTCAACATGCTCTGCCAACTATATCATGTGAGCTTACAATCACTTGCTAAAGATCACTACATCATACAGATAAACTGTGAAACTTGAAAGGTTTCAGGAAAGATTTACAAATATGTTGCCAGGGTTGGAGGATTTGAGCTATAGAGAGAGGCTGATCAGGCTGGGGATGTTTTCCCTGGAGCGTCGGATGCTGAGTGGTGACATTTTAGAGGTTTACAAAATTATGAGTAGCATGGATAGGGTAAATAGGTAAAGTCTTTTCCCTGGGGTCGGGATGTCCAGAACTAGAGGCCATAAGTTTAGGGTAAGAGGAGAAAGATATAAAAGAGACCTACGGGGCAATTGTTTCACACAGAAGGTGGTACGTGTATGGAATGCGCTGTCAGAGGATGTGGGGGAGGCTGATTGAAGTGCAACATTTAAGAAACATTTGGATGGGTAAATGAATAGGAAGAGTTTGGAGGGTTGTGGGCTGGGTGCTGGCAGGTGGGACTAGATTGGTTTGGGATATGTGATCGGCAAGGATGGGTCTTACCGAAGGGTATGGTTCCATGCTTTATATCTCCTTGACTGTATGATTCTATGACTTATATTAATCTCTATTTTTTTTTTGGTGCACCATTCTGGTGAGAAAGTCCAAAAGAATATTCTCCATGATGAGCTTACAAAGTCCCAACAGACCCGGGAAGTTTTCAGACATCCAACACAACAGAATATTTTTCCTAGCACAGCACATAAGATATATTTTTTTCCCATGTGCATCTGCGTAAGACACTCTGGGCAGCCCCGGGAAAAGAGAAACCGGGTCCAGCTCCAATTCGGTCCCCAAGCCCCACTCTACCACACCGAACACAGTGCTCCAATATATATTAAGCCTGCAGCAGGACCACATGCAATGAGCAAGAGTGCCTGTAGTCATTCTGCATTTAGGACATGCTGAAGATAATCCCACTTTGAATTTTGAGAGAAAACCTGGTGTCAGATAGACCCTATGAAGAATTTTCAACAGCATGGAGTGGGTCCTATTACAGATCAAAATCCTTCGAGCATTTTCACAAATATCCTCCCATGTCCCGGAGAGATCTAAACCCCCAACTCTCTCGCACAGACGTTATGAAGCTGCACAGTCTTGTCTGAGGGGACACTATTCAACTAATGATAAAGGTTGCTGACAGAGAGTGTAATTCTTAGCAGGAAGAACCCACTTCTCTATATCGGATCTATAAGTCTCTGTTAAAAGTATTTTTTTAATCAAATCTCTAATCTGGAAGAAAAAACAGAAGAAGTCTCTACGAGGAAGCCCATACTTACACGTTATTTGACCAAATTATATCATTGTTTTTCCCTCAAGTAACACGTGGTGGCTCAGTGGCTTACACTGCTGACTCACCGCAACAGGGTCACAGGTTTGGTTCCAGCCTTGGGTGACTGGCTGTGTGGAGTTAGTATATTCTCAACTGTGTCTGCATAGGTTTCTTCCCACAGTCACAAAGATGTGGAGGTTAGATGAATTGCCCATTGCTAAATTGTTCATAGTGTTCTAGGATCTGTAATTTCAGACATCAGTCAGAATAAATATAGGATGGTAGGGGAATGGGTCTGGATGGGTTACACTTCAGAGTATCGAAGTGGACTTGTTGGTCTGAAGGACCGTTTCCACACTGTAGGGATTCTACTAATTCTAAATCACCCAAGCAAGGTACTCCCCTGGCTGCCCACAGTTTAAACTTGGAATCCATTATCCCCGGTTGACAACCCGGTATACCAATCACAGGGGTAAGAAACGTGGTTTTGGCTGTATTGCCCTCAATCTGACGCATTGTCCTTCATGCTTTAACAGTATTGATCATCATTAGTTTATGACAACACTCCATAAACGTTGTCAATTTATCTAAGAACAACAGACTAATAAGGGTTCACTTTGTCTGAGAGGGCTCAAAGTCTAGCCATATTGATGCCGAGATCTCAGCGGCCCAGGCACTCAAATACGATGAAAAAAACAACTTAATTGATTGCTTTTAATCTGGGAGATCAACTCCCCACAATCTGAGGGGCTGTTGCAATTTTGTTAGCTTGATAAAGAATCGCTTATGGTGCAAACTAAAAGAGCGAAACCAGCCATTTCTTTTCTAAAAAATTTTTAGATTACTTACAGTGTGGAAACAGGGCCTTCAGCCCAACGATACCACTCCGACCCGCCAAAGTACAACCCACCCAGACCCATTCCCCTACATTTACCCCTTCACCCAACACGACGGGCAATTTAGCATGGACAATTCACCGAACCTGCACATTTTTGGACTGTGGGAGGAAACCGGAGCACCCGGAGGAAACCCACGCAGACACGGGCAGAATGTGCAAACTCCACGCAGCCAGTCGCCTGAGGCGGGAAGTGGCGCCGGGTCACTGGCGCTGTGAGGCAGCTGTGCTAACCACTGTGCCACCGTGCCGCCCACATGCCTCATCTGTCTGGGAAACATAAAGTAATGCATTCACACGGGGTGTAGGAAATGAGGAAGGACATTCATTTTAATAACAGCTATCTGACCTAGCCAGGATATTGGAAATGCCTCCCATCTTTGAAGGTCTTGTTTAATTTGGTCAAACAAATGGACATAGCTCACTTTAAAGAAATGTTCAAAGGCAGATGTAACGAATATACTGAAATAGGGAAACCACCCCCGCGACCATTTAAAAGGAAACCAGGATTTGGCCTCGGTATGAGGTATTTCCCTAAGATTTCCCATAGGCACGGCCTCCAACTTTGTAAAATTAATCTTATCGTCAGGAAAGGCAACAAACGAATTAATGCATTGCATCACATGAACTACCGAAATTGCAGGATTTGACAAAAACATAAGACCCTCATCTGCATACAATGTAATCTCACGTGACTTCTATCCCACTTCTGGGGCAGATATGTTGGCATCCCGACGGATGGTCTCCGCCAGTGGCTCAATCACCAACGTAAACAAGAATGGCGAAAGGTGTCAACCTTGTCGGCTGCCTGGAGAAATATTAATATTACTGGTTGGCACACCATTAGTGAGAACCGCATCCAGAAGATTGCGGTAAAGGACCCTCACCCACTTGATCATATTGAGTAAATTCTGAACATTGTAGGAATATCTGCGGCCCTTTATAAAGCATGTTTGGTCCTCTTTGGTAACGGAAGGCAGCAAAGATTCCACCTTAATGCACGGATCTCAGACAGGATTTTGAAACCAACATTTAAAAGTGAGATTGGAGGGTAAGAAGCATAATCTTCCAGGGTCTTGATTTCTTCAGCATCAGCATCTTGATTTCTTCAGCATTTCTTCAGCACCTCTTAAGGGTGGAGGGAGCGGTTCGTGACTGTATGAGTGACGTAACGTGTTAAACATCAGCCCTGACAATAGGTTTATAAATTATTTATAACTTTCACTCGGAAATCCGTCAGGAACGTGCACCTTTACATTCTGAAGCTGCTTCACACCCTCCTGCGCTGACAATGGTGCATTAAGGACAACACTTCTTCAGGGGTTACTCCTGGAAAACCCAGGTTCTTGAAAAATGACTCCATCTCAATCTATCTTAATCCAAAATGTTCAGTCCAAAATAATTCGGAGAAAAATCTCGGACAGGAGGCATTAATATTTTGGAATTGAAGGGAAGGATCCCAGTACCTTCCCTAACTGAGGTAACGGCTTGAGAGGGGCGCACGTTTTCCTGGAAAGATAGACTAAATACCTGCCCGGCTTATCACCATGTTCAAACAGCCTTTGTTTTGCAAAAGTAAGTTTCTTATTGGCTGCATGGGTGTGCGTGGAATTCACTGCAGACTGAAGCATTGTGATCGTCTGTAGCTTAGCCACTGAGGGTCTATCACAGTATGCCCTCTCGGCTGCACTCAGCTGTGCCTCAAACCAGCGTTCCTGCTCCCCCTTCTGCTACATCCTGAGGATTAATTATTCTCTTGGCATAAGCCTTAGCAATTTCCCATAGAGTGGATGAGTTACTGGTTGAATTTGAATTAATGGCTGACAAAGATCTGAAATCATTACAGTGGGCGGCACGGTGGCACAAAGGTTAGCAGGAAAGTGGTTTGAAGTGTGTATACTTCAATGCAAGAAGTATACGAAATAAGGTAGGTGAATTTGCAGCGTGGGTTGGTACCTGGGACGTCGATGTTGTGGCTATTACGGAGACATGGGTAGAACAGGGACAGGATTGGCTGTTGCAGGTTCCAGGGTTTAAATGTTTTAGTAGGGTCAGAGGTGGGGGTAAAAGAGGGAGAGGTGTGGCATTGCTTGTCAAAGATAGTATTACAGCTGTGGAAAGGACGATGGATGAAGACTCGCCATCTGAGGTAGTTTGGGCTGAGGTTAGGAATAGGATAGGTGAGCTCACCCTGTTAGGAGTTTTTACAGGCCTCCTAATAGTCCTAGAAACGTAGAAGAAAGGATTGCGAGGATGATTCAAGAGAAGACTGAAAATAATAGGGTGGTTGTTATGGGGGACTTTAACTTTCCTGATATTGATTGGGAAAGCTGTAGCTCAAGTTCGTTAGATGGGTCAGTGTTTGTCCAATGTGTGCAGGAGGGTTTCCTGACACAATATGTAGATAGGCCAACAAGAGGTGAGGCCATACTGGATTTGCTTCTGGGTCATGAACCAGGCTAGGTGTTAGAATTAGAGGTCGGTGAGCACTTTGGGGACAGTGAAAGCAATTCGGTGACTTTTATTCTAGTGATGGAGAGGGATAAGTGTGCACTACAGGGCAAGAGTTATAGCTGGGGGCAGGGAAATTATGATGCTGTGAGGCATGACTTAGGATGCGTGGCCTGGAAAAGTAAGCTTCAAGGCAAGGATGTAATTGATATGTGGAGCTTGTTCAATGAGCAACTATTGAGTGTCCTTGATAAGTATGTACCCGTCAGGCAGGGAGGAAAGGGTCGTGTGAGGGAGCCGTGGTTTAATAAGGAATTGGAATCCCTTGTTAAATGGAAGAGGGCAGCCTATGTAAAGATGAGGCGTGAAGGTTCAATTGGGGCGATTGAGAGTTATAAGGTAGCCAGGAAGGACCTGAAGAGAGAGCTAAGAGCAGCAAGGAGGGGACATGAAAGGTCCTTAGTTGGTAGGATGAGAGAAAACCCTAAGGCTTTCTATAGGTATGTCAGGAATAAAAGAATGACTAGGGTAGGAATAGGTCCAGTCAAGGACAGTAGTGGGAAGTTGCGTGTGGAGGCTGAACAGATTGGGGAGACACTGAATGAATACTTTTCGTCAGTATTCATCAGGAACAGGACATTGTTGTCAATGTGAGTACTGAGTCACAATTAAGTAGAATGGATGGCTTTGAGGTATGTAGAGAAGAGGTGTTGGAAATTCTGGAAAGGGTGAAAATAGATAAGTCCCCAGGGCCTGATGGCATTTAACCTAGGATTCTCTGGGAAGCAAGGGAGGAGATTGCAGAGCCATTGGCCTTGATTTTTATGTCCGCGTTGTCTACAGGAGTAGTGCCAGAAGATTGGAGGCTAGCAAATGTGGTTCCCTTGTTCAAGAAGGGGAATAGGGATAACCCTAGTAACTATAGGCCGGTGAGTCTCACTTCTGTTGTGGGCAAAATATTAGAGAGAATTGTAAGGGATAGGATTTATGAACATCTGGATAGGAATAATATGATCAAGGATAGTCAGCATGGTTTTGTGAAGGGCAGGTCGTGCCTCACAAACCTCATTGAATTCTTTGAGAAGGTGACTAAGGAGGTGGACGAGGGGAAAGCAGTAGATGTGGTGTATATGGATTTTAGTAAGGCGTTTGATAAGGTTCCCCATGGTAGACTACTTCAAAAAATACGGAGGTATGGCATTGAGGGTGAGTTGGAGGTTTGGATTAGGAGTTGGCTGGCTGGAAGAAGACAGAGGGTAGTAGTTGATGGCAAAGGTTCATCTTGGAGTGCCGTCACGAGCGGTGTTCCGCAAGGATCTGTTTTGGGACCATTGCTGTTTGTCATTTTTATAAATAACCTGGAGGAGGGGTTAAAAGGTTGGGTGAGCAAGTTTGCGGATGATACGAAAGTCGGAGGAGTTGTAGACAGTGAGGAAGGATTTGGCAGGTTACAGCGGGATATAGATAAGCTGCAGAACTGGGGAGAAAGGTGGCAAATGGAATTCAATGTAGCTAAGTGTGAGGTGATTCACTTTGGTAAGAGTAATAAAAAGATGGGGTAGTGGGCTAACGGTCGGATACTTGGTAGTGTGGATGAGCAGAGGGATCTTGGTGTCCATGCACACAAATCTTTGAAAGTTGCCACCCAGGTAAATAGTGCGGTGAAGAAGGCATATGGCGTACTGGCTTTTATTGGCAGAGGAATTGAGTTCCGGAGTACTGAGGTCATGTTGAGGTTGTATAAAACTCTGGTGCGACCGCATCTGGAGTATTGTGTGCAGTTTTGGTCGCCATACTATAGGAAGGACGTGGAGGCACTGGAACGGGTGCAGAGGAGGTTTACCAGGATGTTGCCTGGTATCGTAGAAATATCGTATGAGGAAAGGCTGAGGCACTTGGGGTTGTTTTCATTGGAGAAAAGAAGGTTTAGGGGTGACTTGATAGAGGTGTATAAGATGATTAGAGGTTTAGATAGGGTCGACAGTGAGAATCTTTTTCCACGTATGGAGTCAGCTGTCACAAGGGGGCATAGCTTTAAATTAAGGGGGGGTAGGTATAGGACAGATGTTAGGGGTAGGTTCTTTACTCAGCGAGTCGTGAGTTCATGGAATGCCAGGCCAGTAGCAGTGGTGGACTCTCCCTCATTATGAGCATTTAAGCGGGCATTGGATAGGCATATGGAGGATAGTGGGCTAGTGTAGGTTAGGTGAGCTTGGATCGGCGCAACATCGAGGGCCGAAGGGCCTGTACTGCGCTGTATTCTTCTATGTTCTATGTTCTATGTAGACCCAGGTTCAATTCCCGTCTCAGTTGACTGACTGCGTGGAGTTTATGCATTCTGCGTGGGTTTCGTCCGGGTGCTCCAGTTTCCTCCCACAGTCCAAAAATGTGCAGGTTCGGTGAATTGGCCATGCTAAATTGCCCGTAGTTTTTGGTGCCGGGGAATGGGTCTGGGTGGGTTGCGTGTCGGAGTGGACTTGTTGGGCCGAATGGACTGTTTTTGCACTGTAAGCAATCTAATCTAAATACTCAATGAACTAACCAGTCTTCACAATAAAGGGATGCATTTTCCAATGTCTCGAACCTGCTATATTGCTCTTAATCAATGAGTATACTGCTGCATGGTCAGAAATGGTAATATTCTCAATTGTGTCGGATGCCACCGAATCTATGATTGTTGCAGGGATGGGGAAAATATCAACCCTCGTGTGGCATTTCTGCCGGTTAAAGTAGAAAATAAAATCCCTACTTGTGATGTGGATCTGCCTCCAGACATCCACCACCTCTGGTTCTGCACACAAATCCATTAATTGCTTACATTATAACGAGGGTATTGGAGCACCTTTGGACATTCTGTCCACCGTGGGGTACATAAGACAGTTGAAATCTTCTACAATTATGTGTCACGATGCAAGATATCTGAATTTGGAAACTGCATCTATCAGGTTTGTAAGAGGGTGCGCCGGGGAATCAATAAACATTCAAAATACTGTATTATTTACCTTTGTTCAAGGCTTTGGAGATTATGAGCCTCCCGTGAGAGTCAAATGCAAACTAGTAGGTTAAATGGACGATTCTTTTTAACCATGATAGCTTCTCCCCTCGTCGTAATATTAAAAGAGGAGAAATAAACCCGATCTAACCCGCCCTTCTGTTATGTCAATGTTCCTTGTCATCAAGGTGCATCTCCTGCAATAGGAGAACATCCACCCTCTCTTTTTAAGACTAAAAAGTACATTTTCCCTCTTTCCTGGCCACTGGCACCCCTTAAGGTTCCAGGTCGACCATTTAACCACATCATTACCCAGAACACACTGTAGCAACATTTGAATTTGAGAGAGGAAGAACTCGAATTACTGATCATTAATAAACAAAGTCTCACAGAGCTTAAAAACTATACAAACTAAGACTACTGCAACTATCAACTCTCAAAACGTTCCAAAACTAAGCATTTTAAGTAAATGGCTGGGATGGAGTGGGTTAAGGAAGCACTTTGCCCGTGCTGTGATGCAGAGCCCAACAAGGCAGACATTCCCGATCGCCACCATCTTGGATTTCCCCTTAACATTTTATCGATATTATCATTTCATTTTGCATTATATTCCTGGATGTGCTGGGGCAGTGTGATTTTCTACCACTGTCAGCATTTCCCCAACACTGCACATTCCTGCCATTTCCCGATAATCCTTGACTCCTTTATTATTTATGAACATTCTGTCTGTGACTCAAACGTATTCAATATCTCTGCCTCCAATGCTCTGCAAGGAAGAGAGTTCCAAATATTCTCACCACTGAGAAAACAAAAAATAACCTGATCTGTGGGTGAGATTATTTTTGTCTCCTTACCTGAGAAAGGATATAATTAAATTGGAAGCAGTTCGGAGATGTTTCACTACATATATTCGAGGGATGAGGGTCTTATATTATGAAGGTTTTAACAGGTTGCTCTTGGAAGCAGATGTGATCTTATTGAAACATACAAAACCTAGAGGAGAGTGATCAGATAGATACCCACTGGGTGTTTGTATCGTCCAAACTTCTTGTTGTTTTTATGGAATCTCTACATTCCGTCCATCAAGTCCACATCGACCCTCGGAACAGTATCCCCCCCGGACCTGTCCCCTACTCTATCCATGTAACCCTGTATTTGCCATGACTAACCTATCTAACCTGCACATCCCTGGGCACTATGGGCAATTTAGTATGGCCAATCCGCTGTAAGCTGCATATCTTTGGAATGTGGGTGGCAACTGGAACACTGGGAGGAAGCCCACACAGACATGGGGAGAATATTCAAAATCCACATAGAGGGTTGCCCGAGGTTGGAAGTGAACGCAGCTACTTGGTGATGGGAGGTAGCAGTGCTAACCACAGATCCACCATGCGCATCCGTTCGTTCTGTTAGTTCCTTGTTCCTGTCACTGAACCTGACTCAGTCTGAGACCTTTATCATCGGCCATATCACCAACCGGGTTACATTAAAAATTTGGTGTGAGCAATGGAGGAATGGGACGAGAAAAGGAAACAGTGACATCCTCCAACCTCCGTCAGAGCAGGAATTAGGAGAAATTCACAAAGTGGGATTTCAGTCAAGTGGGAATTCTCATTCCCAGAAGTTTGGGATGGCTGGATCTTTATATTATATCGAAGCTGGCTTTGTCTGATTTTCCATGGATAGGTGAATCACGGATAATGGTGCATGGAAAGAAACGTGCAGCTGGGATCACAATGAGATGAGCCATGACGTTATTTACTGGTGGAGTAGTGTGAAAGGGCTGAATGGCCCAATTGTGTCCCTCAACCCTATGTTCTGATGATCCATTCAGGCCTCGGACATGCTAAACAGTGGCAGATCGAGGCCATTCCGATAGTTAGGTGTAGTTTTGGAAATGTACTTGGAAAATCTAGGCTGGATCAGGAAGTGACCACCACGCCAACCCCCAGTCTTTGTTTCCAGGCTTTTCCTCTCTGTAACTTTTGCTCCAGATGTGAGTCATGTTGCAGACCCAGATACGCTGGGAATACAGCCACATACCCCACCCATGGTTAAAATATCAAATCCTCTGCTCTCCCTGAATGCGACATTGTACAACACGATTTCCAGCAAAATAACCCGTTACTTTCCAAAAGCTTAACATGTGAAATTAATAAATAGGAACAGGTCAGTCGGCCCCTCAAGCTGTCATTTAATAAGAACATGGCTGATCTACTCCAGGGTTCAACTCCACTCTCTTGCCGACTCTTTGTATCTCTCCACACCTCTCTGGGTCAGGGAATCCCAGACATTCACTACCTTCGGAGAGAAGCCATGACTCTGTATCTCAGATTGAAATCGATGTTCCTTATTCGGTATCTATATCCTCGAGTTCGACACTTTGCACAAGAATGGGAACAATTTCTCAACATCTACCTTCTCCAACTCCTTCTGTGTCTTGTAGGTTTCAGCAGGATCACTCCTCATTCATTTAAACCCCAATAAATTATCGCCTCACCATCTTAGAGATTCTCAACAACTCAACCTTTTCATCCTAGGAAACTGCCTCATGTACCAACCGAAGTACTTGCTGCATCAGCATGCTGACTTTATGTTTCATACACAGGAACACTCCAATGCCTTCACTGCTCCTTTTCTGGAAGTCCTCTCCATGAAATAACAGCCTGCATTTTGATTCTCAGTGTCATCCACAAACTCGGATGTATATTGCACTCAGCTCCCTCCTTCAAGCTGTCAGCATAGATTGTAAATAACTGATGCCATCAGACTGATATTTGTGTCCAGCAGATACACCTTTACCATAAAGATCCATTAATCACGAATCTCCGATTTCTGTGTTAACCAATCATCATCCCATGTTAATACAGTATCCGATGTCCTGGAGCTTCTGTTTTGTGTAAGAACTTTTGTTTTGTAATACCTTGTGGAGAATCTCTGGAAAGCCTCGTGTCTACCGGATCCCCTTTATCAAGTCCGCTTGTTACATTTACAGGCATCTCCAGAAAAACTTTGCTTGATTTTACAGGGCAAAATATCATTTCCTTTTCACAAAACCACACTGACTCTGCGTGAAGCTTTTATAAATGTCCATGTTTGCCAGGTTTTCCAAACTATACTAGTCCTATCTGTTTTCATTAAGTCCATGTGCCTCTAAATGTTTCCAATTAATATGTTTGCCCAAATGAGTTTTAAATGTTGTAGCTGTCCTTGCATCTCCCACTCTTCCTCTGGAAGTTCATTCCATAACCCCCCCCCCCCCCACACACACACACACACACACACTCTGCATAAAAACGCTGCCCTTTAGTCCCTTTTAAATCTACCCTCTTTCACCTTAAACCTATTCTCTCTATGTTTGGATTCCCCTATCCTGTGGGAAATACCTTGGCTATTCATCCTATCCATACCTCTCATTATTTTATAAGTTTCTATAATGTCACTCCTCAACAAGGGTTTAAAGATAAGCACTGCAAAATTGAAACAATATTAAAAATGACAGGTAAACAACACTCAGCCCAAACGTCATACTGGAATTTGTTTTTCTCCATATTACAATACTAAGGCAGCATGAAACGCTTACTAGTGCCAATAAGAAGTCAAGCACCTGAATTCCTTTGTCTAAAGGGGGTGATGATCACTACAGTGAAAACGTTTCTGTGGCCAGATTTATATAATACCACATGGTCAACATTCACCCTCCTGGCCTCCGTATGACTTTGTGTGGTTGTGTCGTTGTTATCTTGCATTCAATAGAGAGAACCCCTTTCCCCATTCACACCTTAACTTCGACCCGTTATACAGAATTTTCTCGTTCACCACTGCTAAAAGCCCGTTTTTCTTTTGCCACACCCTCTTTTCTCTGTCACCCATACTCCAGCTCAGGCAAGGGATTAAAAGACCATTTTGCAATTGTATTCAGTTTTGAAGAATTGTCACACTGACTGGAAACGCTAACTCTGTTTCTCTTTCTCTGCAGATGTTGACAGACCTGCTAAGTTTCTCCAGAAATGAATAGGCACAGAACGATTTTTCAATTAAATAAATAATTATGGATACTGGAAATAAAAAATTTAAAAAATCTCTATAGAAGGTTCACTGGACCTGAAAGTTTAACTCTGCATTCACTCCAGAAAATTCTGCAACATCTTTAGCAATTTCTTCAGCAATTTCAGGTTTTAAACAATTTCCAACGACATATTGTCAAAGATGCCCAAACATCCTGTCCAACATGAAGCGCCGTACACTGGGAACTGAACAGTAACGCATGGTGACAAGTTCCTTGACTCTGAAACTGCATAAGGCTGGCATCACTGATATTGCCGAGCTCTGAATCATGGTCAGGGAGAAAAACAGAAGGAAACACATTCACTTCAAATACAGAAGATGACATTACTGAAAGGAAAAGATTCAGATTAGTACCTTAAATGAATATTGTTTATGTAACAAATTGGAGGCGTGACACCAAGGAAAGACTTCCAGCAGAATGAGAATATGAAAATTGAAGTATTTCCGCATCAGAAACCAGAGTCGATCACTGAGTACAGGGCTGATGGATGAATGGGTCTCGGTGTGGACTGGGGGGCAGTCAGTAGAATTGAATTGCAGATATTGCAGCTAAAACTTGGTTATCATCTGATGCTGGAGATTTCAATGACAACCTATAAGTTTTCCCCCAGGATAGTCCATCCGTCTACAATTTCCATCAAGCCGATCCATGGGTCAGTGACGGGTGTGGATGAACATGGTCGGCTCGGAATCATGTGCAGCTAAACCTGATGACAACCCATTAAACCGACCGCACGTAACTGGTTACACTACAAACAGCAGGACTAACAATTGATACAGAGAGAGAGATGATCCCAAGACTAACAAATCAGATCAAAGGCCTGTCGTCCTGTCAAATCCATGCATAAAAGTCGATAGACCATTAAACAACTTACGGGAGAAGAGGATTCCACAAATATCTCCATCCTAAATGATGGAACAGCCCTGTGCATCCATGTAAAAGATGCAGTATCTGCACCATCCTCAGCCAGAAGTATTGAGTCGATTACCCACTTCACCCTCACTATTATACCCTCAGAATCACAGATGCCCGTCTTCAACCAATTCAATTCACTGCACGTGACATGAAGAAACAGCTGGACACTGTAGATACGACAAAAGCATTTGGCCCTGACACCATTCCTACAATAGGACTGAGGACTTTTGCTTCACAACAAGCCGTGTACCTGTGGAAGCGGTTTCATTCCAGCTCCAACTCTGACAACTCCCTGGTAATGTGGGTAATTACTCAACTATGTCCATCCCCTAAGAAGGGAATAATTACAATCAGACCAATTACCACGTCCTCGGTCCCATCAGGATAGTCAAATTGGTTGGGGTTATTTATGATAGAGCTGTCAAACAGCGCAGAAATAATCGGTTCAGTGTGGTTTCCGATAGGCCCCCATGTGGAGATGCTGCTGTTATGGAATTGTCATTGGATTGCTAATCCAGACCAGGCTAAGTCTCTGGCAACTGGTGCAAGTTAAAAACAATTAATAAAATATCGAGATCTAATATCTGGTGTCAGTAATAGTAATCTTGTGTTCAATGTCGTTTATAGACGTCGATCTCCTTCCCCAGTGTACTTTCAGGAAGTGAATCTCCCGTGCTTTCCTGGTCTGGTCAAAAAGTGACTCCAGACACACAGACATGTGATAAACTCTTCAATGGTCTCTGAAACGGCCAAGCAAGGCACTCAATTGTATCAAACTGCTCCGAGGTCTTAAAGGATAAACCCGAGAGAACACCCGGCACCAGCCTCGTTTTCAGAAAAGGGAACTGGAAACACAATTCTGTCGACCTTGCAGAGACCTCCTTCCTAACAGCTGAGATCTTGTGACAACATTTACAGAGCTTTCCCACACACTGCACAGAAGCATCGGGAAAGGAATACGTCATACAACTCATTGAGCTTTCTCTATTCTAGTTAATGGCCGAACATCTCCTCAACACAGTTTTCCCCATACAATATTCATATCCCTGAATATGTTTAAACATTGTGAAACATAAAATGAGAACTGCTGTAGTCCAGTCAGCCCATCAGTTTTGCGCCTCCATTCTATGTACAGGCAGTTCACCAATAATGCGTGTTGATCCAATACAATTTGGCTGCAATGCAATTCATGAACCTTTTTCTATAAAGTGAACTGGCGTTCACTGTGACGCGATTCCTTGGCTGGCACCAGCTGAACAGCAAGCCCAGCCTCAGAAACCCTCTATCTACAAAAAGTACAATCAATGTGTTCAGCAAAAACAGGAGTGCAATCGGCTCTTCAGGCCTTACAACTGAGCCTGAAACTGGGAATTATAGTCTATATTTCGAAAGAACTTTATTTCAAACTGTGGGGAGAATCTTGGGGAGAACTGGAAGTCGGCAAGGGCATCACATGGTCAGTCAGACCCCGCGCGCTTTCTGGTGAAGATTGTGGTGAAAGGTACGGTGCACCAGTGAGTGACTGTAGTGTGAAAGTGTTACATTTACAGCACTGTTCCATTACAACATGGAATTTAAAGATTTATTTAGACTGTCCTATTGTGTGTTCGAGCAAGGTTAATTTTTGGTTTTTACTGATATTTTTGGGAGTTCGCCACTTACCCTCTTTTTTCCACAGACCCCCATTATTCATATTGCACGATTTTCTACAACACAGTGTTGCACAGGAACACAGTTACTGCGTTATTGGAGAACAACCTGGAATAATAGCTGATCTTCTATCTTCACACCATACTCCTGCTCTCTCCTATCCCTTTAGGTTCCAGAAATCCTTATTTATATTCAGCCCCTTGACTTCAACAGCCTGATCTGGGAGAGAGAAGCCCTGGTTTGCCAGTCTCTGAGTGCAGGCATTTATTCTCATCTCAATGCAAAGTGGCCTGTCTGTACCTAATATTGTGGCCCCTTGTTTTCGACGGCCCAGCCAGGCGATTTACCATCCCTGCTTCTAATCTGTCTCGCCCTGTCACAGCGTTATATATTTGACTGAGATTTTCACTCATTTTCCTGAAGCCCATGGAATATAGGTCCAGTTGCCCCAAACTCTGCTCCCACAACAAGTCTGTCATCCCAGAGATCAGTCTGGTCATCCTTTGCTGCTCTCCCTCAAGGTCAGGTTTGTTGTCTATTAGGAAAAGAGACCAAAACTGCACACAATACTGCACAATGTTCGAGATGGGGTCTCACCAAGGCCCTGTACAGCTGCAGTAAGATACATTTACTCCTGTACTGAAATCCCCCTGAAATGAAGGCGAATACAGTATTTATCTTCTTTCCTGTTTTCTACTCCTGCAATATTGCTTTCAGTGACTGGTGTACAGGGAGATCCAGATTCCTTTCAAAGTTACAGTTCCCCACTTGCTGGGCCTATATACAATTGTCAGCGTGGCAATGCCATTCCCAGTACTGACTTCTGGCTTCAGAACTCACTGCCCTACTTGGACTCTGAGGGCTACACAGAAATAAACAAAAATGCAGCTTAAGTTCATTTATAGTGCAACATTTTTCAAACACTCATTTTTCAAATGATAGGCTGCCATTCTATTGTTCCCATCAAAGTACACAACATCTTATCTCTCCCATTGCTCTCCATCTGCCACGTATTTACCCAGTCACTCCACTTGTCTCAATCACCTTGGAACCTTTTTACATCCTCCTCATCCACTCACAAGCTGACATCGTTTAGTGCTGTTAGCAGAATTGGGAATATTGCATTTGCGCCCCTCACCCAAAGATATGATGTGTATTGGGAATAGCTGGAGCCCCAGACACGACGCTTACAGAATCCTCCAAGCCTTCCATTTAAAAGTAAAACATTGTTTTATTCCTACTCACTGTTTCCTGCCAGCTCTCCCATTCTAAATCAATGACCATATATTAGCCCGAGTCCCATAGGATTCGAATTTGCACAATAGGCTTGGGGCTTTATCAAAAATCTTTCTGATAAACCACTCGCATTTCCCTGTTATCCACCATAAACCCGTCTCTCCCGATTGCAAATTTCCACATTTGACTATTTTTTTTTTCTTTTGAAATGTAGATCATAGATTTTTGCAGTCTTTGTGTTCCTGTTTGTTTGCATGCATGTTCGCTTTTTGATTTCCTGATCAGTTTCATGGGCTTCCTTTTCTGGATTGCAATTTTCTGAGAATTCTTAGGATTCCACAATGTCTGGAATTCTTCTGAAGTCACTTCCTGTGATTAATATATTCTTTAATTTGTTATGTTTATCATCATTAAGTCACTTACTCACTCTTTGGTGTTGTCACCTGAAATAAGTACACATGTCTTTCAGACTAGGCAGTATTTCTATAAATCTCCTGGTCCTGACCAGATATATTCAGAACACTGCAAGAGGACAGAGAAGTAATAGTGGGGGCCCTGGTTGGTACTTTTGTATCATCGGTAGCCAACGGGTGAGGTCCGGGAGGACTGGAGGGTAGCGAATGCTGTGCCCTTATTCAAGAAGAGATACAAAGAAAAACCTGGGAACAATAGACCAGTAAACCTGATATCTCTAGTAGGTAGGTTTCTTGAGAAGATTCTGAGAGAGACGATATACATGCATTTGGAAAGGCAGGGTGTGATTATGAGCAGTCAGCACGGCTTTGTGCATGGGGGATCATGGTTCAAACATTTGTGAGAGTGCTTTGGTGAAATGACCAGTAACTTTGACAAGGGCATGGTGATGTACGTAGTGTATATGGATTTCAGTCAAGCCTTCAGTAAGGTTCCACATGGTAGTCTGCTCTGGAAGTTTAGATCATATGGAATTGTGGGGGAGCTGGCAAATCAGATCCAAAATTTGCTTGATGGTCGGAAACATAGAGTAATAGTGGAAGCATGCTTGTCGGACTGAAGGGCTGTGATGAGTGGAATGCCTCAGGAGTCGGTTCTGGGACTATTGCTGTTTGTTTTATGCATGTATATTGTATATATACTTACAGATAAGTGTCAGTTCTTGCATTTTAGAAAGTCAAATCAAGGTAGGAGTTTCATGGTGAATGACAGGGTCTTAAGGAGTGTATTGAGACAAAGGGACCTTGGCATTCAGGTTCAAGTTCTCTGATAGTGGAGTCACAGGTAGATAGGGCAGTGAAAAAGGCATTTGGCATTCTGGCCTTCATCAGTCAGAGTAATGAGTATCGAAATTAGGGAGTTACGTTGTAGTCATATGCTGGTGAGGCACTACTGGTAGTGTTATGTTCAGTGTTGTTCACTTTGCTATAGGAAGAATGTTATTAAACTGGAAATAGTGCAGAAGAAATTTACAAGGATGTTGCCCAGACTCAATGCTCTGAGATATAGTGAGAGGTTGGGCAAGCTAGGAGTTTTTACTTTAGAGTGTATGAGACTGAGGGGGATCTGATAGAAGTGTATAGGATCATGGGAAGCATGGATAGAGCGAACGCACTCAGTCTTTTTTCCACAGGATTGAGCAACCCACGGACTAGAGGGCATCAATTTAAGATCCGAGGCGAAAGAGTAAAAGGGAACCTGAGGGGCAATTTCTTTTACACACAGGGTGGTATGCACATGGAATGAGCTGCCAGCAGAAGTGGTTGAGGGAGGTATATTCACAAAAATTAAAATGCATTTGGACAAATACATGCATAAGAAAGAATAATAAGGATACGGGGCAAGGACAGGGTAATGGGGTTAATGTGAATGGACATTATGTTTGGAATGGAGCAGTTTGGGCTGAAGGGCCTTTCTCTGTGCTGTCGGACTCTATGACTCTCACAATCATTGCTTCTCCCATTGAATGTTATATAATACTTCCCCAACTCATTGGATTGTACTAGACCCTCTAGCCTCCGGGCTTCCATGTTCTTTGACCAGAATGTTCAAACATTCGATATTGTATTCAGACGCCATGTAAAAATGCAGCATATTGATGTCACTATTCCTCAAAAGCTGCTTCAAAGCAAGGTTATTAATTAGTCCTCCTGACAACGCAACGCCAAATCCGAAATAACCTGCTCTCTAGTTTGGTTCACAACGTACTGTTCACCTACCCAATACACGGTTACGGAAGTTTTTCTTCACAGTATTAGTAGTCACTGCAGTTGCTGTGCAATTTGAGACCATCCATTATTACTGCAGCACCCACGATTATTTGTTACTCATTCACAGGATGAGAACGTCGCTGGATAACCAGTATTTATTGCCAATACCAGAGGGCAGTTAAAAGTCAGCAGCATTGCCTTGAGTCTGGAGTCACATTCAGGCCACACCAGGTAAGGACAGCAGTATCCTTCCCTCAGGGACATCAGTGAACCATATGAGTTTTCCAACAATCGACAATGGATTCCTGGTCATCATAAACCCTTAATTCCAGATACATATTGAATTCAAATTCCAACATCTGCCATGGCAGGATTTGAATTCATGTCCCCAAAGCATATTGTCTGGGTCTCTGGGTTAATAGCCCAGCGATAATGACACTGTGTCATTGCTCCCCCTTGCATACCTAATTTCCAGAGCATATGTTATAAAGTAATTACCTGACAGATTTAGTTTTGATATATAACACACTAATGTTTGTTTCATCTTGCTATTTGTAAGATCCACCCGAACTGATTCTGTGGGAAGCGAGGGAAAGGGTCTGTGGCGTTATTAGCGACAGACTTGGGCAAGACGTTCAGGGAGACTCACCTCAACGCTGAGATGATCTGAAGAATTGGTCAGCAATACAGGTCAAGCATCAATATTCTTCCCCCCAACTTTGCCTGGATAAGTGTCACCATATTCTCTCTTCTCTCTCACACTCACTGTATATATGTTGTTGCACCTACCCCCGAACAAAGCTCACACTCTATCTCCAAATAAGGCTCAAGCACGACCACACTCACTGTTGAATTCAGCACTTTCCCTCCCACACTTTTTCTGTCACTGACGCAATAGCCCCACACACTAATACCACTGCATGGATACAATACTGTGGTCAGAATCCATCCGGACACCTCACCCTTCCCCCTTCCCCTATACCAGCATTAACAGCAGGGACACCCACTCCCACCCTCTCTCCATCCCTCCTCTTCTCGCATTCCAGGAGAAACATCCTGGAATAGGACATAAAAGGCCAAGCCGGGTGTTAGAGTGCCCGATATCCGTTCCCTCACCCTCTACCTCGACATGTGGGGAGGATCCTGGAAACAGCCAGAGAGGACCAGGACACCTTGTGTGGAGATTCTGAAACATCGACGTCCCATCAACCAAGTAAGCAGCAATGTTCAATAAAGAGCAATTCTCAATTTAAACTCGCTGGCTTTTCCAATCTCATCTCTCTCACTTTTCAGGCTTAGTTAAAAGCATTAATGAAAGATTAAAAATAAAAATGATGTTTATTCTCCTCAGTAAAAATTTAAAAAAAGAAAAAAATAAACGATATCACTTCATTATGAAAAATCTAAAACATGACATTCATTCTAAATTATGGGCAATCCTCGTGAATACTCGATATCATTTCTCTCATTAAATCTTCTTACGAGTGTTTGTATTCTTGCATCTGTTTCTTTAATTTCAACGGAATATCGTGCCCTGCTATCAAATGCTCATAGCAAATGTCCCTTCCTCTCTGAACTTTTCGTAAACTGTCAATATATTTTCAAATAACTGGATGTTCCACATCAAGTTCGCATTGTCATCTCCTGTGGGCAGCTGCTGCATTATTGTTTGTTTTGTCCTCATTGTTTAAAGTTCTTTCATATAAATTCCACATTCCAACTGGAAAAAGCCGTGGACGGAGACCATTTCCTCTGCGTAATCTTCTACCTCCATAGTTATCCTCGAACCAGTCCAGCAGCGGTTGCAATTCATCTGGAAGCGCATCAGACAAATGTTCAATAGCTTCATGAATGTTTTCAATCTGAAGAAATGCAAGACCAATTATCATTTTAGCTCTGAAAGAAAACTCTGAGTCAATGTTATACTTACTCAAGTGTTTTTTTAACATTTTTACTGAAGGGAATAAACATTATTTTTATTTTTATTGCTTTGATTAATGCTTTGATCTAAGCCTGAAAAGGAATAAATATGAGCTGCGCTGAAATGTTTCTGCGCCTAAATAGGTCTGCGGCAAAATGGGCTGCACCAAACAGGCCGCACCAAACAGAATGAAGTATTCAGTAAATTACACTGCACAAAGGGACGCCATATGACCATCCCAGGCTGTTATGCAGAAGCAGGGACGCCCTGGGTAGCTGTCAGGAAATACAGAGTATAGATCATTACTCATTTTGTGTTTGGAAAGCTGAATCGAGTGGAATTCTTTAGGGATCTGTGCGAGGTCCTCAACAAAATACAATCGAAACTAATGAACCGGATGAAAGAGATGGAGCTCAGTTTGATCATGCACCAGGAGAGTCATTCAATAAGATGTGAAATGGAGACAGAGCGTCTGCAATGGGATACAGACAGGGGGAGGGCAGAACGTCTGCAATGGGATACAGACAGGGGGAGGGCAGGGCGTCTGCAATGGGATACAGACAGGGGGAGGGCAGAGCGTCTGCAATGGGATACAGACGGGGGAGGGCAGAGCGCCTGCAATGGGATACAGACAGTGGAGGGAAGACTGCCTGCAGTGGGATAGAGAGAGGGGAGGGCAGAGCGTCTGCAGTGGGATACAGACAGGGGACGGCAGAGCGTCTGCAATGGGATACAGACGGGGGAGGGCAGAGCGCCTGCAATGGGATACAGACAGTGGAGGGAAGACTGCCTGCAGTGGGATAGAGAGAGGGGAGGGCAGAGCGTCTGCAGTGGGATACAGACAGGGGACGGCAGAGCGTCTGCAATGGAATACAGACAAGGGAGGTCAGAGCGTCTGCAATGGGATACAGACAGGGGGAGGGAAGAGCGTCTGCGTTGGGAGACTGACTGGGGAGGGAAAAGCGCCTGCAATGAGATACAGACAGCGGAGGGCAGAGCGAGAGCAGTGCGTCTACTGTGGGATACAGACAGGGGAAGGGCAGAGCGTCTGCAATGGGATGCAGACAGGGGGAGCGAGGAGAGTCTGCAATGGGATACTGATGGGTGAGGGCAGAGCGTCTGCTATTGGATCCAGACGGGGAGGCAGAGCATCAGCAATGGGATACAGACGGAGGAGGGCAGTGCTTCTGCAATGGGACACAGTGGGAGTGCAGAACGTCTGCAATGGGACACAGACTGGGGAGGGCACAGCAACAAGCAATGGCACACAGACAGAGGATGGCTATGAGCAAAGCTTCAGCAGAAAAAAAAACAGTACAATATTTATGTGATGGAAATTTTCTGTTTTGTGGAAAAGACGAAACATCAGAAATTTATTTAAATGCAAGGAGAATGCAGAACTCAGTGTTACAGAGGGATTTGTGTGTCTAAGTACATGAATCACATCAAATTAATCTGAAGATGTAGCAAGTGATTTGGAAGATAAGTGTCGTGATCCTGTTTCGTGCAAGGCGTGTTGGGTATGATCTTAGCGATGTTTTCTGCATCAGTGCAGGGCATTGCTGAGATTACATCTGTTGTATTACGTGTAGTTATAACTGCCTAAACTGAAGAAAAAAAACAAAATAGCTTTCGAAACGTCTCAAAGATCTTTGTCTTTACGCATTCTTGGGATGAAGGCATTACCTTATGAAGAATTAACAGTTCGGCCTGAGAATGAGGGATATTTTATTGACCATATAAGATCTTGAAAAGAGTGTAGTTGGTGAATACCGGATTGATATTTCTTCTTGTGTGGGAGAATAAAACTGGGGAAATACTTTGAGAATAAGTCAGGTTCAAAGGAAAGGTCATTGGACCGAAAAATTGAACTATGAATTCTGTACGTACATACTGACAGACAAGCTGAGCTTTTCCAGCAATTACTGTATATGTTTAAGAATATTCCTTTTAACACAGATATTGTGAAGACTTGAAACGCTTATTTTTACATTATGCAAGCACATATTAACACATCTTCAAAACAAGTTGGACCATTTATTGTTAATGAATTGATTCAGCAATAACGCACTGACCTGGAGAATGTGATGGAGTCATATAGTTCGGACAATGTTCAAGAAGAGCTCACAGAGTCCAGTGTGGGACTGATAACGTGACTGATTTAACTTACAGATGGAAAATGTAGCCTATCTGTGGAGAAACATTCTATTGCTCACGTTCTGTTTCCCTGTCGCTCATCACAGCAATGTGTGGGAGTGAAAAAAAGCCCATTCGTCTTTCCCACTAATGGAGGATTCCTGATGAGGATTCATTGGAATCTCCCCATTATCTGAAGCAAAACAATTCAGCCAAATTCAACTGTTTCATGAAGAAATCCCATTGTCAGAAGGCTGTGCAAGCAGAATAACAACAGAAGTAATTATCCGACTCGATAGTGAGGGGAACAGACAGGAGATTCTGTGGCTGCAAATGGGAATCCGGACTGGTGTGTCGTCTCCCACATGCCCAGGGTCCAAAATGTCTCAGAGCGGCTGCAGAACGTTCTCACCGGGGGTTGTGGGGGGTGGGGGGTGGGAGTGGGCGGGAAGCAGACAGAAGTCATTGTGCACATTGGTACAAAGGACAGAGTGACACGGGGAGAAATAGTGATGACATCCTGCAGAGTGCTTGTAGAGAGCTCGGGAAAAGGATGAAAGACAGAGGTAATATCCAGTTTACTTCCAGTTCTCTGTGCTAGTGAGGGTAAGAATAGGATTATATGGCAGATGAAGGGGTGGCTAATGAATTGGTGCAGGGGGCAGAGATTTTTGGAATACTGGGATCTTTTGTGGGGCAAGGTGACGTGTTCAGGAAGGACGGGTTGTACCTGAGGTGGAAGGGGGCCAATATGCTGGCACGCAGGTTTACAACTGCTGCAAGGAAGGGTTTCAACTAGATTGGCTGGGGTTGGGGACTGGTGGGATCCTCAACAGCAGGGAGACATGTGCATGGCTGGAAAGAGATACAGTAATCAAAAACAGTAAAATGAAGAGACAGGTAAGGCTAGACAACGACAGGGAGCAAGGAATGCCTGTTGGATTAAATTGCAACTGTTTCAATGCAAGATGGTTGACAGGCAAGGCCGATGAACTCAGGGCATGGATCGGTGCGTGGGACTGGGATATTATTGCCATTACTGAAACATGACTAAGGGAGGGATAGCACCGGCAGCTTAATGTACCAGGGTACAGGTGCTTTATGCGGGACAGAGACGGTGGAAGGAGGGGACGGGGAGTTTCATTTTTGAATAAGGCGAGTATCACAGCAGTAATCAGTGATAAAATAACACTTGGATAATCCTGAGAGAATTAATCTGGGGAGCTAATAATTAAGAAGGGAATGGTGGTAAATTTGGATTGTACTATAGGCCACAAAACAGTAAACGAGGAATTAGGGGAACAAAAATATGCAGACAGACTGGGGAGACTTGCATGGCCAATAGGATTGCATTAGTAGGAGATTTTAATTTTCCTAACATAGACTGGGAATGACAGAGAATTAAGGACTGAGATGGGGTGTATTTATTAAGTGTGTTCAGAATAGTTTCCTCAAGCAGTAAGTAGAGGGTGCAACTCGGGAAGGGACGAAACTTGACCTACTCTAAGATCTAGGCCAGGGCAGGTGGCTGAGGTGACAGTGGGGGAGCCTTCTGGGACCCGTGAACATAGTTCTATCATTTTTTAAATAGTTACGGAGAAGGACAAAACTGCTCCACATGTTCAAGTTCAAACTTGGGGCAAGGCGAATTTTGATGGAATTAGACAGGAGCTTGTAGGGGTTGGTTGGAGGAGTTTGTTTGCAGGCGAAGGGACCTCCTGCAAGTGGGAGGACTTTAAAAGTGAAATGTCTACAGTTCAAGGTCTATATGTTCCTGTGAGGGTAAAAGGCAAGGTTGGTAGGAAGAGGGAACCTCGGATGTCAGGAGATATTGAGGCTTTGACCAGCAAAAAGGAGGCGTGGCTCAGGTCCAGGCAGCTGGGACCGAGGGAATACCTGCAGGTGTACAGCAGATACAGTAGTTTACTGAAGAAGGAAATCAGGAGGGTGAAAATGGGGCACAAGATAGCTTTGGCTGAGAAGATTAGGGTGAATCCAAAGAGGTTCATAAGTATATTAAAGTAAAAAGAATAGCTAAATGATAATATGTCCCCTCAAAGTCCAAAATGGACATGCATGTCTAGAACCGTAGGAGATTTGCGAGATTCTCAATGAATATTTCTCATCTGTCTTTACCGTGGAGAAATACATGAAACTTGTGAGGTTAACAAAAGTCGTAGTGTTATCTTGGGATGAGTCAATATCACGGGAGAGGACGTGTTGGATGCATTAGAATGTATGAAGGTGGATAAATCTCCTGGTCCTAAACAGATGCATCCAAGAATACTGCAAGACGCTGCAGAAGAAACTACGGGGACCCTGGTTGATATTTTTGCATCATCGTTCGCTACAGTTTAGGTTCCAGAATATTGGAGATTAGCAAATGTTGTGTCATTATTCAAGAAGGGAAGCAAATAAAAATCTGGGATCGATAGACCAGGAAGTCTAACATCTGTGGTACGTAAGTTACTTGAGAAGACTCTGAGGGATGCGATATGCAAGCATTTGGAAATTTGTTTAGAAATAGTTTTTTTGACAGATTCCCTACAGTATGGAAACAGGCCGTCTGGCACAACAAGACCACACGACCCTCCAAACAGTAACCCACCCAGTCCCATTCCCCTACCCTATATTTACCCCTGACGAATGCACACAACACTATGGGTAACTTAGCATGGTCAATTCACCTGACCTATACATCTTTGAATTGTGGAAGGAAAATGGAGCACCCAGAGGAAACACACACAAACACAGTGAGAATGTGCAAACTCCACACAGAGAGTCACCCGAAGCTGGAATCAAACCCGGATCCATGGCATTATGAGACAGCAGTACTAGCCACTGAACCACCATGCCACCCTTCCTTTTTTCATCACAGTTCAATGACACAGGTACAAAATCTATTCTGCCCTTCACCCATGATGCACGTTCCAATATCACATACCATGGATAATTTAATCTCCACTGAAAGTGTCATCTTATTATTATTTATTAGTTTGATATTATTAATTTTAATAATTATTATTAATAGTTGTTTTTAGACTGGAACGATTGCATGGCTTTGTGAGTGGGAAATCATGCCACTCAAATTTGTTTGAGTTCATTGATGAAGTGACCAGGAATGTTGATGAGGGAGGGGCGGTAGACTGTGTGGTTTTCAGTAAGGCCTTTGATAAGGTTGCCATTGATAGGCTGGTCCGGAAGGTTTGAATCGCATGGAATCCAGAGGGAGCTGGCAAATTGGACACACAATTGGCTTGATGGTAGTAAGCAGAGGGTACTGCTTGCACTGGAGGCCTGTGACACATGAAGTGCCTCAGGGGTCGCTGCTGGGCCCATTGCTGTTTGTTATCTGTATCAATGATATCCTTGCGAATGTACAAGGCATGGTTAGGAAACGTGAAGATGACACTAAAATAGGTGGTATCGTGGACAGTGAGGAAGTATATCAGAAATTGCAGCAGGACCTTGATCAAACTGGAGAAGTGGACTGAGGAATATTTTGGCAACGTTAGATCAAGGTAGGAGTTTCATGGCGATTGGTAGGACCTTAAGGAGTGTAGTTGAGCAGAGGGACCATGGTGTTTAGGTCCACCGTTCTCAGAAATTGGGGTCATAGTTAGACATGGCAGTGAAGAAGGCTTTTGCCACACTAGCAAGCATCGGTCAGGACATGGAGGAGAGCAGTTGGGAAGTTATGTTGCAGTTATACTGGATGTTGATGAGTCTGCACTTGTAGTGTTGTGTTCAGTTTTAGTCACATTGCAATCGGAAGGATGTTTTTAATTTGGAATGTGTCAGACGGAATTTGCAAAAATGTTGCCAGGACCCAACAGTATGAATTATAGGGAGAGGTTGGACAAGCGAGGACTTTTTTCTTTAGAGCACAGGAGTGGGGTCTTATAGAAGTTTACATGGATAGGGTGAATGGACCCAACCTTTTTTTCCGAGAGTTGGGGAATCAAGGAGGGGAGAGTATCAGTTTAAGGTCAGAGGGGAAAGAATAAAAGGGAAACTGATGGAAACTGTTTTACACAGAGAGTGGTACACAAAGGGGATGAGCTGCCAACGGAGATGGTTGAAGCATTCATATTAACGATATTTAAATGGCATTTGGGCAAGTACATGGACAGAAAAGGTCGAGAATGCTATGGGCCAAGTGCTGGGAAATGAGTTTAGTGTGGTTTGATATTTGGGTCAGCATGGACGAGTTCGGGCCAAAGGGCCTCTTTGCCTCTTTCCATGCTGTACGACTTGATGACTCTACAAGTAGAACAGCATTTGGGTCAAACTCTCATTTTTCCTTAGGTCAGAAGTTCGAATCATATTTGGACAATGTTCTTTCAAGTTAACTTTGCAGATATTTTGCTTTTCAGTTTGTTATCGACAATACATATGTGTGTGCGTGTGTCTGTGTGTGTGTGTGTGTGTGTCTGTGTGCGTGTGTGTGTGTGTGTGTGTTTCTCAGTATTTTTCAAAGGGAAATATTACTGTACATATCTGCAATATCCTCTCGCCATTCCTCTTTCCATCATAGTTTGTTTTCGTCATAGACACGTTGTTTTAGTAGATTAAAGAAATCTGCCTGACTTGTTCCTAACACTGACCCTGACACACTCTGAGAACTATATCATTGGCCATAGCACCAACATAGTTATAATTGTTCTTTTGTGGGCAGTGGAGGAGTGGGGCTAGAAAAGGGAGCAGTGAGCCAAAACAACACAGGGAATTATCGACTCAATCAGCCAACGTCAGAGACGAGGAGTTCCTTGGAGGGCATTCTGAGGGATAGAATTTGCATTTATTTAGAAAGACAAGGAATGATTAGGGATAGTCAATATGGATTTGTGTGATGGAAATCATGTCTAATTAATGTGATTGAGTATTATGAAGAGGTGACAAAGAAGATTGAAGAAGACACTGTGGTGTACAATTTTTACACAGACTTCAGCAAGGCATTTAATAAGGTTCCCCATCGTAGACAGATTACTAAAATTAGGTTATATGTAATCGAGGAAAAGCTAAACAATTGGATACAAAATTGGATTGAAGGTAATGGATTGTTTTCCAGACTGAAGACCTGTGGCCAGCGGTGTTCTGAAAAAATCAATGCTGAGCTCACTGCTTTTCGTTACGAACATAACAACTTTGATGTGATTATCGGAGGCATGGTAAGTAAGTTTGCAGATAACATGACCAAATTGGTTCAGTGGACAGTGAAGAAGATTATCTCAGAATATAACGGGATCCTTGACCATCAATGAGCCAAGGACTGGCAGATGGAGTTTAGTTTAGATATTTGTGAGGTTTTACATTTTCGTAAGTTAAAGCGGGGTAGTGCCCTGGGGAATGTTGCTTCACAAAGAGAACTACGGGTGAAGATTCATAGTTCCTCGTAAGTGGAGTTTAGGTCGGTAGCGTAGTGAGGAACGTGGTTGACATGCTTGTCTTAATCGGTCAGAACATTGAGAATAGGAGTTGGAGTAGCATGTTGCGCTTGTACAGGACGTAGGTGAGGCCACTTTAAGAAAACTGTATACATATCAGTTGACTCTGTTTCAGGATGGATGTTGTTAAGCTTGAACGGGTGCAGAAAAGATTTACAAGGATTTTCTGGAACCTGAGGGTTTGAGCTACATGGAGATGATGAACAGGTTGAGGCTTTTCCCCCTGGACTGCCAGAGGCTGAATGGTGACATGTCAGAGGATTAATAAAGTCCTGAGGGGCATGGATAGTCTGAATGGGCAAGATTTTTTTCCCAGTGTAGGGGCGTCCAGAACTAGACGGCATAGGGTGAAGTTGACAGGGCAAAGACTTAGAAGGGACCTGAGGGGAAACCTTTCCATACAGAGGCTGGTGGGTTTACTGTCAGAGGAAGTGGTGAAAGCGGGTACAACTACACGTTTAAAATGTAACTGGATTGGTACATAAATAGGAATAGATCATGGGACGTGGGCCAAATGCTGACAAGTGGGACGAGATCTGATTCAGATGCCAGATTGGCATGGACAAATTGGACAAAAGGATTTGTTTCCACGCTGTATGATTCTCTTATTTTCACAGCGGGATGAGGAAGAATTCTGAAAGGGCCATTCGAATTCTCTTCCCCGGAAGTTTGTGGTGCCTCCCTGATTACAAGTATTCACAGTTGAGTTAGTTAAAGATTAGACAGACAGGTGTGTCACGGATAATGGGACACAGACAGGACGATGAGACTGAGACCACAATCTGATCAGCGACAATCTTAATGCCTGGTGGAGAAGGCTCAAATTCTCTAATGACACACTCCTGTTCCTCAGTCCCATGTTTCTGTGTCCAATCCAACCCCTCTAACCTGCTGGACAGGAGCAGTTAGAGTCCACTTATTGTTATAGCATGGTGCACAGAAATAGAGGAAACAATCGGCCCCTCAAGACTGTCCTACTCGGTTTGGGAGATATGGAAAATGTAATTGGAAGACCCAGGCTGGATATGGAAGAGGTTGCTCATTTCTCTTTACAGGGCTTCCCCTCTCTGTATCTTGTGCTTCATTTGTTGATCATGTTGTAGAGCCAGATTCACTGTGAATACAGTCCCCAAATATCACCCAGTGATGACTCACAAAATCCACGGGTCTCCCTGATTGCAACATTCCATAAAAGACCTTCCAGGAAAGTAACACCAACTAACTTTCCAATAACAGAATGGGAGAACATCAGAAACAGGGGCAGGTTATTCCCATCCCAAGCCTGCCTTGCCCTTCACTAAGATCAAGGCTGACCTCCTCCAAGTCTCAAATCTTCCTCAATGTCCAAGTCTTCTTGAGCACTTCCATAGAACACAGAACAAAGAACAGGACTGATTTGGAGATGTCGGTGTTCGACTGGGGTGTGCAAAGTTAGAAATCACATATCACCAGGTTATAATCCAACAGGTTTAATTGTAAGTACACTACCTTTTGTAACATCGCTCCTTCATCAGGTGATAGTGGAGGGCTCGATCGTAACACAGAATTTATAACAAACATTTACAGTGTGATGTAACTGAAATTATATATGGAAAAATTGATTGTCTGTGAAGCCTTTCATCTGTTAGAATACCATGATAGTTTTACTTCTTTCATGTGTAAATCACAAAACCTTTTTTTTTAAAAAAAGTTGCATTCTCAGGTGAGCTGTGAACAATGGTAATAGCTAGACAAAATGTTGAAGGTGTTAGCCCCCTGTGTTCTCTGACTTTGCCATGATATTTAGATTGATTCTAAGCTAAAAAGTGAGATAACGGAGTTTTACATGAATTCATGCAGTTTTTGAGCTCAGAGTTCTACAAGAATGCATGCAGTTAGGACCTTCAGCCCTCGACATTGCACGCTTTATCCTACTCTAAGATCAGACTAACCTACATGCTTCCTTTCACTTTGTTCCATGTGCCTATCCAAGAGTCTCAAGTTTCTCTCACGTATTTGATGCTACTACCACCGCTGGCAGTGCATTCGAGACAACCACCACTCTCTGTGTAAAGAATCTACCTCTGATATCTCCCCTAAAACTTCCACGAATTACCTTAAAATTATGCCATCTAATGATAGACATTTCTGCCATGGGAAAATGTCTCTGACTATTCACTCTCTCTCTGCCTCTCATCAACTTGTACACCTCAATCAAGTCACCACTCATCTATATTTCCTCCAATGAGAAAAGCCCTCGCTACCTCACGATTTCTTCGTCAGACATGCCCTCCAGTCCAGGCAACATCCTGGTAAATCTCCTCTTTACACTGTCGAAAGCTTCTTATCCTTCCTATAATGAGGAGACCAGAACTGAGCACAATATTCCCTGTGCGGTCCGAGAAGGGCTCTATCGAGCTGCAGCATAACCTCGCGGCTCTTAACCTCAATCCTCCTGCAACTGAAAGCCAACACAACAGACGCCTTCTTAACAACCCGATCAACTTGGGTGTCAACTTTGAGGGATCTGTGGACACGGACACCAGGATCCCTCTGTTTCTCCACATTCCAAGAAACCTGTCTTTAACCATGTATTCTGCATTCACATTCGAGCTTGCAAGTTTGAACTCCATGTGCCACTTCTCAGCCCAGCGCTGCATCCTGTCGATGTCCCATTGCAAACTACAATAGCTCTCCACATTCTGTACCATTCCAACAACCTTTGTGTCATCGGCAAACTTACTAGCCCACTCTTCAATACCCATATCCAAGTCATTTTTGAAAATAACAAAGAGCAGAGGTCACTGAACTGATCCCAGCGGGACACCACTGGTCCTTTTCAGTGATCTAGCACTCCTACCTCTCTGCACAAGAGAATTCCTGATATTCACTACCCTCTGATTGAAGAAAACGTTCTCTTCTTCTGCACCATGACCTATTGATATGAACAAAAGAGGTAACACAGGGGCTCAGGTAAGAGAGACTGACCCTGAACTCAAGGCAGCATTTGACTCAGGATGACATCAAGGAGCCTGAACAAAATCACACTTAATGAGAATTAATTATGACCTCTACACAGTTTGGAGTCATTCACGGCACAAGGGAAGATGATTATCATTGGTGGGCATCAATCATCTTAGACGTGGGGCACATCTGCAGGAGATCCTCAGCGTAGCTTCCTCAGCCCGGGCATCTCCAGTTTGTCATCATAGAATCCCTACAGTGTGGAAGGAGGCTATTCAGCCCATTGAGTCCAAACTGAGCAGAGTAGATTCCCTACAATGTGGAAACAGGCACTTCGGCCCAACCAGTCCACACCGACCCTCCGAAGAGTAACCTACCCAAACACATTTCCGTCTGACTAATGCACCTAATATTCTGGACAATTTAGTATGGCCAATTTTTCTGGCGTGCACATCTTGGGACTGTGGGAGGAAACCGGACCACCCGGAGGAAACTCATGCAGACAAGTGGGGAATGTGCAAACTCCACACAGATAGTTGCCCAAGGCTCGAATCGAACCTGGAACCCTGGTGCTGTGAGGCAGCAGTGTTAGCTACAGAACCACTGTGCCAGCAGAAGATTGGGCATTCACTGAAGTTTACAAACTTTTCAGGACAAGTTGTCCCTCTTCAGCTCTTGAAACAGTCTGTGACCATGTGCAGCAAGACCTGGACAACATTCAAGATCATGCTGTTAAAGTCTGGGTAACGTGTATGTAACAGCACAGTACATTTCCACAGTGAAAGGACGAGTTCATTCAGCACCTCAATCTGGTTTCACAAGAATGTGGTGAAGCTATTCATCTCATCAAAACTACTAGGCAAAAAGAGGAATAGACCATTCAGTCCCTCCTGCCTGTAACGTACATGGGAACAGAAAGAACCATTTCACACCCGGAGTCACTTACAAAGGAGGAGGAAGAGGTAATTCAGCTTGTCAAGCCACTAACGCAGGAACAGGAAAATGTCAGAGATGCTCCAACATCACAAACAAATGGAGCAAGGGCTACATAGACAGACTGCTCCAAATTGATCCACATGGCTTAATTACTCATGGTACAGATGTGTTACTTTAACATGGTTTTCTGGCAGTCGGAATGAAGCCAACATTTTGTAGCCATTCTCCAAGGTATCTTCCATCTCCAAGAAGGCAGTCCCATGGTCTCCGTGGATGTCAGAAACCGGTGGGGAATAACTAACTGTTTCAGAATGAAGGCATTTTGGCTGCTGACAGGGTTGTGTACAAAGTGACATTCAATGCAGTGTCACACAGTAACTGCGCATTCAAGTGTTCAGAGTTCATTCAGAGTCTGTACATCTCTGACAATCGACATGGGGGCTCTGCAGATGCATGCAAACTGTCGTGAATCAAACACTTCTTGAAAAGTATGAACTTTTCACCCTATTCAGCTTCTGTCCATACCCATCAAGCTTCAGCTTCTTATTCTCACACAGCGCTTCAGATTAAACGCATAGTTACTGCAGTCTCACCTCATGGTAACATCATGCCAGTGTTTACTCTGGTAAAACTACTTTGCACTCTCTCAGTGACAAAGGGATCATTGTTTATAAATCTTTACACAATGCACCAAATACTCTCTCAACAAAACACGATCAGTGGGAACGATATTCTAACGTTCGTACTTCAATCATTTTGCATGAAGAGACACATATCATTTACTTCCTGTCCCCGTATGAATTCTATCAGTGACGTATGACCAAGGACATCCAGGTCCTTTTCAACAAAAGCACTCGCCAACCTATGTACCATTTAATAAATATAAATGTACATGATGATATTTGTTGTTCACATCTAAATCATTTTTATACCCATTGAACAGCTATTGTCCAAACACTGATCCTGCTGCCACCCATTAATCCTTCAGTCCAGTGAAAAACAGTATTCTTCTCGTTTCTCCATTGCCAAATTTTTAATCCATGTGGTATATATTCCACCCCTACCTACCCATGGACTCGAACGTTCCCCAAATACCTGTATTCAAACATGTCAAGCGTCTTCTAAAGATACAAATACTCCATTCCCATTGGTTCTCAACTGTCGATGTCACAACGGATAGTATCCACAAACAGGTTTATCAAAGTCCATTTCCCTTTCCTGAATCTAGGCCGAATATACCAATCATGTCATTATTCTCCAAGTATCTAGTTGTCACGTTCCTTATATAACGTTCCAATTTTTTTTCTCACAGCTGACATCAAGCTATTTAGTTTTCTGTTTTCCCTCTCCATCCTATTTTAAATATTTAAGTTTACAATAGTTGTTTTCCAGTCTGCAGATTTTTTTCCAGAATCTAACTGGCTTTGAAGAATAATCAGTAATTCTTTCATTAGCTCTGTTCTCATCTGAATCACTCTTGGATGTAGCTCATCAGATGCAGCAACTTATGAAACTTCAATTCAATTAGATTTCCAATAACATACGCTTCAATTCAAATGGATTTCCAATAACATACATTTTAGTAATTCTGATTTCCTGCAGTTTCCATTTTTACCAATCACTCTGTTCCCTAATATTTCTGGAAGTTAGTTTCTGTACCTTCCCCTGTGGAGATGGAACCAACGCATTCCTCTCAGCAGGCAGCTGGTTTATGATCGCTTGTGAATACATTGGAGGACTGCACTTCAGAGATGGTGGATATCTTACCCACTGATGCCTGCAAAGTTCCAGAATAAATCCAATTTAATTCATCGCGAGTGTCAGCTCAGTCCTGTCCCTGGTGTGAGACGATAGGTTATACTGAAGGACGGGATTCAGCTCAATGGCCACCTCAATTTTGAGACAAGCTGGTTTTAATTTTTACACCAGAATGGGTGCAGTTTAGACAAATCTTCCTGGAAATCCCAGAGAGTATCGTAAAGTGCTCTGCTCCTCCCAGTTTACACAGCTTCCCTTCTTTGGTCTCAGCTCCATTTGTTTACTATGGCCCCAGCCACACTGTAAATGCAGTATTCAGAGTGGAGTCTCCAGACCCTCGGGGCTCCCTGAATGAACCCAGTAGCTGACATCACAATCCTGAGAACACCATCCACAGAGCCTCCACTGACTTTCTAGATGACAGCAGCAAGTCAATTCCCCGCACCCATAGTGCATCCATTCAATGTTGAAAATGCCTCGGTCTCCTCGGTTTCGCTTCCTGGCTGAGAAAACTGTTACATCTCCACACAGTCGCACAGTAACAGTTCCTCTCTCTCGAGAAACAGTTGACAATGGAACATTACGTTTCTCTCTATCTCAGCGACTATAAGTATTGCTGATGGAGTTGATCACCATACTCCGAGACGAGAGATAGAGGAACATAACTCACGGTAAGCAGGGACATCCCATAATAAATATGATATTCAGGAATATGTGAAAAGGGGTATTGTTAGAATAATTCCCATTCTGTTTTCCTTCCAGTCCATCATCAGCAATCATTTTGCTTGCTTTTCCTCTCTCTCTCTCTCTCTCTCTCTCTTGCTGGACATCATCCACTCAACACAAACCTCCCGCTCACCCTTCCCGCCATCCTTGATATAATAATATTATTTGTCAGTTGCATTCAGTTTTGATAGGTCCACCGAACTCGAAACGCTATTTGTGTTTCTTCCAACAGACTGCTATACCTGCTGAGATTCTCCAACATTCTTTCAGACGGTGGAGAATTTTATTTCAGATCGCCAGCATCCACATTTCCTTGGTTATTTCACCTTTAATGTTGTTGTTTCGCGGGATGCCAGCAGCACTGGCAAGGGCAGCATTTGTTGTCCATCCTACCTGCCCTTGACTACACGGCCAGTTGTCAAGGCAATATGGAGGCAATCATATTGTTGTGGATCTGAGGTGACACTTAGTTCAGACAGGGCAAACTTGTTAGGTTTCTTTATCAAAGTTTATTAATAAAATAAGAAAATAAATCTTGATGGTTTATGGTTGCCATGAGTGAAATTAGGTTTCATTCCAATTTTTGTCATTGGAATTTAAATGTAGTCATCGACTGTGGTAGGATTTCAGACAATGCTTTTAGAGTCATAACCCGTGCCTCTGAGTTACACAGCCAGTGACATTCTGTTTAAGAGTCCCTCTTGTGAAGTAACTGTAGAGACAAGAACAAGCTTGTGGTCAAACTATTTGTAACTGGAAGAGAGGTCAGAAGAGACTGGAGCCATAAAATCTGTTGTTAACGAAAGGGTAGGTGATGGCGAAGTCAGCAACAGAACTTAGGCAGAGCTGGAGATTGTGGATATTATGAAGGGGGTGTCAGCAGGTCTGATGACAGAGAGAATATGGAGACAAAAAACAGTTCACAGTAAAAAGAGACTCAACGTTCCGAACAGTCTTGTTCCTTCTCTGATGTTTATGAGTAAGTAGTTTGGAAATTCATGAGAAGGAAGTGGCGTTTGTGACTGAAAGTTTATGTATTTGTTAAATATAATCAACCAGAATATCAGTAACATGCAGCATCATTTATAGAATCGACAGAGATAGGCTTACCCGGAACACCAATAATAGCGAGGGTGGGATAGTACCCAGCTTGAATAATCATCAGTACAGCTCGTATCCACAACTGTAATCGTGGCCAATCCTGAGAAAGCCAGTAAAGTACCCAGGATAAACTCCGGTCCATTGTTAGAACATTCCAGTCTAATGTTCTCAGATTCTGATCCATTGTTGGAAGGTTCCAGTCTAATATTCTCAAATTCAAATCCATTGTTGGAACATTCTAATGTTCTCAGATTCCGATCTCTCTCTCTTTCTCTGTAGCTGCTGATCCCAATCTTGTTGAGGTTGACTCTGCGCTAAATACTTTGGCATAACAAGTTGAAAGAAGTCCCTAATTATGGAAGAGGGAAATACTCCAGTAAACCAATTAGGTCCAGGAAGACTGATATTAATCACAGTCACTGAACAAACAGCTCCAGTTAACCCATTTCACGGCAACTCTGATATATCACAATAATACTTGGTGTGGGTGGGATTTTGATATCACTGATTATTGGTCTAATGGCATATCTCCAGTTGTAAACATACAGGTGAGGGAGCGAGATAATTCTTTCTCTTCACAAGCTCGATGATTCTGCTGTGTTTTGGCAGCGTAGGAATTGCTGGGCTCCCGAGGCCGTCTCTGTCTGATCACCAGGCCTGCTGCATCTTTTAATTTTATTGATTTATGCTTATCTTTGACTTTTGTCTGTCCAGCATTTAACGGCTAAGGTGGTTTAGGAATTTTTGAGAGACACCTACAGAGTCATAGACGATGTAGATACCGTCCATTCCTTGTGTTCTTGCAGCCACGGCCTGGTCCGGTGAAGTGATAGTCAAACTCTCACAGAACCAGGATTCTTAGTTTTCCCTTTCGGTAGTTGGAGCAGTTACTGTACAGCTATTAAGTAAACTATTATTCTGCTAAGTTTTCCAACAGAATTAAGTTATTGCAAATTCCTCTTCCTTTTGATGTCTTTTATCGACAGTATTCGAATAAATTGTGTTTTGCTTAATGTCGAATATTTTGACCAAGTAAATTCTATCTGAAACATATCACCTCACATTTACCAGCGGAATGGGCCGAGCTGGAGGAGTGATAATCATGTCAGGAATTATATCGGATACTGAATCCACCTCTCAGATCCAGCCTGGAGACGTATTAGCTCCTTCAGCATGAAGCACTGCGTAGACCAGGCTGGTGTACTGCTCAGCAATCCGTCCAGGATCGAACACTGTTTGGAACTCACCAGTTCACTACGTATCGGTCCAACAGTGCACCGATCTATAAACTTGGACTAGATAATCTTTTCAGCACAGGGCGCTGTGCAGAACACACAAAGGCATTGTTCTGTACACACGGACTGGATATCCGTGCAACATGCGGAGCTGTGCAGTGAATAGCAGTGAATTTATCTATTAATCTGGAGCAGTTACCTTCCCACCATACACAGCTGTGTACACCAATCACTGCATTGCTGAGTAACACTGTGTTAGATCACTGCCCAGCGTGGGGAAACTTGCAGCTCATGCTACAAGTGACAGGATGTGCAGCTCCTCCATTTACAGCTCCATATCAACATTGTGGCATGACACAGGAGTGCTTTGGATGTGAAACTCTCTGCCAGAGAGAGATGGCGGGGAAATTAGTTTTAATACCAACAAATGGGAGGAGCTTGGTTAAAAGCGAGGGGGAGATTGAGAGAGAATTTCACAAAAGGATCTGATGGTAGGTTTAAAAATTGTGAAATGAAAACATTTCGATAGCATCTTGCAATATAGGTCACTGTTTCCAGGAATGATGGGTGAGCAGGATATTGGTGTAAGTTAAGATGATGGAGAGTTTTGGATAAGCATTTGTCCTGCAGCTTTGCAACTGGGAGTAGGATGAGCAGAGTCTTCGACTCATTGGGCGAAATCGAACAATAATTTGTTTCAGTGCCATTTTCATTGAGTGCGACAGAAGGAATGTCTGCACGAGGCAGAGCTAATTTCCTTGTGTTATCTTATCGAACTCACCTCATTAGCTACCCACCCCACCCCATGATGTCCCTCCCATTCAATACCAGCCCGACTTTCCCACCCATCATGGTTGGAGTTACACACCATCGCCCGGGTATCCCTGGATATTCAGTGAACCCCTGGCACTGCTGCCAGCGTTAAAAGGCCAATGGGCACACGGTTAAGCTTTCTCAGTTTGGAGCTGCCCTGCACAGTTTACCCCGAGCATGGCAGATTAGGGAAATTACACCACAGCTTGTCGACAGGGGCATGGAAGTCCTGGTGAATGGTCTAGTATAGAGCAGGACGATTCTCTTCCCAGAGGGAGCCGCACCACCACACTCATCGAGCATGGTCTGAGCACACCACCCAGCTCAGTGCAGTATCTGCGGTCCGAAGAAAAGTCCAGCAATACAGGAAAAGCATCAATAACCTTCCCCGCTCTGTCAGGATAAGGGTCACCATATTCTCTCTACTCTCTCACACTCACTGTATATCTGTTAGCGCCTTCCCCAGAATAAGGCTCCATCACTCTCACCAATGCAATGCAGCACCTTCTCTCTCTCTCTCTCTTTCTCACCTACGCAATACCCCCACATGCTTATAAAATGTTCTTATGAGTGCTGTTTTTAGAATTCTCTGGATGATGTCGTTTGTACAATGTTCCAGATAATTTTCAAAATCATTCAACTTTAGCAAAGTGTTCATCCCCCAATATGTAACGCATCAGAGGAAGGAGCAGAATTTTACATTTTTCAAAATCACTCAGGATGAAAGTGCCTCATGAGGCCATTAAGCCTCTCAAATATGCTCCATAATTCAGACAAAGGGAGCACCTAAAAACTTGAAGACTCACTCTCTTCGCGAAGACAGGCGCCACAGTGGAGTTTCGCCAGTTTCACTGGAACACGCCTGTATTCTCGAGAGTTATGGAATATTTCACACAGTGCCATCAGTCACTCTGTAACCACTTCTATTAAAGCAAGCTATGAATGGCTGATGAGTTGTTTCCCCTTGGTCTTTTCTGTTTGAGAAAGGCCTTGTTCGTTTTGTTAGAGACTATGCAAAACTTTCATCTGACTACAATTTTGTTTATAATGTTGAAACACTTTGTGCCTTCCCCTGTGAGGAACGATGTAAAATACTGTTTTAAATTCTCTGCCTGTTCCCTGAAACCAGTTCCCCAGTCACATTCCCCAGTCAGTTCCCCAGTCCCACATTTTCTTTCCTGCCTTTCTTCCAAGGGTCACACATACATCATGAACGTTTTTTTATTTGATATGCGAAAACTCTTGCGGTTAGTTTCTTTTCATATTTCTTGCCAGTTTTGGAATATTTTTCTTTGTATTTTGTTTTATACAATCTGCATCTGGTTTCAAAAGTAAACTTCCCAAATGTGGCCGACGCCAGAGCGCCCCAATCTGAATTCTTCAGTTTGTGATTGATTAGCATACTTCACAGTCTTTGTGCATCATGGGTGGTTCATCTTCACATCTTCATATCATCTTCGTTTTGACCAGGGCCAATCATTACTGAGCGTTATTAAGCAGTACCTGCTTAAATATACCCTCCCTACACACACACACACACACACACACACACACATATCTGCTGACCTTCACCTATGTCTGTTTTCACACTCCGTGTTTGACCAGATATATGACATAAATCTGCATTTGAAATGCCTGGCTCTTTTCAATCTTTGAGGGGGAACCTACGTATGTGGCTGAATACATGATCAGCTGAGGGTGCCTCCATTCTCCCAGTTTCCCTGCCTCTGTCATTTCTGCTCGATGATGCCACATTCCTTTGGGAAGCTTCACATGTCTTCCTTTTCACTCAAACGAGAAATCTTTTCACTCTGATGGACTGAGCTTTCAACTGTGTCTGTCCCGTCTCCCTCACTTCTGTCCTCACTCCGTCCCCTCCTTCGCAGAACAATGATAGATCTCCTTTGTCCTCACTTCCTACTGCACTAGAATGTACATTCACTGAATCATTCTCCGCCGCTTCCACCACCTCCAGCAGGACAGCACCATCCCTTCCCGTCCACTGTCAGTATTTCACAGGGGCCACTCCTTCTGTGGCACCCTCCATTATCCCGAACACTTCCCCACATCCCCATTGCACCTTCCTATGTAAATTCAGAAGCTGCAACATTTGCCCATTCACCACTTCTCTCCTCACTCTCCAAGGCCCTAAACACACCTTCCAGATATAGCAGCATTTCACTTGTACACTTTCAATCCGGTCTCCTGTCATTGCTGCTCACAATGCAGTCTTCTTTACACTAGTGAGCCAAAGAAAAACTGTTTTGAGGAACATCTCCACTCTGGCTGTAGAAATGACCCTGGCCTTCTGATTGCTCCCCATTTCAATAACCTACATTGCTCTCATGATTATGAGAATTCTTTGAGGAGTTAATGATGGGTTGGATCAGAGAGAGTTACTTCTCTGAACTTCCAGAAGGCCTGTGATATGGTACCGCACAGGAGGCTGCAGAGTAAGATAAGGACCCATGGCGTCAGAGGCCAGGTACCAGGACGGATAAAAGGTTGGCTCAATGGCAGGATGCAGAGTGAGGATAAAATTGTCCCTCTCAGGACGGCAGCCGGTGACTACCAGTGTTCCACAAGAGCTGAAAATGTGTTGCGGGAAAGCACAGCAGGTCAGGCAGCATCCCAGGAGCAGGCGAATGGACGTAACGGGCATAAGCCCTTCTTCAGGATTCCTGAAGAAGGGATAATGCCCGAAACGTCAATTCTCCTGCTCCTAGGATGCTGCCTGACCTGCTGTGCTTTCCAGCAACACATTTTCAGCTCTCCATTCCAGCATCTGCTGTCCTAAATTTCTCCTCGAAGTTTTCCACAAGAGCCAACGTTGGGACCACAACATTTCACTTTATAGGTTAATGATCTGAGTGGCGGGGCAGAAGTCATTCTGGCTACGTTTGCAGATGATGCAAAGATAGGTGGAGGGGCATGCAGTTTTGAGGAGGCAGGGAGCCTGCAGAAAGATTTCGACAGTTTACGAGAGTGGGAAAAGGAGTAGCAGATGGAACACAATGTTGGAAAGTGTGAGGTAATGCACTTTGGTAATGAAGAACACAGGCATGGACTATTTACTAAATGGGGAACAAAATCAGAAATCTGAGTATTAAAGGGACTTGGATTCCAAGCCCAGGATTCACCTTAGATAAACTTGCAGGTTGAGTCAGTTAAGAAGGCAGATACAATGTTGTCATTCATTTCGAGAGGAGTAGGATATAATGGTGAGGATTCTGAGGCTTTCTAAGGCTCTGATCAGACCACATTTCCAGTATTTTGTGCCTCATACATCAGAAAGGATGCATTAGCCTTGGTGTGTGTCAAGAGGAGGTTCACCAGAAATGAAAAGCTTAACACATCAGGAACATTGGAGAACTCTGGGTTTATACTCGATGGAGATTAGAAGGATATGGGGGGATCCAATTGAAACTTACAGAATACTGAATGACCTGGATACAGACAAAATTGGGAGGACGTTTGCACTGGCAGGAGGGCGCAGGCTTAGAGCAAAGGGAAAATCCATTAGAATGAAGATAAGATGAAACGTCTTTAGCCAGAGAGTGGTGAAATTGTGGAATTCCTTGCCACAGAATGCTGTGGAAACCAGATCATTTGGCACCAACGATATAGCCAGGAAAGGGACTGAGGATCTGAAAAGTGACGACAGAGAGTTAGTTTGGAAGCTGAAGAGCGGGACGAGTAGAGCAGTGATCTCAGGTTTGCTACCAGCGCTACGAGCTAGTGAGATGAGGAACAGTCAGCAAATGCAGCTTTACACGTGGCTGCGAGGCTGGTGCAGGAGGGAGGCCTTCAGATACCTAGAGCATCGGGATACCTTCTGGGTAAAGTGGGACCTGTACATGAAGGACAGGTTGCACCTGAACTGGAGGGTCACAAATGGCCTGTTTGGGAGGTTTGCTTGTGCGATTCTGGCGGGTTTAAACTAGTTTGGCAGGGGGTTTGGAATCAGACCACACGTCTGAGAGGGGGTTAGTTGCAGACAGGACAGTGACAGTATATATTGAACCTATCAGGAAGGTTTCTCACTCGATCAAACAAAGGGGTTCTTTAAAGTGCGTCTGGATTAATGCAAGGAATTTTCGAAATAAGAGTGACAAACTTAGAGCATGGATCAGTACTTGGGGCTACGATGTCATGGCCATAATGGAGACGTAGGTTTCACAGGGGCAAGGTGGTTGCTTGATGTTCCAGTGTTTAGAACGTTTAAAAATCTTTAGGGGCGGCACGGTGACGCAGTGGTTAGCACTGCTGCCTCACAGCGCAAGAAAACCGGCTTCAATTCCCACCTCAGGGAACTGTCTGTGTGGAGTTTGCCACTTTCTCCGTGGGTTTCCTCTGGGCGCTCCTGTTTCTTCCCATAATCCAAAAATGTGAAGATGTCCTGTTAGATGTAGCGGTAAATGCAGGGAATGGTTCTGGGTGGTTTGCGAAATAGAGGGTTGGTGTGGACTTGTTCAGCTGAAGGGCCGGTTTCCACACTGTGAGTAATCTAATCTAAAAAAGAAAAGGGTGGTGGAAAATGAGGAGACGGTGGAGCATTGCTTATCAGAGAGTGCATCACAGCTACAGAAATGAAGGTTGTTGAGGAAGATTTGTCTACTGAGTCAATATAGGTGGAAGTTAGGAACAGCAAGGGAACAGGCACCGCATTTGGAGATTTTCTACAGACCACCTAATAGCAGTAGAGAGATTGAAGATTTCATAGGCGGGCAGATTCTGGGAAAATGCAAAAGTAACAGGATTATTGTTATGGGTGATTTCAACTTTTCCAACATCGACTGGAACCTCCTAAGGTGCAGATGGTATGGATGAAGCCGTTTTTGTCAGGAGTGTTCAAGAGGGTTTCGTTGCTCAGTATGTAGACAGACCGAGGTGGGGAGAGGCCATTTTGGATTTGGTGCTCGACAACGAGCCAGGACAGGTGTCAGAACTCACGGTGGGAGACCACTTTGGTGAAAGTGATCACAAATGCCTCACATTTAGCATAGTCTGGGAGAGTAAAAGGAGCAGTTTCGGAGGGAAGATATTTAATTAGGGAAAAATAAATTATGATGCTGTCAGACAGGAGTTGGGAAGTATAGACTGGGATCAATTGTTCCACAGAAAGGGCACAGCAGACATGTGGAGGCTATTTAAGGAGCAGTTGTTGCGAGTGATACACAAATTTGTTCCTCTGAGACATGTAAGAAGGGGTAAGATTAAGGAACCTTGGATGACGAGAACAGAGGAACGTCTCGTCAAAAGGAAGCAGGCAGCTTACGTAAGATGGGGGAAGCAAGGATCTAGTACAGCTTTAGAGGATTACAGGCTTGCTAGAAAGGAGCTCAGAAATGGACTAAGGCGAGCCACGGTGGGGCACGAAAAAGGCTTGGCAAGAAGGATGAGGGAAATTCAAAGGCATTTTTCTCATACGTGAGGAATAAGAGAATAATCAGCGAGGAGGTCGGGCCGATCAGGGATAGCGTAGGGAGTGTATGCGTGGAGACTGAGCAGATCGGGGAAGCACTAAATGAGTATTTTGCTTCGATTTTCACCAAGCAAAGGGAACTTGTTGTAAATGAAAACTTAGAGGAGCTGGGCCAGATCAGTCTTGACCAGGTCAAGATTGATGAAGTTGATGTGCTAGAAAGTTTGGAAAACATTAAGATGGATACGTCCCCAGGGCCAGACCAGATTTATCCTGGACTGCTCCGGGAAGCGAGAAAGGCGTTTGCTAAGCCACTGGTGAGGATATTTGCCTCCTCATTCTCCACAGGAGTCGTACCGGAGTATTGGAAGGAAGCGAATGTTATTCCTTATTTCAAGAAGGGTAATAGAGAAATCCCTGGCAATTAGAGACCTGTCAGTCTTACGTCTGTGGTCAGCAACGTTTGGAAAAAAAATCTGAGGCATTGGATTTATGACTATTTGGCAAAGCATTGTGTGATTAAAGCAGTCAGCATGACTTTGTGAGGGGCAGGTCAAACCTCACAAATCTTATTGATTTCTTTGAGGAGGTGTCAAGACAGGTCTACGACGGTCGAGCAGTGGACGTGGTGCATGTGAACTTCAGCAAGGCATTTGATAGGGTTCCCCATGGAAGGCTCATTCATAAAGTCAGGAAGTATGGGATACAGGGAGATTGGGCTATCTGGATTCAGAATTGGCTGGCTGGCAGAAGGCAGAGAGTGGTTGTAGATGGAAAGTATTCTGCTTGGAGGACAGTGTTGAGAGGGATCACACAGGGCTATGTCCTTGGGCCTCTGTTCTTTGTAGTTTTTATAAATGACTTGGATGAGGAGGTTATGGGGTGGGTTAGTAAATTTGCTGATGACACAAAGGTTGGAGGTGTCGTCGATAGTATAGAGGACTTGTGTAGGCTGCAGCGCGACACAGACAGGATGCAGAGCTGGGCTGAGAAATGGCAGATGGAGTTCAACATGGGTCAATGAGAAGTGATGCATTTTGGAAGGTCAAATTCGAATCCTGACGATAGCATTAAATACAGGATTCTTGGTAGTGTGGTGGAACAGAGGGATCTGGGTGTGCAAGTGCATAGATCCCTCAAGGTTGCCACCCAAGTGGATAGGGTGTCAAGAAAGCATATGGTGTTTTGTCTTTCATTAACAGGGGGATAGAGTTTAAGAGCAGTGAGGTGTTGCTGCAGCTCTACAAGTTCCTGGTGAGGCCACACTTGGAATATTATGTCCACTTGTGGACCCCATACTATAGGAAAGATACAGAGGCTTTGGAGAGGGTGCAAATAAAGTTGGCCAGGATGCTGCCTGGACTGGAGGGCTTGCTTTATGAAGAAAGGTTGAACAAGCTTGGACCTTTCTCTCTGGAGACAAGGAGGAGAGAAGAGATCTGGTCGAGGTGTACAAAATAATGAGAGGAATAGAGAGAGTCAATACGCAGAGACCTTTCCCCAGGGTAGGATGGACTAGTACGAGAAATCATAGTTTGAAGATATTAGGAGGAAGGTAAAAGGGAGACGTCAGAGGTAGGTTCTTTACGCAGAGAGTTGTGAATGCATGGAATGCATTGCCAGCTCTGTTGGTGGAAGCAGAGTCATTGGGGACATTTAAGCGACTGCTGGACATGCACATGGATAGCAGTGAGTTGAGGGGTGCGTAGGTTAAATTACTACATTTTACATTAGGATTAAATCTCAGGACTACATCGTGGCCCAAAGGGCCTGTTCTGTGCTGTACTGTTCTATGTCCTATGTTATATTTAGTGTACTTAAAACAGACTCAGATAAGTTCTTGATTAACAAAGGGATCAAAAATAACTGAGAGGAAGCAGGGAAATGGGGTTGAAAATCTATCATTCGTGATCGAATGGCGGAGCAGACTTGATGGTCCGAATGGCTTCATTTCTGCTCGTATAGCGTTGTGGCCTTATAATATTTCGGTCCTGGATGGCACGGTGTCTCAGTGGTTTGCACTGCTGCCTCACAGCATCAGGGAACTGGGTTCGATTTCCTCTGGGTGTACTAATTTCCTGTCACAGTTCAAGGTTGTGCAGGTTAGGTGAACTGGCCATGCTGAATTGCCGATTGTGTTCAGGGATGTTGATATTAGGTGCAATAATCAAGGGTCTATATATAGTATTAGGGTAGAGAATGGGATTAGTTTGCATACTCTTTGGAGGGTCAGTATAAACCTGTTTGTCTGAAGGGCCTGTTTCCACACTGTAGGCATTATAAGAAAATGCAGGTTGCTGCAATGTTCCAATGAAGTACAACCCAAGCTCGAGTAACACCTCACTTTACACTTTGGTACGTTACAGTCTGTAGGAGTTAATATTCAATTCCATAAATTCACAGCCTGAACCCACTATGGCTGTTCTCCATTTTCTGTACACTCTACCTCCTGGGCTCCCTAAGTTCGTGTCTTATTTTGTTCAATTCAACAGAGAAAATCAATTTCTAACATTTACACATTAATTTACACCCATTATATATCTGTGTCTCTTTCACCACAATTTCAAGCCCATTTGTCTTTCACACTAGGCTTCCAAATACTCTTTCCCACCTCTGCCAAGATACTAAAGCGTTCACATTTCAATCCTTTACACGTCTGAAGAAGATTTGCACTGGACTTGAAACATTAACATTGTTTCGCTGTCTCTGCAGATGTTGCCATACACCTGAGTTCCTTCAAAAATGAAAAGTTACAGAATACATTTTCAATATAGCAAAGATCATTGGATACAGGAAATCTGAAACAATAACAAAAATTGTTGGACTTACTAGGTGCTTTCAGGAACAGTCATAGAATCCGAAAGATTAACTCTGCTTTCACTCCACAGATGCTGTCAGACTTGTCAGTGTCTTCAGCAATTTCTGGTTTTGAACAAGTTCCAAACATGTATGTCAAAGCTGCACACACGCCCTGTCCAACATGGAGCGCCATACACCGGGAATTGAATGATAACGCAAGATATACAAATTCATTTGCTCTGAAACTACATAAGGCTGTCATCACCGACACTACAGAGCTCTTAATCATGGTCATGGAGAGAAACAGGGAAACACAGTCGCTTTCAACAGAGGGGAAGAGATTCTGGTGAAAACGTTAAATGCTTTTGAAGAATGCGACAAATTGGAGTCATGGCATCATGAAGATACCCAAATAGGATGAGAATTTTTTAAAAAAGGAAACGTTCCCACATCAGAAACCTGGATAGGGCACTGCGTACAGGGGAGAAGGGTGACTGGGTCCCCATGAGAATGAGGACAGGCAGCAGAATTGTATTGCAGATATTGCAGCTCAAACTGGGCATTCATGTGATGCTGTAAATCATAGCAGCTGTAGTATCATCAGCAGCAGTTGAATTATAGTCAACCACAATATAATCTCTCAGTCTACCATTGCCATGAAGCCGATCTTCGCTTCAGTGATGAGTGTGGGTGAACATGCCACGGTCAGGACCGTGTGTACCTAAACCTGATGACAACCCATTCAAGCTACCGCACTTACTGCTTACATTAACAAACAGCAGAACTAACATCTGATAGAGAGGGCGCCATGACCCCAAGACTGTGACCACTTCTTTTAAAACCAGCTATGAATTACTGCTGACCTGTCTACTCTTACTCTTACCTGTTCGAAAAATCCTTGTTCCTTTTGTTAGAGACGGTTCAAGAACTTCCCTCCTATTAACATTTTGTTTGCATCATTGAAATACTTACTGTACCTTCCCCTGTGAGGAATGATGCAAAACATGGGTGTAAATTATCTGTCGGCTCCCTGTAGCCAATTCTTCAGTCACACCCGCCAATTATCCTCAGTATACTTTCCTAATTAATTTCACCTAAGATCACACACTCATCTTGAACTTTTTTTATATGCTCGGAAAAGCTCGTGCTGCTTGTTTTTGTATTTCTTGCCAATTTACCGCATCATGTCTTTTCTCCCCTTTTCCTCGGTTTCTAGACTCATACAGTCATATAGCGCACAAACAGACCCTTTGGTCCAACTTATCCATGCTGACCAGGTTTTCCAAACTAAACTAGTCCCATCTGATTGCATTTTGTCCATATGCCTCTAAACTTTTCCCATTCATATGTTTGTCCTAATGAGTTGTAAATGTTGTAGCTGTATTTGCATCTCCCACTCTTCCTCTGACAATTCATTCCATATACACACATCACCCTCTGCGTGAAAACATTGACCCCTCGTCCATTTCAAATCTTCCCTCTTTCACCTTAAACCTATGCCTTCTATGGGTGAACTCCCCCATCCCGTGGAAAACACCTTGGCTGGTCACTCTGTTCGTACATCTCATGATCTTATAAACTTCTACAATATCATCCCTCAACCTCCTACGCCCTATCTGACACTAACTTTATGAACAAGCATTTAAAGATAAGCACTGCAAATTTGAAACAGTATTCAAATGGCAGGTAAATGACACTCAGCCCAAGCTTCATACTGTGATTTGTTTTTTTCTCCATGTTATAATACTAAGGCAGCAGGAAACTGTTACGAGCACCAATAAGAAGTCATACACCTGAATTGCTTTGTCCAAATGGGGTGATGACCTCTACAGTGAAAGCGCATCACGGGCCTGAACCATGTAAGAAGGGGAATTCTTGTACCACACGGTCAGCGTGCAGTTGTCTTTAGCAGAGTGAGATGAAGGCTGAGTATACCTTTTGAAATTTGGATCACAGTGTGAATTCAGTGCAAAGTGGGAGAGGTGTTTTCAATAAGGTTTACTCAAAGAAGGAAACTTTCCGGAGTGAGATGTGTGGGAGGTGTAAAACAGCATGAATGGAGAGGCCGAGCCACACTGAGACCAAAGACTAAGTGGCAACACTAAACCTAGCTTGATGTTACTGAAGAGTAGGTAGACTTGATCAAGGAGATTCAGGTGAAGTGATGAGGGATCATTATGTAAGAGAATGTACTCTATAATTTGAGAGGGAGAACGTGGAATCACGAAAGGGACACAAGCAGGGAAGAGGATGGAGCAGCAATGGCAGCAGTTTCTGGGGGGAATTCAGGAAGCACAGCTGAAATTCATGCCTAGCATCTGCTTCTGGTCCCTGAAATAAACATCCTAAATCTGGACCTCCACTAATGCTCATCAATGGTATCCTTGAGAGCCTTTGTTAACCATGGGTGCTTCATCTTCTTATCGAGTTCATCTCTTTGAACAGAAACAATAATTACTGAGCGGTTTGGGATATCTGTTAGAATGTCTGCTCACGTATACTCACTGGCCTTCCTCTGGGTCTATTTTCACATTCCGCTTTAGACCAGATGTGAGGCAGAAATCCTCAAATTAGATGCCTGGTTCATTTCAATCATTCAGGGGGAACTTTTGCCTGTGGCTGAACACAAGATCAGCGGAGGCTGTCTCCACTCTCCAAGTTTCTGCATCTCTGTTGCTTCTGTTTGATGATGCCACATTCCTGTGAACTGCGTCTAACGTGACCTCATTTTCCTTCAAACCAGAAATCCCCGAACTCTGGTGGACAGGGCCTTCAGCTATGACTGTCCCATCTCCCACGGTGTTGCCCTCAATCCGTCCCCTCCATCCCAGAACAATGATAGATCCCTCCTTGTCCACACTTCCTCCTGCACGAGAATCCACATTCACACATTCATCTTACGCCATTTCCACCATCTCCAGCAGGACAGCATCATCAAACACATCTTCCCCTCCCACCCACTGTCAGTATTTCACAGCGACCGTTCCCTCTATGTCACCGTCCATCACCTCGAACGTTTCCCCACTCCCCCATCGCACCATCCCATGCAATTACAGAAGCTGCAACACTTGTCCAATAATCTCATCCCTCCTCACTGTCCAAGGCCCCAAACATAGCTTCCAGGAGAAGCAGCATTTCACTTGTAAACTTTCAATCTGATCTCCTGTCATTGCTGCTCATAATGCAGTCTCTTTATATTGGCGAGACCAAATTGAGATTGCTTTGAGGAACACACCCACTCTGTCTGTAGAAATAACTCTAACCTTCTCATTGCTTCCCATTTCAATAATTTACCTTGCTAACATTCTCATGCTAACATTTCAGCCCTGGGCTGCTGCAATGTTCCAAGCCAGCACAACCCAATCTCGAGTAACAACTCACTTTACATTTTCCTACGTTACAGCCTTTAGGAGTTAATGTACAATTTCATAATTTCATTATAACTGACCCCATTATAACTGTTCTCCAATTTCCGTACAATCTCCCTCCTGGCCTCCCGATGACCTTGTGTGGTTGTATCTTCTTTATCTTTCACTGAATAGAGAACCCCTTTTCCCCATTCACATCTTAATTTAAAGCTATTTAACATGATCTTCTCGTTCACCACTACTAAAAGCATGTTTATCTTTTGCCATACCCTCTTTTATCCGTCAACCCACTCCCCACATCTGTCAAGGGATTATAAAGTTCATTTTCCAATCCTTTCTGAAGAAGTGTCATACTGGACTTGAAAGGCTAACTCTGTTTCTCTGTCTCTGAAGATGATGCCAGACCTGTTGAGTTTCTCTAGAAATGAATAGGCTCACAACAACTTTTCAATTAAACAAATAACTATGGATACTGGAAATGAAAATGCAAAAATTGCTGGAGAAAATGGGAGCTTTGTAGAAGGGTCACTGGTCCAGAAAGATTAACTCTTCCTTTCACTCCACAAAATGCTGACAGACCTGTTGAGTTTCGTCAGCAATTTCTGTTTTTGAACAAGTTCCATAGACGTGTGTTAAAGCTGCTCAAACGCTCTGTCTCACATGGAATGCACTGGGAAGGTGCAAGGTGCACAAATTCCTTGATCTGAAACTGCATAAGGCTGGCATCTCGGACACTGCAGAGCTCTTAATCATGCTCAGGGAGAGAAAAAGAGGGGAACACATTCACATCAAACACAGAACATGGCATTGGGGGAATGGAAAAGATTCAGATGCATATGTTAAGGGCTTTAAGTAAAGTAACAAATTGGATGCGCGACATCAGGGAGAGACCCTCAGCAGAATCAGAATAGGAAAATGGAAGTGTTTCCACATCAGAAACCAAGCTAAGACAGTGAGTACAGGGATGATGTGTGAATGGGTCTTGGTGTGAACTGGGGGATAGTCAGTAGAATTGAATTGAACATATTGGAGCTCAAAGTGGGCATTCATGTGGTGCGGTAGAATCACAGCAGCAGCAGAATTGTATTCAACTACAATCTGTAACATTTTCCCCAGGATAATCCCTCATCCTACCATTACCATCAAGCTGATCTATGGGTCAGCGACGAGTGCGGGTGAACATTATAGGGTTCGAAACCATGTGTACCTAAACCTGATGACAACCCATTTAAGCTACCGCACTTGACTGGTTACATTCGCAACAGCAGGACTAACATCTGATACAGAGGGCGAAATGATCCCAAGACTAACAGATCATATCGAAGGTGTGCAGTGCTGCCACATCGAGACATAAATGTCGATGGACTATTAAACAACTCACTGGAGGAGAGGACTCCATAAATATCGCCATCCTAAATAACGGGACAGCCCTGTACATTAGTGTAAAAGACATGGTTGTATTATTTGCACCGTCCTTAGCAGAAGTGTTGAGTTGATGATCCACCTCACCCTCGTCGTGCTGCCCGCAGAATCACAGATGCCAGTCTTTAATCGATCTGATTCACTGTATGCGACATGAAGAAACAGCTGAAGACAATAGATACGACAAAGGCAATGGGCCCCGACACCATTACTGCAATAGGACTGAAGACTTGTGCTGCACAACAAGCCGTGTTTCTGGGGAAGCTGTTTGATTCCAGCTCCAACTCTGACATTTCCCTGGCAATGTGGAAAACAACTCAGCTATGTCCAATCCCATAACAAGGGAATAACTACAGTCTGACCATTTACCATGCCTTGAGTCCCATCGCAATGGTCGCATTGGTGGGAGTTCTTTCTGGCAGATCTGTCAAGCAGCACAGAAATAACCTGCTCAGTGTGTTTCAGATAGGTCCCCATGTGGAGATGGTGCTGTTGTGGAAATATCACTGGATTACTAATCCAGACCAAGCTAATTCTCTGGCAGGCGGTGGAAGTTATAATTAATAAAATATCAAGACGTAAAACCTGGAGTCATTAACAGTGACCTTGAAGCCAATGTCGATTGTAAGCACTAATTTCCTTCCTCAATATACTTTCAGGAATTGAATCTTGGGTGCTTTCCTGGTCTGGCCTAAAAGTGAATCCAGATACACAGATATGTGGAAATCTCTTCAATGGTCTCAGAAACGGCCAAGCAAGACTCTCTATTGTATCAAACTGCTCCGAAGTCTTAAAGGATAAAGCCGTACAAATCACCCGGCACCAGCCTCAGTTTTGGAACGGGAAACACTATCCTATTGACCCTGCAGAGACCTCCTTCCTTACATCTGAGAGCTGGTGGCAACATTTACAGAGCTTTCCCACAGAGTGCACAGAAACTTCGGGAAACGAGTAGGTCATTCAACACACTGAGCATCCTTCATTCTAGTTCATGGTGAAAATATCCTCAATTCAGTTTTCAACACACATATCCTTTAGCATGTTTAAACATCGGAACACATAAAATAGGAACTACTGTATTCGCTTTGGTCCATAAATTTTTATCCTCCATTCAATATACAGGCAGTTATCCAATAAGGTGTGTTTATTAAACGCAATTTCGCTGCAACACAATTAGTGAATTGTGCCCCTTTCTTTATAAAGCGAGCTCCCGTTCACTGTTATGGGAGTCCGTCTCTGGCACCAGCTGAAGAGCAAATCCCAGCCTCAGGATCCCTCTGTCTGCCAAATGCACCCTCAGTGTGTTCAGATAAAGCAGAAATGTAATCCGCTCTGCAAGCCTTGAAACTGTGCCTGAATGTGGGATTTGTAGTCTACATTTTGAAGGAACTTTATTTCAAACCGGGAGTGGAATATTTTGGAGAGAACTGTAATTCCGCATCACGTGGTCAGTCAACCCGCGCGATTTCTAGTGAAGATCTTGGTGAAAGGTACAGGGCTGTAGTCAGTGACTGTAGTGTTAAAATGTGGCATTTACTGTACTAATTCATTACAATATACGGTTTAAAGATTTATGTAGACTGTGCTATTGTTTGCGTTAGGCCGACTATTATTTTTGTTTTGATTTTTACTTGTAATTTGGGGGTTTGCACCGAAACCTTTTTTTCCATTAGCCCCATTATTTATATTGCACCGTTTTCTATAATACGGTATTCCACAGGAACACAGCTGCCACAGTATTGGATAACTACCTGTAATTATTGCTGATTCTATATCTCCACACCAAACCCCTGCACTCTCCTCATCCCTTCTGTGTCTTGAAATCCTTATTTATATTCAGTACCTTAGCTTTCACAGCCTGATCAGGGAAATAATCCCCGAAGTTTACCAGTCTCTGAGTGCAGACATTTAGTTTTGTCTCAACGCACTTTGGCCTGACTGTACCCAACACTGTGAGCCCGTGTTTTGGACATCCCACTCAGGGGAATTATCATCCCTGCTTCCAATCTCTCTCGCCATGTCAGAGTTTTATATAGTTCACCCATTTTCCTAAACCTCATGGAATACAGGCTCAGTCGCACCAAACTCTGTTCCCACAACAAGCCTGTCATCCCAGAGATCAGTCTGGTCATCCTTCGCTGCTCTCCCTCAATGTCAGGTTTGTCCTTTATTAGGTAAGGAGACCAAAACTGCACACAATACTGCACAATGTTCAAGATGGGGTCTCACCAAGGGCCTGTACAGCTGCAGTAAGACGCCCTTACACCTGGACTCAAATCATCCTGAAATGAAGGTCAGCACACCATTCATTTTCAACAAAATTGTGCATTCCCGTGACAGCTGAGTCTGCTCTAACCTGAGTGGGAACCTTACAACAAGCTGGTAAAGTGTGGCTGCTGCTGTACAGGGTCTTAGTGAGATCACGTCTGGAGTAATGTGCACAGATTTAATCTCCTCACTAAGAAAGGGTATTGGTATTAACTCAGATATTATTCCCTCAACTGATTTCTGCAATGAAGGTGTTAATCATAGAATCCCTACAGTGTGGAAGCAGACCATTTGACCATTCGACTCCACGCTCATCCTCCGAAGGCCATCCCATACAAACCCCATTCTCCAACCCCCTTCCCAACCCAATCTCTGCAACCTAGCATTTTCCATGGCTAATGCACCTAACTGGCACATCTGGGGACTGTGGGAGGAAACTGCAGTACACGACAGACACCCTTGCAAGCACAAGGAAAATGCGCAAACTCCACACAAAAGTGACGCGAGACTGAAATTGAACCCAGTTCTCTGGTGCTGGGAGGCAGCAGTGCTAACCACTGAGCTACCCACTGTGGGCAACGCAACCCGCCTGCACAATTCAACACTCGAAATGTAGCATAACAGCAGGGAGATTCCATAAGTCCCCAAACTTGTCATTGTGCAACAGGATGAGGACAATGATATCTTGAGTGGCTTGGTCAGGAACAGGCGCAGGACATGCAAGACATCGAAGCTATAGTGTAGGATCACCAGGAGGACATTCAGCCCATCGTGTCTGTAAAGCAGGAACACAATGAGTCCAATCAGCCACCCATGCATCTTACACAGCAATTGGAGCCGATCTTTTACAGCCTCGTGCCTATTTCACAGGAATTGAAACGGACTGTCGAGGTTATTGAAAGGGAAAAACTTAGAATAACCAACTTCAATCGGGAATGAAAAGTTATGAGCAAACGATTGAAGACAAATTGTTTGAATCTGTTATTAAGGAATTAACAACAGGAGACTTTGAAAGTCAAACCACAACCCATCAAAGTCGACATGATTGTATTAAGGATAAATCATGTTTAAATGATTTTCCGAACTTTTTTTTAAATTAAAACGTGTGACAAACAAGTTGAATAACGGGGATCTGAAAGATGTATTATATCTGGACTTCAAGAAGGCAATGCTTGACGAAAGATTAGTATGCAAGTCAAGAGCACATGAGTTAGGACAATTTATTTGCTTGGAGAGAAAATTGGCTAACCAATAAAAAAACATGATATGGAGGTGCTAGCTTTGGACTGGGTTGAGTAAGGTCAATAATCATATGGCATCAGGTTATAGTCTGACGGGTTAATTTGAAAACACAAGCTTTCATTGTCCTTGCTCCTTCGTCGGGTTTTAGAGAGAAAAGACCTGAGGCACAAAATTTATAAGGAAAAGATTAAAGGCTTGTACAACACATGCACATGAATTGAACACATCTAAGATGGTTGCTAAATCTTTAATCGGTTAGAATGGAGATGCAGACATTGATTGATGAATATGCAAATCCAAGAGTTCCTTTCAAGTCCTGCCTGGAGATACCTTCAGGTATTATCGATGTAAAGGAGGTGACCCCTCCAGTCAGACATCGTATTTTAGGCATGTTTGGAGTCTGTATGTGTCTTCAATTGGAATCAGACTAGGTTTATTTCCAAAGTAGGAGTTAATAAAATATCGTATTGACAGACTGTCTACAAATTGTATTTTTTTTTTGAGAAATACAAACCGGCAAATGAAAATTCATCTTACAGATTAGATGTGTGTGTGTGTGTGTGTGTGTGTGTTAGCGTGCACGTGCTTGTGTGTGATTGAAAACAAGGTGGAGTGTCTGTGGGAAGGAGAGAGAGTGTGTGTGCGTTTGTGAGAGAGTGAGGGGGAGTATGTGTGTCTTTGGGAGGGAGAGAGAGGGTATGCGTGCGTGTGAGAGAGGGGAGAGTGTTTGTGTGCATGTGAGAGATGGAGAGTGTGTTTGTGTGCGGGAAGTAGAGGGTGAATTTGCATGGGTGTATTTGAAGCGGAGAGGGAAAGGATGTGTGTCGCCTCGTTAAAACACAGGCAGGTTTGGCAGATCCCTTTCCCCATAAACACTCTGTGGTTTCAGAGCTCCCCCTCTCTGCAACCTCTGCTCCATTTGTTGTTCATGTTGCAGACCCAGATGCTGTAACTACAGTCCCCATGCTCCATCCAGAGTTGGTTCACCAAATCCTCAGGTCCCCCTGAATGTCTAAGGCAGCTCACAGCACAACCTCCAGTAAACCATCTCCATCACCTCCACTAACCTTTCCATGACAGGCGGCAGTCAGATGCCCCTCAGCTCCTGTTCCTTGACGATAATACTCGAGGGATTTCCTCATGTTATGGTCTACACAATCAACTGAGAGGGACAAACACAGGCCTTCAGAGGTCAGGCACAGACCAAGATTCAAAGACGTGTCTCAAATCTGCTGGAACCCCCTTTCCAACTTGGAGCAACAGCCCGCCACATACCATTTCATTTTTTCTGAGCTTCACAATGCTAGCACTCGATACACTCGGGAGTGAAAAAACAACACCAGGGAAAGGTACAGAAAAACAAACAAGTAATTAACTGATAACATGTTGTGAAAATATGGATAAGGAGACAGGGGAGTGAGAGTAACTGGAGAAGTGAGACAATGGTGGGTCCAATCACAAGAATGGGAGCATTCAATAAAATTACTGCCAGATCAGTTGAAATGGTTAGTTACATCAAATTGTGAATCTGCCTCACAGAACCATCCAATACACCATAAACTAGGACAAGGGACTAGCCAGAATGGAGAGTTGTGCAGACCATGCTAGTGGACTACTCTATAAACTGGACTACCTGCCCAGCATGGGAACCATTGCAAACCTTTGCCACTATATTGCTACTGTACTTGCACTACACGAATGTCTTGCATGGCAAGATGAGTAACCCATGCAGTGACAGTAAATGGACTCCCACAAATGTATGGCTCTGTATCTCCACTGCCGAAATATAAGATAAGAGATTGTGTGTGTGTGTGTCTGTGTGTGTTGGTGGCAGTAGATATGAAAATTATTATTTGAGAGAGAATAGACATAGAAGAAATCAGTTTAAATGTGAACAACTGACAGGGTTTTGTGTCATTAACCGAGGGAGACTGAGGACCGTGTTATAGACAGAGGTGACGACATGCTTGTGAATATTAAAGTAAAGGCATTGCCAGACCCAACAACAATATAAAGCAATCCGTACAGGAATGATGGGATTTTGGTCTGCCTTTAGATAACAACCATGGAATACCGACTCAGATTTGGTTAAGCAACAGCAGATTATTGGCTTTATTAGGATTGTGTTTCATAGCTGAAGGTTCAAACAGCAGATGGGATGAACCAGTGAAGTATATTCTGCAGTTGTCAATAGTTCAAATTAGGAAAAGCCAGGATATAGTGTCAGTAATCAGCTTGTGGCCAAAGGGATCACCGTAGTTGTGACTCGTCTGTTTCAGACTCAGTTATTGGCCAGGGATGAGATGGAGTCAGAGGAAGGAAATGGAGTTTGCATCCAGAACAGAAGACAGTGACCTCCAAGCTTTCAATATTTAAATAGCAAGGGCAGTGATGCAATGCATCCTGGTTCATACCTGAAAGTGAGTAGGTCAACCAACAAGGCCCAGTGCCAGAACTAAAGAAGGAAAGAAAGAATGAACAAGTTCACTGTTGTTTGTTGTGGTTTGGACCGTGAATACTTACAGAGTAGAGTAAATGAAAAGAACCAGTAATACAGTCGCACATGGTTAATGCAAATAATATATCGACAGTGAAACTTACCAGGGACACCAACAATAGCCAGGATAGGATAATAAAAACATTGAATAATGTAAAGTGCATATCTGATCCGCGATGCTAACGACCACCAATAATATGTAGAAAAAATCCAAACATAATGGGATAAACCCCTGTCCATTGTTGGAACTTTCCAGTCTATTGTTTTCAGATTCTGATCCATTGTTGTAACATTCCAGTCTATTGTTCTCAGATTCTGATCCACTGTTGGAACTTTCCAGTCTAATGTTCTCAGTTTCTGATCTCTCCCTCTCTCTGGAGCAGCCGATCCCTGTTCGTGCTATCGGTGATGCTCCCGCCCATACCATGGGATAACATATTGAATCGAGTCCTTTTATGATTACAAGATGGAAACTCTCCACTGGGATAATTAGATTCCATGGAGACTGACATTAGTCACAGTCACCAAACAAACAGGTTCAGTTAACCAGTTCCTTACATCATTTTACATAACACAATAAATGGGTACATTTACTAGGTTTGGATGGAGTGAATGAGAGTTGCGAAGGGATAGATCACAAATCTTTCAATCTTTTTAATCTGTCTTCCCTATATATGGGAGTATTGTCGGAACACTGCACTGTTGTATATGATTCACCCTGTTAATAAAAGGAAACAGGAATAAAATAACAGACGAGCTGTATAAAATGTTTGGTGGAGGCGTTTCTCTATACCTTTGTGTAATGCTGCTCCAAGTTTGAAATTCCCTGTTATCAAGTCCTTTCTTCACCTTGTGACATCATTCAGAGCATTGAAACTGCTGCTCAGGAACAGGGAGAAACAGGAGGTAGTCACTCAACTGCTCGAGACTGGGACAGAGGAACAGGAGGCAGTCTTTCAACTGTTCGATACTGGCACACAGGCACAGGAGGAGTCACTCAACTGCTCGAGACTACCATACAGGGAAATCTGGAGGCTCGTGAGGCCCAGATTTCTATTCCCCAGGAACAGGAGGAGGTGACTCACTACCCACCACTGTAAGACACTGGGAGAGATTATTTGGCTTGGTACGAACAGAAATATCTGAATAAGTTGCAGGAACGAGCCATTCAATCCTGCTCCAATATTCTTCAAAACCATGGCTGATCTGATTGTAATTCCCTCATCCCATTTTACAGAGATTCCCCTCTCTGCAGCCTCGGCTCCATTTGTTGGTCATCTTGCAGATCCAGATGCTGTAACTATAGTCACCATGTTTCATCCAGAGTTGGGTCACCAAAGCCTCTGGTCTTCCTGACTTTCCACAGCAGCTTAAAACACAGCCTCAAGGAAACCATCCCCAGCATTTCCACGAACGTACAAAAACTACTGTTAAGTCAAATGTCAATCAAAGGCAAATGAGAAGCCTGGTCTGAATCACTAATAGTTGTGAGGATTTCTCATGTTACTGAACACATGAGCAGCAGAGAGTGATTAACACAGGAGTTCAATGAATAGGCACAGAGCAAGTTACAAAGGTGTGCCTCGAAACTGTTAAAACCCCACTCTCCAACATGGAGCACGGGGCAGGATACTGGGAAGTCAAAGAAAACGCAAGCAATGCTTTTTGACCATTGTTTCTAAGCTTCTTAGTGTTGGAAGCTGATGCTCTTGGGTGAGCAACATTCAAGGGCAGGAAAAGATATAGGACATTTATTCACATTAAAACTGGACAATTAAAACTGAATGGTGGGGAAGCAGTTTAAACATCCACAGGGATTTGGGAAATAGACAGAGGGAGAGAGACTCTGAGTTAGTGTGTTGGAAGGATGTGTTTGCAGGTTTCAGAATGCTGAAATGAAGACAGTTCGATCATATCTAGCAACATACGTTAGTATGTCCGGGAATGATGAATTAATACGATTTTGGTACAAGGTCAGATACAGTCAGAGTCTCGGAGATGTACAGACGCTTCGGTCTAACTCGTCGATGCTGATGGGATATCCCAAATTAAACTAATTGCATTTGGCCAATGTCGATGTAAACCCTTCCTCTTCATGTACCCATCCAAATACCATTTAGACGTTATAATTGTAAAAGCCTCCAACACCTCCTCTGGCAGCTCATTTCACACATGCACCACCCTCTGTGGGAAAAATGTGCTCATTAGATCATTTTTAAATCTTTTCATTCTCATCGGAAATCCATTCCCTCTAGTTTTGGGGAAAAAGACCTTGGCTATACACCCTATACATGCTCCTCACGCTGCAGGAATAAAATAACCCAATCATCAAAGTTTGTGAGAACCCAATCTACTCACACTCTCCCAATAGCTCCAATCCTGGCAACATCCTTGTAAATCTTAACTGACTCTCTTCAAGTTTCACAATATATTTCCAAAAGGAGAGAGACCAGAATTTAATGCAGTATTCTAAAAGTAGCCAAAGTAATGTGCTGTAAAGCGGAAACATGACCACCCAATTCATATAGTCAAAGCACTGGCCAATAAAGGCAAGCATACCAAATGCCTTCTTCACTATCCTACT